>NC_140579.1:1165296522-1166496522 GCF_964204655.1 Triturus cristatus
AGAGGGAGAAGGAGAAGGAAGGAGAAGGAGGGAGACAGAGGGTGACAGAGGGTGACAGACAGACGGAGGGAGAGGGAGAGAGAGGGAGGGCAACAGAGGGCGACAGAGGGTGACAGACAGACGGAGGGAGAGGGAGAGAGAGGGAGGGAGACAGAGGGCGACAGAGGGAGACAGACAGAGGGAGGGAGAGGGAGAGAGAGGGAGGGAGACAGAGGGCGACAGACAGACGGAGGGAGAGGGAGAGAGAGGGAGGGAGACAGAGGGTGACAGACAGACGGAGGGAGAGGGAGAGAGAGGGAGGGAGACAGAGGGCGACAGAGGGTGACAGACAGACGGAGGGAGAGGGAGAAGGAGGGAGACAGGGGGCGACAGAGGGTGACAGACAGACGGAGGGAGAGGGAGAGAGAGGTAGGGTGACAGAGGGCGACAGAGGGTGACAGACAGACGGAGGGAGAGGGAGAGAGAGGGAGGGAGACAGAGGGCGACAGAGGGAGACAGACAGAGGGAGGGAGAGGGAGAGAGAGAAGGGAGACAGAGGGCGACAGAGGGCGACAGAGGGTGACAGACAGACGGAGGGAGAGAGAGGGAGGGAGACAGAGGGCGACAGAGGGAGACAGACAGACCGAGGGAGAGGGAGAGAGAGGGAGGGAGACACAGGGAGACAGACAGAGGGAGGGAGAGAGAGGGGAGGGAGACAGAGGGCGACAGACAGACGGAGGGAGAGAGAGGGAGGGGGACAGAGGGCGACAGAGGGCGACAGACAGAGTGAAGGAGAGGGAGAGAGAGGGAGGGAGACAGACGGAGGGAGAGGGAGAGAGAGGAAGGGAGACAGAGGGCGACAGACAGACGGAGGGAGAGGGAGAGAGAGGGAGGGAGACAGAGGGTGACAGACAGACGGAGGGAGAGGGAGAAGGAGGGAGACAGAGGGCGACAGAGGGTGACAGACAGACGGAGAGAGAGGGAGAGAGAGGGAGGGAGACAGAGGGCAACAGAGGGAGAGAGACAGAGGGAGGGAGAGGGAGAGAGAGGGAGGGAAAGAGAGAGACAGAGGGCGACAGAGGGAGACAGACAGAAGGAGGGAGAGGGAGAGAGAGGGAGGGAGACAGAGGGCAACAGAGGGAGACAGACAGAGGGAGGGAGAGAGAGGGAGGGAGACAGACAGAGGGAGAGGGAGAGAGAGGGAGGGAGACAGAGGGCGACAGACAGACGGAGGAGAGGGAGAGAGAGAGGGAGGGAGACAGAGGGTGACAGACAGACAGAGGGAGAGGGAGAGAGAGGGAGCGAGACAGAGGGCGACAGAGGGTGACAGACAGACGGAGGGAGAGGGAGAAGGAGGGAGACAGAGGGCGACAGAGGGTGACAGACAGACGAAGGGAGAGGGAGAGAGAGGGAGGGAGACAGAGGGCTACAGAGGGAGACAGAGGGAGACAAACAGACGGAGGGAGAGGGAGAGAGAGGGAGGGAGACAGAGGGCGACAGAGGGAGACAGACAGACGGAGGGAGAGGGAGAGAAGAGGGAGGGAGAGAGAGAGACAGAGGGTGACAGAGGGAGACAGACAGACGGAGGGAGAGGGAGAGAGAGGGAGGGAGACAGAGGGCGACAGAGGTAGACAGACAGACGGAGGGAGAGGGAGAGAGAGGGAGGGAGACAGGGCGACAGAGGGAGAGAGACAGAGGGAGGGAGAGGGAGAGAGAGGGAGGCAGACAGAGGGCGACAGAGGGCGACAGAGGGTGACAGTCAGACGGAGGGAGAGGGAGAGAGAGGGAGGGCGACAGAGGGAAACAGACAGAGGGAGGGAGAGGGAGAGAGAGGGAGGGAGACAGACAGAGGGAGATGGAGAGAGAGGGAGGGAGACAGAGGGCGACAGAAAGACGGAGGGAGAGGGAGAGAGAGGGAGGGAGACAGAGGGTGACAGACAGACGGAGGGAGAGGGAGAGAGAGGGAGGGAGACAGAGGGCGACAGAGGGTGACAGACAGACGGAGGGAGAGGGAGAAGGAGAAGGAGGGAGACAGAGGGTGACAGAGGGTGACAGACAGACGGAGGGAGAGGGAGAGAGAGGGAGGGCAACAGAGGGCGACAGAGGGTGACAGACAGACGGAGGGAGAGGGAGAGAGAGGGAGGGAGACAGAGGGCGACAGAGGGAGACAGACAGAGGGAGGGAGAGGGAGAGAGAGGGAGGGAGACAGAGGGCGACAGACAGACGGAGGGAGAGGGAGAGAGAGGGAGGGAGACAGAGGGTGACAGACAGACGGAGGGAGAGGGAGAGAGAGGGAGGGAGACAGAGGGCGACAGAGGGTGACAGACAGACGGAGGGAGAGGGAGAAGGAGGGAGACAGGGGGCGACAGAGGGTGACAGACAGACGGAGGGAGAGGGAGAGAGAGGGAGGGTGACAGAGGGCGACAGAGGGTGACAGACAGACGGAGGGAGAGGGAGAGAGAGGGAGGGAGACAGAGGGCGACAGAGGGAGACAGACAGAGGGAGGGAGAGGGAGAGAGAGGGAGGAAGACAGAGGGCGACAGAGGGCGACAGAGGGTGACAGACAGACGGAGGGAGAGAGAGGGAGGGAGACAGAGGGCGACTGAGGGAGACAGACAGACCGAGGGAGAGGGAGAGAGAGGGAGGGAGACAGGGCAACAGAGGGAGACAGAGGATGACAGACAGACGGAGGGAGAGGGAGAGAGAGGGAGGGAGACAGAGGGCGACAGAGGGAGACAGAGGGTGACATACAGATGAAGGGAGAGAGAGGGAGAAAGACAGAGGGCGACAGAGGGCGACAGAGGGAGACAGACACACGGAGGGAGAGGGAGAGAGAGGGAGGGAGACAGAGCGACAGAGGGAGACAGACAGATGGAGGGAGAGGGAGAGAGAGGGAGGGAGAGGGAGAGAGAGGGAGGGAGACAGAGGGCGACAGAGGGAGACAGACAGACGGAGGGAGAGGGAGAGAGAGGGAGGGAGACAGAGGGCTACAGAGGGAGACAGAGGGAGACAAACAGACGGAGGGAGAGGGAGGGAGAGGGAGAGAGAGGGAGGGAGACAGAGGGCGACAGAGGGAGACAGACAGACGGAGGGAGAGGGAGAGAGAGGGAGGGAGACAGAGGGCGACAGAGGGAGACAAACAGACGGAGGGAGAGGGAGAGAGAGGGAGGGAGACAGGGCGACAGAGGGAGACAGAGGGTGACAGACAGACGGAGGGAGAGGGAGAGAGAGAGAGGGAGGGAGACAGACGGCGACAGAGGGAGACAGAGGGTGACAGACAGACGGAGGGAGAGAGAGGGAGGGAGACAGAGGGCGACAGAGGGCGACAGAGGGAGACAGACACACGGAGGGAGAGGGAGAGAGAGGGAGGGAGACAGAGCGACAGAGGGAGACAGACAGACGGAGGGAGAGGGAGAGAGAGGGAGGGAGACAGAGGGTGACAGAGGGAGACAGACAGATGGAGGGAGAGGGATTGAGAGGGAGGGAGACAGAGGGCTACAGAGGGAGACAGAGGGAGACAAACAGATGGAGGGAGAGGGAGAGAGAGGGAGGGAGACAGAGGGCGACAGAGGGAGACAGACAGACGGAGGGAGAGGGAGAGAGAGGGAGGGAGAGAGAGAGACAGAGGGCGACAGAGGGAGACAGACAGATGGAGGGAGAGGGAGGGAGACAGAGGGCGACAGAGGTAGACAGACAGACGGAGGGAGAGGGAGAGAGAGGGAGGGAGACAGGGCGACAGAGGGAGAGAGACAGAGGGAGGGAGAGGGAGAGAGAGGGAGGGAGACAGAGGGCGACAGAGGGTGACAGACAGAGGGAGGGAGAGGGAGAGAAAGGGAGGGAGACAGACGGAGGGAGAGGGAGAGAGAGGGAGGGAGACAGAGGGCGACAGACAGACGGAGGGAGAGGGAGAGAGAGGGAGGGAGACAGAGGGTGACAGACAGACGAGGGAGAGGGAGAGAGAGGGAGGGAGACAGAGGGCGACAGAGGTTGACAGACAGACGGAGGGAGAGGGAGAAGGAGGGAGACAGAGGGCGACAGAGGGTGACAGACAGACGGAGGGAGAGGGAGAGAGAAGGAGGGAGACAGAGGGATACAGAGGGAGACAGAGGGCGACAGAGGGCGACAGACAGAGGGAGGGAGAGGGAGAGAAAGGGAGGGAGACAGACGGAGGGAGAGAGAGGGAGGGAGACAAAGGGCGACAGACAGACGGAGGGAGAGGGAGAGAGAGGGAGGGAGACAGAGGGCAACAGATGGAGACAGACGGAGGGAGAGGGAGAGAGAGGGCGGCAGACAGAGGGCGACAGACAGACGGAGGGAGAGGGAGAGAGAGGGAGGGAGACAGAGGGTGAGAGACAGACGGAGGGAGAGAGAGGGTGGGAGACAGAGGGCGACAGAGGGTGACAGACAGATGGAGGGAGAGGGAGAAGGAGGGAGACAGAGGGCGACAGAGGGTGACAGACAGACGGAGGGAGAGGGAGAGAGAGAGAGGGCGACAGAGGGAGACAGACAGAGGGAGGGAGAGGGAGAGAGAGGGAGGGAGACAGAGGGCGACAGACAGACAGAGGGGAAGAGGGAGAGAGAGGGAGGGAGACAGAGGGCGACAGAGGGTGACAGACAGACGGAGGGAGAGGGAGAAGGAGGGAGACAGAGGGCGACAGAGGGTGACAGACAAACGGAGGGAGAGGGAGAGAGAGGGAGGGCGACAGAGGGCGACAGAGGGTAACAGACAGACGGAGGGAGAGGGAGAGAGAGGGAGGGAGACAGAGGGCGACAGAGGGAGACAGACGGAGGGAGAGGGAGAGAGAGGGAGGGAGACAGAGGGCGACAGAGGGTGACAGACAGACAGAGAGAGAGGGAGAGAGAGGGAGGGAGACAGAGGGCGACAGAGGGAGACAGACAGACGGAGGGAGGGAGAGGGAGTGAGAGGGAGGGAGACAGGGCGACAGAGGGAGACAGAGGGTGACAGACAGACGGAGGGAGAGGGAGAGAGAGGGAGGGAGACAGAGGGCGACAGAGGGAGACAGAGGGTGACAGACAGACGGAGGGAGAGAGAGGGAGGGAGACAGAGGGCGACAGAGGGCGACAGCGGGAGACAGACATACGGAGGGAGAGGGAGAGAGAGGGAGGGAGACAGAGTGACAGAGGGAGACAGACAGACGGAGGGAGAGGGAGAGAGAGGGAGACAGAGGGCGACAGAGGGTGACAGACAGACGGAGGGAGAGGGAGAGAGAAGGAGGGAGACAGAGGGATACAGAGGGAGACAGAGGGCGACAGAGGGCGACAGACAGAGGGAGGGAGAGGGAGAGAAAGGGAGGGAGACAGACGGAGGGAGAGAGAGGGAGGGAGACAGAGGGCGACAGAGGGAGACAGAGGGTGACAGACAGACGGAGGGAGAGGGAGAGAGAGGGAGGGAGACAGAGGGCGACAGAGGGAGACAGACGGAGGGAGAGGGAGAGAGAGGGAGGGAGACAGAGGGTGACAGACAGACGGAGGGAGAGGGAGAGAGAGGGAGGGAGACAGAGGGTGACAGACAGACGGAGGGAGAGGGAGAGAGAGGGAGGGAGACAGAGGGCGACAGAGGGTGACAGACAGACGGAGGGAGAGGGAGAAGGAGGGAGACAGAGGGCGACAGAGGGTGACAGACAGACGGAGGGAGAGGGAGAGAGAGAGAGGGCGACAGAGGGATACAGACAGAGGGAGGGAGAGGGAGAGAGAGGGAGGGAGACAGAGGGCAACAGACAGATGGAGGGAGAGGGAGAGAGAGGGAGGGAGACAGAGGGTGACAGACAGACGGAGGGAGAGGGAGAGAGAGGGAGGGAGACAGAGGGCGACAGAGGGTGACAGACAGACGGAGGGAGAGGGAGAAGGAGGGAGACAGAGGGTGACAGACAGACGGAGGGAGAGGGAGGGAGAGAGAGAGGGCGACAGAGGGTAACAGACAGACGGAGGGAGAGGGAGAGAGAGGGAGGGAGACAGAGGGCAACAGAGGGAGACAGACAGAGGGAGGGAGAGGGAGAGAGAGGGAGTGAGACAGAGGGCGACAGAGGGCGACAGAGGGTGACAGACAGACGGAGAGAGAGGGAGAGAGAGGGAGGGAGACAGAGGGCGACAGAGGGAGACAGACAGACGGAGGGAGGGAGAGGGAGAGAGAGGGAGGGAGACAGGGCGACAGAGGGAGACAGAGGGTGACAGACAGACGGAGGGAGAGGGAGAGAGAGGGAGGGAGACAGAGGGCGACAAAGGGAGACAGAGGGTGACAGACAGACGGAGGGAGAGAGAGGGAGGGAGACAGAGGGCGACAGAGGGCGACAGAGGGAGACAGACATACGGAGGGAGAGGGAGAGAGAGGGAGGGAGACAGAGCGACAGAGGGTGACAGACAGACGGAGGGAGAGGGAGAGAGAAGGAGGGAGACAGAGGGATACAAAGGGAGACAGAGGGCGACAGAGGGCGACAGACAGAGGGAGGGAGAGAAAGGGAGGGAGGGAGACAGAGGGAGAGAGAGGGAGGGAGACAGAGGGCGACAGAGGGAGACAGAGGGTGACAGACAGACGGAGGGAGAGGGAGAGAGAGGGAGGGAGACAGAGGGCGACAGAGGGAGACAGACGGAGGGAGAGGGAGAGAGAGGGAGGGACACAGAGGGCGACAGACAGACGGAGGGAGAGGGAGAGAGAGGGAGGGAGACAGAGGGTGACAGACAGACGGAGGGAGAGGGAGAGAGAGGGAGGGAGACAGAGGGCGACAGAGGGTGACAGACAGACGGAGGGAGAGGGAGAAGGAGGGAGACAGAGGGCGACAGAGGGTGACAGACAGACGGAGGGAGAGGGAGAGAGAGAGAGGGCGACAGAGGGCGACAGAGGGTGACAGACAGACGGAGGGAGAGGGAGAGAGAGGGAGGGAGACAGAGGGCGACAGAGGGAGACAGACAGAGGGAGAGAGAGGGAGGGAGACAGAGGGCGACAGACAGATGGAGGGAGAGGGAGAGAGAGGGAGGGAGACAGAGGGTGACAGACAGACGGAGGGAGATGGAGAGAGAGGGAGAGAGAGGGAGGGAGACAGAGGGTGACAGACAGACGGAGGGAGATGGAGAGAGAGGGAGGGAGACAGAGGGCGACAGAGAGTGACAGACAGACGGAGGGAGAGGGAGAAGGAGGGAGACAGAGGGCGACAGAGGGTGACAGACAGACGGAGGGAGAGGGAGAGAGAGGGAGGGCGACAGAGGGCGACAGAGGGTAACAGACAGACGGAGGGAGAGGGAGAGAGAGGGAGGGAGACAGAGGGCGACAGAGGGAGACAGACAGAGGGAGGGAGAGGGAGGGAGACAGAGGGCGACAGAGGGTGACAGACAGACGGAGAGAGAGGGAGAGAGAGGGAGGGAGACAGAGGGCGACAGAGGGAGACAGACAGACGGAGGGAGGGAGAGGGAGAGAGAGGGAGGGAGACAGGGCGACAGAGGGAGACAGAGGGTGACAGACAGACGGAGGGAGAGGGAGAGAGAGAGAGGGAGACAGAGGGCAACAGAGGGAGACAGAGGGTGACAGACAGACGGAGGGAGAGAGAGGGAGGGAGACAGAGGGCGACAGAGGGCGACAGAGGGAGACAGACATACGGAGGGAGAGGGAGAGAGAGGGAGGAAGACAGAGCGACAGAGGGAGACAGACAGACGGAGGGAGAGGGAAAGAGAGGGAGGGAGACAGAGGGCGACAGAGGGAGACAGACAGACGGAGGGAGAGGGAGAGAGAGGGAGGGAGACAGAGGGCTACAGAGGGAGACAGAGGGAGACAAACAGACGGAGGGAGAGGGAGAGAGAGGGAGGGAGACAGAGGGCGACAGAGGGAGACAGACAGCCGGAGGGAGAGGGAGAGAGAGGGAGGGAGAGAGAGAGACAGAGGGCGACAGAGGGAGACAGACAGACGGAGGGAGAGGGAGAGAGAGGGAGGGAGACAGAGGGCGACAGAGGTAGACAGACAGACGGAGGGAGAGGGAGAGAGAGGGAGGGAGACAGGGCGACAGAGGGAGACAGAGGGTGACAGACAGATGGAGGGAGAGGGAGAGAGAGGGAGGGAGACAGAGGGCGACAGAGGGCGACAGAGGGAGACAGACAGACGGAGGGAGATGGAGAGAGAGGGAGGGAGACAGAGCGACAGAGGGAGACAGACAGACGGAGGGAGAGGGAGAGAGAGGGAGGGAGACAGAGGGCGACAGAGGGAGACAGACAGACGGAGGGAGGGAGAGGGAGAGAGGGAGGGAGACAGAGGGCGACAGAGGGAGACAGAGGGTGACAGACAGACGGAGGGAGAGGGAGAGAGAGTGTGGGAGACAGAGGGCGACAGAGAGAGACAGAGGGTGACAGACAGATGGAGGGAGAGGGAGAGAGAGATAGAGAGGGAGAGAGAGGGAGGGAGACAGAGGGCGACAGAGAGAGAGAGACAGAGGGAGGGAGAGGGAGAGAGAGGGAGGGAGACAGAGGGCGACAGAGGGCGACAGACAGAGGGAGGGAGAGGGAGAGAAAGGGAGGGAGACAGACGGAGGGAGAGGGAGAGAGAGGGAGGAAGACAGAGGGCGACAGACAGACGGAGGGAGAGGGAGAGAGAGGGAGGGAGACAGAGGGTGACAGACAGACGGAGGGAGAGGGAGAGAGAGTGAGGGAGACAGAGGGCGACAGAGGGTGACAGACGGAGGAAGAGGGAGAAGGAGGGAGACAGAGGGCGACAGAGGGTGACAGACGGAGTGTTGGACAGGCCACACGAAGGGCTTGCGCCCTCCCCGCATGACAGGGCCCAAGCCCCGGCCTCCCAGGCGCGGCCCACGAGAATCACCCGCACCCCGTCTCCCGACGGAACTCCTGCCCTCGGACCTCCCTGTAGCACGGGCCCAAGCCACCACCGGCTCCCTCGGCCGGGTCAAGCCGCCATCTTGGGCCCTGCGCCACGAGGCCGCGTGGCCTCCCCCCGACCCTAACCCTGGGCCTGGCCGGCCCCGACATCCCGGCACCACCATCCACCCAGGAGGTGAGCGGATCACTTGGCAGGTCAATGGGAGGACGAAGTGCCAAGGACTCTCCCCCGCCAGGTGACGATCGCCTCCAGCTCCCCCAGGCACCGGCTCCACCCCCCCGCTGGGTGTCTGGACACCTTCATCCCGGACCCTCCGACCCCCAAGTGCGAGGGTCCGGACATCAAAGGGCACCTGCCCTATAACTGGAGCAGCTGCGGAGCAGGAAGGCAGTTGTATCCTGGAGTCGAGAGACACCGAGAGAACTCAGCCTTGACGGACTACTGGCGCTGCCGTAGCCCTATCTTGTGATCTATCATCCTGCCTGCTGGCGCTGCCGCGGCCTTCTGCAACATCCATCCTCGTCGGGACCTGCTGGCGCTGCCGCGGCCCGTTGTAACGACCATCTTCACCGGGACCTGCTGGCGCTGCCGCGGACCGTACATCGCCCATCGTCTCTGGGACCTGCTGGCGCTGCCGTGGCCCGTGTATCGACCATCTTCACTGGGACCTGCTGGCGCTGCCGCGGCCCGTACCAGCTAGACCACCTAAGCTCGAGGATTGTGGGCTACCCACCATACCACCTCCCCTTTCCATCTTGAGAGACTTGAATCGAGGGGACCCCTGAGTCCAGACCTCCTTGTACCTTTTCATCGTACCTTAAGAAGTGCTTATAAAGAACGCTAACTCATCTCCTTGTATGGTATCTGTCTGTGGGGGGGAAGTTATTTGTCTGTACGATCGCTGGAGACGGCTCTCCCCGGAGACCTCTCCCCTTGTCCTCGGCCGACCCTCCCGGTCCGTCTAACATTGGTGGCCAGCGTCGCGATCCGAATCAACGCGTAATCGTACAGAGAGTAGCTCACCCCACGACAAAACCACGATGTCAGCTAAAGATAGCGGTTCCACTGAAAAGTTCCAAATGGATAAGTTGGAAGAGTATAACCACCGCGAACTTAAACAATTCTGCATGGAACTAGGCATTGCTACCACCGGCCTGAGTACCAAAGAGGATTTGAAGCGCGCTCTTGAGTCGTGGGCAGAAACGGGAATCACCGGATCCTCCGACCAAAACAGTGTCGCACCACAGGGGAACGCCACGGCTCCCGAGGAGAGGGGAACGGGCCTCTCGCAGGAGGAGATCCAGGAAAGAGAAAGGACCAGATTACACGAGTTGGAAATGGCACGACTCAAGATGGACGGTGAACTAAAGTTAGCCGAGCAGAAACTAAATCTAGAGCATCTGCGGCTCCAAGAGGAGCGAGAGGAAAAACAGAGACAGAGAGAGCTTGAGGAAAAAAGAATAACACTCGAACACGAACGCAAACTGGCGGAAATAGAACTGCGGAAACAGAATAAAGAGACGGGGGTGCCTGAGCGACCGCACACCCCAGTGGCAACCGAGAAAAAAGTCCACATCCCCAAGGATGTTGTCCGAGAGTATGTCCGAGAAGACGACATACAACAGTGGTTCAAAGCCTACGAGATCGCCATGACCTCCCACCGGATCGACCGGAGTGATTGGGGAGCTGGACTATGGGGGAGGTTCGTCAACGAAGGTCGCGATGCCCTGTTGCAGCTCCCAGATCACCAAATGTCGTCCTACGACCACAAGAAGGCTGCCCTCCTCACCCGCTACGGCCTCACACCCGAGATGTACCGCCAGAGGTTCAGAGATTGCACCCGGATCCCGGGTACAACTTGGGTGGAGTACGTAAACTATTTCAGCAGAGCCTTCGAGGGGTGGATCAAGGGGAGCCATGTAACGACCTACGAACAACTCTTTAACCTCATGGTATGGGAACACCTGTCGAACAACTGCTTCGTCGAGCTCAGGCAGCACCTCCTCGACAGTAAATTGACCGACCCCCGGCAGCTCGCCGCGGAAGCTGACCGATGGGAGAGCACCCGAGTGGGCCGGAGAGGACCGCACGAGCAGACCCGAAGCAACCAAGGCCAGCACCGTCCTCGGGGAGGAGGAGGGGGCCAGGGGCGAGGGAGAGACACCCTCCCGGCAACACCCGTGGCCAGCACCCCACCCTCGGCCGGCCGGGGAAACCCCCCGATGCGTCCAGGGTTCCGAGCCAATGTCACGTGCCACCGATGCCAGCGAGTCGGCCATTACGCCAATGACCCGAGCTGCCCGCAGAACCAAACACCCAAGCCCCGCCAGGTAGCTGCCGCCGCCCTGGGGGAAGAACGACTGTCAGAGGAACAGGAAGAGTATGAGCCGGCCCAGCAAGAGTGGGAACCAGCCGCCATGGTTCTAGCGTGCCTAGGGGGAAAAGACATAGTCCCGCGGGCTCCCCTACCCGCCAACACCAGGAAATACGGTCAGTGGGTGACCATTAATGGGAATCGGGCCGAGGCCTTACGTGACACAGGCGCCAGTGTGACGGCCGTCCGCTGTCACCTGGTGAAACCCGAGCAGATCCTGCCGAACATTCTCTGCCCCGTCCGCTCAGCTTACAATTCCGAAAGTCTGTGTCAAATGGCCTGCGTCCCCTTCGAATGGGGAGGGGTCTCCGGCCTGCTGAAAGTGACGGTCCGGGATGATGCCCCCGTGGACTGCCTCCTGGGGAATGACCTTGAGAGTTCCCAATGGGCCACCGTCGAGAGAAGAGAGCACCTGGGGATGCTGGGCCTCCCGGACTGGGCCTGCGTAACCACCCGGTCCAGGGCAGCCCGTGCCGTTCCCCGACCAGAAGAACCGGAATGGCCAGCACCTCCGCCCCCGGTCGCCCCAGTAGAAGACAACGATGAGGCCAACCCCCCGGAGCCAACGACCGAAGGGGACGCGCACCTCCAGGACGTCCCCGGCCTGGCTCAGTGGCGTCAAGAAGGGGGGCCCACCCAAGAACAGTTCCGCCAGGAGCAAAAGACTTGCCCCTCCCTCGAGGGACTCCGCCAACAAGCCAGCACCCAGAGCGCAGGGGACTCCACCGGAACTCACTGGGTCTACTGGGAGAACGACCTGCTATACAGCGAACAGAGGATCGCAGAGCTAGGGGCCGGTCGAGTACTGGTGGTACCTCTCCGCTTCAGAAACTTCTTGCTCAATCTGGCCCACGATGTCCCCCTGGCTGGACACCTGGGCCAAGACAAAACTTACAGTCGCCTAGTGACCCACTTTTTCTGGCCGAAGATGCGGAACGACGTCCTGAACCACTGCCGGTCCTGCCCCACGTGCCAGGCCAGCGGGAAGAGTGGCCGTAAGCTGAAGGCCCCTCTACAACCCTTCCCGGTGGTCACCACCCCGTTCGAGAGGGTAGGAATGGACATTGTGGGGCCCCTGGACCCCCGCACGGCACAAGGACATAGGTTCATCCTAGTACTGGTGGATCACGCCACCCGCTACCCCGAGGCGGTGCCTCTATGAACAGTAACAGCTCCGGTGGTTGGCCGGGCCCTAATGGGGATCTTCTCCCGGGTGGGCTTCCCCCGAGAAGTCGTCAGCGACCGAGGCACGAACTTCATCTCCAAATACATGAAGTCCCTCTGGCAACAGTGCGGGGTCACCTACCGATTCACGACCCCCTATCACCCCCAAGGGAACGGACTAGTGGAGCGATTCAACCGCACTCTCAAAGGGATGATTGGGGGATTGGAAGAGCCCCTCCGTCGCCAGTGGGATGTACTACTCCCGTGCCTCCTCTTCGCCTACCGGGAAGTTCCCCAGAAGTCCCTCGGTTTTAGCCCCTTCGAACTCCTGTACGGGCACCCTGTGCGAGGGCCCCTCAGCCTAGTCAAAGAAGGTTGGGAGGTGGCCCCCCTAAAGACCCCTCCAGACGTCTTCAAGTACCTCCTGGCCCTACGTAATCAGACCCGGCGCTTCAGGGAGATGGCCAAGGCGAACCTCGAGGCCAGCCAGGAAGACATGAAGAGATGGTATGATCACAATGCCTCCTCCGTCGAGTTCGAACCTGGACAACAAGTGTGGGTGATGTCCCCCACCGAACCATGTGCCTTGCAAGATAAGTGGACGGGGCCCTTCAAGGTGGTCGAGCGCAAAAGCCCCGTCACTTACCTCATCGACATGGGGACCACCCGGAACCCCCTTCGGGTCCTCCACACCAACAGACTCAAACCACACTTTGTGCGCTCAGAACTCAGCCTCCTGATGGCTACAGACAGTGGGGCGGAAGAAGACTCCGAGCCTCTCCCGGATCTCCTGAAAACTCAGGAGAAAGACGGTTCCGTGGACGGGGTCCGGCTCTCCGATGCCCTCACCCCAGAGCAACGCCAGGGCTGCCGGGACCTCCTGCTGCGGTTCGCTTCACTGTTCTCCCTCACTCCCGGGGTCACCCCTTGGTGCTTGCACGACGTAGACACCGGGGACAGTCCCCCTATCAGGCACCGGGCCTACCGCGTACCAGATCGGGTACGGGCCTGCATACAAGAGGAAGTGGCCAAAATGCTCACGATCGGGGTCATCGAGCCCTCGGACAGTCCCTGGGCCAGTCCAGTTGTACTGGTCCCCAAAGCCGCTGCCCCCGGCACCACACCTGAACTGAGATTCTGCGTCGACTACCGGGGCTTGAACGCTGTCACCCGAACCGACGCTCATCCTATCCCCAGAGCGGATGAATTGATCGACCGGCTGGGGGCCGCCCGCTACCTCAGTATCTTCGACCTAACAGCGGGCTACTGGCAGATCGGTCTCACACCCCGAGCTCAAGAACGATCCGCCTTCTCTACCCCCGATGGCCACTACCACTTCAAGGTCATGCCCTTTGGCATGAAGAACGCCCCCGCTACATTTCAACGTCTTGTGAACCAGGTCCTGGCGGGGCTCGAAGAGTTCAGCGCTGCCTACCTGGACGATATCGCTGTATACAGCCGCCACTGGTCCGACCACCTCCTCCACCTCCAGGAGGTCCTACAGGCCCTCCAGCGGGCCGGCCTCACGATTAAGGCCAGCAAATGCCAAATTGGTCAAGGGTCCGTGACCTACCTGGGGCACCAGGTGGGGAGCGGGCTGGTGGCCCCACTGCAACTTAAGATTGCTGCCATCCAGTCCTGGCAGCCCCCCGTCACTCAGACCGAAGTCCGAGCCTTCTTGGGGCTCACCGGCTACTACCGGCGGTTCGTGAGGGTCTACGGCAGCATTGTGGGGCCCCTCACGGGTCTCACGTCCAAGAACCAACCAAAGCGGATTAACTGGACCCCCGATTGTCAAGCGGCCTTCGAAAAGCTGAAGGCCGCCCTGTGCACCGCCCCTGTGCTCCAGGCCCCCGATTACAGTCGGGAATTCGTAGTACAGACAGACGCCTCCGACCACGGCATCAGAGCGGTTCTTTCCCAAGTGAACCCCGAGGGTCATGACCAGCCGGTGGCCTTCATCAGCCGACGTCTCCTGGGCCGAGAACAGCGCTGGAGCACCATCGAGAGGGAGGCCTTCGCAGTGGTGTGGGCCCTCAAAAAGCTCCGGCCCTATCTCTTCGGTACCCACTTCCGGGTACAAACCGACCATAGACCCCTGCAGTGGCTGATGCAGATGCGGGGGGAAAACCCAAAACTATTGCGCTGGTCCATCTCCCTGCAGGGAATGGACTTCACCGTGGAGCACCGACCAGGCCAAGACCACGCCAACGCAGATGGCCTGTCCCGCTTCTTCCGCCTCGACGAAGAGAGTCCCCAAGGAGATGGGTGACTCTCCCCGCCTTCAGCTGGGGGGGACGCATGTTGGACAGGCCACACGAAGGGCTTGCGCCCTCCCCGCATGACAGGGCCCAAGCCCCGGCCTCCCAGGCGCGGCCCACGAGAATCACCCGCACCCCGTCTCCCGACGGAACTCCTGCCCTCGGACCTCCCTGTAGCACGGGCCCAAGCCACCACCGGCTCCCTCGGCCGGGTCAAGCCGCCATCTTGGGCCCTGCGCCACGAGGCCGCGTGGCCTCCCCCCGACCCTAACCCTGGGCCTGGCCGGCCCCGACATCCCGGCACCACCATCCACCCAGGAGGTGAGCGGATCACTTGGCAGGTCAATGGGAGGACGAAGTGCCAAGGACTCTCCCCCGCCAGGTGACGATCGCCTCCAGCTCCCCCAGGCACCGGCTCCACCCCCCCGCTGGGTGTCTGGACACCTTCATCCCGGACCCTCCGACCCCCAAGTGCGAGGGTCCGGACATCAAAGGGCACCTGCCCTATAACTGGAGCAGCTGCGGAGCAGGAAGGCAGTTGTATCCTGGAGTCGAGAGACACCGAGAGAACTCAGCCTTGACGGACTACTGGCGCTGCCGTAGCCCTATCTTGTGATCTATCGTCCTGCCTGCTGGCGCTGCCGCGGCCTTCTGCAACATCCATCCTCGTCGGGACCTGCTGGCGCTGCCGCGGCCCGTTGTAACGACCATCTTCACCGGGACCTGCTGGCGCTGCCGCGGACCGTACATCGCCCATCGTCTCTGGGACCTGCTGGCGCTGCCGCGGCCCGTGTATCGACCATCTTCACTGGGACCTGCTGGCGCTGCCGCGGCCCGTACCAGCTAGACCACCTAAGCTCGAGGATTGTGGGCTACCCACCATACCACCTCCCCTTTCCCATCTTGAGAGACTTGAATCGAGGGGACCCCTGAGTCCAGACCTCCTTGTACCTTTTCATCGTACCTTAAGAAGTGCTTATAAAGAACGCTAACTCATCTCCTTGTGTGGTATCTGTCTGTGGGGGGGAAGTTATTTGTCTGTACGATCGCTGGAGACGGCTCTCCCCGGAGACCTCTCCCCTTGTCCTCGGCCGACCCTCCCGGTCCGTCTAACACGGAGGGAGAGGGAGAGAGAAGGAGGGAGACAGAGGGATACAGAGGGAGACAGAGGGCGACAGAGGGCGACAGACAGAGGGAGGGAGAGGGAGAGAAAGGGAGGGAGACAGACGGAGGGAGAGGGAGAGAGAGGGAGGGAGACAGAGGGCAACAGACAGACGGAGGGAGAGGGAGAGAGAGGGAGGGAGACAGAGGGCGACAGAGGGAGACAGAGAGAGGGAGGGAGAGGGAGAGAGAGGGAGGGAGACAGAGGGCGACAGAGGGAGAGAGACAGAGGGAGAGAGAGGGAGGGAGAGAGAGAGACAGAGGGCGACAGAGGGAGACAGACAGACGGAGGGAGAGGGAGGGAGAGAGAGGGAGGGAGACAGAGGGCGACAGAGGGAGACAGACAGAGGGAGGGAGAGAGAGGGAGGGAGACAGAGGGCGACAGAGGGAGACAGAGGGTGACAGACAGACGGAGGGAGAGGGAGAGAGAGGGAGGGAGACAGAGGGCGACAGAGGGAGACAGACAGAGGGAGAGGGAGAGAGAGGGAGGGAGACAGAGGGTGACAGAGGGTGACAGACAGACGGAGGGAGAGGGAGAAGGAGGGAGACAGAGGGCGACAGAGGGTGACAGACAGACGGAGGGAGAGGGAGAGAGAGAGAGGGCGACAGAGGGCGACAGAGGGTGACAGACAGACGGAGGGAGAGGGAGAGAGAGGGAGGGAGACAGAGGGCGACAGAGGGAGACAGACAGAGGGAGAGAGAGGGAGGGAGACAGAGGGTGACAGACAGATGGAGGGAGAGGGAGAGAGAGGGAGGGAGACAGAGGGTGACAGACAGACGGAGGGAGATGGAGAGAGAGGGAAGGAGACAGAGGGCGACAGAGGGTGACAGACAGACAGAGGGAGAGGGAGAAGGAGGGAGACAGAGGGCGACAGAGGGTGACAGACAGACGGAGGGAGAGGGAGAGAGAGGGAGGGCGACAGAGGGCGACAGAGGGTAACAGACAGACGGAGGGAGAGGGAGAGAGAGGGAGGGAGACAGAGGGCGACAGAGGGAGACAGACAGACGGAGAGAGAGGGAGAGAGAGGGAGGGAGACAGAGGGCGACAGAGGGAGACAGACAGACGGAGAGAGGGAGAGGGAGAGAGAGGGAGGGAGACAGGGCGACAGAGGGAGACAGAGGGTGACAGACAGACGGAGGGAGAGGGAGAGAGAGAGAGGGAGACAGAGGGCGACAGAGGGAGACAGAGAGTGACAGACAGACGGAGGGAGAGAGAGGGAGGGAGACAGAGGGCGACAGAGGGCGACAGAGGGAGACAGACATACGGAGGGAGAGGGAGAGAGAGGGAGGAAGACAGAGCGACAGAGGGAGACAGTCAGACGGAGGGAGAGGGAAAGAGAGGGAGGGAGACAGAGGGCGACAGAGGGAGACAGACAGACGGAGGGAGAGGGAGAGAGAGGGAGGGAGACAGAGGGCTACAGAGGGAGACAGAGGGAGACAAACAGACGGAGGGAGAGGGAGAGAGAGGGAGGGAGACAGAGGGCGACAGAGGGAGACAGACAGACGGAGGGAGAGGGAGAGAGAGGGAGGGAGAGAGAGAGACAGAGGGCGACAGAGGGAAACAGACAGACGGAGGGAGAGGGAGAGAGAGGGAGGGAGACAGAGGGCGACAGAGGTAGACAGACAGACGGAGGGAGAGGGAGAGAGAGGGAGGGAGACAGGGCGACAGAGGGAGACAGAGGGTGACAGACAGACGGAGGGAGAGGGAGAGAGAGGGAGGGAGACAGAGGGCGACAGAGGGTGACAGAGGGAGACAGACAGACGGAGGGAGAGGGAGAGAGAGGGAGGGAGACAGAGCGACAGAGGGAGACAGACAGACGGAGGGAGAGGGAGAGGGAGAGAGAGGGAGGGAGACAGAGGGCGACAGAGGGAGACAGACAGACGGAGGGAGGGAGAGGGAGAGAGGGAGGGAGACAGAGGGCGACAGAGGGAGACAGAGGGTGACAGACAGACGGAGGGAGAGGGAGAGAGAGTGTGGGAGACAGAGGGCGACAGAGAGAGACAGAGGGTGAGAGACAGATGGAGGGAGAGGGAGAGAGAGAGAGAGAGGGAGAGAGAGGGAGGGAGACAGAGGGCGACAGAGAGAGAGAGACAGAGGGAGGGAGAGGGAGAGAGAGGGAGGGAGACAGAGGGCGACAGAGGGCGACAGACAGAGGGAGGGAGAGGGAGAGAAAGGGAGGGAGACAGACGGAGGGAGAGGGAGAGAGAGGGAGGGAGACAGAGGGCGACAGACAGACGGAGGGAGAGGGAGAGAGAGGGAGGGAGACAGAGGGTGACAGACAGACGGAGGGAGAGGGAGAGAGAGTGAGGGAGACAGAGGGCGACAGAGGGTGACAGACGGAGGAAGAAGGAGAAGGAGGGAGACAGAGGGCGACAGAGGGTGACAGACAGACGGAGGGAGAGGGAGAGAGAAGGAGGGAGACAGAGGGATACAGAGGGAGACAGAGGGCGACAGAGGGCGACAGACAGAGGGAGGGAGAGGGAGAGAAAGGGAGGGAGACAGACGGAGGGAGAGGGAGAGAGAGGGAGGGAGACAGAGGGCAACAGACAGACGGAGGGAGAGGGAGAGAGAGGGAGGGAGACAGAGGGTGACAGACAGACGGAGGGAGAGGGAGAGAGAGGGAGGGAGACAGAGAGCGACAGAGGGAGACAGAGAGAGGGAGGGAGAGGGAGAGAGAGGGAGGGAGACAGAGGGCGACAGAGGGAGAGAGACAGAGGGAGGGAGAGGGAGAGAGAGGGAGGGAGAGAGAGAGACAGAGGGCGACAGAGGGAGACAGACAGACGGAGGGAGAGGGAGGGAGAGAGAGGGAGGGAGACAGAGGGCAACAGAGGGAGACAGACAGAGGGAGGGAGAGAGAGGGAGGGAGACAGACGGAGGGAGAGGGAGAGAGAGGGAGGGAGACAGAGGGCGACAGAGGGAGACAGACAGACGGAGGGAGAGGGAGAGAGAGGGAGGGAGACAGAGCGACAGAGGGAGACAGACAGATGGAGGGAGAGGGAGAGAGAGGGAGGGAGACAGAGGGCGACAGAGGGAGACAGACAGACGGAGGGAGAGGGAGAGAGAGGGAGGGAGGGAGACAGAGGGCTACAGAGGGAGACAGAGGGAGACAGACAGACGGAGGGAGAGGGAGAGAGAGGGAGAGGGAGGGAGACAGAGGGCGACAGAGGGAGACAGACAGAGGGAGGGAGAGGGAGAGAGAGGGAAGGAGACAGAGGGCAACAGAGGGCGACAGAGGGAGACAGACAGAGGGAGGGAGAGGGAGAGAGAGGGAGGGAGACAGAGGGCGACAGAGGGAGACAGAGGGTGACAGACAGACGGAGGGAGAGGGAGAGAGAGGGAGGGAGACAGAGGGTGACAGAGGGAGACAGACAGAGGGAGGGAGAGGGAGAGAGAGGGAGGGAGACAGAGGGCGACAGAGGGCGACAGAGGGAGACAGACAGACGGAGGGAGAGGGAGAGAGAGGGAGGGAGACAGAGGGCAACAGAGGGAGACAGAGGGTGACAGACAGATGGAGGGAGAGGGAGAGAGAGAGAGGGAGATAGAGGGAGGGAGACAGAGGGTGACAGACAGAGGGAGGGAGAGGGAGAGAGAGGGAGGGAGACAGAGGGCGACAGAGGGTGACAGACAGAGGGAGTGAGAGGGAGAGAGAGGGAGGGAGACAGAGGGCGACAGACAGATGGAGGGAGAGGGAGAGAGAGGGAGGGAGACAGAGGGTGACAGACAGATGGAGGGAGAGGGAGAGAGAGGGAGGGAGACAGAGGGCTACAGAGGGAGACAGAGGGAGACAGACAGACGGAGTGAGAGGGAGAGAGAGGCAGGGAGACAGAGGGCGACAGAGGAAGACAGACTGAGGGAGGGAGAGGGAGAGAGAGGGAGGGAGACAGAGGGCAACAGAGGGAGACAGACAGACGGAGGGAGAGGGAGAGAGAGGGAGGGAGACAGAGGGCGACAGAGGGAGACAGAGGGTGACACACAGATGGAGGGAGAGGGAGAGAGAGAGAGGGAGAGAGAGGGAGGGAGACAGAGGGCGACAGAGGGAGACAGACAGAGGGAGGGAGAGGGAGAGAGAGGGAAGGAGACAGAGGGCGACAGAGGGAGACAGAGGGAGACAGACAGACGGAGGGAGAGGGAGAGAGAGGGAGGGAGACAGAGGGCGACAGAGGGCGACAGACAGAGGGAGGGAGAGGGAGAGAGAGGGAGGGAGACAGACGGAGGGAGAGTGAGAGAGAGGGAGGGAGACAGAGGGCGACAGACAGACGGAGGGAGAGGGAGAGAGAGTGAGGGAGACAGAGGGTGACAGACAGACAGAGGGAGAGGGAGAGAGAGGGAGGGAGACAGAGGGCGACAGAGGGTGACAGACAGACGGAGGGAGAGGGAGAAGGAGGGAGACAGAGGGCGACAGAGGGTGACAGACAGACAGAGGGAGAGGGAGGGAGAGAGAGGGAGGGCGACAGAGGGCGACAGAGGGTGACAGACAGACGGAGGGAGAGGGAGAGAGAGGGAGGGAGACAGAGGGTGACAGAGGGAGACAGACAGAGGGAGAGAGAGGGAGGGAGACAGAGGGTGACAGAGGGCGACAGAGGGTGACAGACAGAGGGAGGGAGAGTGAGAGAGAGGGAGGGAGACATAGGGCAACAGAGGGAGACAGACAGAGGGAGGGAGAGTGAGAGAGAGGGAGGGAGACAGAGGGCGACAGAGGGAGACAGAGGGTGACAGACAGATGGAGGGAGAGAGAGGGAGGGTGACAGAGGGAGACAGACAGACGGAGGGAGAGGGAGAAGAGGGAGGGAGACAGAGGGTGACAGAGGGAGACAGAGGGTGACAGACAGACAGAGGGAGAGAGAGGGAGGGAGACAGAGGGCAACAGAGGGAGACAGACAGACGGAGGGAGGGAGAGAGGGAGGGAGACAGAGGGCGACAGAGGGAGACAGACAGAGGGAGGGAGAGGGAGAGAGAGGGAGGGAGAGAGAGAGACAGAGGGCGACAGAGGGAGACAGACAGACGGAGGGAGAGGGAGAGAGAGGGAGGGAGACAGAGGGCGACAGAGGGAGACAGACAGAGGGAAGGAGAGGGAGAGAGAGGGAGGCAGACAGAGGGCGACAGAGGGTGACAGACAGACGGAGGGAGAGGGAGAGAGAGGGAGGGCAACAGAGGGCGACAGAGGGAGACAGACAGACGGAGGGAGAGGGAGAGAGAGGGAGGGAGACAGAGGGCGACAGAGGGAGACAGACAGACGGAGGGAGAGGGAGAGAGAGGGAGGGGGAGAGAGAAACAGAGGGCGACAGAGGGAGACAGACAGACGGAGGGAGAGGGAGAGCGAGGGAGGGAGACAGAGGGCGACAGAGGGTGACAGACAGACGGAAGGAGAGGGAGAAGGAGGGAGACAGAGGGCGACAGAGGGCGACAGACAGAGGGAGGGAGAGGGAGAGAAAGGGAGGGAGACAGACGGAAGGAGAGGGAGGGAGACAGAGGGCGACAGACAGACGGAGGGAGAGGGAGAAGGAGGGAGACAGAGGGCGACAGAGGGCGACAGACAGAGGGAGGGAGAGGGAGAGAAAGGGAGGGAGACAGACGGAGGGAGAGGGAGAGAGAGGGAGGGAGACAGAGGGCGACAGACAGATGGAGGGAGAGGGAGAGAGAGGGAGGGAGACAGAGGGTGACAGACAGACGGAGGGAGAGGGAGAGAGAGGGAGGGAGACAGAGGGCGACAGAGGGTGACAGACGGAGGAAGAGGGAGAAGGAGGGAGACAGAGGGCGACAGAGGGAGACAGACAGACGGAGGGAGGGAGAGGGAGAGAGAGGGAGGGAGACAGAGCGACAGAGGGAGACAGACAGACGGAGGGAGAGGGAGAGAGAGGGAGGGAGACAGAGGGCGACAGAGGGAGACAGACAGACGGAGGGAGAGGGAGAGAGAGGGAGGGAGACAGAGGGCTACAGAGGGAGACAGAGGGAGACAAACAGACGGAGGGAGAGGGAGAGAGAGGGAGGGAGACAGAGGGCGACAGAAGGAGACAGACAGACGGAGGGAGAGGGAGAGAGAGGGAGGGAGACAGAGGGCGACAGAGGGAGACAGACAGACGGAGGGAGAGGGAGAGAGAGGGAGGGAGACAGGGCGACAGAGGGAGACAGAGGGTGACAGACAGACGGAGGGAGAGGGAGAGAGAGAGAGGGAGGGAGACAGAGGGCGACAGAGGGAGACAGAGGGTGACAGACAGACGGAGGGAGAGAGAGGGAGGGAGACAGAGGGCGACAGAGGGCGACAGAGGGAGACAGACACACGGAGGGAGAGGGAGAGAGAGGGAGGGAGACAGAGCGACAGAGGGAGACAGACAGACGGAGGGAGAGGGAGAGAGAGGGAGGGAGACAGAGGGTGACAGAGGGAGACAGACAGATGGAGGGAGAGGGAGAGAGAGGGAGGGAGACAGAGGGCTACAGAGGGAGACAGAGGGAGACAAACAGATGGAGGGAGAGGGAGAGAGAGGGAGGGAGACAGAGGGCGACAGAGGGAGACAGACAGACGGAGGGAGAGGGAGAGAGAGGGAGGGAGAGAGAGAGACAGAGGGCGACAGAGGGAGACAGACAGACGGAGGGAGAGGGAGGGAGACAGAGGGCGACAGAGGTAGACAGACAGACGGAGGGAGAGGGAGAGAGAGAGAGGGAGACAGGGCGACAGAGGGAGAGAGACAGAGGGAGGGAGAGGGAGAGAGAGGGAGGGAGACAGAGGGCGACAGAGGGCAACAGACAGAGGGAGGGAGAGGGAGAGAAAGGGAGGGAGACAGACGGAGGGAGAGGGAGAGAGAGGGAGGGAGACACAGGGCAACAGACAGACGGAGGGAGAGGGAGAGAGAGGGAGGGAGACAGAGGGTGACAGACAGACAGAGGGAGAGGGAGAGAGAGGGAGGGAGACAGAGGGCGACAGAGGGTGACAGACAGACGGGGGAGAGGGAGAAGGAGGGAGACAGAGGGCGACAGAGGGTGACAGACAGACAGAGGGAGAGGGAGAGAGAAGGAGGGAGACAGAGGGATACAGAGGGAGACAGAGGGCGACAGAGGGCGACAGACAGAGGGAGGGAGAGGGAGAGAAAGGGAGGGAGACAGACAGAGGGAGAGAGAGGGAGGGAGACAGAGGGCGACAGAGGGAGACAGAGGGTGACAGACAGACGGAGGGAGAGGGAGAGAGAGGGAGGGAGACAGAGGGCGACAGAGGGAGACAGACGGAGGGAGAGGGAGAGAGAGGGAGGGAGACAGAGGGCGACAGACAGACGGAGGGAGAGGGAGAGAGAGGGAGGGAGACAGAGGGTGACAGACAGACGGAGGGAGAGGGAGAGAGAGGGAGGGAGACAGAGGGCGACAGAGGGTGACAGACAGACGGAGGGAGAGGGAGAAGGAGGGCGACAGAGGGTGACAGACAGACGGAGGGAGAGGGAGAGAGAGAGAGGGTGACAAAGGGAGACAGACAGAGGGAGGGAGAGGGAGAGAGAGGGAGGGAGACAGAGGGCAACAGACAGATGGAGGGAGAGGGAGAGAGAGAGAGGGAGGGAGACAGAGGGTGACAGACAGACGGAGGGAGAGGGAGAGAGAGGGAGGGAGACAGAGGGCGACAGAGGGTGACAGACAGAAGGAGGGAGAGGGAGAAGGAGGGAGACAGAGGGCGACAGAGGGTGACAGACAGACGGAGGGAGAGGGAGAGAGAGGGAGGGCGACAGAGGGCGACAGAGGGTAACAGACAGACGGAGGGAGAGGGAGAGAGAGGGAGGGAGACAGAGGGCGACAGAGGGAGACAGACAGAGGGAGGGAGAGGGAGAGAGAGGGAGGGAGACAGAGGGCGACAGAGGGCGACAGAGGGTGACAGACAGACGGAGAGAGAGGGAGAGAGAGGGAGGGAGACAGAGGGCGACAGAGGGAGACAGACAGACGGAGGGAGGGAGAGGGAGAGAGAGGGAGGGAGACAGGGCGACAGAGGGAGACAGAGGGTGACAGACAGACGGAGGGAGAGGGAGAGAGAGGGAGGGAGACAGAGGGCGACAGAGGGAGACAGAGGGTGACAGACAGACGGAGGGAGAGAGAGGGAGGGAGACAGAGGGCGACAGAGGGCGACAGAGGGAGACAGACATATGGAGGGAGAGGGAGAGAGAGGGAGGGAGACAGAGCGACAGAGGGAGACAGACAGACGGAGGGAGAGGGAGAGAGAGGGAGACAGAGGGCGACAGAGGGTGACAGACAGACGGAGGGAGAGGGAGAGAGAGAGAGGGCGACAGAGGGAGACAGACAGAGGGAGGGAGAGGGAGAGAGAGGGAGGGAGACAGAGGGCAACAGACAGATGGAGGGAGAGGGAGAGAGAGAGAGGGAGGGAGACAGAGGGTGACAGACAGACGGAGGGAGAGGGAGAGAGAGGGAGGGAGACAGAGGGCGACAGAGGGTGACAGACAGAAGGAGGGAGAGGGAGAACGAGGGAGACAGAGGGCGACAGAGGGTGACAGACAGACGGAGGGAGAGGGAGAGAGAGGGAGGGCGACAGAGGGCGACAGAGGGTAACAGACAGACGGAGGGAGAGAGAGGGAGGGAGACAGAGGGCGACAGAGGGAGACAGACAGAGGGAGGGAGAGGGAGAGAGAGGGAGGGAGACAGAGGGCGACAGAGGGCGACAGAGGGTGACAGACAGACGGAGAGAGAGGGAGAGAGAGGGAGGGAGACAGAGGGCGACAGAGGGAGACAGACAGACGGAGGGAGGGAGAGGGAGAGAGAGGGAGGGAGACAGGGCGACAGAGGGAGACAGAGGGTGACAGACAGACGGAGGGAGAGGGAGAGAGAGGGAGGGAGACAGAGGGCGACAGAGGGAGACAGAGGGTGACAGACAGACGGAGGGAGAGAGAGGGAGGGAGACAGAGGGCGACAGAGGGCGACAGAGGGAGACAGACATATGGAGGGAGAGGGAGAGAGAGGGAGGGAGACAGAGCGACAGAGGGAGACAGACAGACGGAGGGAGAGGGAGAGAGAGGGAGACAGAGGGCGACAGAGGGTGACAGACAGACGGAGGGAGAGGGAGAGAGAAGGAGGGAGACAGAGGGATACAAAGGGAGACAGAGGGCGACAGAGGGCGACAGACAGAGGGAGGGAGAGGGAGAGAAAGGGAGGGAGACAGACGGAGGGAGAGAGAGGGAGGGAGAAAGAGGGCGACAGAGGGAGACAGAGGGTGACAGACAGACGGAGGGAGAGGGAGAGAGAGGGAGGGAGACAGAGGGCGACAGAGGGAGACAGACGGAGGGAGAGGGAGAGAGAGGGAGGGAGACAGAGGGCGACAGACAGACGGAGGGAGAGGGAGAGAGAGGGAGGGAGACAGAGGGTGACAGACAGACGGAGGGAGAGGGAGAGAGAGGGAGGGAGACAGAGGGCGACAGAGGGTGACAGACAGACAGAGGGAGAGGGAGAAGGAGGGAGACAGAGGGCGACAGAGGGTGACAGACAGACGGAGGGAGAGGGAGAGAGAGAGACGGCGACAGAGGGCGACAGAGGGTGACAGACAGACGGAGGGAGAGGGAGAGAGAGGGAGGGAGACAGAGGGCGACAGAGGGAGACAGACAGAGGGAGAGAGAGGGAGGGAGAGAGAGGGCGACAGACAGATGGAGGGAGAGGGAGAGAGAGGGAGGGAGACAGAGGGTGACAGACAGACGGAGGGAGAGGGAGAGAGAGGGAGGGAGACAGAGGGTGACAGACAGACGGAGGGAGAGGGAGAAGGAGGGAGACAGAGGGGGACAGAGGGTGACAGACAGACGGAGGGAGAGGGAGAGAGAGGGAGGGCGACAGAGGGCGACAGAGGGTAACAGACAGACAGAGGGAGAGGGAGAGAGAGGGAGGGAGACAGAGGGCGACAGAGGGAGACAGACAGAGGGAGGGAGAGGAAGGGAGACAGAGGGCGACAGAGGGTGACAGACAGACGGAGAGAGAGGGAGAGAGAGGGAGGGAGACAGAGGGCGACAGAGGGAGACAGACAGACGGAGGGAGGGAGAGGGAGAGAGAGGGAGGGAGACAGGGCGACAGAGGGAGACAGAGGGTGACAGACAGACGGAGGGAGAGGGAGAGAGAGGGAGGGAGACAGAGGGCGACAGAGGGAGACAGAGGGTGACAGACAGACGGAGGGAGAGAGAGGGAGGGAGACAGAGGGCGACAGAGGGCGACAGAGGGAGACAGACATACGGAGGGAGAGGGAGAGAGAGGGAGGAAGACAGAGCGACAGAGGGAGACAGACAGACGGAGGGAGAGGGAAAGAGAGGGAGGGAGACAGAGGGCGACAGAGGGAGACAGACAGACGGAGGGAGAGGGAGAGAGAGGGAGGGAGACAGAGGGCTACAGAGGGAGACAGAGGGAGACAAACAGACGGAGGGAGAGGGAGAGAGAGGGAGGGAGACAGAGGGCGACAGAGGGAGAGAGACAGACGGAGGGAGAGGGAGAGAGAGGGAGGGAGAGAGAGAGACAGAGGGCGACAGAGGGAGACAGACAGACGGAGGGAGAGGGAGAGAGAGGGAGGGAGACAGAGGGCGACAGAGGTAGACAGAGGGTGACAGACAGACGGAGGGAGAGGGAGAGAGAGGGAGGGAGACAGAGGGCGACAGAGGGCGACAGAGGGAGACAGACAGACGGAGGGAGAGGGAGAGAGAGGGAGGGAGACAGAGCGACAGAGGGAGACAGACAGACGGAGGGAGAGGGAGAGAGAGGGAGGGAGACAGAGGGCGACAGAGGGAGACAGACAGACGGAGGGAGAGGGAGAGAGAGGGAGGGAGACAGAGGGCGACAGAGGGAGACAGAGGGTGACAGACAGACGGAGGGAGAGGGAGAGAGAGTGTGGGAGACAGAGGGCGACAGAGGGAGACAGAGGGTGACAGACAGATGGAGGGAGAGGGAGAGAGAGAGAGGGAGAGAGAGGGAGGGAGACAGAGGGCGACAGAGAGAGAGAGACAGAGGGAGGGAGAGGGAGAGAGAGGGAGGGAGACAGAGGGCGACAGAGGGCGACAGACAGAGGGAGGGAGAGGGAGAGAAAGGGAGGGAGAGAGAGGGAGGGAGACAGAGGGCGACAGACAGACGGAGGGAGAGGGAGAGAGAGGGAGGGAGACAGAGGGTGACAGACAGACGGAGGGAGAGGGAGACAGAGTGAGGGAGACAGAGGGTGACAGAGGGTGACAGACGGAGGAAGAGGGAGAAGGAGGGAGACAGAGGGCGACAGAGGGTGACAGACAGACGGAGGGAGAGGGAGAGAGAAGGAGGGAGACAGAGGGATACAGAGGGAGACAGAGGGCGACAGAGGGCGACAGACAGAGGGAGGGAGAGGGAGAGAAAGGGAGGGAGACAGACGGAGGGAGAGGGAGAGAGAGGGAGGGAGACAGAGGGCAACAGACAGACGGAGGGAGAGGGAGAGAGAGGGAGGGAGACAGAGGGTGACAGACAGACGGAGGGAGAGGGAGAGAGAGGGAGGGAGACAGAGGGCGACAGAGGGAGAGAGACAGAGGGAGGGAGAGGGAGAGAGAGGGAGGGAGAGAGAGAGACAGAGGGCGACAGAGGGAGACAGACAGACGGAGGGAGAGGGAGGGAGAGAGAGGGAGGGAGACAGAGGGCGACAAAGGGAGACAGACAGAGGGAGGGAGAGAGAGGGAGGGAGACAGACGGAGGGAGAGGGAGAGAGAGGGAGGGAGACAGAGGGCGACAGAGGGCGACAGAGGGAGACAGACAGACGGAGGGAGAGGGAGAGAGAGGGAGGGAGACAGAGCGACAGAGGGAGACAGACAGATGGAGGGAGAGGGAGAGAGAGGGAGGGAGACAGAGGGCGACAGAGGGAGACAGACAGACAGAGGGAGAGGGAGATAGAGGGAGGGAGACAGAGGGCTACAGAGGGAGACAGAGGGAGACAGACAGACGGAGGGAGAGGGAGAGAGAGGGAGGGAGACAGAGGGCGACAGAGGGAGACAGACAGAGGGAGGGAGAGGGAGAGAGAGGGAGGGAGACAGAGGGCAACAGAGGGCGACAGAGGGAGACAGACAGAGGGAGGGAGAGGGAGAGAGAGGGAGGGAGACAGAGGGCGACAGAGGGAGACAGAGGGTGACAGACAGACGGAGGGAGAGGGAGAGAGAGGGAGGGAGACAGAGGGCTACAGAGGGAGACAGAGGGAGACAGACAGACGGAGGGAGAGGGAGAGAGAGGGAGGGAGACAGAGGGCGACAGAGGGAGACAGACAGAGGGAGGGAGAGGGAGAGAGAGGGAGGGAGACAGAGGGCGACAGAGGGCGACAGAGGGAGACAGACAGACGGAGGGAGAGAGAGAGAGGGAGACAGAGGGCAACAGAGGGAGACAGAGGGTGACAGACAGATGGAGGGAGAGGGAGAGAGAGATAGGGAGATAGAGGGAGGGAGACAGAGGGTGACAGAGGGAGACAGACAGAGCGAGGGAGAGGGAGAGAGAGGGAGGGAGACAGAGGGCGACAGAGGGTGACAGACAGAGGGAGTGAGAGGGAGAGAGAGAGAGGGAGACAGAGGGCGACAGACAGACGGAGGGAGAGGGAGAGAGAGGAAGGGAGACAGAGGGTGACAGACAGATGGAGGGAGAGGGAGAGAGAGGGAGGGAGACAGAGGGCTACAGAGGGAGACAGAGGGAGACAGACAGACGGAGTGAGAGGGAGTGAGAGGGAGGGAGACAGAGGGCGACAGAGGAAGACAGACTGAGGGAGGGAGAGGGAGAGAGAGGGAGGGAGACAGAGGGCGACAGAGGGAGACAGACAGACGGAGGGAGAGGGAGAGAGAGGGAGGGAGACAGAGGGCGACAGAGGGAGACAGAGGGTGACACACAGATGGAGGGAGAGGGAGAGAGAGAGAGGGAGAGAGAGGGAGGGAGACAGAGGGCGACAGAGGGAGACAGACAGAGGGAGGGAGAAGGAGAGAGAGGGAAGGAGACAGAGGGTTACAGATGGAGACAGAGGGAGACAGACAGACGGAGGGAGAGGGAGAGAGAGGGAGGGAGACAGAGGGCGACAGAGGGCGACAGACAGAGGGAGGGAGAGGGAGAGAGAGGGAGGGAGACAGACGGAGGGAGAGTGAGAGAGAGGGAGGGAGACAGAGGGCGACAGACAGACGGAGGGAGAGGGAGAGAGAGTGAGGGAGACAGAGGGTGACAGACAGACGGAGGGAGAGGGAGAGAGAGGGAGGGAGACAGAGGGCGACAGAGGGTGACAGACAGACGGAGGGAGAGGGAGAAGGAAGGAGACAGAGGGCGACAGAGGGTGACAGACAGACAGAGGGAGAGGGAGAGAGAGGGAGGGCGACAGAGGGCGACAGAGGGTGACAGACAGACGGAGGGAGAGGGAGAGAGAGGGAGGGAGACAGAGGGCGACAGAGGGAGACAGACAGAGGGAGAGAGAGGGAGGGAGACAGAGGGTGACAGAGGGCGACAGAGGGTGACAGACAGACGGAGGGAGAGGGAGAGAGAGGGAGGGCGACAGAGGGCGACAGAGGGTGACAGACAGACAGAGGGAGAGGGAGAGAGAGGGAGGGAGACATAGGGCAACAGAGGGAGACAGACAGAGGGAGGGAGAGTGAGAGAGAGGGAGGGAGACAGAGGGCGACAGAGGGAGACAGAGGGTGACAGACAGATGGAGGGAGAGAGAGGGAGGGCGACAGAGGGAGACAGACAGACGGAGGGAGAGGGAGAAGAGGGAGGGAGACAGAGGGTGACAGAGGGAGACAGAGGGTGACAGACAGACAGAGGGAGAGGGAGAGAGAGGGAGGGAGACAGAGGGCAACAGAGGGAGACAGACAGACGGAGGGAGAGGGAGAGAGGGAGGGAGACAGAGGGCGACAGAGGGAGACAGACAGAGGGAGGGAGAGGGAGAGAGAGGGAGGGAGAGAGAGAGACAGAGGGTGACAGAGGGACACAGACAGATGGAGGGAGAGGGAGAGAGAGGGAGGGAGACAGAGGGCGACAGAGGGAGACAGACAGAGGGAAGGAGAGGGAGAGAGAGGGAGGCAGACAGAGGGCGACAGAGGGTGACAGACAGACGGAGGGAGAGGTAGAGAGAGGGAGGGCAACAGAGGGCGACAGAGGGAGACAGACAGACGGAGGGAGAGGGAGAGAGAGGGAGGGAGACAGAGGGCGACAGAGGGAGACAGACAGACGGAGGGAGAGGGAGACAGAGGGAGGGGGAGAGAGAAACAGAGGGCGACAGAGGGAGACAGACAGACGGAGGGAGAGGGAGAGCGAGGGAGGGAGACAGAGGGCGACAGAGGGTGACAGACAGACGGAAGGAGAGGGAGAATGAGGGAGACAGAGGGCGACAGAGGGCGACAGACAGAGGGAGGGAGAGGGAGAGAAAGGGAGGGAGACAGACGGAGGGAGAGGGAGGGAGACAGAGGGCGACAGACAGATGGAGGGAGAGGGAGAAGGAGGGAGACAGAGGGCGACAGAGGGCCACAGACAGAGGGAGGAAGAGGGAGAGAAAGGGAGGGAGACAGACGGAGGGAGAGGGAGAGAGAGGGAGGGAGACAGAGGGCGACAGACAGATGGAGGGAGAGGGAGAGAGAGGGAGGGAGACAGAGGGTGACAGACAGACGGAGGGAGAGGGAGAGAGAGGGAGGGAGACAGAGGGCGACAGAGGGTGACAGACGGAGGAAGAGGGAGAAGGAGGGAAACAGAGGGCGACAGAGGGAGACAGGCAGACGGAGGGAGGGAGAGGGAGAGAGAGGGAGGGAGACAGAGCGACAGAGGGAGACAGACAGACGGAGGGAGAGGGAGAGAGAGGGAGGGAGACAGAGGGCGACAGAGGGAGACAGACAGACGGAGGGAGAGGGAGAGAGAGGGAGGGAGACAGAGGGCTACAGAGGGAGACAGAGGGAGACAAACAGACGGAGGGAGAGGGAGAGAGAGGGAGGGAGACAGAGGGCGACAGAAGGAGACAGACAGACGGAGGGAGAGGGAGAGAGAGGGAGGGAGACAGAGGGCGACAGAGGGAGACAGACAGACGGAGGGAGAGGGAGAGAGAGGGAGGGAGACAGGGCGACAGAGGGAGACAGAGGGTGACAGACAGACGGAGGGAGAGGGAGAGAGAGGGAGGGAGACAGAGCGACAGAGGGAGACAGACAGACGGAGGGAGAGGGAGAGAGAGGGAGGGAGACAGAGGGTGACAGAGGGAGACAGACAGATGGAGGGAGAGGGAGAGAGAGGGAGGGAGACAGAGGGCTACAGAGGGAGACAGAGGGAGACAAACAGATGGAGGGAGAGGGAGAGAGAGGGAGGGAGACAGAGGGCGACAGAGGGAGACAGACAGACGGAGGGAGAGAGAGGGAGGGAGAGAGAGAGACAGAGGGCGACAGAGGGAGACAGACAGACGGAGGGAGAGGGAGGGAGACAGAGGGCGACAGAGGTAGACAGACAGACGGAGGGAGAGGGAGAGAGAGAGAGGGAGACAGGGCGACAGAGGGAGAGAGACAGAGGGAGGGAGAGGGAGAGAGAGGGAGGGAGACAGAGGGCGACAGAGGGCAACAGACAGAGGGAGGGAGAGGGAGAGAAAGGGAGGGAGACAGACGGAGGGAGAGGGAGAGAGAGGGAGGGAGACAGAGGGCAACAGACAGACGGAGGGAGAGGGAGAGAGAGGGAGGGAGACAGAGGGTGACAGACAGACAGAGGGAGAGGGAGAGAGAGGGAGGGAGACAGAGGGCGACAGAGGGTGACAGACAGACGGGGGAGAGGGAGAAGGAGGGAGACAGAGGGCGACAGAGGGTGACAGACAGACAGAGGGAGAGGGATAGAGAAGGAGGGAGACAGAGGGATACAGAGGGAGACAGAGGGCGACAGAGGGCGACAGACAGAGGGAGGGAGAGGGAGAGAAAGGGAGGGAGACAGACGGAGGGAGAGAGAGGGAGGGAGACAGAGGGCGACAGAGGGAGACAGAGGGTGACAGACAGACGGAGGGAGAGGGAGAGAGAGGGAGGGAGACAGAGGGTGACAGAGGGAGACAAACGGAGGGAGAGGGAGAGAGAGGGAGGGAGACAGAGGGCGACAGACAGACGGAGGGAGAGGGAGAGAGAGGGAGGGAGACAGAGGGTGACAGACAGACGGAGGGAGAGGGAGAGAGAGGGAGGGAGACAGAGGGCGACAGAGGGTGACAGACAGACGGAGGGAGAGGGAGAAGGAGGGCGACAGAGGGTGACAGACAGACGGAGGGAGAGAGAGAGAGGGCGACAGAGGGAGACAGACAGAGGGAGGGAGAGGGAGAGAGAGGGAGGGAGACAGAGGGCAACAGACAGATGGAGGGAGAGGGAGAGAGAGGGAGGGAGACAGAGGGTGACAGACAGACGGAGGGAGAGGGAGAGAGAGGGAGGGAGACAGAGGGCGACAGAGGGTGACAGACAGACGGAGGGAGAGGGAGAAGGAGGGAGACAGAGGGCAACAGAGGTGACAGACAGACGGAGGGAGAGGGAGAGAGAGGGAGGGCAACAGAGGGCGACAGAGGGTAACAGACAGACGGAGGGAGAGGGAGAGAGAGGGAGGGAGACAGAGGGCGACAGAGGGAGACAGAGGGTGACAGACAGATGGAGGGAGAGAGAGGGAGGGAGACAGAGGGCGACAGAGGGCGACAGAGGGAGAAAGACATACGGAGGGAGAGGGAGAGAGAGGGAGGGAGACAGAGCGACAGAGGGAGACAGACAGACGGAGGGAGAGGGAGAGAGAGGGAGACAGAGGGCGACAGAGGGTGACAGACAGACGGAGGGAGAGGGAGAGAGAAGGAGGGAGACAGAGGGATACAAAGGGAGACAGAGGGCGACAGAGGGCGACAGACAGAGGGAGGGAGAGGGAGAGAAAGGGAGGGAGACAGACGGAGGGAGAGAGAGGGAGGGAGACAGAGGGCGACAGAGGGAGACAGAGGGTGACAGACAGACGGAGGGAGAGGGAGAGAGAGGGAGGGAGACAGAGGGCGACAGAGGGTGACAGACGGAGGGAGAGGGAGAGAGAGGGAGGGAGACAGAGGGCGACAGACAGACGGAGGGAGAGGGAGAGAGAGGGAGGGAGACAGAGGGTGACAGACAGACGGAGGGAGAGGGAGAGAGAGGGAGGGAGACAGAGGGCGACAGAGGTTGTCAGACAGACAGAGGGAGAGGGAGAAGGAGGGAGACAGAGGGCGACAGAGGGTGACAGACAGACGGAGGGAGAGAGAGAGAGGGCGACAGAGGGCGACAGAGGGTGACAGACAGACGGAGGGAGAGGGAGAGTGAGGGAGGGAGACAGAGGGCGACAGAGGGAGACAGACAGAGGGAGAGAGAGGGAGGGAGAGAGAGGGCGACAGCAAATGGAGGGAGAGGGAGAGAGAGGGAGGGAGACAGAGGGTGACAGACAGACGGAGGGAGAGGGAGAGAGAGGGAGGGAGACAGAGGGCGACAGAGGGTGACAGACAGACGGAGGGAGAGGGAGAAGGAGGGAGACAGAGGGCGACAGAGGGTGACAGACAGACGGAGGGAGAGGGAGAGAGAGGGAGGGCGACAGAGGGCGACAGAGGGTAACAGACAGACGGAGGGAGAGGGAGAGAGAGGGAGGGAGACAGAGGGCGACAGAGGGAGACAGACAGAGGGAGGGAGAGGGAGGGAGACAGAGGGCGACAGAGGGTGACAGACAGACGGAGAGAGAGGGAGAGAGAGGGAGGGAGACAGAGGGCGACAGAGGGAGACAGACAGACGGAGGGAGGGAGAGGGAGAGAGAGGGAGGGAGACAGGGCGACAGAGGGAGACAGAGGGTGACAGACAGACGGAGGGAGAGGGAGAGAGAGAGAGGGAGACAGAGGGCGACAGAGGGAGACAGAGGGTGACAGACAGACGGAGGGAGAGAGAGGGCGGGAGACAGAGGGCGACAGAGGGCGACAGACGGCGACAGAGGGAGACAGACATACGGAGGGAGAGGGAGAGAGAGGGAGGAAGACAGAGCGACAGAGGGAGACAGACAGACGGAGGGAGAGGGAAAGAGAGGGAGGGAGACAGAGGGCGACAGAGGGAGACAGACAGACGGAGGGAGAGGGAGAGAGAGGGAGGGAGACAGAGGGCTACAGAGGGAGACAGAGGGAGACAAACAGACGGAGGGAGAGGGAGAGGGAGAGAGAGGGAGGGAGACAGAGGGCGACAGAGGGAGAGAGACAGACGGAGGGAGAGGGAGAGAGAGGGAGGGAGAGAGAGAGACAGAGGGCGACAGAGGGAGACAGACAGACGGAGGGAGAGGGAGAGAGAGGGAGGGAGACAGAGGGCGACAGAGGTAGACAGACAGACGGAGGGAGAGGGAGAGAGAGGGAGGGAGACAGGGCGACAGAGGGAGACAGAGGGTGACAGACAGACGGAGGGAGAGGGAGAGAGAGGGAGGGAGACAGAGGGCGACAGAGGGAGACAGACAGACGGAGGGAGAGGGAGAGAGAGGGAGGGAGACAGAGCGACAGAGGGAGACAGACAGACGGAGGGAGAGGGAGAGAGAGGGAGGGAGACAGAGGGCGACAGAGTGAGACAGACAGACGGAGGGAGAGGGAGAGAGAGGGAGGGAGACAGAGGGCGACAGAGGGAGACAGAGGGTGACAGACAGACGGAGGGAGAGGGAGAGAGAGTGTGGGAGACAGAGGGCGACAGAGGGAGACAGAGGGTGACAGACAGATGGAGGGAGAGGGAGAGAGAGGGAGGGAGACAGAGGGCGACAGAGAGAGAGAGACAGAGGGAGGGAGAGGGAGAGAGAGGGAGGGAGACAGAGGGCGACAGAGGGCGACAGACAGAGGGAGGGAGAGGGAGAGAAAGGGAGGGAGACAGACGGAGGGAGAGGGAGAGAGAGGGAGGGAGACAGAGGGCGACAGACAGACGGAGGGAGAGGGAGAGAGAGGGAGGGAGACAGAGGGTGACAGACAGACGGAGGGAGAGGGAGAGAGAGTGAGGGAGACAGAGGGCGACAGAGGGTGACAGACGGAGGAAGAGGGAGAAGGAGGGAGACAGAGGGCGACAGAGGGTGACAGACAGACGGAGGGAGAGGGAAAGAGAAGGAGGGAGACAGAGGGATACAGAGGGAGACAGAGGGCGACAGAGGGCGACAGACAGAGGGAGGGAGAGGGAGAGAAAGGGAGGGAGACAGACGGAGGGAGAGGGAGAGAGAGGGAGGGAGACAGAGGGCGACAGACAGAAGGAGGGAGAGGGAGAGAGAGGGAAGGAGACAGAGGGTGACAGACAGACGGAGGGAGAGGGAGAGAGAGGGAGGGAGGGAGACAGAGGGCGACAGAGGGAGACAGACAGAGGGAGGGAGAGGGAGAGAGAGGGAGGGAGACAGAGGGCGACAGAGGGAGAGAGACAGAGGGAGGGAGAGGGAGAGAGAGGGAGGAAGAGAGAGAGACAGAGGGCGACAGAGGGTGACAGACAGATGGAGGGAGAGGGAGAGAGAGAGAGAGGGAGATAGAGGGAGGGAGACAGAGGGTGACAGAGGGAGACAGACAGAGGGAGGGAGAGGGAGAGAGAGGGAGGGAGACAGAGGGCGACAGAGGGTGACAGACACAGGGAGTGAGAGGGAGAGAGAGGGAGGGAGACAGAGGGCGACAGACAGACGGAGGGAGAGGGAGAAAGAGGGAGGGAGACAGAGGGTGACAGACAGATGGAGGGAGAGGGAGAGAGAGAGAGAGGGAGGGAGACAGAGGGCTACAGAGGGAGACAGAGGGAGACAGACAGACGGAGTGAGAGGGAGAGAGAGGGAGGGAGACAGAGGGCGACAGAGGGAGACAGACTGAGGGAGGGAGAGGGAGAGAGAGGGAGGGAGACAGAGGGTGACAGAGGGCGACAGAGGGAGACAGACAGACGGAGGGAGAGGGAGAGAGAGGGAGGGAGACAGAGGGCGACAGAGGGAGACAGAGGGTGACACACAGATGGAGGGAGAGGGAGAGAGAGAGAGGGAGAGAGAGAGAGGGAGAGAGAGGGAGGGAGACAGAGGGCGACAGAGGGAGACAGACAGAGGGAGGGAGAGGGAGAGAGAGGGAAGGAGACAGAGGGCGACAGAGGGAGACAGACACACGGAGGGAGAGGGAGAGAGAGGGAGGGAGACAGGTCAGGCTCTGTTGCTACTTTTGACCTAGCGTTTTAGCGCGTCGCTCCTCAGCGCTGTATTTTAACTTAGAGTGCTTTTATCAGCGTGTATTTCTTCCTGCGCTTTGCTGCTTGGCCTGGGGGCTAGGGTCTCCACTTACCTGCACTTAAACTGTTGATGCACCGCCGTTTTGGTGGGTCCGGGTCCCGAGGGGGCATATCGACTCAACTTTGGCCGCCATTTTGGATTGGGGCTTTGGCGCTTTTGCGGGCGCCATCTTAGAGCGTCCTGACGCTCGCTTCAGTACAGGGGACGCCTATTTAAGGCGGACTCGGGGGATTTGACGGCGGTCAGGCTCTGTTGCTACTTTTGACCTAGCGTTTTAGCGCGTCGCTCCTCAGCGCTGTATTTTAACTTAGAGTGCTTTTATTAGCGTGTATTTCTTCCTGCGCTTTGCTGCTTGGCCTGGGGGCTAGGGTCTCCACTTACCTGCACTTAAACTGTTGATGCACCGCCGTTTTGGTGGGTCCGGGTCCCGAGGGGGCATATCGACTCAACTTTGGCCGCCATTTTGGATTGGGGCTTTGGCGCTTTTGCGGGCGCCATCTTAGAGCGTCCTGACGCTCGCTTCAGTACAGGGGACGCCTATTTAAAGTCGTCCTCTCCGCGCAGCGGGAACGCGCAGCTGGGACGCCGTCGCGTGGCCAGAGTCCTGCCCGTCTGCGCCCGTCCGCGCTAAGGACGCGCTGGACTCTGGCCAGGCCCTGCTGGTACGAGGTGTGGTTGGTTTCTTCCAGCCATGCTGACATACTCTTGTGACACCCTGCGTGACCTGGGGCGTCGGACTGCTGGCTGTAGTCTACCCCTCCTACATCCATTGGACGGCCCCTATCTTTGTGCTGGCTGTCAGTGGTTTTTGGAGCAAGCTATTTCTATCGCTCCCTCATGTCCGGTGGCAGCCGCTCGTTACACCTGCCCGGAGCATGCTCTCCGCATTTTCAGTTTTAATGCGAGGTCTTTGGTGGCACATTATCAGGCAGTATTTGACCTGCTGCAGGATGCAAGCCCGGACATTGTGGCTATCACCGAGACATGGATGAAAGACGAGGACGCAGCCATTATTAATCTGGCGTTCCCCCCGGACTATACAGTCCGTACCCTTAATCGATCGTCTAGGGGAGGGGGAATTGCCCTGGCTATTCGTTCTAGTCTTACGTGCTCCTGGACCGCACTGACCATTGCGGGCTGTGAAAGTGCGCTGTTTAAGATTCTGGTCACTCCTCACTTTTCGCTCTCGGGGATGGTTGTCTATCGTCCCCCAGGGAGCGAGGCGGCGTTTCGCGCCGCTTTCCCGGATGTGGTTAGCTCCTTGGTGGTGGGGTGCCCCAACTTTTCGATTCTGGGGGACCTTAATCTCCATTTCGATAGACCTGACCTACCCGCGGTCAGCGGCATTCTCATGGATTTGGAGGCCTTACAGCTGCTGCAGCTTGTTCAGCAGCCCACCCACATCTGTGGCCATACGCTGGATCCCTTCTTCACCAATTTGACAAATGCTTCTGTCACTGCCGTCTCGCCCCTGGGTTGGACTGACCATTCTTTGGTCGCCATTAGTACCCCTTTGTCAGGTAGGACCGTCACCCCTCCTGCAAAGTTGATCGTAAGGCGGCACTGGGGCAAATTACGGTTGGAAGATCTGCACCGTGTCCTCGCGGCAGAGCCATTAGAGCCGTTTGTAACTGTTGATTCAGGTTACGATGGGTTCTGCGCGTGGATCTCTAAAGCGCTTGATGCGCTCATCCCACTCACTGCCTGTAAGACCAGTGCCAGAGAATCTAGCCCATGGTACGATGGTGCCCTATGTGCGCTCAAGGGCAGTTGCAGGCGTGCAGAGAGGGCTTGGCGAAAGGCGTATGACTCGGGTAAAAAAGCTATCTATCTCGCCTCCGTCAAAGTATACCATCGGGCTGTGTGCCGTGCTCGGGCATTGTATTATACGGCCGAAGTAGGCCACAGCTCTAACCCCTCGAAAACTATTTTCAAGTTGATGTAGGATCTTCTAGCTAAGCGCCCCGATGCTCCGACGACGGGCTCTACCGCTCACTGTGAGGCTCTTGCGGTGTTCTTTCAGGAAAAGGTCCAAAACATCTATATGACCTTTCCATCCACAGGACCTCCAGCTGAGTCTCCGGTTTCCATCTGTGGAGACGCAGCCCTGCACTCGCTTCCCCTGTTGACATTCGAAGGGTTTAACATCTTGGCAAAGCAGGTGAAATCTGGGTCCCCCGCCGACCCTCTCAGTTCGGCTCTCTTTAGAGATGAGTCGTTCGTGGGTCGGACCGTGATACACTCCCTGATTAACATCTCGTTGGAGTCGGGCACGGTCCCCCGTAGCTGGAAGCGGGCGGTGGTCTCCCCCATCCTTAAGAAGCCCTCATTGGACCCAGACAAGCCTGAAAATTTTCGGCCCATCTCTTTGCTTCCCTGGCCTACCAAAGTAATGGAGGCCTATGTCAACAAAGTTCTCTCGGCCCACCTCATCCAGTTTAACATCTTGGATCCCACCCAAAATGGCTTCCGTGCTGGTCACAGCACGGAGTCTGCCCTTCTCTCCATGGCCGAACATCTACGCACAGTGATGGATGCGGGGCAGATAGCGGCGCTCGTCTTATTAGATCTGAGCGCCGCGTTCGACACCGTGTCCCATCCTATCCTGTTGCATCGCCTGGAGGAGGTCGGGCTGGGTGGCTCTGCCCTCCAGTGGTTTCGCTCTTTCCTAAACGATCGTTTCTTTAGCGTTGCGCTGCCTCCGTACCAGTCCCAATTCCTCCCTCTGAGACAGGGGGTCCCGCAAGGCTCCTCACTGAGTCCCACTCTTTTCAATCTGTATGTGAGACCGCTGGCTGAGATCGTCAAGCAATGGGACATGACTATGGTCTTGTATGCTGACGATACTCAGCTAGCGGTGACTATCAGCGGGGATGCAGATCGGGATGCCCCCAGGTTTCAGAGTGGACTTAGGGCGGTGGCAAGCTGGATGAAGAACAACTGTCTCCAGCTCAACGCGAAGAAAACCGAGATCATGATCGTTGGCAGGAAGGCGGAACTGTGGGGGGACAAGTGGTGGCCCATTGAACTGGGGCCGGCCCCTCTCCCGGTCACTGAACTTAGGAATCTTGGAGTATGGATGGATCCCGCTCTAAGTTACGTGGGCCACTCGAAGAAAATCGCGGCCGGTTGTTTTGGCATCCTGCGGTCGCTGAGGCCCATTCTTAAGTTCTTTGACCGTGGTACCAGGCAGCTGATAGTCCAGGCCACGGTATTATCTCGCCTGGACTATGCCAGCTCGCTTTTGGTAGGGGCCAATATGGCGGAGACTACCTGCCTTCAACGAGTGCAGAACGCCGCGGCTAGAGCCATCGTAGGCCTACCCCGGAGGAGCTCTGTTTCAGGCGTCTTGAGATCCTTGCACTGGCTCCCCATCAAATCACGTATCCAGTTCAAGGTGTTGTGTCTGGCGTTTAAGATCTTGAGGGGAGTAGGTCCGCCAATTCTTGCTGACCTCCTGTCGTGGTATGTTCCTTCCCGCGCTTTGAGATCGGGAAGCCAAGCGCTCGCGCTGGTCCCCCGCTACAGGTTGTGTCGGGCTGGTGGTCGCTCTTTTAGGGTGAGGGCGGCTGAACTCTGGAATTCCCTCCCAGTGGACTTGCGGCTTCGGACTGACCTCTTGGCCTTTCGCAAGGCTTTGAAAACGTTTCTTTTTAATTAGATCTTTTATCGGTGTTGTGTTTTCTGCTTTCTGTTGCACTTTGCCTGCCATGCGCCAGGACGCCCCTTAGCTGGGGCAGCTGTGCGCAATACAAAAGTGCATAACATAACATAACATAACATAACAGAGGGCGACAGAGGGCGACAGACAGAGGGAGGGAGGGGGAGAGAGAGGGAGGGAGACAGACGGAGGGAGAGAGAGGGAGGGAGACAGAGGGCGACAGACAGACGGAGGGAGAGGGAGAGAGAGTGAGGGAGACAGAGGGTGACAGACAGACGGAGGGAGAGGGAGAGAGAGGGAGGGAGACAGAGGGCGACAGAGGGTGACAGACAGACGGAGGGAGAGGGAGAAGGAGGGAGACAGAGGGCGACAGAGGGTGACAGACAGACGGAGGGAGAGGGAAAGAGAGGGAGGGCGACAGAGGGCGACAGAGGGTGACAGACAGACGGAGGGAGAGGGAGAGAGAGGGAGGGAGACAGAGGGCGACAGAGGGAGACAGACAGAGGGAGAGAGAGGGAGGGAGACAGAGGGTGACAGAGGGCGACAGAGGGTGACAGACAGACGGAGGGAGAGGGAGAGAGAGGGAGGGCGACAGAGGGCGACAGAGGGTGACAGACAGACAGAGGGAGAGGGAGAGAGAGGGAGGGAGACATAGGGCAACAGAGGGAGACAGACAGAGGGAGGGAGAGTGAGAGAGAGGGAGGGAGACAGAGGGCGACAGACAGACGGAGGGAGAGGGAGAGAGAGGGAGGGAGACAGGGCGACAGAGGGAGACAGAGGGTGACAGACAGACGGAGGGAGAGGGAGAGAGAGAGAGGGAGGGAGACAGAGGGCGACAGAGGGAGACAGAGGGTGACAGACAGACGGAGGGAGAGAGAGGGAGGGAGACAGAGGGCGACAGAGGGCGACAGAGGGAGACAGACACACGGAGGGAGAGGGAGAGAGAGGGAGGGAGACAGAGCGACAGAGGGAGACAGACAGACGGAGGGAGAGGGAGAGAGAGGGAGGGAGACAGAGGGTGACAGAGGGAGACAGACAGATGGAGGGAGAGGGAGAGAGAGGGAGGGAGACAGAGGGCTACAGAGGGAGACAGAGGGAGACAAACAGATGGAGGGAGAGGGAGAGAGAGGGAGGGAGACAGAGGGCGACAGAGGGAGACAGACAGACGGAGGGAGAGGGAGAGAGAGGGAGGGAGACAGAGGGTGACAGAGGGAGACAGACAGATGGAGGGAGAGGGAGAGAGAGGGAGGGAGACAGAGGGCTACAGAGGGAGACAGAGGGAGACAAACAGATGGAGGGAGAGGGAGAGAGAGGGAGGGAGACAGAGGGCGACAGAGGGAGACAGACAGACGGAGGGAGAGGGAGGGAGACAGAGGGCGACAGAGGTAGACAGACAGACGGAGGGAGAGGGAGAGAGAGGGAGGGAGACAGGGCGACAGAGGGAGAGAGACAGAGGGAGGGAGAGGGAGAGAGAGGGAGGGAGACAGAGGGCGACAGAGGGCGACAGACAGATGGAGGGAGAGGGAGAGAAAGGGAGGGAGACAGACGGAGGGAGAGGGAGAGAGAGGGAGGGAGACAGAGGGCGACAGACAGACGGAGGGAGAGGGAGAGAGAGGGAGGGAGACAGAGGGTGACAGACAGACAGAGGGAGAGGGAGAGAGAGGGAGGGAGACAGAGGGCGACAGAGGGTGACAGACAGACGGAGGGAGAGGGAGAAGGAGGGAGACAGAGGGCGACAGAGGGTGACAGACAGACAGAGGGAGAGGGAGAGAGAAGGAGGGAGACAGAGGGAGACAGAGGGCGACAGAGGGCAACAGAGGGCGACAGACAGAGGGAGGGAGAGGGAGAGAAAGGGAGGGAGACAGACGGAGGGAGAGAGAGGGAGGGAGACAGAGGGCGACAGAGGGAGTCAGAGGGTGACAGACAGACGGAGGGAGAGGGAGAGAGAGGGAGGGAGACAGAGGGTGACAGAGGGAGACAGACGGAGGGAGAGGGAGAGAGAGGGAGGGAGACAGAGGGCGACAGACAGATGGAGGGAGAGGGAGAGAGAGGGAGGGAGACAGAGGGTGACAGACAGACGGAGGGAGAGGGAGAGAGAGGGAGGGAGACAGAGGGCGACAGAGGGTGACAGACAGACGGAGGGTGAGGGAGAAGGAGGGAGACAGAGGGCGACAGAGGGTGACAGACAGACGGAGGGAGAGGGAGAGAGAGAGAGGGCGACAGAGGGAGACAGACAGAGGGAGGGAGAGGGAGACAGAGGGAGGGAGACAGAGGGCAACAGACAGATGGAGGGAGAGGGAGAGAGAGGGAGGGAGACAGAGGGTGACAGACAGACGGAGGGAGAGGGAGAGAGAGGGAAGGAGACAGAGGGCGACAGAGGGTGACAGACAGACGGAGGGAGAGGGAGAAGGAGGGAGACAGTGGGCGACAGAGGGTGACAGACAGACGGAGGGAGAGGGAGAGAGAGGGAGGGCGACAGAGGGCGACAGAGGGTAACAGACAGACGGAGGGAGAGGGAGAGAGAGGGAGGGAGACAGAGGGCGACAGAGGGAGACAGACAGACGGAGGGAGAGGGAGAGAGAGGGAGGGAGAGAGAGAGACAGAGGGCGACAAAGGGAGACAGACAGACGGAGGGAGAGGGAGAGAGAGGGAGGGAGACAGAGGGCGACAGAGGTAGACAGACAGACGGAGGGAGAGGGAGAGAGAGGGAGGGAGACAGAGGGCGACAGAGGGCGACAGAGGGTGACAGACAGACGGAGAGAGAGGGAGAGAGAGGGAGGGAGACAGAGGGCGACAGAGAGAGACAGACAGACGGAGGGAGGGAGAGGGAGAGAGAGGGAGGGAGACAGGGCGACAGAGGGAGACAGAGGGTGACAGACAGACGGAGGGAGAGGGAGAGATAGGGAGGGAGACAGAGGGCGACAGAGGGAGACAGAGGGTGACAGACAGACGGAGGGAGAGAGAGGGAGGGAGACAGAGGGCGACAGAGGGCGACAGAGGGAGACAGACATACGGAGGGAGAGGGAGAGAGAGGGAGGGAGACAGAGCGACAGAGGGAGACAGACAGACAGAGGGAGAGGGAGAGAGAGGGAGACAGAGGGCGACAGAGGGTGACAGACAGACGGAGGGAGAGGGAGAGAGAAGGAGGGAGACAGAGGGATACAAAGGGAGACAGAGGGCGACAGAGGGCGACAGACAGAGGGAGGGAGAGGGAGAGAAAGGGAGGGAGACAGACGGAGGGAGAGAGAGGGAGGGAGACAGAGGGCGACAGAGGGAGACAGAGGGTGACAGACAGACGGAGGGAGAGGGAGAGAGAGGGAGGGAGACAGAGGGCGACAGAGGGAGACAGACGGAGGGAGAGGGAGAGAGAGGGAGGGAGACAGAGGGCGACAGACAGACGGAGGGAGAGGGAGAGAGAGGGAGGGAGACAGAGGGTGACAGACAGACGGAGGGAGAGGGAGAGAGAGGGAGGGAGACAGAGGGCGACAGAGGGTGACAGACAGACGGAGGGAGAGGGAGAAGGAGGGAGACAGAGGGCGACAGAGGGTGACAGACAGACGGAGGGAGAGGGAGAGAGGGCGACAGAGGGCGACAGAGGGTGACAGACAGACGGAGGGAGAGGGAGAAAGAGGGAGGGAGACAGAGGGCGACAGAGGGAGACAGACAGAGGGAGAGAGAGGGAGGGAGACAGAGGGCGACAGACAGATGGAGGGAGAGGGAGAGAGAGGGAGGGAGACAGAGGGTGACAGACAGACGGAGGGAGAGGGAGAGAGAGGGAGGGAGACAGAGGGCGACAGAGGGTGACAGACAGACGGAGGGAGAGGGAGAAGGAGGGAGACAGAGGGCGACAGAGGGTGACAGACAGACGGAGGGAGAGGGAGAGAGAGGGAGGGCGACAGAGGGCGACAGAGGGTGACAGACAGACGGAGGGAGAGGGAGAGAGAGGGAGGGAGACAGAGGGCGACAGAGGGAGACAGACAGAGGGAGGGAGAGGGAGGGAGACAGAGGGCGACAGAGGGTGACAGACAGACGGAGAGAGAGGGAGAGAGAGGGAGGGAGACAGAGGGCGACAGAGGGAGACAGACAGACGGAGGGAGGGAGAGAGAGGGAGGGAGACAGGGCGACAGAGGGAGACAGAGGGTGACAGACAGACGGAGGGAGAGGAAGAGAGAGAGAGGGAGACAGAGGGCGACAGAGGGAGACAGAGGGTGACAGACAGACGGAGGGAGAGAAAGGGAGGGAGACAGAGGGCGACAGAGGGCGACAGAGGGAGACAGACATACGGAGGGAGAGGGAGAGAGAGGGAGGAAGACAGAGCGACAGAGGGAGACAGACAGACGGAGGGAGAGGGAAAGAGAGGGAGGGAGACAGAGGGCGACAGAGGGAGACAGACAGATGGAGGGAGAGGGAGAGAGAGGGAGGGAGACAGAGGGCTACAGAGGGAGACAGAGGGAGACAAACAGACGGAGGGAGAGGGAGAGAGAGGGAGGGAGACAGAGGGCGACAAAGGGAGACAGACAGACGGAGGGAGAGGGAGAGAGAGGGAGGGAGGGAGAGAGACAGAGGGCGACAGAGGGAGACAGACAGACGGAGGGAGAGGGAGAGAGAGGGAGGGAGACAGAGGGCGACAGAGGTAGACAGACAGATGGAGGGAGAGGGAGAGAGAGGGAGGGAGACAGGGCGACAGAGGGAGACAGAGGGTGACAGACAGACGGAGGGAGAGGGAGAGAGAGGGAGGGAGACAGAGGGCGACAGAGGGTGACAGAGGGAGACAGACAGACGGAGGGAGAGGGAGAGAGAGGGAGGGAGACAGAGCGACAGAGGGAGACAGACAGACGGAGGGAGAGGGAGAGAGAGGGAGGGAGACAGAGGGCGACAGAGGGAGACAGACAGACGGAGGGAGAGGGAGAGAGAGGGAGGGAGACAGAGGGCGACAGAGGGAGACAGAGGGTGACAGACAGACGGAGGGAGAGGGAGAGAGAGTGTGGGAGACAGAGGGTGACAGAGAGAGACAGAGGGTGACAGACAGATGGAGGGAGAGGGAGAGAGAGAGAGAGAGGGAGAGAGAGGGAGGGAGACAGAGGGCGACAGAGAGAGAGAGACAGAGGGAGGGAGAGAGAGGGAGGGAGACAGAGGGTGACAGAGGGCGACAGACAGAGGGAGGGAGAGGGAGAGAAAGGGAGGGAGACAGACGGAGGGAGAGGGAGAGAGAGGGAGGGAGACAGAGGGCGACAGACAGACGGAGGGAGAGGGAGAGAGAGGGAGGGAGACAGAGGGTGACAGACAGACGGAGGGAGAGGGAGAGAGAGTGAGGGAGACAGAGGGCGACAGAGGGTGACAGACGGAGGAAGAGGGAGAAGGAGGGAGAAGGAGGGAGACAGAGGGCGACAGAGGGTGACAGACAGACGGAGGGAGAGGGAGAGAGAAGGAGGGAGACAGAGGGATACAGAGGGAGACAGAGGGCGACAGAGGGAGACAGACAGATGGAGGGAGAGGGAGAGAGAGGGAGGGAGACAGAGGGCTACAGAGGGAGACAGAGGGAGACAAACAGACGGAGGGAGAGGGAGAGAGAGGGAGGGAGACAGAGGGCGACAGAGGGAGACAGACAGACGGAGGGAGAGGGAGAGAGAGGGAGGGAGGGAGAGAGACAGAGGGCGACAGAGGGAGACAGACAGACGGAGGGAGAGGGAGAGAGAGGGAGGGAGACAGAGGGCGACAGACAGACGGAGGGAGAGGGAGAGAGAGGGAGGGAGACAGAGGGTGACAGACAGACGGAGGGAGAGGGAGAGAGAGGGAGGGAGACAGAGGGCAACAGAGGGAGACAGACAGAGGGAGGGAGAGGGAGAGAGAGGGAGGGAGACAGAGGGCGACAGAGGGAGAGAGACAGAGGGAGGGAGAGGGAGAGAGAGGGAGGGAGAGAGAGAGACAGAGGGCGACAGAGGGAGACAGACAGACGGAGGGAGAGGGAGGGAGAGAGAGGGAGGGAGACAGAGGGCGACAGAGGGAGACAGACAGAGGGAGGGAGAGAGAGGGAGGGAGACAGACGGAGGGAGAGGGAGAGAGAGGGAGGGAGACAGAGGGCGACAGAGGGCGACAGAGGGAGACAGACAGACGGAGGGAGAGGGAGAGAGAGGGAGGGAGACAGAGCGACAGAGGGAGACAGACAGATGGAGGGAGAGGGAGAGAGAGGGAGGGAGACAGAGGGCGACAGAGGGAGACAGACAGACGGAGGGAGAGGGAGAGAGAGGGAGGGAGACAGAGGGCTACAGAGGGAGACAGAGGGAGACAGACAGACGGAGGGAGAGGGAGAGAGAGGGAGGGAGACAGAGGGCGACAGAGGGAGACAGACAGAGGGAGGGAGAGGGAGAGAGAGGGAGGGAGAGAGAGGGCAACAGAGGGCGACAGAGGGAGACAGACAGAGGGAGGGAGAGGGAGAGAGAGGGAGGGAGGGAGACAGAGGGCGACAGAAGGAGACAGAGGGTGACAGACAGACGGAGGGAGAGGGAGAGAGAGGGAGGGAGACAGAGGGCGACAGAGGGCGACAGAGGGAGACAGACAGACGGAGGGAGAGGGAGAGAGAGGGAGGGAGACAGAGCGACAGAGGGAGACAGACAGATGGAGGGAGAGGGAGAGAGAGGGAGGGAGACAGAGGGCGACAGAGGGAGACAGACAGACGGAGGGAGAGGGAGAGACAGGGAGGGAGACAGAGGGCTACAGAGGGAGACAGAGGGAGACAGACAGACGGAGGGAGAGGGAGAGAGAGGGAGGGAGACAGAGGGCGACAGAGGGAGACAGACAGAGGGAGGGAGAGGGAGAGAGAGAGAGGGAGGGAGAGGGAGAGAGAGGGAGGGAGACAGAGGGCGACAGAGGGCGACAGAGGGAGACAGACAGACGGAGGGAGAGGGAGAGAGAGGGAGGGAGACAGAGGGCAACAGAGGGTGACAGACAGATGGAGGGAGAGGGAGAGAGAGAGAGGGAGATAGAGGGAGGGAGACAGAGGGTGACAGAGGGAGACAGACAGAGGGAGGGAGGGAGAGGGAGAGAGAGGGAGGGAGACAGAGGGCGACAGAGGGTGACAGACAGAGGGAGTGAGAGGGAGAGAGAGGGAGGGAGACAGAGGGCGACAGACAGACGGAGGGAGAGGGAGAGAGAGGGAGGGAGACAGAGGGTGACAGACAGTTGGAGGGAGAGGGAGAGAGAGGGAGGGAGACAGAGGGCTAAAGAGGGAGACAGAGGGAGACAGACAGACGGAGTGATAGGGAGAGAGAGGGAGGGAGACAGAGGGCGACAGAGGGAGACAGACTGAGGGAGGGAGAGGGAGAGAGAGGGAGGGAGACAGAGGGTGACAGAGGGCGACAGAGGGAGACAGACAGACGGAGGGAGAGGGAGAGAGAGGGAGGGAGACAGAGGGTGACAGAGGGAGACAGAGGGTGACACACAGATGGAGGGAGAGGGAGAGAGAGGGAGAGAGAGGGAGGGAGACAGAGGGCGACAGAGGGAGACAGACAGAGGGAGGGAGAGGGAGAGAGAGGGAAGGAGACAGAGGGCGACAGAGGGAGACAGACAGACGGAGGGAGAGGGAGAGAGAGGGAGGGAGACAGAGGGCGACAGAGGGCGACAGACAGAGGGAGGGAGAGAGAGGGAGGGAGACAGACGGAGGGAGAGGGAGAGAGAGGGAGGGAGACAGAGGGCGACAGACAGACGGAGGGAGAGGGAGAGAGAGTGAGGGAGACAGAGGGTGACAGACAGACGGAGGGAGAGAGAGGGAGGGAGACAGAGGGCGACAGAGGGTGACAGACAGACGGAGGGAGAGGGAGAAGGAGGGAGGCAGAGGGGGACAGAGGGTGACAGACAGACGGAGGGAGAGGGAGAGAGAGGGAGGGCGACAGAGGGCGACAGAGGGTGACAGACAGACGGAGGGAGAGGGAGAGAGAGGGAGGGAGACAGAGGGCGACAGAGGGAGACAGACAGAGGGAGGGAGAGTGAGAGAGAGGGAGGGAGACAGAGGGCGACAGAGGGAGACAGAGGGTGACAGACAGATGGAGGGAGAGAGAGGGAGGGCGACAGAGGGAGACAGACAGACGGAGGGAGAGGGAGAAGAGGGAGAGAGACAGAGGGTGACAGAGGGAGACAGAGGGTGACAGACAGACAGAGGGAGAGGGAGAGAGAGGGAGGGAGACAGAGGGCAACAGAGGGAGACAGACAGACGGAGGGAGAGGGAGAGAGGGAGGGAGACAGAGGGCGACAGAGGGAGACAGACAGAGGGAGGGAGAGGGAGAGAGAGGGAGGGAGAGAGAGAGACAGAGGGCGACAGAGGGAGACAGACAGACGGAGGGAGAGGGAGAGAGAGGGAGGGAGACAGAGGGCGACAGAGGGAGACAGACAGAGGGAAGGAGAGGGAGAGAGAGGGAGGCAGACAGAGGGCGACAGAGGGTGACAGACAGACGGAGGGAGAGGGAGAGAGAGGGAGGGCAACAGAGGGCGACAGAGGGAGACAGACAGACGGAGGGAGAGGGAGAGAGAGGGAGGGAGACAGAGGGCGACAGAGGGAGACAGACAGATGGAGGGAGAGGGAGAGAGAGGGAGGGGGAGAGAGAAACAGAGGGCGACAGAGGGAGACAGACAGACGGAGGGAGAGGGAGAGCGAGGGAGGGAGACAGAGGGCGACAGAGGGAGGGAGAGGGAGAGAGAGGGAGGGAGACATAGGGCAACAGAGGGCGACAGAGGGAGACAGACAGACGGAGGGAGAGGGAGAGAGAGGGAGGGAGACAGAGGGTGACAGAGGGAGACAGAGGGTGACAGACAGATGGAGGGAGAGGGAGAGGGAGAGAGGGAGAGAGAGGGAGGGAGACAGAGAGCGACAGAGGGAGACAGACAGAGGGAGGGAGAGGGAGAGAGAGGGAAGGAGACAGAGGGCGACAGAGGGAGACAGACAGACGGAGGGAGAGGGAGAGAGAGAGAGGGAGAGAGAGGGAGGGAGACAGAGGGCGACAGAGGGCGACAGACAGAGCGAAGGAGAGGGAGAGAGAGGGAAGGAGACAGACGGAGGGAGAGGGAGAGGGAGGGAGGGAGACAGAGGGTGACAGACAGACGGAGGGAGAGGGAGAGAGAGGGAGGGAGACAGAGGGTGACAGACAGACGGAGGGAGAGGGAGAAGGAGGGAGACAGAGGGCAACAAAGGGTGACAGACAGACGGAGAGAGAGGGAGAGAGAGGGAGGGAGACAGAGGGCGACAGAGGGAGAGAGACAGAGGGAGGGAGAGGGAGAGAGAGGGAGGGAGAGAGAGAGACAGAGGGCAACAGAGGGAGACAGACAGAGGGAGGGAGAGGGAGAGAGAGGGAGGGAGACAGAGGGCGACAGAGGGAGACAGACAGAGGGAGGGTGAGAGAGGGAGGGAGACAGACGGAGGGAGAGGGAGAGAGAGGGAGGGAGACAGAGGGCGACAGACAGACGGAGGGAGAGGGAGAGAGAGGTAGGGAGACAGAGGGCGACAGACAGACAGAGGGAGAGGGAGAGAGAGGTAGGGAGACAGAGGGTGACAGACAGACGGAGGGAGAGGGAGAGAGAAGGAGGGAGACAGAGGGCGACAGAGGGTGACAGACAGACGGAGGGAGAGGGAGGGAGAGAGAGGGCAACAGAGGGCGACAGAGGGTGACAGACAGACGGAGGGAGAGGGAGAGAGAGGGAGGGAGACAGAGGGCGACAGAGGGAGACAGACAGAGGGAGGGAGAGGGAGAGAGAGGGAGTGAGACAGAGGGCGACAGACAGACGGAGGGAGAGGGAGAGAGAGGGAGGGAGACAGAGGGCGACAGAGGGAGACAGACAGAGGGAGGGAGAGAGAGGGAGGGAGACAGAGGGCGACAGACAGACGGAGGGAGAGAGAGGGAGGGAGACAGAGGGCGACAGAGGGCGACAGACAGAGCGAAGGAGAGGGAGAGAGAGGGAGGGAGACAGACGGAGGAAGAGGGAGAGAGAGGGAGGGAGACAGAGGGCGACAGACAGACGGAGGGAGAGGGAGAGAGAGGGAGGGAGACAGAGGGTGACAGACAGACGGAGGGAGAGGGAGAAGGAGGGAGACAGAGGGCGATAGAGGGTGACAGACAGACGGAGGGAGAGGGAGAAGGAGGGAGACAGAGGGCGACAGAGGGTGACAGACAGAGGGAGAGAGAGGGAGGGAGACAGAGGGTGACAGAGGGCGACAGAGGGTGACAGACAGACGGAGGGAGCGGGAGAGAGAGGGAGGGCGACAGAGGGCGACAGAGGGTGACAGACAGACAGAGGGAGAGGGAGAGAGAGGGAGGGAGACATAGGGCAACAGAGGGAGACAGACAGAGGGAGGGAGAGTGAGAGAGAGGGAGGGAGACAGAGGGCGACAGAGGGAGACAGAGGGTGACAGACAGATGGAGGGAGAGAGAGGGAGGGCGACAGAGGGAGACAGACAGACGGAGGGAGAGGGAGAAGAGGGAGAGAGACAGAGGGTGACAGAGGGAGACAGAGGGTGACAGACAGACAGAGGGAGAGGGAGAGAGAGGGAGGGAGACAGAGGGCAACAGAGGGAGACAGATAGACGGAGGGAGAGGGAGAGAGGGAGGGAGACAGAGGGCGACAGAGGGAGACAGACAGAGGGAGGGAGAGGGAGAGAGAGGGAGGGAGAGAGAGAGACAGAGGGCGACAGAGGGAGACAGACATACGGAGGGAGAGGGAGAGAGAGGGAGGGAGACAGAGGGCAACAGAGGGAGACAGACAGAGGGAAGGAGAGGGAGAGAGAGGGAGGCAGACAGAGGGCGACAGAGGGTGACAGACAGACGGAGGGAGAGGGAGAGAGAGGGAGGGCAACAGAGGGCGACAGAGGGAGACAAACAGACGGAGGGAGAGGGAGAGAGAGGGAGGGAGACAGAGGGCGACAGAGGGAGACAGACAGATGGAGGGAGAGGGAGAGAGAGGGAGGGGGAGAGAGAAACAGAGGGCAACAGAGGGAGACAGACAGACGGAGGGAGAGGGAGAGCGAGGGAGGGAGACAGAGGGCGACAGAGGGAGACAGACAGAGGGAGGGAGAGGGAGAGAGAGGGAGGGAGACATAGGGCAACAGAGGGCAACAGAGGGAGACAGACAGACGGAGGGAGAGGGAGAGGGAGAGAGAGGGAGGGAGACAGAGGGTGACAGAGGGAGACAGAGGGTGACAGACAGATGGAGGGAGAGGGAGAGGGAGAGAGGGAGAGAGAGGGAGGGAGACAGAGAGCGACAGAGGGAGACAGACAGAGGGAGGGAGAGGGAGAGAGAGGGAAGGAGACAGAGGGCGACAGAGGGAGACAGACAGACGGAGGGAGAGGGAGAGATAGAGAGGGAGAGAGAGGGAGGGAGACAGAGGGCGACAGAGGGCGACAGACAGAGCGAAGGAGAGGGAGAGAGAGGGAAGGAGACAGACGGAGGAAGAGGGAGAGGGAGGGAGGGAGACAGAGGGTGACAGACAGACGGAGGGAGAGGGAGAGAGAGGGAGGGAGACAGAGGGTGACAGACAGACGGAGGGAGAGGGAGAAGGAGGGAGACAGAGGGCAACAAAGGGTGACAGACAGACGGAGAGAGAGGGAGAGAGAGGGAGGGAGACAGAGGGCGACAGAGGGAGAGAGACAGAGGGAGGGAGAGGGAGAAAGAGGGAGGGAGAGAGAGAGACAGAGGGCGACAGAGGGAGACAGACAGAGGGAGGGAGAGGGAGAGAGAGGGAGGGAGACAGAGGGCGACAGAGGGAGACAGACAGAGGGAGGGTGAGAGAGGGAGGGAGACAGACGGAGGGAGAGGGAGAGAGAGGGAGGGAGACAGAGGGCGAAAGACAGACGGAGGGAGAGGGAGAGAGAGGTAGGGAGACAGAGGGTGACAGACAGACGGAGGGAGAGGGAGAGAGAGGGAGGGAGACAGAGGGCGACAGAGGGTGACAGACAGACAGAGGGAGAGGGAGAAGGAGGGAGACAGAGGGCGACAGAGGGTGACAGACAGACGGAGGGAGAGGGAGGGAGAGAGAGGGCGACAGAGGGCGACAGAGGGTGACAGACAGACGGAGGGAGAGGGAGAGAGAGGGAGGGAGACAGAGGGCGACAGAGGGAGACAGACAGAGGGAGGGAGAGGGAGAGAGAGGGAGGGAGACAGAGGGCGACAGACAGACGGAGGGAGAGGGAGAGAGAGGGAGGGAGACAGAGGGCGACAGAGGGAGACAGACAGAGGGAGGGAGAGAGAGGGAGGGAGACAGAGGGCGACAGACAGACGGAGGGAGAGAGAGGGAGGGAGACAGAGGGCGACAGAGGGCGACAGACAGAGCGAAGGAGAGGGAGAGAGAGGGAGGGAGACAGACGGAGGAAGAGGGAGAGAGAGGGAGGGAGACAGAGGGCGACAGACAGACGGAGGGAGAGGGAGAGAGAGGGAGGGAGACAGAGGGTGACAGACAGACGGAGGGAGAGGGAGAAGGAGGGAGACAGAGGGCGATAGAGGGTGACAGACAGACGGAGGGAGAGGGAGAAGGAGGGAGACAGAGGGCGACAGAGGGTGACAGACAGACGGAGGGAGAGGGAGAGAGAGGGAGGGCGACAGAGGGCGACAGAGGGTAACAGACAGACGGAGGGAGAGGGAGAAGGAGGGAGACAGAGGGCGACAGAGGGTGACAGACAGACGGAGGGAGAGGGAGAGAGAGGGAGACAGAGGGCGATAGAGGGTGACAGACAGACGGAGGGAGAGGGAGAAGGAGGGAGACAGAGGGCGATAGAGGGTGACAGACAGACGGAGGGAGAGGGAGAAGGAGGGAGACAGAGGGCGACAGAGGGTGACAGACAGACGGAGGGAGAGGGAGAGAGAGGGAGGGAGACAGAGGGCGACAGAGGGTGACAGACAGACGGAGGGAGAGGGAGAAGGAGGGAGACAGAGGGCGACAGAGGGTGACAGACAGACGGAGGGAGAGGGAGAGAGAGGGAGGGCGACAGAGGGCGACAGAGGGTAACAGACAGACGGAGGGAGAGGGAGAGAGAGGGAGGGAGACAGAGGGCGACAGAGGGAGACAGACAGACGGAGGGAGAGGGAGAGAGAGGGAGGGAGAGAGAGAGACAGAGGGCGACAGAGGGAGACAGACAGACGGAGGGAGAGGGAGAGAGAGGGAGGGAGACAGAGGGCGACAGAGGTAGACAGACAGATGGAGGGAGAGGGAGAGAGAGGGAGGGAGACAGAGGGCGACAGAGGGCGACAGAGGGTGACAGACAGACGGAGAGAGAGGGAGAGAAAGGGAGGGAGACAGAGGGCGACAGAGGGAGACAGACAGACGGAGGGAGGGAGAGGGAGAGAGAGGGAGGGAGACAGGGCGACAGAGGGAGACAGAGGGTGACAGACAGACGGAGGGAGAGGGAGAGAGAGGGAAGGAGACAGAGGGCGACAGAGGGAGACAGAGGGTGACAGACAGACGGAGGGAGAGAGAGGGAGGGAGACAGAGGGCGACAGAGGGCGACAGAGGGCGACAGAGGGAGACAGACATACGGAGGGAGAGGGAGAGAGAGGGAGGGAGACAGAGCGACAGAGGGAGACAGACAGACGGAGGGAGAGGGAGAGAGAGGGAGACAGAGGGCGACAGAGGGTGACAGACAGACGGAGGGAGAGGGAGAGAGAAGGAGGGAGACAGAGGGATACAAAGGGAGACAGAGGGCGACAGAGGGCGACAGACAGAGGGAGGGAGAGGGAGAGAAAGGGAGGGAGACAGACGGAGGGAGAGAGAGGGAGGGAGACAGAGGGCGACAGAGGGAGACAGAGGGTGACAGACAGACGGAGGAAGAGGGAGAGAGAGGGAGGGAGACAGAGGGCGACAGAGGGAGACAGACGGAGGGAGAGGGAGAGAGAGGGAGGGAGACAGAGGGGGACAGACAGACGGAGGGAGAGGGAGAGAGAGGGAGGGAGACAGAGGGTGACAGACAGACGGAGGGAGAGGGAGAGAGAGGGAGGGAGACAGAGGGCGACAGAGGGTGACAGACAGACGGAGGGAGAGGGAGAAGGAGGGAGACAGAGGGCGACAGAGGGTGACAGACAGACGGAGGGAGAGGGAGAGAGAGAGAGGGCGACAGAGGGCGACAGAGGGTGACAGACAGACGGAGGGAGAGGGAGAGAGAGGGAGGGAGACAGAGGGCGACAGAGGGAGACAGACAGAGGGAGAGAGAGGGAGGGAGACAGAGGGCGACAGACAGATGGAGGGAGAGGGAGAGAGAGGGAGGGAGACAGAGGGTGACAGACAGACAGAGGGAGAGGGAGAGAGAGGGAGGGAGACAGAGGGCGACAGAGGGTGACAGACAGACGGAGGGAGAGGGAGAAGGAGGGAGACAGAGGGTGACAGAGGGTGACAGACAGACGGAGGGAGAGGGAGAGAGAGGGAGGGCGACAGAGGGCGACAGAGGGTGACAGACAGACGGAGGGAGAGGGAGAGAGAGGGAGGGAGACAGAGGGCGACAGAGGGAGACAGACAGAGGGAGGGAGAGGGAGGGAGACAGAGGGCGACAGAGGGTGACAGACAGACGGAGAGAGAGGGAGAGAGAGGGAGGGAGACAGAGGGCGACAGAGGGAGACAGACAGACGGAGGGAGGGAGAGGGAGAGAGAGGGAGGGAGACAGGGCGACAGAGGGAGACAGAGGGTGACAGACAGACGGAGGGAGAGGAAGAGAGAGAGAGGGAGACAGAGGGTGACAGAGGGAGACAGAGGGTGACAGACAGACGGAGGGAGAGAGAGGGAGGGAGACAGAGGGCGACAGAGGGCGACAGAGGGAGACAGACATACGGAGGGAGAGGGAGAGAGAGGGAGGAAGACAGAGCGACAGAGGGAGACAGACAGACGGAGGGAGAGGGAAAGAGAGGGAGGGAGACAGAGGGCGACAGAGGGAGACAGACAGATGGAGGGAGAGGGAGAGAGAGGGAGGGAGACAGAGGGCTACAGAGGGAGACAGAGGGAGACAAACAGACGGAGGGAGAGGGAGAGAGAGGGAGGGAGACAGAGGGCGACAGAGGGAGACAGACAGACGGAGGGAGAGAGAGGGAGGGAGAGAGAGAGACAGATGGCGACATAGGGAGACAGACAGACGGAGGGAGAGGGAGAGAGAGGGAGGGAGACAGAGGGCGACAGAGTTAGACAGACAGACGGAGGGAGAGGGAGAGAGAGGGAGGGAGACAGAGGGCGACAGAGGGCGACAGAGGGTGACAGACAGACGGAGAGAGAGGGAGAGAGAGGGAGGGAGACAGAGGGCGACAGAGGGAGACAGACAGACGGAGGGAGGGAGAGGGAGAGAGAGGGAGGGAGACAGGGCGACAGAGGGAGACAGAGGGTGACAGACAGACGGAGGGAGAGGGAGAGAGAGGGAGACAGAGGGCGACAGAGGGTGACAGAGGGAGACAGACAGACGGAGGGAGAGGGAGAGAGAGGGAGGGAGACAGAGGGCGACAGAGGGAGACAGAGGGTGACAGACAGACGGAGGGAGAGGGAGAGAGAGTGTGGGAGACAGATGGCGACAGAGGGAGACAGAGGGTGACAGACAGATGGAGGGAGAGAGAGAGAGAGAGGGAGAGAGAGGGAGGGAGACAGAGGGCGACAGAGAGAGAGAGACAGAGGGAGGGAGAGGGAGAGAGAGGGAGGGAGACAGAGGGCGACAGAGGGCGACAGACAGAGGGAGGGAGAGGGAGAGAGAGGGAGGGAGACAGAGGGCTACAGACAGACGGAGGGAGAGGGAGAGAGAGGGAGGGAGACAGAGGGTGACAGACAGACGGAGGGAGAGGGAGAGAGAGTGAGGGAGACAGAGGGCGACAGAGGGTGACAGACGGAGGAAGAGGGAGAAGGAGGGAGACAGAGGGCGACAGAGGGTGACAGACAGACGGAGGGAGAGGGAGAGAGAAGGAGGGAGACAGAGGGATACAGAGGGAGACAGAGGGCGACAGAGGGCGACAGACAGAGGGAGGGAGAGGGAGAGAAAGGGAGGGAGACAGACGGAGGGAGAGGGAGAGAGAGGGAGGGAGACAGAGGGCGACAGACAGACGGAGGGAGAGGGAGAGAGAGGGAGGGAGACAGAGGGTGACAGACAGACGGAGGGAGAGGGAGAGAGAGGGAGGGAGACAGAGGGCGACAGAGGGAGACAGACAGAGGGAGGGAGAGGGAGAGAGAGGGAGGGAGACAGAGGGCGACAGAGGGAGAGAGACAGAGGGAGGGAGAGGGAGAGAGAGGGAGGGAGAGAGAGAGACAGAGGGCGACAGAGGGAGACAGACAGACGGAGGGAGAGGGAGGGAGAGAGAGGGAGGGAGACAGAGGGCGACAGAGGGAGACAGACAGAGGGAGGGAGAGAGAGGGAGGGAGACAGACGGAGGGAGAGGGAGAGAGAGGGAGGGAGACAGAGGGCGACAGAGGGCGACAGAGGGAGACAGACAGACGGAGGGAGAGGGAGAGAGAGGGAGGGAGACAGAGGGCGACAGGGAGACAGACGGACGGAGGGAGAGGGAGAGAGAGGGAGGGAGACAGAGCGACAGAGGGAGACAGACAGATGGAGGGAGAGGGAGAGAGAGGGAGGGAGACAGAGGGCGACAGAGGGAGACAGACAGACGGAGGGAGAGGGAGAGAGAGGGAGGGAGACAGAGGGCTACAGAGGGAGTCAGAGGGAGACAGACAGACGGAGGGAGAGGGAGAGAGAGGGAGGGAGACAGAGGGCGACAGAGGGAGACAGACGGAGGGAGGGAGAGGGAGAGAGAGGGAGGGAGACAGAGGGCAACAGAGGGCGACAGAGGGAGACAGACAGAGGGAGGGAGAGGGAGAGAGAGGGAGGGAGACAGAGGGCGACAGAAGGAGACAGAGGGTGACAGACAGACGGAGGGAGAGGGAGAGAGAGGGAGGGAGACAGAGGGCGACAGAGGGCGACAGAGGGAGACAGACAGACGGAGGGAGAGGGAGAGAGAGGGAGGGAGACAGAGCGACAGAGGGAGACAGACAGATGGAGGGAGAGGGAGAGAGAGGGAGGGAGACAGAGGGCGACAGAGGGAGACAGACAGACGGAGGGAGAGGGAGAGAGAGGGAGGGAGACAGAGGGCTACAGAGGGAGACAGAGGGAGACAGACAGACGGAGGGAGAGGGAGAGAGAGGGAGGGAGACAGAGGGCGACAGAGGGAGACAGACAGAGGGAGGGAGAGAGAGGGAGGGAGACAGAGGGCGACAGAGGGCGACAGAGGGAGACAGACAGACGGAGGGAGAGGGAGAGAGAGGGAGGGAGACAGAGGGCAACAGAGGGAGACAGAGGGTGACAGACAGATGGAGGGAGAGGGAGAGAGAGAGAGGGAGATAGAGGGAGGGAGACAGAGGGTGACAGAGGGAGACAGACAGAGGGAGGGAGAGGGAGAGAGAGGGAGGGAGACAGAGGGCGACATAGGGTGACAGACAGAGGGAGTGAGAGGGAGAGAGAGGGAGGGAGACAGAGGGCGACAGACAGACGGAGGGAGAGGGAGAGAGAGGGAGGGAGACAGAGGGTGACAGACAGTTGGAGGGAGAGGGAGAGAGAGGGAGGGAGACAGAGGGCTACAGAGGGAGACAGAGGGAGACAGACAGACGGAGTTAGAGGGAGAGAGAGGGAGGGAGACAGAGGGCGACAGAGGGAGACAGACTGAGGGAGGGAGAGGGAGAGAGAGGGAGGGAGACAGAGGGTGACAGAGGGCGACAGAGGGAGACAGACAGACGGAAGGAGAGGGAGAGAGAGGGAGGGAGACAGAGGGTGACAGAGGGAGACAGAGGGTGACACACAGATGGAGGGAGAGGGAGAGAGAGAGAGGGAGAGAGAGGGAGGGAGACAGAGGGCGACAGACAGAGGGAGGGAGAGGGAGAGAGAGGGAAGGAGACAGAGGGCGACAGAGGGAGACAGACAGACGGAGGGGGAGGGAGAGAGAGGGAGGGAGACAGAGGGCGACAGACAGAGGGAGGGAGAGAGAGGGAGGGAGACAGACGGAGGGAGAGGGAGAGAGAGGGAGGGAGACAGAGGGCGACAGACAGACGGAGGGAGAGGGAGAGAGAGTGAGGGAGACAGAGGGTGACAGACAGACGGAGGGAGAGAGAGGGAGGGAGACAGAGGGCGACAGAGGGTGACAGACAGACGGAGGGAGAGGGAGAAGGAGGGAGACAGAGGACGACAGAGGGTGACAGACAGACGGAGGGAGAGGGAGAGAGAGGGAGGGCGACAGAGGGCGACAGAGGGTGACAGACAGACGGAGGGAGAGGGAGAGAGAGGGAGGGAGACAGAGGGCGACAGAGGGAGACAGACAGAGGGAGAGAGAGGGAGGGAGACAGAGGGTGACAGAGGGCGACAGAGGGTGACAGACAGACGGAGGGAGAGGGAGAGAGAGGGAGGGCGACAGAGGGCGACAGAGGGTGACAGACAGACAGAGGGAGAGGGAGAGAGAGGGAGGGAGACATAGGGCAACAGAGGGAGACAGACAGAGGGAGGGAGAGTGAGAGAGAGGGAGGGAGACAGAGGGCGACAGAGGGAGACAGAGGGTGACAGACAGATGGAGGGAGAGAGAGGGAGGGCGACAGAGGGAGACAGACAGATGGAGGGAGAGGGAGAAGAGGGAGAGAGACAGAGGGTGACAGAGGGAGACAGAGGGTGACAGACAGACAGAGGGAGAGGGAGAGAGAGGGAGGGAGACAGAGGGCAACAGAGGGAGACAGACAGACGGAGGGAGAGGGAGAGAGGGAGGGAGACAGAGGGCGACAGAGGGAGACAGACAGAGGGAGGGAGAGGGAGAGAGAGGGAGGGAGAGAGAGAGACAGAGGGCGACAGAGGGAGACAGACAGACGGAGGGAGAGGGAGAGAGAGGGAGGGAGACAGAGGGCGACAGAGGGAGACAGACAGAGGGAAGGAGAGGGAGAGAGAGGGAGGCAGACAGAGGGCGACAGAGGGTGACAGACAGACGGAGGGAGAGGGAGAGAGAGGGAGGGCAACAGAGGGTGACAGAGGGAGACAGACAGACGGAGGGAGAGGGAGAGAGAGGGAGGGAGACAGAGGGCGACAGAGGGAGACAGACAGACGGAGGGAGAGGGAGAGAGAGGGAGGGGGAGAGAGAAACAGAGGGCGACAGAGGGAGACAGACAGACGGAGGGAGAGGGAGAGCGAGGGAGGGAGACAGAGGGCGACAGAGGGAGACAGACAGAGGGAGGGAGAGGGAGAGAGAGGGAGGGAGATATAGGGCAACAGAGGGCGACAGAGGGAGACAGACAGACGGAGGGAGAGGGAGAGAGAGGGAGGGAGGGAGACAGAGGGTGACAGAGGGAGACAGAGGGTGACAGACAGATGGAGGGAGAGGGAGAGGGAGAGAGGGAGAGAGAGGGAGGGAGACAGAGAGCGACAGAGGGAGACAGACAGAGGGAGGGAGAGGGAGAGAGAGGGAAGGAGACAGAGGGCGACAGAGGGAGACAGACAGACGGAGGGAGAGGGAGAGAGAGAGAGGGAGAGAGAGGGAAGGAGACAGACGGAGGGAGAGGGAGAGGGAGGGAGGGAGACAGAGGGCGACAGACAGACGGAGGGAGAGGGAGAGAGAGGGAGGGAGACAGAGGGTGACAGACAGACGGAGGGAGAGGGAGAAGGAGGGAGACAGAGGGCGACAGAGGGTGACAGACAGACGGAGAGAGAGGGAGAGAGAGGGAGGGAGACAGAGGGCGACAGAGGGAGAGAGACAGAGGGAGGGAGAGGGAGAGAAAGGGAGGGAGAGAGAGAGACAGAGGGCGACAGAGGGAGACAGACAGAGGGAGGGAGAGGGAGAGAGAGGGAGGGAGACAGAGGGCGACAGAGGGAGACAGACAGAGGGAGGGTGAGAGAGGGAGGGAGACAGACGGAGGGAGAGGGAGAGAGAGGGAGGGAGACAGAGGGCGACAGAGGGTGACAGACAGACAGAGGGAGAGGGAGAAGGAGGGAGACAGAGGGCGACAGAGGGTGACAGACAGACGGAGGGAGAGGGAGGGAGAGAGAGGGCGACAGAGGGTGACAGACAGACGGAGGGAGAGGGAGAGAGAGGGAGGGAGACAGAGGGCGACAGAGGGAGACAGACAGAGGGAGGGAGAGGGAGAGAGAGGGAGGGAGACAGAGGGCGACAGACAGACGGAGGGAGAGGGAGAGAGAGGGAGGGAGACAGAGGGCGACAGAGGGAGACAGACAGAGGGAGGGAGAGAGAGGGAGGGAGACAGAGGGCGACAGACAGACGGAGGGAGAGAGAGGGAGGGAGACAGAGGGCGACAGAGGGCGACAGACAGAGCGAAGGAGAGGGAGAGAGAGGGAGGGAGACAGACGGAGGAAGAGGGAGAGAGAGGGAGGGAGACAGAGGGCGACAGACAGACGGAGGGAGAGGGAGAGAGAGGGAGGGAGACAGAGGGTGACAGACAGACGGAGGGAGAGGGAGAAGGAGGGAGACAGAGGGCGATAGAGGGTGACAGACAGACGGAGAGAGAGGGAGAGAGAGGGAGGGAGACAGAGGGCGACAGAGGGAGAGAGACAGAGGGAGGGAGAGGGAGAGAGAGGGAGGGAGAGAGAGAGACAGAGGGCGACAGAGGGAGACAGACAGACGGAGGGAGAAGGAGAGAGAGGGAGGGAGACAGAGGGCGACAGAGGGAGACAGACAGAGGGAGGGAGAGAGAGGGAGGGAGACAGACGGAGGGAGAGGGAGAGAGACAGAGGGAGGGAGAGGGAGAGAGAGGGAGGGAGAGAGAGAGACAGAGGGCGACAGAGGGAGACAGACAGACGGAGGGAGAAGGAGAGAGAGGGAGGGAGACAGAGGGCGACAGAGGGAGTCAGAGGGTGACAGACAGATGGAGGGAGAGGGAGAGAGAGGGAGGGAGACAGAGGGCGACAGAGGGAGACAGAGGGTGACAGACAGACGGAGGGAGAGGGAGAGAGAGGGAGGGAGACAGAGGGTGACAGACAGACGGAGGGAGAGGGAGAGAGAGGGAGGGAGACAGAGTACGGAGAGAGAGGGAGAGAGAGGGAGGGAGACAGAGGGCGACAGAGGGAGAGAGACAGAGGGAGGGAGAGGGAGAGAGAGGGAGGGAGAGAGAGGGCGACAGAGGGCGACAGAGGGTGACAGACAGACGGAGGGAGAGGGAGAGAGAGGGAGGGAGACAGAGGGCGACAGAGGGAGACAGACAGAGGGAGGGAGAGGGAGAGAGAGGGAGGGAGACAGAGGGTGACAGACAGACGGAGGGAGAGGGAGAGAGAGGGAGGGAGACAGAGGGTGACAGACAGACAGAGGGAGAGGGAGAGAGAGGGAGGGAGACAGAGGGCGACAGAGGGTGACAGACCGACGGAGGGAGAGGGAGAGAGAGGGAGAGAGAGGGAGGGCGACAGAGGGCGACAGAGGGTAACAGACAGACGGAGGGAGAGAGAGGGAGGGAGACAGAGGGAGACAGAGGGAGACAGACAGAGGGAGGGAGAGGGAGAGAGGGAGAGGGCGACAGAGGGCAACAGAGGGTGACAGACAGACCGTGGGAGAGGGAGAGAGAGGGAGGGAGACAGAGGGCGACAGAGGGAGACAGACAGACGGAGGGAGAGGGAGAGAGAGGGAGGGAGACAGGGAGACAGAGGGTGACAGACAGACGGAGGGAGAGGGAGGGAGAGAGAGGGAGGGAGACAGAGGGCGACAGAGGGAGACAGAGGGTGACAGACAGATGGAGGGAGAGAGAAAGAGGGAGACAGAGGGCGACAGAGGGAGACAGACATACGGAGGGAGAGGGAGAGAGAGGGAGGAAGACAGAGCGACAGAGGGAGACAGACAGACGGAGGGAGAGGGAGAGAGAGGGAGGGAGACAGAGGGCTACAGAGGGAGACAGAGGGAGACAAACAGACGGAGGGAGAGGGAGAGAGAGGGAGGGAGACAGAGGGCGACAGAGGGAGACAGACAGACGGAGGGAGAGGGAGAGAGAGGGAGGGAGAGAGAGACACAGAGGGCGACAGAGGGAGACAGACAGACGGAGGGAGAGGGAGAGAGAGGGAGGGAGATAGAGGGCGACAGAGGTAGACAGACAGACGGAGGGAGAGGGAGAGAGAGGGAGGGAGACAGAGGGCGACAGAGGGAGACAGAGGGTGACAGACAGATGGAGGGAGAGGGAGAGAGAGGGAGGGAGACAGAGGGCGACAGAGGGAGACAGACAGAGGGAGGGAGAGGGAGAGAGAGGGAGGGAGACAGAGGGTGACAGACAGACGGAGGGAGAGGGAGAGAGAGGGAGGGAGACAGAGGGTGACAGACAGACAGAGGGAGAGGGAGAGAGAGGGAGGGAGACAGAGGGCGACAGAGGGAGAGAGACAGAGGGAGGGAGAGGGAGAGAGAGGGAGGGAGAGAGAGAGACAGAGGGCGACAGAGGGAGACAGACAGACGGAGGGAGAAGGAGAGAGAGGGAGGGAGACAGAGGGCGACAGAGGGAGACAGACAGACGGAGGGAGAGGGAGAGAGAGGGAGGGAGATAGAGGGCGACAGAGGTAGACAGACAGACGGAGGGAGAGGGAGAGAGAGGGAGGGAGACAGAGGGCGACAGAGGGAGACAGAGGGTGACAGACAGATGGAGGGAGAGGGAGAGAGAGGGAGGGAGACAGAGGGCGACAGAGGGAGACAGAGGGTGACAGACAGACGGAGGGAGAGGGAGAGAGAGGGAGGGAGACAGAGGGTGACAGACAGACGGAGGGAGAGGGAGAGAGAGGGAGGGAGACAGAGGGCGACAGAGGGTGACAGACAGACGGAGGGAGAGGGAGAAGGAGGGAGACAGAGGGCGACAGAGGGTGACAGACAGATGGAGGGAGGGAGAGAGAGGGCGACAGAGGGCGACAGAGGGTGACAGACAGACGGAGGGAGAGGGAGAGAGAGGGAGGGAGACAGAGGGCGACAGAGGGAGACAGACAGAGGGAGGGAGAGGGAGAGAGAGGGAGGGAGACAGAGGGTGACAGACAGACGGAGGGAGAGGGAGAGAGAGGGAGGGAGACAGAGGGTGACAGACAGACAGAGGGAGAGGGAGAGAGAGGGAGGGAGACAGAGGGCGACAGAGGGTGACAGACCGACGGAGGGAGAGGGAGAGAGAGGGAGAGAGAGGGAGGGCGACAGAGGGCGACAGAGGGTAACAGACAGACGGAGGGAGAGAGAGGGAGGGAGACAGAGGGAGACAGAGGGAGACAGACAGAGGGAGGGAGAGGGAGAGAGGGAGAGGGCGACAGAGGGCAACAGAGGGTGACAGACAGACCGTGGGAGAGGGAGAGAGAGGGAGGGAGACAGAGGGCGACAGAGGGAGACAGACAGACGGAGGGAGAGGGAGAGAGAGGGAGGGAGACAGGGAGACAGAGGGTGACAGACAGACGGAGGGAGAGGGAGGGAGAGAGAGGGAGGGAGACAGAGGGCGACAGAGGGAGACAGAGGGTGACAGACAGATGGAGGGAGAGAGAAAGAGGGAGACAGAGGGCGACAGAGGGAGACAGACATACGGAGGGAGAGGGAGAGAGAGGGAGGAAGACAGAGCGACAGAGGGAGACAGACAGACGGAGGGAGAGGGAGAGAGAGGGAGGGAGACAGAGGGCTACAGAGGGAGACAGAGGGAGACAAACAGACGGAGGGAGAGGGAGAGAGAGGGAGGGAGACAGAGGGCGACAGAGGGAGACAGACAGACGGAGGGAGAGGGAGAGAGAGGGAGGGAGAGAGAGACACAGAGGGCGACAGAGGGAGACAGACAGACGGAGGGAGAGGGAGAGAGAGGGAGGGAGATAGAGGGCGACAGAGGTAGACAGACAGACGGAGGGAGAGGGAGAGAGAGGGAGGGAGACAGAGGGCGACAGAGGGAGACAGAGGGTGACAGACAGATGGAGGGAGAGGGAGAGAGAGGGAGGGAGACAGAGGGCGACAGAGGGAGACAGACAGAGGGAGGGAGAGGGAGAGAGAGGGAGGGAGACAGAGGGTGACAGACAGACGGAGGGAGAGGGAGAGAGAGGGAGGGAGACAGAGGGTGACAGACAGACAGAGGGAGAGGGAGAGAGAGGGAGGGAGACAGAGGGCGACAGAGGGAGAGAGACAGAGGGAGGGAGAGGGAGAGAGAGGGAGGGAGAGAGAGAGACAGAGGGCGACAGAGGGAGACAGACAGACGGAGGGAGAAGGAGAGAGAGGGAGGGAGACAGAGGGCGACAGAGGGAGACAGACAGACGGAGGGAGAGGGAGAGAGAGGGAGGGAGATAGAGGGCGACAGAGGTAGACAGACAGACGGAGGGAGAGGGAGAGAGAGGGAGGGAGACAGAGGGCGACAGAGGGAGACAGAGGGTGACAGACAGATGGAGGGAGAGGGAGAGAGAGGGAGGGAGACAGAGGGCGACAGAGGGAGACAGAGGGTGACAGACAGACGGAGGGAGAGGGAGAGAGAGGGAGGGAGACAGAGGGTGACAGACAGACGGAGGGAGAGGGAGAGAGAGGGAGGGAGACAGAGGGCGACAGAGGGTGACAGACAGACGGAGGGAGAGGGAGAAGGAGGGAGACAGAGGGCGACAGAGGGTGACAGACAGATGGAGGGAGGGAGAGAGAGGGCGACAGAGGGCGACAGAGGGTGACAGACAGACGGAGGGAGAGGGAGAGAGAGGGAGGGAGACAGAGGGCGACAGAGGGAGACAGACAGAGGGAGGGAGAGGGAGAGAGAGGGAGGGAGACAGAGGGTGACAGACAGACGGAGGGAGAGGGAGAGAGAGGGAGGGAGACAGAGGGTGACAGACAGACAGAGGGAGAGGGAGAGAGAGGGAGGGAGACAGAGGGCGACAGAGGGTGACAGACCGACGGAGGGAGAGGGAGAAGGAGGGAGACAGAGGGCGACAGAGGGTGACAGACAGACGGAGGGAGAGGGAGAGAGAGGGAGGGCGACAGAGGGCGACAGAGGGTAACAGACAGACGGAGGGAGAGAGAGGGAGGGAGACAGAGGGAGACAGAGGGAGACAGACAGAGGGAGGGAGAGGGAGAGAGGGAGAGGGCGACAGAGGGCAACAGAGGGTGACAGACAGACCGAGGGAGAGGGAGAGAGAGGGAGGGAGACAGAGGGCGACAGAGGGAGACAGACAGACGGAGGGAGAGGGAGAGAGAGGGAGGGAGACAGGGCGACAGAGGGAGACAGAGGGTGACAGACAGACGGAGGGAGAGGGAGGGAGAGAGAGGGAGGGAGACAGAGGGCGACAGAGGGAGACAGAGGGTGACAGACAGATGGAGGGAGAGAGAAAGAGGGAGACAGAGGGCGACAGAGGGAGACAGACATACGGAGGGAGAGGGAGAGAGAGGGAGGAAGACAGAGCGACAGAGGGAGACAGACAGACGGAGGGAGAGGGAGAGAGAGGGAGGGAGACAGAGGGCTACAGAGGGAGACAGAGGGAGACAAACAGACGGAGGGAGAGGGAGAGAGAGGGAGGGAGACAGAGGGCGACAGAGGGAGACAGACAGACGGAGGGAGAGGGAGAGAGAGGGAGGGAGAGAGAGACACAGAGGGCGACAGAGGGAGACAGACAGACGGAGGGAGAGGGAGAGAGAGGGAGGGAGATAGAGGGCGACAGAGGTAGACAGACAGACGGAGGGAGAGGGAGAGAGAGGGAGGGAGACAGAGGGCGACAGAGGGAGACAGAGGGTGACAGACAGATGGAGGGAGAGGGAGAGAGAGGGAGGGAGACAGAGGGCGACAGAGGGAGACAGAGGGTGACAGACAGACGGAGGGAGAGAGAGGGAGGGAGACAGAGGGCGACAGAGGGAGATAGACAGACGGAGGGAGAGGGAAAGAGAGGGAGGGAGACAGAGCGACAGAGGGAGACAGACAGACGGAAGGAGAGGGAGAGAGAGGGAGGGAGACAGAGGGCGACAGAGGGAGACAGACAGACGGAGTTAGAGGGAGAGAGAGGGAGGGAGACAGAGGGCTACAGAGGGAGACAGAGGGAGACAGACAGACGGAGGGAGAGGTAGAGAGAGGGAGGGAGACAGAGGGCGACAGAGGGAGACAGACAGAGGGAGGGAGAGGGAGAGAGAGGGAGGGAGACAGAGGGCGACAGAGGGCGACAGAGGGAGACAGACAGACGGAGGGAGAGGGAGAGAGAGTGTGGGAGACAGAGGGCGACAGAGGGAGACAGAGGGTGACAGACAGATGGAGGGAGAGGGAGAGAGAGAGAGAGGGAGAGAGAGGGAGGGAGACAGAGGGCGACAGAGGGAGAGAGACAGAGGGAGGGAGAGGGAGAGAGAGGGAGGGAGACAGAGGGCGACAGAGGGCGACTGTTAGAGTCGGGGATCTCTGGTTGGCGCAAGGTTGCCCTTGTGTCAAGCAGGAACCCTCTCCTCCACGTCAGGGCGCAGGATAACCCCTCGCGAATGACCCTTGCTCACCCTCTAGGTGCGTGGCGTGAGCAGCCAAGGCGATTCCTCAGGCGTTGTTGGTTAAGCACTTACAATCATACACACAGTAAACACATGAATCCCCCCAGAAACGGACACCAGACTGGGATATATATAAAAATACGCTTCTTTATGTAAAAATAGGTATATATATCTCAGCAGACTTATCACAAGACCAATAACGTTTTCGCTATGCCACCAGGTTGTAAAGCAGGCAAATGTTCTTTGTTCGTAGCTTCAAATGGAGACCTTGTAGTCTCTTGCAAATGTTACTTGTGGTTCCAGTACTCACAGAGATCGGCTCCTGCGAACGGGGAAATAAGGCGTTGCGGGCCCCGAGCCCGATACTGGAACTTCTGTCGTGATGTGGAGAGTCGGCACAGGTCGGTGCGACTCTCAGCTTGGGAAGTGTTCTTGGGTCCTCAATCAGCAGGTGTGGGCAAGTAGGCAGGCGCGGCCAGCGACCCTTTAGCACGGCGGTGCCGGAGGGTCTCCACAGCGGGGGCGGCGCGGCCTGAGATGTCCGGGGATAGCGAAGCGGGGTCGCAGGGCACGGTCAGTGCAGCTGGATGACCCGGCGTAGATCACAGTCGTCGGACGGCTTCCGGCGGGAGGGGTGTTAGCGCGGTCAGCGCGCTCCAGTAGCAGGCGGTGACAGGGATGCAGGCGGCCTGGCCCGGGGACAGAGAGCGGCTCTGGACGGAGCGGGGCTCTCACGGGTTTGAGGCAGGCAAGCTTCTGAGTGTCACGGCCCTAGGAGGGGCGATAAGGGGCGCAGTCTCTTTCCAGCGGGATGCACACACGGCTCGAATTGGAGGACGAGCAAAAGCACAGAGAACCCACTGGTCCTGGGGTTCAGTTCAGGGGGCAAGCTCAGATCAAGCCCTTGGAGAATGTTCAAGCACAAAGTAGCAAAGTCTTTTCAGTAAGTCTCTTCCTCTCCTTCCTCAGCAAGGCAAGCAGCAGGCCAGCTCCTCCAGCGTCTTCTTCTCCTTCTAGTCGGGCAGAGGTTCTTTGTGGTAAACAGGATTCTGATTTCTTAGGAGCCAGGCTCCTACTTTTATACCATGATTCTTTTGTTCTTTAGCGCCAGGGGGCCTGGGCCTGGCTCAGTCCAGTTCTGGAGCACTTTGCTATGGTGACTCTGCTCTTTCCTTTCAGCAGCAGGGCAGAGACATCAGCCGCCCCACAGGGGGCGGCGCCGGCTTTGTGGTGGCAGAGCACAGGTCTATTCAAGAGTCAAGGTGTACTCCTCCCACCCATCCTGGTGTCATCTCCCGGCCCACCACCTGGCAGCCAACCTGTCTCTGGGGATCCCCCCACCCTGCTCCTTACTGTTGCTAGGCAGAACACACACACACACAGCAGAGGCGGACTGAGATGGTCAGGTCAGTAAATACTAACTTTCTAAAAGTAGTATTTACAAACCCAGGATATTAAAATAAACTTGACTACAAGAAGTATTTTATTATTCTGAGTTCAGGCATACTAAACTTGACACTCTACCATGCTCTCTGAGTCCACTGGGGTCACAGCGTTGGCGTGATCCCAGCAGCCCATTCTGGCCTATGGAGAGCAGGTAGCCTTCAATAGTGAAAAACGGAAAGGGCTGTAAGTCACTACTAAGACATGCCACACACACCAGGGCATGTCCTACCTTATGCCTACAATGCACCCTGCCCTTGGGCCTACCAGAGGGGTGGCTAATATGTAGGTAAGGGAAGGTTTAGGGACTGGCAAGTGGGGGCACTTGCGCAGTCAGCGCGACGGTCCCAGACCGCGCACAGGGTCTGCGGTGGCAGACCCTAGACACATTTTACACGGCCGCTTCCGGTGGGTGGCGCAACCAGCGCTGCAAGCCCACCGGCAGCATTGGCATTCACAAGCCCTGGCACCCCTGGTGCACTTTACTGGGGACTGACAGTGAATCCAATAACCCAATCGTGAACATCAATTTACAGGTACACTTTATCTAGGGAGCACTTGCACTGCGGCACGGATTAGCCGTGGCGCAGTGCCCTGAGCGGACAACACCAGCAAAACAATCGAGGCACACCATCAAAAAGTGGAAGGGAAACTCACGCCAAGGTGCCAGGTCTAACACGTGTCCCCTCCAGCTGAAATGTGGGGAGAACTACCCTTGCCCAGGGGGTTCCTCGTCACTAAGGCGGAAATACCTGGACAGACCGTCAGCGTTGGCGTGATCTGTCCCAGGACGGTGTTCCACCGTAAAGTCCATACCCTGTAGGGAGATGGACCACCTCAACAGCTTCGGGTTCTCACCCCTCATTTGCATCAACCATCTGAGGGGCCTGTGGTCCGTCTGAACCCGGAAGTGAGGCCCAAACAAGTAGGGTCTTAGCTTCTTCAGCGCCCAGACCACAGCAAATGCTTCTCGCTCGATTGCACTCCACCTACTTTCCCGTGGAAGTAACCTCCTACTGATGAAGGCTACGGGTTGGTCCCAGCCCTCCTCAGTCATCTGTGAGAGAACAGCCCCTACACCATGCTCTGAAGCGTCTGTCTGCACTAGGAATTCCTTGGAGAAGTCAGGGGCCAAGAGCACGGGCGCCGTGCACATGGCAGTCTTCAGGGTGTCGAAAGCTTTCTGACAGGTGTCAGTCCAAATCACGTTCATGGGCTGCTTCTTGGAAGTCAGCTCTGTCAAGGGGGCAACAATCGTTCCATAGCCCTTGACAAACCTCCTGTAGTACCCAGTGAGCCCCAGGAAGGCCCTCACTGCGGTCTGCATCTTGGGGGGTTCCCAAGCCAGGATGGTCTCAATTTTGGGTTGCAAGGGTGCCACCTTGCCACTCCCCACTGGGTGTCCCAAATACACCACGGAACCCTGCCCGATCTGGCACTTGCTTGCCTTGATCGTGAGGCCTGCTCGGCGCAGAGCCATCAACACTTCCCAGAGGTGGCGCAGGTGTTCGGGCCAGGTGGCGCTGAACACTGCGATGTCATCCAGGTAGGCGGCACTGAACGCATCCAGCCCAACCAGTACCTGGTTGACCAACCTCTGAAAGGTGGCAGGGGCATTCTTCATCCCAAATGGCATGACTCGGAACTGGAAGTGCCCATCTGGTGTAGAGAATGCTGACCTCTCTTTGGCCCCATCGGTCAAGGCGATCTGCCAGTACCCAGACGTTAAATCAAACGTGCTGAGGAACCGGGCAGCCCCCAGCCGATCAATGAGCTCATCAGCTCTGGGGATGGGGTGCGCGTCAGTCTTCGTTACTGAATTGAGTCCTCTGTAGTCCACACAGAACCGGAGTTCAGGTGTGGCTCCCGGCGCAGCAGCTTTGGGGACCAAGACCACGGGGCTGGACCAAGGACTGCTGGAGGACTCAACCACCCCTAGCGCAAGCATTTTGGAGACCTCCTCCTTAATGCAAGCTCTGACCCTGTCAGTTACCCTGTAAGCCTTGTGCTTCACAGGTAAGCTGTCTCCTGTGTCCACATCATGGACGCACCAATCTGTGACACCAGGAACCAGGGAGAACCTGTCGGAAAACTGCCCCAGCAAGTGGCGGCAATCTTCCTGTTGTTCGGGCGTCAGGGTGGGTGAGAGGTTAACTCCATCCACTGACCCATCTTTCTCAGAGGCCACCAAGAGGTCAGGAAGAGGCTCGGTCTCCTCTTCCATTCCATCATCAGTGGCCAGCAGCATGCCCACTTCGGTCCTCTCTAAGTGGGGCTTAAGGCGGTTAACATGTAGGACCCTCAAAGGGTTCCTGGGAGACTGCATGTCCACCAAGTAGGTGATAGGACTTTTGCGCTCCACAACCTCAAATGGACCTGTCCACTTATCCTGAAGTGCACAAGGCTCCACTGGGGCCAAGACCCACACCTTTTGTCCAGGTTGAAGCTCTACCAGAGTGGCATTCCGGTCGTACCACCGCTTCATCTCCTCCTGGCTGGCTTCCAGATTTGCCTCAGCAAGTTGCCTGAAACGCCGAGTCTGGTTTCGGAAGGCCAGCATGTAGCTGTATACATTCTGGGGAGGTTTCCTGGGAGATTGCTCCCAGCCTTCCTTTACCAAACTCAGAGGTCCTCTTACCGGGTGACCATACAGAAGCTCAAAGGGGCTGAATCCTAGAGACTTCTGTGGCACCTCTTGGTAAGCGAAGAGCAGGCATGGCAAGAGGACGTCCCACTTACGCCTCATTGGACCGTCCAGGCCCATGATCATGCCTTTGAGGGTTCGGTTGAATCTCTCAACCAACCCGTTTCCTTGGGGGTGGTAAGGAGTGGTGAACTTGTAAGTTACCCCACACTCCTTCCACAGGGATTTCATATATGTGGATATGAAATTGGTCCCCCTGTCGCTCACCACCTCTAGAGGGAATCCCACTCGGGAGAAAATTCCCATCAGTGCCCGTCCCACCACGGGGGCCGTCACTGTCCTCAGAGGGATGGCTTCAGGGTACCGGGTGGCATGGTCCACCAAGACCAGGATGAACCTGTTGCCCAGGGCTGTCTTGGGGTCCAGAGGCCCCACAATATCAATACCCACTCGTTGGAATGGCGTACCGACCACAGGGAAAGGTTGCAGAGGAGCCTTGTGCTTCCCTCCGCTCTTACCACTTGCCTGGCAAGTCTGACAGGTTCGGCAGTAGGAATCTGAATTCTTGTGCATTTGGGGCCAGTAAAAGTGGGTGACAAGCCTGTCATAGGTCTTGTCCATCCCCAAATGTCCTGCTAACGGCACATCATGAGCCAGCCCCAGTAGGAAGGTTCTGAACTTCTGGGGTACCACCAGCACACGGGCTGACCCAGGTTCAGCAGCCTTGGGCTCGGAATACAGGAGGTCACTCTCCCAGTACACGTAGTGTGTTTTGGCCTGAACACCATTGGCCTGGTCTGCAGCCTGCTGCCGCATACCCACGAGAGAAGGGCATTCTTTCTGCTCCTTGCAGAATTCCTCCCTGGAGGGACCTCCTTCTTGCTGCCAATGGGTCAGCTCAGGCAGGTCTCCCAGTTCGGCAATCTGTTCCCCGGTAGGCTCCAGAGCATCCCCCTCAGGGTCTGCTTCCTCCTGGGCCGTGGGAACTTCGGGGGCCGGTTTCCCGCGCCTCCTGCGCCTTCTCCCTAAGGCCGGTTCCTGGACCTCTCCCTCAGGCTCCAGGACCCTCTCAACACCCCTACTGGCTGCCATGGACCGGGTGGTCACGCACGCCCAGTCGGGTAGACCCACCATCCGCAGATGCGTGGTCTTCTCCACCTTTTCCCAAGGGGAGCTCTCCAGGTCGTTCCCTAGCAGACAGTCCACAGGCATGTCAGTTCTCACAGCGACTTGTAGAGTACCAGAGACCTCCCCCCACTCAAAGGGAACTTGAGCCATTGGACAACGACTCTCTATGTTGTCAGCATTGACAACCCTACAGTAGGCATTGGGTACAATCTGCTCTTGAGACACCAGGTGTTGCCTCACCGAGGTCACGCTGGCTCCTGTATCTCTAAGAGCCTCAACCTTCTTTCCATTGATGGTCACTACTTGCCCATATTTCTTAGTGTTAGAGGGCAGGTAGGTTACAGGGACCATCTCACTGTCTCCAAGCGAGACTAGGGTCATCTGCCCGGGACCCCCACCCTCCTGGACTGCTACCTCCTCCCCAAAGTTAACACTAGCTACTTGCCGGGGTGGGGCACCAGTGGGTGCGGTCTTACCAAACAGGCGACACTTAGGATCAGAGGCAATGTGACCCGGGTCACCACACCTATAACAATTGAAGGGCCCCTTTGGAACAGGTCTACCTGTCGGGGCCCCGTTCTGCTGCGGGGGTGGGGGAGGCTGAGAACCCTTCTGCTGGTTCCCTTGGGAATTACTTTGGGGGCCTTTTTGGAACCCCTTCTGTTTACCCTTGTCCCCCCCACTCTTCTGCTGGGGACCCTGCCCACCTTTGGCGGAGTCTCCCACTGGACCCTTGTGGACCCTGGTGCTGAGCCAGCGGTCCGCCTCCTCAGCAAGCTTCCTCGGGTTGGACAGCTTGCTATCAATCAGGTGCTGGCGTAGCTCAGGAAAACATTGACTGGACAAGTGCTCCCATGCAATTAAATCAAGCAGCCCTTGATAATCATTCACTTTGCTACCCTTCACCCAACCATCCAGTGCTCTGCAGAAAAAGGTTACATACTCCACATACGTACTCTCAGGGATCTTCTTAGTCTCCCTGAACCTCTGTCTATATAGCTCAGGAGTTAACCCATACCTGGTCATTAAAGCTTCCTTCATATGGGGGTATGAGGTCTGGACTTCTAAGGGCAAATCTAACAGTGTGTCCCGCCCTTCAGCAAGGAACCTTCCCCACAACCCCGCTCCCCAGTCTTTCTCAGGGACCCGGTGTGAAGACATGGCCACCTCGTAGGCTCTAAACCACTGCCCTATGTCATCCTTTCTAAAATACTCCTTCACTACATCTTTGGGGATGTACACCTTGGACTCTACCTGCACCGGTGGAGTGCTGCCACCAGAAGGAGCGGTGTCCAAACTTTTCGCCTTCAGCTCCAACTCCTTCAATCTTATATCATGATCCATTTGGCGTTGTTGTGCCTCCAGGGCCAACTTCTGCTTCTCCATTTCCATTTGTCCTGCCAACTTTGCCATCTCCATTGCATGCGCCCTGTCTGCTGCCCTGTCTGCCAGCTCCTCTGGCGACCGGACTCTGCTGGGCTCCTCAAGGTTGTCGGGTGGAACGATGTCCCCCGCATTCCGTGGGTCTCTTGACTCCTTCCAGGCTCTCAACGCCTTGGTGTACTGGGTCTTCCTCTTGAATGCAGCATGGGGGACTCTGAATTTTACACTGTAGCCTTTCAATTGCTCCATCGTGTAGCCTTCCAGTCTCTCCCAACCCACCTCATCTATTCCAGAAATCACAGAGAGTGCTCTTCCAGCAGAGAGTGAGCTAGGCATGGTTGCAGTAATGGCAGATGTCTCAACAAAGTTCCAAAAATGAAAACCTGTGGCTGCGTTATTTGGTCTGCTCTCACTATCTGGTGATTAATAATTCACTGTATGCAAATGACGTGCAAATCCGAAATCCCAGCCGCTGCCAACAATGTTAGAGTCGGGGATCTCTGGTTGGCGCAAGGTTGCCCTTGTGTCAAGCAGGAACCCTCTCCTCCACGTCAGGGCGCAGGATAACCCCTGGCGATTGACCCTTGCTCACCCTCTAGGTGCGTGGCGTGAGCAGCCAAGGCGATTCCTCAGGCGTTGTAGGTTAAGCACTTACAATCATACACACAGTAAATACATCAATCCCCCCAGAAACGGACACCAAACTTGGATATATATAAAAATACGCTTCTTTATGTAAAAATAAGGATATATATCTCAGCAGACTTATCACAAGACCAATAACGTTTTCGCTAGGCCACCAGGTTGTAAAGCAGGCCAATGTTCTTTGTTCGTAGCTTCAAATGGAGACCTTGTAGTCTCTTGCAAATGTTACTTGTGGTTCCAGTACTCACAGAGATCGGCTCCTGCGAACGGGGAAATAAGGCGTTGCGGGCCCCGAGCCCGATACTGGAACTTCTTTCGTGATGTGGAGAGTCGGCACAGGTCGGTGCGACTCTCAGCTTGGGAAGTGTTCTTGGGTCCTCAATCAGCAGGTGTGGGCAAGTAGGCAGGCGCGGCCAGCGACCCTTTAGCACGGCGGTGCCGGAGGGTCTCCACAGCGGGGGCGGCGCGGCCTGAAATGTCCGGGGATAGCGAAGCGGGGTCGCAGGGCACGGTCAGTGCAGCTGGATGACCCGGCGTAGATCACAGTTGTCGGACGGCTTCCGGCGGGAGGGGTGATAGCGCGGTCAGCGCGCTCCAGTAGCAGGCGGTGACAGGGATGCAGGCGGCCTGGCCCGGGGACAGAGAGCGGCTCTGGACGGAGCGGGGCTCTCACGGGTTTGAGGCAGGCAAGCTTCTGAGTGTCACGGCCCTAGGAGGGGCGATGAGGGGCGCAGTCTCTTTCCAGCGGGATGCACACACGGCTCGAATTGGAGGACGAGCAAGAGCACAGAGAACCCACTGGTCCTGGGGTTCAGTTCAGGGGGCAAGCTCAGATCAAGCCCTTGGAGAATGTTCAAGCACAAAGTAGCAAAGTCTTTTCAGTAAGTCTCTTCCTCTCCTTTCTCAGCAAGGCAAGCAGCAGGCCAGCTCCTCCAGCGTCTTCTTCTCCTTCTAGTCGGGCAGAGGTTCTTTGTGGTAAACAGGATTCTGATTTCTTAGGAGCCAGGCTCCTACTTTTATACCATGATTCTTTTGTTCTTTAGCGCCAGGGGGCCTGGGCCTGGCTCAGTCCAGTTCTGGAGCACTTTGCTATGGTGACTCTGCTCTTTCCTTTCAGCAGCAGGGCAGAGACATCAGCCGCCCCACAGGGGGCGGCGCCGGCTTTGTGGTGGCAGAGCACAGGTCTATTCAAGAGTCAAGGTGTACTCCTCCCACCCATCCTGGTGTCATCTCACGGCCCACCACCTGGCAGCCAACCTGTCTCTGGGGATCCCCCCACCCTGCTCCTTACTGTTGCTAGGCAGAACACACACACACACAGCAGAGGCGGACTGAGATGGTCAGGTCAGTAAATACTAACTTTCTAAAAGTAGTATTTACAAACCCAGGATATTAAAATAAACTTGACTACAAGAAGTATTTTATTATTCTGAGTTCAGGCATACTAAACTTGACACTCTACCATGCTCTCTGAGTCCACTGGGGTCACAGCGTTGGCGTGATCCCAGCAGCCCATTCTGGCCTATGGAGAGCAGGTAGCCTTCAATAGTGAAAAACGGAAAGGGCTGTAAGTCACTACTAAGACATGCCACACACACCAGGGCATGTCCTACCTTATGCCTACAATGCACCCTGCCCTTGGGCCTACCAGAGGGGTGGCTAATATGTAGGTAAGGGAAGGTTTAGGGACTGGCAAGTGGGGGCACTCGCGCAGTCAGCGTGACGGTCCCAGACCGCGCACAGGGTCTGCGGTGGCAGACCCTAGACACATTTTACACGGCCGCTTCCGGTGGGTGGCGCAACCAGCGCTGCAAGCCCACCAGCAGCATTGGCATTCACAAGCCCTGGCACCCCTGGTGCACTTTACTGGGGACTGACAGTGAATCCAATAACCCAATCGTGAACATCAATTTACAGGTACACTTTATCTAGGGAGCACTTGCACTGCGGCACGGATTAGCCGTGGCGCAGTGCCCTGAGCGGACAACACCAGCAAAACAATCGAGGCACACCAACAAAAAGTGGAAGGGAAACTCACGCCAAGGTGCCAGGTCTAACAGTGATTGTAAGTGCTTAACCAACAACGCCTGAGGAATCGCCTTGGCTGCTCACGCCACGCACCTAGAGGGTGAGCAAGGGTCATTCACAAGGGGTTATCCTGCGCCCTGACATAGAGGAGAGGGTTCCTGCTTGACACAAGGGCAACCTTGCGCCAACCAGAGATCCCGGACTCTAACATTGTTGGCAGCGGCTGGGGTTTCGGATTTGCATTTATAATTTGCATACAGTGAATTATTAATCACCAGATAGAGAGAGCAGACCAAGTAACGCAGCCACAGGTTTTCATTTTTGAACTTTGATGAGACATCTGCCATTATTGCAACCATGCCTGGCTCACTCCCTGCTGGAAGAGCACTCTCTGTGATTTCTGGAACGGATGAGGTGGATTGGGAGAGACTGGAAGGCTACACACAAGAGCAATTGGAAGGCTACAGTGTAAAATTCAGAGTTCCCCATACTGGATTCAGGAAGAAGAACCAGTACCTCAAGGCGTTGAGAGCCTGGAAAGAGTCAAGAGACCCACAGAATGCGGGGGACATCGTCCCACCCGACAACCTTGTGGAGCCCAGCAGAGTCCTGTCCCCAGAGGAGCTGGCAGACAGGGCAGCAGACAGGGCGCATGCAATGGAGATGGCAAAGTTGGCAGGACAAATGGAAATGGAGAAGCAGAAGTTGGCCTTGGAGGCACAACAACGCCAAATGGATCATGATATAAAAATGAGGGAGTTGGATCTCAAGATCAAGAGTTTAGACCGCTCTCCCTCTGGTGGCAGCAATAATGAGTTTTACAGTGCTGAGAGAGTAGTACGCACACCCAGAGATGTGGCGCCTGACTTGAAGGAGGGGGTTAACATACACCAGGAGGTTCAAGGGCATGAGGTAGCTCCAGTAGTGTGCAGTATCCCTGAATGGAATAGGGTAACTGGCGCAGGGGTTCATAGTCCTAGTGGAGGGAGGGACACTCTACTGACTCTAGCTGAGAGGTACAGGGAGAAGGGTTCCCCCAACATTGAAGTCCTGGTGGGTGAGTGTGAAGACCGCCCAGAAGAGTGTGGGTTGTGGGACAGAGACAGTCAGATACTGTCTTGCCAGTCTCAGGAGAGTGGTGTGGAGTACGTGTGTGAGGCACTGGATGGTAAGGTGAAGGATAGTTTGGTTAACCCTGCTAGGGGGCTGTGTGATCCAATTGTGGGAGAGCATATTGTAAGTCCCTGTTTTCCAGAGCTATGCCAACACCTGTGTGAGGGTGAGTTCTCTGACCGCAGAGAGCCCACATTGGAGGCAGACCTTTTGGTGGATTCCAGAGGGTCTGGGGAGGCATTGGGGAGTGACCCTGTGGGGAGTGGCTCAGGTATCTTCCAACCCAGAGTGGTGGAAGTGGTGCAGAGTAGCCCAGCTAGGTACCATGGTAGTGGGAGGGGTGTAGGGGCTCACGTCCTATCTCAGTGGAGAAGGAGTGAGTGTGGGGCTGCGTGCCCCCAGGTGCCCGAAACCCAGTCTCAGAGCCTGGATGGTTCTTTAAGGGAACACCAGGCGGGGAGCCTAGGCTGTCCTGATGGGCCGCCCGTTGAGGGGGATCCCCTAGTGTCTGGTGAGCTGGGAGTGTCTGTAAGCAGGCCTCCATCAGTTCTGGTGTCTGGCAGTACCGCCCCAGTTGGGAGGGTGCAGAGGTCCAGATTGAGGGGTGAGAGGGGGAAAGAGTCCCCAGTGGAAGAACCAGTGGGTCAGGGGCCAGCCAGAAGGGCTGCGTCTCCCGTGAGTGACCATGGTGACACCACTTCTGTCCTGGGGGATCTTCAGGCACTGTCAGATGGACAGGGGTCGGGAAATCAGCACCAGGCAGACTGTCACACGACACATGAGTTATGTGTCACCCGCAGGGTGGGCATGCGTGCTCCCCGGGAAGTCCTGGTGCGCCAGGCGAGCGTTCAACCGCATGGGTTGGTCCCAGGGTTGGGAAGCCAGGTTCAGGTATTGTCTGACCTGGAGGGTGGGACTACTGTAATCAGTGTCCTGACCCATGTTTCTTCTGGGGGTACCACGCCAGTTGGGAGTGGGCAGTACTCTGGAAGGGGGTGCAGAGGGAGGGAGTCCTCGCCTCTGACCCTGGCTCAACTGACGGGTTTAGACCCTAGGTTGGAGGGCCAGGTTCAGGGTGTCCCCCCGGACCTGGACGCCCAGTTGCAGGATAGAACACCTGAACTGGTGGGCGAATTGCGCAGAACACCTGCCCCAGGTGCCCTGGCAATTCTGGAAGGGGGTACCACTCCAGGTGGGAGGGTACAGAGCCCCAAGGAGAAGGACCGGGTGTGGGAGAGGCCACCCCAGTCTTGGGTCCAGCCGCCGGGTACAGTCCTGGGGCTGGTGGGTCAGTGCCAGGATGTCATACCTGACCTGAAAAGGGGGAGAATGGACAAAGGGTGCCAAGCACCTGGGGCTACTGCCCCCCGCTCCCTGGCGCCACAGAGGATTGAGAGCCCTGAGAGGCATACGGCCTGGGTCTCATCCCTGACTACTGTCAGTGGCCACTGTAGCATTTTGCTGTCTGTCTGTTGGGACACACCTGTGGGCCAGTTAAGGTTAGGTGCTGCACAGGTGGTGTCCACAGGTGAGGAGAAGGGTTCCCCATGGATTGGCTTGGTGGGCCCTGAGAGTATGGACAGAGGGAGTCCGATAGGTTCAGATTGGCGTAGAAATGGAGTCTGCCCCTGCAGTTGCGGGCCAGGTCCTTGTTCTATCGCCCCAAGCAGGGAAGACCATCACGGTGGTGATTGGTCTACCCTGCGTTTTGGCTGAAAGGGGGTTGTGTTGGACTTGGCCCTTTTTGCAGGGTCATCCCTAAACTTTTTGCCTTCCTCCGGTATTTTTTCTGACCTGGTGTTGGCTTTTTTATGACTCTGGGCACCTTACCACTGCTGACCAGTGCTAAGGTGCATATGCTCTCCCTATGGTAAAATGTATACATTAATTGATATTCATGATTGGTTTATTGGATTTACTGTCAGTCCCCAGTAAAGTGCACCAGGAGTGCCAGGGCTTGTGAATGCCAATGCTGCTAGTGGGCCTGCAGCACTGGTTGTGCCACCCACAGAAGCGGCCTAGTAAAATGTGTCTAGGGTCTGCCACCGCAGACCCTGTGCGCGGTCTGGGACCGTCGCGCTGACTACGCAAGTGCCCCCACTTGCCAGTCCCTAAACCTTCCCTTACCTACATATTAGCCACCCCTCTGGTAGGCCCAAGGGCAGGGTGCATTGTAGGCATAAGGTAGGACATGCCCTGATGTGTGTGGCATGTCTTAGTAGTGAATTACAGCCATTTTCGTTTTTCACTATTGAAGGCTACCTGCTCTCCATAGGCCAGAATTGGCTGCTGGAGTCACTACACGCTGTGACCCCAGTGGACTCAGAGAGCATGGTAGAATGTCAAGTTTAGTATGCCTGAACTCAGAATAATAAAATACTTCTTGTAGTCAACTTTATTTTAATATCCTGGGTTTGTAAATACTACTTTTAGAAAGTTAGTATTTACTGACCTGGCCATTTCAGTCCGCCTCTGCTGTGTGTGTGTTCTGCCTAGCAACAGTAAGGAGCAGGGGTGGGGAATCCCCAGAGACAGGTTGGCTGGCAGGTGGTGGGTAGAGAGATGACACCAGGATGGGTGGGAGGAGTACACCTTGACTCTTGAATAGACCTGTGATCTGCCACCACAAAGCCGGCTCCGCCCCCTGTGGAGCGGCTGATGTCTCTGCCCTGCTGCTGAAAGGAAAGAGCAGAGTCACCATAACAAAGTGCTCCAGAACTGGACTGAGCCAGGCCCAGGATCCCCTGGCGCTAAAGAACAAAAGAATCACTGTATAAAAGTAGGAGCCTGGCTCCTAAGAAATCAGAATCCTGTTTACCACAAAGAACCTCTGCCCAACTAGAAGGAGAAGAAGACGCTGGAGGAGCTGGCCTGCTGCTTGCCTTGCTGAGAAAGGAGAGGAAGAGACTTACTGAAAAGACTTTGCTACTTTGTGCTTGAACATTCTCCAAGGGCTTGATCTGAGCTTGCCCCCTGAACTGAACCCCAGGACCAGTGGGTTCTCTGTGCTTTTGCTCGTCCTCCAATTCGAGCCGTGTGTGCATCCCGCTGGAAAGAGACTGCGCCCCTCATCGCCCCTCCTAGGGCCGTGACACTCAGAAGCTTGCCTGCCTCAAACCCGTGAGAGCCCCGCTCCGTCCAGAGCCGCTCTCTGTCCCCGGGCCAGGCCGCCTGCATCCCTGTCACCGGCTGCTACTGGAGCGCGCTGACCGCGCTATCACCCCTCCCGCCGGAAGCCGTCCGACGACTGTGATCTACGCCGGGTCATCCAGCTGCACTGACCGTGCCCTGCGACCCCGCTTCGCTATCCCCGGACATCTCAGGCCGCGCCGCCCCCGCTGTGGAGACCCTCCGGCACCGCCGTGCTAAAGGGTCGCTGGCCGCGCCTGCCTACTTGCCCACACCTGCTGATTGAGGACCCAAGAACACTTCCCAAGCTGAGAGTCGCACCGACCTGTGCCGACTCTCCACATCACGAAAGAAGTTCCAGTATCGGGCTCGGGGCCCGCAACGCCTTATTTCCCCGTTCGCAGGAGCCGATCTCTGTGAGTACTGGAACCACAAGTAACATTTGCAAGAGACTACAAGGTCTCCATTTGAAGCTACGAACAAAGAACATTTGCCTGCTTTATAACCTGGTGGCATAGCGAAAACGTTATTGGTCTTGTGATAAGTCTGCTGAGATATATACCTATTTTTACATAAAGAAGCGTATTTTTCTACATATCCAAGGTTGGTGTCCGTTTCTGGGGGGATTGATGTATTTACTGTGTGTGTGAGATTGTAAGTGCTTAACCAACAACGCCTGAGGAATCGCCTTGGCTGCTCACGCCACGCACCTAGAGGGTGAGCAAGGGTCATTCACAAGGGGTTATCCTGCGCCCTGACATAGAGGAGAGGGTTCCTGCTTGACACAAGGGCAACCTTGCGCCAACCAGAGATCCCGGACTCTAACACTCTCCCTATGGTAAAATGTATACATTGATTGGTGTCCATGTTTGGCTTATTGGATTTACTGTCAGTCCCGAGTAAAGTGCACCAGGAGTGCCAGGGCTTGTAAATACGAATGCTGCTGGTGGGCTTGCAGCACTGGTTGTGCCACCCACAGAAGCGGCCTAGTAAAATGTGTCTAGGGTCTGCCATTGCAGAACCTGCGTGCGGTCTGGTACTGTCGCGCTGACTGCGCAAGTGCACCCACTTGCCAGCCTCCAAACCTTCCCTTTGCCTCATGTTAGTCAACCCTATGGTAGGCCCACGGGCAGGGTGCATTGTAGGTGTAAGGTAGGACAAGCCCTGAGTGGGTGGCATGTCCTAATAGTGAATTACAGCCATTTTGGTTTTTCACTATTGAAGGCTACCTGCTCTCCATAGGCCAGAATGGGCTGCTGGAGTCACTACACGCTGTGACCCCAGTGGACTCATAGAGCATGGTAGAATGTCAAGTTTAGTATGCCTGAACTCAGAATAATAAAATACTTCTTTTAGTAAAGTTTATTTTAATATCCTGCATTTGTAAATACTACTTTTAGAAAGTTAGTATTTACTGACCTGGCCATTTCAGTCCGCCTCTGCTGTGTGTGTGTGTTCTGCCTAGCAACAGTAAGGAGCAGGGTTGGGGAATCCCCAGAGACAGGCTGGCTGCCAGGTGGTGGGTAGAGAGATTACACCAGGATGGGTGGGAGGAGTACACCTTGACTCTTGAATAGACCTGGGCTCTGCCACCCCAAAGCCGGCTCCGCCCCCTGTGGAGCGGCTCATGTCTCTGCCCTGCTGCTGAAACGAAAGAGCAGAGTCACCATAACAAAGTGCTCCAGAACTGGACTGAGCCAGGCCCAGGCCCCCTGGTGCTAAAGAACAAAAGAATCACTGTATAAAAGTAGGAGCCTGGCTCCTAAGAAATGAGAATCCTGTTTTACCACAAAGAACCTCTGCCCGACTAGAAGGAGAAGAAGATGCTGGAAGGACTGGCCTGCTGCTTGCCTTGCTGAGAAAGGAGAGGAAGAGACTTGCTGAAAAGACTTTGCTGCTTTGTGCTTTAAACTTTCTCCAAGGGCTTGATCTCAGCTTGCCCCCTGAACTGAACCCCAGGACCAGTGGGTTCTTTGTGCCTTTGCTCGCCCCCTGAACTGAACCCCAGGACCAGTGGGTTCTTTGTGCCTTTGCTCGTCCTGAACCTCGAGCTGTGTGTGCATCCAGCTGGAGAAAGACTGCGCCCCTCATCGCCCCCTCCTAGGGCCGTGACACTTGGGAGCTTGCCTGCCTTTATTCCCGTGAGAGCCTCGCTCCGACCTAGGGTCGCTCTCTGCCCCCGGGCTAGGCTACCTGCTCCTCTGCCACCGTCTGCTACTGGAGCGTGCTGAAGCGCTATCGCCCCTCCCGCCGGAATTCCTCTCCGACGATCGTGATCCCCGCCGGGTCAACAGCTGCACGGACCATGCCCTGTGACCCCGCTTCGCTATCCCGGACTTGGATCAGGCCGTGCTGCCCCGTTGGGGAGACCCCCGCACCGCCGTGCTGAGGGTCGTGGGCCGCGCCTGCCTGAGTGCATGCACCCGCTGACGTAGGATCCAAAGGTGCTCCCCCTAAGCATCCGAGTCGCACTGACCCGTGCCGACTCCCAAAGAACTTGCAAAGATCCTCAAGGTTCCAGTATCGGGCTCGGGGCCCGCAACGCCTTCTTTCCCCGTCATCAGGAGCCGATCGTGCCAGAGGGCTGTGCTTTCTCCAGAGTCCTCCCGGGTGAGTGAGAGCGAGCGCATATCTCCGTCTTCACCCCTGGGACCTCGAGCCCCCTGACAGGCGCCCTGCTCCCCGTAGCCCCCACTGCACCGCAAGCCCGTCTCGCCTCCAGTTCTGCCTCCGAGCCGCTGGGAAGAGCCGTACGCGGCGCAGGCGTGCTCACGCCCGATGCGTGAGCCGCTGTAGGGTCCGGGCCGATCTCTGACAGGAGAGAGAGGGAAGCGCGACGAAGCGCACCGAAGGGCAAGGACTGGCCTAAATCACCTAAAAGTAACTGGAACCCTAAGTAACATTTCTAAGAGACTAAAGAGTATCCATTTGAAGCTACAACCAAGAACATTTGCCTGCTTTACAATCTGGTGGCATAGAGAAAACGTTATTGGTCTTGTGATAAGTCTGCTGAGATATATATACCTATTTTTACATAAAGAAGCGTCTTTTTCTACATATCCAAGTCTGGTGTCCATTTGTGGGGGGATTGATGTATTTACTGTGTGTATGGTTACAAATGCTTAACTAACTAACGCCTGGAGAATAGCCTTGGCTGCTCACACCACGCACCTAGAGGGTGAGCAAGGGTCATTCCAAAGGGGTTATCCTGCGCCCTGACCTGGAGGAGAGGGTCCCTGCTTGACACAAGGGCATCCTTGCGCCAACCAGAGACCCCCAAGTCTAACTAGGAGGAAGAGACGGAGGAGGAGGAGGAGGAGACAGAGGAGGAGGAGGAGGAAGAGGAGGAGGAGGAGGAGACAGAGGAGGAGGAGGAAGAGGAGGAGGAGACATTGGAGGAGGAGACAGAGGAGGAGGAGGAGGAGGAGTAAGAGACGGAGGAGGAGGAGGAGAAAGAGACGGAGGAGGAAGAGACGGAGGAGACGGAGGAGGAGGAGGAGGAGGAAGAGACGGAGGAGGAAGAGACGGAGGAGGAGGAGGAGGAAGAGACGGAGGAGGAAGAGATGGAGGAGGAAGAGACGGAGGAGACGGAGGGGGAGGAGGAGGAAGAGACAGAGGAGGAAGAGACGGAGGAGGAGGAGGAGACGGAGGGGGAGGAGGAGGAAGAGACGGAGGAGGAGGAGGAGGAAGAAGAGACGGAGGAGGAGGAAGAGGAGGAGGACGAGACGGAGGAGGAGGAGGAGGAAGAGGAGGAGGAGACGGAGGAGGAGGAGGAGGAAGAGGAGGAGGAGGAAGAGACGGAGGAGGAAGAGACGGAGGAGGAGACGGAGGAAGAGACAGAGGAGGAAGAGACGGAGGAGGAGACAGAGGAGGAGGAGACAGAGGAGGAGGAGACAGAGGAGGAGGAGGAGGAGACAGAGGAGGAGGAGACAGAGGAGGAGGAGACAGAGGAGGAGGAGAGAGAGGAGGAGGAGGAGGAGACAGAGGAGGAGAGACAGAGGAGGAGACAGAGGAGGAGGAGACAGAGGAGGAGGAGAGAGGAGGAGACAGAGGAGAGACAGAGGAGGAGACAGAGGAGGAGACAGAGGAGGAGACAGAGGAGGGGAGGAGACAGAGGAGGAGGAGACAGAGGAGGAGGGAGGAGGAGACAGAGGAGTAGGAGGAGACAGAGGAGGAGGAGGAGGAGACAGAGGAGGAGGAGGAGACAGAGGAGGAGGAGGAGGAGATGGAGGAGGAGGAGACAAAGGAGGAGGAGACAGAGGAGGAGAAGACAGAGGAGGAGGAGGAGGAGACAGAGGAGGAGGAGGAGGAGGAGGAGGAGACAGAGGAGGAGGAGGAGGAGGAGGGAGGAGGGAGGAGGAAGAGACGGAGACAGAGGAGGAGGAGGAGACGGAGGAGGAGGAGGAGGAGGAGACAGAGGAGGAGGAGGAGACAGAGGAGGAGGAGGAGGAGACAGAGGAGGAGGAGGAGACAGAGACAAGAGACAGAGGAGGAGGAGGAGGAGACAGAGGAGGAGGAGGAGGAGGAGGAGGAGGAGGAGGAGGAGGAGACAGAGGAGGAGTGTTAGACTCGGGAGTCTCTGGTTGGCGCAAGGATGCCCTTGTGTCAAGCAGGGACCCTCTCCTCTAAGTCAGTGTTAGACTTGGGGGTCTCAGTTTGGCGCAAGGATGCCCTTGTGTCAAGCAGGGACCCTCTCCTCCAGGTCAGGGCGCAGGATAACCCCTTTGGAATGACCCTTGCTCACCCTCTAGGTGCGTGGCGTGAGCAGCCAAGGCTATTCTCCAGGCGTTAGTTAGTTAAGCATTTGTAACCATACACACAGTAAATACATCAATCCCCCCACAAATGGACACCAGGCTTGGATATGGAAAAATACGCTTCTTTATGAAAAAAATAGGTATATAAATCAGCAGACTTATCACAAGATCAATAACGTTTTCTCTATGTCACCAGATTGTACAGCAGGCAAATGTTATTTGTTGTAGGTTCAAATGGATACTCTTTAGTCTCTTAGAAATGTTACTTGGGGTTCCAGTTACTTACAGGTGATTTAGGCCAGTCCTAGCCCTTCGGTGCGCTTCGTCGCGCTTCCCTCTCTCTCCTGTCAGAGATCGGCCCGGACCCTACCGCGGCTCACGCATCGGGCGTGGGCACGCCTACGCCGCGTACGGCTCTTCCCAGCGGCTCGGAGGCAGAGGTGGAGGCGAGACGGGCTTGCGGTGCGGCGGGTGCTACGGGGGGGGGGGGCTCCGAGGAGCAGGGCGCCTGTCAGAGGCTCGAGGTCCCAGGGGTGAAGACGGAGATATGCGCTCACTCTCACTCACCCGGGAGGACTCTGGAGAAAGCACAGCCCTCTGGCACGATCGGCTCCTGATGACGGGGAAATAAGGAGGTGCGGGCCCCGAGCCCGATACTGGAACTTTGAGGAACGTTGCAGTTTCTTTGGGAGTCGGCACGGGTCAGTGCGACTCGGATGATTAGGGGGAGCACCTTTGGATCCTACGTCAGCGGGTGCATGCACTCAGGCAGGCGCGGCCCACGACCCTCTGCACGGCGGTGCGGGGGTCTCCACAACGGGGGCGGCGCGGCCTGATCCAAGTCCGGGATAGCGAAGCGGGTCACAGGGCACGGTCCGTGCAGCTGTTGATCCGGCGGGGATCACGATCGTCGGAGAGGAATTCCGGCGGGAGGGGTGATAGCGCTTCAGCGCGCTCCAGTAACAGACGGTGGCAGAGGAGCAGGTAGCCTAGCCGGAGGCCTGAGAGCGACTCCGGTCGGAGCGAGGCTCTCACGGGGACAAAGGCAGGCAAGCTCCCGAGTGTCACGGCCATAGGAGGGGGCGATGAGGGGCGCAGTCTTTCTCTAGCTGGATGCACACACGGCTCGAGTTTCAGGACGAGCAAAGGCACAAAGAACCCACTGGTCCTGGGGTTCAGTTCAGGGGGCAAGCTCAGATCAAGCCCTTGGAGAATGTTTAAAGCACAAAGCAGCAAAGTCTTTTCAGCAGGTCTTTTCCTCTCCTTTCTCAGCAAGGCAAGCAGCAGGCCAGTCCTTCCAGCGTCTTCTTCTCTTCTAGTCGGGCAGAGGTTCTTTGTGGTAAAACAGGATTCTGATTTCTTAGGAGCCAGGCTCCTACTTTTATACAGTGATTCTTTTGTTCTTTAGCGCCAGGGGCCTGGGCCTGGCTCAGTCCAGTTCTGGAGCACTTTGTTGTGGTGACTCTGCTCTTTCCTTTCAGCAGCAGGGCAGAGACATCAGCCGCTCCACAGGGGGCGGAGCCGGCTTTGTGGTGGCAGAGCACAGGTCTATTCAAGAGTCAAGGTGTACTCCTCCCACCCATCTTGGTGTAATCTCTCTACCCACCACCTGGCAGCCAGCCTGTCTCTGGGGATTCCACAACCCTGCTCCTTACTGTTGCTAGGCAGAACACACACACACAGCAGAGGCGGACTGAAATGGCCAGGTCAGTAAATACTAACTTTCTAAAAGTAGTATTTACAAACGCAGGATATTAAAATAAACTTTACTAAAAGAGGTATTTTATTATTCTGAGTTCAGGCATACTAAACTTGACATTCTACCATGCTCTATGAGTCCACTGGGGTCACAGCGTGTAGTGACTCCAGCAGCCCATTCTGGCCTATGGAGAGCAGGTAGCCTTCAATAGTGAAAAACAAAAATGGTTGTAATTCACTATCAGGACATGCCACACACTCAGGGCTTGTCCTACCTTACACCCACAATGCACCCTGCCCGTGGGCCTACCATAGGGGTGACTAACATGAGGCAAAGGGAAGGTTTGGAGGCTGGCAAGTGTGTGCACTTGCCCAGCCAGCATGACAGTACCAGACTGCACGCAGGATCTGCAGTGGCAGACCCTAGACACATTTTACTAGGCCGCTTCTGTGGGTGGCACAACCAGTGCTGCAAGCCCACCAGCAGCATTCGTATTTACAAGCCCTGGCACTCCTGGTGCACTTTACTAGGGGCTGATAGTAAACCGAATAAGACAAACATGGACACCAATCAATGTATACATTTTACCATAGGGAGAGCATATTCACCTTAGCACTGATCAGCAGTGGTAAGGGGCCCAGAGTCATAAAACAGCCAACAACAGGTCAGAAAAAATACAGGAGGAAGGCAAAAAGTTTAGGGATGACCCTGCAAAAAGGGCCAAGTCCAACACAACCCCCTTCCAGCCAAAATGCAGGTAGACCAATCACCACCGTGATGATCTTCCCTGCTTGGGGCGATAGAACAAGGACCTGGCCCGCAACTGCAGGGGCAGACTCCATTTCTACGCCAATCTGAACCTATCAGACTCCCTCTGTCCATACTCCCAGGGCCCACCAAGCCAATCCATGGGGAACCCTTCTCCTCACCTGTGGACACCACCTGTGCAGCACCTAACCTTAACTGGCCCACAGGTGTGTCCCAACAGACAGACAGCAAAATGCTACCATGGCCACTGACAGTAGTCAGGGATGAGACCCAGGCCGTATGCCTCTCAGGGCTCTCAATCCTCTGTGGCGCCAGGGAGCGGGGGGCAGTAGCCCCAGGTGCTTGGCACCCTTTGTCCATTCTCCCCATTGTCAGGTCAGGTATGACATCCTGGCACTGACCCACCAGCCCCAGGACTGTACCCGGCGGCTGGACCCAAGACTGGGGTGGCCTCCCCCACACCCGGTCCTTCTCCTTGGGGCTCTGTACCCTCCCACCTGGAGTGGTACCCCCTTCCAGAATTGCCAGGGCACCTGGGGCAGGTGTCCTGCGCAATTCGCCCACCAGTTCAGGTGTTCTATCCTGCAACTGGGTGTCCAGGTCAGGGGGGACACCCTGAACCTGGCCCTCCAACCTAGGGTCTAAACCCTTCAGTTGAGCCGGGGTCAGAGGCGAGGACTCCCTCCCTCTGCACCTCCTTCCAGAGTACTGCCCACTCCCAACTGGCGTGGTACCCCCAGAAGCAACATGGGTCAGGACACTGATTACAGTGGTCCCACCCTCCAGGTCAGACAACACCTGAACCTGGCTTCCCAACCCTGGGACCAACCAATGCGGCTGAACGCTCGCCTGGCGCACCAGGACTTCCCGGGGAGCACGCATGCCCCCCCTGAGGGTGACACAGAACTCCTGTGTCGCGTGACAGTCTGCCTGGCGCTGATCTCCCGACCCCTGTCCATCCGACAGTGCCTGAAGGTCCCCCAGGACAGAAGTGGTGTCACCATGGTCATTCACCGGTGACGCAGCCCTTCTGGCTGGCCCCTGACTCACTGGTTCTTCCTCTGGGGACCCTTTCCCCCTCTCACCCCTCAATCTGGACCTCTGCACCCTCCCAAATGGAGCGGTACTGCTAGACACCAGAACTGATGGAGGCCTGCTTACAGACACTCCTAGCTCACCAGACACTAGGGGATCCCGCACGACGGGCAGCCCCTCAGGACAGACTAGGCTCTTTACCTGGTGTTCCCTAAAAGAACCATCCAAGCTCTGAGACTGAGGTTGGTCACTACCGGGACATAACCCATTCTCACTCCTTCCCCTTACAGACAGGACGTGAGGCCCTACACCCCTCTCACTATTACAGGACCTAGCTGGGCTACTCTGAGCCACTTCCACCACACTGGGTTTGAAGATACCTGGACCACTCATCGTGGGATCACTCCCCAATGACTTTCCAGACCCTCTGGACTCCACCAAAAGGTCTGCCTCCAATGTGAGCTCCCTGCGGTCAGAGAACTCGCTCTCCAACAGGTGTTGGCCTAGCTCTGAAAAACAGGGACTTACAATATGCTCTCCCACAATTGTATCACACAGCCCCCTAGCAGGGTTAACCAAACTATCCTTCACCTCACCATCCAGTGCCTCACACACGTACTCCACCCCACTCTCCTGAGACTGGCAAGACAGTATCTGACTGTCTCTGTCACACAACCCACACTCTTCTGGGCGGTCTTCACACTCACCCACCAGGACTTCAATGTTGGGGGAACCCCTCTCCCTGTACCTCTCAGCTAGAGTCAGTAGAATGTCCCTCCCTCCACTAGGACTATGAACCACTGCGCCAGTTACCCTATTCCCTTCAGGGATACTGCGCACTACTGGAGCTACCTCATGCCCTTGAACCTCCTGGTGTATGTTAACCCCCTCCTTCAAGTCAGGCGCCACATCTCTGGGTGTGCGTACTACTCTCTCAGCACTGTAAAACTCAATATTGCTGCCACCAGAGGGAGAGCGGTCTAAACTCTTGATCTTGAGATCCAACTCCCTCATTTTTAGGTCATGATCCATTTGGCTTTGTTGTGCCTCCAAGGCCAACTTCTTCTTCTCCATTTCCATTTGTCCTGCCAACTTTGCCATCTCCATTGCATGCGCCCTGTCTGCTGCCCTGTCCGCCAGCTCCTCTGGGGACAGGACTCTGCTGGGCTCCACAAGGTTGTCGGGTGGGACGGTGTCCCCCGCATTCTGTGGGTCTCTTGACTCTTTCCAGGCTCTCAACGCCTTGAGGTACTGGTTCTTCTTCTTGAATCCAGGATGGGGAACTCTGAATTTTACACTGTAGCCTTTCAATTGCTCTTGTGTGTAGCCTTCCAGTCTCTCCCAATCCACCTCATCCATTCCAGAAATTACAGAGAGTGCTCTTCCAGCAGGGAGTGAGCCAGGCATGGTTGCAATAATGGCAGATGTCTCAACAAAGTTCAAAAAATGAAAACCTGTGGCTGCGTTACTTGGTCTGCTCTCACTATGTGGTGATTAATAATTCACTGTATGCAAATTACAAATGCAAATTCGAAATCCCAGCCGCTGCCACCAATGTTAGACTCGGGAGTCTCTGGTTGGCGCAAGGATGCCCTTGTGTCAAGCAGGGACCCTCTCCTCTTCGTCAGGGCGCAGGATAACCCCTTTGGAATTACCCTTGCTCACCCTCTAGGTGCGTGGCGTGAGCAGCCAAGGCTATCCTCCAGGCGTTAGTCAGTTAAGCAGTTGCAATCATACACACAGTAAATACATCAATCCCCCCAGAAATGGACACCAGACTGGGATATGTAGAAAAATACGCTTCTTTATGTAAAAATAGGTATATATATCAGCAGACTTATCACAAGACCAATAACGTTTTCTCTATGCCACCAGATTGTAAAGCAGGCAAATGTTCTTTGGTTGCAGATACAAATGGATACTTTGTAGTCTCTTGGGAATGTTACTTGTGGTTCCAGTACTTACAGGTGATTTAGGCCAATCGTAGCCCTTCGGTGCGCTTCGTCGCGCTTCCCTCTCTGTCCTGTCAAGGATCGGCCCGGACCCTACCGCGGCTCACGCATCGGGCGTGGGCACGTCTGCGCCGTGCACGGCTCTTCCCCAGCGGCTCTGAGGCAGAACGGGAGGTGAGACGGGCTTGCGGTGCGGTGGGGGCGACGGGAAAATAAGGCGTTGCGGGCCCGAGCCCGATGCTGGAACTTTAAGAAACGGTGTAGCTGCTTGGGGAGTCGGCACGGGACAGTGCGACTCAGTGATGATGGGAGCACCTTTGGATCCTACGTCAGCGGGTGCATGCAGTCAGGCAGGCGTGGCCCACGACCCTCTGCACGGCGGTGCGGGGGTCTCCACAGCGGGGGCGGCGCGGCCTGGTCCCAGTCCGGGATAGCGAAGCGGGGTCACAGGGCACAGTCCGTGCAGCTGATGACCCGGCAGGGATCACGATCGTCGGAGAGGAATTCCGGCGGGAGGGGCGATAGCGCTTCAGCGCGCTCCAGTAGCAGACGGTGGCAGAGGAGCAGGTAGCCTAGCCCGGGGGCAGAGAGCGACCCTAGGTCGGAGCGAGGCTCTCACGGGAATAAAGGCAGGCAAGCTCCCGAGTGTCCCGGCCCTAGGAGGGGGCGATGAGGGGCGCAGTCTTTCTCCAGCTGGATGCACACACAGCTCGAGGTTCAGGACGAGCAAAGGCACAAAGAACCCACTGGTCCTGGGGTTCAGTTCAGGGGGCAAGCTCAGATCAAGCCCTTGGAGAATGTTTAAAGCACAAAGCAGCAAAGTCTTTTCAGCAAGTCTCTTCCTCTCCTTTCTCAGCAAGGCAAGCAGCAAGCCAGTCCTTCCAGCGTCTTCTTCTCCTTCTAGTCGGGCAGAGGTTCTTTGTGGTAAAACAGGATTCTGATTTCTTAGGAGCCAGGCTCCTACTTTTATACAGTGATTCTTTTGTTCTTTAGCGCCAGGGGGCCTGGGCCTGGCTCAGTCCAGTTCTGGAGCACTTTGTTGTGGTGACTCTGCTCTTTCCTTTCAGCAGCAGGGCAGAGACATCAGCCGCTCCACAGGGGGCGGAGCCGGCTTTGTGGTGGCAGAGCACAGGTCTATTCAAGAGTCAAGGTGTACTCCTCCCACCCATCTTGGTGTAATCTCTCTACCCACCACCTGGCAGCCAGCCTGTCTCTGGGGATTCCACAACCCTGCTCCTTACTGTTGCTAGGCAGAACACACACACACAGCAGAGGCGGACTGAAATGGCCAGGTCAGTAAATACTAACTTTCTAAAAGTAGTATTTACAAACGCAGGATATTAAAATAAACTTTACTAAAAGAGGTATTTTATTATTCTGAGTTCAGGCATACTAAACTTGACATTCTACCATGCTCTATGAGTCCACTGGGGTCACAGCGTGTAGTGACTCCAGCAGCCCATTCTGGCCTATGGAGAGCAGGTAGCCTTCAATAGTGAAAAACAAAAATGGTTGTAATTCACTATCAGGACATGCCACACACTCAGGGCTTGTCCTACCTTACACCCACAATGCACCCTGCCCGTGGGCCTACCATAGGGGTGACTAACATGAGGCAAAGGGAAGGTTTGGAGGCTGGCAAGTGTGTGCACTTGCCCAGCCAGCATGACAGTACCAGACTGCACGCAGGTTCTGCAGTGGCAGACCCTAGACACATTTTACTAGGCCGCTTCTGTGGGTGGCACAACCAGTGCTGCAAGCCCACCAGCAGCATTCGTATTTACAAGCCCTGGCACTCCTGGTGCACTTTACTAGGGGCTGATAGTAAACCGAATAAGACAAACATGGACACCAATCAATGTATACATTTTACCATAGGGAGAGCATATTCACCTTAGCACTGATCAGCAGTGGTAAGGGGCCCAGAGTCATAAAACAGCCAACAACAGGTCAGAAAAAATACAGGAGGAAGGCAAAAAGTTTAGGGATGACCCTGCAAAAAGGGCCAAGTCCAACACAACCCCCTTCCAGCCAAAATGCAGGTAGACCAATCACCACCGTGATGATCTTCCCTGCTTGGGGCGATAGAACAAGGACCTGGCCCGCAACTGCAGGGGCAGACTCCATTTCTACGCCAATCTGAACCTATCAGACTCCCTCTGTCCATACTCCCAGGGCCCACCAAGCCAATCCATGGGGAACCCTTCTCCTCACCTGTGGACACCACCTGTGCAGCACCTAACCTTAACTGGCCCACAGGTGTGTCCCAACAGACAGACAGCAAAATGCTACCATGGCCACTGACAGTAGTCAGGGATGAGACCCAGGCCGTATGCCTCTCAGGGCTCTCAATCCTCTGTGGCGCCAGGGAGCGGGGGGCAGTAGCCCCAGGTGCTTGGCACCCTTTGTCCATTCTCCCCATTGTCAGGTCAGGTATGACATCCTGCACTGACCCACCAGCCCCAGGACTGTACCCGGCGGCTGGACCCAAGACTGGGGTGGCCTCCCCACACCCGGTCCTTCTCCTTGGGGCTCTGTACCCTCCCACCTGGAGTGGTACCCCCTTCCAGAATTGCCAGGGCACCTGGGGCAGGTGTCCTGCGCAATTCGCCCACCAGTTCAGGTGTTCTATCCTGCAACTGGGTGTCCAGGTCAGGGGGGACACCCTGAACCTGGCCCTCCAACCTAGGGTCTAAACCCTTCAGTTGAGCCGGGGTCAGAGGCGAGGACTCCCTCCCTCTGCACCTCCTTCCAGAGTACTGCCCACTCCCAACTGGCGTGGTACCCCCAGAAGCAACATGGGTCAGGACACTGATTACAGTGGTCCCACCCTCCAGGTCAGACAACACCTGAACCTGGCTTCCCAACCCTGGGACCAACCAATGCGGCTGAACGCTCGCCTGGCGCACCAGGACTTCCCGGGGAGCACGCATGCCCCCCCTGAGGGTGACACAGAACTCCTGTGTCGCGTGACAGTCTGCCTGGCGCTGATCTCCCGACCCCTGTCCATCCGACAGTGCCTGAAGGTCCCCCAGGACAGAAGTGGTGTCACCATGGTCATTCACCGGTGACGCAGCCCTTCTGGCTGGCCCCTGACTCACTGGTTCTTCCTCTGGGGACCCTTTCCCCCTCTCACCCCTCAATCTGGACCTCTGCACCCTCCCAAATGGAGCGGTACTGCTAGACACCAGAACTGATGGAGGCCTGCTTACAGGACACTCCTAGCTCACCAGACACTAGGGGATCCCGCACGACGGGCAGCCCCTCAGGACAGACTAGGCTCTTTACCTGGTGTTCCCTAAAAGAACCATCCAAGCTCTGAGACTGAGGTTGGTCACTACCGGGACATAACCCATTCTCACTCCTTCCCCTTACAGACAGGACGTGAGGCCCTACACCCCTCTCACTATTACAGGACCTAGCTGGGCTACTCTGAGCCACTTCCACCACACTGGGTTTGAAGATACCTGGACCACTCATCGTGGGATCACTCCCCAATGACTTTCCAGACCCTCTGGACTCCACCAAAAGGTCTGCCTCCAATGTGAGCTCCCTGCGGTCAGAGAACTCGCTCTCCAACAGGTGTTGGCCTAGCTCTGAAAAACAGGGACTTACAATATGCTCTCCCACAATTGTATCACACAGCCCCCTAGCAGGGTTAACCAAACTATCCTTCACCTCACCATCCAGTGCCTCACACACGTACTCCACCCACTCTCCTGAGACTGGCAAGACAGTATCTGACTGTCTCTGTCACACAACCCACACTCTTCTGGGCGGTCTTCACACTCACCCACCAGGACTTCAATGTTGGGGGAACCCCTCTCCCTGTACCTCTCAGCTAGAGTCAGTAGAATGTCCCTCCCTCCACTAGGACTATGAACCACTGCGCCAGTTACCCTATTCCCTTCAGGGATACTGCGCACTACTGGAGCTACCTCATGCCCTTGAACCTCCTGGTGTATGTTAACCCCCTCCTTCAAGTCAGGCGCCACATCTCTGGGTGTGCGTACTACTCTCTCAGCACTGTAAAACTCAATATTGCTGCCACCAGAGGGAGAGCGGTCTAAACTCTTGATCTTGAGATCCAACTCCCTCATTTTTAGGTCATGATCCATTTGGCTTTGTTGTGCCTCCAAGGCCAACTTCTTCTTCTCCATTTCCATTTGTCCTGCCAACTTTGCCATCTCCATTGCATGCGCCCTGTCTGCTGCCCTGTCCGCCAGCTCCTCTGGGGACAGGACTCTGCTGGGCTCCACAAGGTTGTCGGGTGGGACGGTGTCCCCCGCATTCTGTGGGTCTCTTGACTCTTTCCAGGCTCTCAACGCCTTGAGGTACTGGTTCTTCTTCTTGAATCCAGGATGGGGAACTCTGAATTTTACACTGTAGCCTTTCAATTGCTCTTGTGTGTAGCCTTCCAGTCTCTCCCAATCCACCTCATCCATTCCAGAAATTACAGAGAGTGCTCTTCCAGCAGGGAGTGAGCCAGGCATGGTTGCAATAATGGCAGATGTCTCAACAAAGTTCAAAAAATGAAAACCTGTGGCTGCGTTACTTGGTCTGCTCTCACTATGTGGTGATTAATAATTCACTGTATGCAAATTACAAATGCAAATTCGAAATCCCAGCCGCTGCCACCAATGTTAGACTCGGGAGTCTCTGGTTGGCGCAAGGATGCCCTTGTGTCAAGCAGGGACCCTCTCCTCTTCGTCAGGGCGCAGGATAACCCCTTTGGAATTACCCTTGCTCACCCTCTAGGTGCGTGGCGTGAGCAGCCAAGGCTATCCTCCAGGCGTTAGTCAGTTAAGCAGTTGCAATCATACACACAGTAAATACATCAATCCCCCCAGAAATGGACACCAGACTGGGATATGTAGAAAAATACGCTTCTTTATGTAAAAATAGGTATATATATCAGCAGACTTATCACAAGACCAATAACGTTTTCTCTATGCCACCAGATTGTAAAGCAGGCAAATGTTCTTTGGTTGCAGATACAAATGGATACCTTGTAGTCTCTTGGGAATGTTACTTGTGGTTCCAGTACTTACAGGTGATTTAGGCCAATCGTAGCCCTTCGGTGCGCTTCGTCGCGCTTCCCTCTCTGTCCTGTCAAGGATCGGCCCGGACCCTACCGCGGCTCACGCATCGGGCGTGGGCACGTCTGCGCCGTGCACGGCTCTTCCCCAGCGGCTCTGAGGCAGAACGGGAGGTGAGACGGGCTTGCGGTGCGGTGGGGGCGACGGGGAAATAAGGCGTTGCGGGCCCGAGCCCGATGCTGGAACTTTAAGAAACGGTGTAGCTGCTTGGGGAGTCGGCACGGGACAGTGCGACTCAGTGATGATGGGAGCACCTTTGGATCCTACGTCAGCGGGTGCATGCAGTCAGGCAGGCGTGGCCCACGACCCTCTGCACGGCGGTGCGGGGGTCTCCACAGCGGGGGCGGCGCGGCCTGGTCCCAGTCCGGGATAGCGAAGCGGGGTCACAGGGCACAGTCCGTGCAGCTGATGACCCGGCAGGGATCACGATCGTCGGAGAGGAATTCCGGCGGGAGGGGCGATAGCGCTTCAGCGCGCTCCAGTAGCAGACGGTGGCAGAGGAGCAGGTAGCCTAGCCCGGGGGCAGAGAGCGACCCTAGGTCGGAGCGAGGCTCTCACGGGAATAAAGGCAGGCAAGCTCCCGAGTGTCCCGGCCCTAGGAGGGGGCGATGAGGGGCACAGTCTTTCTCCAGCTGGATGCACACACAGCTCGAGGTTCAGGACGAGCAAAGGCACAAAGAACCCACTGGTCCTGGGGTTCAGTTCAGGGGGCAAGCTCAGATCAAGCCCTTGGAGAATGTTTAAAGCACAAAGCAGCAAAGTCTTTTCAGCAAGTCTCTTCCTCTCCTTTCTCAGCAAGGCAAGCAGCAGGCCAGTCCTTCCAGCGTCTTCTTCTCCTTCTAGTCGGGCAGAGGTTCTTTGTGGTAAAACAGGATTCTGATTTCTTAGGAGCCAGGCTCCTACTTTTATACAGTGATTCTTTTGTTCTTTAGCGCCAGGGGGCCTGGGCCTGGCTCAGTCCAGTTCTGGAGCACTTTGTTATGGTGACTCTGCTCTTTCCTTTCAGCAGCAGGGCACAGACATCAGCCGCTCCACAGGGGGCGGAGCCAGCTCTGTGGTGGCAGAGCACAGGTCTATTCAAGAATCAAGGTGTACTCCTCCCACCCATCCTGGTGTAATCTCTCTACCCACCACCTGGCAGCCAGCCTGTCTCTGGGGATTCCCCAACCCTGCTCCTTACTGTTGCTAGGCAGAACACACACAGCAGAGGCAGACTGAAATGGCCAGGTCAGTAAATACTAACTTTCTAAAAGTAGTATTTACAAATGCAGGATATTAAAATAAACTTTACTAAAAGAAGTATTTTATCATTCTGAGTTCAGGCATACTAAACTTGACATCATACCATGCTCTATGAGTCCACTGGGGTCACAGCGTGTAGTGACTCCAGCAGCCCATTCTGGCCTATGGAGAGCAGGTAGCCTTCAATAGTGAAAAACAAAAATGGCTGTAATTCACTATCAGGACATGCCACACACTCAGGGCTTGTCCTACCTTACACCCACAATGCACCCTGCCCGTGGGCCTACCATAGGGGTGACTAACATGAGGCAAAGGGAAGGTTTGGAGGCTGGCAATTGTGTGCACTCGCCCAGGCAGCATGACAGTACCAGACTGCACGCAGGTTCTGCAGTGGCAGACCCTAGACACATTTTACTAGGCCGCTTCTGTGGGTGGCAGAACCAGTGCTGCAAGCCCACCATCAGCATTCGTATTTACAAGCCCTGGCACTCCTGGTGCACTTTACTAGGGGCTGATAGTAAACCGAATAAGACAAACATGGACACCAATCAATGTATACATTTTACCATAGGGAGAGCATATGCACCTTAGCATTGATCAGCAGTGGTAAGGGGCCCAGAGTCATAAAACAGCCAACAACAGGTCAGAAAAAATACTGGAGGAAGGCAAAAAGTTTAGGGATGACCCTGCAAAAAGGGCCAAGTCCAACAAGGAGGAGGAGGAGACAGAGGAGGAGGAGACAGAGGAGGAGAAGGAGGAGACAGAGGAGGAGGAGACAGAGGAGGAGGAGACAGAGGAGGAGGAGGAGGAGGAGGAGGAGACAGAGGACACAGAGGAGGAGACAGAGGAGGAGGAGACAGAGGAGGAGGAGACAGAGGAGTAGGAGGAGACAGAGGAGACAGAGGAGGAGGAGGAGACAGAGGAGGAGGAGGAGGAGACAGAGGAGGAGGAGGAGATAGAGGAGGAGGAGGAGGAGGAGGAGGAGGAGGAGGAGGAGGAGACAGAGGAGGAGGAGACAGAGGAGGAGGAGACAGAGGAGGAGGAGGAGGAGACAGAGGAGGAGGAGGAGACAGAGGAGGAGACAGAGGAGGAGACAGAAGAGGAGGAGGAGGAGACGGAGGAGGAGACAGAGGAGGAGCAGGAGGAGGAGGAGACAGAGGAGGAGGAGGAGGAGGAGACAGAAGAGGAGGAGGAGGAGGAGGAGACAGAAGAGGAGACAGAGGAGGAGGAGACAGAGGAGGAGGAGGAGGAGGAGACAGAGGAGGAGGAGGACGAGACAGAGGAGGAGGAGGAGGAGACAGAGGAGGAGACAGAGGAGGAGGAGACAGAGGAGAAGGGGGAGTAGACAGAGGAGGATGAGGAGAAGACAGAGGAGGAGGAGGAGACAGAGGAGACAGAGGAGGAGGAGGAGACAGAGGAGACATTATCTACAACACAGGGGACGGAGCAGACATCCTACCAACAGGGGACCCTACTCCTACAGGCTCCCAGACCCATGGGACAACTACAATATCCCAGAGATAGAGGAGGAGGAGGAGACGGAGGAGGAGGAGGAGGAGGAGGAAGAGACGGAGGAGGAGGAAGAGATGGAGGAGGAGGAGACAGAGGAGGAGGAGGAGGAGTCAGAGGAGAAGGAGGAGGAGGAGACAGAAGAGAAGGAGGAGGAGGAGGAGACAGAAGAGGAGACAGAGGAGGAGGAGACAGAGGAGGAGGAGACAGAGGAGGAGGAAGAGGAGACAGAAGAGGAGGAGGAGGAGGAGGAGGAGGAGGGGGAGGAGGAGGAGGAGACAGAGGACACAGAGGAGGAGACAGAGGAGGAGGAGACAGAGGAGGAGGAGGAGACAGAGGAGGAGGAGACAGAGGAGGAGGAGACAGAGGAGACAGAGGAGGAGGAGGAGGAGGAGACAGAGGAGGAGGAGGAGATAGAGGAGGAGGAGGAGGAGACAGAGGAGGAGGAGACAGAGGAGGAGGAGGAGACAGAGGAGGAGGAGACAGAGGAGGAGGAGGATAAAGAGGAGGAGGAGGAGGAGACAGAGGAGGAGGAGGAGGAGGAGACAGAGGAGGAGGAGGAGACAGAGGAGGAAGAGGAGGAGGAGACAGAAGAGGAGGAGGAGGAGACAGAAGAGGAGACAGAGGAGGAGGAGACAGAGGAGGAGGAGGAGGAGACAGAGGAGGAGGAGACAGAGGAGTAGGAGGAGACAGAGGAGGAGGAGGAGACAGAGGAGGAGGAGGAGGAGACAGAGGAGGAGGAGACAGAGGAGGAGGAGACAGAGGAGGAGGAGGAGACAGAGGAGGAGGAGACAGAGGAGGAGGAGGAGACAGAGGAGGAGGAGACAGAGGAGGAGACAGAGGAGGAGACAGAGGAGGAGACAGAAGAGGAGGAGGAGGAGACGGAGGAGGAGGAGGAGACAGAGGAGGAGCAGGAGGAGGAGGAGACAGAGGAGGAGGAGGAGGAGACGGAGGAGGAGGAGGAGGAGATGGAGGAGGAGAAGACAGAGGAGGAGGAGACAGAGGAGGAGGAGACAGAGGAGGAGGAGACAGAGGAGGAGGAGGAGGAGGAGACGAAGGAGGAGGAAGAGACGGAGTAGGAGGAGGAGGAGGAGACGGAGGAGGAGACGGAGGAGGAGGAGGAGGAGGAGGAGGAGACAGAGGAGGAGTAGGAGACAGAGGAGGAGGAGGAGGAGACAGAGGAGGAGGAGGAGGAGACAGAGACAGAGGAGGAGGAGACAGAGATAGAGGAGGAGGAGACAGAGGAGGAGGAGGAGACAGGGGAGGAGGAGGAGGAGACAGAGGAGGAGGAGACAGAGGACGAGGAGGAGGAGGAGGAGGAGGAGACAAAGGACACAGAGGAGGAGACAGAGGAGGAGGATACAGAGGAGGAGGAGACATTATCTACAACACAGGGGACGGAGCAGACATCCTACCAACAGGGGACCCTACTCCTACAGGCTCCCAGACCCATGGGACAACTACAATATCCCAGAGATAGAGGAGGAGGAGGAGACGGAGGAGGAGGAGGAGGAGGAGGAAGAGACGGAGGAGGAGGAAGAGATGGAGGAGGAGGAGACAGAGGAGGAGGAGGAGGAGTCAGAGGAGAAGGAGGAGGAGGAGACAGAAGAGAAGGAGGAGGAGGAGGAGACAGAAGAGGAGACAGAGGAGGAGGAGACAGAGGAGGAGGAGACAGAGGAGGAGGAAGAGGAGACAGAAGAGGAGGAGGAGGAGGAGGAGGAGGAGGGGGAGGAGGAGGAGGAGACAGAGGACACAGAGGAGGAGACAGAGGAGGAGGAGACAGAGGAGGAGGAGGAGGACAGAGGAGGAGGAGACAGAGGAGGAGGAGACAGAGGAGACAGAGGAGGAGGAGGAGGAGGAGACAGAGGAGGAGGAGGAGATAGAGGAGGAGGAGGAGGAGACAGAGGAGGAGGAGACAGAGGAGGAGGAGACAGGAGGAGGAGGAGGAGGAGGAGGAGGAGACGAAGGAGGAGGAAGAGACGGAGTAGGAGGAGGAGGAGGAGACGGAGGAGGAGACGGAGGAGGAGGAGGAGGAGGAGGAGGAGACAGAGGAGGAGTAGGAGACAGAGGAGGAGGAGGAGGAGACAGAGGAGGAGGAGGAGGAGACAGAGACAGAGGAGGAGGAGACAGAGATAGAGGAGGAGGAGACAGAGGAGGAGGAGGAGACAGGGGAGGAGGAGGAGGAGACAGAGGAGGAGGAGACAGAGGACGAGGAGGAGGAGGAGGAGGAGGAGACAAAGGACACAGAGGAGGAGACAGAGGAGGAGGATACAGAGGAGGAGGAGACAGAGGAGTAGGAGGAGACAGAGGAGGAGGAGGAGACAGAGGAGGAGGAGGAGGAGACAGAGGAGGAGGAGGAGATAAAGGAGGATGAGGAGGAGGAGGAGGAGACAGAGGAGGAGGAGACAGAGGAGGAGGAGGAGACAGAGGAGGAGGAGGAGGAGCAGGAGGAGACAGAGGAGGAGGAGACAGAGGAGGAGGAGGAGGAGACAGAGGAAGAGGAGGAGGAGACAGAGGAGGAGACAGAGGAGGAGACAGAAGAGGAGGAGGAGGAGACGGAGGAGGAGGAGGAGACAGAGGAGGAGCAGGAGGAGGAGGAGACAGTGGAGGAGGAGGAGGAGGAGGAGACAGAAGAGGAGGAGGAGGAGACAGAAGAGGAGACAGAGGAGGAGGAGACAGAGGAGGAGGAGGAGGAGACAGAGGAGGAGGAGGAGGAGACAGAGGAGGAGGAGGAGGAGACAGAGGAGGAGACAGAGGAGGAGGAGACAGAGGAGGAGGAGGAGTAGACAGAGGAGGAAGAGGAGGAGACAGAGGAGGAGGAGACAGAGGAGGAGAAGACAGAGGAGGAGGAGGAGGAGACAGAGGAGGAGGAGACAGAGGAGGAGGAGACCGAGGAGGAGGAGACAGAGGAGGAGGAGGAGGAGGAGGAGGAGGAGACAGAGGACACAGAGGAGGAGACAGAGGAGGAGGAGACAGAGGAGGAGGAGACAGAGGAGTAGGAGGAGACAGAGGAGGAGGAGACAGAGGAGGAGGAGGAGACAGAGGAGGAGGAGGAGATAGAGGAGTAGGAGGAGGAGGAGGAGGAGGAGACAGAGGAGGAGGAGACAGAGGAGGAGGAGACAGAGGAGGAGGGAGGAGACAGAGGAGGAGGAGACAGAGGAGGAGGAGACAGAGGAGGAGGAGGAGACAGAGGAGGAGGAGACAGAGGAGGAGGAGGAGGAGACAGAGGAGACAGAGGAGGAGGAGGAGGAGACAGAGGGGGAGACAGAAGAGGAGGAGACAGAAGAGGAGGAGGAGGAGACGGAGGAGGAGGAGGAGACAGAGGAGGAGCAGGAGGAGGAGGAGACAGAGGAGGAGGAGGAGGAGGAGACAGAAGAGGAGGAGGAGGAGGAGGAGACAGAAGAGGAGACAGAGGAGGAGGAGACAGAGGAGGAGGAGGAGGAGACAGAGGAGGAGGAGACAGAGGAGGAGGAGGATGAGACAGAGGAGGAGGAGGAGGAGACAGAGGAGGAGACAGAGGAGGAGGAGACAGAGGAGGAGGAGGAGTAGACAGAGGAGGAGGAGGAGGAGACAGAGGAGGAGGAGGAGACAGAGGAGACAGAGGAGGAGGAGACAGAGGAGACATTATCTACAACACAGGGGACGGAGCAGACATCCAACCAACAGGGGACCCTACTCCTACAGGCTCCCAGACCCATGGGACGACTACAATATCCCAGAGATGGAGGAGGAGGAGGAGGAAGAGACGGAGGAGCAGGAGAAGGAGGAGGAAGAGACGGAGGAGGAGGAAGAGATCGAGGAGGAGGAGACAGAGCAGGAGGAGGAGGAGACAGAGGAGAAGGAGGAGGAGGAGGAGACAGAAGAGGAGATAGAGGAGGAGGAGACAGAGGAGGAGGAGGAGGAGACAGAGGAGGAGGAGACAGAGGAGGAGGAGACAGAGGAGGAGGAGGAGGAGGAGGAGGAGGAGGAGGAGGAAGAGACGGAGGAGGAAGAGACGGAGGAGGAGGAGGAGGAGGAGACGGAGGAGGAAGAGACAGAGGAGGAGGAAGAGACGGTGGAGGAAGAGACGGAGGAGGAGGAGACGGAGGAGGAGGAGGAGGAGGGGGAGATGGAGGAGGAGGAGGAGGAAGAGACGGAGGAGGAGGAGGAGGAAGAGACAGAGGAGGAGGAGGAGAAAGAGACAGAGGAGGAGGAGGAGGAGGAGGAGGAGGAAGAGACAGAGGAGGAGGTGGAGGAAGAGACAGAGGAGGAGGAGGAGGAGGAAGAGACGGAGGAGGAGGAGGAAGAGACGGAGGAGGAGGAGGAGGAGAAAGTGACAGAGGAGGAGGAGACGGAGGAGGAGGAAGAGACGGAGGAGTAGGAGGAATAGACGGAGGAGGAGGAGGAAGAGACAGAGGAGGAGGAGGAGATGGAGGAGGAGGAAGAGACGGAGGAGGAGGAGGAAGAGGAAGAGACGGAGGAGGAGGAGGAGACGGAGGAGGAGGAAGAGAAGGAGGAGGAGGAGGAGGAGACGGAGGAGGAGGAGGAGACGGAGGAAGAAGAGACGGAGGAGGAGGAGGAAGAGACGGAGGAGGAAGAGACGGAGGAGGAGGAAGAAGAGACGGAGGAGGAGGAGGAGGAGGAAGAGGAGGAGAAGGAAGAGGAGGAGGAGGAGGAAGAGACAGAGGAGGAAGAGACGGAGGAGGAGGAGACAGCGGAGGAGGAGGAAGAGACGGAGGAGGAAAAGATGGAGGAGGAGGAGGAACAGACAGAGGAGGAGGAGGAGGAGGAAGAGACAGAGGAGGAGGAGGAGGAGGAGGAGGAGGAAGAGGAGGAGGAAGAGACGGAGGAGGAAGAGACGGAGGAGGAGGAGATGGAGGAGGAGGAGGAAGAGACAGAGGAGGAAGAGACGGGGGAGGAGGAAGAGGAAGAGGAGGAAGAGATGGAGGAGGAGGGGGAGGAGGAGGAGGAGGAGGAGGAAGAGACGGAGGAGGAGGAGGAGGAGGAGGAAGAGACGGAGGAGGAAGAGATGGAGGAGGAGGAGGAAGAGGGGGAAGAGGAGGGGGAAGAGGAGGAGGAGGAGGAAGAGACGGAGGAGGAAGAGACGGAGGAGATGGAGGAGGTGGAAGAGACGAAGAAGGAAGAGATGGAGGAGGAGGAGGAGGAGGAAGAGACGGAGGAGGAGGAAGAGACGGAGGAGGAGGAGGAGGAGGAGGGGGAGGAGGAGGAGGAGGAAGAGACGGAGGAGGAGGAGTAAGAGACGGAGGAGGGGGAGGAGGAGGGGAGGAGGAGGAGGAGACAGAGGAGGAGACAGAGGAGGAGGACGAGACAGAGGAGGAGGAGGAGACAGAGGAGGAGGAGACGTAGGAGGAGGAGACGGAGGAGGAAGAAGAGGAGGAGGAGGAGGAGGAAGAGACGGAGGAGGAGGAGGAAGAGACGGAGGAGGGGGAGGAGGAGGAGGAGGAGACGGAGGAGGAGGAGGAAGAGGAGGTGGAGGAGGAGGAAGAGACGGAGGAGGAAGAGGAGGAGGAGACAGAGGAGGAGGAGGAGGAGGAAGAGGAGACGGAGGAGGAGGAGGAAGAGGCAGAGGAGGAGGAGGAGGAAGAGACGGAGGAGGAGGAGGAAGAGACGGAGGAGGAGGAAGAGACGGAGGAGGAGGAGGAGGAAGAGACGGAGGAGGAGGAGACAGAGGAGGAGGAGGAGGAGGAAGAGGAGGAGGAGATAGAGGAGGAGGAGACAGAGGAGGAGGAGGAGGAAGAGACGGAGGAGGAGGAGGAAGAGACGGAGGAGGAGGAGGAGGAGACGGAGGATGTTAGACCTGGCACCTTGGCGTGAGTTTCCCTTCCACTTTTTTGATGGTGTGCCTCAAATGTTTTGCTGGTGTTGTCTGCTCAGGGCACTGCGCCACGGCTAATCCGTGCCGCAGTGCAAGTGCTCCCTAGGTAAAGTGTACCTGTAATTGATATTCATGATTGGTTTATTGGATTTTCTGTCAGTCCCCAGTAAAGTGCACCAGGGGTGCCAGGGCTTGTGAATGCCAATGATGCTGGTGGGCTTGCAGCGCTGGTTGCGCCACCCACAGAAGCGGCCTGGTAAAAAGTGTCTAGGGTCTGCCACTGCAGACCCTGCGTGCAGTCTGGTACTGTAGCGCTGACTGCGCAAGTGCCCCCACTTGCCAGTCCCTAAACCTTCCCTTAACTACATATTACATTAGCACCCCTCTGGTAGGCTGTTATATGCTGTAATTGTACTTGTTATTTACACATGTCTCTTTAAAGATTAGAATGTGTTTGTTCTGTGTAATCTAGAGTTTGGAATGTAACTTGTACAATATCATTCTTACTGGGATCTTGAGTTGGAGAAGTCGTGGGTTCATATCTCTGGATTAAATCCTTTTCTTACAAAGAAAGAAAACTCGTCTTGCAGCATTATTTCTTCGTTATTCCCATACTACATATATTGGCGACGATTGGGATCATTTTGAGGAACCCACCGACCGTGTTTGGACAATCTACAAAAGTTCATCTTCGACTTTATTGATTTTTCAACTGATTCAAGACAAATGGCACCTACATGAGTGTTTTCTCATGTAAAACTTATGAGACTATTTTTTTTTTCATCGCTGCATTTCTGCTTAAGCTTAAGCATTTTAATTTTACAATCTGTGGACATATTTGGAACTGCTTCAGTGCGAAAACTGTGTGGCTTTGAATTCGTCAAAAGTGCGCAGCCAGCGTTATCTACACGGAGATACTCATGAGTGTTAGATTCGCTGTGGCTGATCAAATTTTATAGAAAGCACTCTACCTTGACGGTGGTTTCCGTTGCAGCTTGCTTATGTTTGGATTCTCGCCATTGTTCTACTGGAGTCGCGGGAGCAGTCGCGGGACCATACGCGTGGCTCAGCAACATCAGCTCATCGTCTACGTCTACGTCACGCCTCAACGTCGACTTCACTTCACGTTTGCTCGTCACTGCGAGATTCTCGCACAAGCCGCCATCTTTGGTTGGGGATACAACGTCATTTACATTACGGATTGAAAATATCCCGTTTTTTGGCTTTTTGGATTCTCTTTTTATTACGGACATCGAGCATATGGAACAATTGGTGGTATAGCTCATTGAAGGAGCATTTCTTCGCTTTTCTAGTGCCATGTACTTTTGTCTTAATCTGTTTCTTTTATTTTAATGATATTTACGTTCTAGACCATTTGCATTGGTGATGTTATGATTATTAATTAACCTAAAAATATATTTGTTTTGGGTGTAATTAATAACTATTTGTCAAAATTCATTCTTTGTTTTCTGGACATATAATTATATTTTAAGGATGTCTTCATCTTCAGCAAACAATGTGATGCAACCACCGCCATTTTTAACAAATCCTGGTAAACCACTTATACCGTGGCATAGATGGTTTAGAATTTTTGACAATTATTTGGAAGCTATTGATGCAACAAAATACTCTGCAGGAAGGAAAAAAGCATTATTGTTTAACCATTTAGGTAATGCTGGTCAAGATGTTTTTGATAATTTACCTGTTGTAACAGCTCCACCCAGGGATGAAGGTTGGAATGTATACGCTGAGGCCTTGGCTAGATTAGGTAAACAATATGTAGATGAGCCTTCTGTTATGGTTGAACGTCATCTATTTTTTAAGCGTAAGCAAACACAAGAGGAATCCATTGAGGATTATTTAGCCGTGCTACGCGTTCTTGCTGCAAAGTGTCAATTTGCTTCCCAATTGGACACCTATTTGCGTGACCAGTTAGTGTTTAACTGTCATAATAAGAAAATACAAGAACGTATTTTAACATGTAAGAATCCTTCACTAGATGAGGTGATGGACATTGCAAGGAGTATAGAACGATCTGTTGTATCGTCGAAAATTTTGACACAGAATTCTTCCAGTAATGTTGATTCTAAAGTTTTGCAAGTTGATGTGTGTGCTAACAACAATGAAACAAATATTAGTGCAGTGTCTACGAAAATGAAAGTTAACAGTTCTTCTGTAAAAAAAGGTTCATGTTATAGATGTGGTTCTAAGTATCACATGGGGAATTCACCCAATTGCCCTGCACAAGGAAAAAGATGTAATACATGTAAGAAGATTGGTCACTTTTACACAGTATGCAGATTTTCTAAACATAAAAGTCAGATCAATAGCGTAGATATTGAACAGGAGGATATTTGCAGTGCCATGAACAACTTGTTATCTACTATTGAAGTAAATAGTTTACGGGGTGATGTAAGAAGGTGTAAAGGACCGTTATGTAGCGTATCTATTGGGGTTATTGATGTAAATGTCATGGCGGATTCAGGATCCCCCATAACTATTTTAGATGAGATAACATTTTGTAAGTTTTGGTCAAAGGTTCTTTTGAAACCTACTGATGTAAATCCTAAAGCATTTGGGGGGTTTGATATTACCATGAAAGGATATTTTTCTGACTCCATCAAGTTTATGGGCAGAGAGATTTACACAAAGATTTACGTTGCTGTGAATGGCAGGGACATCCTGGGGTGGCAAGATCAGGCAGATCTGGGAATTATTTTGAGACCTGGACATATAGAACCTGTTACTTTAGGTGATTTACCTATATCAACTATTGTACATAAACATGATTTAGAAAAGCACAGTATAGAAGATGTTGTAGCAAAGTATCCTAGCGTGTTTTCTGATAAGATAGGATTGGTTAAAAATTTCCATCATACTATCAAACTTAAAAAAAATGCTTTGCCTATTGTTCAAAAGTGCAGACCTGTGCCTTTGTCTGCTAGAGAAGATTTACGGAAGACTTTGAATGATTTGTGTGCACAAGATATTATAATGCCTGTTGAGTCGTCAGAATGGGTTTCTGCGGCTGTAGTGGCTCGCAAAAGTTCTGGCGAGATCCGCTTATGTGCAGATTTGAGAGTCTTGAATAGAAATATTGTTGTGGATTGCCATCCACTTCCTAAAATCCAAGAGATGTTAGCAAATTTAGGTGGTAGCAAATTCTTTAGCACAATTGATTTAAAATCAGCTTACCATCAAATTCCATTATCTAAGGAATCTCAATCTTTGACCACTTTTGTTACACCTTTTGGTGTCTTTATGTATAAACGCATGCCGTTCGGGTTAGCATCGGCTGCTAGTGTATTCCAACGTCTCATGGACAAGTTGTTTTCCGGAATTAAAGGCATTCAGGCTTTTCAAGATGATATTTTAATTCATACTCCCACTCTTGACTCACACTATTCACTACTTGATAAAGTTTTACATATATTAGAAGAGGCTGGTATGACTGTCAATAAAGGCAAATGTAAATTTATTACTCAGGATGTGGATTATCTGGGGCATAATATTTCTGTTGAGGGTATCAAACCTAAATTATCTCTTATCAATGCCATTAAAGAAGCTCCGAGACCATTAGACAAGGATGCTTTGAGAGCCTTTTTAGGTTTAAGTGAGTATTATGCTCGGTTTGTGCAAAGTTATGCGATCATTGTACAACCTCTGAGGGACCTGTTAAAAAAGAATGCAAAATGTTTGTGGTCTGAGGAAACTCAAGTGTCCTTTGATAAGGTCAAAAAATTAATTTTGGAAGCACCGGCTATCAGAGCTTTTTCTCATGGTCATAGTTGTGTAGTTACTGTAGATGCTAGTTCAAAGGGTCTAGGCGCAGTTTTAAGTCAAATGGTGGAGGGAAAGGAATTCACTATAGCATTCGCGTCAAGGTCCTTGAGTAGTGCTGAATTAAATTACAGCACTATAGAACGTGAAGCTCTAGCATGCTGTTGGGCTGTAGAGAAGTTTAAAATGTATATCTGGGGTTCAAGATTTCAGTTGTTCACTGATCATAAACCATTGATATATATGTTAGGTGATAGTAATTCCAACAAAGCCTCCACTCGTTTAATCAGACTACTTGCTAGATTACAGGAGTTTCATTTTGATATCAAGTACATTCCAGGTGGCAAAAATGTCAGGGCTGACTGTTTGTCTAGGATTCCTTTGGAGTGTGAAGTTTCGGATAGCAATACTGATTCTGATGTGGTGTTTAGTATTAGTGATATCACACATATGACTAAGTTATCGGAAGAGGAATGGATGGAAGGTGCACAGAAAGATTCTTGCTTGGAAAGGGTGAAGAAGTTTTTGGTTCAGGGATGGCCGTGTGACAGGAGTTTATCTATGCAGGATAAATGTTTCTCGCAAGTGGCGCATGAGCTTTCAGTTGTCAATGATATTCTTCTTAGAGATGACAAAGTTGTACCACCCGAGTCTTTAAGGAGTAAAATTATAGTTCTTGCGCATGAGGGACATTTGGGAATTTCCAGTACAGTTAGGAAATCAAAGATGTGTATTGGTGGCCAGGCATAGATAATCAGGTTAAGTTATTTGTGGATAAATGTCCCGAGTGTTTGTGTTCTGACAAACATTGGCGTAATTCTACTTCCCCTTTGTGTCCGGTGGAATGGCCCAGTGGACCATGGCAGAAGCTGGGGTTGGATTTTTCTGGTCCTTTTAACATACTTGGTAATGATTGCAAATTTTTGATTGTGGCTATTGACTATTTTTCTAAATGGTTGTATTTCTCTTTTGTCAGGAGCGCAGATTCCAAGGCAGCTATTTCTTTTTTGCAGCGTTTGTTTTTGATTGAAGGGCTGCCTTCCCAGATTGTTTCCGACAATGGTACTCACTTTGTTTCTAATGACTTTGAAAACTTTTTGAGTGAAGTTTCTGTAAAACACATTTTAGTGCCATTGTATAGTCCGGCCTCAAATGGGTTGGTTGAAAGAGCCAACAGAATGTTGAAGGAAGGGGTACAAACTGCCTTGAATAATGGGTTGGATGTGTATAAGTATATCTGTGATAAGATTTGGAGTTATAATGTGACTCCCCATTCTACTACAAACTTGTCCCCATACATGTTATTGAGAGGTAGGAAACCGGTCACAATGTTTTGTCCATCATGGCTGAAGGGTAAAGTTGATCTAGGTAATCAACATGAGATTGACTGGCAAAAAGTTAGGACATTTGTAAAGGAAAAACAGCTTTCTTATAAAGCTAACTATGATGCTAGGAAACATGTCAAGGATATGGATTTGGTTCCGGGAGATTGGGTACTCATTAAAAAACCTATTAGAGTTGGGAAAGGTCAATCTAAATTTTCGGAACCAGCTAGGGTCATAAAGGTGGCGAGAATGTCAATTATGTTGCAGGATCGTGGATGGTGGAATCGGAATGCTCTAATCAAACTTAAAAAGGGTCAAGCAAAAATTATTTGTGATAAGTTGAGGTCTCAAGGTAAATTGTTTGATCATTCAGATTGGTTCAATTTAGGTGATCTGAATGGCAAGAATGATAAAAATGAGTTGTCTTCGCATTTTTCTAATTCCTTGTTAAGAGAGGGGGATGGTGATAATGGTTCTAGGAATAACGATTTAATGATCTGTAATGACAATGGTGAAACTAGAAATGTAAGTGGTTCTGGTGACCACAGGTGTGTAAGGCAAAGTTCTCGTATTAGAATCCCATCTTCTCGAAATAAGGATTTTGTTTATTATTAATGTGGTATGTTGAATGCTGTTTATTGTTTTCATTTTCTGTGTAAAAAGGGGGATGTGTTATATGCTGTAATTGTACTTGTTATTTACACATGTCTCTTTAAAGATTAGAATGTGTTTGTTCTGTGTAATCTAGAGTTTGGAATGTAACTTGTACAATATCATTCTTACTGGGATCTTGAGTTGGAGAAGTCGTGGGTTCATATCTCTGGATTAAATCCTTTTCTTACAAAGAAAGAAAACTCGTCTTGCAGCATTATTTCTTCGTTATTCCCATACTACATAGGCCCAAGGGCAGGGTGCATTGTAGGCATAAGGTAGGACATGCCCTGATGTGTGTGGCATGTCTTAGTAGTGAATTACAGGAGGGGGAGGAGGAGGAGGAGGAAGAGACGGAGGAGGAGGAGGAAGAGACGGAGGAGGGGGAGGAGGAGGGGAGGAGGAGGAGGAGGAGGAGACAGAGGAGGAGGAGGAGACAGAGGAGGAGGAGACGTAAGAGGAGGAGACGGAGGAGGAGGAGACGGAGGAGGAGGAGGAGGAAGAGGAGGTGGAGGAGGAGGAAGAGACGGAGGAGGAGAGGAGGAGGAGGAGGAGAGGAGGAGGAGGAGGAGGAAGAGACGGAGGATGAGGAGACGGAGGAGGGGGGAGGAGGAGGAGGAGACAGAGGAGGAGGAAGAGGAGGAGGAGACAGAGGAGGAGGAGGAGGAGGAAGAGGAGACGGAGGAGGAGGAGGAAGAGACAGAGGAGGAGGAGGAGGAGGAGGAAGAGACAGAGGAGGAGGAGGAAGAGACGGAGGAGGAGGAAGAGACGGAGGAGGAGGAGGAGGAAGAGACGGAGGAGGAGGAGACAGAGGAGGAGGAGGAGGAGGAAGAGGAGGAGGAGGAGGAGACAGAGGAGGAGGAGGAGGAGGAAGAGGAGGAGGAGACAGAGGAGGAGGAGACAGAGAAGGAGGAGGAGGAAGAGACAGAGGAGGAGGAGGAAGAGACGGAGGAGGAGGAGGAGGAGGAGACGGAGGATGTTAGACCTGGCACCTTGGCGTGAGTTTCCCTTCCACTTTTTTGATGGTGTGCCTCAAATGTTTTGCTGGTGTTGTCTGCTCAGGGCACTGCGCCACGGCTAATCCGTGCCGCAGTGCAAGTGCTCCCTAGGTAAAGTGTACCTGTAATTGATATTCATGATTGGTTTATTGGATTTACTGTCAGTCCCCAGTATAGTGCACCAGGGGTGCCAGGGCTTGTGAATGCCAATGATGCTGGTGGGCTTGCAGCGCTGGTTGCGCCACCCACAGAAGCGGCCTGGTAAAAAGTGTCTAGGGTCTGCCACTGCAGACCCTGCGTGCAGTCTGGTACTGTAGCGCTGACTGCGCAAGTGCCCCCACTTGCCAGTCCCTAAACCTTCCCTTAACTACATATTAGCACCCCTCTGGTAGGCCCAAGGGCAGGGTGCATTGTAGGCATAAGGTAGGACATGCCCTGATGTGTGTGGCATGTCTTAGTAGTGAATTACAGGAGGGGGAGGAGGAGGAAGAGACGGAGGAGGAGGAGGAAGAGACGGAGGAGGGGGAGGAGGAGGGGAGGAGGAGGAGGAGGAGGAGGAGACAGAGGAGGAGGAGGAGACAGAGGAGGAGGAGGAGACAGAGGAGGAGGAGACGTAAGAGGAGGAGACGGAGGAGGAGGAGACGGAGGAGGAAGAGGAGGTGGAGGAGGAGGAAGAGACGGAGGAGGAGGAGATGGAGGAGGGGGGAGGAGGAGGAGGAGACAGAGGAGGAGGAAGAGGAGGAGGAGACAGAGGAGGAGGAGGAGGAGGAAGAGGAGACGGAGGAGGAGGAGGAAGAGGCAGAGGAGGAGGAGGAGGAAGAGACAGAGGAGGAGGAGATAGAGACGGAGGAGGAGGAGGAGGAGGAGGAGGAAGAGACGGAGGAGGAGGAAGAGACGGAGGAGGAGGAGGAGGAAGAGACAGAGGAGGAGGAGGAGGAGGAAGAGGAGGAGGAGGAGGAGACAGAGGAGGAGGAAGAGAAGGAAGAGGAGGAGGAGGAGAAGGAAGAGGAGGAGGAGACAGAGGAGGAGGAGACAGAGGAGGAGGAGGAGGAAGAGACGGAGGAGGAGGAGGAGGAGGAGGAGACGGAGGATGTTAGACCTGGCACCTTGGCGTGAGTTTCCCTTCCACTTTTTTGATGGTGTGCCTCAAATGTTCTGCTGGTGTTGTCTGCTCAGGGCACTGCGCCACGGCTAATCCGTGCCGCAGTGCAAGTGCTCCCTAGGTAAAGTATACCTGTAATTGATATTCATGATTGGTTTATTGGATTTACTGTCAGTCCCCAGTAAAGTGCACCAGGGGTGCCAGGGCTTGTGAATGCCCATGATGCTGGTGGGCTTGCAGCGCTGGTTGCGCCACCCACAGAAGCGGCCTGGTAAAAAGTGTCTAGGGTCTGTCACTGCAGACCCTGCGTGCAGTCTGGTACTGTAGCGCTGACTGCGCAAGTGCCCCCACTTGCCAGTCCCTAAACCTTCCCTTAACTACATATTAGCCACCCCTCTGGTAGGCCCAAGGGCAGGGTGCATTGTAGGCATAAGGTAGGACATGCCCTGATGTGTGTGGCATGTCTTAGTAGTGAATTACAGCCATTTTCGTTTTTCACTATTGAAGGCTATCTGCTCTCCATAGGCCAGAATGGGCTGCTGGAGTCACTACACGCTGTGACCCCAGTGGACTCATAGAGCATGGTAGAATGTCAAGTTTAGTATGCCTGAACTCAGAATAATAAAATACTTCTTGTAGTCAAGTGTATTTTAATATCCTGGGTTTGTAAATACTACTTTTAGAAAGTTAGTATTTACTGACCTGGCCATTTCAGTCCGCCTCTGCTATGTGTGTGTGTTCTGCCTAGCAACAGTAAGGAGCAGGGTTGGGGAATCCCCAGAGACAGGCTGGCTGCCAGGTGGTGGGTAGAGAGATTACACCAGGATGGGTGGGAGGAGTACACCTTGACTCTTGAATAGACCTGGGCTCTGCCACCACAAAGCCGGCTCCGCCCCCTGTGGAGCGGCTGATGTCTGTGCCCTGCTGCTGAAAGGAAAGAGCAGAGTCACCATAACAAAGTGCTCCAGAACTGGACTGAGCCAGGCCCAGGCCCCCTAGCGCTAAAGAACAAAAGAATCACTGTATAAAAGTAGGAGCCTGGCTCCTAAGAAATCAGAATCCTGTTTTACCACAAAGAACCTCTGCCCGACTTGAAGGAGAAGAAGACGCTGGAAGGACTGGCCTGCTGCTTGCCTTGCTGAGAAAGGAGAGGAAGAGACTTGCTGAAAAGACTTTGCTGCTTTGTGCTTTAAACATTCTCCAAGGGCTTTATCTGAGCTTGCCCCCTGAACAGAACCCCAGGACCAGTGGGTTCTTTGTGCCTTTGCTCATCCTGAAAGGAAGACTGCGCCCCTCATCGCCCCTCCTAGGGCCGTGACACTCGGGAGCTTGCCTGGCTTTGCCCCCCTTGAGAGCCTCGCTCCGACCGGAGTCGCTCTCTGCCCCCAGGCTAGGCTGCCTGCGCCTCTGCCACCGCCTGCCACTGGAGCGCGCTGAAGCGCTATTGCCCCTCCCGCAGGAATTCCTATCCGACGATCGTGATCCCCGCCGGGTCCCCAGCTGCACGTACCGTGCCCTGTGACCCCGCTTCGTGATCTCGATCGGAGATCAGGCCGCGCCGCCCCCGCTGAGGAGACCCCCGCACTGCCGTGCTGAGGGTCGTGGGCCGCGCCTGCCTGAATACACGCACCTGCTCAAGAGGATCCAAAGGTGCTCCCCCTCCCATCACCGGAGTCGCACTGACCCGTGCCGGCTCCCCCAAGGGACTGCAACGTTCCTCAGCATTCCAGTACCGGGCTCGGGGCCCGCAACGCCTTCTTTCCCCATCTTCAAGAGCCGCGGCAGGGTCCGGACTGATCGTTGACCGAAGGGAGAGAGATACGCGAAGAAGCGCACCGAAGGGCTGAGGCTGCCCCAAACCCCCCTGTAAGTGACTGGAATCCCGAGTAAGCCTTGCTAAAAAGACTGAAGAGTATAACATTTTAAACTACAAACAAAGAACATTTGCCTGCTTTACAATCTGGTGGCATAGAGAAAACATTATTGGTGTTGTGATAAGTCTGCTGATATATATACTAGGGCTGGGCGTAGTTCACGAAGTAGCACTTCGCGAAGCTACGCAAAGTGAAGTTCGCACTACGCGAGCTACGCGTAGCACTTCGCAAACTGCGTAGTACCTTGTTCGCACTGTGCCAGCTGTCGTTTTCAATGATTGCACAGTGCGGACAAGCAACCGGCACTGTGCAATCATTGAAAATGGCATCTTGCACAGTGCGAGCTGTAGTTTTGTGCTGCTCGAGTAGATTTTTACTCGAGCTTCAGCTTTCTCAACGCGAACTGGTAGTTTCTCATCGCGAGCGGTCGCGAGCATACGCGACCACTCGCAATGAGAAACCTGACCTCCTCGCATTGGGAATCTCGCAGAGAGGTTTATTTTCCATACTCGCGATCGCCAACTTGAAGTTGCTGATCGCGAACAAGGAAAAAGTCTTACCGGGATGTCATTTTGCTTGCTCGCAGTCGCCAACTTGACGTTGAGGACCGCGAGCAAGCAAAAAATGACCGCAGCACTACGCAACACTACGCTACGCGTGTTCGCACTGTGGTACGTGCAGTTCGCGTAGTGCGAAGTAGCGCGAACTTCGCAAACTACGCGAGCGTAGTGCTTTGCCCAGGCTTACCCTAAACCCTAAAACACTACCCCCAGCACTACCCCCAACACTACACAAATACCACTACGCTACCTAAACCCTAAAACACTACCCCCAGCACTACCCCCTACACTACCCAAACACCACTGCTCTACCCTAAACCCTAAAACACGAACCCCTACACTACACAAACACCATTGCACTACACCAAACCATAAAACACTATCCCCAGCACGACCCCCTACACTACAAAAACACCACTGCACTACCCTAAGCCCTAAAACACTAACCCCTACACTACAAAAACACCACTGCACTACCCTAAAATCTAAAACACTACCCCCAGCATGACCTCCTACACTACACAAACACCACTGCACTACCCTAAACCCTAAAACACTACCCCCTACACTAAACAAACACCACTGCACTACACTAAACCCTAAAAAACTACCCCAGTATGAACCACTAGACTACACAAACACCACTGCACTACCCTAAACCCTAAAACACTACCCCCCAGCTTGACCCCATACACTACACAAACACCACTGCACTACCCTAAACCCTAAATCTACCCCAGCACGACCCCCTACACTACCCAAACACCACTGCTCTATGCTAAAACCTAAAACACTACCCCCAGTACGAACCCGTACTCTACAGAAACACCACTGCGCTACCCTAAACCCTAAAACTCTACCCGCAGCACTACCCCAACACTACACAAACACCACTGCGCTACCCTAAACCCTAAAACACTACCCCCAGCACTACCCCTACACTACCCAAACACCACTGCACTACCCTAAACCCTAAAACACGACCCCCTACACTACACATACACCATTGCACTACCCTAAACCCTAAAACACTACCCCCTATACTACACAAACACCACTGCACTACCCTAAACCCAAAAAACACTACCACCAGCACGACCCCCTACACAACCCAAACACCACTCCACTACCCTAAACCCTTAAACACGACCCCCTACACTACAAAAACACAACTGTACTACCCTAAAATCTAAAGCACCACCCCCAGCATGACCCCCTACACTACACAAACACCACTGCAGTACCCTAAACCCTAAAACACTACCCCCTTCACAACCCAAACACCACTGCACTACCGTAAACCCTAAAAAACTACCCCCAGCACTTCCCAAACACCACTGTGCTATCCTAAACCCTAAAACACTCCCTCTACGCTACCAAAACACCACTGCACTACCCTTAACCCTAAAACACTACCCCCAGCATGACCCCCTACGCTACCCAAACACCACTGCGCTACCCTCAAACCTAAATATACCCCCCGCACCACCACCTACGCTACCCAAACACCACTGCACTACCCTAAACCCTAAAACACTACCCCTAGCATGACCCCCTACGCTAACCAAACACCACTGCACTACCCGAAAACCCTAAAACACAACCCCCAGCATGACCCCCTACACTACACAAACACCACCGCGCCACCCTAAACCGTAAAACACTACCCCCAGCAAGACCCTCTATCCTAAACAAACACCACTGCGCTACCCTCAACCCTAAAACACTCCCCCAGCATGACCCCCTACACTACACAAACACCACTGCGCTACCATTAACCCTAAAACACTACCCCCAGCACGACCCAATACACTACCTAAACATCACTGCCCTACCCTAAACCCTAAAACACTACCCACAGCACGACCGTCTACACTACCCAAACACCACTGCGCTACCCTAAACCCTAAAACTCTACCCCCAGCATGACCCCCTACAGTACCCGAACACCACTGCACTACCCTAACCCCTAAATCTACCCCCAGCACGACCCCCTACACTACCCAAACACCACTGTACTACCCTCAACCCTAAAACATGACCCCTTACACTACACAAACACCACTACACTACCCTAAAACATAAAACACGACCCCTACACTACACAAACACCACTGCACTACCCTAAACCCTAAAAAACTACCCCCAGCATGACCCCCTACACTACACAAACACCACTGCACTACCCTAAACCCTAAAACACTACCCCCTACACAACACAAACACCACTGCACTAAACCCTAAAACACTACACTAGCATGAACCCTTACACTACACAAACACCACTGCACTACCCTAAACCCTAAAACACTACCCCCAGCACGACCCCTACACTACACAAACACCACTGCACTACCCTAAACCCTAAATCTACCCCTAGCACTTCCCCCTACACAACCCAAACACCACTGTAAAACGCTAAACCCTAAAACACTACCCCCAGTATGACCCCTATACTACACAAACACCACTGCACTACGCTAAACCCTAAAACACTATCCCTACACTACACAAACACCACTGCATTACACTAAACCCTAAAAAACTGCCCCAGTACGAACCACTAGACTACACAAACACCACTGCACTACCCTAAACCCTAAAACACCACCCCCCAGCTTGACCCCATACACTACACAAACACCACTGCACTACCCTAAACCCTAAATCTACCCCAGCACGACCCCCTACACTACCCAAACACCACTGCACTACCCTAAACTCCAAAACACTACCCCCAGCATGACCCCCTACACTACACAAACACCACTGCACTACCCTAAACCCTAAATCTACCCCCAGCATGACCCCTACACTACCCAAACACCACTGCACTATGCTAAACTCAAAAACACTTGACCCAGTATGACCCTACACTACACAAACACCACTGCGCTACCCTAAACCCTAAAACACGACCCCCTATACTACACAAACACAACTGTACTACACCAAACCCTAAAACACTACCCCCAGCACGACCCCCTACACTAAACAAACACCACTGCGCTACCCTAAAACACTACCCCCAGCACTACCCCCTACACTGCCCAAACACCACTGTACTACGCTAAACCCTAAAACACTTCCCCCAGTATGACCTCTACATTACACAAACATCACTGCACTACCCTAAACCCTAAAACACGACCCCTATACTACACAAACACAACTGTACTACACCAACCCCTAAACACTACCCCCAGCACGACCCCCTACACTACACAAACACCACTGCACGACCCTAAATCCTAAAACACTACCCCCTGCACTACACAAACACCACTGCACTACCCTAAACCCTAAAACACTACCCCCAGCACGACCCCCTACACAACACAAACACCACTGCACTACCCTAAACCCTAAATCTACCCCCAGCACTACCCTCTAGTCTACACTACCCAAACACCACTGCACAAGCCTAAACCCTAAAACACTACCCCCAGCACAACCCCCTACACTATATATATTATCTACTGGCGGTCTCCACTACTTACTACTGGCAGTCGCCAGTAGATAGTTATAGTTAGGACCTGGTTTCCATAGGAAAAGCGTTTTTTGTTTTCCCAATAACTTTGGCGCCGGTTGACGAATCTTAGCGAAATTTTCAAAACTTATGGCACGCTCAGGTCAGCTCCTATCCCGAAAGGTTCGGGGTGATTTGCCAAGCAGGGGCCGAGAAAAAAGGGGGGTCCCAAAATGTGTTTTTTCCATGTTGTTTTCCGTAGGAAATTTTAGACACGGCTACAGCTTGAACTGCTGAACGGAATTACACCAAATTTGGCAAAAACGTAGCCCTTGGTTCAGAAAGAGACCTTTTTGTGAAATGGTGTAAATCCGTTCAGTAGTTTTCGAGATATTAAAGGAAAAAAATCTTTATATATCTGAGCTGGACCTAACTTCAAAATCACAAGCTTGGCTCTAATTGGCTGCCAACACTTCAATCCAGGAAGTTTTGGCAGCCATCTTGGTGCAATGCTTTTTAGGTCTCGCCTAGCGATGCAGCGCATGCGCTGAAACTACACAAACACCACTGCACTACACTAAACCCTAAAACACTACCCCCAGCATGAACCCTTACACTACCCAAACACCACTGCACTACGCTAAACCCTAAAACACGACCCCAGTATGACCCCCTACACTACACAAACACCACTGCACTACCCTAAACCCAGAAACACTACCCCCAGCACTACCCCCAACACTACACAAATACCACTACGCTACCTAAACCCTAAAACACTACCCCCAGCACTACCCCCTACACTACCCAAACACCACTGCTCTACCCTAAACCCTAAAACACGACCCCCTACACTACACAAACACCACTGCACTACACCAAACCATAAAACACTATCCCCAGCACGACCCCCTACACTACAAAAACACCACTGCACTACCCTAAGCCCTAAAACACTAACCCCTACACTGCAAAAACACCACTGCACTACCCTAAAATCTAAAACACTACCCCCAGCATGACCCCCTACACTACACAAACACCACTACACTACCCTAAACCCTAAAACACTACCCCCTACACTACACAAACACCACTGCACTACACTAAACCCTAAAAAACTACCCCAGTACGAACCACTAGACTACACAAACACCACTGCACTACGCTAAACCCTAAAACACTACCCCCCAGCTTGACCCCATACACTACACAAACACCACTGCACTACCCTAAACCCTAAATCTACCCCAGCACGACCCCCTACAAAACCCAAACACCACTGCTCTACGCTAAAACCTAAAACACTACCCCCAGTACGAACCCGTACTCTACAGAAACACCACTGTGCTACTCTAAACCCTAAAACTCTACCCGCAGCACTACCCCAACACTACACAAACACCACTGCGCTACCCTAAACCCTAAAACACTACCCCAGCACTACCCCTACACTACCCAAACACCACTGCACTACCCTAAACCCCAAAACACGACCCCCTACACTACACATACACCATTGCACTACCCTAAACCCTAAAACACTACCCCCTATACTACACAAACACCACTGCACTACCCTAAACCCTAAAAACACTACCACCAGCACGACCCCCTACACAACCCAAACACCACTGCACTACCCTAAACCCTTAAACACGACCCCCTACACTAAAAAAACACAACTGTACTACCCTAAAATCTAAAGAACCACCCCCAGCATGACCCCCTACACTACACAAACACCACTGCAGTACCCTAAACCCTAAACCACTACCCCCTACACTACCCAAACACCACTGCACTACCGTAAACCCTAAAACACTACCGTCAGTATGACCCCCTACACTACAGAAACACGACTGCACTACCCTAAACCTTAAAACACTACCCCCAGCACTACCCCAAACACTACACAAACACCACTGCGCTACCCTAAACCCTAAAACACTACCGCCTGCACTTCCCAAACACCACTGTGCTATCCTAAACCCTAAAACACTCCCCCTACGCTACCAAAACACCACTGCACTACCCTTAACCCTAAAACACTACCCCTAGCATGACCCCCTACGCTAACCAAACACCACTGCGCTACCCGAAAACCCTAAAACACAACCGCCAGCATGACCCCCTAAACTACACAAACACCACTGCGCTACCCTAAACTGTAAAACACTACCCCCAGCAAGACCCTCTATCCTAAATAAACACCACTGCGCTACACTCAACCCTAAATATACCCCCCGCACCACCACCTACGCTACCCAAACACCACTGCACTACCCTAAACCCTAAAACACTACCCCTAGCATGACCCCCTACGCTAACCAAACACCACTGCGCTACCCGAAAACCCTAAAACACAACCGCCAGCATGACCCCCTAAACTACACAAACACCACTGCGCTACCCTAAACCGTAAAACACTACCCCCAGCAAGACCCTCTATCCTAAACAAACACCACTGCGCTACCCTCAACCCTAAAACACTCCCCAAGCATGACTCCCTACACTACACAAACACCACTGCGCTACCATTAACCCTAAAACACTACCCCAGCACGACCCAATACACTACCTAAATACCACTGCGCTATCCTAAACCATAAAACACTACCCACAGCACGACCGTCTACACTACCCAAACACCACTGCGCTACCCTAAACCCTAAAACACTACCCCCAGCATGACCCCCCACAGTACCCAAACACCACTGCACTACCCTAAACCCTAAATCTACCCCCAGCACGACCCCCTACACTACCCAAACACCACTGTACTACCCTCAACCCTAAAACATGACCCCTTACACTACACAAACACCACTGCACTACCCTAAAACCTAAAACACGACCCCGTACACTACACAAACATCACTACACTACCCTAAACCCTAAAGCACTACCCCCTGCACTACACCCAACACTACACAAACACCACTGCACTACCCTAAACCCTAAATCTACCCCAGCATGACCACCTACACTACCAAACACGACTGCACTACCCTAAACAATAAACACGACCCCCTACACTACACAAACACCACTGCACTACCCTAAACCCTAAACCACTACCCCAGCAGGACCCCCTACACAACACAAACACCACTGCACTACCCTAAACCCTAAATCTACCCCAGCACGACCCCCAACACTACGCAAACACCACTGCACTACCCTAAACCCTAAAACACTCCCCCAGCACGACCCCCTACACAACACAAACACCACTGCACTACCCTAAACCCTAAATCTACCCACACCACGACCCCCTACACCACCCAAACACCAATGCACTACCCTAAACCCTAACACACTACCCCCAGCATGACCCCCTACACTTCCCAAACACAACTGCACTACCCTAAATCTACCCCCAGCATGACCCCTACACTTCTCAAACACCACTGCATGAACCTAAACCCTAAGACACTAACACCAGCACAAAACCCTACACTACCCAAACACCTCTGCACTACCCTAAACTCTAAAACACTACCCCGAGCATGACCCCTACACTACCCAAACACAACTGCACTACCCTAAACCCTAAAAAACGACCCCCTATACTACACAAACACCACTGCACTACACTAAACCCTAAAACACTACCACCAGCACAACCATCTACACTACCCAAACACCACTGCACTACCCTAAACCCTAAAACACGACCCGCTACACTACCCAAACACAACTGCACTACCCTAAACCCTAAAACACAACCCCCTACACTACAAAAACACCACTGCACTACCCTAAAATCTAAAACACTACCCCCAGCATGACCCCTTCACTACACAAACACCACCGCACTACCCAAACCCTAAAACACTACCCCCAACACTACACAAACACCACTGCACTACACTAAACCCTAAAACACTACCCCCAGCACGAACCCCTACACTACACAAACCCACTGCACTACCCTAAACCCTAAAACACTACGTCCAGCACAACCCCATACACTACACAAACACCACTGCACTACCCTAAATCTAACCCCAGCATGAACCCCTACACTACCCACACACCACTGCACTACGCTAAACCCAAAAGCAATACCCCCAACACTACACAAACACCACTGCGCTACCCTAAACCCTAAAACACGACCCCCTACACTACACAAACACCACTGCACAACACCAAACCATAAAACACTATCCCCAGCACGACCCCCTACACTACCCAAACACCACTGCACTACCCTAAACCCTAAAACACGACCCCCTACACTACCCTAACACGACTGCTATACCCTAAACCCTAAAACACGACCCCCTACACTACAAAAACACGACTGCACTACCCTAAAATCTAAAACACTAGCCCCAGCATGACCACCTACACTACACAAACACCACTGCACTACCCTGAACCCTAAAACACTGCCCCTTACACTACACAAAAACCACGCCACTACACTAAACCCCAAAAAACTACCACAGTACGAACCCCTAGACTACACAAACACCACTGCACTACCCTAAACCCTAAAACACTACCCACAGCTTGACCCCATACACTACACAAACACCACTGCACTACCCTAAACCCTAAATCTACCCCAGCACGACCCCTACACTACCCAAACACCACTGCACTACGTTAAAACCTAAAACACTACCCCCAGTACGACCCCCTACACTACAGAAACACCACTGCGCTACCCTAAACCCTAAATCACTACCCGCAGCACTACCCCAACACTACACAAACACCACTGCGCTACCCTAAACCCTAAAACACTACCCCCAGCACTACCCCCTACACTACCCAAACACCACTGCGCTACCCTAAACCCTAAAACACGACCCCCTACACTACACATACACCACTGCACTACACCAAACCCTAAAACACTACCCCCAGCATGACCCCCTACACTTCCCAAACACCACTGCACTACCCTAAACCCTAAAACACTACCCTCTATACTACACAAACACCACTGCACTACCCTAAACCCTAAAAACACTACCACCAGCACGACCCCTACACTACCCAAACACGACTGCACTACCCTAAACCCTTAAACACGACCCCTACACTACAAAAACACCACTGTACTACCCTAAAATCTAAAACACTACCCCCAGCATGACCCCCTACACTACACAAACACCACTGGACTACCCTAAACCCTAAAACACTACCCCCTACACTACCCAAACACCACTGCACTACGCTAAACCCTAAAACACTACCCTCAGTATGACCCCCTACACTACACAAACACCACTGCGCTACCCTAAACCCTAAAACACTACCCCAGCACTACACCACACACTACACAAACACCACTGCGCTATCCTAAACCCTAAATCACTACCCCTAGCACTACCCCCTACACTACCCAAACACCACTGTGCTACCCTAAACCCTAAAACACTACCCCCAGCACGACCACCTACGCTACCCAAAGACCACTGCGCTACCCTAAATCTACCCCCCACACCACCACCTATGCTAACCAAACACCACTGTGCTACCCTAAAACACTACCCCCAGCACGACCCCCTACGCTACCCAAACACCACTGCGCTACCCTAATCCCTAAAACCCTAGCCCCAGCAAAACCCCTTACACTACCCAAAGACCACTGCGCTACCCGAAACCCTAAAACACGACCCCCTATACTACACAAACACCACTGTGCTACACCAAACCCTAAAACACTACCCCCAGCACGACCGCCTACACTACCCAAACACCACTGCACTACCCTAAACACTAAAACACAACCCCCTACACTAAAAAAACCACTGCACTACCCTAAACCCTAAAACACTACCCCCTACACTACACAAACACCACTGCACTAAACCTTAAAACACTACACCAGCATGAACCCCTACACTACACAAACACCACTGCACTACCCAAAACCCTAAAACACTACCCCCAGCACGACCCCTACACTACACAAACACCACTGCACTACCCTAAACCATAAATCTACCCCCAGCACTTCCCCCTACACAACCCAAACACCACTGCACTACGCTAAACCCTAAAACACTACCCCCTATACTACACAAACACCACTGCCATACCCTCAACCCTAAAAACACTACCACCAGCACGACCCCCTACACAACCCAAACACCACTGCACTACCCTAAACCTTCAAACACGACCCCCTACACTACAAAAACACAACTGTACTACCCTAGAATCTAAAGCACCACCCCCAGCATGACCCCCTACACTACACAAACACCACTGCACTACCCTAAACCCTAAAACACTACCCCCTACACTACCCAAACACCACTGCACTACCGTAAACCCTAAAACACTACCGTCAGTATGACCCCCTACACTACAGAAACACCACTGCACTACCCTAAACCTTAAAACACTACCCCCAGCACTACCCCAAACACTACACAAACACCACTGCGCTACCCTAAACCCTAAAACACTACCACCAGCACTTCCCAAACACCACTGTGCTATCCTAAACCCTAAAACACTCCCAGTACGCTACCAAAACACCACTGCGCTACCCTTAACCCTAAAACACTACCCCCAGCATGACCCCCTACGCTACCCAAACACCACTGCGCTACCCTCAACCCTAAATATACCCCCGCACCACCACCTACGCTACCCAAACACCACTGCACTACCCTAAACGCTAAAGCACTACCCCTAGCATGACCCCCTACGCTAACCAAACACCACTGCGCTACCCTTAGGGTAGTGCAGTGGTGTTTGTGTAGTGTAGGGGGTCATACTGGGGTCGTGTTTTAGGGTTTAGCGTAGTGCAGTGGTGTTTGGGTAGTGTAAGGGTTCATGCTGGGGGTAGTGTTTTAGGGTTTAGTGTAGTGCAGTGGTGTTTGTGTAGTTTCAGCGCATGCGCTGCGTCGCTAGGCGAGACCTAAAAAGCATTGCAACAAGATGGCTGCCAAAACTTCCTGGAATGAAGTGTTGGCAGCCAATTAGAGCCAAGGTTGTGATTGTTTAGTTAGGTCCCGCCCAGATATATAAAGATTTTTTTCCTTTAATATCTCAAAAACTACTGAACGGATTTACACCATTTCACAAAAAGGTCTCTTTCTGAACCAAGGGCTACGTTTTTGCCAAATTTGGTGTAATTCCGTTCAGCAGTTCGAGCTATAGCCGTGTCTAAAATTTCCTACGGAAAACAACATGGAAAAAACACGTTTTGGGACCCCCCTTTTTTCTCGGCCCCTGCTTGGCAAATCACCCCGAACCTTTCAGGACAGGAGCTGACCTGAGCGTGCCATAAGGTTTGAAACTTTCGCTAAGATTCGTCAACCGGCGCCAAAGTTATTGGGAAAACAAAAAACGCTTTTCCTATGGAAACCAGGTCCTAACTATAACTATCTACTGGCGACTGCCAGTAGTAAGTAGTGGAGACCGCCAGTAGATAATATATATAGTGTAGGGGGTTGTGCTGGGGGTAGTGTTTTAGGGTTTAGGCTTGTGCAGTGGTGTTTGGGTAGTGTAGACTAGAGGGTAGTGCTGGGGGTAGATTTAGGGTTTAGGGTAGTGCAGTGGTGTTTGTGTTGTGTAGGGGGTCGTGCTGGGGGTAGTGTTTTAGGGTTTAGGGTAGTGCAGTGGTGTTTGTGTAGTGTAGGGGGTAGTGTTTTAGGATTTAGGGTCGTGCAGTGTTGTTTGTGTAGTGTAGGGGGTCGTGCTGGGGGTAGTGTTTTAGGGTTTGGTGTTGTACAGTTGTGTTTGTGTAGTATAGGGGTCGTGTTTTAGGGTTTAGGGTAGCGCAGTGGTGTTTGTGTAGTGTAGAGGTCATACTGGGGGAAGTGTTTTAGGGTTTAGCGTAGTACAGTGGTGTTTGGGCAGTGTAGGGGGTAGTGCTGGGGGTAGTGTTTTAGGGTAGCGCAGTGGTGTTTGTGTAGTGTAGGGGGTTGTCCTGGGGGTAGTGTTTTAGGGTTTGGTGTAGTACAGTTGTGTTTGTGTAGTATGGGGGTCGTATTTTAGGGTTTAGGGGAGCACAGTGGTGTTTGTGTAGTGTAGGGTCATACTGGGTGAAGTGTTTTTGGGTTTAGCATAGTGCAGTGGTGTTTGGGTAGTGTAGGGGTCGTGCTGGGGGTAGATTTAGGGTTTAGGGTAGTGCAGTGGTGTTTGTGTAGTGTAGGGGGTCATGCTGGGGGTAGTGTTTTAGAGTTTAGGGTAGTGCAGTGGTGTTTGGGTAGTGTAGGGGGTCGTGCTGGGGTAGATTTAGGGTTTAGGGTAGTGCAGTGGTGTTTGTGTAGTGTATGGGGTCAAACTGGGGGGTAGTGTTTTAGGTTTAGGGTAGTGCAGTGGTGTTTGTGTCGTGTAGGGGGTCGTGCTGGGGGTAGTGTTTTAGGATTTAGGGTCGTGCAGTGGTGTTTGTGTGGTGTAGGGGGTCGTGCTGGGGGTAGTGTTTTAGGGTTTGGTGTTGTACAGTTGTGTTTGTGTGGTATAGGGGTCGTGTTTTAGGGTTTAGGGTAGCGCAGTGGTGTTTGTGTAGTGTAGAGGTCATACTGGGGGAAGTGTTTTAGGGTTTAGCGTAGTACAGTGGTGTTTGGGCAGTGTAGGGGGTAGTGCTGGGGGTAGTGTTTTAGGGTAGCGCAGTGGTGTTTGTGTAGTGTAGGGGGTTGTGCTGGGGGTAGTGTTTTAGGGTTTGGTGTAGTACAGTTGTGTTTGTGTAGTATAGGGGGTCGTGTTTTAGGGTTTAGTGTAGCGCAGTGGTGTTTGTGTAGTGTAGGGTCATACTGGGTGAAGTGTTTTTGGGTTTAGCATAGTGCAGTGGTGTTTGGGTAGTGTAGGGGTCGTGCTGGGGGTAGATTTAGGGTTTAGGGTAGTGCAGTGGTGTTTGTGTAGTGTAGGGGGTCATGCTGGTGGTAGTGTTTTAGAGTTTAGGGTAGTGCAGTGGTGTTTGGGTAGTGTAGGGGGTCGTGCTGGGGTAGATTTAGGGTTTAGGGTAGTGCAGTGGTGTTTGTGTAGTGTATGGGGTCAAACTGGGGGGTAGTGTTTTAGGGTTTAGGGTAGTGCAGTGGTGTTTGTGTAGTCTAGTGGTTCGTACTGGGGTAGTTTTTTAGGGTTTAGTGTAATGCAGTGGTGTTTGTGTAGTGTAGGGGTAGTGTTTTAGGTTTTAGCGTAGTGCAGTGTTGTTTGTGTAGTATAGGGGGTCATACTGGGGGTAGTGTTTTAGGGTTTAGCGTTTTACAGTGGTGTTTGGGTTGTGTAGGGGGAAGTGCTGGGGTAGATTTAAGGTTTAGGGTAGTGCAGTTGTGTTTGTGTAGTGTAGGGGTCGTGCTGGGGGTAGTGTTTTAGGGTTTAGGGTAGTGCAGTGGTGTTTGTGTAGTGTAAGGGTTCATGCTGGTGTAGTGTTTTAGGGTTTAGTGCAGTGGTGTTTGTGTAGTGTAGGGGGTAGTGTTTTAGGGTTTAGGGTAGTGCAGTGGTGTTTGTGTAGTGTGGGGGGTCATGCTGGGGGTAGTGTTTTAGGGTTTAGGGTAGTGCAGTGGTGTTTGTTCAATGTAGGAGGTAGTGTTTTAGGGTTTAGGGTAGTGCAGTGGTGTTTGTGTAGTGTATGGGGTCGTGCTCGGGGTAGTGTTTTAGGGTTTGGTGTAGCACAGAGGTGTTTGTGTAGTATAGGGGGTCGTGTTTTAGGGTGTAGGGTAGCGCAGTGGTGTTTGGGTAGTGTAGGGGGTCTTGCTGGTGCTAGTGTTTTAGGGATTAGGGTAGTGCAGTGGTGTTTGGGTAGCGTAGGGGGTCGGGCTGGGCGTAGTGTTTTAGGGTAGCACAGTGGTGTTTGGTTAGAGTAGGGGTCATGCTAGGGGTAGTGTTTTAGGATTTAGGGTAGTGCAGTGGTGTTTGGGTAGCGTAGGTGGTGCTGCAGGGGGGTATATTTAGGGTTTAGGGTAGCGCAGTGGTGTTTGGGTACCGTAGGGGGTCATGCTGGGGGTTGTGTTTTAGGGTTAAGGGTAGCGCAGTGGTGTTTTGGTAGCGTAGGGGGAGTGTTTTAGGGTTTAGGATAGCACAGTGGTGTTTAGGAAGTGCTGGGGGTAGTGTTTTAGTGTTTAGGGTAGTGCAGTGGTGTTTGTGTAGTGTTTGGGGTAGTGCTGGGGGTAGTGTTTTAAGGTTTAGGGTAGCACAGTGGTGTTTCTGTAGTGTAGGGGGTCATACTGATGGTAGTGTTTTAGGGTTTAGGGTAGTGCAGTGCTGTTTGGGTAGTGTAGGGGGTAGTGTTTTAGGGTTTAGGGTAGTGCAGTGGTGTTTGTGTAGTGTAGGGGGTCATGCTGGGGGTGGTGCTTTAGATTTTAGGGTAGTACAGTTGTGTTTTTGTAGTGTAGGGGGTCTTGTTTAAGGGTTTAGGGTAGTGCAGTGGTGTTTGGGTTGTGTAGGGGGTCATGCTGGTGGTAGTGTTTTTAGGGTTTAGGGTAGTGCAGTGGTGTTTGTGTAGTATAGGGGTAGTGTTTTAGGGTTTAGGGTAGTGCAATGGTGTATGTGTAGTGTAGGGTGTCGTGTTTTAGGGTTTAGGGTAGTGCAGTGGTGTTTGGGTAGTGTAGGGGTAGCGCTGGGGGTAGTGTTTTAGGGTTTAGGGTAGCGCAGTGGTGTTTGTGTAGTGTTGGGGTAGTGCTGCGGGTAGTGTTTTAGGGTTTAGGGTAGCGCAGTGGTGTTTCTGTAGATTACGGGTTCTAACTGGGGGTAGTGTTTTAGGTTTTAGCATAGAGCAGTGGTGTTTGGGTAGTGTAGGGGGTCGTGCTGGGGTAGATTTAGGGTTTAGGGTAGTGCAGTGGTGTTTATGTAGTGTATGGGATCAAGCTGGGGGGTAGTGTTTTAGGGTTTAGGGTAGTGCAGTGGTGTTTGTGTAGTCTAGTGGTTCGTACTGGGGTAGTTTTTTAGGGTTTAGTGTAGTGCAGTGGTGTTTGTGTAGTGTAGGGGGTCGTGCTGGGGGTAGTGTTTTAGGGTTTGGTGTAGTACAGTTGTGTTTGTGTAGTATAGGGGTCGTGTTTTAGGGTTTAGGGTAGCGCAGTGGTGTTTGTGTAGTGTAGGGTCATACTGGGTGAACTGTTTTTGGGTTTAGCATAGTGCAGTGGTGTTTGGGTAGTGTAGGGGTCGTCCTGGGGGTAGATTTAGGGTTAAGGGTAGTGCAGTGGTGTTTGTGTAGTGTAGGGGGTCATGCTGGGGGTAGTGTTTTAGAGTTTAGGGTAGTGAAGTGGTGTTTGTGTAGTGTACGGTTTCGTGCTGGGGCTAGTGTTTTAGGGTTTAGTGTAGTGCAGTGGTGTTTGTGTAGTGTAGGGGGTAGTGTTTTAGGATTTAGCGTAGTGCAGTGGTTTTTGTGTAGTATAGGGGGTCATACTGGGGGTAATGTTTTAGGGTTTAGCGTTTTACAGTGGTGTTTGGGTTGTGTAGGGGGAAGTGCTGGGGGTAGATTTAGGGTTTAGGGTAGTGCAGTGGTGTTTGTGTAGTGTAGGGGGTAGTGTTTTAGGGTTTAGGGTAGTGCAGTGGTGTTTGTGTAGTGTAGGGGTTCATGCTGGGGGTAGTGTTTTAGGGTTTAGGGTAGTGCAGTGGTGTTTGTGTAATGTAGGAGGTAGTGTTTTAGGGTTTAGTGTAGTGCAGTGGTGTTTGTGTAGTGTATGGGGTCGTGCTGGGGGTAGTGTTTTAGGGTTTGGTGTAGCACAGAGGTGTTTGTGTAGTACAGGGGGTCGTGTTTTAGGGTGTAGGGTAGCGCAGTGGTGTTTGGGTAGTGTAGGGGGTCGTGCTGGTGCTAGTGTTTTAGGGATTAGGGTAGCGCAGTGGTGTTTGGGTAGCGCAGGGGGTCGTGCTGGGGGTAGTGTTTTAGGGTAGCACAGTGGTGTTTGGTTAGAGTAGGGGTCATGCTAGGGGTAGTGTTTTAGGATTTAGGGTAGCGCAGTGGTTTTTGGGTAGCGTAGGTGGTGGTGCGGGGGGTAGATTTAGGGTAGCGCAGTGGTGTTTGGGTAGCGTAGGGGGTCGTGCTGGGGGTAGTGTTTTAGGGTTAAGGGTAGCTCAGTGGTGTTTGGGTAGCGTAGGGGTTCATGCTGGTGTAGTGTTTTAGGGTTTAGTGCAGTGGTGTTTGTGTAGTGTAGGGGGTAGTGTTTTAGGGTTTAGGGTAGTACAGTGGTGTTTGTGTTGTGTAGGGGGTCGTGTTTATTGTTTAGGGTAGTGCAGTGGTGTTTGTTAGTGTAGGTGGTCATGCTGGGGTAGATTTAGGGTTTAGGGTAGTGCAGTGGTGTTTGTGTAGTGTTGGGTGTAGTGCAGTGAGTAGTGCTTTAGGGTTTAGGGTAGTGTAGTGGTGTTTGTGTAGTGTAGGGGGTCGTGTTTATTGTTTAGGGTAGTGCAGTGGTGTTTGGTGGTGTAGGTGGTCATGCTGGGGTAGATTTAGGGTTTAGGGTAGTGCAGTGGTGTTTGTGTAGTGTTGGGTGTAGTGCAGGGGGTAGTGCTTTAGGGTTTAGGGTAGTGTAGTGATGTTTGTGTAGTGTAGGGGGTCGTGTTTTAGGTTTTAGGGTAGTGCAGTGGTGTTTGTGTAGTGTAAGGGGTCATGTTTTAGGGTTGAGGGTAGTACAGTGGTGTTTGGGTAGTGTAGGGGGTCGTGCTGGGGGTAGATATAGGGTTTAGGGTAGTGCAGTGGTGTTCGGGTACTGTAGGGGGTCATGCTGGGGGTAGTGTTTTAGGGTTTAGGGTAGCGCAGTGGTGTTTGGGTAGTGTAGACGGTCATGCTGTGGGTAGTGTTTTAGGGTTTAGGGTAGCGCAGTGGTGTTTAGGTAGTGTATTGGGTCGTGCTGGGGGTAGTGTTTTAGTGTTAATGGTAGCGCAGTGGTGTCTGTGTAGTGTAGGGGGTCATGCTGGGGGAGTGTTTTAGGGTTGAGGGTAGCGCAGTGGTGTTTGTTTAGTATAGAGGGTCTTGCTGGGGGTAGTGTTTTAGGGTTTAGGGTAGCGCAGTGGTGTTTGTGTAGTGTAGGGGGTCATGCTGGGGGTTGTGTTTTCGGGTAGCGCAGTGGTGTTTGGGTAGCGTAGGTGGTGGTGCTGGGGGTATATTTAGGGTTTAGGGTAGCGCAGTGGTGTTTGGGTACGGTAGGGGGTCATGCTGGGCGTAGTGTTTTAGGGTTAAGGGTAGCGCAGTGGTGTTTGTGTAGTGTAGGGGGTCATGCTGGGGGAGTGTTTTAGGGTTGAGGGTAGCGCAGTGGTGTTTGTTTAGTATGGAGGGTCTTGCTGGGGGTAGTGTTTTAGGGTTTAGGGTAGCGCAGTGGTGTTTGTGTAGTGTAGGGGGTCATGCTGGGGGTTGTGTTTTCGGGTAGCGCAGTGGTGTTTGGGTAGCGTAGGTGGTGGTGCTGGGGGTATATTTAGGGTTTAGGGTAGTGCAGTGGTGTTTGTGTAGTGTAGGGGGTAGTGTTTTAGGGTTTAGGGTAGTGCAGTGGTGTTTGTGTAGTGTAGGGGGTCATGCTGGGGGTAGTGTTTTAGATTTTAGGGTAGTGCAGTGGTGTTTTTGTAGTGTAGGGGTTAGTGTTTTAGGGCTTAGGGTAGTGCAGTGGTGTTTTTGTAGTGTAGGGGTTGTGCTGGGGATAGTGTTTTATGGTTTGGTGTAGTGCAGTGGTGTTTGTGTAGTGTAGGGGGTCGTGTTTTAGGGTTTAGGGTAGCGCAGTGGTGTTTGGGTAGTGTAGGGGGTAGTGCTGGGGGTAGTGTTTTAGGGTTTAGGTAGCGTAGTGGTATTTGTGTAGTGTTGGGGGTAGTGCTGGGGGTAGTGTTTTAGGGTTTAGCGTAGTGCAGTGGCGTTTGTGTAGTGTAGGGGGTCGTGCTGGGGGTAGTGTTTTAGGGTTTAGGGTAGTACAGTGGTGTTTGTGTAGTATAGAGGGTAGTGTTTTAGGGTTTGGGGTAGTGCAGTTGTGTTTGGATAGTGTAGGGGGTCATGCTGGAGGTAGTGTGTTAGGGTTTAGGGTAGAGCAGTGATGTTTGGGTAGTGTAGGGGGTAGTGCTGGGGGTAGTGTTTTAGGGTTTAGGGTAGTGCAGTGGTGTTTGTGTAGTGTTGGGTTAGTGCTGCGGGTAGTGTTCTAGGGTTTAGGGTAGCGCAGTGGTGTTTCTGTAGTGTAGGGGGTCGTACTGGGGGTAGTGTTTTAGCGTAGTGCAGTGGTGTTTGGGTAGTGTAGGGGGTCATGCTGGGGTAGATTTAAGGTTTAGGGTAGTGCAGTTGTATTTGTGTAGTGTATGGGGTCAAGCTGGGGGGTAGTGTTTTAGGGTTTAGGGTAGTGCAGTGGTGTTTGTGTAGTCTAGTGGTTCGTACTGGGGTAGTGTTTTAGGGTTTAGGGTAGTGCAGTGGTGTTTGTGTAGTGTAGGGGGTCATGCTGGGGGTAGTGTTTTAGATTTTAGGGTAGTGCAGTGGTGTTTTTGTAGTGTAGGGGGTCGTGCTGGGGATAGTGTTTTATGGTTTGGTGTAGTGCAGTGGTGTTTGTGTAGTGTAGGGGGTCGTGTTTTAGGGTTTAGGGTAGCGTAGTGGTGTTTGGGTAGTGTAGGGGGTAGTGCTGGGGGTAGTGTTTTAGGGTTTAGGTAGCATAGTGGTGTTTGTGTAGTGTTGGGGGTAGTGTTTTAGGGTTTAGGGTAGCGCAGTGCTGTTTGTGTAGTGTAGAGGGTCATACTGGGGTCGTGTTTTAGGGTTTAGCGTAGTGCAGTGGTGTTTTGGTAGTGTAGGGGTTCGTGCTGGGGGTAGTGTTTTAGGGTTTAGTGTAGTGCAGTGGTGTTTGTGTAGTGCAGGAGGTAGTGTTTTAGGGTTTAGGGTAGTGCAGTGGTGTTTGTGTAGTGTAGGGGGTCATGCTGGGGGTAGTGTTTTAGATTTTAGGGTAGTGCAGTGGTGTTTTTGTAGGGTAGGGGGTTCGTGTTTTATGGTTTAGGTAGTGCAGTGGTGTTTGGGTAGTGTAGGGGGTCGTGCTAGTGGTAGTGTTTTAGGGTAGTGCAGTCGTGTTTCTGTAGTGTAGGGGGTAGTGTTTTAGGGTTTAGGGTAGTGCAGTGGTGTTTCTGTAGTGTAGGGGGTCTAGCTGGGGATAGTGTTTGAGTATGGTGTAGTGCAGTGGTTTTTGTGTAGTATAGGGGTCGTGTTTTAGGGTTTAGGGTAGTGCAGATGTGTTTGGGTATTATAGGGGCTCATGCTCAGGGTAGTGTTTTAGGGTTTACGGTAGTGCAGTGGTGTTTGGGTAGTGTAGGGGTTCGTGCTGGTGGTAGTGTTTTAGGGTTTAGAGTCATGCAGTGGTGTTTGTGTAGTATAGGGGGTCATGCTTGGGGTAGATTTAGGATAGTGCAGTTGTGTTTGGGTAGTATAGTGGGTCATGCTGGGGGTAGTGTGTTAGGGTTTATGGTAGTGCAGTGGTGTTTGGGTAGTGTAGGCGGTCGTGCTGTGGGTAGATTTAGGGTTTAGGATAGTGCAGGGGTGTTTGTGTAGTGTAGGGGGTCTTGTTTAGGGTTTAGGGTAGTGCAGTGGTGTTTGGTAGTGTGGGTGGTAGTGCTGGGGGTAGATTTAGGGTTTAGGGTAGTGCAGTGGTGTTTGGGTAGCATAGGGGTCATGCTGGGGGTAGTGTTTTAGGGTTAAGGGTAGCGCGTTGGTGTTTGGGTAGCATAGGGGGAGTGTTTTAGGGTTTAGGATAGCACAGTGGTGTTTGGGATGTCCTGGGTGTAGTGTTTTAGGGTTTAGGGTAGTGCAGTGGTGTTTGTGTAATGTAGGAGGTAGTGTTTTAGGGTTCAGGGTAGTGCAGTGCTGTTTGTGTAGTGTAGGCAGTCATGCTGGGGATAGTGTTTTAGGGTTTGGTGTAGCACAGTGGTGGTTGTGTAGTATAGGGGGTCGTGTTTTAGGGTTTAGGGTAGTGCAGTGGTGTTTGGGTAGTGTAGGGGATCGTGCTGGGGCTAGTGTTTTAGGGATTAGGGTAGTGCAGTGGTGTTTGGGTAGCGTAGGGGGTCGTGCTGGGGGTAGTGTTCTAGGGTAGCACAGTGGTGTTTGGATTAGCGTAGGGTTCATGCTAGGGGTAGTGTTTTAGTATTTAGGGTAGCGCAGTGGTGTTTGGGTAGCGTAGGTGGTGGTGCAGGGGGTAGATTTAGGGTAGCGCAGTGGTCTTTGGGTAGCATAGGGGGTCGTGCTGGGGGTAGTGTTTTAGGGTTAAGGGTAGTGCAGTGGTGTTTGGGTAGTGTAGGGGGTAGTGCTGGGGGTAGTGCTTTAGGGTTTAGGATAGCGCAGTGGTGTTTGTGTAGTGTTGGGTGTAGTGCTGGGGGTAGTGTTTTAGGGTGTAGGGTAGCGCAGTGGTGTTTGTGTAGTGTAGGGGATCATACTGAGGGTAGTGTTTTAGGGTTTAGCGTAGTACAGTGGTGTTTGGGTAGTGTAGGGGGTAGTGTTTTAGGGTTTAGGGTAGTCCAGTGGTGTTTGTGTAGTGTAGGAGGTCATGCTGGGGGTAGTGTTTTAGATTTTAGGGTAGTACAGTGGTGTTTTTGTAGTGTAGGGGTCGTGTTTAAGGGTTTAGGGTAGTGCAGTCGTGTTTGGGTAGCGTAGGGGGTCGTGCTGGTGGTAGTGTTTTTAGGGTTTAGGGTAGTGCAGTGGTGTTTGTGTAGTATAGGGGTAGTGTTTTAGGGTTTAGGGTAGTGCAGTGGTGTTTGGGAAGTGTAGGGGGTCGTGCTGGGGGTAGTGTTTTAGGGTATGGGGTAGTGCAGTGGTGTATGTGTAGTGTTGGGGTAGTGCTGCGGGTAGTGATTTAGGGTTTAGGGTAGCGCAGTGGTGTTTCTGTAGTGTAGGGGGTCGTTCTGGGGCTAGTGTTTTAGGTTTTAACGTTGTGCAGTGGAGTTTGAGTAGTGTAGGGGGTCGTGCTGGGGTAGATTTAGGGTTTAGGGTAGTGCAGTGGTGTTTGTGTAGTGTATGGGGGCAAGCTGTGAGTAGTGTTTTAGGGTTTAGGGTAGTGCAGTGGTATTTGTGTAGTCTAGGGGTTCGTAATGTGGTAGTTTTTTAGGGTTTACTGTAGTGCAGTGGTGTTTGTGTAGTGTAGGGGGTAGTGTTTTAGGGTTCAGGGTAGTGCAGTGGGTTTGTGTAGTGTAGGGGTTCGTGCTGGGGGTAGTGTTTTAGGGTTTAGTGTAGTGCAGTGGTGTTTGTGTAGTGTAGGGGTAGTGTTTTAGGGTTTAGGGTAGTGCAGTGGTGTTTGTGTAGTGTAAGGGGGTCATGCTGGGGGTAGTGTTTTAGGTTTTAGGGTAGTGCAGTGGTGTTTTTGTAGTGTAGGGGGTCGTGTTTTAGGATTTAGGGTAGTGTAGTTGTGTTTGGGTAGTGTAGCGGGTTGTGTTTTAGGGTTTAGGGTAGTGCAGTGGTGTTTGGGTAGTGTAGGTGGTCGTGCTGGTGGTAGTGTTTTAGGGTTTAGTGTAGTGCAGTGGTGTTTGTGTAGTGTAGGGGGTCTAGCTGGGGGTAGTCTTTTAGAGTTTGGTGTAGTGCAGTGGTGTTTGTGTAGTATAGGGGTCGTATTTTAGGATTTAGGGTAGTGCAGTTGTGTTTGGGTAGTGTAGGGGTCATGCTCGGGGTAGTGTTTTAGGGTTTAGGGTAGTGCAGTGGTGTTTGGGTAGTGTAGGGTTTTGTGCTGCTGGTAGTATTTTAGGGTTTAGGGTCAAGCAGTGGTGTTTGTGAAGTGTAGGGGTCATGCTGGGGGTAGATTTAGAGTAGTGCAGTTGTGTTTGGGAAGTGTGGGGGTCATGCTGGGCGTAGTGTGTTAGGGTTTAGGGTAGTGCAGTGGTGTTTGGGTAGTGTAGGGGGTCGTGGTGTGGGTAGATTTAGGGTTTAGGGTAGTGTAGTGGTGTTTGTGATGTGTAGGGGGTCCTGCTGGGGGAGTGTTTTAGGGTTTAGGGTAGTGCAGTGGTGTTTGCGTAGTGTTGGGGGTCGTGATGGGGTAGATTTAGGGTTTAGGGTAGTGCAGTGGTGTTTGTGTTGTGTAGGGGGTCCTGCTGGGGTAGTGGTTTAGGGTTTAGGGTAGTGCAGTGGTGTTTGTGTAGTGTAGGGGGTCGTGTTTATTGTTTAGGGTAGTGCAGTGGTGTTTGGTAGTGTTGGTGGTCATGCTGGGGTAGATTTAGGGTTTAGGGTAGTGCAGTGGTGTTTGTGTAGTGTTGGGTGTAGTGCAGGGGGTAGTGTTTAGGGTTTAGGGTAGTGTAGTGGTGTTTGTGTAGTGTAGGGGGTCGTGTTTATTTTTTAGGGTAGTGCAGTGGTGTTTGGTAGTATAGGTGGTCATGCTGGGGTAGATTTAGGGTATAGAGTAGTGCAGTGGTGTTTGTGTAGTGTTGGGTGTAGTGTAGGGGGTGGTTCTTTAGGGTTGAGGGTAGTACAGTGGTGTTTGGGTAGTGTAGGGGGTCGTGCTGGGGGTAGATTTAGGGTTTAGGGTAGTGCAGTGGTGTTCGGGTACTGTAGGGGGTCATGCTGGGGGTGGTGTTTTAGGGTTTAGGGTAGCGCAGTGATGTTTGGGTAGTGTATTGGGTCGTGCTGGGGGTAGTGTTTTAGGGTTAATGGTAGCGCAGTGGTGTTTGTGTAGTGTAGGGGGTCGTGCTGGGGGAGTGTTTTAGGCTTGAGGGTAGCGCAGTGGTTTTTGTTTAGTATAGAGGTTCTTGCTGGGGGTAGTGTTTTAGGGTTTAGGGTAGCGCAGTGGTGTTTGTGTAGTGTAGGGGGTCATGCTGGGGGTTGTGTTTTAGGGTTTTCGGGTAGCGCAGTGGTGTTTGGTTAGCGTAGGGGGTCATGCTAGGGGTAGTGTTTTAGGGTTTAGGGTTGTGCAGTGGTGTTTGGGTAGTGTAGGTGGTGGTTCGGGGGGTATATTTAGGGTTTAGAGTAGCGCTGTGGTGTTTGGGTAGCATAGGGGGTCATGCTGGGGGTAGCGTTTTAGGGTTAAGGGTAGCGCAGTGGTGTTTGGGTAGCGTAGGGGGAGTGTTTTAGGGTTTAGGATAGCACAGTGGTGTTTGGGAAGTGCTGGGGTAGTGTTTTAGGGTTTAGGGTAGAGCAGTGGTGTTTGTGTAGTGTTGGGGGTAGTGCTGGGGGTAGTGTTGTTAGGGTAGTGCAGTGGTGTTTGTGTAGTATAGGGGTAGTGTTTTAGGGTTTAGGGTAGTGCAATGGTGTTTGGGAAGTGTAGGGGGTCATGCTGGGGGTAGTGTTTTAGATTGTAGGCTAGTACAGTGGTGTTTTTGTAGTATAGGGGGTCGTGTTTAAGGGTTTAGGGTAGTGCAGTGGTGTTTGGGTTGTGTAGGGGGTCGTGCTGGTGGTAGTGTTGTTAGGGTAGTGCAGTGGTGTTTGTGTAGTATAGGGGGTAGTGTTTTAGGGTTTAGGGTAGTGCAATGGTGTTTGGGAAGTGTATGGGTCGTGCTGGGGGTAGTGTTTTAGGGTTTGGTGTAGTGCAGTGGTGTAAGTGTAGTGTAGGGGGTCGTGTTTTAGGTTTTAGGGTAGTGCAGTGCTGTTTGGGTAGTGTAGGGGTAGTGCTGGGGGTAGTGTTTTATGGTTTAGGGTAGCGCAGTGGTGTTTGTGTAGTGTTGGGGTAGTGCTGCGGGTAGTGTTTTAGGGTTTAGGGTAGCGCAGTGGTGTTTCTGTAGTGTACGGGGTCGTACTGGGGGTAGTGTTTTAGGTTTTAGCGTAGTGCAGTGGTGTTTGGGTAGTGTAGGGTGTCGTGCTGGGGTAGATTTAGGGTTTAGGGTAGCGCAGTGGTGTTTGTGTAGTGTAGGGGGTCATGCTGGGGGTTGTGTTTTAGGGTTTTCGGGTAGTGCAGTGGTGTTTGGTTAGCGTAGGGGGTCATGCTAGGGGTAGTGTTTTAGGGTTTAGGGTTGTGCAGTGGTGTTTGGGTAGTGTAGGTGGTGGTGCGGGGGGTATATTTAGGGTTTAGGGTAGCGCTGTGGTGTTTGGGTAGCATAGGGGGTCATGCTGGGGGTAGCGTTTTAGGGTTAAGGGTAGTGCAGTGGTGTTTGGGTAGCGTAGGGGGAGTGTTTTAGGGTTTAGGATAGCACAGTGGTGTTTGGGAAGTGCTGGGGTAGTGTTTTAGGGTTTAGGGTAGAGCAGTGGTGTTTGTGTAGTGTTGGGGGTAGTGCTGGGGGTAGTGTTTTAAGGTTTAGGGTAGCGCAGTGGTGTTTCTGTAGTGTTGGGGGTCATACTGAGGGTAGTGTTTTAGGGTTTAGCGTAGTGCAGTGGTGTTTGGGTAGTGTAGGGGGTAGTGTTTTAGGGTTTAGGGTAGAGCAGTGGTGTTTGTGTAGTGTAGGGGGTCATGCTGGGGGTGGTGTTTTAGATTGTAGGCTAGTACAGTGGTGTTTTTTTAGTGTAGGGGGTCGTGTTTAAGGGTTTAGGGTAGTGTAGTGGTGTTTGGGTTGTGTAGGGGGTCGTGCTGGTGGTAGTGTTTTAGGGTTTAGGGTAGTGCAATGGTGTTTGGGAAGTGTATGGGTCGTGCTGGGGGTAGTGTTTTAGGGTTTGGTGTAGTGCAGTGGTGTAAGTGTAGTGTAGGGGGTCGTGTTTTAGGTTTTAGGGTAGTGCAGTGCTGTTTGGGTAGTGTAGGGGTAGTGCTGGGGGTAGTGTTTTATGGTTTAGGGTAGCGCAGTGGTGTTTGTGTAGTGTTGGGGTAGTGCTGCGGGTAGTGTTTTAGGGTTTAGGGTAGCGCAGTGGTGTTTCTGTAGTGTACGGGGTCGTACTGGGGGTAGTGTTTTAGGTTTTAGCGTAGTGCAGTGGTGTTTGGGTAGTGTAGGGGTCGTGCTGGGGTAGATTTAGGGTTTAGGGTAGTGCAGTGGTGTTTGTGCAGTGTATGGGGTCAAGCTGGGGGGTAGTGTTTTAGGGTTTAGGGTAGTGCAGTGGTGTTTGTGTAGACTAGTGGTTTGTACTGGGGTAGTTTTTTAGGGTTTAGTGTAGTGCAGTGGTGTTTGTGCAGTGTAGGGGGTAGTGTTTTAGGGTTTAGGGTAGTGCAGTGGTGTTTGTGTAGTGTAGGGGGTCATGCTGGGGGTAGTGTTTTACATTTTAGGGTAGTGCAGTCGTGTTTTTGTAGTGTAGGGGTTAGTGTTTTAGGGCTTAGGGTAGTGCAGTGGTGTTTGTGTAGTGTAGGGGGTCATGCTGGGGGTAGTGTTTTAGATGTTAGGGTAGTGCAGTGGTGTTTTTGTAGTGTAGGGGTAGTGCTGGGGATAGTGTTTTATGGTTTGGTGTAGTGCAGTGGTGTTTGTGTAGTGTAGGGGGTCGTGTTTTAGGGTTTAGGGTAGCGCAGTGGTGTTTGGGTCGTGTAGGGGGTAGTGCTGGGGGTAGTGTTTTAGGGTTTAGGGTAGCACAGTGGTGTTTGAGTAGTGTAGGGGGTCATACTGGGGTCGTGTTTTAGTGTTTAGCGTAGTGCAGTGGTGTTTGGGTAATGTAGGGGTTTGTGCTGGTGGTAGTGTTTTAGGGTTTAGTGTAGTGCAGGGGGTCTAGCTGGGGGTAGTGTTTGAGTTTGGTGTAGTGCAGTGGTGTTTGTGTAGTATAGGGGTCGTGTTTTAGGGTTTAGGGTAGTGCAGTTGTGTTTGGGTGGTGTAGGGGGTCATGCTTGGGGTAATGTTTTAGGGTTTAGGGTAGAGCAGTGGTGTTTGGGTAGTGTAGGGGTTCGTGCTGGTGGTAGTGTTTTAGAGTTTAGGGTCATGCAGTGGTGTTTGTGTAGTGTAGGGGTTCATGCGGGGGGCAGATTTAGGATAGTGCAGTTGTGTTTGGGTAGTGTAGGGGGTCATGCTGGCGGTAGTGTGTTAGGGTTTAGGGTAGTGCAGTGGTGTTTGGGTAGTGTAGGAGGTTGTGCTGTGGGTAGATTTAGGGTTTAGGGTAGAGCAGTGGTATTTGTGTTGTGTGGGGGGTCGTGCTGGGGTAGTGTTATAGGGTATAGGGTAGTGCAGTGGTGTTTGGGTACTGTGGGGGGGTTGTGCTGGGGTAGATTTAGGGTTTAGGGTAGGGCAGTGGTGTTTGTGTAGTGTAGGGGGTCTATTTAGGGTTTAGGGTAGTGCATTGGTGTTTGGTAGTGTGGGTGGTCATGCTGGGGGTAGATTTAGGGTTTAGGGTAGTGCAGTGGTGTTTGTGTAGTGTTGGGTGTAGTGCTGGGGTAGTGCTTTAGGGTTTAGGTCAGCGTAGTGATGTTTTTGTAGTGTAGGGGGTCGTGTTTTAGGGTTTAGGGTAGTGCAGTCGTGTTTGGGTAGTGTAAGGGGTCGTGTTTTAGGGTTGAGGGTAGTACAGTGGTGTTTGGGATGTGTAGGGGATCGTGCTGGGGTAGATTTAGGGTTTAGGGTAGTGCAGCGGTGTTCGGGTACTGTAGGGGGTCATGCTGGGGGTAGTGTTTTAGGGTTTAGGGTAGCACAGTGGTGTTTGGGTAGTGTAGGGGGTCGTGCTAGGGGTTGTGTTTTAGGGTTAATGGTAGCGCAGTGGTGTTTGTGTAGTGTAGGGGGTCGTGCTGGTGGAGTGTTTTAGGGTTTAGGGTAGCGCAGTGGTGCTTATTTAGAATAGGGGGTCATGCTGGGGGTAGTGTTTTAGGGTTTAGGGTAGCACATTGGTGTTTGTGTAGTGTAGGGGTCATGCTGGGGGTAGTGTTTTAGGGTTTAGGGTAGCGCAGTGGTGTTTGTGTAGTGTAAGGGGTCTTGCTGGGGCTAGTGTTTTAGGGTTTAGGGTAGCGCAGTGGTGTTAGGGTAGCGTAGGGGGTCATGCTGGGGGTAGTGTTTTAGGGCTTAGGGTAGCGCAGTGGTGTTTGGCTAGCGTAGGGTGTCATGCTAGGGGTAGTGTTTTAGGGTTTAGGGTAGTGCAGTGGTGTTTGGGTAGCGTAGGTGGTGGTGCGGGGGTAGATTTAGGGGTTAGGGTAGCGCAGTGGTGTTTGGGTAGCGTAGGGGGTCATGCTGGGGGTAGTGTTTTAGGGTTTAGGATAGCACAGTGGTGTTTGGGTAGTGCTAGGGGGTCATGCTGGGGGTAGTGTTTTAGGGTTTAGGGTAGCGCAGTGGTGTTTGGCTAGCATAGGGGGTCATGCTAGGGGTAGTGTTTTAGGGTTTAGGGTAGTGCAGTGGTGTTTGGGTAGCGTAGGTGGTGGTGCGGGGGTAGATTTAGGGGTTAGGGTAGCGCAGTGGTGTTTGTGTAGTGTAGTGTAGTGGGTCATGCTGGGGGTAGTGTTTTAGATTTTAGGGTAGTGCAGTGGTGTTATTGTAGGGTGGGGGTTGGTGTCTTAGGGTTTAGGGTAGTGCAGTTGTGTTTGGGTAGTGTAGCGGGTCGTGTTTTAGGGTTTAGGTAGTGCAGTGGTGTTTGTGTAGTGTAGGGGGTAGTGTTTTAGGGTTTAGGGTAGTGCAGTGGTGTTTTTGTAGTGTAGGGGGTCGTGTTTATTGTTTAGGGTAGTGCAGTGGTGTTTGGTGGTGTAGGTGGTCATGCTGGGGTAGATTTAGGGTTTAGGGTAGTGCAGTGGTGTTTGTGTAGTGTTGGGTGTAGTGCAGGGGGTAGTGCTTTAGGGTTTAGGGTAGTGTAGTGATGTTTGTGTAGTGTAGGGGGTCGTGTTTTAGGTTTTAGGGTAGTGCAGTGGTGTTTGTGTAGTGTAAGGGGTCATGTTTTAGGGTTGAGGGTAGTACAGTGGTGTTTGGGTAGTGTAGGGGGTCTTGCTGGGGGTAGATATAGGGTTTAGGGTAGTGCAGTGGTGTTCGGGTACTGTAGGGGGTCATGCTGGGGGTAGTGTTTTAGGGTTTAGGGTAGCGCAGTGGTGTTTGGGTAGTGTAGACGGTCGTGCTGTGGGTAGTGTTTTAGGGTTTAGGGTAGCGCAGTGGTGTTTAGGTAGTGTATTGGGTCGTGCTGGGGGTAGTGTTTTAGTGTTAATGGTAGCGCAGTGGTGTTTGTGTAGTGTAGGGGGTCATGCTGGGGGAGTGTTTTAGGGTTGAGGGTAGCGCAGTGGTGTTTGTTTAGTATAGAGGGTCTTGCTGGGGGTAGTGTTTTAGGGTTTAGGGTAGCGCAGTGGTGTTTGTGTAGTGTAGGGGGTCATGCTGGGGGTTGTGTTTTCGGGTAGCGCAGTGGTGTTTGGGTAGCGTAGGTGGTGGTGCTGGGGGTATATTTAGGGTTTAGGGTAGCGCAGTGGTGTTTGGGTACGGTAGGGGGTCATGCTGGGCGTAGTGTTTTAGGGTTAAGGGTAGCGCAGTGGTGTTTGTGTAGTGTAGGGGGTCATGCTGGGGGAGTGTTTTAGGGTTGAGGGTAGCGCAGTGGTGTTTGTTTAGTATGGAGGGTCTTGGTGGGGGTAGTGTTTTAGGGTTTAGGGTAGCGCAGTGGTGTTTGTGTAGTGTAGGGGGTCATGCTGGGGGTTGTGTTTTCGGGTAGCGCAGTGGTGTTTGGGTAGCGTAGGTGGTGGTGCTGGGGGTATATTTAGGGTTTAGGGTAGTGCAGTGGTGTTTGTGTAGTGTAGGGGGTAGTGTTTTAGGGTTTAGGGTAGTGCAGTGGTGTTTGTGTAGTGTAGAGGGGTCATGCTGGGGGTAGTGTTTTAGATTTTAGGGTAGTGCAGTGGTGTTTTTGTAGTGTAGGGGTTAGTGTTTTAGGGCTTAGGGTAGTGCAGTGGTGTTTTTGTAGTGTAGGGGTTGTGCTGGGGATAGTGTTTTATGGTTTGGTGTAGTGCAGTGGTGTTTGTGTAGTGTAGGGGGTCGTGTTTTAGGGTTTAGGGTAGCGCAGTGGTGTTTGGGTAGTGTAGGGGGTAGTGCTGGGGGTAGTGTTATAGGGTTTAGGTAGCGTAGTGGTATTTGTGTAGTGTTGGGGGTAGTGCTGGGGGTAGTGTTTTAGGGTTTAGCGTAGTGCAGTGGCGTTTGCGTAGTGTAGGGGGTTATGCTGGGGGTAGATTTAGGGTTTGGGGTAGTGCAGTGGTGTTTGTGTAGTGTAGGGGGTCGTGCTGGGGGTAGTGTTTTAGGGTTTAGGGTAGTGCAGTGGTGTTTGCGTAGTGTTGGGGGTCGTGATGGGGTAGATTTAGGGTTTAGGGTAGTGCAGTGGTGTTTGTGTTGTGTAGGGGGTCCTGCTGGGGTAGTGGTTTAGGGTTTAGGGTAGTGCAGTGGTGTTTGTGTAGTGTAGGGGGTCGTGTTTATTGTTTAGGGTAGTGCAGTGGTGTTTGGTAGTGTTGGTGGTCATGCTGGGGTAGATTTAGGGTTTAGGGTAGTGCAGTGGTGTTTGTGTAGTGTTGGGTGTAGTGCAGGGGGTAGTGTTTAGGGTTTAGGGTAGTGTAGTGGTGTTTGTGTAGTGTAGGGGGTCGTGTTTATTTTTTAGGGTAGTGCAGTGGTGTTTGGTAGTATAGGTGGTCATGCTGGGGTAGATTTAGGGTTTAGAGTAGTGCAGTGGTGTTTGTGTAGTGTTGGGTGTAGTGTAGGGGGTAGTTCTTTAGGGTTGAGGGTAGTACAGTGGTGTTTGGGTAGTGTAGGGGGTCGTGCTGGGGGTAGATTTAGGGTTTAGGGTAGTGCAGTGGTGTTCGGGTACTGTAGGGGGTCATGCTGGGGGTGGTGTTTTAGGGTTTAGGGTAGCGCAGTGATGTTTGGGTAGTGTATTGGGTCATGCTGGGGGTAGTGTTTTAGGGTTAATGGTAGCGCAGTGGTGTTTGTGTAGTGTAGGGGGTCGTGCTGGGGGAGTGTTTTAGGGTTGAGGGTAGCGCAGTTGTTTTTGTTTAGTATAGAGGTTCTTGCTGGGGGTAGTGTTTTAGGGTTTAGGGTAGCGCAGTGGTGTTTGTGTAGTGTAGGGGGTCATGCTGGGGGTTGTGTTTTAGGGTTTTCGGGTAGCGCAGTGGTGTTTGGTTAGCGTAGGGGGTCATGCTAGGGGTAGTGTTTTAGGGTTTAGGGTTGTGCAGTGGTGTTTGGGTAGTGTAGGTGGTGGTTCGGGGGGTATATTTAGGGTTTAGGGTAGCGCTGTGGTGTTTGGGTAGCATAGGGGGTCATGCTGGGGGTAGCGTTTTAGGGTTAAGGGTAGCGCAGTGGTGTTTGGGTAGCGTAGGGGGAGTGTTTTAGGGTTTAGGATAGCACAGTGGTGTTTGGGAAGTGCTGGGGTAGTGTTTTAGGGTTTAGGGTAGAGCAGTGGTGTTTGTGTAGTGTTGGGGGTAGTGCTGGGGGTAGTGTTGTTAGGGTAGTGCAGTGGTGTTTGTGTAGTATAGGGGGTAGTGTTTTAGGGTTTAGGGTAGTGCAATGGTGTTTGGGAAGTGTAGGGGGTCATGCTGGGGGTAGTGTTTTAGATTGTAGGCTAGTACAGTGGTGTTTTTGTAGTGTAGGGGGTCGTGTTTAAGGGTTTAGGGTAGTGCAGTGGTGTTTGGGTTGTGTAGGGGGTCGTGCTGGTGGTAGTGTTGTTAGGGTAGTGCAGTGGTGTTTGTGTAGTATAGGGGGTAGTGTTTTAGGGTTTAGGGTAGTGCAATGGTGTTTGGGAAGTGTATGGGTCGTGCTGGGGGTAGTGTTTTAGGGTTTGGTGTAGTGCAGTGGTGTAAGTGTAGTGTAGGGGGTCGTGTTTTAGGTTTTAGGGTAGTGCAGTGCTGTTTGGGTAGTGTAGGGGTAGTGCTGGGGGTAGTGTTTTATGGTTTAGGGTAGCGCAGTGGTGTTTGTGTAGTGTTGGGGTAGTGCTGCGGGTAGTGTTTTAGGGTTTAGGGTAGCGCAGTGGTGTTTCTGTAGTGTACGGGGTCGTACTGGGGGTAGTGTTTTAGGTTTTAGCGTAGTGCAGTGGTGTTTGGGTAGTGTAGGGGGTCGTGCTGGGGTAGATTTAGGGTTTAGGGTAGCGCAGTGGTGTTTGTGTAGTGTAGGGGGTCATGCTGGGGGTTGTGTTTTAGGGTTTTCGGGTAGTGCAGTGGTGTTTGGTTAGCGTAGGGGGTCATGCTAGGGGTAGTGTTTTAGGGTTTAGGGTTGTGCAGTGGTGTTTGGGTAGTGTAGGTGGTGGTGCGGGGGGTATATTTAGGGTTTAGGGTAGCGCTGTGGTGTTTGGGTAGCATAGGGGGTCATGCTGGGGGTAGCGTTTTAGGGTTAAGGGTAGCGCAGTGGTGTTTGGGTAGCGTAGGGGGAGTGTTTTAGGGTTTAGGATAGCACAGTGGTGTTTGGGAAGTGCTGGGGTAGTGTTTTAGGGTTTAGGGTAGAGCAGTGGTGTTTGTGTAGTGTTGGGGGTAGTGCTGGGGGTAGTGTTTTAAGGTTTAGGGTAGCGCAGTGGTTTTTCTGTAGTGTAGGGGGTCATACTGAGGGTAGTGTTTTAGGGTTTAGCGTAGTGCAGTGGTGTTTGGGTAGTGTAGGGGGTAGTGTTTTAGGGTTTAGGGTAGTGCAGTGGTGTTTGTGTAGTGTAGGGGGTCATGCTGGGGGTGGTGTTTTAGATTGTAGGCTAGTACAGTGGTGTTTTTGTAGTGTAGGGGGTCGTGTTTAAGGGTTTAGGGTAGTGTAGTGGTGTTTGGGTTGTGTAGGGGGTCGTGCTGGTGGTAGTGTTGTTAGGGTTTAGGGTAGTGCAGTGGTGTTTGTGTAGTATAGGGGGTAGTGTTTTAGGGTTTAGGGTAGTGCAATGGTGTTTGGGAAGTGTATGGGTCATGCTGGGGGTAGTGTTTTAGATGTTAGGGTAGTGCAGTGGTGTTTGGGTAGTGTAGGGGTCGTGCTGGGGTAGATTTAGGGTTTAGGGTAGTGCAGTGGTGTTTGTGCAGTGTATGGGGTCAAGCTGGGGGGTAGTGTTTTAGGGTTTAGGGTAGTGCAGTGGTGTTTGTGTAGTCTAGTGGTTTGTACTGGGGTAGTTTTTTAGGGTTTAGTGTAGTGCAGTGGTGTTTGTGCAGAGTAGGGGGTAGTGTTTTAGGGTTTAGGGTAGTGCAGTGGTGTTTGTGTAGTGTAGGGGGTCATGCTGGGGGTAGTGTTTTACATTTTAGGGTAGTGCAGTCGATTTTTTGTAGTGTAGGGGTTAGTGTTTTAGGGCTTAGGGTAGTGCAGTGGTGTTTGTGTAGTGTAGGGGGTCATGCTGGGGGTAGTGTTTTAGATGTTAGGGTAGTGCAGTGGTGTTTTTGTAGTGTAGGGGTAGTGCTGGGGATAGTGTTTTATGGTTTGGTGTAGTGCAGTGGTGTTTGTGTAGTGTAGGGGGTCGTGTTTTAGGGTTTAGGGTAGCGCAGTGGTGTTTGGGTCGTGTAGGGGGTAGTGCTGGGGGTAGAGTTTTAGGGTTTAGGGTAGCACAGTGGTGTTTGAGTAGTGTAGGGGTTTGTGCTGGGGGTAGTGTTTTAGGGTTTAGTGTAGTGCAGGGGGTCTAGCTGGGGGTAGTGTTTGAGTTTGGTGTAGTGCAGTGGTGTTTGTGTAGTATAGGGGTCGTGTTTTAGGGTTTAGGGTAGTGCAGTTGTGTTTGGGTGGTGTAGGGGGTCATGCTTGGGGTAATGTTTTAGGGTTTAGGGTAGAGCAGTGGTGTTTGGGTAGTGTAGGGGTTCGTGCTGGTGGTAGTGTTTTAGAGTTTAGGGTCATGCAGTGGTGTTTGTGTAGTGTAGGGGTTCATGCGGGGGGCAGATTTAGGATAGTGCAGTTGTGTTTGGGTAGTGTAGGGGGTCATGCTGGCGGTAGTGTGTTAGGGTTTAGGGTAGTGCAGTGGTGTTTGGGTAGTGTAGGGGGTTGTGCTGTGGGTAGATTTAGGGTTTAGGGTAGAGCAGTGGTATTTGTGTTGTGTGGGGGGTCGTGCTGGGGTAGTGTTATAGGGTATAGGGTAGTGCAGTGGTGTTTGGGTACTGTGGGGGGGTTGTGCTGGGGTAGATTTAGGGTTTAGGGTAGTGCAGTGGTGTTTGTGTAGTGTAGGGGGTCTATTTAGGGTTTAGGGTAGTGCATTGGTGTTTGGTAGTGTGGGTGGTCATGCTGGGGGTAGATTTAGGGTTTAGGGTAGTGCAGTGGTGTTTGTGTAGTGTTGGGTGTAGTGCTGGGGTAGTGCTTTAGGGTTTAGGGTAGCGTAGTGATGTTTGTGTAGTGTAGGGGGTCGTGTTTTAGGGTTTAGGGTAGTGCAGTCGTGTTTGGGTAGTGTAAGGGGTCGTGTTTTAGGGTTGAGGGTAGTACAGTGGTGTTTGGGTTGTGTAGGGGATCGGGCTGGGGGTAGATTTAGGGTTTAGGGTAGTGCAGCGGTGTTCGGGTACTGTAGGGGGTCATGCTGGGGGTAGTGTTTTAGGGTTTAGGGTAGCGCAGTGGTGTTTGGGTAGTGTAGGCGGTCGTGCTGTGGGTAGTGTTTTAGGGTTTAGGGTAGCACAGTGGTGTTTGGGTAGTGTAGGGGGTCGTGCTAGGGGTTGTGTTTTAGGGTTAATGGTAGCGCAGTGGTGTTTGTGTAGTGTAGGGGGTCGTGCTGGTGGAGTGTTTTAGGGTTTAGGGTAGCGCAGTGGTGCTTATTTAGTATAGGGGGTCATGCTGGGGGTAGTGTTTTAGGGTTTAGGGTAGCACATTGGTGTTTGTGTAGTGTAGGGGTCATGCTGGGGGTAGTGTTTTAGGGTTTAGGGTAGCGCAGTGGTGTTTGTGTAGTGTAAGGGGTCTTGCAGGGGCTAGTGTTTTAGGGTTTAGGGTAGCGCAGTGGTGTTAGGGTAGCGTAGGGGGTCATGCTGGGGGTAGTGTTTTAGGGCTTAGGGTAGCGCAGTGGTGTTTGGCTAGCGTAGGGTGTCATGCTAGGGGTAGTGTTTTAGGGTTTAGGGTAGTGCAGTGGTGTTTGGGTAGCGTAGGTGGTGGTGCGGGGGTAGATTTAGGGGTTAGGGTAGCGCAGTGGTGTTTGGGTAGCGTAGGGGGTCATGCTGGGGGTAGTGTTTTAGGGTTTAGGATAGCACAGTGGTGTTTGGTTAGTGCTAGGGGGTCATGCTGGGGGTAGTGTTTTAGGGTTTAGGGTAGCGCAGTGGTGTTTGGCTAGCGTAGGGGGTCATGCTAGGGGTAGTGTTTTAGGGGATTAGGGTAGTGCAGTGGTGTTTGGGTAGCGTAGGTGGTGGTGCGGGGGTAGATTTAGGGGTTAGGGTAGCGCAGTGGTGTTTGTGTAGTGTAGTGGGTCATGCTGGGGGTAGTGTTTTAGATTTTAGGGTAGTGCAGTGGTGTTATTGTAGGGTGGGGGTTGGTGTCTTAGGGTTTAGGGTAGTGCCGTTGTGTTTGGGTAGTGTAGCGGGTCGTGTTTTAGGGTTTAGGTAGTGCAGTGGTGTTTGTGTAGTGTAGGGGGTAGTGTTTTAGGGTTTAGGGTAGTGCAGTGGTGTTTTTGTAGTGTAGTGGGTCATGCTGGGGGTAGTGTTTTAGATTTTAGGGTAGTGCAGTGGTGTTATTGTAGGGTGGGGGTTGGTGTTTTAGGGTTTAGGGTAGTTCAGTTGTGTTTGGGTAGTGTAGCGGGTCGTGTTTTAGGGTTTAGGTAGTGCAGTGGTGTTTGGGTAGTGTAGGGGGTCGTGCTGGTGGTAGTGTTTTAGGGTAGTGCAGTGGTGTTTGTGTAGTGTAGGGGCTAGTGTTTTAGGGTTTAGGGTAGTGCAGTGGTGTTTGTGTAGTGAAGGGGGTCTAGCTGGGGGTAGTGTTTGAGTTTGGTGTAGTGCAGTGATGTTTGTGTAGTATAGGGGTCGTGTTTTAGGGTTTAGGGTAGTGCAGTTGTGTTTGGGTGGTGTAGGGGGTCATGCTCGGGGTAATGTTTTAGGGTTTAGGGTAGAGCAGTGGTGTTTGGGTAGTGTAGGGGTTCGTGCTGGTGGTAGTGTTTTAGAGTTTAGGGTCATGCAGTGGTGTTTGTGTAGTGTAGGGGTTCATGCGGGGGGCAGATTTAGGATAGTGCAGTTGTGTTTGGGTAGTGTAGGGGGTCATGCTGGGGGAAGTGTGTTAGGGTTTAGGGTAGTGCAGTGGTGTTTGGGTAGTGTAGGGGGTTGTGCTGTGGGTAGATTTGGGGTTTAGGGTAGAGCAGTGGTATTTGTGTTGTGTGGGGGGTCGTGCTGGGGTATTGTTATAGGGTATAGGGTAGTGCAGTGGTGTTTGGGTACTGTGGGAGTTGTGCTGGGGTAGATTTAGGGTTTAGGGTAGTGCAGTGGTGTTTGTGTAGTGTAGGGGGTCGTGTTTAGGGTTTAGGGTAGTGCAGTGGTGTTTGGTAGTGTGGGTGGTCATGCTGGGGGTAGATTTAGGGTTTAGGGTAGTGCAGTGGTGTTTGTGTAGTGTTGGGTGTAGTGCTGGGGTAGTGCTTTAGGGTTTAGGGTAGCGTAGTGATGTTTGTGTAGTGTAGGGGGTCGTGTTTTAGGGTTTAGGGTAGTGCAGTCGTGTTTGGGTAGTGTAAGGGGTCGTGTTTTAGGGTTGAGGGTAGTACAGTGGTGTTTGGGTTGTGTAGGGGATCGTGCTGGGGGTAGAATTAGGGTTTAGGGTAGTGCAGCGGTGTTCGGGTACTGTAGGGGGTCATGCTGGGGGTAGTGTTTTAGGGTTTAGGGTAGCGCAGTGGTGTTTGGGTAGTGTAGGCGGTCGTGCTGTGGGTAGTGTTTTAGGGTTTAGGGTAGCGCAGTGGTGTTTGGGTAGTGTAGGGGGTCGTGCTAGGGGTTGTGTTTTAGGGTTAATGGTAGCGCAGTGGTGTTTGTGTAGTGTAGGGGGTCGTGCTGGTGGAGTGTTGTAGGGTTTAGGGTAGCGCAGTGGTGCTTATTTAGTATAGGGGGTCATGCTGGGGGTAGTGTTTTAGGGTTTAGGGTAGCACATTGGTGTTTGTGTAGTGTAGGGGCCATGCTGGGGGTAGTGTTTTAGGGTTTAGGGTAGCGCAGTGGTGTTTGTGTAGTGTAGGGGGTCTTGCTGGGGCTAGTGTTTTAGGGTTTAGGGTAGAGCAGTGGTGTTAGGGTAGCGTAGGGGGTCATGCTGGGGGTAGTGTTTTAGGGTTTAGGGTAGCGCAGTGGTGTTTGGCTAGCGTAGGGGGTCATGCTAGGGGTAGTGTTTTAGGGTTTGGGGTAGTGCAGTGGTGTTTGGGTAGTGTAGGTGGTGGTGCGGGGGTAGATTTAGGGGTTAGGGTAGCGCAGTGGTGTTTGGGTAGCGTAGGGGGTCATGCTGGGGGTAGTGTTTTAGGGTTTAGGATAGCACAGTGGTGTTTGGGTAGTGCTAGGGGTAGTGTTTTAGGGTTTAAGGTAGCGCAGTGGTGTTTGTATAGTGTTGGGGGTAGTGCTGGGGGTAGTGTTTTAAGGTTTGGGGTAGCGCAGTGGTGTTTCTGTAGTGTAGGGAGTCATACTGAGGGTAGTGTTTTAGGGTTTAGCGTAGTGCAGTGGTGTTTGGGTAGTGTAGGGGGTAGTGTTTTAGGGTTTAGGGTAGTGCAGTGGTGTTTGTGTAGTGTAGGGGGTCATGCTGGGGGTGGTGTTTTAGATTGTAGGCTAGTACAGTGGTGTTTTTGTAGTGTAGGGGGTCGTGTTTAAGGGTTTAGGGTAGTGTAGTGGTGTTTGGGTTGTGTAGGGGGTCGTGCTGGTGGTAGTGTTGTTAGGGTTTAGGGTAGTGCAGTGGTGTTTGTGTAGTATAGGGGGTAGTGTTTTAGGGTTTAGGGTAGTGCAATGGTGTTTGGGAAGTGTATGGGTCGTGCTGGGGGTAGTGTTTTAGGGTTTGGTGTAGTGCAGTGGTGTAAGTGTAGTGTAGGGGGTCGTGTTTTAGGTTTTAGGGTAGTGCAGTGCTGTTTGGGTAGTGTAGGGGTAGTGCTGGGGGTAGTGTTTTATGGTTTAGGGTAGCGCAGTGGTGTTTGTGTAGTGTTGGGGTAGTGCTGCGGGTAGTGTTTTAGGGTTTAGGGTAGCGCAGTGGTGTTTCTGTAGTGTACGGGGTCGTACTGGGGGTAGTGTTTTAGGTTTTAGCGTAGTGCAGTGGTGTTTGGGTAGTGTAGGGGTCGTGCTGGGGTAGATTTAGGGTTTAGGGTAGTGCAGTGGTGTTTGTGCAGTGTATGGGGTCAAGCTGGGGGGTAGTGTTTTAGGGTTTAGGGTAGTGCAGTGGTGTTTGTGTAGTCTAGTGGTTTGTACTGGGGTAGTTTTTTAGGGTTTAGTGTAGTGCAGTGGTGTTTGTGCAGTGTAGGGGGTAGTGTTTTAGGGTTTAGGGTAGTGCAGTGGTGTTTGTGTAGTGTAGGGGGTCATGCTGGGGGTAGTATTTTACATTTTAGGGTAGTGCAGTCGTGTTTTTGTAGTGTAGGGGTTAGTGTTTTAGGGCTTAGGGTAGTGCAGTGGTGTTTGTGTAGTGTAGGGGGTCATGCTGGGGGTAGTGTTTTAGATGTTAGGGTAGTGCAGTGGTGTTTTTGTAGTGTAGGGGTCGTGCTGGGGATAGTGTTTTATGGTTTGGTGTAGTGCAGTGGTGTTTGTGTAGTGTAGGGGGTCGTGTTTTAGGGTTTAGGGTAGCGCAGTGGTGTTTGGGTCGTGTAGGGGTAGTGCTGGGGGTAGTGTTTTACGGTTTAGGGTAGCACAGTGGTGTTTGAGTAGTGTAGGGGGTCATACTGGGGTCGTGTTTTAGTGTTTAGCGTAGTGCAGTGGTGTTTGGGTAATGTAGGGGTTTGTGCTGGGGGTAGTGTTTTAGGGTTTATTGTAGTGCAGTGGTGCGTGTGTAGTGTAGGGGGTAGTGTTTTAGGGTTTAGGGTAGTGCAGTGGTGTTTGTGTAGTGTAGTGGGTCATGCTGGGGGTAGTGTTTTAGATTTTAGGGTAGTGCAGTGGTGTTATTGTAGGGTGGGGGTTGGTGTTTTAGGGTTTAGGGTAGTGCAGTTGTGTTTGGGTAGTGTAGCGGGTCGTGTTTTAGGGTTTAGGTAGTGCAGTGGTGTTTGGGTAGTGTAGGGGGTCGTGCTGTGGGTAGTGTTTTAGGGTTTAGGGTAGCGCAGTGGTGTTTGGGTAGTGTAGGGGGTCGTGCTAGGGGTTGTGTTTTAGGGTTAATGGTAGCGCAGTGGTGTTTGTGTAGTGTAGGGGGTCGTGCTGGTGGAGTGTTGTAGGGTTTAGGGTAGCGCAGTGGTGCTTATTTAGTATAGGGGGTCATGCTGGGGGTAGTGTTTTAGGGTTTAGGGTAGCACATTGGTGTTTGTGTAGTGTAGGGGCCATGCTGGGGGTAGTGTTTTAGGGTTTAGGGTAGCGCAGTGGTGTTTGTGTAGTGTAGGGGGTCTTGCTGGGGCTAGTGTTTTAGGGTTTAGGGTAGAGCAGTGGTGTTAGGGTAGCGTAGGGGGTCATGCTGGGGGTAGTGTTTTAGAGTTTAGGGTAGCGCAGTGGTGTTTGGCTAGCGTAGGGGGTCATGCTAGGGGTAGTGTTTTAGGGTTTAGGGTAGTGCAGTGGTGTTTGGGTAGTGTAGGTGGTGGTGCGGGGGTAGATTTAGGGGTTAGGGTAGCGCAGTGGTGTTTGGGTAGCGTAGGGGGTCATGCTGGGGGTAGTGTTTTAGGGTTTAGGATAGCACAGTGGTGTTTTGGTAGTGCTAGGGGTAGTGTTTTAGGGTTTAAGGTAGAGCAGTGGTGTTTGTGTAGTGTTGGGGGTAGTGCTGGGGGTAGTGTTTTAAGGTTTGGGGTAGCGCAGTGGTGTTTCTGTAGTGTAGAGAGTCATACTGAGGGTAGTGTTTTAGGGTTTAGCGTAGTGCAGTGGTGTTTGGGTAGTGTAGGGGGTAGTGTTTTAGGGTTTAGGGTAGTGCAGTGGTGTTTGTGTAGTGTAGGGGGTCATGCTGGGGGTGGTGTTTTAGATTGTAGGCTAGTACAGTGGTGTTTTTGTAGTGTAGGGGGTCGTGTTTAAGGGTTTAGGGTAGTGTAGTGGTGTTTGGGTTGTGTAGGGGGTCGTGCTGGTGGTAGTGTTGTTAGGGTTTAGGGTAGTGCAGTGGTGTTTGTGTAGTATAGGGGGTAGTGTTTTAGGGTTTAGGGTAGTGCAATGGTGTTTGGGAAGTGTATGGGTCGTGCTGGGGGTAGTGTTTTAGGGTTTGGTGTAGTGCAGTGGTGTAAGTGCAGTGTAGGGGGTCGTGTTTTAGGTTTTAGGGTAGTGCAGTGCTGTTTGGGTAGTGTAGGGGTAGTGCTGGGGGTAGTGTTTTATGGTTTAGGGTAGCGCAGTGGTGTTTGTGTAGTGTTGGGGTAGTGCTGCGGGTAGTGTTTTAGGGTTTAGGGTAGCGCAGTGGTGTTTCTGTAGTGTACGGGGTCGTACTGGGGGTAGTGTTTTAGGTTTTAGCGTAGTGCAGTGGTGTTTGGGTAGTGTAGGGGTCGTGCTGGGGTAGATTTAGGGTTTAGGGTAGTGCAGGGGTGTTTGTGCAGTGTATGGGGTCAAGCTGGGGGGTAGTGTTTTAGGGTTTAGGGTAGTGCAGTGGTGTTTGTGTAGTCTAGTGGTTTGTACTGGGGTAGTTTTTTAGGGTTTAGTGTAGTGCAGTGGTGTTTGTGCAGTGTAGGGGGTAGTGTTTTAGGGTTTAGGGTAGTGCAGTGGTGTTTGTGTCGTGTAGGGGGTCATGCTGGGGGTAGTGTTTTACATTTTAGGGTAGTGCAGTCGTGTTTTTGTAGTGTAGGGGTTAGTGTTTTAGGGCTTAGGGTAGTGCAGTGGTGTTTGTGTAGTGTAGGGGGTCATGCTGGGGGTAGTGTTTTAGATGTTAGGGTAGTGCAGTGGTGTTTTTGTAGTGTAGGGGTCGTGCTGGGGATAGTGTTTTATGGTTTGGTGTAGTGCAGTGGTGTTTGTGTAGTGTAGGGGGTCGTGTTTTAGGGTTTAGGGTAGCGCAGTGGTGTTTGGGTCGTGTAGGGGGTAGTGCTGGGGGTAGTGTTTTAGGGTTTAGGGTAGCAGAGTGGTGTTTGAGTAGTGTAGGGGGTCATACTGGGGTGGTGTTTTAGTGTTTAGCGTAGTGCAGTGGTGTTTGGGTAATGTAGGGGTTTGTGCTGGGGGTAGTGTTTTAGGGTTTAGTGTAGTGCAGTGGTGTGTGTGTAGTGTAGGGGGTAGTGTTTTAGGGTTTAGGGTAGTGCAGTGGTGTTTGTGTAGTGTAGTGGGTCATGCTGGGGGTAGTGTTTTAGATTTTAGGGTAGTGCAGTGGTGTTATTGTAGGGTGGGGGTTGGTGTTTTAGGGTTTAGGGTAGTGCAGTTGTGTTTGGGTAGTGTAGCGGGTCGTGTTTTAGGGTTTAGGTAGTGCAGTGGTGTTTGGGTAGTGTAGGGGGTCGTGCTGGTGGTAGTGTTTTAGGGTAGTGCAGTGGTGTTTGTGTCGTGTAGGGGCTAGTGTTTTAGGGTTTAGGGTAGTGCAGGTGTGTTTGTGTAGTGAAGGGGGTCTAGCTGGGGGTAGTGTTTGAGTTTGGTGTAGTGCAGTGGTGTTTGTGTAGTATAGGGGTCGTGTTTTAGGGTTTAGGGTAGTGCAGTTGTGTTTGGGTGGTGTAGGGGGTCATGCTCGGGGTAATGTTTTAGGGTTTAGGGTAGAGCAGTGGTGTTTGGGTAGTGTAGGGGTTCGTGCTGGTGGTAGTGTTTTAGAGTTTAGGGTCATGCAGTGGTGTTTGTGTAGTGTAGGGGTTCATGCGGGGGGCAGATTTAGGATAGTGCAGTTGTGTTTGGGTAGTGTAGGGGGTCATGCTGGCGGTAGTGTGTTAGGGTTTAGGGTAGTGCAGTGGTGTTTGGGTAGTGTAGGGGGTTGTGCTGTGGGTAGATTTAGGGTTTAGGGTAGAGCAGTGGTATTTGTGTTGTGTGGGGGGTCGTGCTGGGGTAGTGTTATAGGGTATAGGGTAGCGCAGTGGTGTTTGGGTACTGTGGGGGGTTGTGCTGGGGTAGATTTAGGGTTTAGGGTAGTGCAGTGGTGTTTGTGTAGTGTAGGGGGTCTATTTAGGGTTTAGGGTAGTGCATTGGTGTTTGGTAGTGTGGGTGGTCATGCTGGGGGTAGATTTAGGGTTTAGGGTAGTGCAGTGGTGTTTGTGTAGTGTTGGGTGTAGTGCTGGGGTAGTGCTTTAGGGTTTAGGGTAGCGTAGTGATGTTTGTGTAGTGTAGGGGGTCGTGTTTTAGGGTTTAGGGTAGTGCAGTCGTGTTTGGGTAGTGTAAGGGGTCGTGTTTTAGGGTTGAGGGTAGTACAGTGGTGTTTGGGTTGTGTAGGGGATCGTGCTGGGGGTAGATTTAGGGTTTAGGGTAGTGCAGCGGTGTTCGGGTACTGTAGGGGGTCGTGCTGTGGGTAGTGTTTTAGGGTTTAGGGTAGCACAGTGGTGTTTGGGTAGTGTAGGGGGTCGTGCTAGAGGTTGTGTTTTAGGGTTAATGGTAGCGCAGTGGTGTTTGTGTAGTGTAGGGGGTCGTGCTGGTGGAGTGTTTTAGGGTTTAGGGTAGCGCAGTGGTGCTTATTTAGTATAGGGGGTCATGCTGGGGGTAGTGTTTTAGGGTTTAGGGTAGCACATTGGTGTTTGTGTAGTGTAGGGGTCATGCTGGGGGTAGTGTTTTAGGGTTTAGGGTAGCGCAGTGGTGTTTGTGTAGTGTAGGGGGTCTTGCTGGGGCTAGTGTTTTAGGGTTTAGGGTAGCGCAGTGGTGTTAGGGTAGCGTAGGGGGTCATGCTGGGGGTAGTGTTTTAGGGCTTAGGGTAGCGCAGTGGTGTTTGGCTAGCGTAGGGTGTCATGCTAGGGGTAGTGTTTTAGGGTTTAGGGTAGTGCAGTGGTGTTTGGGTAGCGTAGGTGGTGGTGCGGGGGTAGATTTAGGGGTTAGGGTAGCGCAGTGGTGTTTGGGTAGCGTAGGGGGTCATGCTGGGGGTAGTGTTTTAGGGTTTAGGATAGCACAGTGGTGTTTGGGTAGTGCTAGGGGGTCATGCTGGGGGTAGTGTTTTAGGGTTTAGGGTAGCGCAGTGGTGTTTGGCTAGCATAGGGGGTCATGCTAGGGGTAGTGTTTTAGGGTTTAGGGTAGTGCAGTGGTGTTTGGGTAGCGTAGGTGGTGGTGCGGGGGTAGATTTAGGGGTTAGGGTAGCGCAGTGGTGTTTGTGTAGTGTAGTGGGTCATGCTGGGGGTAGTGTTTTAGATTTTAGGGTAGTGCAGTGGTGTTTTTGTAGGGTGGGGGTTGGTGTCTTAGGGTTTAGGGTAGTGCAGTTGTGTTTGGGTAGTGTAGCGGGTCGTGTTTTAGGGTTTAGGTAGTGCAGTGGTGTTTGTGTAGTGTAGGGGGTAGTGTTTTAGGGTTTAGGGTAGTGTAGTGGTGTTTTTGTAGTGTAGTGGGTCATGCTGGGGGTAGTGTTTTAGATTTTAGGGTAGTGCAGTGGTGTTATTGTAGGGTGGGGGTTGGTGTTTTAGGGTTTAGGGTAGTGCAGTTGTGTTTGGGTAGTGTAGCGGGTCGTGTTTTAGGGTTTAGGTAGTGCAGTGGTGTTTGGGTAGTGTAGGGGGTCGTGCTGGTGGTAGTGTTTTAGGGTAGTGCAGTGGTGTTTGTGTAGTGTAGGGGCTAGTGTTTTAGGGTTTATGGTAGTGCAGTGGTGTTTGTGTTGTGAAGGGGGTCTAGCTGGGGGTAGTGTTTGAGTTTGGTGTAGTGCAGTGGTGTTTGTGTAGTATAGGGGTCGTGTTTTAGGGTTTAGGGTAGTGCAGTTGTGTTTGGGTGGTGTAGGGGGTCATGCTCGGGGTAATGTTTTAGGGTTTAGGGTAGAGCAGTGGTGTTTGGGTAGTGTAGGGGTTCGTGCTGGTGGTAGTGTTTTAGAGTTTAGGGTCATGCAGTGGTGTTTGTGTAGTGTAGGGGTTCATGCGGGGGGCAGATTTAGGATAGTGCAGTTGTGTTTGGGTAGTGTAGGGGGTCATGCTGGGGGAAGTGTGTTAGGGTTTAGGGTAGTGCAGTGGTGTTTGGGTAGTGTAGGGGGTTGTGCTGTGGGTAGATTTAGGGTTTAGGGTAGAGCAGTGGTATTTGTGTTATGTGGGGGGTCGTGCTGGGGTATTGGTATAGGGTATAGGGTAGTGCAGTGGTGTTTGGGTACTGTGGGGGGTTGTGCTGGGGTAGATTTAGGGTTTAGGGTAGTGCAGTGGTGTTTGTGTAGTGTAGGGGGTCGTGTTTAGGGTTTAGGGTAGTGCAGTGGTGTTTGGTAGTGTGGGTGGTCATGCTGGGGGTAGATTTAGGGTTTAGGGTAGTGCAGTGGTGTTTGTGTAGTGTTGGGTGTAGTGCTGGGGTAGTGCTTTAGGGTTTAGGGTAGCGTAGTGATGTTTGTGTAGTGTAGGGGGTCGTGTTTTAGGGTTTAGGGTAGTACAGTGGTGTTTGGGTTGTGTAGGGGATCGTGCTGGGGGTAGGTTTAGGGTTTGGGGTAGTGCAGCGGTGTTCGGGTACTGTAGGGGGTCATGCTGGGGGTAGTGTTTTAGGGTTTAGGGTAGCGCAGTGGTGTTTGGGTAGTGTAGGCGGTCGTGCTGTGGGTAGTGTTTTAGGGTTTAGGGTAGCGCAGTGGTGTTTGGGTAGTGTAGGGGGTCGTGCTAGGGGTTGTGTTTTAGGGTTAATGGTAGCGCAGTGGTGTTTGTGTAGTGTAGGGGGTCATGCTGGTGGAGTGTTGTAGGGTTTAGGGTAGCGCAGTGGTGCTTATTTAGTATAGGGGGTCATGCTGGGGGTAGTGTTTTAGGGTTTAGGGTAGCACATTGGTGTTTGTGTAGTGTAGGGGCCATGCTGGGGGTAGTGTTTTAGGGTTTAGGGTAGCGCAGTGGTGTTTGTGTAGTGTAGGGGGTCTTGCTGGGGCTAGTGTTTTAGGGTTTAGGGTAGAGCAGTGGTGTTAGGGTAGCGTAGGGGGTCATGCTGGGGGTAGTGTTTTAGGGTTTAGGGTAGCGCAGTGGTGTTTGGCTAGCGTAGGGGGTCATGCTAGGGGTAGTGTTTTAGGGTTTAGGGTAGTGCAGTGGTGTTTGGGTAGTGTAGGTGGTGGTACGGGGGTAGATTTAGGGGTTAGGGTAGCGCAGTGGTGTTTGGGTAGCGTAGGGGGTCATGCTGGGGGTAGTGTTTTAGGGTTTAGGATAGCACAGTGGTGTTTGGGTGGTGCTAGGGGTAGTGTTTTAGGGTTTAAGGTAGCGCAGTGGTGTTTGTGTAGTGTTGGGGGTAGTGCTGGGGGTAGTGTTTTAATGTTTGGGGTAGCGCAGTGGTGTTTCTGTAGTGTAGGGGGTCATACTGAGGGTAGTGTTTTAGGGTTTAGCGTAGTGCAGTGGTGTTTTTGTAGTGTAGGGGGTCGTGTTTAAGGGTTTAGGGTAGTGCAGTTGTTTTTGGGTAGTGTAGGGGGTCGTGCTGGTGGTAGTGTTTTTAGGGTTTAGGGTAGTGCAGTGGTGTTTGTGTAGTATAGGGGACAGTGTTTTAGGGTTTAGGGTAGTGCAATGGTGTTTGGGAAGTGTATGGGTCGTGCTGGGGGTAGTGTTTTAGGGTTAGGTGTAGTGCAGTGTTGTTTGTGTAGTGTAGGGGGTCATGTTTTAGTGTTTAGGGTAGTGCAGTGGTGTTTGGCTAGCGTAGGGGGTCATGCTAGGGGTAGTGTTTTAGGGTTTAGGGTAGTGCAGTAGTGTTTGGGTAGCGTAGGTGGTGGTGCGGGGGGTAGATTTAGGGGTTAGGGTAGCGCAGTGGTATTTGGGTAGCGTAGGGGGTCATGCTAGGGGTAGTGTTTTAGGGTTTAGGGTAGTGCAGTGGTGTTTGGGTAGCGTAGGTGGTGGTGCGGGGGTAGATTTAGGGGTTAGGGTAGCGCAGTGGTGTTTGGGTAGCGTAGGGGGTCATGCTGGGGGTAGTGTTTTAGGGTTTAGGATAGCACAGTGGTGTTTGGGTAGTGCTAGGGGGTCATGCTGGGGGTAGTGTTTTAGGGTTTAGGGTAGCGCAGTGGTGTTTGGCTAGCGTAGGGGGTCATGCTAGGGGTAGTGTTTTAGGGTTTAGGGTAGTGCAGTGGTGTTTGGGTAGCGTAGGTGGTGGTGCGGGGGTAGATTTAGGGGTTAGGGTAGCGCAGTGGTGTTTGTGTAGTGTAGTGGGTCATGCTGGGGGTAGTGTTTTAGATTTTAGGGTAGTGCAGTGGTGTTATTGTAGGGTGGGGGTTGGTGTCTTAGGGTTTAGGGTAGTGCAGTTGTGTTTGGGTAGTGTAGCGGGTCGTGTTTTAGGGTTTAGGTAGTGCAGTGGTGTTTGTGTAGTGTAGGGGGTAGTGTTTTAGGGTTTAGGGTAGTGCAGTGGTGTTTTTGTAGTGTAGTGGGTCATGCTGGGGGTAGTGTTTTAGATTTTAGGGTAGTGCAGTGGTGTTATTGTAGGGTGGGGGTTGGTGTTTTAGGGTTTAGGGTAGTGCAGTTGTGTTTGGGTAGTGTAGTGGGTCGTGTTTTAGGGTTTAGGTAGTGCAGTGGTGTTTGGGTAGTATAGGGGGTCGTGCTGGTGGTAGTGTTTTAGGGTAGTGCAGTGGTGTTTGTGTAGTGTAGGGGCTAGTGTTTTAGGGTTTAGGGTAGTGCAGTGGTGTTTGTGTAGTGAAGGGGGTCTAGCTGGGGGTAGTGTTTGAGTTTGGTGTAGTGCAGTGGTGTTTGTGTAGTATAGGGGTCGTGTTTTAGGGTTTAGGGTAGTGCAGTTGTGTTTGGGTGGCGTAGGTGGTGGTGCGGGGGGTAGATTTAGGGGTTAGGGTTGCGCAGTGGTGTTTGGGTAGCGTAGGGGGTCATGCTGGGGGTAGTGTTTTAGGGTTTAGGATAGCACAGTGGTGTTTGGGTAGTGCTGGGGGTAGTGTTTTAGGGTTTAAGGTAGCGCAGTGGTGTTTGTGTAGTGTTGGGGGTAGTGCTGGGGGTAGTGTTTTAAGGTTTGGGGTAGCGCAGTGGTGTTTCTGTAGTGTAGGGGGTCATACTGAGGGTAGTGTTTTAGGGTTTAGCGTAGTGCAGTGGTGTTTGGGTAGTGTATGGGGTAGTGTTTTAGGGTTTAGGGTAGTGCAGTGGTGTTTGTGTAGTGTAGGGGGTCATGTTGGGGGTAGTGTTTTAGATTTTAGGGTAGTACAGTGGTGTTTTTGTAGTGTAGGGGGTCGTGTTTAAGGGTTTAGGGTAGTGCAGTTGTGTTTGGGCAGTGTAGGGTGTCGTGCTGGTGTTAGTGTTTTTAGGGTTTAGGGTAGTGCAGTGGTGTTTGTGTAGTATAGGGGATAGTGTTTTAGGGTTTAGGGTAGTGCAATGGTGTTTGGGAAGTGTATGGGTCGTGCTGGGGGTAGTGTTTTAGGGTTTGGTGTAGTGCAGTGTTGTATGTGTAGTGTAGGGGGTCATGTTTTAGCGTTTAGGGTAGTGCAGTGGTGTTTGGGTAGTGTAGGGGGTAGTGCTGGGGGTAGTGTTTTAGGGTTTAGGGTAGCGCAGTGGTGTTTGTGTAGTGTTGGGTTAGTGCTGCGGGTAGTGTTCTAGGGTTTAGGGTAGCGCAGTGGTGTTTCTGTAGTGTAGGGGGTCATACTGGGGGTAGTGTTTTAGCGTAGTGCAGTGGTGTTTGGGTAGTGTAGGGGGTCATGCTGGGGTAGATTTAAGGTTTAGGGTAATGCAGTTGTATTTGTGTAGTGTATGGGGTCAAGCTGGGGGGTAGTGTTTTAGGGTTTATGGGTAGTGCAGTGGTGTTTGTGTAGTCTAGTGGTTCGTACTGGGGTAGTGTTTTAGGGTTTAGGGTAGTGCAGTGGTGTTTGGGTAGTGTAGGGGGTCATGCTGGGGGTAGTGTTTTAGATTGTAGGGTAGTGCAGTGGTGTTTTTGTAGTGTAGGGGGTCGTGTTGGGGATAGTGTTTTATGGTTTGGTGTAGTGCAGTGGTGTTTGTGTAGTGTAGGGGGTCGTGTTTTAGGGTTTAGGGTAGCGTAGTGGTGTTTGGGTAGTGTAGGGGGTAGTGCTGGGGTTAGTGTTTTAGGGTTTAGGTAGTGTAGTGGTGTTTGTGTAGTGTTGGGGGTAGTGTTTTAGGGTTTAGGGTAGCGCAGTGCTGTTTGGGTAGTGTAGAGGGTCATACTGGGGTCGTGTTTTAGGGTTTAGCATAGTGCAGTGGTGTTTGGGTAGTGTAGGGGTTCGTGCTGGGGGTAGTGTTTTAGAGTTTAGTGTAGTGCAGTGGTGTTTGTGTAGTGTAGGAGTTAGTGTTTTAGGGTTTAGGGTAGTGCAGTGGTGTTTGTGTAGTGTAGGGGGTCATGCTGGGGGTAGTGTTTTAGATTTTAGGGTAGTGCAGTGGTGTTTTTGTAGGGTAGGGGGTTCGTGTTTTATGGTTTAGGTAGTGCAGTGGTGTTTGGGTAGTGTAGGGGGTCGTGCTAGTGGTAGTGTTTTAGGGTAGTGCAGTCGTGTTTCTGTAGTGTAGGGGGTAGTGTTTTAGGGTTTAGGGTAGTGCAGTGGTGTTTCTGTAGTGTAGGGGGTCTAGCTGGGGATAGTGTTTGAGTTTGGTGTAGTGCATTGGTTTTTGTGTAGTATAGGGGTCGTGTTTTAGGGTTTAGGGTAGTGCAGATATGTTTGGGTATTATAGGGGCTCATGCTCAGGGTAGTGTTTTAGGGTTTAGGGTAGTGCAGTGGTGTTTGGGTGGTGTAGGGGTTCGTGCTGGTGGTAGTGTTTTAGGGTTTAGAGTCATGCAGTTGTGTTTGGGTAGTATAGTGGGTCATGCTGGGGGTAGTGTGTTAGGGTTTAGGGTAGTGCAGTGGTGTTTGGGTAGTGTAGGGGGTCGTGCTGTGGGTAGATTTAGGGTTTAGGATAGTGCAGTGGTGTTTGTGTAGTGTAGGGGGTCTTGTTTAGGGTTTAGGGTAGTGCAGTGGTGTTTGGTAGTGTGGGTGGTAATGCTGGGGGTAGATTTAGGGTTTAGGGTAGTGCAGTGGTGTTTGGGTAGCATAGGGGGTCATGCTGGGGGTAGTGTTTTAGGGTTAAGGGTAGCGCGGTGGTGTTTGGGTAGCATAGGGGGAGTGTTTTAGGGTTTAGGATAGCACAGTGGTGTTTGGGATGTCCTTGGTATAGTGTTTTAGGGTTTAGGGTAGAGCAGTGGTGTTTGTGTAGTGTTGGGGGTAATGCTGGGGGTAGTGTTTTAAGGTTTAGGGTAGCGCAGTGGTGTTTCTGTAGTGTAGGGGGTCATACTGAGGGTAGTGTTTTAGGGTTTAGCGTAGTGCAGTGGTGTTTGGGTAGTATAGGGGGTAGTGTTTTAGGGTTTAGGGTAGTGCAGTGGTGTTTGTGTAGTGTAGGGGGTCATGCTGGGGGTAGTGTTTTAGATTTTAGGGTAGTGCAGTGGTGTTATTGTAGGGTGGGGGTTGGTGTTTTAGGGTGTAGGGTAGTGCAGTTGTGTTTGGGTAGTGTAGCGGGTCGTGTTTTAGGGTTTAGGTAGTGCAGTGGTGTTTGGGTAGTGTAGGGGGTCGTGCTGGTGGTAGTGTTTTAGGGTAGTGCAGTGGTGTTTGTGTAGTGTAGGTGCTAGTGTTTTAGGGTTTAGGGTAGTGCAGTGGTGTTTGTGTAGTGAAGGGGGTCTAGCTGGGGGTAGTGTTTGAGTTTGGTGTAGTGCAGTGGTGTTTGTGTAGTATAGGGGTCGTGTTTTAGGGTTTAGGGTAGTGCAGTTGTGTTTCGGTGGTGTAGGGGGTCATGCTCGGGGTAATGTTTTAGGGTTTAGGGTAGAGCAGTGGTGTTTGGGTAGTGTAGGGGTTCGTGCTGGTGGTAGTGTTTTAGAGTTTAGGGTCATGCAGTGGTGTTTGTGTAGTGTAGGGGTTCATGCGGGGGGCAGATTCAGGATAGTGCAGTTGTGTTTGGGCAGTGTAGGGGGTCATGCTGGGGGTAGTGTGTTAGGGTTTAGGGTAGTGCAGTGGTGTTTGGGTAGTGTAGGGGGTCGTGCTGTGGGTAGATTTAGGGTTTAGGGTAGAGCAGTGGTATTTGTGTTGTGTGGGGGGTCGTGCTGGGGTAGTGTTATAGGGTATAGGGTAGTGCAGTGGTGTTTGGGTACTGTGGGGGGTTGTGCTGGGGTAGATTTAGGGTTTAGGGTAGTGCAGTGGTGTTTGTGTAGTGTAGGGGGTCGTGTTTAGGGTTTAGGGTAGTGCAGTGGTGTTTGGTAGTGTGGGTGGTCATGCTGGGGGTAGATTTAGGGTTTAGGGTAGTGCAGTGGTGTTTGTGTAGTGTTGGGTGTAGTGCTGGGGTAGTGCTTTAGGGTTTAGGGTAGCGTAGTGATGTTTGTGTAGTGTAGGGGGTCGTGTTTTAGGGTTTAGGGTAGTGCAGTCAGGTTTGGGTAGTGTAAGGGGTCTTGTTTTAGGGTTGAGGGTAGTAGAGTGGTGTTTGGGTTGTGTAGGGGATCGTGCTGGGGGTAGATTTAGGGTTTAGGGTAGTGCAGCGGTGTTCGGGTACTGTAGGAGGTCATGCTGGGGGTAGTGTTTTAGGGTTTAGGGTAGCGCAGTGGTGTTTGAGTAGTGTAGGCGGTCGTGCTGTGGGTAGTGTTTTAGGGTTTAGGGTAGCGCAGTGGTGTTTGGGTAGTGTAGGGGGTCTTGCTAGGGGTTGTGTTTTAGGGTTAATGGTAGCGCAGTGGTGTTTGTGTAGTGTAGGGGGTCGTGCTGGTGGAGTGTTTTAGGGTTTAGGGTAGCACAGTGGTGCTTGTTTAGTATAGAGGGTCATGCTGGGGGTAGTGTTTTAGGGTTTAGGGTAACACATTGGTGTTTGTGTAGTGTAGGGGTCATGCTGGGGGTAGTGTTTTAGGGTTTAGGGTAGCGCAGTGGTGTTTGTGTAGTGTAGGGGGTCTTGCTGGGGCTAGTGTTTTAGGGTTTAGGGTAGCGCAGTGGTGTTAGGGTAGCGTAGGGGGTCATGCTGGGGGTAGTGTTTTAGGGTTTAGGGTAGCGCAGTGGTGTTTGGCTAGCGTAGGGGGTCATGCTAGGGGTAGTGTTTTAGGGTTTAGGGTAGTGCAGTGGTGTTTGGGTAGCGTAGGTGGTGGTGCGGGGGTAGATTTAGGGGTTAGGGTAGCGCAGTGGTGTTTGGGTAGCGTAGGGGGTCATGCTGGGGGTAGTGTTTTAGGGTTTAGGATAGCACAGTGGTGTTTGGGTAGTGCTGGGGGTAGTGTTTTAGGGTTTAAGGTAGCGCAGTGGTGTTTGTGTAGTGTGGGGGTAGTGCTGGGGGTATTGTTTTAAGGTTTGGGGTAGCGCAGTGGTGTTTCTGTAGTGTAGGGGGTCATACTGAGGGTAGTGTTTTAGGGTTTAGCTTAGTGCAGTTGTGTTTGGGTAGTGTATGGGGTAGTGTTTTAGGGTTTAGGGTAGTGCAGTGGTGTTTGTGTAGTGTAGGGTGTCATGTTGGGGGTAGTGTTTTAGATTTTAGGGTAGTACAGTGGTGTTTTTGTAGTGTAGGGGGTCGTGTTTAAGGGTTTAGGGTAGTGCAGTTGTTTTTGGGTAGTGTAGGGGGTCGTGCTGGTGGTAGTGTTTTTAGGGTTTAGGGTAGTGCAGTGGTGTTTGTGTAGTATAGGGGATAGTGTGTTAGGGTTTAGGGTAGTGCAATGGTGTTTGGGAAGTGTATGGGTCGTGCTGGGGGTAGTGTTTTAGGGTTTGGTGTAGTGAAGTGTTGTATGTGTAGTGTAGGGGGTCATGTTTTAGCGTTTAGGGTAGTGCAGTGGTGTTTGGCTAGCGTAGGGGGTCATGCTAGGGGTAGTGTTTTAGGGTTTAGGGTAGTGCAGTAGTGTTTGGGTAGCGTAGGTGGTGGTGCGGGGGTAGATTTAGGGGTTAGGGTAGCCCAGTGGTATTTGGGTAGCGTAGGGGGTCATGCTGGGGGTAGTGTTTTAGGGTTTAGGATAGCACAGTGGTTTTTGGGTAGTGTAGGGGGTCATGCTAGGGGTAGTGTTTTAGGGTTTAGGGTAGTGCAGTAGTGTTTGGGTAGCGTAGGTGGTGGTGCGGGGAGTAGATTTAGGGGTTAGGGTAGCGCAGTGGTGTTTGGGTAGCGTAGGGGGTCATGCTGGGGGTAGTGTTTTAGGGTTTAGGATAGCACAGTAGTGTTTGGGTAGTGCTGGGGGTAGTGTTTTAGGGTTTTAATGTAGCGCAGTGGTGTTTGTGTAGTGTTGGGGGTAGTGCTGGGGGTAGTGTTTTAAGGTTTGGGGTAGTGCAGTGGTGTTTCTGTAGTGTAGGGGGTCATACTGAGGGTAGTGTTTTAGGGTTTAGCGTAGTGCAGTGGTGTTTGGGTAGTGTATGGGGTAGTGTTTTAGGGTTTAGGGTAGTGCAGTGGTGTTTGGGTAGCGTAGGTGGTGGTGCGGGGGTAGATTTAGGGGTTAGGGTAGCGCAGTGGTGTTTGTGTAGTGTAGTGGGTCATGCTGGGGGTAGTGTTTTAGATTTTAGGGTAGTGCAGTGGTGTTATTGTAGGGTGGGGGTTGGTGTCTTAGGGTTTAGGGTAGTGCAGTTGTGTTTGGGTAGTGTAGCGGGTCGTGTTTTAGGGTTTAGGTAGTGCAGTGGTGTTTGTGTAGTGTAGGGGGTAGTGTTTTAGGGTTTAGGGTAGTGCAGTGGTGTTTTTGTAGTGTAGTGGGTCATGCTGGGGATAGTGTTTTAGATTTTAGGGTAGTGCAGTGGTGTTATTGTAGGGTGGGGGTTGGTGTTTTAGGGTTTAGGGTAGTGCAGTTGTGTTTGGGTAGTGTAGCGGGTCGTGTTTTAGGGTTTAGGTAGTGCAGTGGTGTTTGGGTAGTATAGGGGGTCGTGCTGGTGGTAGTGTTTTAGTGTAGTGCAGTGGTGTTTGTGTAGTGTAGGGGCTAGTGTTTTAGGGTTTAGGGTAGTGCAGTGGTGTTTGTGTAGTGAAGGGGGTCTAGCTGGGGGTAGTGTTTGAGTTTGGTGTAGTGCAGTGGTGTTTGTGTAGTATAGGGGTCGTGTTTTAGGGTTTAGGGTAGTGCAGTTGTGTTTGGGTGGCGTAGGTGGTGGTGCGGGGGGTAGATTTAGGGGTTAGGGTTGCGCAGTGGTGTTTGGGTAGCGTAGGGGGTCATGCTGGGGGTAGTGTTTTAGGGTTTAGGATAGCACAGTGGTGTTTGGGTAGTGCTGGGGGTAGTGTTTTAGGGTTTAAGGTAGCGCAGTGGTGTTTGTGTAGTGTTGGGGGTAGTGCTGGGGGTAGTGTTTTAAGGTTTGGGGTAGCGCAGTGGTGTTTCTGTAGTGTAGGGGGTCATACTGAGGGTAGTGTTTTAGGGTTTAGCGTAGTGCAGTGGTGTTTGGGTAGTGTATGGGGTAGTGTTTTAGGGTTTAGGGTAGTGCAGTGGTGTTTGTGTAGTGTAGGGGGTCATGTTGGGGGTAGTGTTTTAGATTTGAGGGTAGTACAGTGGTGTTTTTGTAGTGTAGGGGGTCGTGTTTAAGGGTTTAGGGTAGTGCAGTTGTGTTTGGGCAGTGTAGGGTGTCGTGCTGGTGTTAGTGTTTTTAGGGTTTAGGGTAGTGCAGTGGTGTTTGTGTAGTATAGGGGATAGTGTTTTAGGGTTTAGGGTAGTGCAATGGTGTTTGGGAAGTGTATGGGTCGTGCTGGGGGTAGTGTTTTAGGGTTTGGTGTAGTGCAGTGTTGTATGTGTAGTGTAGGGGGTCATGTTTTAGCGTTTAGGGTAGTGCAGTGGTGTTTGGGTAGTGTAGGGGGTAGTGCTGGGGGTAGTGTTTTAGGGTTTAGGGTAGCGCAGTGGTGTTTGTGTAGTGTTGGGTTAGTGCTGCGGGTAGTGTTCTAGGGTTTAGGGTAGCGCAGTGGTGTTTCTGTAGTGTAGGGGGTCATACTGGGGGTAGTGTTTTAGCGTAGTGCAGTGGTGTTTGGGTAGTGTAGGGGGTCATGCTGGGGTAGATTTAAGGTTTAGGGTAATGCAGTTGTATTTGTGTAGTGTATGGGGTCAAGCTGGGGGGTAGTGTTTTAGGGTTTATGGGTAGTGCAGTGGTGTTTGTGTAGTCTAGTGGTTCGTACTGGGGTAGTGTTTTAGGGTTTAGGGTAGTGCAGTGGTGTTTGGGTAGTGTAGGGGGTCATGCTGGGGGTAGTGTTTTAGATTTTAGGGTAGTGCAGTGGTGTTTTTGTAGTGTAGGGGGTCGTGTTGGGGATAGTGTTTTATGGTTTGGTGTAGTGCAGTGGTGTTTGTGTAGTGTAGGGGGTCGTGTTTTAGGGTTTAGGGTAGCGTAGTGGTGTTTGGGTAGTGTAGGGGGTAGTGCTGGGGTTAGTGTTTTAGGGTTTAGGTAGTGTAGTGGTGTTTGTGTAGTGTTGGGGGTAGTGTTTTAGGGTTTAGGGTAGCGCAGTGCTGTTTGGGTAGTGTAGAGGGTCATACTGGGGTCGTGTTTTAGGGTTTAGCATAGTGCAGTGGTGTTTGGGTAGTGTAGGGGTTCGTGCTGGGGGTAGTGTTTTAGAGTTTAGTGTAGTGCAGTGGTGTTTGTGTAGTGTAGGAGTTAGTGTTTTAGGGTTTAGGGTAGTGCAGTGGTGTTTGTGTAGTGTAGGGGGTCATGCTGGGGGTAGTGTTTTAGATTTTAGGGTAGTGCAGTGGTGTTTTTGTAGGGTAGGGGGTTCGTGTTTTATGGTTTAGGTAGTGCAGTGGTGTTTGGGTAGTGTAGGGGGTCGTGCTAGTGGTAGTGTTTTAGGGTAGTGCAGTCGTGTTTCTGTAGTGTACGGGGTAGTGTTTTAGGGTTTAGGGTAGTGCAGTGGTGTTTCTGTAGTGTAGGGGGTCTAGCTGGGGATAGTGTTTGAGTTTGGTGTAGTGCATTGGTTTTTGTGTAGTATAGGGGTCGTGTTTTAGGGTTTAGGGTAGTGCAGATATGTTTGGGTATTATAGGGGCTCATGCTCAGGGTAGTGTTTTAGGGTTTAGGGTAGTGCAGTGGTGTTTGGGTGGTGTAGGGGTTCGTGCTGGTGGTAGTGTTTTAGGGTTTAGAGTCATGCAGTTGTGTTTGGGTAGTATAGTGGGTCATGCTGGGGGTAGTGTGTTAGGGTTTAGGGTAGTGCAGTGGTGTTTGGGTAGTGTAGGGGGTCGTGCTGTGGGTAGATTTAGGGTTTAGGATAGTGCAGTGGTGTTTGTGTAGTGTAGGGGGTCTTGTTTAGGGTTTAGGGTAGTGCAGTGGTGTTTGGTAGTGTGGGTGGTAATGCTGGGGGTAGATTTAGGGTTTAGGGTAGTGCAGTGGTGTTTGGGTAGCATAGGGGGTCATGCTGGGGGTAGTGTTTTAGGGTTAAGGGTAGCGCGGTGGTGTTTGGGTAGCATAGGGGGAGTGTTTTAGGGTTTAGGATAGCACAGTGGTGTTTGGGATGTCCTTGGTGTAGTGTTTTAGGGTTTAGGGTAGAGCAGTGGTGTTTGTGTAGTGTTGGGGGTAATGCTGGGGGTAGTGTTTTAAGGTTTAGGGTAGCGCAGTGGTGTTTCTGTAGTGTAGGGGGTCATACTGAGGGTAGTGTTTTAGGGTTTAGCGTAGTGCAGTGGTGTTTGGGTAGTATAGGGGGTAGTGTTTTAGGGTTTAGGGTAGTGCAGTGGTGTTTGTGTAGTGTAGGGGGTCATGCTGGGGTAGTGTTTTAGATTTTAGGGTAGTGCAGTGGTGTTATTGTAGGGTGGGGGTTGGTGTTTTAGGGTTTAGGGTAGTGCAGTTGTGTTTGGGTAGTGTAGCGGGTCGTGTTTTAGGGTTTAGGTAGTGCAGTGGTGTTTGGGTAGTGTAGGGGGTCGTGCTGGTGGTAGTGTTTTAGGGTAGTGCAGTGGTGTTTGTGTAGTGTAGGTGCTAGTGTTTTAGGGTTTAGGGTAGTGCAGTGGTGTTTGTGTAGTGAAGGGGGTCTAGCTGGGGGTAGTGTTTGAGTTTGGTGTAGTGCAGTGGTGTTTGTGTAGTATAGGGGTCGTGTTTTAGGGTTTAGGGTAGTGCAGTTGTGTTTCGGTGGTGTAGGGGGTCATGCTCGGGGTAATGTTTTAGGGTTTAGGGTAGAGCAGTGGTGTTTGGGTAGTGTAGGGGTTCGTGCTGGTGGTAGTGTTTTAGAGTTTAGGGTCATGCAGTGGTGTTTGTGTAGTGTAGGGGTTCATGCGGGGGGCAGATTCAGGATAGTGCAGTTGTGTTTGGGCAGTGTAGGGGGTCATGCTGGGGGTAGTGTGTTAGGGTTTAGGGTAGTGCAGTGGTGTTTGGGTAGTGTAGGGGGTCGTGCTGTGGGTAGATTTAGGGTTTAGGGTAGAGCAGTGGTATTTGTGTTGTGTGGGGGGTCGTGCTGGGGTAGTGTTATAGGGTATAGGGTAGTGCAGTGGTGTTTGGGTACTGTGGGGGGTTGTGCTGGGGTAGATTTAGGGTTTAGGGTAGTGCAGTGGTGTTTGTGTAGTGTAGGGGGTCGTGTTTAGGGTTTAGGGTAGTGCAGTGGTGTTTGGTAGTGTGGGTGGTCATGCTGGGGGTAGATTTAGGGTTTAGGGTAGTGCAGTGGTGTTTGTGTAGTGTTGGGTGTAGTGCTGGGGTAGTGCTTTAGGGTTTAGGGTAGCGTAGTGATTTTTGTGTAGTGTAGGGGGTCGTGTTTTAGGGTTTAGGGTAGTGCAGTCAGGTTTGGGTAGTGTAAGGGGTCTTGTTTTAGGGTTGAGGGTAGTACAGTGGTGTTTGGGTTGTGTAGGGGATCGTGCTGGGGGTAGATTTAGGGTTTAGGGTAGTGCAGCGGTGTTCGGGTACTGTAGGAGGTCATGCTGGGGGTAGTGTTTTAGGGTTTAGGGTAGCGCAGTGGTGTTTGAGTAGTGTAGGCGGTCGTGCTGTGGGTAGTGTTTTAGGGTTTAGGGTAGTGCAGTGGTGTTTGGGTAGTGTAGGGGGTCTTGCTAGGGGTTGTGTTTTAGGGTTAATGGTAGCGCAGTGGTGTTTGTGTAGTGTAGGGGGTCGTGCTGGTGGAGTGTTTTAGGGTTTAGGGTAGCACAGTGGTGCTTGTTTAGTATAGAGGGTCATGCTGGGGGTAGTGTTTTAGGGTTTAGGGTAACACATTGGTGTTTGTGTAGTGTAGGGGTCATGCTGGGGGTAGTGTTTTAGGGTTTAGGGTAGCGCAGTGGTGTTTGTGTAGTGTAGGGGGTCTTGCTGGGGCTAGTGTTTTAGGGTTTAGGGTAGCGCAGTGGTGTTAGGGTAGCGTAGGGGGTCATGCTGGGGGTAGTGTTTTAGGGTTTAGGGTAGCGCAGTGGTGTTTGGCTAGCGTAGGGGGTCATGCTAGGGGTAGTGTTTTAGGGTTTAGGGTAGTGCAGTGGTGTTTGGGTAGCGTAGGTGGTGGTGCGGGGGTAGATTTAGGGGTTAGGGTAGCGCAGTGGTGTTTGGGTAGCGTAGGGGGTCATGCTGGGGGTAGTGTTTTAGGGTTTAGGATAGCACAGTGGTGTTTGGGTAGTGCTGGGGGTAGTGTTTTAGGGTTTAAGGTAGCGCAGTGGTGTTTGTGTAGTGTGGGGGTAGTGCTGGGGGTATTGTTTTAAGGTTTGGGGTAGCGCAGTGGTGTTTCTGTAGTGTAGGGGGTCATACTGAGGGTAGTGTTTTAGGGTTTAGCTTAGTGCAGTTGTGTTTGGGTAGTGTATGGGGTAGTGTTTTAGGGTTTAGGGTAGTGCAGTGGTGTTTGTGTAGTGTAGGGTGTCATGTTGGGGGTAGTGTTTTAGATTTTAGGGTAGTACAGTGGTGTTTTTGTAGTGTAGGGGGTCGTGTTTAAGGGTTTAGGGTAGTGCAGTTGTTTTTGGGTAGTGTAGGGGGTCGTGCTGGTGGTAGTGTTTTTAGGGTTTAGGGTAGTGCAGTGGTGTTTGTGTAGTATAGGGGATAGTGTGTTAGGGTTTAGGGTAGTGCAATGGTGTTTGGGAAGTGTATGGGTCGTGCTGGGGGTAGTGTTTTAGGGTTTGGTGTAGTGAAGTGTTGTATGTGTAGTGTAGGGGGTCATGTTTTAGCGTTTAGGGTAGTGCAGTGGTGTTTGGCTAGCGTAGGGGGTCATGCTAGGGGTAGTGTTTTAGGGTTTAGGGTAGTGCAGTAGTGTTTGGGTAGCGTAGGTGGTGGTGCGGGGGTAGATTTAGGGGTTAGGGTAGCCCAGTGGTATTTGGGTAGCGTAGGGGGTCATGCTGGGGGTAGTGTTTTAGGGTTTAGGATAGCACAGTGGTGTTTGGGTAGTGTAGGGGGTCATGCTAGGGGTAGTGTTTTAGGGTTTAGGGTAGTGCAGTAGTGTTTGGGTAGCGTAGGTGGTGGTGCGGGGAGTAGATTTAGGGGTTAGGGTAGCGCAGTGGTGTTTGGGTAGCGTAGGGGGTCATGCTGGGGGTAGTGTTTTAGGGTTTAGGATAGCACAGTAGTGTTTGGGTAGTGCTGGGGGTAGTGTTTTAGGGTTTTAATGTAGCGCAGTGGTGTTTGTGTAGTGTTGGGGTAGTGCTGGGGGTAGTGTTTTAAGGTTTGGGGTAGTGCAGTGGTGTTTCTGTAGTGTAGGGGGTCATACTGAGGGTAGTGTTTTAGGGTTTAGCGTAGTGCAGTGGTGTTTGGGTAGTGTATGGGGTAGTGTTTTAGGGTTTAGGGTAGTGCAGTGGTGTTTTTGTAGTGTAGGGGGTCGTGTTTAAGGGTTTAGGGTAGTGCAGTTGTGTTTGGGTAGTGTAGGGGGTCATGCTGGTAGTAGTGTTTTTAGGGTTTAGGGTAGTGCAGTGGTGTTTAGGAAGTGTATGGGTCGTGCTGGGGGTAGTGTTTTAGGGTTTGGTGTAGTGCAGTGTTGTATGTGTAGTGTAGGGGGTCATGTTTTAGCGTTTAGGGTAGTGCAGTGGTGTTTGGGTAGTGTAGGGGGTAGTGCTGGGGGTAGTGTTTTAGGGTTTAGGGTAGCGCAGTGGTGTTTGTGTAGTGTTGGGTTAGTGCTGTAGGTAGTGTTCTAGGGTTTAGGGTAGCGCAGTGGTGTTTCTGTAGTGTAGGGGGTCGTACTGGGGGTAGTGTTTTAGCGTAGTGCAGTGGTGTTTGGGTAGTGTAGGGGGTCATGCTGGGGTAGATTTAAGGTTTAGGGTAGTGCAGTGGTATTTGTGTAGTGTATGGGGTCAAGCTGGGGGGTAGTGTTTTAGGGTTTAGGGTAGTGCAGTGGTGTTTGTGTAGTCTAGTGGTTCGTACTGGGGTAGTTTTTTAGGGTTTAGTGTAGTTCAGTGGTGTTTTGTTAGTGTAGGGGGTAGTGTTTTAGGGTTTAGGGTAGTGCAGTGGTGTTTGTGTAGTGTAGGGGGTCATGCTGGGGGTAGTGTTTTAGATTTTAGGGTAGTGCAGTGGTGTTTTTGTAGTGTAGGGGTCGTGCTGGGGATAGTGTTTTATGGTTTGGTGTAGTGCAGTGGTGTTTGTGTAGTGTAGGGGGTCGTGTTTTAGGGTTTAGGGTAGCGTAGTGGTGTTTGGGTAGTGTAGGGGGTAGTGCTGGGGGTAGTGTTTTAGGGTTTAGGTAGCGTAGTGGTGTTTGTGTAGTGTTGGGGGTAGTGTTTTAGGGTTTAGGGTAGCGCAGTGCTGTTTGTGTAGTGTAGGGGGTCATACTGGGGTCGTGTTTTAGGGTTTAGCGTAGTGCAGTGGTGTTTGGGTAGTGTAGGGGTTCGTGCTGGGGGTAGTGTTTTAGGGTTTAGAGTAGTGCAGTGGTGTTTGTGTAGTGTAGGGGGTAGTGTTTTAGGGTTTAGGGTAGTGCAGTGGTGTTTGTGTAGTGTAGGGGGTCATGCTGGGGTAGTGTTTTAGATTTTAGGGTAGTGCAGTGGTGTTTTTGTAGGGTAGGGGGTTCGTGTTTTATGGTTTAGGTAGTGCAGTGGTGTTTGGGTAGTGTAGGGGGTCGTGCTAGTGGTAGTGTTTTAGGGTAGTGCAGTCGTGTTTCTGTAGTGTAGGGGGTAGTGTTTTAGGGTTTAGGGTAGTGCAGTGGTATTTCTGTAGTGTAGGGGGTCTAGCTGGGGATAGTGTTTTAGTTTGGTGTAGTGCAGTGGTTTTTGTGTAGTATAGGGGTCGTGTTTTAGGGTTTAGGGTAGTGCAGATGTGTTTGGGTATTATAGGGGCTCATGCTCAGGGTAGTGTTTTAGGGTTTAGGGTAGTGCAGTGGTGTTTGGGTAGTGTAGGGGTTCGTGCTGGTGGTAGTGTTTTAGGGTTTAGAGTCATGCAGTTGTGTTTGTGTAGTATAGGGGGTCATGCTGGGGGTAGATTTAGGATAGTGCAGTTGTGTTTGGGTAGTATAGTGGGTCATGCTGGGGGTAGTGTGTTAGGGTTTAGGGTAGTGCAGTGGTGTTTGGGTAGTGTAGGGGGTCGTGCTGTGGGTAGATTTAGGATTTAGGATAGTGCAGTGGTGTTTGTGTAGTGTAGGGGGTCTTGTTTAGGGTTTAGGGTAGTGCAGTGGTGTTTGGTAGTGTGGGTGGTAATGCTGGGGGTAGATTTAGGGCTTAGGGTAGTGCAGTGGTGTTTGGGTAGCATAGGGGGTCATGCTGGGCGTAGTGTTTTAGGGTTGAGGGTAGCGCGGTGATGTTTGGGTAGCATAGGGGGAGTGTTTTAGGGTTTAGGATAGCACAGTGGTGTTTGTGAAGTCCTGCGGTAGTGTTTTAGGGTTTAGGGTAGAGCAGTGGTGTTTTTGTAGTGTTGGGGGTAATGCTGGGGGTAGTGTTTTAAGGTTTAGGGTAGCGCAGTGGTGTTTCTGTAGTGTAGGGGGTCATACTGAGGATAGTGTTTTAGGGTTTAGCGTAGTGCAGTGGTGTTTGGGTAGTGTAGGGGGTAGTGTTTTAGGGTTTAGGGTAGTGCAGTGGTGTTTGTGTAGTGTAGGGGGTCATGCTGGGGGTAGTGTTTTAGATTTTAGGGTAGTACAGTGGTGTTTTTGTAGTATAGGGGGTCGTGTTTAAGGGTTTAGGGTAGTTCAGTGGTGTTTGGGTTGTGTAGGGGGTCGTGCTGGTGGTAGTGTTGTTAGGGTAGTGCAGTGGTGTTTGTGTAGTATAGGGGGTAGTGTTTTAGGGTTTAGGGTAGTGCAATGGTGTTTGGGAAGTGTATAGGTCGTGCCGGGGGTAGTGTTTTAGGGTTTGGTGTAGTGCAGTGGTGTATGTGTAGTGTAGGGGGTCGTGTTTTAGGTTTTAGGGTAGTGCAGTGCTGTTTGGGTAGTGTAGAGGTAGTGCTGGGGGTAGTGTTTTAGGGTTTAGGGTAGCGCAGTGGTGTTTGTGTAGTGTTGGGGTAGTGCTGCGGGTAGTGTTTTAGGGTTTAGGGTAGCGCAGTGGTGTTTCTGTAGTGTACGGGGTCGTACTGGGGATAGTGTTTTAGGTTTTAGCGTAGTGCAGTGGTGTTTGGGTAGTGTAGGGGGTCGTGCTGGGGTAGATTTAGGGTTTAGGGTAGTGCAGTGGTGTTTGTGTAGTGTATGGGGTCAAGCTGGGGGGTAGTGTTTTAGGGTTTAGGGTAGTGTAGTGGTGTTTGTGTAGTCTAGTGGTTCGTACTGGGGTAGTTTTTTAGGGTTTAGTGTAGTGCAGTGGTGTTTGTGCAGTGTAGGGGGTAGTGTTTTAAGGTTTAGGCTAGTGCAGTGGTGTTTGTGTAGTGTAGGGGGTCATGCTGGGGGTAGTGTTTTAGATTTTAGGGTAGTGCAGTCGTGTTTTTGTAGTGTAGGGGTTAGTGTTTTAGGGCTTAGGGTAGTGCAGTGGTGTTTGTGTAGTGTAGGGGGTCATGCTGGGGGTAGTGTTTTAGATTTTAGGGTAGTGCAGTGGTGTTTTTGTAGTGTAGGGGGTCGTGCTGGGGATAGTGTTTTATGGTTTGGTGTAGTGCAGTGGAGTTTGTGTAGTGTAGGGGGTCGTGTTTTAGGGGTTTAGGGTAGCGCAGTGGTGTTTGGGTAGTGTAGGGGGTAGTGCTGGGGGTAGTGTTTTAGAGTTTAGGTAGCGTAGTGGTATTTGTGTAGTGTTGGGGGTAGTGCTGGGGGTAGTGTTTTAGGGTTTAGGGTAGCACAGTGGTGTGTGTGTAGTGTAGGGGGTCATACTGTGGGCGTGTTTTAGGGTTTAGCGTAGTGCAGTGGTATTTGGGTAGAGTAGGGGTTCGTGCTGGGGGTAGTGTTTTAGGGTTTAGTGTAGTGCAGTGGGGTTTGTGTAGTGTAGGGGGTAGTGTTTTAGGGTTTAGGTAGTGCAGTGGTGTTTGGGTAGTGTAGGGGGTCATGCTGGTGGTAGTGTTTTAGGGTAGTGCAGTGGTGTTTGTGTAGTGTAGGGGGTACTGTTTTAGGGTTTAGGGTAGTGCAGTGGTGTTTGTGTAGTGAAGGGGGTCTAGCTGGGGGTAGTGTTTGAGTTTGGTGTAGTGCAGTGGTGTTTGTGTAGTATAGGGGTCGTGTTTTAGGGTTTAGGGTAGTGCAGTTGTGTTTGGGGGGTGTAGGGGGTCATGCTCGGGGTAATGTTTTAAGGTTTAGGGTAGAGCAGTGGTGTTTGGGTAGTGTAGGAGTTCGTGCAGGTGGTAGTGTTTTAGAGTTTAGGGTCATGCAGTGGTGTTTGTGTAGTGTAGGGGTTCATGCGGGGGGCAGATTTAGGATAGTGCAGTTGTGTTTGGGTAGTGTAGGGGGTCATGCTGGGGGTAGTGTGTTAGGGTTTAGGGTAGTGCAGTGGTGTTTGGGTAGTGTAGGGGGTCGTGCTGGGGTAGTGTTTTAGGGTGTAGGGTAGAGCAGTGGTGTTTGGGTAGTGTAGGAGTTCGTGCAGGTGGTAGTGTTTTAGAGTTTAGGGTCATGCAGTGGTGTTTGTGTAGTGTAGGGGTTCATGCGGGGGGCAGATTTAGGATAGTGCAGTTGTGTTTGGGTAGTGTAGGGGGTCATGCTGTGGGTAGATTTAGGGTTTAGGGTAGTGCAGTGGTATTTGTGTTGTGTACTGGGTCGTGCTGGGGTAGTGTTTTAGGGTTTAGGGTAGTGCAGTGGTGTTTGGGTAGTGTGGGGGGTTGTGCTGGGGTAGATTTAGGGTTTAGGGTAGTGCAGTGGTAGGGGGTCGTGTTTAGGGTTTAGGGTAGTGCAGTGGTGTTTGGTAGTGTGGGTGGTCATGCTAGGGGTAGATTTAGGGTTTAGGGTAGTGCAGTGGTGTTTGTGTAGTGTTGGGTGTAGTGCTGGGGGTAGTGCTTTAGGGTTTAGGGTAGCGTAGTGATGTTTGTGTAGTGTAGGGGGTCGTGTTTTAGGGTTTAGGTTAGTGCAGTGGTGTTTGGGTAGTGTAAGGGGTCGTGTTTTAGGGTTGAGGGTAGTACAGTGGTGTTTGGGTAGTGTAGGGGATCGTGCTGGGGTAGATTTATGGTTTAGGGTAGTGCAGCGGTATTCGGGTACTTTAGGGGGTCATGCTGGGGGTAGTGTTTTAGGGATTAGGGTAGCGCAGTGCTGTTTGGGTAGTGTAGGCGGTCGTGCTGTGGGTAGTGTTTTAGGGTTTAGGGTAGCGCAGTGGTGTTTGGGTAGTGTAGGGGGTCATGTTAGGGGTTGGGTTTTAGGGTTAATGGTAGCGAAGTGGTGTTTGTGTACTGTAGGGGGTCGTGCTGGGGGAGTGTTTTAGGGTTTAGGGTAGCGCAGTGGTGCTTGTTTAGTAAAGCGGGTCATGCTGGGGGTAGTTTTTTAGGGTTTAGGGTAGCACATTGGTGTTTGTGTAGTGTAGGGGTCATGCTGGGGGTAGTGTTTTAGGGTTTAGGGTAGCGCAGTGGTGTTTGTGTAGTGTAGGGGGTCTTGCTGGGGCTAGTGTTTTAGGGTTTAGGGTAGCGCAGTGGTGTTAGGGTAGTGTAGGGGGTCATGCTGGGGGTAGTGTTTTAGATTTTAGGGTAGTGCAGTCGTGTTTTTGTAGTGTAGGGGTTAGTGTTTTAGGGCTTAGGGTAGTGCAGTGGTGTTTGTGTAGTGTAGGGGGTCATGCTGGGGGTAGTGTTTTAGATTTTAGGGTAGTGCAGTGGTGTTTTTGTAGTGTAGGGGGTCGTGCTGGGGATAGTGTTTTATGGTTTGGTGTAGTGCAGTGGAGTTTGTGTAGTGTAGGGGGTCGTGTTTTAGGGGTTTAGGGTAGCGCAGTGGTGTTTGGGTAGTGTAGGGGGTAGTGCTGGGGGTAGTGTTTTAGAGTTTAGGTAGCGTAGTGGTATTTGTGTAGTGTTGGGGTTGTGCTGGGGGTAGTGTTTTAGGGTTTAGGGTAGAACAGTGGTGTGTGTGTAGTGTAGGGGGTCATACTGGGGGCGTGTTTTAGGGTTTAGCGTAGTGCAGTGGTATTTGGGTAGAGTAGGGGTTCGTGCTGGGGGTAGTGTTTTAGGGTTTAGTGTAGTGCAGTGGGGTTTGTGTAGTGTAGGGGGTAGTGTTTTAGGGTTTAGGTAGCGTAGTGGTATTTGTGTAGTGTTGGGGGTAGTGCTGGGGGTAGTGTTTTAGGGTTTAGGGTAGCACAGTGGTGTGTGTGTAGTGTAGGGGGTCATACTGTGGGCGTGTTTTAGGGTTTAGCGTAGTGCAGTGGTATTTGGGTAGAGTAGGGGTTCGTGCTGGGGGTAGTGTTTTAGGGTTTAGTGTAGTGCAGTGGGGTTTGTGTAGTGTAGGGGGTAGTGTTTTAGGGTTTAGGTAGTGCAGTGGTGTTTGGGTAGTGTAGGGGGTCATGCTGGTGGTAGTGTTTTAGGGTAGTGCAGTGGTGTTTGTGTAGTGTAGGGGGTACTGTTTTAGGGTTTAGGGTAGTGCAGTGGTGTTTGTGTAGTGAAGGGGGTCTAGCTGGGGGTAGTGTTTGAGTTTGGTGTAGTGCAGTGGTGTTTGTGTAGTATAGGGGTCGTGTTTTAGGGTTTAGGGTAGTGCAGTTGTGTTTGGGGGGTGTAGGGGGTCATGCTCGGGGTAATGTTTTAAGGTTTAGGGTAGAGCAGTGGTGTTTGGGTAATGTAGGAGTTCGTGCAGGTGGTAGTGTTTTAGAGTTTAGGGTCATGCAGTGGTGTTTGTGTAGTGTAGGGGTTCATGCGGGGGGCATATTTAGGATAGTGCAGTTGTGTTTGGGTAGTGTAGGGGGTCATGCTGGGGGTAGTGTGTTAGGGTTTAGGGTAGTGCAGTGGTGTTTGGGTAGTGTAGGGGGTCGTGCTGGGGTAGTGTTTTAGGGTGTAGGGTAGAGCAGTGGTGTTTGGGTAGTGTAGGAGTTCGTGCAGGTGGTAGTGTTTTAGAGTTTAGGGTCATGCAGTGGTGTTTGTGTAGTGTAGGGGTTCATGCGGGGGGCAGATTTAGGATAGTGCAGTTGTGTTTGGGTAGTGTAGGGGGTCATGCTGTGGGTAGATTTAGGGTTTAGGGTAGTGCAGTGGTATTTGTGTTGTGTACTGGGTCGTGCTGGGGTAGTGTTTTAGGGTTTAGGGTAGTGCAGTGGTGTTTGGGTAGTGTGGGGGGTTGTGCTGGGGTAGATTTAGGGTTTAGGGTAGTGCAGTGGTAGGGGGTCGTGTTTAGGGTTTAGGGTAGTGCAGTGGTGTTTGGTAGTGTGGGTGGTCATGCTAGGGGTAGATTTAGGGTTTAGGGTAGTGCAGTGGTGTTTGTGTAGTGTTGGGTGTAGTGCTGGGGGTAGTGCTTTAGGGTTTAGGGTAGCGTAGTGATGTTTGTGTAGTGTAGGGGGTCGTGTTTTAGGGTTTAGGTTAGTGCAGTGGTGTTTGGGTAGTGTAAGGGGTCGTGTTTTAGGGTTGAGGGTAGTACAGTGGTGTTTGGGTAGTGTAGGGGATCGTGCTGGGGTAGATTTATGGTTTAGGGTAGTGCAGCGGTATTCGGGTACTTTAGGGGGTCATGCTGGGGGTAGTGTTTTAGGGATTAGGGTAGCGCAGTGCTGTTTGGGTAGTGTAGGCGGTCGTGCTGTGGGTAGTGTTTTAGGGTTTAGGGTAGCGCAGTGGTGTTTGGGTAGTGTAGGGGGTCATGTTAGGGGTTGGGTTTTAGGGTTAATGGTAGCGAAGTGGTGTTTGTGTACTGTAGGGGGTCGTGCTGGGGGAGTGTTTTAGGGTTTAGGGTAGCGCAGTGGTGCTTGTTTAGTAAAGCGGGTCATGCTGGGGGTAGTTTTTTAGGGTTTAGGGTAGCACATTGGTGTTTGTGTAGTGTAGGGGTCATGCTGGGGGTAGTGTTTTAGGGTTTAGGGTAGCGCAGTGGTGTTTGTGTAGTGTAGGGGGTCTTGCTGGGGCTAGTGTTTTAGGGTTTAGGGTAGCGCAGTGGTGTTAGGGTAGTGTAGGGGGTCATGCTGGGGGTAGTGTTTTAGATTTTAGGGTAGTGCAGTCGTGTTTTTGTAGTGTAGGGGTTAGTGTTTTAGGGCTTAGGGTAGTGCAGTGGTGTTTGTGTAGTGTAGGGGGTCATGCTGGGGGTAGTGTTTTAGATTTTAGGGTAGTGCAGTGGTGTTTTTGTAGTGTAGGGGGTCGTGCTGGGGATAGTGTTTTATGGTTTGGTGTAGTGCAGTGGAGTTTGTGTAGTGTAGGGGGTCGTGTTTTAGGGGTTTAGGGTAGCGCAGTGGTGTTTGGGTAGTGTAGGGGGTAGTGCTGGGGGTAGTGTTTTAGAGTTTAGGTAGCGTAGTGGTATTTGTGTAGTGTTGGGGTTGTGCTGGGGGTAGTGTTTTAGGGTTTAGGGTAGAACAGTGGTGTGTGTGTAGTGTAGGGGGTCATACTGGGGGCGTGTTTTAGGGTTTAGCGTAGTGCAGTGGTATTTGGGTAGAGTAGGGGTTCGTGCTGGGGGTAGTGTTTTAGGGTTTAGTGTAGTGCAGTGGGGTTTGTGTAGTGTAGGGGGTAGTGTTTTAGGGTTTAGGTAGTGCAGTGGTGTTTGGGTAGTGTAGGGGGTCGTGCTGGTGGTAGTGTTTTAGGGTAGTGCAGTGGTGTTTGTGTAGTGTAGGGGGTACTGTTTTAGGGTTTAGGGTAGTGCAGTGGTGTTTGTGTAGTGAAGGGGGTCTAGCTGGGGGTAGTGTTTGAGTTTGGTGTAGTGCAGTGGTGTTTGTGTAGTATAGGGGTCGTGTTTTAGGGTTTAGGGTAGTGCAGTTGTGTTTGGGGGGTGTAGGGGGTCATGCTCGGGGTAATGTTTTAGGGTTTAGGGTAGAGCAGTGGTGTTTGGGTAGTGTAGGAGTTCGTGCAGGTGGTAGTGTGTTAGAGTTTAGGGTCATGCAGTGGTGTTTGTGTAGTGTAGGGGTTCATGCGGGGGGCAGATTTAGGATAGTGCTGTTGTGTTTGGGTAGTGTAGGGGGTCATGCTGGGGGTAGTGTGTTAGGGTTTAGGGTAGTGCAGTGGTGTTTGGGTAGTGTAGGGGGTCGTGCTGGGGTAGTGTTTTAGGGTGTAGGGTAGAGCAGTGGTGTTTGGGTAGTGTAGGAGTTCGTGCAGGTGGTAGTGTTTTAGAGTTTAGGGTCATGCAGTGGTGTTTGTGTAGTGTAGGGGTTCATGCGGGGGGCAGATTTAGGATAGTGCAGTTGTGTTTGGGTAGTGTGTAGGGGGTCATGCTGTGGGTAGATTTAGGGTTTAGGGTAGTGCAGTGGTATTTGTGTTGTGTACTGGGTCGTGCTGGGGTAGTGTTTTAGGGTTTAGGGTAGTGCAGTGGTGTTTGGGTAGTGTGGGGGGTTGTGCTGGGGTAGATTTAGGGTTTAGGGTAGTGCAGTGGTAGGGGGTCGTGTTTAGGGTTTAGGGTAGTGCAGTGGTGTTTGGTAGTGTGGGTGGTCATGCTAGGGGTAGATTTAGGGTTTGGGGTAGTGCAGTGGTGTTTGTGTAGTGTTGGGTGTAGTGCTGGGGGTAGTGCTTTAGGGTTTAGGGTAGCGTAGTGATGTTTGTGTAGTGTAGGGGGTCGTGTTTTAGGGTTTAGGTTAGTGCAGTGGTGTTTGGGTAGTGTAAGGGGTCGTGTTTTAGGGTTGAGGGTAGTACAGTGGTGTTTGGGTAGTGTAGGGGATCGTGCTGGGGTAGATTTATGGTTTAGGGTAGTGCAGCGGTATTCGGGTACTTTAGGGGGTCATGCTGGGGGTAGTGTTTTAGGGATTAGGGTAGCGCAGTGCTGTTTGGGTAGTGTAGGCGGTCGTGCTGTGGGTAGTGTTTTAGGGTTTAGGGTAGCGCAGTGGTGTTTGGGTAGTGTAGGGGGTCATGTTAGGGGTTGGGTTTTAGGGTTAATGGTAGCGAAGTGGTGTTTGTGTACTGTAGGGGGTCGTGCTGGGGGAGTGTTTTAGGGTTTAGGGTAGCGCAGTGGTGCTTGTTTAGTAAAGCGGGTCATGCTGGGGGTAGTGTTTTAGGGTTTAGGGTAGCACATTGGTGTTTGTGTAGTGTAGGGGTCATGCTGGGGGTAGTGTTTTAGGGTTTAGGGTAGCGCAGTGGTGTTTGTGTAGTGTAGGGGGTCTTGCTGGGGCTAGTGTTTTAGGGTTTAGGGTAGCGCAGTGGTGTTAGGGTAGTGTAGGGGGTCATGCTGGGGGTAGTGTTTTAGGGTTTAGGGTAGCGGAGTGGTGTTTGGCTAGCGTAGGGGGTCATGCTAGGGGTAGTGTTTTAGGGTTTAGGGTAGTGCAGTGGTGTTTGGGTAGCGTAGGTGGTGGTGCGGAGGGTAGATTTAGGGGTTAGGGTAGCACAGTGGTGTTTGGGTAGCGTAGGGGGTCATGCTGGGGGTAGTGTTTTAGGGTTTAGGATAGCACAGTGGTGTTTGGGTAGTGCAGGGGGTAGTGTTTTAGGGTTTAAGGTAGCGCAATGGTGTTTGTGTAGTGTTGGGGGTAGTGCTGGGGGTAGTGTTTTAAGGTTTGGGGTAGCGCAGTGGTGTTTCTGTAGTGTAGGGGGTCATACTGAGGGTAGTGTTTTAGGGTTTAGCGTAGTGCAGTGATGTTTGGGTAGTGTATGGGGTAGTGTTTTAGGGTTTAGGGTAGTGCAGTGGTGTTTGTGTAGTGTAGGGGGTCATGCTGGGGGTAGTGTTTTAGATTTTAGGGTAGTGCAGTGGTGTTTTGGTAGTGTAGGGGGTCGTGCTGGGGATAGTGTTTTATGGTTTGGTGTAGTGCAGTGGTGTTTGTGTAGTGTAGGGGGTCATGCTCGGGGTAATGTTTTAGGGTTTAGGGTAGAGCAGTGGTGTTTGGGTAGTGTAGGAGTTCGTGCAGGTGGTAGTGTTTTAGAGTTTAGGGTCATGCAGTGGTGTTTGTGTAGTGTAGGGGTTCATGCGGGGGGCAGATTTAGGATAGTGCAGTTGTGTTTGGGTAGTGTAGGGGGTCATGCTGGGGGTAGTGTGTTAGGGTTTAGGGTAGTGCAGTGGTGTTTGGGTAGTGTAGGGGGTCGTGCTGGGGTAGTGTTTTAGGGTTTAGGGGAGAGCAGTGGTGTTTGGGTAGTGTAGGGGGTAGTGTTTTAGGGTTTAGGGTAGTGCAGTGGTGTTTGTGTAGTGTAGGGGGTCATGCTGGGGGTAGTGTTTTAGATTTTAGGGTAGTGCAGTGGTGTTTTTGTAGGGTAGGGGGTTCATGTTTTAGGGTTTAGGGTAGTGCAGTTGTGTTTGGGTAGTGTAGCGGGTCGTGTTTTAGGGTTTAGGTAGTGCAGTGGTGTTTGGGTAGTGTAGGGGGTCGTGCTAGTGGCAGTGTTTTAGGGTAGTGCAGTGGTGTTTCTGTAGTGAAGGGGGTAGTTATTTAGGGTTTAGGGTAGTGCAGTGGTGGTTCTGTAGTGTAGGGGGTCTAGCTGGGGGTAGTGTTTGAGTTTGGTGTAGTGCAGTGGTTTTTGTGTAGTATAGGGGTCGTGTTTTAGGGTTTAGGGTAGTGCAGTTGTGTTTGGGTAGTGTAGGGGATCATGCTCAGGGTAGTGTTTTAGGGTTTAGGGTAGTGCAGTGGTGTTTGGGTAGTGTAGGGGTTCGTGCTGGTGGTAGTGTTTTAGGGCTTAGAGTCATGCAGTAGTGTTTGTGTAGTGTAGGGGGTAATGCTGGGGGTAGATTTAGAATAGTGCAGTTGTGTTTGGGTAGTATAGGGGGTCATGCTGGGGGTAGTGTGTTAGGGTTTAGGGTAGTACAGTGGTGTTTGGTAGTGTGGGTGGTCATGCTGGGGGTAGATTTAGGGTTTAGGGTAGTGCAGTGGTGTTTGTGCAGTGTTGGGTGTAATGCTGGGGGTAGTGCTTTAGGGTTTAGGGTAGCGTAGTGATGTTTGTGTAGTGTAGGGGGTCGTGTTTTAGGGTTTTGGGTAGTGCAGTGGTGTTTGGGTAGTGTAAGGGGTTGTGTTTTAGGGTTGAGGGTAGTACAGTGGTGTTTGGGTAGTGTAGGGGATCGTGCTGGGGTAGATTTAGGGTTCAGGGTAGTGCAGTGGTGCTCGGGTACTGTAGGGGGTCATGCTGGGCGTAGTGTTTTAGGGTTTAGGGTAGCGCAGTGGTGTTTGGGTAGTTTAGGCGGTCGTGCTGTGGGTAGTGTTTAGGGTTTAGGATAGCGCAGTGGTGTTTGGGTAGTGTAGGGGGTCGTGCTGGGGGTTGTGTTTTAGGGTTAATGGTAGCGCAGTGGTGTTTGTGTAGTGTAGGGGGTCGTGCTGGGGGAGTGTTTTAGGGTTTAGGGTAGCGCAGTGGTGCTTGTTTAGTATAGGGGGTCATGCTGGGGGTAGTGTTTTAGGGTTTAGGGTAGCGCATTGGTGTTTGTGTAGTGTAGGGGGTCATGCTGGGGGTAGTGTTTTAGGGTTTAGGGTAGCGCAGTGGTGTTTGTGTAGTGTAGGGGTCTTGCTGGGGCTAGTGTTTTAGGGTTTAGGGTAGCGCAGTGGTGTTTGGGTAGCGTAGGGGGTCATGCTGGGGGTAGTGTTTTAGGGTTTAGGGTAGCGCAGTGGTGTTTGGTTAGCATAGGGGGTCATGCTAGGGGTAGTGTTTTAGGGTTTAGGGTAGTGCAGTGGTGTTTGGATAGCGTAGGTGGTGGTGTGAGGGGTAGATTTAGGGTTTAGGGTAGCGCAGTGGTGTTTGGGTAGCGTAGGGGGTCATGCTGGGGGTAGTGTTTTAGGGTTAAGGGTAGCGCAGTGGTGTTTGGGTAGCATAGGGGGTCGTGCTGGGGGTAGTGTTTTAGGGTTGAGGGTAGCACAGTGGTGTTTGGGTAGTGTAGGGGGTAGTGCTGGGGGTAGTGTTTTAGGGTTTGGGGTAGCGCAGTGGTGTTTGTGTAGTTTTGGGGGTAGTCCTGTGGGTAGTGTTTTAGGGTTTAGGGTAGCGCAGTGGTGTTTGTGTAGTGTAGGGGGTCATACTGAGGGTAGTGTTTTAGGGTTTAGCGTAGTGCAGTGGTGTTTGGGTAGTGTAGGGGATAGTGTTTTAGGGTTTAGGGTAGTGCAGTGGTGTTTGTGTATTGCAGGGGGTAATGCTGGGGGTAATGTTTTAGATTTTAGGGTAGTACAGTGGTGTTTTTGTAGTGTAGGGGGTCGTGTTTAAGGGTTTAGGGTAGTGCAGTGGTCTTTGGGTAGTGTAGGGGGTCGTGCTGGTGGTAGTGTTTTTAGGGTTTAGGGTAGTGCAGTGGTGTTTGTGTAGGATAGGGGGTAGTGTTTTAGGGTTTAGGGTAGTGCAGTGGTGTTTGGGTAGTGAAGGGGGTCGTGCTGGGGGTAGTGTTTTAGCGTTTGGTGTAGTGCAGTGGTGCATGTGTAGTGTAGGGGGTCATGTTTTAGGGTTTAGGGTAGCGCAGTGGTGTTTGGGTAGTGTAGGGGGTAGTGCTGGGGGTAGTGTTTTAGGGTTTAGGGTAGCGCAGTGGTTTTTGTGTAGTGTTGGGGGTTGTGCTGCGGATAGTGTTTTAGGGTTTATGGTAGCGCAGTGGTGTTTGTGTAGTGTAGGGGGTAGTACTGGGGGTAGTGTTTTAGGTTTTAGCGTAGTGCAGTGGTGTTTGCGTAGTGTAGTGTGTCGAGCTGGGGTAGATTTAGGGTTTAGGGTAGTGCAGTGGTGTTTGTGTAGTGTATGGGGTCGTGCTGGGTGTAGTGTTTTAGGGTTTAGTTTAGTGCAGTGGTGTTTGTGTGGTTTAGGGGGTAGTGTTTTAGGGTTTAGGTTAGTGCAGTGGTGTTCGTGTAGAGTAGGGGGTCATGCTGGGGGTATTGTTTTTTAGATTTTAGGGTAGTGCAGTGGTGTTTTTGCAGTGTAGGTGGTCGTGTTTTAGGGTTTAGGGTCGAGCAGTTGTGTTTGTGTAATGTTGGGGGTAGTGCTGGGAGTAGTGTTTTAGCGTTTAGGGTAGCGCAGTGGTGTTTGTTTAATGTTGGGGTAGTGCTGTGGGTAGTGTTTTAGGGTTTAGGGTAGCGCAGTGGTGTTTGTGTAGTGTAGGGGGTCGTACTGGGGGGTAGTGTTTTAGGGTTTAGCTTAGTGCAGTGGTGTTTGGGTAGTGTAGGGGGTCGTGCTGGGGGTAGTGTTTTAGAGTTTGGTATAGTGCAGTGGTATTTGGGTAGTGTAGGGGTTCGTGCTGGGTGGTAGTGTTTTAGGGTTTAGGGTAGCGCAGTGGTGTTTGTTTAATGTTGGGGTAGTGCTGTGGGTAGTGTTTTAGGGTTTAGGGTAGCGCAGTGGTGTTTGTGTAGTGTAGAGGGTCGTACTGGGGGGTAGTGTTTTAGGGTTTAGCTTAGTGCAGTGGTGTTTGGGTAGTGTAGGGGGTCATGCTGGTGGTAGTGTTTTAGTGTTTAGGGTAGTGCAGTGGTATTTGGGTAGTGTAGGGGTTCGTGCTGGGTGGTAGTGTTTTAGGGTTTAGGGTCGTGCAGTGGTGTTTGTGTAGTGTAGGGGTCATGCTGGGGGTAGATTTAGGGTTTATGGCAGTGCAGTTGTGTTGGGGTAGTGTAGGGGTCATGCTGGGGGTAGTGTGTTAGGGTTTAGGGTACTGCAGTGCTGTTTGGTTAGTGTAGGGGTCATGCTGGGGGTAGTGTTTTAGGGTTTAGGATAGTGCAGTGGTGTTTGGGTAGTGTAGGGGATCGTCGTGCTGGGGTACTGTTTTAGGGTTTAGGGTAGTGCAGTGATATTTGGGTAGTGTAGGGGGTCTTGCTTGGGTAGTGTTTTAGGGTTTAGGGTAGTACAGTAGTGTGTGGGTAGTGTAGGGAGTCATGCTGGGGTATTGTTTTAGTGTTTAGGGTAGTGCAGTGGTGTTTGTGTAGGGGCAGCGCATGCGCTGTGTCGCTAGGCGAGACCTAAAAAGCATTTCACCAAGATGGCTGCCAACACTTCCTGGATTGAAGTGTTGGCAGCCAATTCGAGCCAAACTTGTGCTTGTGTAGTTAGGTCCCGCCCAGATATATAAAGATGTTTTTTCCTTTAATATCTCAAAAACTACTGAACTGATTTACACCATTTAAAACAAGCATTGAAAATGCAATAGGTCTCGCGCTTGCTTAAGTTAAAGCCATTTGCTTTGCTATACAATACTATTAGCAAAGCAAATGGCTTTAACTTAATCAAAGGCGAGACCTATTGCATTTTCAATGTGTTGTTTTTTCTTGTCTCTCCCTCAGATCTAAGTGTGTTTGACAGTCGTTTTTCTCTCACTCTCTGTCCTCGCGTTCTATTCCGCTCTCTCTTTCGCTCTCCTCCTACCTTTCCTTTTGCCTCTATTTCCCTCTCACTGCAGTCTGTCTCCTACTCTGTGTCACTCGTCATCCCTCTACTTCTCTTCCTGCCTTTATCTCTTTCCCTACTCACCCTCTTCCTTGTGCTTTTTTTTCTCGTCTTATTAGCTCCGCTCTTCCTTCTCTCCCTTCTACCTGCCTTCATCTTTCTCACTCTACCCTCGCCTCACCTCCTCGCTCTCGTCTCCCTTCCCTCATCTGCACTGTTACTTATTTCTCAGCCGCTCTTCCTTCCCCTTCTCTCACCCTCTCCCTGTGAGCTCTCTGCCTCTCTCCTCTCTCTCGGGATAATGCCCCGTCTTTCAGCGATCGCTTAATTTAAGTCCCTTTCTTTCCGTTAATCCCCCTTCTGACTGGAGCTGTCTCACCTTAGCTGCCAGCTCAGAGCGGTGAAGGTGAGCTCGCAACTTCTGAAAGAACATCCCAGTGAAGGCCCAGTCCATCACGTTACGCACATGTTCAAGGTCACACAATGTGGAAATCCTGCTGGAGCCAGTCACGACCATAGCCTCGGGAAAGGATTTACAATTATGGCGCGATTCCCTGCGCTCACTAATGCTAAAGCGTATCACTAGGTGAACAAGCAATAAAAATGCAATAGGTCTCGCCTTTTGCTTTGCTATACAATACCATTAGCAAAGCAAATAATCAAAGGTGAGACCTATTGCATTTTAAATGCATGTTCTAACGTGTGCCCTCGTCCGAGGGTTTCTTGGCGCTGTATAAGATAAAATTTGTTTATTGTACCTCAAAGGTGCTCAGTCTGAAAGCCTCAGGGGATGAAAGACAGTGGCCCTGTTGTAACAATGGGCTCACACACAGTTCCACAGTCCACTGAGCCATCAGCCTCTTAGGTTGGAAAGGCCTCTCCGGACACTTGACTTTTCCATTTTTTAACTGTATCTGGCTTTGTTCAAGTTGTGGTGAAATAAATTAGGTGCCGAGAAGAAAGCTGCAGCTCTTGGCTTTGCGCCCCACCATTAGGGGCTGGTGGGGAAGACAGATGTTTTTGCATTACCTTTCCCCGGAGCTGGGGTGGTGCATACCCCAGCCTGTGGGCACACACCTCCCCCATATGTCATCCTGTCTACCAAGGGCTCAGACGCTAGGCCTCTTCATGAGACTTCAAGCTAATCCCGCGGCTCCTGCCTGTGACAGGTTATTGTTAAACACCCCTTCCCTTTTCCACCCCGTCCCCATAGTCATGAAGGCATGACTGCACGGGCGCCCTCTCACCGCTGCCAGCAGCAGCTCCCAGAGCCATGTATGCTGTCTGTTTTCTGAGGTTTGCAGGAGTTGCTGATATGACACCATGCCTTGAGACATCGACTTTCATGTCACAAATCGGTGCATTCTGGGACTTGTAGTATTCGGTTGCCTCACTTAAACCAGCTGGTTGAAGTGATCTGATAACAGTGATATGTGAAACAAGAGCACACAACTGCCCTTCGTTGCACATCCTGTGTGGGCCGTTGCTAAGTTTTTGGGGCTTGCAAGTGTGTTCTGTGGGCACTCAAACACACATGGTAAATACGGATGGCTTGTGTCCTTCAGTGTCTAGTGCGTGTAATGGCGGGGGTGTCCGTGGTGCCCATATGAGCTCTGTTTATCAGATCGCAGACTCGACAGATGAACACTGCTGCAAAGGGCACAGGCTGGAGCAGAACCCCCTCGGGTGGACCATGGAACCACGAGACCTGGACCCAAATCTCAACTTCCTCATTCTACATGACCAAACTTTGTGATCTTGGGCACCTCATCCGTGTTTCAGGTGTGTCGCTACCGCTGCCCCTAATCTGGAGAATGGCTCCTGGGGACGAATAAGGTCGCAGTGGCTTGTTACATTCTGCCTGTTGCACCCTCAGTGGGTCCCGGGGCTGACACATTCTACACCTGGCTGGCCCAGGGAAGGGGGTAATAAGTAGGGGTGGGCGGAATTTGCGAAATTAACTTTCGCAAATTATTGCGAAACTGCTAAAAATCTCCGCAAACACGCCGGAAATATCGCGAAGACGCAGAAGTTTTTTTCCCGCCTGTTCGCGGTATTTTTTGCGTGATCGCGGGTCGCCAACTTACCCATGCGGTTGCTCACGGGCGCGGCCATCTTGTTTTCACTTGTCCCGCCCTCTCGCGATGCTTACTTCCTGTTCCGGGTCGCGCAATGCATGTTCGCGCCCGTTCGCGGTAGATATTTCCTGTTCGCGACCGCTTTTACTTGGTCGCGTTGCTTTTTGCTTGCTCGGGGAGAAAATATCGCGCGAACTTGCGCACATGGTCGCAATGGGCGCGGCCATCTTGTTTTTCACTCTATTGCATGGTTCTGGGGCCTGATTTTCAATCCTCTGCAAATCTTTTCAATCCTTTGTTTCAACCCACTTTTTTTTTATCTTTCTTATTTATTATTTCTCTTACTATTTTCCAGCTTCTATATTTTTTGTTTTTGTCTCCTTTTTTTTGTTTTTTAGCTACTTTTTCTCTTTCTAATGCCTGCTATTATTTATTTCCTTTACTTCTTTAATTTTTACCTTTTCTTACCCCAGAACCATGTCTTAGGGTAGGGCTGGTCGCCGTCGCAGCCAGAGCCGCGCCGCCTTCCTTGCGGAAGGCAGCGCCCACAAGGGGTGCAGGCACGGGCCTTATTTGGGGAGGTGGAGTTGGCTGCACTAATTTTCTTTGTGCAGTGCCACCTCCCCTCAACCCTGGCAGCATGTGGCAGGCCTGGGTCCGGGTACGGCCTCCGGGAGCGTCAGCAGCGGTGGGGGAAGGTGCTCCGGGCAGTGTTGCGCTTCTCTGGGGTCCAGCACACCCAGGTGCAGCTGACGCACCGGTGGTCCGACATCCTGGACCGTGAGCAGGACCTGCTGGACCTGCTAGGAGTGGAGGTCCCGGGGCTTGGTGAGTACCTATTTAATTATTACTACTTTGTGTCTGTTCTTCTGCTCTGTGTTATATATTGCGAATATCTTTTTTTTCTTCCAACCAGCTAGAATGTTGCTGCTTACATTCCAGGTTAATTACGTTTAAAAGTCTTCTGTGATTTTTTATGACACAGGTGCTCTTCTGCGCTACTACTAATCTTACTTGTTTGCAACTTTGCGTTTGCGCTCGCTTAGCGTGATTCTGTACGAGTTTATTTTAGAGAAATTAAGTTACGTAATGCTACAGTGACTCTAGTCCACTCCTTACTTTGTCCTGTCACTAATAGATAGGGGCGGATTGATACTTAGGTTTAGGTACTTTGTAAGTATGAGTTTCTAATTTGTTAGTGGTATGCGTGATGCCCCCTCAGTTACGTGACGTGCTGCTAGTACGGCAGTCTTTATTAGAACCTTTTCTAGTTTGTTCAATGAGTGGTGGTAATTGGCCTAGCACTAGCAGAACATCAGCATCAATCAATCAACCCAAAATTTGGTGTATACAAAAAATAATAGTCATGTGTCCTCCATTTGACCATATGCATTGTTGAGGAATAAAAGAAGTGGAAATGCATACTTAATGTACAATTGGCATGCCTGGAATAGGTGGGCTAGGTTGAGTGGTACGTCGTACTTAGGCTTAGTTGTAACTTAGTATTCTGGAATCAGAATGGAAGACTGGATTACTGTTGATAAATAGTAACTTAAGTAGTCGATCCGCGAATCCCCCAATACTACTTGTTGTCCAGATGAGATCGGTCAATTTAGTTATTGCAATTGTTGTTTACATAAGTGTTTTTTGACCGTTGTTGAAAAATATTGTATTTGTTTGACACCATCCATCAATGTTTGTCTCTTTCTTATATCTTTCCTGTTCATCAGCACCCAGGGGCAGACAGACAGGGAGTGGGGGTTCGGCGGGACAACAGTCCGAACAGCACCAGGAGGACACCAATGAGGGCTCCTCTGCTGGTCCCAGTAAGTCTTCTTGTTTTTAATAATATTTCTTATTCCATAACTTTTACTGCACCATATTTTTCACGAACTATTGTTTCAGTTTCCAAATGCTATTTTTTTACCAACAATTATCCTTCGATCTGTACGGTTTCAAAAATCTTATCCCTGCCTCTGCTATGATGACTCTCAGTACTACTACTACTAATACTATCAGTCTGTCTGTACTGTAGTAGCTAGTCTTGCCCAGTTGGCCAGTGCCACTCTTTATGTGAAAGGTTGTAATATAAAACTCATATTTACCAGTAGCTCTAGCCATTGAGTCCAATCCTTTGGGTCGTCGTCTTGTACTACTTCTAGTCTTATTGATCTTGAGTCTTTGTTAATCTTGAGGCTGTGAAAATTCACAGCAACAAAAGCCCAACCAGATTTATTATTATTTTGATATGATAGCCTATAGGACATACTACAACTGTTGTAGGGATCTTGCACATACACAGACCTTTGCACAAGAAAATAGGATGTTGGTGATGGTAGGTTGGACCTTCCTCACACACCTCAATCAGAAATTCAGCACCCACCACAATTCCACTGCTCGACTATAGTACTGTCTTGTCATAACTATTAGGTCTCCGAACCCTCCCCCCAAGATACCCAACAAGTAGATAACCCAGAACATACGACACCCAACCTCTCAGTCGTGGAAGCAATGCACATGCACACCCTTACTTTAATTTGCTCACTCGTGTCAGTTAGTTCACACCAAATACCACCAAGTCTATGTAAGTTCAAAATGTTTATTTTGAATTGAGAAGCTCTGTACATTGTTTTATTATAAAATGCAGCACCAACCGGAAAATCAATAACATTAAAACAATAAACATTGTTACACTTATACAGTTGGGAATTAAATCATGATAACTGAACAGTGGTGGAAGGCAGCACCACCATCCCCTAGGAATTTAGTTTATATAAATTTATAAATGAAGATGTGAGTGAAGGGACCCCTCACCTTAGGAGAACCTAATACTGGTAGTTGTTGCATCATTCAGAAGCTCTGCAAAGCTCTGGTTCCTAGAAGGGAATCTTCCGTCTGTAATGCGAAAATTGAAATGGTGTGCGTTAGTATATTGCAACTTGCAAGCATTTCTCAGCCGTGCCAAAAAGTGTAGCATTTATGGATAAGCAATATGGACTAACAGTACACCAGTACTTCCTAAAAAAGTGGCTAGTTAATGTTTTTGTTGACCGCTTGTACGCAGCGCGTAGACTAGACAGTAGCAGTGTGAGGCAGGTCATGTGGGCTCAAAGGTGTCTTATACAAGAAGCTGCAAGGTAACGTCACATGTGCAAAAATAAAAGACACAAAGGTAAAATGGTAGCATGGCTCGGGCTAATTAAGCAAAGGCTACAATGACCATATATAACTATTAGTGTCTACTCTACTACTACCTGATTTGTACTAGTGATGTATGTTAGTATTAACTCATTTTTCAACCTTGCTACTGATCAATAGGGGGAGGTGTATATGACGCCTAATAAATGTGTAATGTTTTCTAGGCGCACTACGGACCACCATTGCCGGGGCCAGCGAAGGCGACGTGGAGGGCGAGGATGCGGCAGTTGCTGCAGATAGCAACGGAGCGGTAGGGGGAGTGGCAGCACCAGTGGCGGGCGGTGGTAAGTTAGATTCATAATCCTTAACTATTGTTGAACTTTACAGTACACTCACTGCAAGGGTGTACTGTATGTATATGTATACTGTACTGTTGAGACTTAGGGCCCCATTAGGATGGCGGGCGTATTGCCCCCGCCGAGCCGGCGGTATTCACCGCTGACACCACAGGGGCAAACCACCCGCCATCCCTGTAGAAAAGAGTCAGACCCCCCCATATGTCGACCAGGCGGAAAAGGGTTCAATATGGCGGTGGTGTCTCTCTGAACACACCGCCAGCCATATAATCTGCATTTTGGAATGCCTTTGCGTGGCGGCATTGCCGTCCGCCACGGAAAGCCATGCAGACATTGCAGAGTATGCTTGGGGGCCCCCATGGAGGGTACCTACCTACGCTATGGTACACCCCCTGCCTTTCAAAGCAAAACGTGACAGGCTCCGTGCGGGGCCCATCATGCTTTTAGCATTGCTTTCGGCACCGCCAACCAGAATGTAAAAAAAAAGGATGCGCCTGCCACTGTGCCGGGCGCATCATCCTAATTAATTGTCCCCACGGGACACCCACCCTTTTTAGCATGGCGGCGGACAAAGTCCGCCCGCCGTCAGATGTCGTAAGTAAGTATGAGTTGTTGGGGACGTTTGAAGAGTGAACTAGAAGACTAGAATCCCTTTAATTTGCATAGGAGCGGGAGTATTGAGTAACCAATGGCCTCATCTATCTGATTTCAACTCCGCTTTGAAAGTTTTATGGAGAAGAGCACCTGGTGCACAGTTCAACTAAAAATTGAAAGACGGGTGGAAGTAAGAAGGACAGGCGAGATTTAAAATGTTATGTACTACTGTGCTTTATAGTGCTACTCTACCATGCCACTATGTGTATAAATAATTAACTTGTCTTACTGTTTTTCTAAGAGTATATTTTACAATTGTCTTGTTTTTTTCTTTTTGATAAACAGCTACTCCTAAACTAAACCGCAAGGAGTTGGCTGCAAAGGCACGGCACCGGAAGCTGGAGGCAATCCAGCGGGAATACCGGCGGCTGGTGGTCTTAGCCGAGGAGGAGGAGGAGACTGCGGCAGCAATTCAAGCCTCCTCCAGTGCCCCGGGCCCCAGCCACCGCCCTCCAGCGGTACGGCGCCACCGTCTGGCGGCTGCCCACCGCCACCGTAGTGCCATCTCTGGTGCTCCCCCCACTGTGGCTGCAACTGCCGCGCCCTAAGACGGCGCGTCGCCCGTCTAGAGCACCAAATGCGTGTCCTCCTTGAGTCCCGCCCCACACCTTAGTCCCTGTCATTAAGTTCTGCCCCTTTTTTAATTCTTGTTTGGGTGGGTGGGAACTTGCTTGGGCTTTGGGTTTGGGATTTTTTCTTTACAGACTTTTTCTCCAATGGACAATTGGACATTGGTTGGGGTTATGGAGGGGGCTGGGTCAGCTTTTGTGGGTTTAGTTTATTTTTGTTAGGGAAAATTAAATATATTTTTCTATGTTACATGCAATGTTGTTAATGTTTTGTAGGTGGGGTAACTGTTTTACATCACACTGTTTCCTTGCTGGTGCATGGCCGCCCATAGCCTGTGTTTGATTTAAATAATTGGCTGACTGTGTAAGACACAAACAGATAGATGCAACACACCTCACTGATTGACTTGTCCTTCTAGTACTTTCAGTCTGTCCTCTAGTCTATGCATTCTTTATCTGGACTGGTGTGTGAAAATGAAATCATTGACAACATGTCTATTATTAATTCTGCCTCCCCCAAACTTCTCTCTTACCTGTGCTTGATGTTTATGTCCAACTGTGGCACAGCAATGGCTGCATGGTGAAGATGGGTTCCTTTTCCTAACATGCCATGATTGGGGTGGTGGCGGTGGTAGTATAGTAGTAGTAGTAGACACTGGCAGGGCGGCAGCATTTGCAAAAAGAGAAAATGAGACAGTCAATCGCCTTTGAGAGACTGTTAGAGGAGTAGTAGAATGAAGTACAGGTCATAACTTACCGAGCAACAATAATATGCTCAAATATTAGACAACAAAACATAATGGTGGTTGGGATAGCCTACTAGACAGAGTTACAAACTATAGTTGTGTCGAGTCACTTGACTAGGCCTACAGCCTAACAGTTAGTGCTGTATATGAGGAATGACAACAAACAAATCCAATCAATGCCGGCAATTCATGCTGAGGTATATGTTCCTTTGTTAAATAAAATAACCTAAAATATCCTACTCATGGGTGGGCAAGCAGAAGAAGATCATCGCCCTGCCTTGAAATTGAAGTACTGTTGCTTTTGCCACATCCGCCCCAGCAAGTGTGTGATTAAGTATTGGTGTACATTTAATTTAGTCACACCTCGACAATAAGTCACACAGCCCGGGGGAAGAGGGTTAGGGTTTGTTGAATGGATGGGAAGGGGGTTTTTGGGAAAGGTTTGACATAGAAAAACAGTATGCATGGACAAACAAATAACAATCATTAAAGACTACCATATCCATATGTTAAGGGAGAAAAAGGAAATGCATGCATGATGATGAGAGACCCGGATTACATACACTTCTAGTTCTTGTTCTTGTCGGCCTTAATACTTTTACAGATAGCAAATAGAAATTTTAAATATTGGTAGGGAAGAATCGTAAACAGAGAGCAAACCTAATGATGATAATAACAACTCCAAGAACACACTGTTGTAAAGATTGTATACAAAATATTAATCAAATTATTTAAAAGAAGATAAAAGTGGATACTGTTACTGTGTTATCCTGGTAAAAAATGTGGACTGGATTTGCATCTCACCATTCCTCTTGGTCCTCCTCTCGTCCATCAATCTTGGGTGTGTCGCCTCGCCACTCGCCACTGCCCGGCTGGAAACAAAAATGTCAATTTATTGGTAAGGTAAGTGTGCATTGTAATGTTTTCCAAAGTATAGGGCAAGGCCCGGCCTGTAACAGTAGATGGAAGACCAAAGGGGATATTGAGAAACAAAGTTGAAACAAATGCACAAGTTATGGTGTAGTGCAACAAGAACACTTTCCGAGGTGGCATGTATGCATCATCTCTACTCTAGTCTGTTTCCAGCATTGACCTTCAACAATAACAGGAGAGAGCAGGCCCACAGTGCTTAGCAGTAGCACATCCTACGTTAAGACTTTAGAGTACTTTTTTTAAATTTTTATTTTTTAAAGAGTTGGACAAAGGCAAAGCACATTATCCATTCCAAACATAGCATTTTACAGTTTAAGTTATTAAATCAATGCACCGCAGTCATCCCACCGCTACACTCTATTCCACTTCTACAGACATTTGGGTCTGCTGTGGTTGTTGTTGACGTGTTTACCTTTAGGCTTTTAAGTTTATGCCACTCATGAAACGTCCTCCTGACTTCATCATTATCTCCGATACTTTTACTGACTGACTGTGAAGATCGGCCTGCAGTAGAAGTAAAATTGTTATTACACAACAAGAGTAGAAATATTATTGACTTGAGTCAGTCTTTAGTGTGTACAGAAAGATAGATCACTAGTACACTTTGACTTCACTTTGTGCACAACAAACAAACAACGAAAACACAAAGACCAATCGCTCAGAGTCAGGTGTCCAATGCATGCCATTAATTGTCATTACCTGTTCCTTCTCATCTTAAGTTAACGGGACGTCTATTTCGCCATCATCATGATGGGCGGTGCTGTTGTGTCATCATACTCATTGCGCAAATATAGTGAGTCCCCTTCCTGTATTGAATTAAAAGCAATTTCTTATTTGCAAGAAGGGGAAAATTGAATTCACCTTGAGTTAAGTTTAGTGTGTTCTGTAGAAAGTTGATTAGTGGCAGTGCACAATTAAATAAATTCATGCACAACAAACACAACAAAATCATTCAGTCTGCGACTCTGCGTCCAATGCATGGCATCAATCATTACCTGTTCCATCTTATTTTCAGTTAATGGCCAGTCTCTCTCGGCTCTTAAAAGAAGGATAGCTATAGTAGTCATCTGATTCATGCTCCACTTCTTTTGGCAGGACTAGGAAAGTTAGATTTTTTTCTTGCAGTATTTTACCATCATCCAATCATCATTCATGAGGGCAATGGATTTGGGTGGGAGATTCAGTATGATGGAGCGGAGGAGCTGGATTCGGAGGACTGTACTGTCAAATTGCAGACACCTGAAAATTGTATATTAAATAAGAAGAGTAGAAGACGGTGGTAATGGATTTGTTGTGATTCACAAGTTTGTAACCGGAACGACAGACACACAAATAACGGTGGGAAAAAAGGGAGGAAGACAGCAAGTGCAAGCCTAAATGTCAGGGAAGTATAGCTCGTCCTCAAACTCTGGGGGGTCAGCCAGTAGTAGGTAATCATCATGTGACACACTACTTCCGTCACCTGAGCCGCTGTCCTCATCTTCCTCCATTGCTTCATGTATTGTGTAATTCGGTGGTATGAAGCGCTGATTCATTTTGATCATTGTTAACCTCTCCACGTTTTTGGGCAAGAGACTGGTCCTTCTCAATGTTACAATGGAACCAGCAGTACTGAAAACACGTTCGGAAGAGACACTTGCGACAGGGCAAGCCAGATAGCTTATCGCCAGCCTGCTGAGCTGTGGCCATTCAGACCTTTTTCTATACCAATACTACAATGGGTTTTGATCAATGTACACCTCTGTTGGGTCGTCCAGATAGGCCTGGACCATCCGCTCAATGTTCAGGGTTGCTGCTGGTAAGCTTTCGTGCTGTTTTTGCTGTGCATCAGCACTGTGCTTATTAATGCCTAACTTTACATACCAATCGTGTAATGATTGTACTCGGCCTAATGATCCAGTTATTGTTTCTGTGTTCGATAGTGATGGTGAGTGTTGTGATCCAAACGCACTGCCCTCAGCCGACGAAGTTGCACTTGATCCTGCATGGCCTGCTTCAGTACTTCTTGTGGGTTGATCTTGCGGGCTTTTAATTAGCAGCCGTTCGTTTTCCAACTTACTGGCTGCTTCAGCTATACAACTTTTGTAGCGGGCAACATCAATCTTGGAAAAAGCAAAGAATGTCTTCAGTCCAAATTTTGCACGTGGATCCAGAATTGTGGCACAAATGTAATGTTCTTGTGACAAAATTTTATTTTGTATCCTTACATTTTCAGCTAAGCGCCGGGATAAGCACTCCACCAAGTCATGGGCTTGCCTTTTGTCCTCTATACCTTTGTATGATTCAGACACATTATTCAGGTGATGCTCTAGCATTTGCAATAATGGGATAGCTTGGCCCATTGTACAGTCCTCCTTGTTGACTTCACGTGTGAAGACCTCAAAAGGACACAGCATCTCAGTCAGGCATTTAATTAGGCTCCATTGATCCATCTCAAGGTTCATGCCTTTAACAGTAGCATCCCCGCTTCTGTTCCAGACATATTCATGGAGTGACCTGTACTGCTCATTCAGACGATCAAGCATGTAATACGTTGAGTTCCAACGTGTTGCCACCTCCTGGATGAGTGCCTTGACTGGCATCCTATGTTCACGTTGGATGATCCTCAGCTGCTTCCGAGCTTTGAAAGAATGGCTGAATTGAGTGCATATTCTTCGGCAGATGGCCAGTAAATTGCTGACTATGGGTTCTTTATTCAGAAAGTCTTGAACGATAATGTTTATGCAGTGCGCCAAACACGGAACCCTGAAATAGGAACCAAGTTCCATGGCCTTAAGTACATTACTACCATTGTCTGTGGCAACAAAACCAATAGCAAGCCCTCTTGGCCGCAGCCATTCCAAAACCTTGCTGCGAAACTCGTGTAAAATGTTTTCAGCCGTATGAGATTTCTCCATGGCGAACATGGCTACAGTTGCATGTTTCCGAGTACCTTCAAAAATCGCAGCTGTGTCAACAGCACCTCATGCAGATAGCTTATCTCTAACCCACACAATAGAGATCCAGTGTGCAGTGATGCACATGTAATCTGTGGCTTGGCAACTGGTCCACATGTCTGTTGTCAGGTGGATATTGTGCACAGCACACTGCTGCAAAGCTTGTCCAACCAATTCCAGCACATCATGATGTAGTGCCGGAACAGCAATTCTTGCGAAATAGGACCAGCTGGGAACCTTCCATTTAGGACAGATGGCAGACACAAATTCAAGGAAACCCACCCCTTCTACAAATGAAAAAGGAAGAAGGTCCAGCGCTAACATTTTAGCCAGCTTTGCATTGTACAATCGTGCCGTTGGGTGGTTGCGTTGGAACTGCCCCTCCAACCTAAACATGCTCTCAATGGTAGGCTGGATTATTTTCCTTTGTGGTGCTGTTTTCATTAACCCACTAAGGCTCAACTACACAGATTGTCTCATTGCAGTACTAGGTCGCCTTGGTGTCTCACTCTCAGCCTGACTCAGAGTATGGCTCTTACTGCGGTGCCACTCTGATGTTACTGAGGAGGATGTGGGTGTTCCCACTGCACTACTGGGGACAGGGCTAGAAATGCCTCCCTCTTCTTCACCTGCCACCGCAATAATATCGCTCCCTGATTCATCCTGACCAACTTCAATGGGTTGAGTTTTTCTACTTTCTTTTAACATAAGTAGGTGATCCTCCCACACGATAGTGTGGTGTATTCTGAGATGACTTGCTTGTCCTCCGGTACCATAGTTTGTGCCAAGCTTACCACGCCGAACACCTTGCCGACAAATTGAGCATATAGCAACGTTCTCCTCCTTGGTGCTAACAGAAAAGAAGTCCCAAACTGGGGAGGAGAACTTTCTGGCACTGCTGGATGTGCCACTTTCAATACCAGATGAACTGGAGAGTGTGCTTGAAATGTGCACCTAGACTGTGACTTTTACTACCACTACCTACTGAGATGGTTGAGCTGGATGTAGGTCCCTGCTGGGCCTTAGAAAATATGTCAGCTGGAGGTAGTGGTGCTGTATCCTGTGTTGGTGATATCCGTGCTACATCCTGCTCAGTAGCAACCTTTCTGGATAGGGTGAGAATGTTGGTCTCCAATCCCTTTGGGGCGGGAGTAATGACTGGCTCATCTTCATCAACATCATCATCACCCCCCTCTTCTACATCTACCTCCATAACTCTAAGTTTTTCTGGGACCTTCCTTTTCAGAAGCATTGTCTTGTGGCGTATATCACTCTCAGACTGAGCTGGTGGGAGCCAAGTGGCATCACGATCATCAGAAGCGGGGCTTGAAGAAGAAGATGATGGACTAAGCCTCCTTTTCCCTGCTGGTGGTCTGGAAGACACTAGATCTTCTGAAACAGTGGTTTGACTTTGCTCCACTTTGTCTGCAGGAAGCTCGATTTCCTGAAATGCCCCTACGTCAGGAGCAACAACTACTATGGTGGGCTGATGCGGCCGCTGCTGTTCTTGTTGCGGCTGCTGCTGTTCTTGTTGCGGCTGCTGCTGTTCTTGTTGCGGCTGCACACTGATCTGCTGAGTTTGCGCCTGCGTTGAACTTGATTGTGTACTACTTTGCGGTAATGACATTTCTTGAACATCGCTGATCGTTAGTAGACTGGCTACCTCTGTGACACTAAAGCCCTTGGGCCTAGGTTGGTGGGGTTGGACCGCTGTGCTGCTCCCAGCTTGGTTCCCGGACAACGCTGCTGCAGGCGTAACTTTTTTGGTGCCAAAAAAAACATTGGCCGGCACACCACCAGTCGTGGTAAATGGCACTTCCTTTTTCTGTTCCTTCTTCTCAGCGGCAACTTTCATGGTACTGGACCTGGTACCTTTCTTTGGGGCCATCTTCTTCAGATGTCAGGCAGGATGCAGATGCACAACAAGTTCTGGTCACACGTGGACGTGATGTGCAGCAGGACTTCTATCTGGCTGGCAGTACAACGGGTAGCCGGGTGATGCTGATGACACCTCCTCCTCTGTCTTTTGTGCACCTAAAAGCAAATAAGCCAGGAGAAGAACATCAGTGAAATGTTGCATTTGTTGTTGTGATTCAGTTACTTAGTACTGTACTGGTGCAAACAAAAGATAGTCTAGCCATAAATGACTTTTTTTTTAATTAGGGCTATGTTATACTACTGTGTACAGTTACACACTACACTCTCAGGAAGGATAGGAAAGTTAATAATAACCACAAAATAAAAATGTAATGGAAGTGGGGTGGACCCTATTTGCCATTAAATTATTTGAGCATCTCAGCATCCATGGAGCTGCTGCTGGCAAAGGGGGTGGATGGATGGAAGCAGTAAGCCAAATAGCCAATAGGAAAACCATGCAAGCCTATGGCAAAAGCAGGACACTAATAACTCCCAGTCCAAACACAAAAAATGGCCACCACCCACATGGACACTCACAAACCACAAACAAGCCGGGGGCCTGGGAAACACCAGGAATTGACAAATGGCCTATAAAAGCCAGGTAAAGGATGCATGCTAAAGCACACTGCTCTGCCTTTTTAATGCAACAAAATGGAAATACAAACATTCACAGACCCCAAAAAGGTCTGCAGGGTGCATGCATTGCACACCAACACACGACACATACAACAAAAGCATGTCTTTAACCCCTTCGCTGCGGCGGGAATTCCGCCGCAGCGCTGGGGGGGGGTTTGGGGGCAGCGCGGTGGCACTGTGCTCATGACGGAGCCACTCCGTCATGAGCCATGGTTGAGCTGTGCTCATGACGGAGTGGTTCCGTCATGACTCCGCCCACTGTGCTAATCGCCCGCACAGGCGGGGAATCAGCGCAGCGTGGGAGGAGCGGCGGCCAACGGCCGCGGCATGATGGAACCACTCCGTCATGAGCACACGGCACCCGTGGCTCATGACGGAGTGGGTCCGTCATGAGCGCTGAAGGGGTTAAGACAACCAACATCAGAAATGCCACACCAAAAAAACACACTTCCCCAACTCAATCCAATGCCATCCATGCCCTAAATGATGTCTAATTTCAACAGACCACACAGAAAACACTTGATTAATAAAGCTGTGGCTACCTGCTCTGATCCTAGTGGATGAAAGCAGGCCTGTTGGCAGACAAGGTCAGGCAGGCTTGCAGGCCTCAAAATGGCCACCAGCCACATGGCCAGGCCCAACAACATCAGAAAGGCCACCCCAAAAAAACATACTTCCCCAACTCAATCCAATGCCATCCATGCCCTAAAGGATGTCTAAATTCAACAGACCACACAGAAAACACTTAATTAATAAAGCTGTGGCTACCTGCTCTGATCCTAGTGGATGAAAAAGCAGGCCTGTTGGCAGACAAGGCCAGGCAAGCTTGCAGGCCTAGGCTTCAAAATGGCCACCAGCCACATGGCCAGGCCCAACAACATCAGAAAGGCCACCCCAAAAAAACACACTTCTCCAACTCAATCCAATGCCATCCATGCCCTAAATGATGTCTAAATTCAACAGACCATACAGAAAACACTTGATTAATAAAGCTGTGGCTACCTGCTCTGATCCTAGTGGATGAAAGCAAGCCTGTTGGCAGACAAGGCCAGGCAAGCTTGCAGGCCTAGGCTTCAAAATGGCCACCAGCCACATGGCCAGGCCCAACAACATCAGAAAGGCCACCCCAAAAAAACACACTTCCCCAACTCAATCCAATGCCATCCATGCCCTAAATGATGTCGAAATTCAACAGACCACACAGAAAACACTTGATTAATAAAGCTGTGGCTACCTGCTTCGATCCTAGTGGATGAAAGCAGGCCTGTTGGCAGACAAGGCCAGGCAAGCTTGCAGGCCTAGGTTTCAAAATGGCCACCAGCCACATGGCCAGGCCCAACAACATCAGAAAGGCCACCCCAAAAAAACACACTTCCCCAACTCAATCTAATACCATCCATTCCCTAAATGATGTCTAAATTCAACAGACCACACAGAAAACACTTGATTAATAAAGCTGTGGCTAACTGGCTACCTGCTCTGATCCTAGTGGATGAAAGCAGGCCTGTTGGCAGACAAGGCCAGGCAAGCTTGCAGGCCTAGGCTTCAAAATGGCCACCAGCCACATGGCCAGGCCCAACAACATCAGAAAGCCCACCCCAAAAAAACACACTTCCCCAACTCAATCCAATGCCATCCATGCCCTAAATGATGCCTGAAAATGAAATACATTCAAAAAACACCAAAGGAACAGTTGCTTCATCATGCACACACCCATGAGGCCATGCCCATGACTAGCTTGGGCCTACTACTGACTACTACTACCCACAACATTTAAAAACAAGCATTGGCATAGCCAATAGGTCTCGCCTTTGGGACCTTATAAGTGTTTAGCCACGCAACAGTTGATGTTGTTGCACCAAGGCTATTGTGTTGCATAACTAAATACTTACAAGGTCCCAAAAGCGAGACCTATTGGCTATGCCAATGCTTGTTTTGTTGTTACAGGTGGACCACAATTGCCAAGGCCTGGCCTTACATCATAAAAAGCAGAAGGATGTCACACAAAAATAAGTAGGCGTTAAACAATGCAGTAGAAGCAAAAGCCTACTGCCTAAATCAGTAGGGTTGGCAAGTATGACATCCTAAGGAAACAGTACTCCATCCCTGCCTACAAAAAGGATTAATACAGATGTGCGTGCTCAGGACTATAATAATCTATCAAATTCCATTTATCGCTGTCAATGTAATGCCCGGTGACAGCAAGTAGCTATGATACACACAGATACACATACATACAAACAGATCATTCCTGTTCAGGGTCGATAATTAAATGTGCATGTTTTCATCTGTGCACTGATGTATCATCTATGGGTGTGCATAACATTGAAACTTCTCAGGCATTCAAGTAAGAGTGTCTATTTATTGGTTAAATACATGTGGAAATATACAAGTTTCAGCTTTGTTTTTTTCATAATCCCCAAAATAAATGTGACTAAATACAGATAACATTAACGAAAAATAAATATGGATAAATACAGGTGGAAATGTGAAAAAAAAATAAAAACATAAAACCAGGGGCACTAATTAAAATTAAGTAAGAACTGGGGTTGTAATCACGCTGGGTATTTATGCTTACTGAGTTTGAGTTTACAAAGTGTAGGCCAAGTCCACACGGCGCTCCACTGCTGTGACCGCCCGCGAAAGAAGGGCCTCGGGTCCCAGATGCCAGCAAATAGAAGACAACGTGTAACCCAGATCCGTGGAAGTGGAAAACGTTTGCCTAACAGGACCTGATATCGCCTTAGAAGCGCTCGGCTTCTGAAGCCTTAAAAATCAACTTGTGCGTCCTACTCGGATGGTACACTCGGGAGCGGTGGAAGAAGGATGTCTGGGGCCCCTCGGGCCTCCTGCTGCATTTTATGAGACAGCCAAGAGTGAAGGTAAAAGTTTCATAAATAATAAAAGACAGGCTGATCAGAACTGTGACAGTGACGTGTGGCGTGGAAGACGGGAGATTCAGTGCAGGGTGAGACAGACTTTTATTATTTACATTTCAATCAAACATGGTATAAAAAACACCCCGGCTAGCGCTATGACCCGGCCGCGAGCAGCAATGTTAAACAAATGGAAACGTGCTTTGCTTGGAATATAATGAAATCTAGCCTCTCAACAGCAAATCGTTTGATAAAACCTTGTAATACACGATCTGATGCAAAATGTATGCTAATAAGTGATTTACGATGCATTGCTAATTGAAAAGGAGATTAAACTCCTTAGCGATAGTGGCACAGGCGAGAGGAGATTGCATGTCAATAATTGTCATCTGATTATATGATTCCTGTTTCTTTTAAAAAAAATGCCACTCATAAATTACCCTACGGTTAGTTGAGCGTAGACACAGAGTGACGATACTGTCGTCAGCGCAGAAGTACGTACGGGAGCTGGCGCCAGGGTCGCAGCCTCGGAAGCAGCTCTACGCGCAGGGTGTGTTTATAGTCGAGGGGCTCAGGGGTACCGGATTGGCGACGAGGTGCATCGGCCTCATATGCACTCCACTTCAAAAGCAACACCCCATTCACCGCTGAGTGCCAGCCGCGGCAGCAGTGTGGCTGGAGATGACACTTCATAACCTCCCCCCAGCGTGAAAACGAAAGCGACAGAACTAACGTTCCCACAGAGCCGGCCTTCAGCGGGATAAAGCCCTGGTCAGAGAGAAAGTTGGCGCACTTGTGGTGAAAACAAGCATTGAAAGCGTGCGTCATCGCGATTGCTCTGAAAGTGAAAGTGATCGCGATGACACACGAGTTTTCAAAGTGCTGCTGGCGGCCGGCTGCGCGCGTACACGGTCACGTGAACGCAAGCGCTAGGCCAGCCAGCAGCACTTTGAAAACTCACACACAAAATGTCTCTCTGAGCCAGCGCCCATGCGCTGGGCTCAGCGAGACCTAAAAAAGGAATGATGATAGTTAGCAAAAATAAATTGTAGTTACAACAACTGCAATGCCCACAATCAAACAGACACAACAACCACTTACTTGTAAAATATCCTATAATCCTCAAATCCAATTGCAATGATGCAGCAGACAAAAAGAGTGATCTTTCCAGCTCAAAATCCAAAGGCAGAAGGAGCAGGAGATGGACAAAGCACTGGGAGGAGCCTGCTGGACAGGAACAGGAAGTTGGAGATTCTGTGTCACTTCCTCCCTCTCCCCACCTTTTTAAAAAAGGACTCCTTGCACAAAAAAGGAAAGCCAAATGTCAATCTGAGGAGTTGTTTTCATCCAAAATCATAATTTGCAGAAGGTTTCATGCTGCTAGAGCTGATATTCTTCTCCAAATTGAAAATTTTACATGTTCGAGTTCTCGAGCTTCACAATACTTCCGCCGCATGTCGATGGCATGTCGAAAATGACATGATCTCGTTCTCTCACTCCCTGTCGCGTTGGATATGACATGTTCGGGGTCTCTTTCTCCTTTTTGCGTTCGATTAGACGTGCCCGCGTCCTCTCGCTCGCGGTGTAGAATGACGTGTTCGAGAACTCAATCTTCTCATACTCGCGCGGTGCATGATCGCGAGAAGAATGAGGTGATCGCTCGACAAATGACGTGATCCTGCGACAATGTGAGCGCGAACTGTTGCGAGACAGCGCAAAATGGCTACCAACAATCCAATATCTCGTGGAGAACGCGACCGGGTCGGGAAAACTTGTCAGCGAACGCGGGGATTAAGGTAAGGTGATCACACGCACACGAGAATGTATTTTTTTACAGCGCGAGCAAGAAACAAATTATCGCTAAGCTGCAGAATGTGGAAATTATGACATTTTCGCGCTTTCCGCGGAATGCGAAAATGCCAAATTATCGCAGTTTCCGCGAACGGAATGGAATTTTGGCCCAGGCCTAGTAATAAGTAATCCCATCACAGAGCCCAAACAAAAGGAACGATCCAAAAGGAAGTGAAACCGTAAGACCATGATAAGACCATGAAAATAAAACAGCAGAGCTGCAAGCCCCCCTCCCACCCATGCTGGGAAGCAAACCGTACCCACACAAGCCAGGGTCACAATGCATGGCACCCTGTCAGACACAGTCCCTGTGCCCACACTGGCTCTCTGCAGTGACTCTCCACGGAACAATCTTTCACAGTTCCATATAACAAGAGACGCGTCATAACAACCGGAGCCCTAAATAAATTCCACCAAGTACCAGCCTCGGACCCTCTGACGTGGCTGTGCGGCCAACTCGACACTGGCCCATTCTAAAATGTCAATTTAAAAGCACTGGAATCACTCCAAGGGCAACATCTGAAAATGTTTTTTTCCCTTATTACATTTCCAGAAACAATGCTAATTTTCCAATCTTTCCGACCCAAAATGCGCCTGTTGAACAGTGTTGGAGCGAAGCACATTTAAGTGAATTAATTCACAAAAGCAGGAGAAACAGTAAAAATTTTTGTAGATATTACAAGTTGCTTCCGTCTGTTGTAAGCAGCACACGCCGTCACAAAATAGAGAGGGTTTAAGTGTATGCTAATTAATTCAAATAATATGAAAGACCTTTAAAAAACAATGTATGTAAAAAGCTGTATAATGCATCCATACACTCATATTAACATCACTAGTAACCTACGGAAGAATCATGGAAAAAAACAGACATTTGGCCAAAGGCCGTGTGAACGGACCAGCGCATACATACAGCCCTTGTAAACATTACAATCCAGACTCATTTGCATGTGCCCAGAGGGTCGATCTGGTTCACACAACTGCTGTGTGCGAGCCTGTTCATTCATCCATTCATTCATAAGCTTTACAAACACTTGGTTGTACACTGGACGCAAAAGTTAAGAACAGAATTAACAGAGCCATGCAAGCAACACATGCCAACATTTGGAAACGCTGAAGGCGTGGCAAGGGGGGGGGGGAGAGGGGAGGAGGGTGCAGGGTGTCCATTTACTCCCTATGCTTGCAAAGTCAAGGAACATAAACATTCTTGACAAAGGTCTGCAGATCAAGGAAGGCTGTTTTAAAAAAAAAATCTAATGCGAGTGCTTGCAGTCCGAGATTTATAATGGAAAAGCAAATCTTCAATTGGCAAACATGGCGCAGTTTAATAACACTATGTGCACAAAAGAAGAGAAGTCTGTTTCCTAAAAATAGAGCGCTGTATGCTGTGACGTGCTACATGTGCAGAATAAAGCGCTACACAAAATATTAAGTTGAATTAATGCGTGCCAAAAACAGAAAAGCTTCTGGTACCTAAGGAGGGATCCAGAGGGGCACATGCCATGAGAGCAGGCAGGCAAGCATCCCAGCAGTTCACAGAGAGAAAGCGGAGGGTGGCACACATCCCAGACGTTTGTAGTGATTGCGCAGGCAGGCACACATCCTAACAGTTCACAGAGACAGAGCGGCACGCATCATAGCAGTTTGTAGTGACAAAGCAGCCAGCCACAGATTCTAGCAGTTAAGAAACAGAGCAGGCAGACACGTAACCCAGCAGTTCAGAAATAGAACAGGCCGGTGGTCGAAGTGGGGAAAAAAAAGTAGGGGAACTGTGGGCGGAGAATCAGAGGGCGGGAATAACCCGAGGATGGGCCAGGATGCGCAAAACATCCCAATCTTTAGTATTTGTTTGGCCTTTCACTGACCAGATACAGCTTATTATATTATTTAATTCAACCAATGGATACACGTGATTATTTAACGATTAATATGGGTTATTGACATTAAAATAAATTCACAAAGTGGGATATGTTTCTAATCACAGAATGTCCCAAATATGCTTAAAAGTGGAAGCACAAGCCATTTGTTTTCCGAGCCATGCAGTTTGTCGTCAGCAATATACACAGAGACAATCAATCATACGTGTGTAAATCACTGTATAGGAAATGTTACACAAGACAAAGGACTACAAGGTGTAGAAGTCACATGACAACCATATTAGTAGGCAGTATAGTTTAATAGTGATTGATCTGGAGAAACACAAACTCAGAATTTAAAACTTAATACCATGATTGGGGGGTCTCTTTAATAATCAGAATTGATTTCTATCCAAATGATTTTTTTTTGCAACATTAGGATAATTAAAGGCTTAGGGAAAAAAACATGAAGCTCTAGTTTATACCTTGCAGTTTGTATGCAGCTCTTAGATGAAAGTTAATAGCTCACTGTTCTTTGTTAGGATTTTAACTTATAAACTGCAAGTAGCAAAAGGATCTTACTGACAAAAGCAGTAACCGACTGATCTATTTACAATATGTGCACTTTGTGATGGGCATGGTACATGTTCTTAGCAGCAGGCACATTAACCCTCTGCACTATCTTTCCATGAGTCAAAACTTCCACTAGACAAAACTCCGATCTCGCTCTAGGAAGAAGTTTGTTCACTGGAGTTATCATGACATTTTTATTATTGCTGAAAATTGCTGTAGGCCAGGAAGGAGGCCATAATTTACAACGCCCCCACTCAAAGTCAGCACCCGTTGCAGTCACACCGGTCTCACCACCCTGGAGCCAGCTCTTCACAGGGGTCCTGTGACCTCAGTGACAGAGTGACTGTTGCTATAAGGTCTGCTACTTCGTAGGCCTGCCCACAAGACTGGAGGTGAACTTCAGTATGGATTGTGGTGGGCAACCCTTCAAGGTGAACCCACACTTGCCATTGCTAGGGTCCACCTGCTGGTGCTAAGACACCAGGGCTTTTCCGGTTTTGCTGGGCCTTCTGAGGTCTAGCATAGGAATGTGCTCCCTCAGGAGGATGGTCTGGGGGACTGGTCATGAAGGCTGAACCTGGTTCCCTAGTTCTAAATTCGGCAGCTCTGCCCCCAGTGCTACATCCGCTCCCTCACTGAACACCATACTGCCCCACTGAGAGAAAATCACACTGCCTTCAACTACAATCCAATTTGACCTGCTATAAACAACTGGATGCGACTCAATTCAAATTACGCACTTGGCAAGAGCAATATGCTGCCTAAAGGAACAAGCATTGGCATAGTCAATAGGTCTCACCTTTGGGACCTCCTAAGTGTTTAGCCATGCAACACTTGATGTTGTTGCACCAAGGATATTGTGCTGGATAACTAAACACTTATAAGGTCCCAAAGACGAGACCTATTGGCTATGCCAATGCTTGTTTTATTTTTGTCCACAGTAAGCACAGTTTATTCAACTTCTCATTCTTAGCTTTTGTTAGGCTGCAGGCGTGCTGTTCAGAAACAAGTCCCACAGCCAAGGCAAATGCCTGTCACTCTCACAGTGGAGGAAAAGCCAATGGAAGAAGTGGGCTGACCATTTGCATCCTGTTGAATGCTGTGAGGAGGGCAGCACATTTGTGAATGGCACTTGAACAGACCAATGGATGACGAGGGCTGACTGAAAGGCCCTTTATGTATTAGTGGCTATTTTAAGTATGATTTTTTATGATTTATGAAAATAAGTGGCTGGCGAGACAGATAAAGTTGTCCCTAGGAAATACGTAAAAGCTAAAAAACAAATGAGGCACGCTCGTTAAATCATCCGAGACAGGGATGCTTAGTACAAGTTGACCAATCTTAGCCTTGGATCTAACGAACAGTCGGTAGAAAATGCAGCCATTTCCTGTGTGTTTCAAGCTGCCCCTTCAGATGAACACATTTTCTCCTGTTTATACAGAGGTGTAAAAAGCATGGCACACTCTGGGGAGCCAGAACAGTCACAGGGCCCTTGGGGTGTATTTTCACGTTGGTTACACAATGACAGTGTTGGCTCTGTGTCAGCCTGTGTTTTTGGTAATTATCGTTAGCTAATCTTGCGCACATGCTATTTACTAGGGGAGACAACAGATGAGGTTAAGTGTTCGAGGCCTGCTCCCTCCTCTACTGAGCCCCTTCCATTGGGATAACCCACACCCAGTAGACAGCAGTTTGCTAAATATCGAATTGAGCAAAGCAGTGATTGAAACAGGGACAGTTGCACTATACAAAAGCTGCATGACCCAGCAAATGCAATGTATATTTCTGCCACGATTATGTGGGTTCATCACTTACACAAAAAACATGGCAAAATAGAAGAATACAGCCAGCTCGGTGGGGAGAAACATTGCAGAGCGAAGTCTTCGAGCTAAGACTGCAGAAGAGAAACAGAGATGGGCTGCAACAGTCACGGAGAGACGGCATGAAATAAACAATCAAAAGTGACGCGGCCGCCCGTGAAATCGAAACTGATCGCGATCATGAACAAAGGGGGGCGGGAAGATGGGGAAAAGGAAAATTAAACTGACGAGGAGGGAATGCGTGGGGGAAGGGGAGCAACACGGTGGGTGGAGGGCTGCTAAAATGCGGATCGCTTAAGCACGCGTAAACAACAAGCAGGAAGTGGGATAAGGGAGGGGGGTAGGCGGAGAGAGGCACGCAGGCTGACAAATGGTGTGCACTTTCGCGGCCGCTTTGATGTTCTCAGTGGCCGCGCGGCTCACTGAGAACATAAAAGCGGCTGCGAAAGTGATCACGCAGGCTGACAAATGGTGCGCGCGCCCGGCACACATGCACCGTATTTGGAGGCCTGAAAAGCCACTAGCCTGCACTTCCAAATCCCGCTTACTAAAACTCTCGCCAGAGCAGGCGAGACCTAAAAAGTAACAACATCCTGGAAAAAGCAAACACTCATAGGGAATGAAAGATTAAAGCATGTGAAACGTAAGCAGGAACAACATGGTGAACTTAACGCTTTTACAGTCATTATGCTGAAATCAACGAGTATTTTTGCCTGAAAACTACAGGCCCAGAAAGGACCCATTTCAATGTCCATATGCTTGCAAAACGTAAGCAGTATGGTTTAAAAAGACCACATTTGTGAACACAAAGCCGCCGTACACATTTTGTTTTCCAACCAACCCATCAACCAGGTATTGCAGTACCTCCAGGTTTGGCGCACTTTGCCACGGGGAAAACAGGGCTTCACTGGCAATTTCAGTAATGTGACGCTAATGTTTTTGGGGTTTGAATAAAACCAATCTGGCCACTTTAAGAACACTCCGTTTTGCTTTATTTATTGATTTTTTATTTTGAACCTTTTATTTCCGAGGCTGCACTTTGGAATAGAAAAATGTCAAAACGGCATTTCCAGCAAAAGTGGTTTTCTCATTTTTGCATCCATTTCACAGGGGAACAAATGAACGACAGGAAGAAAGAGAGGGTGAGAACCATTTCTTGAGTCATGGTTTTCGGTAAGTGAGGAGTTAGACAGAGAGGGAATAAGAGTAAGAAAGAGAGGGGGATGTGGGGGGGCAGCTGCCAGCGACTGAGCAGAAGCGACTGAGCAGAAGCGGACACCTTCCTTGTCTTCCTTGTCCAAGAGACGGAGAGATTTTCCTTCCCTGCTTCCCGCCCGTCCCCGAACAGCCACTAATGACGAGCCCTCTCTGCAGGCCTTGGATATTTCTGACGTCCGGGACGCATGTTCAAAATAAAAAAAGTAGGGGAATGGACTCTATAGAATTAAAGAAGTAGGGGCACGCCGTTCCCTGCCGATCCCGTCCACTTCGACCACTGGAACAGGCAGACAGACAACCAAGCATTTCAGAGACAGAACAGGCAGACATGCACCCCATTAGGCAGCAGAGATTGCCAGTAGTTCACAGAGCAGGCAGGCACATTTCCCAGCAGTTCAGCGATAGAGCAGTTAGGCAGACCTCCCAGCAGTTCAGAGATAAAACAGGCAAACACACCTCCCAGCGAGTCACACAGGTAGAACAGATAGTCACTCATATCAGCAATTGACCACGGAGATTCAGCAGTCAGGCAGAGCAGGCAGCCAAGCACCCATCATTTCACAGAGATAGTATTGTATTGTAGATAGAACGGACAGGCACGCTCCCAGCAGGTCCGAGAAACAGGACAGATAGGCACACACCCACAGCAGTTAACAGCGGCAGAGAAGACAGGCACACAACCCAGCAGCGCAGATAAGTAGTGCGTGCAGGCAAGCACCTCTAGCAGTTCACAGAGGTAGAGCAGTCAGGCACCCCTCCCTGCAGTGCACCGAGGTAGAGAATGCAGGTGCACCAGGCCCGGTTCTAGAAGGGGGGCCGGGTGGGCCAGGCCCACCCAAACATGAGCCTGGCCCACCCAAACGTGAGCCTTGAACCTCGCAGTGACAGCGCAAATGCCAATACAAAATGTCATCTTTAATTTAAAATGTTACTCCTAATGTTGTTTTCCTTTCTGTTCTGCGAGTGGAGTGATGTGGCCTGGGCTCTTTCTTACAGCCATCACCACTCATCCAACTCCTTTTAGTAAGGTGGGCAGTGTCCTGCAGGAACAATAGGGGCATGGTGAAGGGGACAAATTCTTTATTTAGCACCGAGTAACTTTTGTCTACCGTCCTGCTGTTCAGCGTTGGAGAAAATAAGTTTGTTTATTCCTAGTCGCTTTTCCTGACCCCTGCAGCTGCATATCAGATCAGGCTGTGACACAAACTTTGACCAACGGAGTAGGTAAGGGAATGTGATACTTTTTGTTTTTATTTTTTATATCTGCACAGGCCCCGCAAGGCACATACTTTGTGTATGCTTCATGTAAATAGTTTTTATCATTATCACGGCCATAGTTGCAAGACAAGAATAAAAATGTCCAGATAACTGGTGATTAATGATCCAGCTGGAGAGCAATCCTTTGCCTGTTGGTAGTTTTGAAATGCAAAAAGGCTGTATTTTATGTGGATAGCTCAGTGGGTTACTGCCTTTGTTAGAACTGGCGATTTCTGGTTGGCTAAGGCTTGCGCCAAAGTCAGGCAGAAACCACCACTCTAGTCAGGGCAAGGAAGTTACACGCCAAAGATAACACCTGCTCACCCCCTTGGTAGCTTGGCACGAGCAGTCAGGCTTATCTCTGAGGCGATGTGTAAAGCGTTTGCTTGCGCACCCAGCAACAACACCCAAGGCCCACCACAAAGGAAACTCCACACAAGGTATTCTATAAAAATAGCCTTTGTATTATACACAACACATTAGATAAAAACACACTCTTTACAATGTGCCAACAGGCACGGGCAGAATTTACAAGGGATTATATGTACAGGGGACAGGGCCACATGGACCACTGTCCGGAATTAGCACTCTTAGAACTTAGCACATAAAATATATAAAATTACTGTAGCACAAAAATAATATGTATAGCACACAACCAGTACTTACTGGTATCAGGTAAGTACCACCTACGCGACCCTAACTACCTTAGGAAGCGGTCACGCAGGGAACTAGAACCTCACTAGCACCACCTGTACTAGGAGAAAGCAAACAACCACCTAAGTATCACAATACCTGTAGGGGTAATAGAACGTTACACATGATGCATCGCAACACATTCAGAGGTGTAGGGAAGGAAAACACATGCTGCACAAAATACATTCAGCGGTGTAAGAACAAGGCCCATGATGCATCAACACACCTTCAGAGGTGCAGGTAGGAACAACAGCGCAAAACTTCACATGAGCCACCACCTGTGGCAGTCCCTAGGCCAACTGACCCTGTCAGGGGCTAGGACGCCCTGTGTTCAGCAAAGTCAGGGGCAAGACTGCGCAGGAGGCGCAGTCCAAAACTCAGAGTGCCACAACCTAAACGTGGCAGCTGCCCACTAAGTGCTGGGCAGCTGTGGAACGGAACTCAGGTACTCTGCGTGCCTCTGGAGCCCTCTCTGGGCTCTGTCCCTTCCAAATGCCCCCTAGAGCCTCGCAGGCTCTGAACAATCATGCTCCCCTTCGTTGGAGCGCTCCGGGCGCTCTGAACACCAGACAATACCCCCAACCACGTGGGGGCGGCCCACTGCCTTCCAGGGCCGCCCGGTACTTTTAGCGCCTCGTTGGAGCCTCAACCGGCTCTGAACCCCAACTCTAAAGTAATGCCCCCGTCGTTGGAGTCCCGCACGGGGGGACACAATGCAGACAGACACCACTATGCCCCTTTCAGTTGGAGTCCCACACGGGGGACTCTTCCACACTGCTGCCCCACACGGCCCCCACTCACCGGGACTGCTGCTCCGGTCACGGCGGCGCTGCTCTTCTGGACTTCGCAGGGCTCTCACCACTCGGGAGCCCTGCAAGGGAAGCAGACGCACGTCTCACCGGAGCGCGGGGTAGGCTCCCGTCCGCTTCTCTCCTCCCTCGCGGTCAGGATCCCAGGAGCGCGGGGTAGGCTCCCGTCCGCTTCCTGGTTGTAGAACGAGGCTTCCGTCCCGCGACGCGCCCCCCAGGGGACGCCTGACTTCCTGTCTTCCCCGGGGCCGCGGCGGTGATTTTCCCGGCGATAAGAGGGGTAGGCTCCCTCGTAAACACCATAAATAAGCGGGGTGGGCACCCGCCAACTAAATAATCAATTAAGCGGGGTGGGCACCCGCCAACGAGCACACAATGCGGGGTGGGCACCCGCTCGATCCGGCACACGAGGGGGGGGGATCCCTACGCCGGGGATTCCCTCGTTGGCCACGAGGTGACACCGGAGCGCGCTAGAAGCGCCAGGGCATGAAATCAAGCGCTCCTAGCGCTATATAGCAAATCAGAGCGCTTCCAGGCGCTGCAAGCAAGAGTCCAGTAATAAAGTCTTCAAAAGGCAGGGGGGCAAAGACTGGGCCCAGAGCCAGCACACAGGGCCCTCCAGCAGGGAGGCAGTCCCCAGTGGCGGTCTCTCCTGGCGCCCAGCAGCAGCAGGCCCCCTCCAGATGATCCTGCAAGAGAACCAATTGTAAGGGGACACAGCCCCTTTTTATACAGTAAAAGTCTTTGTCTGAAGGTACAGGGAAGGGGCGAACCAGTTCCAACAGGTTCCTGAGCACTTTGTTTTGCTCAGCCCCTCTCCCTATTCACTGGCAGGGCTAGGGTCATTAGACGCACCACAGGGGCCGGCGCCAGCATTGTGTGGGGAAAGCCCTGTCCTATTCAGGACCCAGGTATACTCCTCCCCAGCCATCAGCATGCTAACTCCCTATTCACCACTGGGTGACTCCTCCTGACTCTGGGGATTTCCCTAGTCCGTCACATGACCTCCACCAGCCAATCGCCAGACAAGCCACACATTTCCCACTGCACACTGAAGTGCCCACTTCTAGAAGTGGCACTTCCACACTAGGTACATGCACGCCGCACACATCATCGCGCAGCATTCACTCACACGAGTCCGCACATACCAAACTGGGGCCTGCACACCCCACGCATCCGGAACTACCAGGACACATACATTCCCCCATGCATTCCTATGGGAGGGCAGGCCAACCTCACAACACGCACGCACTTTACCCTGGGACACAGCGGTAAAGTGCGCAGAAACACAAAAGTACTACACCAAGTCACCAATAAAAAGCAAAAAGTCTCGGGGGTGAACCTGCCAGAAGGGCCAAGTCCAACACAACCCCCTTCCAGCCAAAACGCAGGGTAGACCAATCACCACTGTGATGGACTTCCCTGCTTGGGGGCGATAGAACACGTATGCGGGCCCGCAACTGCCAGGACACCCTCCTGTTCTACGCCACGGTGAACCCATGGGGTTTCTTCTCAAACCACTCTCCGGACCAACTGGGCTACCCCACTGGTACTCCCAAGCTGTCCGCGGCCAAGACCAGGCCCTAGGCCACCCAGGTGCCACTGGTCCTTGCCTAACCACAGAGTGGGGGGTAGTAACCCCTGGCACATAGCAGCCATTCTCCACTCTACCCCTCATCAGGGCAGTTCTAAACTGCCACTGATCCTCCAGCCTAGGGTCCGTACCCTCAGCCTGACCAAAAGTCACGGGTGAGGCTCTCCTCCCCCTACCTCTTCTCCGAGGGTTTCGCCCTCTCTTCCCCTGAGAGGCGACCCCGTAACATAACTCACCAACCAGCTCAGGACCCCTCCCTGAGAACTGGTCTCCCAACCTAGGGTTTAACCCCTCAGGTTGCACCGGGGTCAGAGGCGGGCTCTTCCACCCTCTGCACCCCCTTCCAGAGTCCTGCTCCCTACCAACTGGGGCGGTACCTCTGGAAGAAGAACCGGTCAGGACACTTGTTACAGTAGTCCCACCCTTCAGGTCAGGCTGCTCCTGAACCAGATCTCCCGTCCCCTGTCCACCTGACAGTGCGCGAAGATCCCCCAGAACAGAAGTGGCGCCACCCGGGTCCCCCCAAGAAGATCTAGCCCAACTGGCTAGTCCCTGGTCCACTGGTGTATCCACTGGGAAACTCATCCCCCAACCACTCCTCACGCTGGACTCCTGTACCCTCCCTACCGGAGCGGTACTGCCAGACTCTAGAACCACAGGAGCCCTGCTTACAGGCGCTCCAGGTCCTCTACTCACTAGGTGATCCTCCTCAAATGGGCTAACAGGACAGCCTAGGTCTCCAACTTGGTGTTCCCTCATGAAACCACCCAAGTCCTGAGGCAGGGTTTCGTACGTCTGGGGACCCTCGGTCACCCACTTACTCCCGCTCCACTGAGCCAGGCCGTAAGGCCCTACACCCTCCTCGCTATCCTGGGACCTAGCTGGGCTACACGGAGCCTCTTCCACCACGCTGGACTGGGAGCTAAGTGAGTCACTAGTGTGGGAAGAACTATCCCATTCCTCATCATAACTTGGGGCCCCTTCCCATCGGTCTGCTTCCTTTGCCAGTTTCCATGGATCAGTGCACCCCCATGCTAACAGGTGTTGGCACAACTCGGGATAAAAACTACTGGATAGCTGCTCTTTTATAACCAGATCATACAGCTCGTAATAATCCTCTTTTGTGCTAACCATTACCCAATCAAACAGTGCATCATCGCATTCCTCCACAAACTTCTCCCAAGACTGGTGAGGCAGCTTCTTCCTGCCCCTGAATTTCAACCTACATTCCTCCTCTTGGGAAACAGGTACCAGACTGGGGGAACTGGGAATGGGACTCTCTGCACTGGTCTCTCTATTGCTGCCACCACTGGACTTAACCCTCCCTGGGGAGCCCAGAAAACTACCACTGCGCTCTGGGGACAACTTACCCTCCAGAGCTAATCTCTCCCTGGCGAAGGCCCTCTCAGCCTCCGCCATCCTCTCCTGTGTTAAGACCCTCTCGGTCTCCAGCTTTTTCTCTTCTATAGTCAGCTGCGCCATCCCCCGGGCATGCTCTAACCGGAGCTTCTCCATGGCCAGCTTATGCTCCCTCTCTTCCCTCCTATCTCTCCACTCCTCTGGGGACAGGGAAAGGGATAGGGTGCTGCTCCTGACACTGGACCAAGCAAGGGACTCCCTATCTATGGGGTCTTCACTCTCTACTGGCGTCCCTGTCAGGTAATCCTCCTCCTCTTCAGATTCCTCAGGGCTCCCCTCAGACCCACCACCCTCTCGGCGTGCGGCCCGGGCCCTATCTTCCTCGCTGCGCTCTCGCTCCCACTCCTCCTTTTGCCAAAGGATCAGGTTGTCCCTCAGTTTGGACTGGGTATCTAACTCACCCACCTCTATGTCCCTCTCCTCACAGAACCTTACCAGCTCCAACCTACTGTACCTAAACAGACTACAGAAGTTAAAAGCAGGCTCCATTTTGGCGGACGTTCTCGAGAAGAGTTTAACACCAGGAACCTGGGGGTCGGAGCTACACAGGAGTACACAATTCACAAAAGGTTTCAGTGAGCTCTCTATCCTGGAGAACTCACACTCACTGTCTAGTGCCACACACACCATCCACACACAACCCTCCCCTCGGACTGGTAAGGCAGTTTCTACCACCCCTGATCCCTCAACCTGACCACCACGTGACACAGGTACCAACTCTGGGCGCAGGGCGGGGGACAAATGTACTGGACACAATTACACAATGATACCTTCAGGAGAAGAAATAAAGGAGCTTCAAAAAAACAATAATCCCCAAAAATGTGATTTATCTAATGCAGAGATTTGTAGCGTAGCCAGTCGCTGCTGCGGTACAGCGCAAACGCAAGTCCAAATCCCACCGCTGATCACCAATGTTAGAACTGGCGATTTCTGGTTGGCTAAGGGTTGCGCCAAAGTCAGGCAGAAACCACCACTCTAGTCAGGGCAAGGAAGTTACACGCCAAAGATAACCCCTGCTCACTCCCTTGGTAGCTTGGCACGAGCAGTCAGGCTTATCTCTGAGGTGATGTGTAAAGCGTTTGCATGCGCACCCAGCAACAACACCCAAGGCCCACCTGTTATAACCTGTTGTGTTGTGTGCATCTTCCTCATTGCTACTCTGTCCCTTGCTGCTCAGCCATGTGTGATGTCACTTAGAATGTTGGGTGTGAGGGTCTGGAGGAGTTGGCAGTTGGAAGAGATGGGCTGAGCAGCAGGGAGGCTGCTCCTGGTGGGGCTTTACAGGGGCCTAGCTGAGGCTTTACAAGAGATCTACATGGACTTTGTGACTAATCAATAAACCTATAACTTGTTCTACGTAACCTGTCCACGTGACATCTTTCATTATTACACTGGCGACGACTGGAAAGAACTTACGTGTGCTACTTCATCGGACTATGGTTTCTGTTACTTCAATGGATTTTCAAGAGAAAAGGAAAAATTTCAAGAGAACTTTCAAGCTGGTTTTTGAGAAACCTGTTTCTGTTGGAACGGAGAGTAAAGAAAAGTAACTTGCGGTGTATTTTGAGAAAGCGGACACTCAAGCCCCACCAGTGACCAATCCATCGGTCGCCCTAATAAGTGAGTGCCAGTTTGTTTTGGAACTTCATGTTTGAGAATATCTTTAAGAGAACCTACATGTTGGGGAGGATGGCTGTGAACACCGTTCATGCCCTGCTTTAAGAGTTCGCAGTAGTAACGAGTGTTTGGTAATTGGCACCAGCGATGTATGATGATGAAAACCGGCAACTCTGTGATCGGTGACATTTAAAAACAGCAGAGGCTATTATTTCTTTTAAGCTGGTGAAGCTGCTGACCTGAATGCTGGCAATGTGAGCTGTGGCGCTCCAGAGTGATGGGAGCGGCGTATTCTGAATAAAATTGGCACCATACACGAACTTTTGGTACAAGTCCTGTGCATTGGTGTGGTTTGTCAGCTGTGAACTTATTCTGCTTTTGGGACCACGTTGGGACCACGTTACTAGTTCTGTTTGGTACAATTTAATTTTGACCCCAGCGAGCATCTTTGACTGTTCAACCGCCATTCTCATGTTTAAAATAAGGGCACGAGCCCTACTTAGCGCGCGCAACCTTACCTTCATGGTTCTTCGGTGGCGCTTCTCCGTGGACAATGCACATTCTGTTTCTTGTGTTCTTCAGCTGCTGCATGCACCTACGTGCCGGGAGCCACCCGGCGTGACGCCAAAAACGTGCTGCCATTTTGGAATTGTAGGCTCAGGCATACATTAGCTTGTATGGTTTCCTGGTTCTTTGCCAATCACGACTCTGGGTTGTCAATAAAGTTTTTCTTTGAAAAAAACAAACTCTGACTAGGAACATCGTTGTGTGTAGATCGCCTGCACACTTATGTTGCCCGTGTGTCTGCCTGCATTCACGGACGCGCCGTGAGCCATCCAACCCTGCGTCGTGGGATCTTTGTCTGTGGCCAACCATGGTGGCAGTGTACTTTCCTACGTTCCGGATTAGGACATGCGCGTTCGTGTGCAAAACCTTTTCTCTGCTTATTCACTTCGTCATGTGGAGCTGAAGTGGATGTCTGCTCGTGGAGTTGCTGAGTTGCATTTTTGGATCAACTAAGTTGCTGGAGAGCAGTTGTTTCAAGTACTTTCTTCAGTTTATGCTTTGTGTGGGGTGGTACATTGTGCACACTTGAGGTGCAGTTCTTGATACTGGGTTAAACTTGCTGCACACCAGTGTTTTGGAGGGCGGCGGTTGCATGTAAAAGTTCGTTATTTTTATTCCTGCAATATGGTTTTGTGGGGGTGTGAGTGAGTACTTCTATCCTGTGGGGGTGGTGTGTGTGTTCTGATTTTGTTTCATAGTGAGGTGTGTCTCTCTATGTTGAGGCTGTGGGGTAGTGTGTGCCTCAGTCCTAGTTTAAAGGTGTTGTGTACAATTTTATGGTGAGGTTACTAGTGTGTGATCCTCCATTTCTGGTTTTCATGGAGTTGTGGAGCTGTGTGTTCTAGTTCAATTTGAGACGTTTTGGGAGCTATGTGCCCTAATTTAGTTCACAGGGACTTGTGTTCCTTTTCGATAGGGAGGTGTTCCCCTATTACTGGATTTTGAATTTTGGTGAATCATAGGGAAAGGTTTTTCCCTATTACAGTATTTGGAGTTTCATAGGGAGGTGCGTTTCCCTATTTCAATGTTCTATGTGTCTAAGGGAGGTGTTTTCCCCTATAGGGAGGTGTTTCCCCCTATTACAGTATTTGGAGTTTCATAGGGAGGTGCGTTTCCCTATTTCAATGTTCTATGTGTCTAAGGGAGGTGTTTTCCCCTATAGGGAGCTGTTTTCCCCTATTACAGTATTTGGAGTTTCATAGGGAGGTGCGTTTCCCTATTTCAATGTTCTATGTGTCTAAGGGAGGTGTTTTCCCCTATAGGGAGGTGTTTTCCCCTATTACAGTATTTGGAGTTTCATAGGGAGGTGCGTTTCCCTATTTCAATGTTCTATGTGTCTAAGGGAGGTGTTTTCCCGTATAGGGAGGTGTTTTCCCCTATTACAGTATTTGGAGTTTCATAGGGAGGTGCGTTCCCCTATTACAGTGTTCTGTGTGTCTAAGGGAGGTGCATTCCTCTTTGGGGTTGTGTGTTTACCCTATTATTGTAATTTATTGGTGGTGTCTATCCAACAAATTAGTTTCCCTAGGGAGGGGGATGGGGTTCATTATTCTTTTTGCTATTGTGATTTTCTTGCATGTATTTTCTGATTTACTTGCATAATGTGTTTTCTTTATGTTGCGATGCTATTTTGGTGATATCTTGTTTTGATGTATCTTTATTCTTTTTACTTTGCTTTCGTAAGGAAGGGAGATGTGTTATAACCTGTTGTGTTGTGTGCATCTTCCTCATTGCTACTCTGTCCCTTGCTGCTCAGCCATGTGTGATGTCACTTAGAATGTTGGGTGTGAGGGTCTGGAGGAGTTGGCAGTTGGAAGAGATGGGCTGAGCAGCAGGGAGGCTGCTCCTGGTGGGGCTTTACAGGGGCCTAGCTGAGGCTTTACAAGAGATCTACATGGACTTTGTGACTAATCAATAAACCTATAACTTGTTCTACGTAACCTGTCCACGTGACATCTTTCATTATTACACCACCACAAAGGAAACTCCACACAAGGTATTCTATAAAAATAGCCTTTGTATTATACACAACACATTAGATAAAAACACACACTTTACAATGTGCCAACAGGCACGGGCAGAATTTACAAGGGATTATATGTACAGGGGACAGGGCCACATGGACCACTGTCCGGAATTAGCACTCTTAGAACTTAGCACATAAAATATATAAAATTACTGTAGCACAAAAATAATATGTATAGCACACAACCAGTACTTACTGGTATCAGGTAAGTACCACCTACGCGACCCTAACTACCTTAGGAAGCGGTCACGCAGGGAACTAGAACCTCACTAGCACCACCTGTACTAGGAGAAAGCAAACAACCACCTAAGTATCACAATACCTGTAGGGGTAATAGAACGTTACGCATGATGCATCGCAACACATTCAGAGGTGTAGGGAAGGAAAACACATGCTGCACAAAATACATTCAGCGGTGTAAGAACAAGGCCCATGATGCATCAACACACCTTCAGAGGTGCAGGTAGGAACAACAGCGCAAAACTTCACATGAGCCACCACCTGTGGCAGTCCCTAGGCCAACTGACCCTGTCAGGGGCTAGGACGCCCTGTGTTCAGCAAAGTCAGGGGCAAGACTGCGCAGGAGGCACAGTCCAAAACTCAGAGTGCCACAACCTAAACGTGGCAACTGCCCACTAAGTGCTGGGCAGCTGTGGAACGGAACTCAGGTACTCTGCGTGCCTCTGGAGCCCTCTCTGGGCTCTGTCCCTTCCAAATGCCCCCTAGAGCCTCGCAGGCTCTAAACAATCATGTTCCCCTTCGTTGGAGCGCTCCGGGCGCTCTGAACACCAGACAATACCCCCAACCACGTGGGGGCGGCCCACTGCCTTCCGGGGCCGCCCGGTACTTTTAGCGCCTCGTTGGAGCCTCAACCGGCTCTGAACCCCAACTCTAAAGTAATGCCCCCGTCGTTGGAGTCCCGCACGGGGGGACTCAATGCAGACAGACACCACTATGCCCCTTTCAGTTGGAGTCCCACACGGGGGACTCTTCCACACTGCTGCCCCACACGGCCCCCACTCACCGGGACTGCTGCTCCGGTCACGGCGGCGCTGCTCTTCTGGACTTCGCAGGGCTCTCACCACTCGGGAGCCCTGCAAGGGAAGCAGACGCACGTCTCACCGGAGCGCGGGGTAGTCTCCCGTCCGCTTCTCTCCTCCCCTCGCGGTCAGGATCCCAGGAGCGCGGGGTAGGCTCCCGTCCGCTTCCTGGTTGTAGAACGAGGCTTCCGTCCCGCGACACGCCCCCCAGGGGACGCCTGACTTCCTGTCTTCCCCGGGGCCGCGGCGGTGATTTTCCCGGCGATAAGAGGGGTAGGCTCCCTCGTAAACACCATAAATAAGCGGGGTGGGCACCCGCCAACTAAATAATCAATTAAGCGGGGTGGGCACCCGCCAACGAGCACACAATGCGGGGTGGGCACCCGCTCGATCCGGCACACGAGGGGGGGGGAATCCCTACGCCGGGGATTCCCTCATTGGCCACGAGGTGACACCGGAGCGCGCTAGAAGCGCCAGGGCATGAAATCAAGCGCTCCTAGCGCTATATAGCAAATCAGAGCGCTTCCAGGCGCTGCAAGCAAGAGTCCAGTAATAAAGTCTTCAAAAGGCAGGGGGGCAAAGACTGGGCCCAGAGCCAGCACACAGGGCCCTCCAGCAGGGAGGCAGTCCCCAGTGGTGGTCTCTCCTGGCGCCCAGCAGGCCCCCTCCAGATGATCCTGCAAGAGAACCAATTGTAAGGGGACACAGCCCCTTTTTATACAGTAAAAGTCTTTGTCTGAAGGTACAGGGAAGGGGCGAACCAGTTCCAACAGGTTCCTGAGCACTTTGTTTTGCTCAGCCCCTCTCCCTATTCACTGGCAGGGCTAGGGTCATTAGACGCACCACAGGGGCCGGCGCCAGCATTGTGTGGGGAAAGCCCTGTCCTATTCAGGACCCAGGTATACTCCTCCCCAGCCATCAGCATGCTAACTCCCTATTCACCACTGGGTGACTCCTCCTGACTCTGGGGATTTCCCTAGTCCGTCACATGACCTCCACCAGCCAATCGCCAGACAAGCCACACATTTCCCACTGCACACTGAAGTGCCCACTTCTAGAAGTGGCACTTCCACACTAGGTACATGCACGCCGCACACATCATCGCGCAGCATTCACTCACACGAGTCCGCACATACCAAACTCGGGCCTGCACACCCCACGCATCCGGAACTACCAGGACACATACATTCCCCCATGCATTCCTATGGGAGGGCAGGCCAACCTTACAACACGCACGCACTTTACCCTGGGACACAGCGGTAAAGTGCGCAGAAACCCAAAAGTACTACACCAAGTCACCAATAAAAAGCAAAAAGTCTCGGGGTGAACCTGCCAGAAGGGCCAAGTCCAACAGCCTTTGTCACAGAGGTTCTTGTGTAAAAAGAGTTTGGGACGATATACATTTTTATTAGTAAAACCAACCCCCAACCACTGGGGTATGCTTTAAATCCTGAGTTTGTGCTTCCCCAGCCCAAACCGTCTTAAAATATACTGCCCACCAGTATGGATGACATGTGATTCCTACACCTTGAAATCCTCATTGGCTTATGTGGCATTCCCTATAGACTGATTTACATACTTGTATGATTCATTGTCTCTGTATAATGTGTTCGTGGTGTAAAGTACTGTGACATCCTGCACTGATATGAGTAGTGCTATACAACAAATGAAATACGTATGAGAGAGGCTACGGAGAGATGAATGGCACTGTTGGAGGGTGGTAGTAATGGTATTTGTGGAGAAAGAAGTCCTTGGTGGGCGCCAAAAAAGACTTTCGCACTAGCTCTAAAGCCGGCCCTGTCATGGCCATTCTGGTTTTATTTAATTAGCAGTCAGGTCATTAGGGAAACTGTGGAACATATTAAAGTGTGTGCTAATTATATTTACTGCTATAATCAATGTTTTAAGTTTGAAGGTGATTTTACTATTGTTTTTTATGGGAAAACAGCAAGTGGAGCTGGATGGTGGCTGATATGGGGCTGGGGCCCAAGGTCAGCTGTGAGATAAGGTGCACAGGAGAGGGATGGAAGAAAAGTAGATAATCAGGTCTGGAAGCACTTGTTTTGAAGCCTGGCCTGTTGGAATTTGAAGGTTTGCACTTAAGTCCAGACATTGCTATTACTTTCAAATAACTCTCCACATGCTCTGTATACACACAGAATCGATCCGTTGTATCATGGTGACTGTTTGCAAGTAGATATGATGTCATCTAGGGCTTGTAGGCTACCACAAGAAGCGACAAATTGGGCCCACAGTGGCCCACCCAAATGCATCTTTGGCCCACCCAAAAAACAATCCTGGAGCCGGGCCTGAGGTGCACACCACCATCAGTGCACAGGGAGCATGCAGGCGCACACCCCCAGCAGCCCACGGTGGTAGAACAGGCCACCCCCTGCCAGGAGTGCACACAGGTAAAGCACGCAGGCAGGCAGGCACACCCCCAGCACTGAACAGAGGTAGAGCAGGCAGACACAGTCTCCCAGCAGCGCACAGAGGTCCCGCACGCAGGCAACCCCCCCGCAGTGGACAGAGGTACAGCACGCAGTCACCCCACTCCCCTCCAGCAGTGCACAGGGGTACAGCACGCAGACACACCCCAGCAGTTCACAGAGATAGAGCAGGCAGGTAAACCTCCATCAGTGCACAGAACTTGAACAGTGAGGCGTACACTTCTAACAGTGCAGAGAGGTACAGCAGGCAGGCACCACCCCAACAGTAGTGCACAGAGGTAGAGCATGCAGGCGCATGCCCCCAGCAGTGCACAGAGGTGGAGAATGCAAGCAGGTAGACCCCAAGCAGTACAGAGGTACAGCACGCAGTCCCTCCCCTAGCAGTACAGAGGTACAGCACGCATGATCCCCCCCCCTCCCCACATCCCCAAGCAGTGCATAGAGGTACACCAGGCGCACACCCCCATCAGTGCACAGAGGTAGAGGAGTGAGGTGCACCCCCATCAGTGGAAAGTGGCACAGCCGGCAGGCACTCTCCTAGCAGCTCACAGAAGTCGAGCAGGCAGGTACAGTCCCTGCAGTACAAATAGGTTCAGCATGTAGGCACACCCCCAGAAGTGCACAGAGGTACAGCACACAGGAACACCCCAGCAGAGCCAAAACGAAGCAGGCATGCAGGCTCACACCCTAACAGTGCACAGAGGTTCAACACGCAGACCCCCCCCACCACCACACCCCAGCAGAGCGAAGACTATTCATGCATGCAGGCGCACACCCCCACCAGTGCACAGAGGTAGAGCATGCATGCAGGCACCCCCCAGAAGTACACACAGGCACCCCCCAGCAGAGCGGAGACTAGGCATGCATGCAGGCGCACACCCCCACCAGTCCACAGAGGTAGAGAATGCACGCAGGCCCCCCTCCCCCCAGAAGTGCACGCAGGCACCCCCCAGCAGAGCGGAGACGAGGCAAGCATGCAGGCAGCACTCACTGCTTGCGGGCGCACTGTGCTCTCAGGATCCGCCTCGGGGCAGGAATGGTTTGGGGCCCAGCTCTCCCTCGGAGTCGAGGCCCCCAGCCGCGCCGTTGCCTAGCAGCGCCCTCTGGCCGCCATTGGCTCCCACCGGGGCAGAGGGCGAGGAGCGGGACCGCTCGTGTTAGACGAGTAGCGGGCCATTCCTTTGCGGACGGGTGCAATTTGGAAATACACCCGGGCGTGGGCATGGAGGCAGAGTCTAGCGAGAGTTGTGTGCGGCGTCGGCCGCAATTGTCAAACAAAAAGCGTACTGGTGGAGAATGCGGGGGCAGCGTCTAGCGAGTGCTGTGTGCGGCGCCGGCCACTATTGTCACCCAAAAAGTGCACTTAAAAACATGGTTTGGCCAGAGATATGCGACCGCTATTGACACCCAAAAAGCGTACTTAATAACATGGCTTGGCCAGAGATATGCGGCGCCGCCGGGCCGCTATTGCAAAACAAAAAGCGCACTGAATAACGTGCCTTGGCCCAAGGTAGGTGGCAACAGGAGCACGCCGAGGAGCATTTTAAACAAGCTATCGGCGTTGCGTGAAAAACATAGTGCGCCCCAGCTAATGAAGGACAGTGTGTAACGCCACAAGTGAGAGAAACAATCCCGGTGGGTGGGGCCAAAAGGGGACAGGGCGGCAACCAGGAGGGACTAAGAACCCTCCTTTTCAATCGTCAGCCTGGGTTTTGCATGGAGGATGACGCCAGAGAATGAAGAAGATGGGTGGTGCTTCAACTCCGCCTTCGAGAGCTTCGGAATCTGTGTTGATTCCAAGAAGCTCTTGAATGCCGAGAGCAGCGCATGCGCGCTGCCATCGCCAGCTGAGACCTAAAAAAGGACGCATTCTGAACCAAGCACTACCTTTTTGCCAAATTTGGTGTAATTCCGTTCAGCAGTTCGAGCTGTAGCCGTGTCTCAAGTTTGCTATGGGAAATGCATTTTTCGACCTCTTTTTTTAAAATTTCTCAGGAACTACTCAACGGATTTACACCATTTAACAAAAAGGTCTCTTTCTGAACGAAGGGCTACCTTTTTTCCAAATTTGGTGTAATTCCGTTCAGCAGTTCGAGCTGTAGCCGTGTCTAAAGTTTCCTATGGAAAATAACATGGAAAAAACATGTTTTGGGACCCCCCTTTTTTCTTGGCCCCTACTTGGCAAATCACCCCGAAACTTCCAGGATAGGAGCTGACTGGAGCGGGCCATAAGTTTTGAAAATTTTGCGAAGATTCGTCAACCGGCGCCAAAATTATTGGGAAAACAACAAACGCTTTTACTATCGAAACTAGGTCCTAACTATAACTATCTACAGGCGACTGCCAGTAGAAAGTACTGGAAACAGCCAGTAGATAATATATATAGTGTAGGGGGTCATGCTGGGGGTAGATTTAGGGTTTAGGGTTGTCAAGTGGTGTTTGTGTAGTGTTGGGGTAGGGCTGGGGGTAGTGCTTTAGGGTTTAGGGTAGTGTAGTGGTGTTTGTGTAGTGTAGGGTGTCGTGTTTTAGGGTTTAGTGTAGTGCAGTGGTGTTTGGGTAGTGTACGCGTTCGTGCTGTGGGTAGTGTTTTAGGGTTTAGGGTAGCGCAGTGGTGTTTGGGTAGTGTAGGGGGTTGAGCTGGGGGTAGTGTTTTAGGGTTTATGGTAGTGCAGGGGTGTTTGTGTAGTGTAGGGGGTCGTGCTGGGGCATTGTTTTAGGGTATAGGATAGCGCAGTGGTGTTTGTTTAGTCTTGGGGGTCGTGCTGGGGTTAATGTTTTAGGGTTTAGGATAGCGCAGTGGTGTTTGTGTAGTGTAGGGGGTCGTGCTGGGGCTAGTGTTTTAGGGTTTAGGGTAGCACAGTGGTGTTTGGGTGGCATAGGGGGTCGTGCTGGGGCTAGTGTTTTAGGGTTTAGGGTAACGCAGTGGTGTTTGGGTAGCGTAGGGGGTCATACTGGGGGTAGTGTTTTAGGGTTTTGGGTAGCGCAGTGGTGTTTGGGTAGCGTAGGTGGTGGTGCGAGGGTTAGATTTAGGGTTTACGGTAGCGCAGTGGTGTTTGGGTAGCGTAGGGGGTCGTGTTTTAGGGTTTAGGATAGCACAGTGGTGTTTGGGTGGTGTAGGGTGAGGTGCTGGGGGTAGTGTTTTAGGGTGTAGGGTAGCGCAGTGGTCTTTGTGTAGTGTAGGGGTCATTTTGAGGGTAGTGTTTTAGGGTTTAGCATAGTGCAATGGTGTTTGGGTAGTGTAGGGGGTAGTGTTTTAGGGTTTAGGGTAGTGCAGTGGTGTTTGTGTAGTGTAGGGGTCATGCTGGGGGTAGTGTGTTGGATTTTAGGGTAGTACAGTGGTATTTTTGTAGTGCAGGGGGTCATGTTTAAGGGTGTAGGGTAGTGCAGTGGTGTTTGTGTAGTATAGGGGGTTGTGTTTTAGGGTTTAGGGTAGCGCAGTGGTGTTTGGGTAAATGTAAATGTAAATTGATACTTCTATATGCTTGTACGAATACCGCTGTGGAACCCATCCTGGCTTTCCCTGTGAGGTGTCCACTCCTGGGCACCCCCAAGGTGGAGGCCAGGCATCCTTAGCGTTTGGGGGCCCTTTTGGAGATTAAGCAACCTATTGCCCAGAGTTGCAGAGTGGGACTCCATGATTGGAATAGGCACGAGGCGAGAATTGTCAGGTCCGTGGAATTTTGAGCCCAAGACCCGCCGAGGCGGGGAATTGAACCCTGGTCCCGGGCCAGACCTCTGCATCAGGGTCTGCCGCTCTAACCATTGAGCCACACTTCTCCAGGTTAGCGTTTTAGGGTTTAGGGTCGCACAGTGGTGTTTGGGTAGTGCCGGGGGTAGTGCTGGGGGTAGTGTTTTAGAGTAGCGCAGTGGTGTTTGTGTAGTGTACGGGGTCGTGTTTAGGGTTTAGGGTAGTGCAGTGGTGTTTGGTAGTGTAGGGGGTCATGCTGAGTGTAGATTTAGGGTTTAGGGTAGTGCAGTGGTGTTTGTGTAGTTTGGGGGTAGTGCTGGGGATAGTGCTTTAGGGTTTAGGGTAGTGTAGTGGTGTTTGTGTAGTGTCGGGGGCCTTGTTTTAGGGTTTAGGGTAGTGCAGTGGTGTTTGGGTAGTGTAAGGGGTCGTGTTGGGGGTAGATTTAGGGTTTAGGGTAGTGCAGTGGTGTTTGGGTACTGTAGGAGGTCATGTTGGGGTAGTGTTTTAGGGTTTAGGGTAGCCCAGTGGTGTTTGGGTAGTGTAGGCGGTCGTGCTGTGGGTAGTGTTTTAGGGTTTAGGGTAGCGCAGTGGTGTTTGGGTAGTGCAGGGGGTCGTGCTGGGGGTAGTGTTTTAGGGTTTATGGTAGTGCAGTGGTGTTTGTGTAGTGTAGGGGGTCGTGCTGGGGGTAGTGTTTTAGGGTTTAGGGTAGCGCAGTGGTGTTTGTGTACAGTAGGGGTCATGCTGGGGGTAGTGTTTTAAGGTTTAGGATAGCGCAGTGGTGTTTGTGTAGTGTAGGGGGTCGTGCTGGGGCTAGTGTTTTAGGGTTTAGGGTAGCACAGTGGTGTTTAGGTAGCGTAGGGGGTCGTGCTGGGGGTAGTGTTTTAGGGTTTAGGGTAGCGCAGTGGTGTTTGGTTAGCGTAGGGGGTCATGCTAGGGGTAGTGTTTTAGGGTTTAGGGTAGCGCAGTGGTGTTTGGGTAGCGTAGGTGGTTGTGCGGGGGTAGATTTAGAGTTTAGGGTAGCGCAGTGGTGTTTGGGTAGCGTAGGGGGTCGTGCTGGGGAAAGTGCTTTAGGGTAGCACAGTGGTGTTTGTGTAGTGTTAGGGGTAGTACTGGGGATAGTGTTTTAAGCGTAAGGGTAGCGCAGTGGCCTTTGTGTAGTGTAGGGGGTCATACTGAGGGTAGTGTTTTAGGGTTTAGCGTAGTGTAGTGGTGTTTGGGTAGTGTTTTAGGGTTTAGGGTAGTGCAGTGGTGTTTGTGTAGTGTAGGGGGTCATGCTGAGAGTAGTGTTTTAGATTTTAGGGTAGTACAGTGGTGTTTTTGTAGTATAGGGGGTCGTGTTTAAGGGTTTAGGGTAGTGCAGTGGTGTTTGGGTAGTGTAGGGGGTCGTGCTGGTGGAAGTATTTTTAGGGTTTATGGTAGTGCAGTGGTGTTTGTGTAGTATAGGGGGTAGTGTTTTAGGGTTTAGGGTAGTGCAGTGGTGTTTGGGTAGTGTAGGGGGTCATGCTGGGGGTAGTGTTTTAGGGTTTGGTATAGTGCAGTGGTGTATGTGTAGTGTAGGGGGTCATGTTTTAGGGTTTAGGGTAGCACAGTGGTGTTTGAGTAGCGTAGGTGGTGGTGCGGGGGGTAGATTTAGGGTTTAGGGTAGCGCAGTGGTGTTTGGGTAGTGTAGGGGATCATGCTGGGGGTAGTGTTTTAGGGTTTGGTGTAGTGCAGTGGTGTATGTGTAGTGTAGGGAGTCGTGTTTTAGGGTTTAGGGTAGCGCAGTGGTGTTTGGGTAGTGTAGGGGGTAGTGCTGGGGGTAGTGTTTTAGCTTTTAGGGTAGCGCAGTGGTGTTTAGTTAGCGTAGGGGGTCATGCTAGGGGTAGTGTTTTAGGGTTTAGGGTAGTGCAGTGGTGTTTGAGTAGCGTAGGTGGTGGTGCGGGGGGTAGATTTAGGTTTTAGGGTAGCGCAGTGGTGTTTGGGTAGCGTAGGGGTTCGTGCTGGGGTAGTGTTTTAGGGTTTAGGGTAGCACAGTGGTGTTTGGGTAGTGTAGGGGGTAGTGCTGGGGGTAGTGTTTTAGGGTTTAGGGTAGCATAGGGGTGTTTGGGTAGTGTAGGGGGTAGTGCTGGGGGTAGTGTTTTAGGGTTTAGGGTAGCACAGTTGTGTTTGTGTAGTGTTGGGGGTAGTACTGGGGGTAGTGTTTTAGGCTTTAGGGTAGTGCAGTGGTGTTTGTGTAGTGTAGGGGGTCATGCTGAGGGTAGGGTTTTAGATTTTAGGGTAGTACAGTGGTGTTTTTATAGTGTAGGGGGTCGTGTTTAAGGGTTTAGGATAGTGCAGTGGTGTTTGGGTAGTGTAGGGGGTCGTGCTGGTGGTAGTATTTTTAGGGTTTAGGGTAGTGCAGTGGTGTTTGTGTAGTATAGGGGGTAGTGTTTTAGAGTTTAGGGTAATGCAGTGGTGTGTGGGTAGTGTAGGGGGTCATGCTAGGGGTAGTGTTTTAGGGTTTGGTGTAGTGCAGTGGTGTATGTGCAGTGTAGGGGGTCTTGTTTTAGGGTTTAGGGTAGCGCAGTGGTGTTTGAGTAGCATAGGTGGTGGTGCGGGGCTAGATTTAGGGTTTTGGGTAGCGCAGTGGTTTTTTGGTAGTGTAGGGTGTCGTGCTGGGGTAGTGTTTTAGGGTTTGGTGTAGTGCAGTGGTGTATGTGTAGTGTAGGGGTCGTGTTTTAGGGTTTAGGGTAGCGCAGTGGTGTTTGGGTAGTGTAGGGGGTAGTGCTGGGGATAGTGTTTTAGGGTTTAGGGTAGCGCAGTGGTGATTGTGAAGTGTTGGGGGTAGTACTGGGGGTAGTGTTTAGGGTTTAGGGTAGCGCAATGGTGTTTGTGTAGTGTAGGGGGTCTTACTGAGGGTAGTATTTTATGGTTTAGTGTAGTGCAGTGGTGTTTGGGTAGTGTAGGGGGTAGTGTTTTAGGGTTTAGGGTAGTGCAGTGGTGTTTGTGTAGTGTAGGGGGTCATGCTGGGGGTAGTGTTTTAGATTTTAGGGTAGAACAGTGGTGTTTTTGTAGTGTAGGGGGTCGTGTTTAAGGGTTTAGGGTAGTGCAGTGGTGTTTGGGTAGTGTAGGGGGTCATGCTGGTGGTAGTATTTTTAGGGCTTAGGGTAGTGCAGTGGTGTTTGTGTAGTATAGGGCGTAGTGTTTTTGGGTTTAGCGTAGTGCAGTGGTGTTTGTGTAGTGTAGGGGTCGTGGTGGGGGTAGTGTTTTAGGGTTTGGTGTAGTGCAGTGGTGTATGTGTAGTGTAGGGGGTCGTGTTTTAGGGTTTAGGGTAGCGCAGTGGTGTTTGTGTAGTGTATAGGGTCATACTGGGGGGAGTTTTTTATATTTTAGGGTAGTGCAGTGGTGTTTGTGTAGTGTAGGGGGTAGTGTTTTAGGGTTTAGGGTAGTGCAGTGGTGTTTTTGTAGTGTAGGGGGTCTTGTTTTAGGGTTTAGGGTAGAGCAGTTGTGTTAGGGTAGTGTAGGGGGTCGTGTTTTAGGGTTTGGTGTAGTGCAGTGGTGTTAGTGTAGTGTAAGGGGTAGTGTTTTAGGGTTTAGGGTAGCGCAGTGGTGTATGTGTAGTGTAGGGGGTCGTGTTTTAGGGTTTAGGGTAGCGCAGTGGTGTTTGGGTAGTGTAGGGGGTAGTGCTGGGGATAGTGTTTTAGGGTTTAGGGTAGTGCAGTGGTGTTTGGTTAGTCTAGGGGGTCATGCTAGGGGTAGTGTTTTAGGGTTTAGGGTAGCGCAGTGGTGTTTGAGTAGCGTAGGTGGTGGTGCGGGGGTATATTTAGGGTTTAGGGTAGCGCAGTGGTGTTTGGGTAGCGTAGGGGTTCGTGCTGAGGCAGTGTTTTAGGGTTTAGGGTAGCACAGTGGTGTTTGGGTAGTGTAGGGGGTATTGCTGGGGGTAGTGTTTTAGGGTTTAGGGTAGCACAGGGGTGTTTGGGTAGTGTAGGGGATAGTGCTGGGGGTTGTGTTTTAGGGTTTAGGGTAGCGCAGTGGTGTTTGTGTAGTGTTGGGGTAGTACTGGGGGTAGTGTTTTAGGGTTTAGGGTAGCGCAGTGGTGTTTGTGTCGTGTAGGGGGTCATACTGAGGGTAGTGTTTTAGGGTTTAGTGTAGTGCAGTGGTGTTTGGGTAGTGTAGGGGGTCATGCTGGGGGTAGTGTTTTAGATTTTAGGGTAGAACAGTGGTGTTTTTGTGGTGTAGGGGGTCGTGTTTAAGGGTTTAGGGTAGTGCAGTGGTGTTTGGGTAGTGTAGGGGTCGTGCTGGTGGTAGTATTTTTAGGGCTTAGGGTAGTGCAGTGGTGTTTGTGTAGTATAGGGCGTGGTGTTTTAGGGTTTAGCGTAGTGCAGTTGTGTTTGTGTAGTGTAGGGGTCGTGGTGGGGTTAGTGTTTTAGGGTTTGGTGTAGTGCAGTGGTGTATGTGTAGTGTAGGGGGTCGTGTTTTAGGGTTTAGGGTAGCGCAGTGGTGTTTGTGTAATATTGGGGGTAGTGCTGCGTGTAGTGTTTTAGGGTTTAGGGTAGCGCAGTGGTGTTTGTGTAGAGTATGGGGTAATACTTGGGGTAGTTTTTATATTTTAGGGTAGTGCAGTGGTGTTTGTGTAGTGTAGGGGGTAGTGTTTTAGGGTTTAGGTAGTGCAGTGGTGTTTTTGTAGTGTAGGGGGTCTTGTTTTAGGGTTTAGGGTAGAGCAGTTGTGTTAGGGTAGTGTAGGGGGTCGTGTTTTAGGGTTTGGTGTAGTGCAGTGGTGTTAGTGTAGTGTAAGGGGTAGTGTTTTAGGGTTTAGGGTAGCGCAGTGGTGTTTGTGTAGTGTTGGGTGAAGTGCCGTGGGTAGTGGTTTAGGGTAGCAAAGTGGTGTTTGTATAGTGTAGGGGGTCGTACTGGGGTACTGTTTTAGGGTATAGTGTAGTGCAGTGGTGTTTGGGTAGTGTAGGGGGTCGTGCTGGGGGTAGATTTAGGGTAGTGCAGTGGTGTTTGTGTAGTATATGTGGTCGTGCTGGGGATAGTGTTTTAGGGTTTAGGGTAGTGCAGTAGTGTTTGTGTAGGGGGTAGTGTTTTAGGGTTTCGGGTAGTGCAGTGGTGTTTGTGTAGTGTAGGGGGTAGTGTTTTAGGGTTTAGGGTTTAGGGTAGTGCAGTGGTGTTTGTGTAGTGTAGGGGGTCGTGTTTTAGATTTTAAGATAGTGCAGTGGTGTTTTGTAGTGTAGGGGGTTGTGTTTTAGGGTTTAGGGTAGTGCAGTTGTGTTTGGGTTGTGTAGGGGGTCGTGTTTTAGGGTTTACGATAGTGCAGTGGTGTTTGGGTAGTGTAGGGGGTCGTGCTGGTGGTAGTGTTTTAGGGTTTAGGGTAGTGCAGTTGTGTTTGTGTAGTGTAGGGGTTAGTGTTTCAGGGTTTAGGGTAGTGCAGTGGTGTTTGTGTAGTGTAGGGGGTCTAGCTGGGGGTAGTGATTTAGAGTTTGGTGTAGTGCAGTGGTGTTTGTGTAGTATAGGGGGTCGTGTTTTAGGGTTTAGGGTAGTGCAGTAGTGTTTGTGTAGGGGGTAGTGTTTTAGGGTTTCGGTTAGTGCAGTGGTGTTTGTGTAGTGTAGGGGGTAGTGTTTTAGGGTTTAGGGTTTAGGGTAGTGCAGTGGTGTTTGTGTAGTGTTGGGGGTCGTGTTTTAGATTTTAAGATAGTGCAGTGGTGTTTTTGTAGTGTAGGGGGTCGTGTTTTAGGGTTTAGGGTAGTGCAGTTGTGTTTGGGTTGTGTAGGGGGTCGTGTTTTAGGGTTTACGATAGTGCAGTGGTGTTTGGGTAGTGTAGGGGGTCGTGCTGGTGGTAGTGTTTTAGGGTTTAGGGTAGTGCAGTTGTGTTTGTGTAGTGTAGGGGATAGTGTTTCAGGGTTTAGGGTAGTGCAGTGGTGTTTGTGTAGTGTAGGGGGTCTAGCTGGGGGTAGTGTTTTAGAGTTTGGTGTAGTGCAGTGGTGTTTGTGTAGTATAGGGGGTCGTGTTTTAGGGTTTAGGGTAGTGCAGTTGTGTTTGGGTAGTGTAGGAGGTCTTAGTGGGGGAAGTGTTTTAGGGTTTAGGTTAGAGCAGTGGTGTTTGGGTAGTGTAGGGGTTCCTGCTGGTGGTAGTGTTTTAGCGTTTAGGGTCATGCAGTGGTGTTTGTTTAGTGTAGGGGGTCATGCTGAGGGTAGATTACGGTAGTGCAGTTGTGTTTGGGTAGTGTAAGGGGTAGTGTGTTAGGGTTTATGGTAGTGCAGTGGTGTTTGTGTCGTGTAGGGGGTCATTTTTAGGGTTTAGGGTAGTGCAGTGGTGTTTGGTAGTGTAGAGGGTCATGCTGGGGGTAGATTTAGGGTAGTGCAGTTGTGTTTGGGTAGTGTAGGGGGTCATGCTGGGGGTAGTGCAGTGGTGTTTGGGTAGTGTAGGGGGTCGTGCTGTGGGTAGATTTAGGGTTTAGGGTAGTGCAGTGGTATTTGTGTTGTGCAGGGGGTTGTGCTGGGGGTAGTGTTTTAGGGTTTAGGGTAGTGCAGTGGTGTGGTGTTTAGGTATTGTTGGTGGTCGTGCAGGGGTAGATTTAGGGTTTAGGGTAGTGCAGTGGTGTTTGTGTTGTGTAGGGGGTCGTGCTGGGGGTAGTGTTTTAGGGTTTAAAGTAGTGCAGTGGTGTTTGTGTAGTGTAGGGGGTCGTGTTTAGGGTTTAGGGTAGTGCAGTGGTGTTTGGTAGTGTAGGTGGTCATGCTGGGGGTAGATTTAGGGTTTAGGGTAGTGCAGTGGTGTTTGTGTAGTGTTGGGTGTAGTGCTGGGGGTAGTGCTTTAGGGTTTAGGGTAGTGTAGTGGTGTTTGTGTAGTGTAGGGGGTCGTGTTTTAGGGTTTAGGGTAGTGCAGTGGTGTTTGGGTAATGTAAGGGGTCGTGTTTTAGGGTTGAGGGTTGTACAGTGGTGTTTGGGTAGTGTAGGGGGTTGTGCTGGGGGTAGATTTAGGGTTTAGGGTAGTGCAGTGGTGTTCGGGGACTGTAGGGGGTCATGCTGGGGGTAGTTTTTTAGGGTTTAGGGTAGCGCAGTGGTGTTTGTGTAGTGTAGGGGGTCGTGCTGAGGGAGTGTTTTAGGGTTTAGGGTAGCGCAGTGGTGTTTGGATAGCGTAGGGGGTCATGCTAGGGGTAATGTTTTAGGGCTTAGGGTAGTGCAGTGGTGTTTGGGTAGCATAGGTGGTGGTGCGGGGGTTGATTTGGGTTTAGGGTAGCGCAGTGATGTTTGGGTAGCGTTGGGGGTCATGCTGGGGGGAGTGTTTTCGGGTTAAGGGTAGCGCAGTGGTTTTTGGGTAGCGTAGGGGGTCGTGCTGGGGGTAGTGTTTTAGGGTTTAGGGTAGCACAGTGGTGTTTGTGTAGTGTAGGGGGTAGTGCTGGGGGTAGTGTTTTAGGGTTTAGGATAGCGCAGTGGTGTTTGTGTAGTGTTGGGGGTAGTGCTGGGGGTAGTGTTTTAATGTTTAGGGTAGCGCAGTGGTGTTTCTGTAGTGAAGGAGGTCATACTGAGGGTAGTGTTTTAGGGTTTATCGTAGTGCAGTGGTGTTTGGGTAGTGTAGGGGGTAGTGTTTTATGGTTTAGTGTATTGCAGTGGTGTTTGTGTAGTGTAGGGGGTCATGCTGGGGGTAGTGTTTTAGATTTTAGGGTAGTACAGTCGTGTTTTTGTAGTGTAGGGGGTCGTGTTTAAGGGTTTAGGGTAGTGCAGCGGTGTTTGGGTAGTGTAGGGGGTCGTGCTGGTGGTAGTGTTTTTAGGGTTTAGGGTAGTGCAGTGGTGTTTGTGTAGTGTAGGGGGTCGTGTTTTAGGGTTTAGGGTAGCGCAGTGGTGTTTGGGTAGTGTAGGGGTAGTGCTGGGGGTAGTGTTTTAGGGTTTGGGTAGCGCTGTGGTGTTTGTGTAGTGTTGGGGTAATGCTGCGGGTAGTGTTATAGGGTTTAGGGTAGCGCAGTGAGTGGTGTTTCTGTAGTGTAGGGGGTCGTACTGGGGGTAGTGTTTTAGGTTTTAGCGTAGTGCAGTGGTGTTTTGGTAGTGTAGGGGGCCGTGTTGGGGTAGTTTTTTAGGGTTTAGTGTATTGCAGTGGTGTTTGTGTAGTGTAGGGTGTCATGCTGGGGGTAGTGTTTTAGATTTTATGGTAGTGCAGTGGTGTTTTTGTAGTGTAGGGGGTCGTCTTTTAGGCTTTAGGGTAGAGCAGTTGTGTTAGGGTAGTGTAGGGCGTCATGTTTTAGGGTTTAGGGTAGTGCAGTTGTGTTTGGGTAGTGTAGCGGGTCGTGTTTTAGGGTTTAGGGTAGTACAGTGGTGTTTGGGTAGTATAGGGGGTCTAACTGGAGGTAGTGTTTTAGAGTTTGGTGTAGTGCAGTGGTGTTTGTGTAGTATAGGAGGTCGTGTTTTAGGGTTTAGGGTAGTGCAGTTGTGTTTGGGTAGTGTAGGGGGTCATGCTCGGGTAGTGTTTTAGGGTTTAGGGTAGTGCAGTGGTATTTGGGTAGTGTAGGGGTTTGTGCTGGTGGTAGTGTTTTAGGGTTTAGGGTCATGCTGTGGTGTTTGTGTAGTGTAGGGGGTCATGCTGGGGTAGTTTTAGGGTATTGCAGTTGTTTTTGGGTAGTGTAGGGGGTCGTGCTGTGGGTAGATTTAGGGTTTACGGTAGTGCAGTGGTGTTTGTGTTGTGTAGGGGGTCGTGCAGGGGGTAGTGCTTTAGGGTTTAGGGTAGTGCAGTGGTGTTTGGGTAGTGTTGGTGGATGTGCTGGTGTAGATTTAGGGTTTAGGGTAGTGCAGTGGTGTTTGTGTTGTGTAGGGGGTCGTGCTGGGGGTCATGTTTTAGGGTTTAGGGGAGTGCAGTGGTTTTTGTGTAGTGTAGGGGGTCGTGTTTAGGGTTTAGGATAGTGCAGTGGTGTTTGTTAGTGCAGGTGGTCATGCTGGGGGAAGATTTAGGGTTTAGGGTAGTGCAGTGGTGTTTGTGTAGTGTTAGGTGTAGTGCTGGGGGTAGTGCTTTAGGGTTTAGGGTAGTGGTGTTTGTGTAGTGTAGGGGGTCGTGTTTTAGGGTTTAGGGTAGTGCAGTTGTGTTTGGGTAGTGTAAGGGGTCGTGTTTTAGGGTTGAGGGTAGTACAGTGGTGTTTGGGTAGTGTAGGGGGTCGTGCTGGGGGTAGATTTAGGGTTTAGGATAGTGCAGTGGTGTTCGGGTACTGTAGGGGTCATGTTGGGGGTAGTGTTTTAGGGTTTAGGGTAGCGCAGTCGTGTTTGGGTAGTGTAGGCGGTCGTGCTGTTGGTAGTGTTTTAGGGTTTAGGATAGCGCACTGGTTTTTGGGTAGTGTAGGAAGTCGTGCTGGGGGTAGTGTTTTAGGGTTAATGGTAGCACAGTGGTGTTTGTGTAGTGTAGGGGGTCGTGCTGGGGGAGTGTTTTAGGGTTTAGGGTAGCGCAGTGGTGTTTGTTTAGTATAGGGGTCGTGCTGGGGGTAGTGTTTTAGGGTTTAGGGTAGCGCAGTAGTGTTTGTGTAGTGTAGGAGGTCATATTGGGGGTAGTGTTTTAGGGTTTAGGGTAGCGCAGTGGTGTTTGGTTAGCGTAGGGGGTCATGCTACAGGTAGTTTTTTAGGGTTTAGGGTTTAGGGTTGTGCAGTGGTGTTTGGGTAGCGTAGGTGGTGGTGCGGAGTTAGATTTAGGGTTTAGGGTAGCGCAGTGATGTTTGGGTAGCGTAGGGGGTCATGCTGGGGGTAGTTATTTAGGGTTAAGGGTAGCGCAGTGGTGTTTGGGTAGCGTCGGGGGTCGTGCTGGGGTTAGTGTTTTAGGGTTTAGGGTAGCACATTGGTGTTTTGGTAGTGTCGGGGGTAGTGCTGACGGTAGTGTTTTACGGTTTAGGGTAGCGCAGTTGTGTTTGTGTACTGTTGGGGGTAGTGCTGGGGGTAGTGTTTTAAGGTTTAGGGTAGCGCAGTGATGTTTCTGTAGAGTAGGGGGTCATACTGAGGGTAGTGTTTTAGGGTTTAGCGTAGTGCAGTTGTGTTTGGGTAGTGTAGGGGGTAGTGTTTTAGAGTTTAGGGTAGTGCAATGGTGTTTGTGTAGTGTAGGGGTCGTGTTTAAGGGTTTAGGGTAGTGCAGTGGTGTTTGGGTAGTGTAGGGGGTCGTGCTGGTGGTAGTGTTTTTAGGGTTTAGGGTAGCACAGTGGTGTTTGTGTAGTGTTGGGGTAGTGCTGCGGGTAGTATTTTAGGGGTTAGGGTAGCGCAGTGGAGTTTCTGTAGTGTAGGGGGTCGTACTGGGGGTAGTGTTTTAGGTTTTAGCGTAGTGCAGTGGTGTTTGCGTAGTGTAGGGGGTGGTGCTGAGGTAGATTTAGGATTTAGGGTAGTGCAGTGGTGTTTGTGTAGTGTATGGGGTCAAGCTGGGGTAGTTTTTTAGGGTTTAGTGTAGTGCAGTGGTGTTTGTGTAGTGTAGGCGGTAGTGTTTTAAGGTATAGGGTAGTGCAGTAGTGTTTGTGTGGTGTAGGGGGTCGTGTTTAGGGTTTAGGGTAGAGCAGTTGTGTTAGGGTAGTGTAGGGGGTCGTGTTTTAGGGTTTAGGGTAGTGCAATCGTCTTTGGGTAGTGTAGGGGGTCGTGCTGGGGATAGTGATTTATGGTTTGGTGTAGTGCAGTGGTGTTTGTGTAGTGTAGGGAGTCGTGTTTTAGGATTTAGGGTAGCGCAGTGGTGTTTTTGCAGTGTAGGGGCTCGTGTTTTAGGGTTTAGGGTAGAGCAGTTGTGTTAGGGTAGTGTAGGGGGTCATGTTTTAGGGTTTAGGGTAGTGCAGTGGTCTTTGGGTAGTGTAGGGAGTCGTGCTGGGGATAGTGTTTTATGGTTTGGTGTATTGCAGTGGTGTTCGTGTAGTGTAGGGAGTCGTGTTTTAGGATTTAGGATAGCGCAGTGGTGTTTGTGTAGTGTTGGGGGTAGTGCTGGGGGTAGTGTTTTAGGGTTTAGGGTAGCGCAGTAGTGTTTGTATAGTGTAGGGGGTCTTACTGGGGGTCGTGTTTTAGGGTTTAGCGTAGTGCAGTGGTGTTTGGGTAGTGTAGGGGGTCGTGCTGGGGTTAGATTTAGGATAGTGCAGTGGTGTTCGTGTAGTGTATGGGGTTGTGCTGGACGTAGTGTTTTAGGGTGTAGGGTAGTGCAGTGGTGCTTGTGTAGTGTAGGGGTTCATGCTCGGGGTAGTGTTTTAGGGTTTAGTGTAGTGCAGTGGTGTTTGTGTAGTGTAGGGGGTAGTGTTTTAGGGTTTAGGGTGGTGTAGTGGTGTTTGTGTAGTGTAGGAGGTCATGCTGAGGGTAGTGTTTTAGATTTTAGGGTAGTGCAGTGGTGTTTTTGTAGTGTAGTGGGTCGTGTTTTAGGGTTTAGGGTAGTGCCGTTGTGTTTGGGTAGTGTAGTGGGTCGTTTTTAAGGGTTTAGGGTAGTGCAGTGGTGTGTGGGTAGTGTAGGGGGTCGTGCTGGTGGTAGTGTTTTAGGGTTTAGTGTAGTGCAGTGGTGTTTGTGTAGTGTAGGGGGTAGTGTTTTCGGTTTAGGGTAGTGCAGTGGTGTTTGTGTAGTGTAGGGGGTCTTGCTGGGGATAGTGATTTAGAGTTTGGTGTAGTGCAGTGGTGTTTGTGTAGTATAGGGGGTCATGTTATAGGGTTTAGGGTAGTGCAGTTGTGTTTGGGTAGTGTAGAGGGTCATGCTCGGGGTAGTGTTTTAGGGTTTAGGGTAGTGCAGTGGTGTTTGGGTAGTGTATGGGTTTGTGCTGGTGGTAGTGTTTTAGGGTTTAGGGTCATGCAGTGGTGTTTGTGTAGTGTAGGGTGTCATGCTGGGGATAGATTTAGGGTAGTGCAGTTGTGTTTGGGTAGTGTAGGGGGTCATGCTGGGGGTAGTGTGTTAGAGTTTAGGGTAGTGCAGTGGTGTTTGGGTAGTGTAGTTGGTCGTGCTGTGGGTAGATTTTGGGTTTAGGGTAGTGCAGTGGTGTTTGTGTTGTGTAGGGGGTCATGCTGGGGAAGTGTTTTAGGGTTTAGGGTAGTGCAGTGGTGTTTGTGTAGTGTAGGGGGTCGTGTTTAGGGTTTAGGATAGTGCAGTGGTGTTTGGTAGTGTAGGTGGTCATGCTGGGGGTAGATTTAGGGTTCAGGGTAGTGCAGTGGTGTTTGTGTAGTGTTGGGTGTAGTGCTGGGGTAGTGCTTTAGGGTTTAGGGTTGTTTAGTGGTGTTTGTGTAGTGTAGGGGGTCGTGTTTTAGGGTTTAGGGTACTGCAGTGGCATTTGGGTAGTGTAAGGGGTCGTGTTTTAGGGTTGAGGGTAGTACAGTGGTGTTTGGGTAGTGTAGGGGGTCGTGCTGGGAGTAGATTTAGGGTTTAGGGTATTGCAGTGGTGTTTGTGTAGTTTGGGGGTAGTGCTGGGGATAGTGCTTTAGGGTTTAGGGTAGTGTAGTGGTGTTTGTGTAGTGTCGGGGGCCTTGTTTTAGGGTTTAAGGTAGTGCAGTGGTGTTTGGGTAGTGTAAGGGGTCGTGTTGGGGGTAGATTTAGGGTTTAGGGTAGTGCAGTGGTGTTTGGGTACTGTAGGAGGTCATGTTGGGGGTAGTGTTTTAGGGTTTAGGGTAGCGCAGTGGTGTTTGGGTAGTGTAGGCGGTCATGCTGTGGTTAGTGTTTTAGGGTTTAGGGTAGCGCAGTGGTGTTTGGGTAGTGCAGGGGGTCGTGCTGGGGGTAGTGTTTTAGGGTTTATGGTAGTGCAGTGGTGTTTGTGTAGTGTAGGGGATCGTGCTGGTGGTAGTGTTTTAGGGTTTAGGGTAGCGCAGTGGTGTTTGTGTAGAGTAGGGGTCGTGCTGGGGGTAGTGTTTTAAGGTTTAGGATAGCGCAGTGGTGTTTGTGTAGTGTAGGGGGTCGTGCTGGGGCTAGTGTTTTAGGGTTTAGGGTAGCACAGTGGTGTTTGGGTAGCGTAGGGGGTCGTGCTGGGGGTAGTGTTTTAGGGTTTAGGGTAGCGCAGTGGTGTTTGGTTAGCGTAGGGGGTCATGCTAGGGGTAGTGTTTTAGGGTTTAGGGTAGCGCAGTGGTGTTTGGGTAGCGTAGGTGGTTGTGCGGGAGTAGATTTAGAGTTTAGGGTAGCGCATTGGTGTTTGGGTAGCGTAGGGGGTCGTGCTGGGGGAAGTGCTTTAGGGTAGCACAGTGGTGCTTGTGTAGTGTTGGGGGTAGTACTGGGGATAGTGTTTTAGGCGTAAGGGTAGCACAGTGGCCTTTGTGTAGTGTAGGGGGTCATACTGAGGGTAATGTTTTAGGGTTTAGCGTAGTGTCGTGGTGTTTGGGTAGTGTTTTAGGGTTTAGGGTAGTGCAGTGTTGTTTGTGTAGTGTGGGGGGTCATGCTGAGGGTAGTGTTTTAGATTTTAGGGTAGTACAGTGGTATTTTTGTAGTATAGGGGGTCGTGTTTAAGGGTTTAGGGTAGTGCAGTGGTGTTTGGGTAGTGTAGGGGGTAGTGCTGGTGGTAGTATTTTTAGGGTTTAGGGTAGTGCAGTGGTGTTTGTGTAGTATAGGGGGTAGTGTATTAGGGTTTAGGGTAGTGCAGTGGTGTTTGGGTAGTGTAGGGGGTCATGCTGGGGGTAGTGTTTTAGGGTTTGGTGTAGTGCAGTGGTGTATGTGTAGTGTAGGGGGTCATGTTTTAGGGTTTAGGGTAGCGCAGTGGTGTTTGAGTAGCGTAGGTGGTGGTGCGGGGGGTAGATTTAAGGGTTTGGGTAGCGCAGTGGTGTTTGGGTAGTGTAGGGGGTCATGCTGGGGGTAGTGTTTTAGGGTTTGGTGTAGTGCAGTGGTGTATGTGTAGTGTAGGGAGTCGTGTTTTAGGGTTTAGGGTAGCGCAGTGGTGTTTGGGTAGTGTAGGGGGTAGTGCTGGGGGTAGTGTTTTAGCTTTTAGGGTAGCGCAGTGGTGTTTAGTTAGCGTAGGGGGTCATGCTAGGGGTAGTGTTTTAGGGTTTAGGGTAGCGCAGTGGTGTTTGAGTAGCGTAGGTGGTGGTGCGGGGGGTAGATTTAGGGTTTAGGGTAGCGCAGTGGTGTTTGGGTAGCGTAGGAGTTCGTGCTGGGGTAGTGTTTTAGGGTTTAGGGTAGCACAGTGGTTTTTGGGTAGTGTAGGGGGTAGTGCTGGGGGTAGTGTTTTAGGGTTTAGGGTAGCATAGGGGTGTTTGGGTAGTGTAGGGGTAGTGCTGGGGGTAGTGTTTTAGGGTTTAGGGTAGCGCAGTGGTGTTTGTGTAGTGTTGGGGGTAGTACTGGGGGTAGTGTTTTAGGCTTTAGGGTAGTGCAGTGGTGTTTGTGTAGTGTAGGGGGTCATGCTGAGGGTAGGGTTTTAGATTTTAGGGTAGTACAGTGGTGTTTTTATAGTGTAGGGGGTCGTGTTTAAGGGTTTAGGGTAGTGCAGTGGTGTTTGGGTAGTGTAGGGGGTCGTGCTGGTGGTAGTATTTTTAGGGTTTAGGGTAGTGCAGTGGTGTTTGTGTAGTATTGGGGGTAGTGTTTTAGGGTTTAGGGTAGCGCAGTGGTGTTTGAGTAGCGTAGGTGGTGGTGCGGGGGGTAGATTTAAGGTTTAGGGTAGCGCAGTGGTGTTTGGGTAGTGTAGGGGGTCATGCTGGGGGTAGTGTTTTAGGGTTTGGTGTAGTGCAGTGGTGTATGTGTAGTGTAGGGAGTCGTGTTTTAGGGTTTAGGGTAGCGCAGTGGTGTGTGGGTAGTGTAGGGGGTAGTGTTTTAGCTTTTAGGGTAGCGCAGTGGTGTTTGAGTAGCGTAGGTGGTGGTGCGGGGGGTAGATTTAAGGTTTAGGGTAGCGCAGTGGTGTTTGGGTAGTGTAGGGGGTCATGCTGGGGGTAGTGTTTTAGGGTTTGGTGTAGTGCAGTGGTATATGTGTAGTGTAGGGGGTCGTGTTTTAGGGTTTAGGGTAGCGCAGTGGTGTTTGGGTAGTGGAGGGGGTAGTGCTGGGGATAGTGTTTTAGGGTTTAGGGTAGCGCAGTGGTGATTGTGAAGTGTTGGGGGTAGTACTGGGGGTAGTGTTTAGGGTTCAGGGTAGCGCAATGGTGTTTGTGTAGTGTAGGGGGTCTTACTGAGGGTAGAGTTTTAGGGTTTAGTGTAGTGCAGTGGTGTTTGGGTAGTGTAGGGGGTAGTGTTTTAGGGTTTAGGGTAGTGCAGTGGTGGTTGTGTAGTGTAGGGGGTCATGCTGGGGGTAGTGTTTTAGATTTTAGGGTAGAACAGTGGTGTTTTTGTAATGTAGGGGGTCGTGTTTAAGGGTTTAGGGTAGTGCAGTGGTGTTTGGGTAGTGTAGGGGGTCGTGCTGGTGGTAGTATTTTTAGGGCTTAGGGTAGTGCAGTGGTGTTTGTGTAGTATAGGGCGTAGTGTTTTTGGGTTTAGCATTGTGCAGTGGTGTTTTTGTAGTGTAGGGGTCGTGGTGGGGGTTGTGTTTTAGGGTTTGGTGTAGTGCAGTGGTGTATGTGTAGTGTAGGGGGTCGTGTTTTAGGGTTTAGGGTAGCGCAGTGGTGTTTGTGTAGTGTATGGGGTCATACTGGGGGGAGTTTTTTATATTTTAGGGTAGTGCAGTGGTGTTTGTGTAGTGTAGGGGGTAGTGTTTTAGGGTTTAGGGTAGTGCAGTGGTGTTTGTGTAGTATAGGGGGTAGTGTATTAGGGTTTAGGGTAGTGCAGTGGTGTTTGGGTAGTGAAGGGGGTCATGCTGGGGGTAGTGTTTTAGGGTTTGGTGTAGTGCAGTGGTGTATGTGTAGTGTAGGGAGTCGTGTTTTAGGGTTTAGGGTAGCGCAGTCTTGTTTGGGTAGTGTAGGGGGTAGTGCTGGGGGTAGTGTTTTAGCTTTTAGGGTAGCGCAGTGGTGTTTAGTTAGCCTAGGGGGTCATGCTAGGGGTAGTGTTTTAGGGTTTAGGGTAGCGCAGTGGTGTTTGAGTAGCGTATGTGGTGGTGCGGGGGGTAGATTTAGGGTTTAGGGTAGCGCAGTGGTGTTTGGGTAGCGTAGGGGTTCGTGCTGGGGTAGTGTTATAGGGTTTAGGGTAGCACAGTGGTGTTTGGGTAGTGTAGGGGGAGTGCTGGGGGTAGTGTTTTAGGGTTTAGGGTAGCATAGGGGTGTTTGGGTAGTGTAGGGGGTAGTGCTGGGGGTAGTGTTTTAGGGTTTAGGGTAGCGCAGTGGTGTTTGTGTAGTTTTGGGGGTAGTACTGGGGGTAGTGTTTTAGGCTTTAGGGTAGTGCAGTGGTGTTTGTGTAGTGTAGGGGGTCATGCTGAGGGTAGGGTTTTAGATTTTAGGGTAGTACAGTGGTGTTTTTATAGTGTAGGGGGTCGTGTTTAAGGGTTTAGGGTAGTGCAGTGGTGTTTGGGTAGTGTAGGGGGTCGTGCTGGTGGTAGTATTTTTAGGGTTTAGGGTAGCGCAGTGGTGTTTGAGTAGCGTAGGTGGTGGTGCGGGGGTAGATTTAGGGTTTTGGGTAGCGCAGTGGTGTTTTGGTAGTGTAGGGGGTCGTGCTGGGGGTAGTGTTTTAGGGTTTGGTGTAGTGCAGTGGTGTATGTGTAGTGTAGGGGGTCGTGTTTTAGGGTTTAGGGTAGCGCAGTGGTGTTTGGGTAGTGTAGGGGGTAGTGCTGGGGATAGTGTTTTAGGGTTTAGGGTAGCGCAGTGGTGATTGTGAAGTGTTGGGGGTAGTACTGGGGGTAGTGTTTAGGGTTTAGGGTAGCGCAATGGTGTTTGTGTAGTGTAGGGGGTCTTACTGAGGGTAGTGTTTTAGGGTTTAGTGTAGTGCAGTGGTGTTTGGGTAGTGTAGGGGGTAGTGTTTTAGGGTTTAGGGTAGTGCAGTGGTGTTTGTGTAGTGTAGGGGGTCATGCTGGGGGTAGTGTTTTAGATTTTAGGGTAGAACAGTGGTGTTTTTGTAGTGTAGGGGGTCGTGTTTAAGGGTTTAGGGTAGTACAGTGGTGTTTGGGTAGTGTAGGGGGTCGTGCTGGTCTTAGTATTTTTAGGGCTTAGGGTAGTGCAGTGGTGTTTGTGTAGTATAGGGCGTAGTGTTTTGGGGTTCAGCGTAGTGCAGTGGTGTTTGTGTAGTGTAGGGGTCGTGGTGGGGGTAGTGTTTTAGGGTTTGGTGTAGTGCAGTGGTGTATGTGTAGTGTAGGGGGTCGTGTTTTAGGGTTTAGGGTAGCGCAGTGGTGTTTGTGTAGTGTATGGGGTCATACTGGGGGGAGTTTTTTTATATTTTAGGGTAGTGCAGTGGTATTTGTGTAGTGTAGGGGGTAGTGTTTTAGGGTTTAGGGTAGTGCAGTGGTGTTTTTGTAGTGTAGGGGGACTTGTTTTAGGGTTTAGGGTAGAGCAGTTGTGTTAGGGTAGTGTAGGGGGTCTTGTTTTAGGGTTTGGTGTAGTGCAGTGGTGTTAGTGTAGTGTAAGGGGTAGTGTTTTAGGGTTCAGGTTAGCGCAGTGGTGTATGTGTAGTGTAGGGGGTCGTGTTTTAGGGTTTAGGGTAGCGCAGTGGTGTTTGGGTAGTGTAGGGGGTAGTGCTGGGGGTAGTGTTTTAGGGTTTAGGGTAGTGCAGTGGTGTTTGGTTAGTGTAGGGGGTCATGCTAGGGGTAGTGTTTTAGGGTTTAGGGTAGCGCAGTGGTGTTTGAGTAGCGTAGGTGGTGGTGCGGGGGTAGATTTAGGGTTTAGGGTAGCGCAGTGGTGTTTGGGTAGCGTAGGGGTTCGTGCTGAGGCAGTGTTTTAGGGTTTAGAGTAGCACAGTGGTGTTTGGGTAGTGTAGGGGGTAGTGCTGGGGGTAGTGTTTTAGGGTTTAGGGTAGCACAGGGGTGTTTGGGTAGTGTAGAGGATTGTGCTGGGGGTTGTGTTTTAGGGATTAGGGTAGCGCAGTGGTGTTTGTGTAGTGTTGGGGGTAGTACTGGGGGTAGTGTTTTAGGGTTTAGGGTAGCGCAGTGGTGTTTGTGTAGTGTAGGGGGTCATACTGAGGGTAGTGTTTTAGGTTTTAGTGTAGTGCAGTGGTGTTTGGGTAGTGTAGGGGGTAGTGTTTTAGGGTTTAGGGTAGTTCAGTGGTGTTTGTGTAGTGTAGGGGGTCATGCTGGGGGTAGTGTTTTAGATTTTAGGGTAGAACAGTGGTGTTTTTGTAGTGTAGGGGGTCGTGTTTAAGGGTTTAGGGTAGTGCAGTGGTGTTTGGGTAGTGTAGGGGTCGTGCTGGTGGTAGTATTTTTAGGGCTTAGGGTAGTGCAGTGGTGTTTGTGTAGTATAGGGCGTGGTGTTTTAGGGTTTAGCGTAGTGCAGTGGTGTTTGTGTAGTGTAGGGGTCGTGGTGGGGTTAGTGTTTTAGGGTTTGGTGTAGTGCAGTGGTGTATGTGTAGTGTAGGGGGTCGTGTTTTAGGGTTTAGGGTAGCGCAGTGGTGTTTGTGTAATATTGGGGGTAGTGCTGCGTGTAGTGTTTTAGGGTTTAGGGTAGCGCAGTGGTGTTTGTGTAGTGTATGGGGTAATACTGGGGGTAGTTTTTATATTTGAGGGTAGTGCAGTGGTGTTTGTGTAGTGTAGGGGGTAGTGTTTTCGGGTTTAGGTAGTGCAGTGGTGTTGTAGTGTAGGGGGTCTTGTTTTAGGGTTTAGGGTAGAGCAGTTGTGTTAGGGTAGTGTAGGGGGTCGTGTTTTAGGGTTTGGTGTAGTGCAGTGGTGTTAGTGTAGTGTAAGGGGTAGTGTTTTAGGGTTTAGGGTAGCGCAGTGGTGTTTGTGTAGTGTTGGGTGTAGTGCCGTGGGTAGTGGTTTAGGGTTTAGGGTAGCAAAGTGGTGTTTGTATAGTGTAGGGGGTTGTACTGGGGTACTGTTTTAGGGTATAGTGTAGTGCAGTGGTGTTTGGGTAGTGTAGGGGGTCGTGCTGGGGGTAGATTTAGGGTAGTGCAGTGGTGTTTGTGTAGTGTATGTGGTCGTGCTGGGGGTAGTGTTTTAGGGTTTAGGGTAGTGCAGTAGTGTTTGTGTAGGGGGTAGTGTTTTAGGGTTTCGGGTAGTGCAGTGGTGTTTGTGTAGTGTAGGGGGTAATGTTTTAGGGTTTAGGGTTTAGGGTAGTGCAGTGGTGTTTGTGTAATGTAGGGGGTCGTGTTTTAGATTTTAAGATAGTGCAGTGGTGTTTTTGTAGTGTAGGGGGTCGTGTTTTAGGGTTTAGGGTAGTGCAGTTGTGTTTGGGTTGTGTAGGGGGTAGTGTTTTAGGGTTTCGGGTAGTGCAGTGGTGTTTGTGTAGTGTAGGGGGTAGTGTTTTAGGGTTTAGGGTTTAGGGTAGTGCAGTGGTGTTTGTGTAATGTAGGGGGTCGTGTTTTAGATTTTAAGATAGTGCAGTGGTGTTTTTGTAGTGTAGGGGGTCGTGTTTTAGGGTTTAGGGTAGTGCAGTGGTGTTTGGGTAGTGTAGGGGGTCATGCTGGTGGTAGTGTTTTAGGGTTTAGGGTAGTGCAGTTGTGTTTGTGTAGTGTAGGGGTTAGTGTTTTAGGGTTTAGGGTAGTGCAGTGGTGTTTGTGTAGTGTAGGGGGTCTAGCTGGGGGTAGTGTTTTAGAGTTTGGTGTAGTGCAGTGGTGATTTGTGTAGTATAGGGGGTCGTTTTTAAGGGTTTAGGGTAGTGCAGTGGTGTTTGGGTAGTGTAGGGGGTCATGCTGGTGGTAGTGTTTTAGGGTTTAGGGTAGTGCAGTTGTGTTTGTGTAGTGTAGGGGTTAGTGTTTTAGGGTTTAGGGTAGTGCAGTGGTGTTTGTGTAGTGTAGGGGGTCTAGCTGGGGGTAGTGTTTTAGAGTTTGGTGTAGTGCAGTGGTGTTTGTGTAGTATAGGGGGTCGTGTTTTAGGGTTTAGGGTAGTGCAGTTGTGTTTGGGTAGTGTAGGGGGTATTAGTGGGGGAAGTGTTTTAGGGTTTAGGTTAGAGCAGTGGTGTTTGGGTAGTGTAGGGGTTCCTGCTGGTGGTAGTGTTTTAGCGTTTAGGGTCATGCAGTGCTGTTTGTTTAGTGTAGGGGGTCATGCTGAGGGTAGATTTACGGTAGTGCAGTTGTGTTTGGGTAGTGTAGGGGGTAGTGTGTTAGGGTTTATGGTGGTGCAGTGGTGTTTGTGTCGTGTAGGGGGTCATTTTTAGGGTTTAGGGTAGTGCAGTGGTGTTTGGTAGTGTAGAGGGTCATGCTAGGGGTAGATTTAGGGTAGTGCAGTTGTGTTTGGGTAGTGTAGGGGGTCATGCTGGGGGTAGTGTTTTAGGGTTTAGGGTAGTGCAGTGGTGTATAGGTAGTGTTGGTGGTCGTGCAGGGGTAGATTTAGGGTTTAGGGTAGTGCAGTGTTGTTTGTGTTGTGTAGGGGGTCGTGCTGGGGGTAGTGTTTTAGGGTTTAAAGTAGTGCAGTGGTGTTTGTGTAGCGTAGGGGGTCGTGTTTAGGGTTTAGGGTAGTGCAGTGGTGTTTGGTAGTGTAGGTGGTCATGCTGGGGGTAGATTTAGGGTTTAGGGTAGTGCAGTGGTGTTTGTGTAGTGTTGGGTGTAGTGCTGGGGGTAGTGCTTTAGGGTTTAGGGTAGTGTAGTGGTGTTTGTGTAGTGTATGGGGTCGTGTTTTAGGGTTTAGGGTAGTGCAGTGGTGTTTGGGTAATGTAAGGGGTCGTGTTTTAGGGTTGAGGGTTGTACAGTGGTGTTTGGGTAGTGTAGGGGGTTGTGCTGGGGGTAGATTTAGGGTTTAGGGTAGTGCAGTGGTGTTCGGGGACTGTAGGGGGTCAAGCTGGGGGTAGTTTTTTCGGGTTTAGGGTAGCGCAGTGGTGTTTGTGTAGTGTAGGGGGTCGTGCTGAGGGAGTGTTTTAGGGTTTAGGGTAGCGCAGTGGTGTTTGTTTAGTATAGGGGGTTGTGCTGGGGGTAGTGTTTTAGAGTTTAGGGTAGCGCAGTGGTGTTTGGTTAGCGTAGGGGGTCATGCTAAGGGTAATGTTTTAGGGCTTAGGGTAGTGCAGTGGTGTTTGGGTAGCATAGGTGGTGGTGCGGGGGTTGATTTGGGTTTAGGGTAGCACAGTGATGTTTGGGTAGCATAGGGGGTCATGCTGGGGGGAGTGTTTTCGGGTTAAGGGTAGCGCAGTGGTTTTTGGGTAGCATAGGGGGTCGTGCTGGGGGTAGTGTTTTAGGGTTTAGGGTAGCACAGTGGTGTTTGGGTAGTGTAGGGTTAGTGCTGGGGGTAGTGTTTTAGGGTTTAGGACAGCGCAGTGGTGTTTGTGTAGTGTTGGGGGTAATGCTGGGGGTAGTGTTTTAAGGTTTAGGGTAGCGCAGTGGTGTTTCTGTAGTGTAGGAGGTCATACTGAGGGTAGTGTTTTAGGGTTTATCGTAGTGCAGTGGTGTTTGGGTAGTGTAGGGGGTAGTGTTTTATGGTTTAGTGTATTGCAGTGGTGTTTGTGTAGTGTAGGGGGTAATGCTGGGGGTAGTGTTTTAGATTTTAGGGTAGTACAGTCGTGTTTTTGTAGTGTAGGGGGTCGTGTTTAAGGGTTTAGGGTAGTGCAGCGGTGTTTGGGTAGTGTAGGGGGTCGTGCTGGTGGTAGTGTTTTTAGGGTGTAGGGTAGTGCAGTGGTGTTTGTGTAGTGTAGGGGGTCGTGTTTTAGGGTTTAGGGTAGCGCAGTGGTGTTTGGGTAGTGTAGGGGTAGTGCTGGGGGTAGTGTTTTAGGGTTTGGGTAGCGCTGTGGTTTTTGTGTAGTGTTGGGGTAATGCTGCGGGTAGTGTTATAGGGTTTAGGGTAGCGCAGTGGTGTTTCTGTAGTGTAGATGGTCGTACTGGGGGTAGTGTTTTAGGTTTTAGCGTAGTGCAGTGGTGTTTGGGTAGTGTAGGGGGCCGTGTTGGGGTAGTTTTTTAGGGTTTAGTGTAGTGCAGTGGTGTTTGTGTAGTGTTGGGAGTAGTGTTTTAGGGTTTAGGGTAGTGCAGTGGTGTTTGTGTAGTGTAGGGTTTCATGCTGGGGGTAGTGTTTTAGATTTTATGGTAGTGCAGTGGTGTTTTTGTAGTGTAGGGGGTCGTCTTTTAGGCTTTAGGGTAGAGCAGTTGTGTTAGGGTAGTGTAGGAGGTCATGTTTTAGGGTTTAGGGTAGTGTAGTTGTGTTTGGGTAGTGTAGCGGGTCGTGTTTTAGGGTTTAGGGTAGTGCAGTTGTGTTTGGGTAGTGTAGGGGGTCATGCTCGGGGTAGTGTTTTAGGGTTTAGGGTAGTGCAGTGGAATTTGGGTAGTGTAGGGGTTTGTGCTGGTGGTAGTGTTTTAGGGTTTAAGGTCATGCTGTGGTGTTTGTGTAGTGTAGGGGGTCATGCTGGGGCTAGTTTTAGGGTATTGCAGTTGTGTTTGGGTAGTGTAGGGGGTCATGTTGGGGGTAGTGTGTTAGGGTTTAGGGTAGGTCAGTGGTGTTTGGGTAGTGTAGGGGGTCGTTCTGTGGGTAGATTTAGGGTTTACGGTAGTGCAGTGGTGTTTGTGTTGTGTAGGGGGTCGTGCAGGGGGTAGTGCTTTAGGGTTTAGGGATGTGCAGTGGTGTTTGGGTAGTGTTGGTGGATGTGCTGGTGTAGATTTAGGGTTTAAGGTAGTGCAGTGGTGTTTGTGTTGTGTAGGGGGTCATGCTAGGGGTCGTGTTTTAGGGTTTAGGGGAGTGCAGTGGTGTTTGTGTAGTGTAGGGAGTCGTGTTTAGGGTTTAGGATAGTGCAGTGGTGTTTGGTAGTGCAGGTGGTCATGCTGGGGGTAGATTTAGGGTTTAGGGTAGTGCAGTGGTGTTTGTGTAGTGTTAGGTGTAGTGCTGGGGTTAGTGCTTTAGGGTTTAGGGTAGTGGTGGTTGTGTAGTGTAGGGGGTTGTGTTTTAGGGTTTAGGGTAGTGCAGTGGTGTTTGGGTAGTGTAAGGGGTCGTGTTTTAGGGTTGAGGGTAGTACAGTGGTGTTTGGGTAGTGTAGGGGGTCGTGCTGGGGGTAGATTTAGGGTTTAGGATAGTGCAGTGGTGTTCGGGTACTGTAGGGGTCATGCTGGGGGTAGTGTTTTAGGGTTTAGGGTAGCGCAGTGGTGTTTGGGTAGTGTAGGCGGTCGTGCTGTTGGTAGTGTTTTAGGGTTTAGGGTAGCGCACTGGATTTTGGGTAGTGTAGGAAGTCGTGCTGGGGTAGTGTTTTAGGGTTAATGGTAGCACAGTGGTGTTTGTGTAGTGTAGGGGGTCGTGCTGGGGGAGTGTTTTAGGATTTAGGGTAGCGCAGTGGTGTTTGTTTAGTATAGGGGTCGTGCTGGGGGTAGTGTTTTAGGATTTAGGTTAGCGCAGTAGTGTTTGTGAGTGTAGGAGGTCATATTGGGGGTAGTGTTTTAGGGTTTAGGGTAGCGCAGTGGTGTTTGGTTAGCGTAGGGGGTCATGCTACAGGTAGTGTTTTAGGGTTTAGGGTAGTGCAGTGGTGTTTGGGCAGCGTAGGTGGTGGTGCGGGGTTAGATTTTGGGTTTAGGGTAGCGCAGTGCTGTTTGGGTAGCGTAGGGGGTCATGCTGGGGGTAGTTTTTTAGGGTTAAGGGTAGCGAAGGGGTGTTTAGGTAGCGTCGGGGGTCGTGCTGGGGTTAGTGTTTTAGGGTTTAGGGTAGCACATTGGTGTTTTGGTAGTGTTGGGGGTAGTGCTGGCGGTGGTGTTTTACGGTTTAGGGTAGCGCAGTTGTGTTTGTGTACTGTTGGGGGTAGTGCTGGGGGTAGTGTTTTAAGGTTTAGGGTAGCGCAGTGGTGTTTCTGTAGAGTAGGGGGTCATACTGAGGGTAGTGTTTTAGGGTTTAGCGTAGTGCAGTGGTGTTTGGGTAGTGTAGGGGGTAGTGTTTTAGAGTTTAGGGTAGTGCAATGGTGTTTGTGTAGTGTAGGGGTCGTGTTTAAGGGTTTAGGGTAGTGCAGTGTTGTTTGGGTAGTGTAGGGGGTCGTGCTGGTGGTAGTGTTTTTAGGGTTTAGGGTAGTGCAGTGGTGTTTGTGTAGTATAGGGGGTAGTGTTTTATGGTTTAGGGTAGTGCAGTGGTGTTTGGGTAGTGTAGGGGGAAGTGCTGGGGGTAGTGTTTTAGGGTTTAGGGTAGCACAGTGGTGTTTGTGTAGTGTTGGGTTAGTGCTGCGGGTAGTATTTTAGGGTTTAGGGTAGCGCAGTGGTGTTTCTGTAGTGTAGGGGGTCGTACTGGGGGTGGTGTTTTAGGTTTTAGCGTAGTGCAGTGGTGTTTGCGTAGTGTAGGGGGTGGTGCTGAGGTAGATTTAGGATTTAGGGTAGTGCAGTGGTGTTTGTGTAGTGTATGGGGTCAAGCTGGGGGTAGTGTTTTAGGGTTTATGGTAGTGCAGTGGTGTTTGTGTAGTATAGGGGTTCGTACTGGGGTAGTTTTTTAGGGTTTAGTGTAGTGCAGTGGTGTAGGAAGGTGGATATCTGACTATGGTTACCCCCAAATTTTTGCCTAGTGTCTAGCTGGTTTTTCGACTTAGTTGGCCTGAGATCCTGCCATTCAGGCTCTCAGGCTATCTGCTCTCTCTGTAAAATGGACTCCATGTACCCTAGGTACATACCCAATTGGTTGGATCACCCTGTCAGCCCCTGTACCAGTGTACACTAGGTACCCAGGGCATTGGTGTATCCAAGGCCTGCCAGGGGCTGAAGCATGTATTATGCCACCCCAGGCTTGGCCTAACAATCTGACACAACTGGCTGATCACTCAGCTGGGGTAAGTTGGTGTAATCACCTCTTACTTAGGTGTAGTATACCTATACCTAAACTTAAATGGGACACCTGGTAACCTATAAGTCACTCCTATGGCAGGCCTTAACAATCCTGAAGGCAGAGTGCTTGGTTCCATGTGAGATGGTGCTCTGGCATGAGCTGAGCCTGTCTGCAGTGGTCGGAACAACTTCCTTCTACTGTTTCCAGATATCGTCATACCATATACTCTTAAGTGCATTATGAACCTCGCGGTTAAATGCTATCTTTGGTTTGGCTTTATCAAAACATGTCGAGTAAGGTGTCATACGAATTGGAATACTAACCCCTCGCCAATTCTGGCGACGGGGTTAGCATTCCACCCTTCTAGAGGGACACGACATGTACAGTGCCTGAAACCCGGGTAAAATCAGACATAGCCTCAGCTCCACAAAATGGATGCTGCCACCACAGACACAAGTCTGCCCTCCTGCTGCTGGGAGTCCTTCCAGCTTGGGAGGTGTGGACAAAGGGTTTCCTGCCAGGGGAGGTGCGTGCACCACCCCAGACAGGATTTTGTGTATTGGTCAGGTAGGGCTTGAAAGAAACCAGACATGCCTGTGGCTCACAAGGAGCCTCGGTGCATATGCCAGTTCAAACCGGTCCTGGGGCACACCAGTCCCGGGCCTGGGGCGAGCTGGACAAAGGATTGGGGGTGTAACCACCCCCCTTCCTGGTCCCACCCTTAGGGAGGGACCTAGCAGGTAGTCCGGCCCCTAGAATCCGCTTAAAGGTAGGAGCTGTGTCCTAAGACTTCAGACATCCTGGAATCAACTTGAAACTAAGAAGAAGACGGGAACTTCGACATTCTGCTGCACAGAAGACTGAAGAAAATCTCCCCTGTGGTCAGGGAGTGACCACCTTGCTAACGCAAGCACCATCCAGCGAATCAACGTCTGCTTTGCCGCCGCCTCCCGCCGGAGCCCGAGCCCAGAGACTGACAAGACCTGGACCTCCAGACCTCTCACCGCCCGATCCACAGTCCCTGCAAAGAGGAGACCCGTGGAGGCACCGAGACACGTGGAGCCAGCCATCTTGAAACGACTACGACAAGCTGACCAGTGCAACAACCGAGGCTCCCTCCAAGTTGTGCTTTGGGTCCTGAGAAGCCCAACCCTCGAGCAGCATCTGCACCAAAGGTGAGCCCTCCAGCATCTCCACGATCTGCGTGGGGCCCTTCTGCATTTTGCCACTCGACGCGCCTAACCGGTTGCTGGCCCGCTGGCTAGTGGCCATCTTGGCGACGAAATCTACAACAAACACCGCTGGTCTGGTTGCTCCAGACTGGCCCTTGCTCCCCTCCAAAGGAGCAATCCCTCTGACCTTGCTGGTCAGAACCAACAGCTGATTTCCGAATCCTTCTACAATTGCTTTTGCCAAGGCTTGTTTGCTTCAATCAAGTCGCCGACACCGCCGACAGCGAGAGCCTGCGTGGGACAGCTCGTGAGCCGACTCCTGGACGTCGTCGACCTTCAGGGACCACGTGGCTGCGGAGACAAGCTACCCCTCATCACCTGTTTGCACCCGACATCGCCTGGTACCCACCTGGTGCCACGCTGGTCACTGGCTAGTGACTGTGAACACTGTCCCCTCTGCTTACAGGTCTTTAACATCTCCGATCCACTCTTGGATCCACTGCATCTCTTCCCGACCGACCGCCTGCAGCATCTTTGTCCCAGGCTCAACGGAACAGATAGAAGAAACCCGACGCACTTTGAGGCCTATGCACCCGCTTCCTGTGGGTGAGGTAAAGCTGGTACTCCGGTGCCCATGTGTAGTAATACATCTCTAGTGCCTGTGTTCCAAATCTTAAGTTCCTAGGTCATCCGGAAGATTCCTTTTGCAGTAACTTTGTACTTTTTACGCACCCATTGAAACCTATGGGAGCACGCGTGTGACTATTTGCTCTGCACACGCCACCCGTGGACCTCCTGGTCACTAACTGACGTTAGCTCCTTGTAGGCCCAGCGATTCTAGAGGCCCTAGGCCTTTTCCCTTTTCTGTTCGTGGTACTTATACCACTATTTTAGTATATGGTTCGAGTGGCCACCAGGGCCTATCCATATAAAGTGCAACTTCTGTGTATTCTGTGATAATCTTGTTTGACGATTTGTGCTCCTGTGCTCATAAAGAGACTAGGGGTTACTTTGAGAAATAAATACATATATATTTTGAATATATATCTGTGTGGTGTCCTTTCATTGGTATAAAAGGGGGTTACTATTGGTAAAACAGCTTGCTTAACACGCATCACGAGTTTAGCCTCAAAGACTGCTTAGCCTACGCTACCACTAGGGCAGCTAGTCCGAAAAGGTTGACTTACAACCACACCATAAGGGTTGCTTGGCATGGTACAAGGTGATCACTTTAACTAGTGAGCATCATATACCAGGCCAACTTCTCACATTGGTGAGCAGCGGTTGGATTTGAGCTTGCTGTGTTTTACCATTGTAATCTCTTGGTTACCAATTGAAAGATCACATAGGTACCTGTAGGTACATATAAAACAAGATTAGATATACTTAAGTTCTACTGAACTTAGTTGTTGTAGAGCAAAGGGAGTAGCACACCCTGACTACAACTACTAGATAGGTTTAGTAGGTAAACCCAAGTGTAGGTAGATTGCAACACATCCACCCACACTTAAGAGCAATGGCCGGGGCAGAGGGGTCCACTGTACCCATCTCTGTCGAGAGTGACCCCCAGAGGGCACCAACCAGCTTTGCTACCCTTAATCAGAATGAGCTCAGGCATTTGGCAACTCTTAGAGGCCTTAAACAGCCCAAGAACCCAAACTCTGCTGAGCTCAGAGAGCTCTTACAGAATGATGAGAATCAGAGAGCACTCAAGAAAGCTTCCCAGTTAGCCCCCTTAGGGACAGGAACAGGAGGCCCCCCTTCTGAAGATGCCACTGAAGTACCCCTTCCCAATAGTCACCCCTTAGATGGGATGCCTACCACAGAGGAAGAAAGTGATGGGGATACAGATGTGAGTGGGGATGAAGGGAGAACTAGCCCAGTGCCAAGTGTTATACTTGGCCCAGCTAAACTAAGGCTATTGGGGACTGACAGTGGGTTCACCCCATTGGATCTCCCCAGTGGACTTAACACAGGGCTTGGAAGGCAAAGGAATCGCTCAGGTGACTCCAATGCTTCCCATGGCTCTAGAGGCTCTCAAGGTCACTCCAGAAGGAGACTGACCACCCCTCAGAGGAGGGAACATGAGGCCAGAATGCAGGAAGCCCAGCTGAGGATCAGGAAGCAGGAGCTAGAAGTAGCCCTGATGGAAGAAAAACTGAGCAAGGCTAGGCAGCATAGAGAGAGTGGGTCTATACCCACTGGTGGCAGCAATGTCCCTAGGGACAAAGATAGGGTCTTTGACAATAGGAACCTGTCCAAGATTGTGCCCCCCTACAAAAGTGGGGATGACATCCACAAATGGATGACTGCTCTTGAGAGAGCCTGCAAAGTGCAGCAGGTTCCTGAAGACCAGTGGGCAGCAATCTTATGGCTCTCCTTTGAGGGGAGAGGCAGAGATAGACTCCTCACTGTTAGAGAAGAGGATGTCAGAAATTACAGAGTCCTGAAGAGTGTCCTAGTTGATGGGTTAGGCTTAACCACTGAACAGTACAGGTTAATGTTCAGAGACACCCAGAAGACACAGACTCAGGACTGGTCTGAATATGTGGAATGTGCCACTAAGGCTTTGGAGGGTTGGTTGCTGGGAAGTAAGGTGTCTGATTATACAGGATTGTACAATTTGATGATGAGAGAGCAGATTTTAAGTAATTGTCAAAACCAGCTTCTCCATCAACACCTGGTAGACTCAGATTTGACCTCTCCCCAAGAATTGGGAAAGAGGGCAGATAAATGGGTCAGGACCAGGATCAGGCCTAAAAACCAGGGTGGTGACCAAAAGAAAGATACCACCAAGCCTCAAGAGAAGGGTGGGGATAAAGAAAAAGAGAAACCTTCCTCAGGGCCCCAAAACTCCACACAGGGTGGTGGGTCCCAAGCTCCCTCCTCTACCACAGCTAAAAAGCCCTACTGCCATGAGTGTAAAACTCCTGGGCATTGGAAAACTGACAGCGGTTGCCCAAGGGCTAAAAACAAAACTGTTCCTCCAATTACTCCTGTCACACCACCTATTACTGTCAGCAGTAATCCCCCAGGTGGTGGGAGTGCCCCCAGAAATCTGGGTGGGTTTACTTGGGGAACACAGGGGGACCCTGGCTTAGCCAATTCCCCTACAGCAACCACTCTTGTCTGTGATGGTGGCATGGGGTTTGCCAACTTCACTGCCTGTCCCAACACTTTGGGTAGGTACAGACAGGAGCCCTACATCAATGGTACAAAAGCTGAGGCCTACAGAGACACTGGGGCTAGCATCACAATGGTGGCCCATTGGCTAGTTCCCTCTGAGCAGCTTTTGCCCGGTTTCTCCTACCAGGTGACTAACATTGATGGCAAACAGAACAGTCATCCCATGGCAGAGGTATGTCTCAGCTGGGGAGGGGTCACTGGCCCTAAAAGGGTAGCAGTGTCCCCAACCTTGCCTGTAGACTGCTTACTGGGGAATGACTTAGAACTCTCAGCTTGGGCTGGAGTTGAACAAGACACCCATTCTAAAATGGTAGGCCTTTCACAAAAGGGTAGGGGGGTTGTGCCATTCACAACCCCTGTCCAAATAGATTTCCTCCCTGAAAAGGTTGGAAGGGCAGTGGTAGCCACAGCCCAGGCACAGACAGACTTCCCTGTAGGGACTGGCAGAGCTGTGACAGTCCCAGCTCAAACACAAACTGAGTGCCCCCCTGAAAAGGTTGGCAAGGCTGTAATGGTCTCAGCCTATACTCAGACTGACATAGGTGTAGTGAAGCCTGAAACAATGGATCACTCCACACAAACTGAGAGTAGTGGGGAGGAAGAAAAGTCTCCCTCTCCCCAGACATTAGGAAAAGGTCAGCCTCCTCAGGGATCTGACCTCACCCCTTGTGAAGGAACTGCCCCAGAGGTAGCCAGGCCTGGCCTGGCAGAGCCTCTGATGTCAGTGGCCCCTTCCAAGGTGGGATCCAGTCTGGTGCAGGTAGCCTGCCTCTCTCTACCCTGCCTCAGTCAGCCCAGGGCTGCAGAGGTCAGGGAGGCCAGTGGACCCCCAGAGGGCCCCTGTCCACAAGAACCCCCCCATCAAAAGAATGAGGATTGCCTGGCTAGTAGCCCTAGTCAGGTGATGGGTAAAAACATTCCTGAGGGATCTCCTTTACAGGTAGTTAGGGACCTCCCCCAGGGGGATTCTGTTGGGCACAGGCAAACATGGGACCTTAGGGCCCCAAACCTGACCTGTCCCTCCAGTAAGCCCACAAAAGGGACCCAGCCTCCAGCTTTAGGTAGCCAGAGGCTGACCCTGAGAGCACAGTGCAACTCAGTTAAAGAAAGAAAGGCATCCATGGTGGAGGATGATTGGAGGAAGCTGAGGCCTCACTTTGAGGACACTCACTTCAGTACTCCATCTCAACACCAGCCTTTTACTTTGCCAAGACACACCACAGGTAGAGATTCCCTATGGTGGAGACCCTCTGATACCCTTAGGGTGAGGGATTGCTTAGTGGACCATGAGACAGGGGGTAACCATGCCAGTGCTGGTTCCTCCTTATATGGCCACTTGGGCAATATAGGCTTACCTGGTCAAGGTCAGCCTTATCTCCCTTCGTTTGGGGGGGGGTTGTGTAGGAAGGTGGATATCTGACTATGGTTACCCCCAAATTTTTGCCTAGTGTCTAGCTGGTTTTTCGACTTAGTTGGCCTGAGATCCTGCCATTCAGGCTCTCAGGCTATCTGCTCTCTCTGTAAAATGGACTCCATGTACCCTAGGTACATACCCAATTGGTTGGATCACCCTGTCAGCCCCTGTACCAGTGTACACTAGGTACCCAGGGCATTGGTGTATCCAAGGCCTGCCAGGGGCTGAAGCATGTATTATGCCACCCCAGGCTTGGCCTAACAATCTGACACAACTGGCTGATCACTCAGCTGGGGTAAGTTGGTGTAATCACCTCTTACTTAGGTGTAGTATACCTATACCTAAACTTAAATGGGACACCTGGTAACCTATAAGTCACTCCTATGGCAGGCCTTAACAATCCTGAAGGCAGAGTGCTTGGTTCCATGTGAGATGGTGCTCTGGCATGAGCTGAGCCTGTCTGCAGTGGTCGGAACAACTTCCTTCTACTGTTTCCAGATATCGTCATACCATATACTCTTAAGTGCATTATGAACCTCGCGGTTAAATGCTATCTTTGGTTTGGCTTTATCAAAACATGTCGAGTAAGGTGTCATACGAATTGGAATACTAACCCCTCGCCAATTCTGGCGACGGGGTTAGCATTCCACCCTTCTAGAGGGACACGACATGTACAGTGCCTGAAACCCGGGTAAAATCAGACATAGCCTCAGCTCCACAAAATGGATGCTGCCACCACAGACACAAGTCTGCCCTCCTGCTGCTGGGAGTCCTTCCAGCTTGGGAGGTGTGGACAAAGGGTTTCCTGCCAGGGGAGGTGCGTGCACCACCCCAGACAGGATTTTGTGTATTGGTCAGGTAGGGCTTGAAAGAAACCAGACATGCCTGTGGCTCACAAGGAGCCTCGGTGCATATGCCAGTTCAAACCGGTCCTGGGGCACACCAGTCCCGGGCCTGGGGCGAGCTGGACAAAGGATTGGGGGTGTAACCACCCCCCTTCCTGGTCCCACCCTTAGGGAGGGACCTAGCAGGTAGTCCGGCCCCTAGAATCCGCTTAAAGGTAGGAGCTGTGTCCTAAGACTTCAGACATCCTGGAATCAACTTGAAACTAAGAAGAAGACGGGAACTTCGACATTCTGCTGCACAGAAGACTGAAGAAAATCTCCCCTGTGGTCAGGGAGTGACCACCTTGCTAACGCAAGCACCATCCAGCGAATCAACGTCTGCTTTGCCGCCGCCTCCCGCCGGAGCCCGAGCCCAGAGACTGACAAGACCTGGACCTCCAGACCTCTCACCGCCCGATCCACAGTCCCTGCAAAGAGGAGACCCGTGGAGGCACCGAGACACGTGGAGCCAGCCATCTTGAAACGACTACGACAAGCTGACCAGTGCAACAACCGAGGCTCCCTCCAAGTTGTGCTTTGGGTCCTGAGAAGCCCAACCCTCGAGCAGCATCTGCACCAAAGGTGAGCCCTCCAGCATCTCCACGATCTGCGTGGGGCCCTTCTGCATTTTGCCACTCGACGCGCCTAACCGGTTGCTGGCCCGCTGGCTAGTGGCCATCTTGGCGACGAAATCTACAACAAACACCGCTGGTCTGGTTGCTCCAGACTGGCCCTTGCTCCCCTCCAAAGGAGCAATCCCTCTGACCTTGCTGGTCAGAACCAACAGCTGATTTCCGAATCCTTCTACAATTGCTTTTGCCAAGGCTTGTTTGCTTCAATCAAGTCGCCGACACCGCCGACAGCGAGAGCCTGCGTGGGACAGCTCGTGAGCCGACTCCTGGACGTCGTCGACCTTCAGGGACCACGTGGCTGCGGAGACAAGCTACCCCTCATCACCTGTTTGCACCCGACATCGCCTGGTACCCACCTGGTGCCACGCTGGTCACTGGCTAGTGACTGTGAACACTGTCCCCTCTGCTTACAGGTCTTTAACATCTCCGATCCACTCTTGGATCCACTGCATCTCTTCCCGACCGACCGCCTGCAGCATCTTTGTCCCAGGCTCAACGGAACAGATAGAAGAAACCCGACGCACTTTGAGGCCTATGCACCCGCTTCCTGTGGGTGAGGTAAAGCTGGTACTCCGGTGCCCATGTGTAGTAATACATCTCTAGTGCCTGTGTTCCAAATCTTAAGTTCCTAGGTCATCCGGAAGATTCCTTTTGCAGTAACTTTGTACTTTTTACGCACCCATTGAAACCTATGGGAGCACGCGTGTGACTATTTGCTCTGCACACGCCACCCGTGGACCTCCTGGTCACTAACTGACGTTAGCTCCTTGTAGGCCCAGCGATTCTAGAGGCCCTAGGCCTTTTCCCTTTTCTGTTCGTGGTACTTATACCACTATTTTAGTATATGGTTCGAGTGGCCACCAGGGCCTATCCATATAAAGTGCAACTTCTGTGTATTCTGTGATAATCTTGTTTGACGATTTGTGCTCCTGTGCTCATAAAGAGACTAGGGGTTACTTTGAGAAATAAATACATATATATTTTGAATATATATCTGTGTGGTGTCCTTTCATTGGTATAAAAGGGGGTTACTATTGGTAAAACAGCTTGCTTAACACGCATCACGAGTTTAGCCTCAAAGACTGCTTAGCCTACGCTACCACTAGGGCAGCTAGTCCGAAAAGGTTGACTTACAACCACACCATAAGGGTTGCTTGGCATGGTACAAGGTGATCACTTTAACTAGTGAGCATCATATACCAGGCCAACTTCTCACAAGTGGTGTTTGTGTAGTATAGGCGATAGTGTTTTAAGGTATAGGGTAGTGCAGTGGTGTTTGTGTAGTGTAGGGGGTCGTGTTTAGGGTTTAGGGTAGAGCAGTTGTGTTAGGGTAGTGTAGGGGGTCGTGTTTTAGGGTTTAGGGTAGTGCAATCGTCTTTGGGTAGTGTAGGGGGTCGTGCTGGGGATAGTGATTTATGGTTTGGTGTAGTGCAGTGGTGTTTGTGTAGTGTAGGGAGTCGTGTTTTAGGATTTAGGGTAGCGCAGTGGTGTTTTTGCAGTGTAGGGGGTCGTGTTTTAGGGTTTAGGGTAGAGCAGTTGTGTTAGGGTAGTGTAGGGGGTCATGTTTTAGGGTTTAGGGTAGTGCAGTGGACTTTGGGTAGTGTAGGGAGTCATGCTGGGGATAGTGTTTTATGGTTTGGTGTAGTGCAGTGGTGTTCGTGTAGTGTAGGGAGTCGTGTTTTAGGATTTAGGGTAGCGCAGTGGTGTTTGGGTAGTGTAGGGGGTAGTGCTGGGGGTTGTGTTTTAGGGTTTAGGATAGCGCAGTGGTGTTTGTGTAGTGTTGGGGGTAGTGCTGGGGGTAGTGTTTTAGGGTTTAGGGTAGCGCAGTAGTGTTTGTGTAGTGTAGGGGGTCTTACTGGGGGTCGTGTTTTAGGGTTTAGCGTAGTGCAGTGGTGTTTGGGTAGTGTAGGGGGGTCGTGCTGGGGTTAGATTTAGGGTAGTGCAGTGGTGTTCGTGTAGTGTATGGGGTTGTGCTGGACGTAGTGTTTTAGGGTTTAGGGTAGTGCAGTGGTGTTTGTGTAGTGTAGGGGTTCATGCTCGGGGTAGTGTTTTAGGGTTTAGTGTAGTGCAGTGGTGTTTGTGTAGTGTAGAGGGTAGTGTTTTAGGGTTTAGGGTAGTGTAGTGGTGTTTGTATAGTGTAGGAGGTCATGCTGAGGGTAGTGTTTTTGATTTTAGGGTAGTGCAGTGGTGTTTTTGTAGTGTAGTGGGTCGTGTTTTAGGGTTTAGGGTAGTGCCGTTGTGTTTGGGTAGTGTAGTGGGTCGTGTTTAAGGGTTTAGGGTAGTGCAGTGGTGTGTGGGTAGTGTAGGGGGTCGTGCTGGGGATAGTGATTTAGAGTTTGGTGTAGTGCAGTGGTGTTTGTGTAGTATAGGGGGTCGTGTTTTAGGGTTTAGGGTAGTGCAGTTGTGTTTGGGTAGTGTAGAGGGTCATGCTCGGGGTAGTGTTTTAGGGTTTAGGGTAGTGCAGTGGTGTTTGGGTAGTGTATGGGTTTGTGCTGGTGGTAGTGTTTTAGGGTTTAGGGTCATGCAGTGGTGTTTGTGTAGTGTAGGGGTCATGCTGGGGGTAGATTTAGGGTAGTGCAGTTGTGTTTGGGTAGTGTAGGGGGTCATGCTGGGGGTAGAGTGTTAGAGTTTAGGGTAGTGCAGTGGTGTTTGGGTAGTGTAGTTGGTCGTGTTGTGGGTAGATTTTGGGTTTAGGGTAGTGCAGTGGTGTTTGTGTTGTGTAGGGGGTCGTGCTGGGGGTAGTGTTTTAGGGTTTTGGGTAGTGCAGTGGTGTTTGGGTAGTGTTGGTGGTCGTGCTGGGGTAGATTTAGGGTTTAGGGTAGTGCAGTGGTGTTTGTGTTGTGTAGGGGGTCATGCTGGGGAAGTGTTTTAGGGTTTAGGGTAGTGCAGTGGTGTGTGGTAGTGTAGGTGGTCATGCTGGGGGTAGATTTAGGGTTTAGGGTAGTGCAGTGGTGTTTGTGTAGTGTTGGGTGTAGTGCTGGGGTAGTGCTTTAGGGTTTAGGGTAGTTTAGTGGTGTTTGTGTAGTGTAGGGGGTCGTGTTTTAGGGTTTAGGGTACTGCAGTGGCATTTGGGTAGTGTAAGGGGTCGTGTTTTAGGGTTGAGGGTAGTACAGTGGTGTTTGGGTAGTGTAGGGGGCCATGCTGGGAGTAGATTTAGGGTTTAGGGTAGTGCAGTGGTGTTCGGGTACTGTAGGGGGTCATGCTAGGGGTAGTGTTTTAGGGTTTAGGGTAGCACGTTGGTTTTTGGGTAGTGTAGGGGTCGTGCTGGGGGTTAATGGTAGCGCAGAGCTGTTTGTGAAGTGTAGGGAGTCGTGCTGGGGGAGTGTTTTAGGGTTTAGGGTAGCGCAGTGGTGTTTGTTTAGTATAGGGGATCATACGGAGGGTAGTGTTTTAGGGTTTAGCGTAGTGCAGTGGTGTTAGGGTATTATATTGGGTAGTATTTTAGGGTTTAGGGTAGTGCAGTGGTGTTTGTGTAGAGTATGGGGTCAAGCTGGGGGTAGTGTTTTAGGGTTTAGGGTGGTGCAGTGGTGTTTGTGTAGTCTAAGGGTTCGTACTGGGGTAGTTTTTTAGGGTTTATTGTGGTACAGTGGTGTTTGTGTAGTGTAGGGGGTAGTGTTTTAGGGTATAGGGTAGTGCAGTGGTGTTTGTGTATTGTAGGGGGTCATGCTGGTGGTAGTGTTTTAGATTTTAGGGTAGTGCAGTGGTGTTTTTGTAGTTTAGAGGGTCGTGTTTTAGGGTTTAGGGTAGAGCAGTGGTGTTTGTGTAGTGTTGGGTGTAGTGCTGGGGTAGTGCTTTAGGGTTTAGGGTAGTTTAGTGGTGTTTGTGTAGTGTAGGGGGTCGTGTTTTAGGGTTTAGGGTACTGCAGTGGCATTTGGGTAGTGTAAGGGGTCGTGTTTTAGGGTTGAGGGTAGTACAGTGGTGTTTGGGTAGTGTAGGGGGCCATGCTGGGAGTAGATTTAGGGTTTAGGGTAGTGCAGTGGTGTTCGGGTACTGTAGGGGGTCATGCTGGGGGTAGTGTTTTAGGGTTTAGGGTAGCACGTTGGTTTTTGGGTAGTGTAGGGGTCGTGCTGGGGGTTAATGGTAGCGCAGAGCTGTTTGTGAAGTGTAGGGAGTCGTGCTGGGGGAGTGTTTTAGGGTTTAGGGTAGCGCAGTGGTGTTTGTTTAGTATAGGGGATCATACGGAGGGTAGTGTTTTAGGGTTTAGCGTAGTGCAGTGGTGTTAGGGTATTATATTGGGTAGTATTTTAGGGTTTAGGGTAGTGCAGTGGTGTTTGTGTAGAGTATGGGGTCAAGCTGGGGGTAGTGTTTTAGGGTTTAGGGTGGTGCAGTGGTGTTTGTGTAGTCTAGGGGTTCGTACTGGGGTAGTTTTTTAGGGTTTATTGTGGTACAGTGGTGTTTGTGTAGTGTAGGGGGTAGTGTTTTAGGGTATAGGGTAGTGCAGTGGTGTTTGTGTATTGTAGGGGGTCATGCTGGTGGTAGTGTTTTAGATTTTAGGGTAGTGCAGTGGTGTTTTTGTAGTTTAGAGGGTCGTGTTTTAGGGTTTAGGGTAGAGCAGTGGTCTTTGGGTAGTGTAGGGGGTCGTGCTGGGGATAGTGTTTTATGGTTTGGTGTAGTGCAGTGGTGTTTGTGTAGTGTAGGGGGTCGTGTTTTAGGGTTTAGCGTAGTGCAGTGGTGTTTGGGTAGTGTAGGGGGTCATACTGGGGGTCGTGTTTTAGGGTTTAGCGTAGTGCAGTGGTGTTTGGGTAGTGTAGGGGGTCGTGCTGCGGTTAGATTTATGGTAGTGCAGTGGTAATTGTGTAGTGTATGGGGTTGTGCTGGACGTAGTGTTTTAGGGTTTAGGGTAGTGCAGTGGTGTTTGTGTAGTGTAGGGGTTCGTGCTGGGGGTAGTGTTTTAGGGTTTAGTGTAGTGCAGTGGTGTTTGTGTAGTGTAGGGGGTAGTGTTTTAGGGTTTAGGGTAGTGCAGTGGTGTATGTGTAGTGTAGGGGGTCGTGTTTTAGGGTTTAGGGTAGCGCAGTGGTGTTTGGGTAGTGTAGGGGGTAGTGCTGGGGGTAGTGTTTTAGCTTTTAGGGTAGCGCAGTGGTGTTTGGTTAGCGTAGGGGGTCATGCTAGAGGTAGTGTTTTAGGGTTTAGGGTAGCGCAGTGGTGTTTGAGTAGCGTAGGGGGTCGTGCTGGGGGTAGTGTTTTAGGGTTTAGCGTAGTACAGGGGTGTTTGTGTAGTGTAGGGGGCAGTGTTTTAGGGTTTAGGGTAGTGCAGTGGTGGTAGTGTAGTGTAGGGGGTCATGCTGGGGATAGTGTTTTAGATTTTAGTGTAGTGCAGTGGTGTTTTTGTAGTGTAGGGGGTCGTGTTTTAGGGTTTAGGGTAGCGCAGTGGTGTTTGAGTAGTGTAGGTGGTGGTGCGGGGGGTAGATTTAGGGTTTAGGGTAGCGCAGTGGTGTTTGGGTAGTGTAGGGCATCGTGCTGGGGTAGTGTTTTAGGGTTTGGTGTAGTGCAGTGGTGTATGTGTAGTGTAGGGGGTCGTGTTTTAGGGTTTAGGGTAGCGCAGTGGTGTTTGGGTAGTGTAGGGGGTAATGCTGGGGGTAGTGTTTTAGATTTTAGGGTAGCGCAGTGGTGTTTTGTTAGCGTAGGGGTTCATGCTAGGGGTAGTGTTTTAGGGTTTAGGGTAGCGCAGTGGTGTTTGAGTAGTGTAGGTGGTGGTGCGGGGGTAGATTAAGGGTTTAGGGTAGCGCATTGGTGTTTGGGTAGCGTAGGGGTTCGTGCTGGGGTAGTGTTTTAGGGTTTAGTGTAGTGGAGTGGTGTCTGGGTAGTGTAGGGGGTAGTGTTTTAGGGTTTAGGGTAGTGCAGTGGTGTTTGTGTAGTGTAGGGGGTCATGCTGGGGTAGTGTTTTAGATTTTAGGGTAGAACAGTGGTGTTTTTGTAGTGTAGGGAGTCGTGCTGGTGGTAATATTTTTAGGGCATTGGGTGGTGCAGTGGTGTTTGTGTAGTATAGGGCATAGTGTTTTAGCCTTTAGGGTAGCGCAGTGGTGTTTGGTTAGCGTAGGTGGTGGTGCGGGGGGTAGATTTAGGGTTTAGGGTAGCGCAGTGGTGTTTGGGTAGCGTAGGGGTTCGTGCTGGGGTAGTGTTTTAGGGTTTAGGGTAGCACAGTGGTGTTTGGGTAGTGTAGGGGGTAGTGCTGGGGCTAGTGTTTTAGGGTTTAGGGTAGCACAGGGGTGTTTGGGTAGTGTAGGAGATAGTGCTGGGGGCAGTGTTTTAGGGTTTAGGGTAGCGCAGTGTTGTTTGTGTAGTGTTAGGGGTAGTACTGGGGGTAGTGTTTTAGGGTTTAGGGTAGCGCAGTGGTATTTGTGTAGTGTAGGGGGTCATACTGAAGGTAGTGTTTTAGGGTTTAGTGTAGTGCAGTGGTGTTTGGGTAGTGTAGGGGGCAGTGTTTTAGGGTTTAAGGTAGTGCAGTGGTGTTTGTGTAGTGTAGGGGGTCATGCTGGGGTAGTGTTTTACATTTTAGGGTAGAGGTAGAACAGTGGTGTTTTTGTAGTGTAGGGGTCGTGTTTAAGGGTTTAGGGTAGTGCAGCGGTGTTTGGGTAGTGTAGGGGGTCGTGCTGGTGGTAGTATTTTTAGGGCTTAGGGTAGTGCAGTGGAGTTTGTGTAGTATAGGGCGTAGTGTTTTAGGGTTTAGTGTAGTGCAGTGGTGTTTGTGTAGTGTAGGGGTCGTGGTGGGGGTAGTGTTTTAGGGTTTGGTGTAGTGCAGTGGTGTATGTGTAGTGTAGGGGGTCGTGTTTTAGGGTTTAGGGTAGCGCAGTGGTGTTTGTGTAATGTTGGGGGTAGTGCTGCGTGTAGTGTTTTAGGGTTTAGGGTAGCGCAGTGGTGTTTGTGTAGTGTATGGGGTCATACTGGGGGTAGTTTTTTATATTTTAGGGTAGTGCAGTGGTGTTTGTGTAGTGTAGGGGGTAGTGTTTTAGGGTTTAGGGTAGTGCAGTGGTGTTTTTGTAGTGTAGGGGGTCTTGTTTTAGGGTTTAGGGTAGAGCAGTTGTGTTAGGGTAGTGTAGGGGGTCGTGTTTTAGGGTTTGGTGTAGTGCAGTGGTGTTAGTGTAGTGTAAGGGGTAGTGTTTTAGGGTTTAGGGTAGCACAGTGGTGTTTGTGTAGTGTTGGGTGTAGTGCTGGGGGTAGTGGTTTAAGGTTTAGGGTAGCACAGTGGTGTTTGTATAGTGTAGGGGGTCGTACTGGGGTAGTGTTTTAGGGTATAGCGTAGTGCAGTGGTGTTTGGGTAGTGTAGGGGGTCGTGCTGGGGGTAGATATAGGGTAGTGCAGTGGTGTTTGTGTAGTGTATGTGGTCGTGCTGGGGTAGTGTTTTAGGGTTAATGGTAGCACAGTGGTGTTTGTGTAGTGTAGGGGGTCGTGCTGGGGGAGTGTTTTAGGATTTAGGGTAGCGCAGTGGTGTTTGTTTAGTATAGGGGTCGTGCTGGGGGTAGTGTTTTAGGATTTAGGTTAGCGCAGTAGTGTTTGTGAGTGTAGGAGGTCATATTGGGGGTAGTGTTTTAGGGTTTAGGGTAGCGCAGTGGTGTTTGGTTAGCGTAGGGGGTCATGCTACAGGTAGTGTTTTAGGGTTTAGGGTAGTGCAGTGGTGTTTGGGCAGCGTAGGTGGTGGTGCGGGGTTAGATTTTGGGTTTAGGGTAGCGCAGTGCTGTTTGGGTAGCGTAGGGGGTCATGCTGGGGGTAGTTTTTTAGGGTTAAGGGTAGCGAAGGGGTGTTTGGGTAGCGTCGGGGGTCGTGCTGGGGTTAGTGTTTTAGGGTTTAGGGTAGCACATTGGTGTTTTGGTAGTGTTGGGGGTAGTGCTGGCGGTGGTGTTTTACGGTTTAGGGTAGCGCAGTTGTGTTTGTGTACTGTTGGGGGTAGTGCTGGGGGTAGTGTTTTAAGGTTTAGGGTAGCGCAGTGGTGTTTCTGTAGAGTAGGGGGTCATACTGAGGGTAGTGTTTTAGATTTTAGGGTAGTGCAGTGGTGTTTTTGTAGTTTAGAGGGTCGTGTTTTAGGGTTTAGGGTAGAGCAGTGGTGTTTGTGTAGTGTTGGGTGTAGTGCTGGGGTAGTGCTTTAGGGTTTAGGGTAGTTTAGTGGTGTTTGTGTAGTGTAGGGGGTCGTGTTTTAGGGTTTAGGGTACTGCAGTGGCATTTGGGTAGTGTAAGGGGTCGTGTTTTAGGGTTGAGGGTAGTACAGTGGTGTTTGGGTAGTGTAGGGGGCCATGCTGGGAGTAGATTTAGGGTTTAGGGTAGTGCAGTGGTGTTCGGGTACTGTAGGGGGTCATGCTGGGGGTAGTGTTTTAGGGTTTAGGGTAGCACGTTGGTTTTTGGGTAGTGTAGGGGTCGTGCTGGGGGTTAATGGTAGCGCAGAGCTGTTTGTGAAGTGTAGGGAGTCGTGCTGGGGGAGTGTTTTAGGGTTTAGGGTAGCGCAGTGGTGTTTGTTTAGTATAGGGGATCATACGGAGGGTAGTGTTTTAGGGTTTAGCGTAGTGCAGTGGTGTTAGGGTATTATATTGGGTAGTATTTTAGGGTTTAGGGTAGTGCAGTGGTGTTTGTGTAGAGTATGGGGTCAAGCTGGGGGTAGTGTTTTAGGGTTTAGGGTGGTGCAGTGGTGTTTGTGTAGTCTAGGGGTTCGTACTGGGGTAGTTTTTTAGGGTTTATTGTGGTACAGTGGTGTTTGTGTAGTGTAGGGGGTAGTGTTTTAGGGTATAGGGTAGTGCAGTGGTGTTTGTGTATTGTAGGGGGTCATGCTGGTGGTAGTGTTTTAGATTTTAGGGTAGTGCAGTGGTGTTTTTGTAGTTTAGAGGGTCGTGTTTTAGGGTTTAGGGTAGAGCAGTGGTCTTTGGGTAGTGTAGGGGGTCGTGCTGGGGATAGTGTTTTATGGTTTGGTGTAGTGCAGTGGTGTTTGTGTAGTGTAGGGGGTCGTGTTTTAGGGTTTAGCGTAGTGCAGTGGTGTTTGGGTAGTGTAGGGGGTCATACTGGGGGTCGTGTTTTAGGGTTTAGCGTAGTGCAGTGGTGTTTGGGTAGTGTAGGGGGTCGTGCTGCGGTTAGATTTATGGTAGTGCAGTGGTAATTGTGTAGTGTATGGGGTTGTGCTGGACGTAGTGTTTTAGGGTTTAGGGTAGTGCAGTGGTGTTTGTGTAGTGTAGGGGTTCGTGCTGGGGGTAGTGTTTTAGGGTTTAGTGTAGTGCAGTGGTGTTTGTGTAGTGTAGGGGGTAGTGTTTTAGGGTTTAGGGTAGTGCAGTGGTGTATGTGTAGTGTAGGGGGTCGTGTTTTAGGGTTTAGGGTAGCGCAGTGGTGTTTGGGTAGTGTAGGGGGTAGTGCTGGGGGTAGTGTTTTAGCTTTTAGGGTAGCGCAGTGGTGTTTGGTTAGCGTAGGGGGTCATGCTAGAGGTAGTGTTTTAGGGTTTAGGGTAGCGCAGTGGTGTTTGAGTAGCGTAGGGGGTCGTGCTGGGGGTAGTGTTTTAGGGTTTAGCGTAGTACAGGGGTGTTTGTGTAGTGTAGGGGGCAGTGTTTTAGGGTTTAGGGTAGTGCAGTGGTGGTAGTGTAGTGTAGGGGGTCATGCTGGGGATAGTGTTTTAGATTTTAGTGTAGTGCAGTGGTGTTTTTGTAGTGTAGGGGGTCGTGTTTTAGGGTTTAGGGTAGCGCAGTGGTGTTTGAGTAGTGTAGGTGGTGGTGCGGGGGGTAGATTTAGGGTTTAGGGTAGCGCAGTGGTGTTTGGGTAGTGTAGGGCATCGTGCTGGGGTAGTGTTTTAGGGTTTGGTGTAGTGCAGTGGTGTATGTGTAGTGTAGGGGGTCGTGTTTTAGGGTTTAGGGTAGCGCAGTGGTGTTTGGGTAGTGTAGGGGGTAATGCTGGGGGTAGTGTTTTAGATTTTAGGGTAGCGCAGTGGTGTTTTGTTAGCGTAGGGGTTCATGCTAGGGGTAGTGTTTTAGGGTTTAGGGTAGCGCAGTGGTGTTTGAGTAGTGTAGGTGGTGGTGCGGGGGTAGATTAAGGGTTTAGGGTAGCGCATTGGTGTTTGGGTAGCGTAGGGGTTCGTGCTGGGGTAGTGTTTTAGGGTTTAGTGTAGTGGAGTGGTGTCTGGGTAGTGTAGGGGGTAGTGTTTTAGGGTTTAGGGTAGTGCAGTGGTGTTTGTGTAGTGTAGGGGGTCATGCTGGGGTAGTGTTTTAGATTTTAGGGTAGAACAGTGGTGTTTTTGTAGTGTAGGGAGTCGTGCTGGTGGTAATATTTTTAGGGCATTGGGTGGTGCAGTGGTGTTTGTGTAGTATAGGGCATAGTGTTTTAGCCTTTAGGGTAGCGCAGTGGTGTTTGGTTAGCGTAGGTGGTGGTGCGGGGGGTAGATTTAGGGTTTAGGGTAGCGCAGTGGTGTTTGGGTAGCGTAGGGGTTCGTGCTGGGGTAGTGTTTTAGGGTTTAGGGTAGCACAGTGGTGTTTGGGTAGTGTAGGGGGTAGTGCTGGGGCTAGTGTTTTAGGGTTTAGGGTAGCACAGGGGTGTTTGGGTAGTGTAGGAGATAGTGCTGGGGGCAGTGTTTTAGGGTTTAGGGTAGCGCAGTGTTGTTTGTGTAGTGTTAGGGGTAGTACTGGGGGTAGTGTTTTAGGGTTTAGGGTAGCGCAGTGGTATTTGTGTAGTGTAGGGGGTCATACTGAAGGTAGTGTTTTAGGGTTTAGTGTAGTGCAGTGGTGTTTGGGTAGTGTAGGGGGCAGTGTTTTAGGGTTTAAGGTAGTGCAGTGGTGTTTGTGTAGTGTAGGGGGTCATGCTGGGGTAGTGTTTTACATTTTAGGGTAGAGGTAGAACAGTGGTGTTTTTGTAGTGTAGGGGTCGTGTTTAAGGGTTTAGGGTAGTGCAGCGGTGTTTGGGTAGTGTAGGGGGTCGTGCTGGTGGTAGTATTTTTAGGGCTTAGGGTAGTGCAGTGGAGTTTGTGTAGTATAGGGCGTAGTGTTTTAGGGTTTAGTGTAGTGCAGTGGTGTTTGTGTAGTGTAGGGGTCGTGGTGGGGGTAGTGTTTTAGGGTTTGGTGTAGTGCAGTGGTGTATGTGTAGTGTAGGGGGTCGTGTTTTAGGGTTTAGGGTAGCGCAGTGGTGTTTGTGTAATGTTGGGGGTAGTGCTGCGTGTAGTGTTTTAGGGTTTAGGGTAGCGCAGTGGTGTTTGTGTAGTGTATGGGGTCATACTGGGGGTAGTTTTTTATATTTTAGGGTAGTGCAGTGGTGTTTGTGTAGTGTAGGGGGTAGTGTTTTAGGGTTTAGGGTAGTGCAGTGGTGTTTTTGTAGTGTAGGGGGTCTTGTTTTAGGGTTTAGGGTAGAGCAGTTGTGTTAGGGTAGTGTAGGGGGTCGTGTTTTAGGGTTTGGTGTAGTGCAGTGGTGTTAGTGTAGTGTAAGGGGTAGTGTTTTAGGGTTTAGGGTAGCACAGTGGTGTTTGTGTAGTGTTGGGTGTAGTGCTGGGGGTAGTGGTTTAAGGTTTAGGGTAGCACAGTGGTGTTTGTATAGTGTAGGGGGTCGTACTGGGGTAGTGTTTTAGGGTATAGCGTAGTGCAGTGGTGTTTGGGTAGTGTAGGGGGTCGTGCTGGGGGTAGATATAGGGTAGTGCAGTGGTGTTTGTGTAGTGTATGTGGTCGTGCTGGGGTAGTGTTTTAGGGTTAATGGTAGCACAGTGGTGTTTGTGTAGTGTAGGGGGTCGTGCTGGGGGAGTGTTTTAGGATTTAGGGTAGCGCAGTGGTGTTTGTTTAGTATAGGGGTCGTGCTGGGGGTAGTGTTTTAGGATTTAGGTTAGCGCAGTAGTGTTTGTGAGTGTAGGAGGTCATATTGGGGGTAGTGTTTTAGGGTTTAGGGTAGCGCAGTGGTGTTTGGTTAGCGTAGGGGGTCATGCTACAGGTAGTGTTTTAGGGTTTAGGGTAGTGCAGTGGTGTTTGGGCAGCGTAGGTGGTGGTGCGGGGTTAGATTTTGGGTTTAGGGTAGCGCAGTGCTGTTTGGGTAGCGTAGGGGGTCATGCTGGGGGTAGTTTTTTAGGGTTAAGGGTAGCGAAGGGGTGTTTGGGTAGCGTCGGGGGTCGTGCTGGGGTTAGTGTTTTAGGGTTTAGGGTAGCACATTGGTGTTTTGGTAGTGTTGGGGGTAGTGCTGGCGGTGGTGTTTTACGGTTTAGGGTAGCGCAGTTGTGTTTGTGTACTGTTGGGGGTAGTGCTGGGGGTAGTGTTTTAAGGTTTAGGGTAGCGCAGTGGTGTTTCTGTAGAGTAGGGGGTCATACTGAGGGTAGTGTTTTAGGGTTTAGCGTAGTGCAGTGGTGTTTGGGTAGTGTAGGGGGTAGTGTTTTAGAGTTTAGGGTAGTGCAATGGTGTTTGTGTAGTGTAGGGGTCGTGTTTAAGGGTTTAGGGTAGTGCAGTGGTGTTTGGGTAGTGTAGGGGGTCGTGCTGGTGGTAGTGTTTTTAGGGTTTAGGGTAGTGCAGTGGTGTTTGTGTAGTATAGGGGGTAGTGTTTTATGGTTTAGGGTAGTGCAGTGGTGTTTGGGTAGTGTAGGGGGAAGTGCTGGGGGTAGTGTTTTAGGGTTTAGGGTAGCACAGTGGTGTTTGTGTAGTGTTGGGTTAGTGCTGCGGGTAGTATTTTAGGGTTTAGGGTAGCGCAGTGGTGTTTCTGTAGTGTAGGGGGTCGTACTGGGGGTGGTGTTTTAGGTTTTAGCGTAGTGCAGTGGTGTTTGCGTAGTGTAGGGGGTGGTGCTGAGGTAGATTTAGGATTTAGGGTAGTGCAGTGGTGTTTGTGTAGTGTATGGGGTCAAGCTGGGGGTAGTGTTTTAGGGTTTATGGTAGTGCAGTGGTGTTTGTGTAGTATAGGGGTTCGTACTGGGGTAGTTTTTTAGGGTTTAGTGTAGTGCAGTGGTGTTTGTGTAGTGTAGGCGATAGTGTTTTAAGGTATAGGGTAGTGCAGTGGTGTTTGTGTAGTGTAGGGGGTCGTGTTTAGGGTTTAGGGTAGAGCAGTTGTGTTAGGGTAGTGTAGGGGGTCGTGTTTTAGGGTTTAGGGTAGTGCAATCGTCTTTGGGTAGTGTAGGGGGTCGTGCTGGGGATAGTGATTTATGGTTTGGTGTAGTGCAGTGGTGTTTGTGTAGTGTAGGGAGTCGTGTTTTAGGATTTAGGGTAGCGCAGTGGTGTTTTTGCAGTGTAGGGGGTCGTGTTTTAGGGTTTAGGGTAGAGCAGTTGTGTTAGGGTAGTGTAGGGGGTCATGTTTTAGGGTTTAGGGTAGTGCAGTGGACTTTGGGTAGTGTAGGGAGTCATGCTGGGGATAGTGTTTTATGGTTTGGTGTAGTGCAGTGGTGTTCGTGTAGTGTAGGGAGTCGTGTTTTAGGATTTAGGGTAGCGCAGTGGTGTTTGGGTAGTGTAGGGGGTAGTGCTGGGGGTTGTGTTTTAGGGTTTAGGATAGCGCAGTGGTGTTTGTGTAGTGTTGGGGGTAGTGCTGGGGGTAGTGTTTTAGGGTTTAGGGTAGCGCAGTAGTGTTTGTGTAGTGTAGGGGGTCTTACTGGGGGTCGTGTTTTAGGGTTTAGCGTAGTGCAGTGGTGTTTGGGTAGTGTAGGGGGGTCGTGCTGGGGTTAGATTTAGGGTAGTGCAGTGGTGTTCGTGTAGTGTATGGGGTTGTGCTGGACGTAGTGTTTTAGGGTTTAGGGTAGTGCAGTGGTGTTTGTGTAGTGTAGGGGTTCATGCTCGGGGTAGTGTTTTAGGGTTTAGTGTAGTGCAGTGGTGTTTGTGTAGTGTAGAGGGTAGTGTTTTAGGGTTTAGGGTAGTGTAGTGGTGTTTGTGTAGTGTAGGAGGTCATGCTGAGGGTAGTGTTTTTGATTTTAGGGTAGTGCAGTGGTGTTTTTGTAGTGTAGTGGGTCGTGTTTTAGGGTTTAGGGTAGTGCCGTTGTGTTTGGGTAGTGTAGTGGGTCGTGTTTAAGGGTTTAGGGTAGTGCAGTGGTGTGTGGGTAGTGTAGGGGGTCGTGCTGGGGATAGTGATTTAGAGTTTGGTGTAGTGCAGTGGTGTTTGTGTAGTATAGGGGGTCGTGTTTTAGGGTTTAGGGTAGTGCAGTTGTGTTTGGGTAGTGTAGAGGGTCATGCTCGGGGTAGTGTTTTAGGGTTTAGGGTAGTGCAGTGGTGTTTGGGTAGTGTATGGGTTTGTGCTGGTGGTAGTGTTTTAGGGTTTAGGGTCATGCAGTGGTGTTTGTGTAGTGTAGGGGTCATGCTGGGGGTAGATTTAGGGTAGTGCAGTTGTGTTTGGGTAGTGTAGGGGGTCATGCTGGGGGTAGAGTGTTAGAGTTTAGGGTAGTGCAGTGGTGTTTGGGTAGTGTAGTTGGTCGTGTTGTGGGTAGATTTTGGGTTTAGGGTAGTGCAGTGGTGTTTGTGTTGTGTAGGGGGTTGTGCTGGGGGTAGTGTTTTAGGGTTTTGGGTAGTGCAGTGGTGTTTGGGTAGTGTTGGTGGTCGTGCTGGGGTAGATTTAGGGTTTAGGGTAGTGCAGTGGTGTTTGTGTTGTGTAGGGGGTCATGCTGGGGAAGTGTTTTAGGGTTTAGGGTAGTGCAGTGGTGTGTGGTAGTGTAGGTGGTCATGCTGGGGGTAGATTTAGGGTTTAGGGTAGTGCAGTGGTGTTTGTGTAGTGTTGGGTGTAGTGCTGGGGTAGTGCTTTAGGGTTTAGGGTAGTTTAGTGGTGTTTGTGTAGTGTAGGGGGTCGTGTTTTAGGGTTTAGGGTACTGCAGTGGCATTTGGGTAGTGTAAGGGGTCGTGTTTTAGGGTTGAGGGTAGTACAGTGGTGTTTGGGTAGTGTAGGGGGCCATGCTGGGAGTAGATTTAGGGTTTAGGGTAGTGCAGTGGTGTTCGGGTACTGTAGGGGGTCATGCTGGGGGTAGTGTTTGAGGGTTTAGGGTAGCACGTTGGTTTTTGGGTAGTGTAGGGGTCGTGCTGGGGGTTAATGGTAGCGCAGAGCTGTTTGTGAAGTGTAGGGAGTCGTGCTGGGGGAGTGTTTTAGGGTTTAGGGTAGCGCAGTGGTGTTTGTTTAGTATAGGGGATCATACGGAGGGTAGTGTTTTAGGGTTTAGCGTAGTGCAGTGGTGTTAGGGTATTATATTGGGTAGTATTTTAGGGTTTAGGGTAGTGCAGTGGTGTTTGTGTAGAGTATGGGGTCAAGCTGGGGGTAGTGTTTTAGGGTTTAGGGTGGTGCAGTGGTGTTTGTGTAGTCTAGGGGTTCGTACTGGGGTAGTTTTTTAGGGTTTATTGTGGTACAGTGGTGTTTGTGTAGTGTAGGGGGTAGTGTTTTAGGGTATAGGGTAGTGCAGTGGTGTTTGTGTATTGTAGGGGGTCATGCTGGTGGTAGTGTTTTAGATTTTAGGGTAGTGCAGTGGTGTTTTTGTAGTTTAGAGGGTCGTGTTTTAGGGTTTAGGGTAGAGCAGTGGTCTTTGGGTAGTGTAGGGGGTCGTGCTGGGGATAGTGTTTTATGGTTTGGTGTAGTGCAGTGGTGTTTGTGTAGTGTAGGGGGTCGTGTTTTAGGGTTTAGCGTAGTGCAGTGGTGTTTGGGTAGTGTAGGGGGTCATACTGGGGGTCGTGTTTTAGGGTTTAGCGTAGTGCAGTGGTGTTTGGGTAGTGTAGGGGGTCGTGCTGCGGTTAGATTTATGGTAGTGCAGTGGTAATTGTGTAGTGTATGGGGTTGTGCTGGACGTAGTGTTTTAGGGTTTAGGGTAGTGCAGTGGTGTTTGTGTAGTGTAGGGGTTCGTGCTGGGGGTAGTGTTTTAGGGTTTAGTGTAGTGCAGTGGTGTTTGTGTAGTGTAGGGGGTAGTGTTTTAGGGTTTAGGGTAGTGCAGTGGTGTATGTGTAGTGTAGGGGGTCGTGTTTTAGGGTTTAGGGTAGCGCAGTGGTGTTTGGGTAGTGTAGGGGGTAGTGCTGGGGGTAGTGTTTTAGCTTTTAGGGTAGCGCAGTGGTGTTTGGTTAGCGTAGGGGGTCATGCTAGAGGTAGTGTTTTAGGGTTTAGGGTAGCGCAGTGGTGTTTGAGTAGCGTAGGGGGTCGTGCTGGGGGTAGTGTTTTAGGGTTTAGCGTAGTACAGTGGTGTTTGTGTAGTGTAGGGGGCAGTGTTTTAGGGTTTAGGGTAGTGCAGTGGTGGTAGTGTAGTGTAGGGGGTCATGCTGGGGATAGTGTTTTAGATTTTAGTGTAGTGCAGTGGTGTTTTTGTAGTGTAGGGGGTCGTGTTTTAGGGTTTAGGTTAGCGCAGTGGTGTTTGAGTAGTGTAGGTGGTGGTGCGGGGGGTAGATTTAGGGTTTAGGGTAGCGCAGTGGTGTTTGGGTAGTGTAGGGCATCGTGCTGGGGTAGTGTTTTAGGGTTTGGTGTAGTGCAGTGGTGTATGTGTAGTGTAGGGGGTCGTGTTTTAGGGTTTAGGGTAGCGCAGTGGTGTTTGGGTAGTGTAGGGGGTAATGCTGGGGGTAGTGTTTTAGATTTTAGGGTAGCGCAGTGGTGTTTTGTTAGCGTAGGGGGTCATGCTAGGGGTAGTGTTTTAGGGTTTAGGGTAGCGCAGTGGTGTTTGAGTAGTGTAGGTGGTGGTGCGGGGGTAGATTAAGGGTTTAGGGTAGCGCATTGGTGTTTGGGTAGCGTAGGGGTTCGTGCTGGGGTAGTGTTTTAGGGTTTAGTGGAGTGGAGTGGTGTCTGGGTAGTGTAGGGGGTAGTGTTTTAGGGTTTAGGGTAGTGCAGTGGTGTTTGTGTAGTGTAGGGGGTCATGCTGGGGTAGTGTTTTAGATTTTAGGGTAGATCAGTGGTGTTTTTGTAGTGTAGGGAGTCGTGCTGGTGGTAATATTTTTAGGGCATTGGGTAGTGCAGTGGTGTTTGTGTAGTATAGGGCATAGTGTTTTAGCCTTTAGGGTAGCGCAGTGGTGTTTGGTTAGCGTAGGTGGTGGTGCGGGGGGTAGATTTAGGGTTTAGGGTAGCGCAGTGGTGTTTGGGTAGCGTAGGGGTTCGTGCTGGGGTAGTGTTTTAGGGTTTAGGGTAGCACAGTGGTGTTTGGGTAGTGTAGGGGGTAGTGCTGGGGCTAGTGTTTTAGGGTTTAGGGTAGCACAGGGGTGTTTGGGTAGTGTAGGAGATAGTGCTGGGGGCAGTGTTTTAGGGTTTAGGGTAGCGCAGTGTTGTTTGTGTAGTGTTAGGGGTAGTACTGGGGGTAGTGTTTTAGGGTTTAGGGTAGCGCAGTGGTATTTGTGTAGTGTAGGGGGTCATACTGAAGGTAGTGTTTTAGGGTTTAGTGTAGTGCAGTGGTGTTTGGGTAGTGTAGGGGGCAGTGTTTTAGGGTTTAAGGTAGTGCAGTGGTGTTTGTGTAGTGTAGGGGGTCATGCTGGGGTAGTGTTTTACATTTTAGGGTAGAGGTAGAACAGTGGTGTTTTTGTAGTGTAGGGGTCGTGTTTAAGGGTTTAGGGTAGTGCAGTGGTGTTTGGGTAGTGTAGGGGGTCGTGCTGGTGGTAGTATTTTTAGGGCTTAGGGTAGTGCAGTGGAGTTTGTGTAGTATAGGGCGTAGTGTTTTAGGGTTTAGTGTAGTGCAGTGGTGTTTGTGTAGTGTAGGGGTCGTGGTGGGGGTAGTGTTTTAGGGTTTGGTGTAGTGCAGTGGTGTATGTGTAGTGTAGGGGGTCGTGTTTTAGGGTTTAGGGTAGCGCAGTGGTGTTTGTGTAATGTTGGGGGTAGTGCTGCGTGTAGTGTTTTAGGGTTTAGGGTAGCGCAGTGGTGTTTGTGTAGTGTATGGGGTCATACTGGGGGTAGTTTTTTATATTTTAGGGTAGTGCAGTGGTGTTTGTGTAGTGTAGGGGGTAGTGTTTTAGGGTTTAGGGTAGTGCAGTGGTGTTTTTGTAGTGTAGGGGGTCTTGTTTTAGGGTTTAGGGTAGAGCAGTTGTGTTAGGGTAGTGTAGGGGGTCGTGTTTTAGGGTTTGGTGTAGTGCAGTGGTGTTAGTGTAGTGTAAGGGGTAGTGTTTTAGGGTTTAGGGTAGCACAGTGGTGTTTGTGTAGTGTTGGGTGTAGTGCTGGGGGTAGTGGTTTAAGGTTTAGGGTAGCACAGTGGTGTTTGTATAGTGTAGGGGGTCGTACTGGGGTAGTGTTTTAGGGTATAGCGTAGTGCAGTGGTGTTTGGGTAGTGTAGGGGGTCGTGCTGGGGGTAGATATAGGGTAGTGCAGTGGTGTTTGTGTAGTGTATGTGGTCGTGCTGGGGGTAGTGTTTTAGGGTTTAGGGTAGTGCAGTGATGTTTGTGTAGTGTTGGGTGTAGTGCTGGGGGTAGTGCTTTAGGGTTTAGGGTAGTGGTGTTTGTGTAGTGTATGGGGTCGTGTTTTAGGGTTTAGGGTAGTGCAGTGGTGTTTGGGTAGTGTAAGGGGTCGTGTTTTAGGGTTGAGGGTAGTACAGTGGTGTTTGGGTAGTGTAGGGGGTCGTGCTGGGTGTAGATTTAGGGTTTAGGGTAGTGCAGTGGTGTTCGGGTGCTGTAGGGGTCATGCTGGGGGTAGTGTTTTAGGGTTTAGGGTAGCGCAGTGGTGTTTGGGTAGTGTAGGAGGTCGTGCTGTTGGTAGTGTTTTAGGGTTTAGGGTAGCGCAGTGGTTTTTGGGTAGTGTAGAAGGTCGTGCTGGGGGTAGTGTTTTAGGGTTAATGGTAGCACAGTGGTGTTTGTGTAGTGTAGGGGGTCGTGCTGGGGGAGTTTTTTAGGGTTTAGGGTAGTGCAGTGGTGTTTGTTTAGTATAGGGGGTCGTGCTGGGGGTAGTGTTTTAGGGTTTAGGGTAGCGCAGTGGTGTTTGTATAGTGTAGGAGGTCATGCTGGGGGTAGTGTTTTAGGGTTTAGGGTAGCGCAGTGGTGTTTGGTTAGCGTAGGGGGTCATGCTACAGGTAGTGTTTTATGGTTTAGGGTAGTGCAGTGGTGTTTGGGTAGCGTAGGTGGTGGTGCGGGGGTAGATTTAGGGTTTATGGTAGCGCAGTGATGTTTTGGTAGCATAGGGGGTCATGCTGGGGGTAGTGTTTTAGGGTTAAGGGTAGCACAGTGGTGTTTGGGTAGCGTCGGGGGTCGTGCTGGGGTTAGTGTTTTAGGGTTTAAGGTAGCACAGTGGTGTTTTGGTAGTGTAGGGGGTAGTGCTGGCAGTAGTGTTTTAAGGTTTAGGGTAGCGCAGTGGTGTTTGGTTAGCGTAGGGGGTCATGCTACAGGTAGTGTTTTATGGTTTAGGGTAGTGCAGTGGTGTTTGGGTAGCGTAGGTGGTGGTGCGGGGGTAGATTTAGGGTTTATGGTAGCGCAGTGATGTTTTGGTAGCATAGGGGGTCATGCTGGGGGTAGTGTTTTAGGGTTAAGGGTAGCGCAGTGGTGTTTCTGTAGTGTAGGGGGTCATACTGAGGGTAGTGTTTTAGGGTTTAGCGTAGTGCAGTGGGGATTGGGTAGTGTAGGGGGTAGTGTTTTAGGGTTTAGGGTAGTGCAGTGGTGTTTGGGTCGTGTAGGGGGTCGTGCTGGTGGTAGTGTTTTTAGGGTTTAGGGTAGTGCAGTGGTGTTTGTGTAGTATAGAGGGTAGTGTTTTATGGTTTAGGGTAGTGCAGTGGTGTTTGCGTAGTGTAGGGGGAAGTGCTGGGGGTAGTGTTTTAGGGTTTAGGGTAGCGCAGTGGTGTTTGTGTAGTGTTGGGGTAGTCCTGCGGGTAGCGTTTTAGGGTTTAGGGTAGCGCAGTGGTGTTTCTGTAGTGTAGGGGGTCGTACTGGGGGTAGTGTTTTAGGTTTTAGTGTAGTGCAGTGGTGTTTGCGTAGTGTAGGGGGTGGTGCTGAGGTAGATTTAGTGTTTAGGGTAGTGCAGTGGTGTTTGTGTAGTGTATGGGGTCAAGCTGGGGGTAGTGTTTTAGGGTTTATGGTAGTGCAGTGTTGTTTGTGTAGTATAGGGGTTCGTACTGGGGTAGTTTTTTAGGGTTTAGTGTAGTGCAGTGGTGATTGTGTAGTGTAGGGGGTAGTGTATTACGGTATAGGGTAGTGCAGTGGTGTTTGTGTAGTGTAGGGGGTCGTGTTTTAGGGTTTAGGGTAGAGCAGTTGTGTTAGGGTAGTGTAGGGGGTCGTGTTTTAGGGTTTAGGGTAGTGCAATGGTCTTTGGGTAGTGTAGGGGGTCGTGCTGGGGATAGTGATTTATGGTTTGGTGTAGTGCAGTGGTGTTTGTGTAGTATAGGGGGTAGTGTTTTATGGTTTAGGGTAGTGCAGTGGTGTTTGGGTAGTGTAGGGGGAAGTGCTGGTGGTAGTGTTTTAGGGTTTAGGGTAGCGCAGTGGTGTTTGTGTAGTGTTGGGGTAGTCCTGCGGGTAGTGTTTTAGGGTTTAGGGTAGCGCAGTGGTGTTTGTGTAGTGTAGGGGGTAGTGTATTACGGTATAGGGTAGTGCAGTGGTGTTTGTGTAGTGTAGGGGGTCGTGGTTTAGGGTTTAGTGTAGAGCAGTTGTGTTAGGGTAGTGTAGGGGGTCGTGTTTTAGGGTTTAGGGTAGTGCAGTGGTGTTTGGGTAGTGTAGGGGGTCGTGCTGGTGGTAGTGTTTTTAGGGTTTAGGGTAGTGCAGTGGTGTTTGTGTAGTATAGGGGGTAGTGTTTTATGGTTTAGGGTAGTTCACTAGGTGTTTGGGAAGTGTAGGGGGAAGTGCTGGGGGTAGTGTTTTAGGGTTTAGGGTAGCGCAGTGGTGTTTGTGTAGTGTTGGGGTAGTCCTGCGGGTAGTGTTTTAGGGTTTAGGGTAGCGCAGTGGTGTTTCTGTAGTGTAGGGGGTCGTACTGGGGGTAGTGTTTTAGGTTTTAGCGTAGTGCAGTGGTGTTTGCGTAGTGTAGGGGGTGGTGCTGAGGTAGATTTAGGGTTTAGGGTAGTGCAGTGGTGTTTGTGTAGTGTATGGGGTCAAGCTGGGGGTAGTGTTTTAGGGTTTATGGTAGTGCAGTGTTGTTTGTGTAGTATAGGGGTTCGTTCTGGGTAGTTTTTTAGGGTTTAGTGTAGTGCAGTGGTGTTTGTGTAGTTTAGGGGGTAGTGTATTACGGTATAGGGTAGTGCAGTGGTGTTTGTGTAGTGTAGGGGGTCGTGTTTTAGGGTTTAGGGTAGAGCAGTTGCGTTAGGGTAGTGTAGGGGGTCATGTTTTAGGGTTTAGGGTAGTGCAATGGTCTTTGGGTAGTGTAGGGGGTCTTGCTGGGGATAGTGATTTATGGTTTGGTGTAGTGCAGTGGTGTTTGTGTAGTGTAGGGAGTCGTGTTTTACAATTTAGGGTAGTGCAGTGGTGTTTTTGTAGTGTAGGGGGTCGTGTTTTAGGGTTTAGGATAGAGCAGTTGTGTTAGGGTAGTGTAAGGGGTCGTGTTTCAGGGTTTAGGGTAGTGCAGTGGTCTTTGGGTAGTGTAGGGGGTCGTGCTGAGGATAGTGTTTTATAGTTTGGTGTAGTGCAGTGGTGTTTGTGTAGTGTAGGGAGTCGTGTTTTAGGATTTAGGGTAGCGTAGTGGTGTTTGGGTAGTGTAGGGGGTAGTGCTGGGGGTAGTGTTTTAGGGTTTAGGGTAGCGCAGTGGTGCTTGTGTAGTGTTGGGGTTGGTGCTGGGGGTAGTGTTTTAGGGTTTAGGGTAGCGCAGTAGTGTTTGTGTAGTGTAGGGGGGTCATACTGGGGGTCGTGTTTTAGGGTTTAGCGTAGTGCAGTGGTGTTTGTGTAGTGTAGGGGTTCGTGCTGGGGGTAGTGTTTTAGGGTTTCGTGTAGTGCAGTGGTGTTTGTGTAGTGTAGGGGGTAGTGTTTTAGGCTTTAGGGTAGTGTAGTGGTGTTTGTGTAGTGTAGGAGGTCATGCTGGGGGTAGTGTTTTAGATTTTAGGGTAGTGAAGTGGTGTTTTTGTAGTGTAGGGGGTCGTGTTTTAGGGTTTAGGGTAGTGCCGTTGTGTTTGGATAGTGTAGTGGGTCGTGTTTTAGGGTTTAGGGTAGTGCCGTTGTGTTTGGATAGTGTAGTGGGTCGTGTTTTAGGGTTTAGGGTAGTGCAGTGGTGTGTGGGTAGTGTAGGGGGTCGTGCTGGTGGTAGTGTTTTAGGGTTTAGGGTCATGCAGTGGTGTTTGTGTTGTGTAGGGGGTCATGCTGGGGGTAGATTTAGGGTAGTGCAGTTGTGTTTGGGTAGTGTAGGGGGTAGTGTTTTAGGCTTTAGGGTAGTGTAGTGGTGTTTGTGTAGTGTAGGAGGTCATGCTGGGGGTAGTGTGTTAGAGTTTAGGGTAGTGCAGTGGTGTTTGGGTAGTGTAGGGGGTCGTGCTGTGGGTAGATTTAGGGTTTAGGGTAGTGCAGTGGTGTTTGTGTTGTGTAGGGGGTCGTGCTGGGGGTAGTGTTTTAGGGTTTAGGGTAGTGCAGTGGTGTTTGGGTAGTGTTGGTGGTCGTGCTGGGGTAGATTTAGGGTTTAGGGTAGTGCAGTGGTGTTTGTGTTGTGTAGGGGGTCATGCTGGGGGTCGTGTTTTTGGGTTTAGGGTAGTGCAGTGGTGTTTGTGTAGTGTAGGGGGCGTGTTTAGGGTTTAGGGTAGTGCAGTGGTGTTTGGTAGTGTAGGTGGTCATGCTGGGGGTAGATTTAGGGTTTAGGTTAGTGCAGTGGTGTTTGTGTAGTGTTGGGTGTAGTGCTGGGGTAGTGCTTTAGGGTTTAAGGTAGTGGTGTTTGTGTAGTGTATGGGTCGTGTTTTAGGGTTTAGGGTAGTGCAGTGGTGTTTGGGTAGTGTAAGGGGTCGTGTTTTAGGGTTGAGGGTAGTACAGTGGTGTTTGGGTAGTGTAGGTGGTCGTGCTGGGAGTAGATTTAGGGTTTAGGGTAGTGCAGTGGTGTTCGGGTACTGTAGGGGGTCATGCTGGGGGTAGTGTTTTAGGGTTTAGGGTAGCGCAGTGGTTTTTGGGTAGTGTAGGGGGTCGTGCTGGGGGTTAATGGTAGCGCAGAGCTGTTTGTGAAGTGTAGGGGGTCGTGCTGGGGGAGTGTTTTAGGGTTTAGGGTAACGCAGTGGTGTTTGTTTAGTATAGGGGATCATACTGTGGGTAGTGTTTTAGGGTTTAGAGTAGTGCAGTGATGTTTGGGTAGTGTAGGGGGTAGTATTTTAGGGTTTAGGGTAATGCAGTGGTGTTTGTGTAGTGTATGGTGTCAAGCTGGGGGTAGTGTTTTAGGGTTTAGGGTAGTGCAGTTGTGTTTGTGTAGTCTAGGGGTTTGTACTGGGGTAGTTTTTTAGGGTTTATTGTGGTACAGTGGTGTTTGTGTAGTGTAGGGGGTAGTGTTTTAGGGTATAGGGTAGTGCAGTGGTGTTTGTGTATTGTAGGGGGTCATGCTGGGGTAGTGTTTTAGATTTTAGGGTAGTGCAGTGGTGTTTTTGTAGTGTAGGGGGTCGTGTTTTAGGGTTTAGGGTAGAGCAGTTGTGTTAGGGTAGTGTAGGGGGTCGTGTTTTAGGGTTTAGCGTAGCGCAGTGGTGTTTGGGTAGTGTAGGGGGTTGTGCTGGGGTTAGATTTAGGGTAGTGCAGTGGTATTTGTGTAGTGTATGGGGTTGTGCTGGACGTAGTGTTTTAGGGTTTAGGGTAGTGCAGTGGTGTTTGTGTAGTGTAGGGGATCATGATGGGGGTAGTGTTTTAGGGTTTAGTGTAGTGCACTGGTGTTTGTGTAGTGTAGGGGGTAGTGTTTTAGGGTTTAGGGTAGTGCAGTGGTGGTTGTGTAGTGTAGGGGGTCATGCTGGGGGTAGTGTTTTAGATTTTAGTGTAATGCAGTGGTGTTTTTGTAGTGTAGGGGTTCGTGTTTTAGGGTTTAGGGTAGTGCAGTTGTGTTTGGGTTGTGTAGTGGGTCGTGTTTTAGGGTTTAGGGTAGTGCAGTGGTGTGTGGGTAGTGTAGGGGGTCGTGCTGGTGGTAGTGTTTTAGGCTTTAGTGTAGTGCAGCGGTGTTTGTGTAGTGTAAGGGGTCGTGTTTTAGGGTTGATTGTAGTACAGTGGTGTTTCGGTAGTGTAGGGGGTCGTGCTGGGTGTAGTGTTTTAGGGTTAATGGTAGCGCAGAGGTGTTTGTGTAGTGTAGGGGGTCATGCTGGAGGAGTGTTTTAGGGTTTAAGGTAGCGCAGTGGTGTTTGTTTAGTATAGGGGTCGTGCTGGGGGTAGTGTTTTAGGGTTTATGGTAGCGCAGTGGTGTTTGTGTAGTGTAGGGGGTCGTGTTTTAGGGTTTAAGGTAGCGCAGTGGTGTTTGTTTAGTATAGGGGTCGTGCTGGGGGTAGTGTTTTAGGGTTTAGGGTAGTGCAGTGGTGTTTGGGTAGCGTAGGTGGTGGTGCGGGGGGTAGATTTAGGGTTTAGGGTCGCGCAGTGATGTTTGGGTAGCATAGGGGGTCATGCTGGGGGTAGTGTTTTAGGGTTAAGGGTAGCGCAGTGGTGTTTGGGTAGCGTAGGGGTCGTGCTGGGGGTAGTGTTTTAGGGTTTAGGGTAGCACAGTGGTGTTTGTGTAGTGTAGGGGGTAGTGCTGGGGGTAGTGTTTTAGGGTTTAGGGTAGCGCAATGGTGTTTCTGTACTGTTGGAGGTAGTGCTGGGGGTAGTGTTTTAAGGATTAGGGTAGCGCAGTGGTGTTTCTGTAGTGTAGGGGGTCATAAAGAGGGTAGTGTTTTAGGGTTTAGCGTAGTGCAGTGGTGTTTGGGTAGTGTAGGGGGTAGTGTTTTAGGGTTTAGGGTAGTGCAGTGGTGTTTGTGTAGTGTAGGGGGTCATGCTGGGGGTAGTGTTTTAGATTTTAGGGTAGTACAGTGGTGTTTTTGTAGTGTAGGGGGTCGTGTTGAAGGGTTTAGGGTAGTGCAGTGGTGTTTGTGTAGTATAGGGGGTAGTGTTTTAGGGTTTAGGGTAGTGTAGTGGTGTTTGTGAAGTGTAGGGGGTTGTGCTTGGGGTAGTGTTTTAGGGTTTGGTGTAGTGCAGTGGTGTATGTGTAGTGTAGGGGGTCGTGTTTTAGGGTTTAGGGTAGCGCCGTGGTGTTTGGGTAGTGTAGGGGTAGTGCTGGGGGTAGTGTTTTAGGGTTTAGAATAGCGCAGTGGTGTTTGTGTAGTGTTGGGGTAGTGCTGCGGGTAGTGTTTTAGGGTTTAGGGTAGCGCAGTGGTGTTTCTGTAGTGTAGGGAGTGGTGCTGGGGTAGATTTAGGGTTTAGGGTAGTGCAGTGGTGTTTGTGTAGTGTATGGGGTCAAGCTGGGGGTAGTGTTTTAGGGTTTAGGGTAGTGCAGTGGTGTTTGCATAGTCTAGGGGTTCGTACTGGGGTAGTTTTTTAGGGTTTAGTGTAGTGCAGTGGTGTTTGTGTAGTGTAGGGGGTAGTGTTTTAGGTTTTAGCGTAGTGGAGTGGTGTTTGGGTAGTGTAGGGGGTGGTGCTGGGGTAGATTTAGGGTTTAGGGTAGTGCAGTGGTGTTTGTGTAGTGTATGGGGTCAATCTCGGGGTAGTGTTTTAGGGTTTAGGGTAGTGCAGTGGTGTTTGTGTAGTCTAGGGGTTCGTACTGCGGTAGTTTTTTAGGGTTTAGTGTAGTGCAGTGGTGTTTGTGTAGTGTAGGGTGTAGTGTTTTAGGGTTTAGGGTAGTGCAGTGGTGTATGTGTAGTGTAGGGGGTCATGCTGGGGGTAGTGTTTTAGATTTTAGGGTAGTGCAGTGGTGTTTTTGTAGTGAAGGGGGTCGTGTTTTAGGGTTTAGGATAGAGCAGTTTTGTTAGGGTAGTGTAGGGGGCATGTTTTAGGGTTTAGGGTAGTGTAGAGGTCTTTGGGTAGTGTAGGGGTTTGTGCTGGGGAAGGTGTTTTATGGTTTGGTGTAGTGCAGTGGTGTTTGTGTAGTGTAGGGGGTCGTGTTTTGGGGTTTAGGGTAGCACAGTGGTGTTTGGGTAGTGTAGGGGGTAGTGCTGGGGGTAGTGTTTTAGGGTTTAGGGTAGCGCAGTTGAGGAACTTTGATTTTTGATCATGATCGAATCGACCCACCATTTTGTGCTCCGCCACCATCTTGTGTTGCCATCACTCAGGCAGCACGGCGAACAAAGTCTATTCTGCTTTTCCTGCAGCTTCGTGTCGAAATAACCCTTCTGCCTCTATTTGCAAAGCTGGTGTTAGGACTGGCCGAGTACACTAATCCCTGTCTGGTTTTTCTAATCCCCGTCTCAACTGTTGGTTCACACTATTCTTTTCTGACTTTATCTTATCGTCTGGCCTTCACTGTCCTCTGGTAGCATTCTCTCGTTTCACAACTGTCCTCCAACACACACAAACGTATCTCGCCACCTGCAAGTTAGTTACGAATCCATTAATGAATTAGTTTGAGGGAGGGGTGACAAACATAGTTGGAGGAGAGGTTTCTTCGAGTCATCTGACACTTTGTTTTCAAACCTTTCCTATTGGTTCTGTCCTGTTTTTCAACTTTTCTTATTGGCTCTTTCTTGTATATTCTGGGTGTGTATTTGGTTAATGTATATGTTACCTATATGGTATAAAAGATTGTGCGCCACAAAGTGAAGTGGCAGTCTCCTAAGAACCTACCTTGTTTACTTCTGGGATAACTGTACTAGCTGCAGCTAATAAATCTGATCGTCTAACGCCTAACAGAGTGTCCCGTGTCTCTGTGTAGCTGAGCAGGAGAACCCAGGAGATTAAGGCGTACCCTGCGCCGCTAGGCCCAAAAGGTTCTGGTCCTTCAACTGGCACCCACGTGGGGTGGCTTCAGTGGTACCGGTTCTGCCTGAAGGTCGTGAGGAACCCCGCAAGAAAATTCCGGAGGATTCACGAGCCACGTCAAGTGACCCCTGTATGTCGAAAGTGGTCCGAAGGTCTTTTGCAGTGTGGTTACTCCTTCCTGACGGCTACTGACGACTGCTGCCCTGACTGCCGCCCTGCCTTGGCCCTTCCTTTGGTGATGTATGGTAAGGCGAGACGATAGACGGGCCTCTGTTGGCGTGAGAAGACGTCCTTAGTTAAGTATTTGGTGGGTCGCTCCCACAATTTTGTTTTCTTAGTTACTTTGATCTTCTGGTTTCTTAGATTCGACTATTGCAATAGCCGAAGCCAAGGGGTAAGTGCATTTGTGCTGCGTAAACTGAGTTTTACCCCCTTGAAGTTTGTGAACAGTCCGGTGATATCACGAGATGCCTGGTCTGACTAAGTTTGGAAAATGTTGTTGCTTTGGTTGTAATAGGGATTCCCGGCTTGAGGACTCTTGTCCGATTCCTTCGGTTGGAACTCCCACATATGAGCTCTATTCAAAACGTGGTATTGGCCCCATTGCCTTTAACGAGGCGTGGACCCGATACACAAAGAAAGATGGTGTTCTAAAATGGCCAGAAAATGGTAGTTTTGATCCTGATGTGTTAGACAATTTAGAAGCAGTCTTGTTCAAAAGAAAAGCCCGGCCGGCAATGTTTGACTCTTTCCACCTTTGGCGTAAGGAAGCCAAACAGAAAGAAATTAAACAAGCAAAACAAGATAGAAGAGCACAGGGTATGACAATTATACAGGTTGCCCAACAATTTAAAGACAATGAAATTGATAATGCGACAGAAATCTCAGAGAGACAGCATCGTATGGCAATAGATAAATGCTATCCGGTGTTGCCAGTTTTCCCTTCCGAAAACAAGAAAGATTTAGAAGAAGATCCCCTAATGTCTCACTTATTGAGATTGCCTCCGCCCTATGCACAAAGTGCCAATGCACCCCAATTGCCTGTTCAGCCGCCAGCGGTACCTCCGCCTGTTCTGGCCCTTCCGCATTTACCTCCTCCAGCATTACCGCCTCTGCCAGTTTTACCATTAACTTCGACTTCTTTACCCTCATCTCCTGATCTTCGATCTCCTTTGCCTTCTGCTCCTTCTGCAATTATCGGTTCTCCTCCTGTCAGTTCGCCTAATACTTTGTCTCCAATTCTCATGTCCAATTCTCCGTCCATGCGCAAGCGACTTGCGGACACTGTCACTGGTATTCTATCTCCTTTCTTTGAAGCTTTAAATGTGTCTCCGGCTTTTGCTCGAAGACAGTCTCGTAGTCAGTTCCCAGATTCGGAAGAACGAGAGAGGTTGGAATCTCTTGCACATAGATGGATCAAAAAGGGTCCCCAATACAGTATACTTGATATCATGCCTACCTTCTCACAATGGAATGCACTCACGCAAAGATATGTTTTCGATGTAATGTGTGATACTCTCATTAAAGAATGGGAGGATGCAAATTTAAATTCGGTTCCACAGGGCTTGTTAGATGTTCAGGCTGACTTTGATTAAGGACTTACTGTGGCTTCCAAAGTTGAAAATGCTGTAAGGACACCTATTTCCTTTAGAAAATTATTATCCTCTCAGACTTTCCTTGATTCTGATCCGTCGGTTAAACTTACACTGAAAAATTATCCCATGAGAGAGGTTCCTCCAGTATGGAAGGAAGAGGTTGCAGCAGTAGGTGCTAATCCAGCTATTCCTGCTCATTTTCAGCGTATATGGGTACATGTCCCATGGAAGAGATCTGAAGTTTTGGCCCTAAAACAGACTCTACCGGATCCTCGTAAAAACCCTGCGGGTTATTATAAAGAATTATCACAGACAGTTGATGCTTGCATCATGAACCTAGCTGATATCGATATGTTAATGGGAAATGTAGTCCCACAGACAATATGGGCTAAGATTCGTAAGGAAAACCATGCACAGGAATTAGGTGCTACTTGGGATGTTATAACTGCCACAGATAGAGACCAAGTGGGTGGTGCAAAGCCTGACGCTTTGATTTCAGAACTCCCTGGTAGGATTATTACATTAATGAAAACGATGATGCCTGCATTGAGAGTTAATTGGGATAAATTAGCGGCATGCAAACAAAAGAAAGATGAAAGTGTCTCTGATTTCTTCACTCGTTTCGAGGAGACATTTATTGATCACAGTGGTCAAGATATGGCTACGGAGGGTGGACAGCGATTATTCGTGGACAAATTCGTATTTAATTTGCTTCCCGAGCTGTCACACAAATTGAAAGATTCTGAAACTTCATGGGCTGTTTCTTCTTCTGCCCAGATATTGGCTACTGCACAATATTATGAAAACAGAGATAAAGAGGAAAAAGAAAAGCAAGAGAAAAAGACGAAAGAATTAAAAACGAAGGTTCTTTTGCAACAAGCTTATCCTCCTCGTCATGCTCAGCCTCAATTTCAACAGCCTCCGCAGTTTCAGAGGTTGCATCAAAAACCTGAGCCGTACATTCCGCGACCTTTGTTAGGACCTAATCAATGTGCCTATTGTAGAGAAGAAGGTCATTTTAAAAATAGTTGTCCGGTTTTATTACAGCGCAATGGAGCATTGTCTGCTCCACGAGGTCGTGCTGGCCTCCAATCAGCAAACAGAGGTAGAGGTCGAGGTGTGTTGACTCAAGAACAGCGTGCCTTTCCTCCTCCTAATTCCGTGAATTACTTTGATCAGCAAAATGTTAGGTCTACTCAGTACTACAATGAAGACCATTATATTGAAAACGGAAATGAAAGTCTTCATGCTAACTAGGACAGCCATGGACAAAGCAAGGGAGTTGAATCAATTCCAGTAGATCAGAATGGACCTTATGTTAACGTCACTACAATGGGTGTTTTAGAGCCATTTCTTCTAGATACTGGGGCGATGAGAAGGTCTATCATTCATTCTAAACTCCCTGGGGCACCTTTGTCGGGCTTAACAAACGTATCTGTAGGATTTTCTGGCGCCCCTGTTCGTTATCCGGTTTCTTGCCCTCTGCCAATCTCAATTGGCCCTTATGATTTGGAAGCTCCACTTCTGTTGACGAATGGTTGCGGTGAGAATCTGTTGGGTTTGGACCTATTGAAAAGAATGCATGCTACGATATATTGTTCTCCTTCTGGTGTACATCTTACTTTAGGACAGAAACTGATTTCTCCAATGTATTTGTCCAAAGATCAGTTTCCAACTGAATTGCTTTCTCTTCCGGCAACGCTTTGGGCCACGGGTCCGAACGATGTGGGCTGTCTTGAGATTCCACCTTATGTTGTCACTCTCAAACCTAATGTTGAATTGCCTCGTATTCCGCAGTATAGAATTTCCACTGAAGGTGAAAAAGCGCTTTTGGAAATCATTCATGATTTGATTCGGAAGGATGTGGTTGAGAAAACGAGAGGAAACATATGCAATAGTTCTATTCTTCCTGTTCTTAAACGCACTGATCCTTCTCAGCCTCCTGTATATCGTTTCGTAATTGATCTTCGGGAGGTAAACTAAATTGTTGTACCACAATTTCCTGTCGTCCCAGATATCACTGCTCTGTTGACAATGATACCTTCCACAGCGACTTGGTTTTCTGTTATCGATCTAAAGAATGCCTTCTTTAGTATTCCCATTGCAGAAGAGAGTAGGGACATATTTGGCTTCTCTCTTGGAGGCCGAAGCTTCCGGTTCAAACGCGCACCTCAGGGCTATTGTGAAAGTCCTTTCATTTACAGCCAAGCTTTAAAATGTCACCTTGATACTTTTTATTTGCCATCTGGTGCTGCTCTTATACAATACATGGATGACTTGTTGATCGCTGCTGATTCAGAAGATATTTGCAAAAATGTCACTGTTGCATTGTTACGCCACTTGTTTAATCTGAATCATAAGGTTTCACCTACCAAATTACAATATGTCCGTCGAGAGGTTACCTACTTGGGTCATCTCCTATCAAAGGAGGGACGACGATTAACCCCAGAACGAATTCAGGCGATTACGCAAATGTCTGTGCCATCCACACAAAGGGAAGTTCGTGCCTTTCTGGGTATTACCTCTTACTGTAGGCAGTGGATCCCTAACTTCTCTCTGTTGGCCAAGCCTTTGCTGGCACTTACTTTGAAAGATACGCCTCAGCCCCTTCCTTGGACTGACGAGTGTCAGAGGAGTTTCACTGACTTACGTACTGCTCTGTGTTCTGCTCCTGTACTAGGCACCCCTGATTACAGTAAGCCTTTTACACTCTATGTTAATGAGAGAGAGGGTTGTGCGTTGTCAATTCTAACACAGCAATTTGGAGACAAACAGCGGCCATGTGCCTAATTTTCGGCTACGTTAGATCCCGTAGCTAAAGCATTGCCTAGTTGTCTCAAAGCGACAGCAGCAGCAGCAATTTCTATTCGACAGTCTGCTGGAGTGGTGTTGGATAACACTCTTATTGTCATGGTACCACATGCAGTGGATACTTTACTAAACAGAACGAAAACGCAGCATCTTACGAGTGCTCGTCTAACCGGATACGAGCTGACGCTTTTGGCTAGTCACGTACACATCAAACGATGTAATACCCTAAATCCGGCTACTCTGTTGCCCCTTCCAGATGAGAAAAGTGTTGAGGAGCAACATGATTGTTTCTTCCGTACCGAGGAAGAGACAAAAGGAAGAATTGACTTGAGAGATACGCCGCTAGAGAATCCGGATGGAACTCCATGGGTAGATGGTTCTTGTTTTAAAATGCCTAATGGAGATACAGTTTCAGCCTATGCTGTAACTACTTTACATACAGCTGTGGAAACAGCACGCATCAGACACAATTCAGCTCAAGCAGCGGAACTGATAGCTTTAACGAGAGCATGTGTATTGCCAAAAGGGAAACGAGTGAACGTGTACACCGACAGTCAATACGCCTTTGGTGTAGCGTTCAATTTTGGGCGTCTTTGGAAGGAGAGGGGATTCCTCACTTCACAATGCACTAAAATACAACATGGTCAGCTAGTGACTGATCTTCTTGAGTCCCTTGCCTTACCCACCCAAATAGCGATTGTGAAGTGTAGTGCGCACAAAAAGATTACAGATGATGTTGGCCGAGGAAATGCATTTGCAGATGAAGTAGCGAAAAAGACAGCGAGAGACGCTACAAATCGAATGTATGTGGTGGGTCCTGCGAATTGGGTCAGAGAGAGGGGAATGTATGAGAATACAGTAGAAAGTGTAAAATCGATTCAGGAAGAGGCTACAAAGAAGGAATTAAGTAGGTGGAAAGAAAGTACGGGAATGTTAGATGAGATGGGTTGTTGGGTGGAATTATCTGAACACCAACGTTGGCTGTTACCAGATGCCTATGTACTCCCAGTGGTTACTATGGCGCATGGTCCAGCCCACTTAAGTGCAAAAGGCATATGCAAACTTCTGACTCCAGTGTGGCAAAATGAAGGAATCCCAAAGTGTGCCGACAATGTAGTGAAACATTGTATTGTTTGTTTAATGTACAATCCGGGAAAGGGAACCCCAACTCCAGCGGGTCACTTTGCTCCTCCGACATATCCATTTGAAGTGTTGCAGATCGATTACATACACATGGAACGATGCAACAATCTCAAATACGTTCTGGTGGTAGTATGCGCATTTTCAATATGGATAGAAGCATACCCTCTAAAAGACAACACAGCCTTATCCACAGCTAAAATTTTACTGAAATAATTTTTCCCCAGGTTTGGTTTGCCGCGCATTGTCTGGAGTGACAATGGGAGCGAATTTGTGGGCCAAGTCATGCAAAAAGTTTGTGCGGGTCTTGGTATCAAGCAAAAGTTCCATGCGGCAAATCATCCACAGTCAGCGGGTTTAGTAGAATGCTACAACGGTACACTAAAGTTAAAACTAGCGAAAGTACAGGCTAGTACAGGACTCAATTGGCCCGATGCTTTACCATTGGCTCTTCTGTCCACCAGAACTGCAGTACACACTCGTTTGGGACTTAGCCCTTACGAAGTGGTTTTTGGACGCCCGGCTAATGTATGGGGAGTCCCTTGCCCTAAGAAATACTCAGACTTGCCATATCCAATGTTAATTGACTACTTGCATGATCTTACGACTAAATTGCGTGTTCTCCATCAACAGGTTCAGAGTACTTTACCGGAGGCTTCCACAGATCCAGGTCATTCCATTCAGCCAGGTGACTGGGTCTGCACCAAGAATTTCCAAAGGACGAGAAATCTGGAGCCCAGGTGGAAGGAGCCTCGTTTGGTGCTTTTGACTACGAGAACAGCAGTCAAAGTCGAAGGAAAGAAAAATTGGATTCACGGCGTGCATTGTAAGAAAGTGCCTTTACCTTTACCTTTTGATCAATGGGTGCGTTGGGCATTGGTGACTCTGAAAGTGAAAAGGTTCCACGATTCGTACCTTTTAGCGATGCACGCCTGAATGGGACATTGTCTGAGAAAGAGGACGACGACATTCTGCAGGAAGCGATAACACCACATCGTCGCTTGAATACAACAAATCCACGAACATTGTTCCAAGACCAGAGAATACCAAAGAACATTATAATTAGAGACCTAGACCAAAGAAATCTTAATATTTTTTTCTCTCTTGTGTTGTATGCTGTCCCGGTTGCAGGGTCACGGTAGGAGTCTTGATTGTGACCTGAGTAGTGGCAATAGGCCTGCAGGACTTGCAGTGTCATAGGACGGCAGATAATCATAATTAAGTGATCGAGGAAGATTGCAGTGAGCATCCATTAGAAAGATGGAAACTACACTAGGCAAAAGAAAGAGAAAAGATGAAGTGAAGAAAGAATCCTGTAAAATAATGTACAGTCGTTTCAGTATAACTTTATGTACCAATATATTATTGTGTATCCTTTTGGCGGTTATAAGTTGGATTATTTATTCTCTGCAGCAAAAAGTTGTCTCTCCTTGTTCCTCTTCGTCTTCTTCATCTGTCTCTCCACATCTATTTCATACCCTTCCTCAGCATGAACTCGTTAGAAGAACTGAATATTATAACAATTCCTTTGTCCAGTTATTACATCAACACCAGTTAGTGGTCAATACGACTGACTGTTGGGTGTGTGGACTTATGCCACATACCACAGAAAAAGGAATGCCATATTTAGTTCTCCCGTTTTCTTATGAGGGTTCTGCTTGGGCTTCTTTTGTCATTTTCTCCAATGCCTACCAAAGCAAGTTCAAACGATCCTTTAGTTCATATATTGGTGGTCCAGATTTTAGTCATAGCTCATTAATTAAGGGAATGGTAGCTATGGCTAAAATCATGGAAAATAGTAAGATTTCCGTTGATGAAAGAAAAGCGTATACAAACTGGAACGTCACCCCTTATGTCACTAGCCTTAGTGATAAGGTTAAACAAAGAAAATCTCCACCAATTTGGACTATTCCTCATCAGGGAAACTTCTGTCTGCAAATAAATGATCGGTCTTCTGACACCATACATAGAAACAACTGTTCCCACACATACGTCTACTCCTCTCAGAATTCGTCTCCTCTAGTGCCATCTCAAGGTACATATTTTATTTGTCACAATAGGGCTTACACGTGGTTGCCAACGGGTTTTTCTGGTACCTGCTATATAGCTTTCCTTCTTCCCCCTACATACACCGCTTCCGCAAACTATCATCGGAACAGATATGGCAGAGGGATTATTGATTCAAAAGACACAGCAGGACAGGAGGGAGGAGATTTCCTCAAAGGATTTCTTCCTTTCTGGGGTCCAATGGCCAACAGCAGAAATATAAGGCAACTGGTCCGTGTCTTAGAGACCACAATAGACATCACTGTAGGAGCCTTAAGTAATATCACGGCAGAACTACAGGCGGACCGTCTTATGACCTTACAAAATCGAGTTGCCTTAGATTTTGTTCTTGCAGATCGTGGTGGAGTGTGCAAATTGATCGGGTCAAGTTGCTGTATTTTCATACCTAATGACGCTCCGACAGTATACCAAGCTATCTCCAAGTTGCATATAATCTCTGAGTCGATTCATCAGGACGAAGGAGATTGGTCCTTTTCGGAGTGGTTTTGGGGATTACTGTCCAAATGGGGTTGGAAAGCATTGACATTTCTTGGAATAGTTTTGACCATTATTTTCTCTTGTTGCCTTTGTATGCACTGTGGTCCCGCCATCTGTGACCTTTGTGCTACTATGTGCATCCTTAAACCCAAATCACAAAGAACAGGGTTTAGTGCAGTGGTGTTTGTGTAGTGTAGGGGGTAGTGTTTTAGGGTTTAGGGTAGTGCAGTGGTGTTTGCGTAGTGTAGGGGGACATGCTGGGGGTAGTGTTTTAGATTTTAGGGTTGTGCAGTGGTGTTTTTGTAGTGTAGGGGGTCGTGTTTTTGGTGTAGGGTAGTGCAGTTGTGTTTGTGTAGTGTAGCGGGTCGTGTTTTAGGGTTTAGGGTAGTGCAGTGGTGTTTGGGTAGAATAGGGGGTCGTGCTGGTGGTAGTGTTTTAGGGTTTAGTGTAGTGCAGTGGTGTTTGTGTAGTGTAGGGGGTAGTGTTTTAGGGTTTAGTGTAGTGCAGTGGTGTTTGTGTAGTGTAGGGGGTCTAGCTGGCGGTAGTGTTTTAGAGTTTGGTGTAGTGCAGTGGTGTTTGTGTAGTATAGGGGGTCGTGCTTTAGGGTTTAGGGTAGTGCAGTTGTGTTTGGGTAGTGTAGGGGGTCATGTTGGGTGTAGCGTTTTAGGGTTTAGGGTAGCACAGTGGTGTTTGTGTAGTGTAGGGGGTCGTGATGGGGAAGTGTTTTAGGGTTTAGGGTAGCGCAGTGGTGTTTGTTTAGTATAGGGGGTCGTGCTGGGGGTAGTGTTTTAGGGTTTAGGGTAGCGCAGTGGTGTTTGGTTAGCATAGGGGGTCATGCTAGGGGTAATGTTTTAGGGTTTAGGGTAGCGCAGTGATGTTTGGGTAGCGTAGTGGGTCATGCTGTGGGTAGTGTATTAGGGTTAAGGGTAGCGCAGTGGTGTTTGGGTAGCGTAGGGGGTCGTGCTGGGGTAGTGTTTTAGGGTTTAGGGTAGCACAGTGGTGTTTGGGAAGTGTAGGGGGTATTGCTGGCGGTAGTGTTTTAAGGTTTAGGGCAGCGCAGTGGTGTTTTTGTAGTGTAGGAGGTCATACTGAGGGTAGTGTTTTAGGGTTTAGCGTAGTGCAGTGGTGTTTGGGTAGTGTAGGGGGTAGTGTTTTAGGGTTTAGAGTAGTGCAGTGGTGTTTGTGTAGTGTAGGGGGTCATGTTGGGGTTAGTGTTTTAGATTTTAGGGTAGTACAGTGGTGTTTTTGTAGTGTGGGGGGTCGTGTTTAAGCGTTTAGGCTAGTGCAGTCGTGTTTGGGTAGTGTTGGGGGTTGTGCTGGTGGTAGTGTTTTTAGGGTTTAGGGTAGTGCAGTGGTGTTTGTGTAGCATAGGGGTTAGTGTTTTAGGGTTTAGGGTAGTGCAGTGGTGTTTGGGAAGTGTAGGGGGTCGTGCTGGGGGTAGTGTTTTAGGGTTTGGTGTAGTGCAGTGGTGTATGTGGTGTAGGGGGTCGTGTTTTATGGTTTAGGGTAGCGCGGGTGGTGTTTGGGTAGTGTAGGGGGTAGTGCTGGGGTTAGTGTTATAGGGTTTAGGGTAGCGCTGTGGAGTTTGTGTAGTGTTGGGGTAATGCTGCGGGTAGTGTTTTAGGGTTTAGGGTAGCGCAGTGGTGTGTCTGTAGTGTAGGGGGTCGTATTTGGGGTAGTGTTTTAGGGTTTAGGGTAGTGCCTTGGTGTTTGTGTAGTGTAGGGGGTCATACTGGGGGGATTGTTTTAGGGGTTTAGCATAGTGCAGTGGTGTTTGGGTAGTGTAGGGGGTCATGCTGGGGTTAGATTTAGGGTAGTGCAGTGGTGCTTGTGTATTGTATGGGGTTGTGCTGGACGTAGTGTTTTAGGGTTTAGGGTAGTGCAGTGGTGTTTGTGTAGTGTAGGGGTTTGTGCTGGGGGTAGTGTTTTAGGGTTTAGTGTAGTGCAGTGGTGTTTGTGTAGTGTAGGGGGTAGTGTTTTAGGGTTTAGGGTAGTGCAGTGGTGTTTGCGTAGTGTAGGGGGACATGCTGGGGGTAGTGTTTTAGATTTTAGGGTTGTGCAGTGGTGTTTTTGTAGTGTAGGGGGTCGTGTTTTGGGTGTAGGGTAGTGCAGTTGTGTTTGTGTAGTGTAGCGGGTCGTGTTTTAGGGTTTAGGGTAGTGCAGTGGTGTTTGGGTAGAATAGGGGGTCGTGCTGGTGGTAGTGTTTTAGGGTTTAGTGTAGTGCAGTGGTGTTTGTGTAGTGTAGGGGGTAGTGTTTTAGGGTTTAGTGTAGTGCAGTGGTGTTTGTGTAGTGTAGGGGGTCTAGCTGGCGGTAGTGTTTTAGAGTTTGGTGTAGTGAAGTGGTGTTTGTGTAGTATAGGGGGTCGTGCTTTAGGGTTTAGGGTAGTGCAGTTGTGTTTGGGTAGTGTAGGGGGTCATGCTCGGCGTAGTGTTTTAGGGTTTAGGGTAGTGCAGTGGTGTTTGGGTAGTGTAGGGGGTCGTGCTGGGGTAGATTTAGGGTTTACGGTAGTGCAGTGGTGTTCGGGTACTGTAGGGGGTTATGCTGGGGGTAGTGTTTTAGGGTTTAGGGTAGCGCAGTGGTGTTTGGGTAGTCTAGGCGGTCGTGCTGTTGGTAGTGTTTTAGGGTTTAGGGTAGCGCAGTGGTTTTTGGGTAGTGTAGGGGGTCGTGCTGGGGTAGATTTAGGGTTTAGGGTAGCGCAGTAGTGTTCGTTTAGTATAGGGTGTCGTGCTGGGGGTAGTGTTTTAGGGTTTAGGGTGGCGCAGTGGTGTTTGTGTAGTGTAGGAGGTCATGCTTGGGGTAGTGTTTTAGAGTTTAGGGTAGCGCAGTGGTGTTTGGTTTGCGGTGGGGATCATGCTGGAGGTCGTGTGTTAGGGTTTATGGTGGTAGAGTGGTCTTTGTGTCGTGTAGGGGGTCGTTTTTTTAGGGTGTAGGGTAGTGCAGTGTTGTTTGGTAGTGTAGGGGGTCATGCTGGGGGTAGATTTAGGGTAGTGCAGTTATGTTTGGGTAGTGTAGGGGGTCATGCTGGGGGTAGTGTGTTACGGTTTAGGGTAGTGCAGTGGTGTTTGGGTAGTGTATGGGGTCGTGCTGTGGGTAGATTTAGGGTTTAGGGTAGTGCAGTGGTGTTTGTGTTGTGTAGGGGGTCGTGCTGGGGGTAGTGTTTTAGGGTTTAGGGTAGTGCAGTGGTGTTTGGGTAGTGTTGGTGGTCGTGCTGGGGTAGATTTAGGGTTTAGGGTAGTGCAGTGGTTGTTGTGTAGGGGGTCGTGCTGGGGGTAGAGTTTTAGGGTTTAAAGTAGTGCAGTGGTGTTTGTGTAGTGTAGGGGATCATGTTTAGAGTTTAGGGTAGTGTAGTGGTGTTTGTGTAGTGTATGGGGTCGTGTTTTAGGGTTTAGGGTAGTGCAGTGGTGTTTGGGTAGTGTAAGGGGTCGTGTTTTAGGGTTGAGGGTAGTACAGTGGTGTTTGGGTAGTGTAGGGGGTCGTGCTGGGGGTAGATTTAGGGTTTAGAGTAGTGCAGTGATGTTCGGGTACTGTAGGGGGTCATGATGGGTGTAGCGTTTTAGGGTTTAGGGTAGCACAGTGGTGTTTGTGTAGTGTAGGGGGTCGTGCTGGGGGAGTGTTTTAGGGTTTAGGGTAGTGCAGTGGTGTTTGTTTAGTATAGGGGGTCGTGCTGGGGGTAGTGTTTTAGGGTTTAGGGTAGCGCAGTGGTGTTTGGTTAGCGTAGGGGGTCATGCTAGGGGTAATGTTTTAGGGTTTAGGGTAGTGCAGTGGTGTTTGGGTAGCATAGGGGGTGGTGCGGGGGTAGATTTAGGGTGTAGGGTAGCGCAGTGATGTTTGGGTAGCGTAGTGGGTCATGCTGGGGGTAGTGTATTAGGGTTAAGGGTAGCGCAGTGGTGTTTGGGTAGCGTAGGGGGTCGTGCTGGGGTAGTTTTTTAGGGTTTAGGGTAGCACAGTGGTGTTTGGGAAGTGTAGGGGGTATTGCTGGCGGTAGTGTTTTAGGGTTTAGGGTAGTGCAGTGGTGTTTGGGTAGTGTAGGGGGTCGTGCTGGGGTAGATTTAGGGTTTACGGTAGTGCAGTGGTGTTCGGGTACTGTAGGGGGTTATGCTGGGGGTAGTGTTTTAGGGTTTAGGGTAGCGCAGTGGTGTTTGGGTAGTCTAGGCGGTCGTGCTGTTGGTAGTGTTTTAGGGTTTAGGGTAGCGCAGTGGTTTTTGGGTAGTGTAGGGGGTCGTGCTGGGGTAGATTTAGGGTTTAGGGTAGCGCAGTAGTGTTCGTTTAGTATAGGGTGTCGTGCTGGGGGTAGTGTTTTAGGGTTTAGGGTGGCGCAGTGGTGTTTGTGTAGTGTAGGAGGTCATGCTTGGGGTAGTGTTTTAGAGTTTAGGGTAGCGCAGTGGTGTTTGGTTTGCGGTGGGGATCATGCTGGAGGTCGTGTGTTAGGGTTTATGGTGGTAGAGTGGTCTTTGTGTCGTGTAGGGGGTCGTTTTTTTAGGGTGTAGGGTAGTGCAGTGTTGTTTGGTAGTGTAGGGGGTCATGCTGGGGGTAGATTTAGGGTAGTGCAGTTATGTTTGGGTAGTGTAGGGGGTCATGCTGGGGGTAGTGTGTTACGGTTTAGGGTAGTGCAGTGGTGTTTGGGTAGTGTATGGGGTCGTGCTGTGGGTAGATTTAGGGTTTAGGGTAGTGCAGTGGTGTTTGTGTTGTGTAGGGGGTCGTGCTGGGGGTAGTGTTTTAGGGTTTAGGGTAGTGCAGTGGTGTTTGGGTAGTGTTGGTGGTCGTGCTGGGGTAGATTTAGGGTTTAGGGTAGTGCAGTGGTTGTTGTGTAGGGGGTCGTGCTGGGGGTAGAGTTTTAGGGTTTAAAGTAGTGCAGTGGTGTTTGTGTAGTGTAGGGGATCATGTTTAGAGTTTAGGGTAGTGTAGTGGTGTTTGTGTAGTGTATGGGGTCGTGTTTTAGGGTTTAGGGTAGTGCAGTGGTGTTTGGGTAGTGTAAGGGGTCGTGTTTTAGGGTTGAGGGTAGTACAGTGGTGTTTGGGTAGTGTAGGGGGTCGTGCTGGGGGTAGATTTAGGGTTTAGAGTAGTGCAGTGATGTTCGGGTACTGTAGGGGGTCATGATGGGTGTAGCGTTTTAGGGTTTAGGGTAGCACAGTGGTGTTTGTGTAGTGTAGGGGGTCGTGCTGGGGGAGTGTTTTAGGGTTTAGGGTAGTGCAGTGGTGTTTGTTTAGTATAGGGGGTCGTGCTGGGGGTAGTGTTTTAGGGTTTAGGGTAGCGCAGTGGTGTTTGGTTAGCGTAGGGGGTCATGCTAGGGGTAATGTTTTAGGGTTTAGGGTAGTGCAGTGGTGTTTGGGTAGCATAGGGGGTGGTGCGGGGGTAGATTTAGGGTGTAGGGTAGCGCAGTGATGTTTGGGTAGCGTAGTGGGTCATGCTGGGGGTAGTGTATTAGGGTTAAGGGTAGCGCAGTGGTGTTTGGGTAGCGTAGGGGGTCGTGCTGGGGTAGTTTTTTAGGGTTTAGGGTAGCACAGTGGTGTTTGGGAAGTGTAGGGGGTATTGCTGGCGGTAGTGTTTTAGGGTTTAGGGTAGCGCAGTGGTGTTTGTGTAGTGTTGGGGGTAGTGCTGGGGGTAGTGTTTTAAGGTTTAGGGTAGCGCAGTGGTGTTTCTGTAGTGTAGGAGGTCATACTGAGGGTAGTGTTTTAGGGTTGAGCGTAGTGCAGTGGTGTTTGGGTAGTGTAGGGGGTAGTGTTTTAGGGTTTAGGGTAGTGCAGTGGTGTTTGTGTAGTGTAGGGGGTCATGCTGGGGGTAGTGTTTTAGATTTTAGGGTAGTGCAGTGGTGTTTGTGTAGCATAGGCGGTAGTGTTTTAGGGTTTAGGGTAGCACAGTGGTGTTTGGGAAGTGTAGGGGGTATTGCTGGCGGTAGTGTTTTAGGGTTTAGGGTAGCGCAGTGGTGTTTGTGTAGTGTTGGGGGTAGTGCTGGGGGTAGTGTTTTAAGGTTTAGGGTAGCGCAGTGGTGTTTCTGTAGTGTAGGAGGTCATACTGAGGGTAGTGTTTTAGGGTTGAGCGTAGTGCAGTGGTGTTTGGGTAGTGTAGGGGGTAGTGTTTTAGGGTTTAGGGTAGTGCAGTGGTGTTTGTGTAGTGTAGGGGGTCATGCTGGGGGTAGTGTTTTAGATTTTAGGGTAGTGCAGTGGTGTTTGTGTAGCATAGGCGGTAGTGTTTTAGGGTTTGGTGTAGTGCAGTGGTGTATGTGTAGTGACCGCTGTGCCTCTCACAAGGCCGGGTCACCCCCTTGCTCCCACCGCCTCCTGCTCCTGCCTACGCCAGCCAGCCTCCTTGCCTCCCTCCTTGCCGCCGCCACCGTCGCCCCCCCAGCCCCCGAGCGGCCCAGCCACAGCTGAGCCGCCCGCTCGCCACTTTTCCCGCCGCGGGCCCCCTGCGGCCCCGCCCACCACCGGCCCATTGGCTGCCCCGCTCGCCCAGCCTAGCTGACCCGCCCTCCCGTCCCCCTTCTTAAGGGGACAGCCAGGTGCACTCGGGAGTGACCGCTGTGCCTCTCACAAGGCCGGGTCATCCCCTTGCTCCCACCGCCTCCTGCTCCTGCCTACGCCAGCCAGCCTCCTTGCCAGCCTCCTTGCCGCCGCCACCGTCGCCCCCCCAGCCCCCCGAGCGGTGCAGCCACAGCTGAGCCGCCCGCTAGCCACTTTTCCCGCCGCGGGCCCCCTGCGGCCCCGCCCACCACCGGCCCATTGGCCGCCCCGCTCGCCCAGCCCAGCTGACCCGCCCTCCCGTCCCCCTTCTTATGATGCCCTCAGAGCGACCGCGCAGCGGGAGCACCGATTGAGCGCCGAAGGTGCACCAAAGGTAAGCCCGTCTGCGCCCGTCTGCGCCTGGCCCGCGCCCAGCGCCAGGACCCCTGGCCCCCGCAGACCCCAGCACACCCGCCGGACGTACGACGCCGCCACCCTCAACGCACTCAACGCCGGCCGAAGCCCAGGATGCTACCGAGCCACCTCGAGACGCACCCACGGACCCTTCTGCTGCAACTCCTGCAAGTTCACCTGCATCCGGACCTGCACTACTCCAGCACCAACCAAGACCAAGACGAGCAACAGCAGCAGCCACCTGAAATGCATCCTGCTCAACACCCGCTCCGTCCACAGACACGCCGTCGAGCTCTGGAACCTGCTCGACACCACAGCCCCAGACGTCGCCTTCCTCACGGAAACCTGGATGAACGCCTCCTCAACGCCCGACATTGCCATCGCCATCCCAGACGGCTACAAGATCATCCGAAGGGACCGCATCAACCACACCGGAGGAGGCATCGCCATCATCCACAGGAACACCATCCGCATCACGACCAACACCGACGACACCCTTGCACCCGCCGAGCACCTGCACTTCCAGGTCCACATCAACCCCAAGACCACCCTCAGAGGCACCCTCATCTACAGACCCCCGGGACCACGCACACAATTCAGCGAAGACATCGCCGACTTCATCAGCCCGCACGCCCTCCCCTCCGCTGACTACATCCTCCTCGGGGACCTCAACTTCCACCTGGAGAACAACGACCGCAACACCACCACCCTGCTGGACAACCTCGCCAACCTCGGACTCAAGCAGCTGGTCACCACCCCCACCCACTACGCCGGACACACACTCGACCCCGTCTTCTCATCCAGCAAGGACATCGCCTTCAGCCACGCCACCGGACTCCACTGGACGGACCACAGCTGCGTCCACTTCAGCTTCAGAAGGACCACGATCCACCACCACCAGCAACAGGTTGCACGCAGAAGCTGGAACAAGATCACAGCCGACCAGCTCGCGACCGCCCTGAGCAAGGACCCACCCACCAGCGCAACGAACCCCAGCCAAGCGGCCACCAACCTCACGAAGTGGATCAGCGACTGCGCAGACGACCTCACCCCTCTGAAGACCCCGACTAGCAGACCCGGTAGCAAGAAAGCCCCATGGTTCACCGACGAACTCAAGAGCTCCAAGAAGAACTGCCGAGCCCTCGAGAGAACCTGGCACAGAGACCCAACACCGGACAACATGACTGCCCTCAAGCTCGCCACCCGAAAACACCACCAACTCATCCACGCCACCAAGAAAACCGCATTCAAGGAACGACTGGACAACAACGCACACAACAGCAAGGAACTCTTCAACATCGTCAAAGAGCTCTCCAACCCCAACGCCGGTAACAACGACATCACCCCTTCACAAGACCTCTGCAACTCCCTCGCCTCCTACTTCCACAAGATTGCGGACATACACAACAGCTTCAGCACTCAACCGATGCACGCCATGACCGAACCACCGCCCCCCACCACCACCCTCCGCGCCTGGACCCCGATCAGCACCGAAGACACCGTCCGCACGATGAACTCCATCCACTCCGGATCTCCTACCGACCCCTGCCCTCACCACGTCTTCAACAAGGCCGACGCTGTCATCGCACCCCACCTGCGGGACATCATCAACACCTCCTTCGACACCGCTACCTTCCCGGAGAGCTGGAAGCACGCCGAACTCAGCGCTCTACTAAAGAAGCCATCAGCCGACCCCACCGACCTCAAGAACTACCGCCCCATCTCGCTGCTCCCGTTTCCTGCAAAAGTCATCGAGAAGACCGTCAACAAGCAGCTGGCCGCCTTCCTCGAGACGAACGGATCCCTCGACCTCTCGCAGTCTGGCTTCCGGGCCAACCACAGCACCGAGACCGCCCTGATCGCAGCCACCGATGACATCCGAGCTCTGCTTGACAACGGAGAAAAAGCGGCCCTCATCCTCCTAGACCTCTCCGCGGCCTTCGACACTGTCTGCCACCGTACACTAGTGCAGCGACTCAGCAACGTCGGAATCCTGGAGAAGGCACTGGAGTGGATCATCTCCTTCCTCGCCGGAAGGACACAGAGAGTCCGCCTCCCCCCGTTCAGATCTGAAGCCACCAAAGTCATCTGCGGCGTTCCTCAAGGCTCCTCGCTCAGTCCAACCCTCTTCAACGTGTACATGAGCCCCCTCACAGACATCGCACGCCAGCACAACCTCAACATCATCTCCTACGCCGACGACACCCAGCTGATTCTCTCCCTCACCAACGACCCCGCCACCGCCAGAGCCAACCTCCACGAAGGGATGAAAGAGGTAGCCGAATGGATGAAGAGCAGCCGCCTGAAACTGAACTCGGACAAGACGGAAGTCCTCATCCTGGGATCCTCACCCTCCGCCTGGGACGACTCCTGGTGGCCCCCCGCCCTAGGCAGCGCACCCAAACCAACAGACCACGCACGCAACCTGGGCTTCATCCTGGACTCCACCCTCTCCATGACCAGAGAAGTCAACGCTGTCTCCTCGTTGTGCTTCAACATCCTGCGCATGCTACGAAAGATCTTCCGGTGGATCCCCACCGAGACCAGGAAGACGGTCACCCAGGCCCTCGTCACCAGCCGTCTGGACTACGGCAACTCTCTCTACGCCGGAACCACCGCCAAACTCCAGAAAAGACTTCAGCGGATCCAGAACGCCTCAGCACGACTCATCCTGGACATCCCCCGTCGCAGCCACATCTCCGGACACCTGAGAGACCTGCACTGGCTCCCGGTCACCAAGAGAATCACCTTCCGTCTCCTCACCCACGCACACAAAGCCCTACACAACCAAGGCCCAGGATACCTCAACAGCCGCCTCAACTTCTACGCTCCCAAACGCCAGCTTCGATTGACCGGCCACGCCCTCGCCACCGTCCCCCGCATCCGAAGAGCCACCACAGGGGGACGGTCCTTCTCCTTCCTCGCCGCCAGGATGTGGAACTCCCTCCCACCCACCTCCGCCTGACCCAGGACCACCTCGCCTTCAGGAAGCAACTCAAGACCTGGCTGTTCGAGAAGTAGCGGACCCCCCTCCCCTAGCGCCTTGAGACCCTCTGGGTGAGTAGTGCGCTATATAAATGCTTGATTGATTGATTGATTGATAGTGTAGGGGGTCGTGTTTTATGGTTTAGGGTAGCGCAGTGGTTTTTGGGTAGTGTAGGGGGTAGTGTTATAGGGTTTAGGGTAGCGCTGTGGAGTTTGTGTAGTGTTGGGTTAATGCTGCGGGTAGTGTTTTAGGGTTTAGGGTAGCGCAGTGGTGTGTCTGTAGTGTAGGGGGTCGTACTTGGGGTAGTGTTTTAGGGTTTAGGGTAGCACCTTGGTGTTTGTGTAGTGCAGGGGGTCATACTGGGGGAGTGTTTTAGGGTTTAGCATAGTGCAGTGGTGCTTGGGTAGTGTAGGGGGTCATGCTGGGGTTAGATTTAGGGTAGTGCAGTGGTGCTTGTGTAGTGTATGGGGTTGTGCTGGACGTAGTGTTTTAGGGTTTAGGGTAGTGCAGTGGTGTTTGTGTAGTGTAGGGGTTTGTGCTGGGGGTAGTGTTTTAGGGTTTAATGTAGTGCAGTGGTGTTTGTGTAGTGTAGGGGGTAGTGTTTTAGGGTTTAGGGTAGTGCAGTGGTGTTTGCGTAGTGTAGGGGGACATGCTGGGGGTAGTGTTTTAGATTTTAGGGTTGTGCAGTGGTGTTTTTGTAGTGTAGGGGGTCGTGTTTTTGGGTGTAGGGTAGTGCAGTTGTGTTTGTGTAGTGTAGCGGGTCGTGTTTTAGGGTTTAGGGTAGTGCAGTGGTGTTTGGGTAGAATAGGGGTTTGTGCTGGTGGTAGTGTTTTAGGGTTTAGTGTAGTGCAGTGGTGTTTGTGTAGTGTAGGGGGTAGTGTTTTAGGGTTTAGTGTAGTGCAGTGGTGTTTGTGAAGTGTAGGGGGTCTAGCTGGGGGTAGTGTTTTAGAGTTTGGTGTAGTGCAGTGGTGTTTGTGTAGTATAGTGGGTCGTTCTTTAGGGTTTAGGGTAGTGCAGTTGTGTTTGGGTAGTGTAGGGGGTCATGCTCGGCGTAGTGTTTTAGGGTTTAGGGTAGTGCAGTGGTGCTTGGGTAGTGTAGGGGTTTGTGCTGGTGGTAGTGTTATAGGGTTTAGGGTCATGCAGTGGTGTTTGTGTAGTGTAGGGGGTCATGCTAGGGGTAGATTTAGGGTAGTGCAGTTGTGTTTGGGTAGTGTAGGGGGTCATGCTGGGGGTAGTGTGTTAGGGTTTAGGGTAGTGCAGTGGTGTTTGGGTAGTGTAGGGGGTCGTGCTGTGGGTAGATTTAGGGTTTAGGGTAGTGAAGTCGTGTTTGTGTTGTGTAGGGGGTCGTGCTGGGGGTAGTGTTTTAGGGTTTAGGGTAGTGCAGTGGTGTTTGGGTAGTGTTGGTGGACGTGCTGGGGTAGATTTAGGGTAGTGCAGTGGTGTTTGTGTTGTGTAGGTTGTCGTGCTGGGGGTAGTGTTTTAGGGTTTAGGGGAGTGCAGTGGTGTTTGTGTAGTGTAGGGGGTCGTGTTTAGGGTTTAGGATAGTGCATTGGTGTTTGGTAGTGTAGGTGGTCATGCAGGGGGTGTTAATTTAGGGTTTAGGGTAGTGCAGTGGTGTGTAGTGTTGGGTGTAGTGCTGGGGGTAATGCTTTAGGGTTTAGGGTAGTGTAGTGGGGTTTGTGTAGTGTAGGGGTTCGTGTTTTATGGTTTAGGGTAGTGTAGTGGTGTTTGGGTAGTGTGAGCGGTCGTGTTTTAGGGTTGAGGGTAGTACAGTGGTGTTTGGGTAGTGTAGGGGGTCGTGCTGGGGGTAGATTTAGGGTTTAGGCTAGTGTAGTGGTGTTCGGGTACTGTAGGGGGTCATGCTGGGGGTAGTGTTTTAGGGTTTAGGGTAGCGCAGTGGTGTTTGGGTAGTGTAGGGGGTCGTGCTGGGGCAGTGTTTTAGGGTTTACGCTAGTGCAGTGACGTTTGTTTAGTATACAGGGTCGTGCTGGAGGTAGTGTTTTAGGGTTTAGGGTAGCGCAGTGGTGTTTGTGTAGTGTAGGAGGTCATGCTGGGGGTAGTGTTTTAGGGTTTAGGGTAGCATAGTGGTGTTTGGTTAGCGTAGGGGGTCATGCTCAGGGTAGCGTTTTAGGGTTTAGGGTATTGCAGTGGTGTTTGGGTAGTGTAGGGGTTTGTGCTGGTGGTAGTGTTTTAGGGTTTAGGGTCATGCAGTGGTGTTTATGTAGTGTAGGGGGTCATACTGGGGGTACATTTAAGGTAGTGCAGTTGTGTTTGGGTAGTGTAGGGGGTCATGCTGGGGGTAGTGTGTTAGGGTTTAGTTTAGTGCAGTGGTGTTTGGGTAGTGTAGGGGGTCGTGCTGTGGGTAGATTTAGGGTTTAGGGTAGTGCAGTGGTGTTTGTGTTGTGTAAGGGGTCGTGCTGGGGGTAGTGTTTTAGGGTTTAGGGTAGTGCAGTTGTGTTTGGGTAGTGTAGGGGGTCGTGCTGGGGGTAGTGTGTTAGGGTTTAGTTTAGTGCAGTGGTGTTTGGGTAGTGTAGGGGGTCGTGCTGTGGGTAGATTTAGGGTTTAGGGTAGTGCAGTGGTGTTTGTGTTGTGTAAGGGGTCATGCTGGGAGTGGTGTTTTAGGGTTTAGGGTAGTGCAGTGGTGTTTGGGTAGTGTTGGTGGACATGCTGGGGTAGATTTAGGGTTTAGGGTAGTGCAGTGGTGTTTGTGTTGTGTAGGGGGTCGTGCTGGGGGTAGTGTTTTAGGGTTTAGGGGAGTGCAGTGGTGTTTGTGTAGTGTAGGGGGTTGTGTTTAGTGTTTAGGATAGTGCAGTGGTGTTTGGTAGTGTAGGTAGTCATGCAGGGGGTAGATTTAGGGTTTAGGGTAGTGCAGTGGTGTTTGTGTAGTGTTGGGTGTAGTGCTGGGGGTAATGCTTTAGGGTTTACGGTAGTGTAGTAGTGTTTGTGTAGTGTAGGGGGGTCGTGTTTTAGGGTTTAGGGTAGTGCAGTGGTGTGTGGGTCGTGTAGGGGTTCGTGCTGTGGGTAGATTTAGGGTTTAGGATAGTGCAGTGGTGTTTGTGTTGTGTAGGGGGAATGCTGGGGGTAGTGTTTTAGGGTTTAGGGTAGCGCAGTGGTGTTTGTGTAGTGTAGGAGGTCATGCTGCGGGTAGTGTTTTAGGGTTTAGGGCAGTGCAGTGGTGTTTGGTTAGCATAGGGGGTCATGCTGGGGTAGTGTGTTAGGGTTTATGGTGGTAGAGTGGTGTTTGTGTCGTGTAGGGGGTCGTTTTTAGGGTTTAGGGTAGTGCAGTGTTGTTTGGTAGTGTAGGGGGTCATGCTGGGGGTAGATTTAGGGTGGTTCAGTTGTGTTTGGGTAGTGTAGGGGGTCGTGCTGTGGGTAGATTTAGGGTTTAGGGTAGTGCAGTGGTGTTTGTGTTGTGTAGGGGGTCGTGCTGGGGGTAGTGTTTTAGGGTTTAGGGTAGTGCAGTGGTGTTTGGGTAGTGTTGGTGGACGTGCTGGGGTAGATTTAGGGTTTAGGGTAGTGCAGTGGTGTTTGTGTGGTGTAGGGGGTCGTGCTGGGGGTAGCGTTTTAGGGTTTTGGGGCGTGCAGTGGTGTTTGTGTAGTGTAGGGGGTCGTGTTTAGGGTTTAGGATAGTGCAGTGGTGTTTGGTAGTGTAGGTGGTCATGCAGGGGGTAGATTTAGGGTTTAGGGTAGTGTAGTGGTGTTTGTGTAGTGTTGGGTGTAGTGCTGGGGTAATGCTTTAGTGTTTAGGGTAGTGTAGTAGTGTTTGTGTAGTGTAGGAGGTCGTGTTTTAGGGTTTAGGGTAGCGCAGTGGTGTTTGGGTATTGTAAGGGGTCGTGTTTTAGGGTTGAGGGTAGTACATTGGTGTTTCGGTAGTGTAGGGGGTCGTGCTGGGGGTAGATTTAGGGTTTAGGGTAGAGCAGTGGTGTTCGGGTACTGTAGGGGGTCATGCTGGGGGTAGTGATTTAGGGTTTAGGGTAGCGCAGTGGTTTTTGGGTAGTTTAGGGGGTTGTGCTGGGGGTACTGTTTTAAGGTTAATGGTAGCGCAGTGGTGTTTGTGTAGTGTAGGGGGTCGTGCTGGGGGAGTGTTTTAGGGTTTAGGGTAGCGCAGGGGTGTTTGTTTAGTATAGGGGGTCATGCTGGGGGTAGTGTTTTAGGGTTTAGGGTAGCGCAGTGGTGTTTGTGTAGTGTAGGAGGTCATGCTGGGGGTAGTGTTTTAGGGTTTAGGGTAGCGCAGTGGTGTTTGGTTAGCGTAGGGGGTCATGCTGGGGGTAGTGTGTTAGGGTTTATGGTGGTAGTGTGGTGTTTGTGTCGTGTAGGGGGTCGTTTTTAGGGTTTAGGGTAGTGCAGTGTTGTTTGGTAGTGTAGGGGGTCATGCTGGGGGTAGATTTAGGGTAGTGCAGTTGTGTTTGGGTAGTGTAGGGGTCATGCTGGGGGTAGTGTGTTAGGGTTTAGGGTAGTGCAGTGGTGTTTGGGTAGTGTAGGGGGTCGTGCTGTGGGTATTTTTAGGGTTTAGGGTAGTGCAGTGGTGTTTGTGTTATGTAGGGGGTCGTGCTGGGGGTAGTGTTTTAGGGTTTACGGTAGTGCAGTGGTGTTTGGGTAGTGTTGGAGGACGTTCTGGGGTAGATTTAGGGTTTAGGGTAGTGCAGTGGTGTTTGTGTTGTGTAGGGGGTCGTGCTGGGGTAGTGTTTTAGGGTTTAGGGGAGTGCAGTGGTGTTTGTGTAGTGTAAGGGGTCGTGTTTAGGGTTTAGGATAGTGCAGTGGTGTTTGGTAGTGTTGGGTGTAGTGCTGGGGGTAATGCTTTAGGGTTTAGGATAGTGTAGTAGTGTTTGTGTAGTGTAGGGGGTCGTGTTTTAGGGTTTCGGGTAGTGCAGTGGGGTTTGAGTAGTGTAAGGGGTCGTGTTATAGGGTTGAGGGTAGTACAGTGGTGTTTGGGTAGTGTAGGGGGTCGTGATGGGGGTAGATTTAGGGTTTAGGATAGTGCAGTTGTGTTTGGGTACTGTAGGGGGTCATGCTGGGGGTAGTGTTTTAGGGTTTAGGCTAGCGCAGTGGTGTTTGGGTAGTGTAGGCGGTCGTGCAGTTGGCAGTGTTTTAGGGTTTAGGGTAGCGCAGTGGTGTTTGTTTAGTATAGGGGGTCGTGCTGGGGGTAAAGTTTTAGGGTTTAGGGTAGCGCAGTGGTGTTTGGGTAGTGTTGGTGGACGTGCTGGGGTAGATTTAGGGTAGTGCAGTGGTGTTTGTGTTGTGTAGGTTGTCGTGCTGGGGGTAGTGTTTTAGGGTTTAGGGGACTGCAGTGGTGTTTGTGTAGTGTAGGGGGTCGTGTTTAGGGTTTAGGATAGTGCATTGGTGTTTGGTAATGTAGGTGGTCATGCAGGGGGCGTTAATTTAGGGTTTAGGGTAGTGCAGTGGTGTGTAGTGTTGGGTGTAGTGCTGGGGGTAATGCTTTAGGGTTTAGGGTAGTGTAGTGGTGTTTGTGTAGTGTAGGGGGTCGTGTTTTAGGGTTTAGGGTAGTGTAGTGGTGTTTGGGTAGTGTGAGGGGTCGTGTTTTAGGGTTGAGGGTAGTACAGTGGTGTTTGGGTGGTGTAGGGGTCATGCTGGGGCAGTGTTTTAGGGTTTACGCCAGTGCAGTGACGTTTGTTTAGTATACGGGGTCGTGCTGGAGGTAGTGTTTTAGGGTTTAGGGTAGCGCAGTGGTGTTTGTGTAGTGTAGGAGGTCATGCTGGGGGTAGTGTTTTAGGGTTTAGGGTAGCGTAGTGGTGTTTGGTTAGCATAGGGGGTCATGCTCGGGGTAGTGTTTTAGGGTTTAGGGTATTGCAGTGGTGTTTGGGTAGTGTAGGGGTTTGTGCTGGTGGTAGTGTTTTAGGGTTTAGGGTCATGCAGTGGTGTTTATGTAGTGTAGGGGGTCATGCTGGGGGTACATTTAGGGTAGTGCAGTTGTGTTTGGGTAGTGTAGGGGGTCGTGCTGGGGGTAGTGTGTTAGGGTTTAGTTTAGTGCAGTGGTGTTTGGGTAGTGTAGGGGGTCGTGCTGGGGGTAGTGTGTTAGGGTTTAGTTTAGTGCAGTGGTGTTTGGGTAGTGTAGGGGGTCGTGCTGTGGGTAGATTTAGGGTTTAGGGTAGTGCAGTGGTGTTTGTGTTGTGTAAGGGGTCATGCTGGGGGTAGTGTTTTAGGGTTTAGGGTAGTGCAGTGGTGTTTGGGTAGTGTTGGTGGACATGCTGGGGTAGATTTAGGGTTTAGGGTAGTGCAGTGGTGTTTGTGTTGTGTAGGGGGTCGTGCTGGGGGTAGTGTTTTAGGGTTTAGGGGAGTGCAGTGGTGTTTGGTAGTGTAGGTGGTCATGCAGGGGGTAGATTTAGGGTTTTGGGTAGTGCAGTGGTGTTTGTGTAGTGTTGGGTGTAGTGCTGGGGGTAATGCTTTAGGGTTTAGGGTAGTGTAGTAGTGTTTGTGTAGTGTAGGGGGGTCGTGTTTTAGGGTTTAGGGTAGTGCAGTGGTGTTTGGGTCGTGTAGGGGTTCGTGCTGTGGGTAGATTTAGGGTTTAGGATAGTGCAGTGGTGTTTGTGTTGTGTAGGGGGGAATGCTGGGGGTAGTGTTTTAGGGTTTAGGGTATCGCAGTGGTGTTTGTGTAGTGTAGGAGGTCATGCTGGGGGTAGTGTTTTAGGGTTTAGGGTAGTGCAGTGGTGTTTGGTTAGCATAGGGGGTCATGCTGGGGGTAGTGTGTTAGGGTTTTTGGTGGTAGAGTGGTGTTTGTGTCGTGTAGGGGGTCGTTTTTACGGTTTAGGGTAGTGCAGTGTTGTTTGGTAGTGTAGGGGGTCATGCTGGGGGTAGATTTAGGGTGGTTCAGTTGTGTTTGGGTAGTGTAGGGGGTCATGCTGTGCGTAGATTTAGGGTTTAGGGTAGTGCAGTGGTGTTTGTGTTGTGTAGGGGGTCGTGCTGGGGGTAGTGTTTTAGGGTTTAGGGTAGTGCAGTGGTGTTTGGGTAGTGTTGGTGGTCGTGCTGGGGTAGATTTAGGGTTTAGGGCAGTGCAGTGGTGTTTGTGTTCTGTAGGGGGTCGTGCTGGGGGTAGTGTTTTAGGGTTTAGGGTAGTGCAGTGGTGTTTGGGTAGTGTTGGTGGACGTGCTGGGGTAGATTTAGGGTTTAGGGTAGTGCAGTGGTGTTTGTGTGGTGTAGGGGGTTGTGCTGGGGGTAGTGTTTTAGGGTTTAGGGTAGTGCAGTGGTGTTTGGGTAGTGTTGGTGGTCGTGCTGGGGTAGATTTAGGGTTTAGGGTAGTGCAGTGGTGTTTGTGTTGTGTAGGGGGTCGTGCTGGGGGTAGTGTTTTAGGGTTTAGGGTAGTGCAGTGGTGTTTGGGTAGTGTTGGTGGACGTGCTGGGGTAGATTTAGGGTTTAGGGGCGTGCAGTGGTGTTTGTGTAGTGTAGGGGGTCGTGTTTAGGGTTTAGAATAGTGCAGTGGTGTTTGGTAGTGTTGGTGGTCATGCAGGGGGTAGATTTAGGGTTTAGGGTAGTGTAGTGGTGTTTGTGTACTATTGGGTGTAGTGCTGGGGTAATGCTTTAGGGTTTAGGGTAGTGTAGTAGTGTTTGTGTAGTGTAGGGGGTCGTGTTTTAGGGTTTAGGGTAGCGCAGTGGTGTTTGGGTATTGTAAGGGGTCGTGTTTTAGGGTTGAGGGTAGTACATTGGTGTTTCGGTAGTGTAGGGGTTCGTGCTGGGGGTAGATTTAGGGTTGAGGGTAGAGCAGTGGTGTTTGGGTACTGTAGGGGGTCATGCTGGGGGTAGTGATTTAGGGTTTAGGGTAGCGCAGTGGTTTTTGGGTAGTTTAGGGTGTTGTGCTGGGGGTACTGTTTTAAGGTTAATGGTAGCGCAGTGGTGTTTGTGTAGTGTAGGGGGTCGTGCTGGGGGAGTGTTTTAGGGTTTAGGGTAGTGCAGTGGTGTTTGTTTAGTATAGGGGGTCGTGCTGGGGGTAGTGTTTTAGGGTTTAGGGTAGCGCAGTGGTGTTTGTGTAGTGTAGGAGGTCATGCTGGGGGTAGTGTTTTAGGGTTAAGGGTAGCACAGTGGTGTTTGGTTAGCGTAGGGGGTCATGCTGGGGGCAGTGTGTTAGGGTTTATGGTGGTAGTGTGGTGTTTGTGTCGTGTAGGGGGTCGTTTTTAGGGTTTAGGGTAGTGCAGTGTTGTTTGGTAGTGTAGGCGGTCATGCTGGGGGTAGATTTAGGGTAGTGCAGTTCTGTTTGGGTAGTGTAGGGGTCATGCTGGGGGTAGTGTGTTAGGGTTTAGGGTAGTGCAGTGGTGTTTGGGTAGTGTAGGGGGTCGTGCTGTTGGCATTTTTAGGGTTTAGAGTAGTGCAGTGGTGTTTGTGTTATGTAGGGGGTCGTGCTGGGTGTAGTGTTTTGGGCTTTACGGTAGTGCAGTGGTGTTTGGGTAGTGTAGGGGGTCGTGATGGGGGTAGATTTAGGGTTTAGGGTAGTGCAGTGGTGTTCGGGTACTGTAGGGGGTCATGCTGAGGGTAGGGTTTTAGGGTTTAGGCTAGCGCAGTGGTGTTTGGGTAGTGTAGGCGGTCGTGCTGTTGGCAGTGTTTTAGGGTTTAGGGTAGCGTAGTGGTGTTTGTTTAGTATATGGGGTCGTGCTGGGGGTAGTGTTTTAGGGTTTAGGGTAGCGCAGTGGTGTTTGTGTAGTGTAGGAGGTCATGCTGAGTGTAGTGTTTTAGGGTTTAGGGTAGCGCAGTGGTGTTTGGTTAGCTTAGGGGGTCATGCTGGGGATAGTGTGTTAGGGTTTATGGTGGTAGAGTGGTGTTTGTGTCGTGTAGGGGGTCGTTTTTAGGGTTTAGGGTAGTGCAGTGTTGTTTGGTAGTGTAGGGGGTCATTCTGGGGGTAGATTTAGGGTAGTGCAGTTGTGTTTGGGTAGTGTAGGGGGTCATGCTGGGGGTAGTGTGTTAGGGTTTAGGGTACTGCAGTGGTGTTTGGGTAGTGTAGGGGTCGTGCTGTGGGTAGATTTAGGGTTGTGCAGTGGTGTTTGTGTTGTGTAGGGGGTCGTGCTGGGGGTAGTGTTTTAGGGTTTAGGGTAGTGCAGTGGTGTTTGGGTAGTGTTGGTGGTCGTGCTGGGATCGATTTAGGGTTTAGGGTAGTGCAGTGGTTTTTGTGTAGGGGTCGTGCTGGTGGTAGAGTTTTAGGGTTTAAAGTTGTGCAGTGGTGTTTGTGTAGTGTAGGGGATCATGTTTATTGTTTAGGGTAGTGTAGTGGTGTTTGAGTAGTCTAAGGGGTCGTGTTTTAGGGTTGAGGGTAGTACAGTGGTGTTTGGGTAGTGTAGGGGGTCGTGATGGGGGTAGATTTAGGGTTTAGGGTAGTGCAGTGGTGTTCGGGTACTGTAGGGGGTCATGCTGGGGGTAGTGTTTTAGGGTTTAGGCTAGCGCAGTGGTGTTTGGGTAGTGTAGGCGGTCGTGCTGTTGGCAGTGTTTTAGGGTTTAGGGTAGCGCAGTGGTGTTTGTTTAGTATAGGGGGTCGTGCTGGGGGTAGTGTTTTAGGGTTTAGGGTAGCGCAGTGGTGTTTGTGTAGTGTAGGAGGTCATGCTGGGTGTAGTGTTTTAGGGTTTAGGGTAGCGCAGTGGTGTTTGGTTAGCTTAGGGGGTCATGCTGGGGGTAGTGTGTTAGGGTTTATGGTGGTAGAGTGGTGTTTGTGTCGTGTAGGGGGTCGTTTTTAGGGTTTAGGGTAGTGCAGTGTTGTTTGGTAGTGTAGGGGGTCATGCTGGGGGTAGATATAGGGTAGTGCAGTTGTGTTTGGGTAGTGTAGGGGGTCATGCTGGGGGTAGTGTGTTAGGGTTTAGGGTACTGCAGTGGTGTTTGGGTAGTGAAGGGGTCGTGCTGTGGGTAGATTTAGGGTTTAGGGTAGTGCAGTGGTGTTTGTGTTGTGTAGGGGGTCGTGCTGGGGGTAGTGTTTTAGGGTTTAGGGTAGTGCAGTGGTGTTTGGGTAGTGTTGGTGGTCGTGCTGGGGTCGATTTAGGGTTTAGGGTAGTGCAGTGGTTTTTGTGTAGGGGTCGTGCTGGCGGTAGAGTTTTAGGGTTTAAAGTAGCGCAGTGGTGTTTGTGTAGTGTAGGGGATCATGTTTAGGGTTTAGGGTAGTGTAGTGGTGTTTGAGTAGTCTAAGGGGTCGTGTTTTAGGGTTGAGGGTAGTACAGTGGTGTTTGGGTAGTGTAGGGGGTCGTGATGGGGGTAGATTTAGGGTTTAGGGTAGTGCAGTGGTGTTCAGGGACTGTAGGGGGTCATGCTGGGGGTAGTGTTTTAGGGTTTAGGGTAGCGCAGTGGTGTTTGGGTAGTGTAGGGGGTCGTGCTGGGGCAGTGTTTTAGGGTTTACGCTAGTGCAGTGACGTTTGTTTAGTATACGGGGTCGTGCTGGAGGTAGTGTTTTAGGGTTTAGGGTAGCGCAGTGGTGTTTGTGTAGTGTAGGAGGTCATGCTGGGGGTAGTGTTTTAGGGTTTAGGGTAGCATAGTGGTGTTTGGTTAGCGTAGGGGGTCATGCTCAGGGTAGCGTTTTAGGGTTTAGGGTATTGCAGTGGTGTTTGGGTAGTGTAGGGGTTTGTGCTGGTGGTAGTGTTTTAGGGTTTAGGGTCATGCAGTGGTGTTTATGTAGTGTAGGGGGTCATACTGGGGGTACATTTAAGGTAGTGCAGTTGTGTTTGGGTAGTGTAGGGGGTCATGCTGGGGGTAGTGTGTTAGGGTTTAGTTTAGTGCAGTGGTGTTTGGGTAGTGTAGGGGGTCGTGCTGTGGGTAGATTTAGGGTTTAGGGTAGTGCAGTGGTGTTTGTGTTGTGTAAGGGGTCGTGCTGGGGGTAGTGTTTTAGGGTTTAGGGTAGTGCAGTTGTGTTTGGGTAGTGTAGGGGGTCGTGCTGGGGGTAGTGTGTTAGGGTTTAGTTTAGTGCAGTGGTGTTTGGGTAGTGTAGGGGGTCGTGCTGTGGGTAGATTTAGGGTTTAGGGTAGTGCAGTGGTGTTTGTGTTGTGTAAGGGGTCATGCTGGGGGTGGTGTTTTAGGGTTTAGGGTAGTGCAGTGGTGTTTGGGTAGTGTTGGTGGACATGCTGGGGTAGATTTAGGGTTTAGGGTAGTGCAGTGGTGTTTGTGTTGTGTAGGGGGTCGTGCTGGGGGTAGTGTTTTAGGGTTTAGGGGAGTGCAGTGGTGTTTGTGTAGTGTAGGGGGTTGTGTTTAGTGTTTAGGATAGTGCAGTGGTGTTTGGTAGTGTAGGTAGTCATGCAGGGGGTAGATTTAGGGTTTAGGGTAGTGCAGTGGTGTTTGTGTAGTGTTGGGTGTAGTGCTGGGGGTAATGCTTTAGGGTTTACGGTAGTGTAGTAGTGTTTGTGTAGTGTAGGGGGGTCGTGTTTTAGGGTTTAGGGTAGTGCAGTGGTGTGTGGGTCGTGTAGGGGTTCGTGCTGTGGGTAGATTTAGGGTTTAGGATAGTGCAGTGGTGTTTGTGTTGTGTAGGGGGAATGCTGGGGGTAGTGTTTTAGGGTTTAGGGTAGCGCAGTGGTGTTTGTGTAGTGTAGGAGGTCATGCTGGGGGTAGTGTTTTAGGGTTTAGGGCAGTGCAGTGGTGTTTGGTTAGCATAGGGTGTCATGCTGGGGTAGTGTGTTAGGGTTTATGGTGGTAGAGTGGTGTTTGTGTCGTGTAGGGGGTCGTTTTTAGGGTTTAGGGTAGTGCAGTGTTGTTTGGTAGTGTACGGGGTCATGCTGGGGGTAGATTTAGGGTGGTTCAGTTGTGTTTGGGTAGTGTAGGGGGTCGTGCTGTGGGTAGATTTAGGGTTTAGGGTAGTGCAGTGGTGTTTGTGTTGTGTAGGGGGTCGTGCTGGGGGTAGTGTTTTAGGGTTTAGGGTAGTGCAGTGGTGTTTGGGTAGTGTTGGTGGACGTGCTGGGGTAGATTTAGGGTTTAGGGTAGTGCAGTGGTGTTTGTGTGGTGTAGGGGGTCGTGCTGGGAGTAGCGTTTTAGGGTTTAGGGGCGTGCAGTGGTGTTTGTGTAGTGTAGGGGGTCGTGTTTAGGGTTTAGGATAGTGCAGTGGTGTTTGGTAGTGTAGGTGGTCATGCAGGGGGTAGATTTAGGGTTTAGGGTAGTGTAGTGGTGTTTGTGTAGTGTTGGGTGTAGTGCTGGGGTAATGCTTTAGTGTTTAGGGTAGTGTAGTAGTGTTTGTGTAGTGTAGGAGGTCGTGTTTTAGGGTTTAGGGTAGCGCAGTGGTGTTTGGGTATTGTAAGGGGTCGTGTTTTAGGGTTGAGGGTAGTACATTGGTGTTTCGGTAGTGTAGGGGGTCGTGCTGGGGGTAGATTTAGGGTTTAGGGTAGAGCAGTGGTGTTCGGGTACTGTAGGGGGTCATGCTGGGGGTAGTGATTTAGGGTTTAGGGTAGCGCAGTGGTTTTTGGGTAGTTTAGGGGGTTGTGCTGGGGGTACTGTTTTAAGGTTAATGGTAGCGCAGTGGTGTTTGTGTAGTGTAGGGGGTCGTGCTGGGGGAGTGTTTTAGGGTTTAGGGTAGCGCAGGGGTGTTTGTTTAGTATAGGGGGTCATGCTGGGGGTAGTGTTTTAGGGTTTAGGGTAGCGCAGTGGTGTTTGTGTAGTGTAGGAGGTCATGCTGGGGGTAGTGTTTTAGGGTTTAGGGTAGCGCAGTGGTGTTTGGTTAGCGTAGGGGGTCATGCTGGGGGTAGTGTGTTAGGGTTTATGGTGGTAGTGTGGTGTTTGTGTCGTGTAGGGGGTCGTTTTTAGGGTTTAGGGTAGTGCAGTGTTGTTTGGTAGTGTAGGGGGTCATGCTGGGGGTAGATTTAGGGTAGTGCAGTTGTGTTTGGGTAGTGTAGGGGTCATGCTAGGGGTAGTGTGTTAGGGTTTAGGGTAGTGCAGTGGTGTTTGGGTAGTGTAGGGGGTCGTGCTGTGGGTATTTTTAGGGTTTAGGGTAGTGCAGTGGTGTTTGTGTTATGTAGGGGGTCGTGCTGGGGGTAGTGTTTTAGGGTTTACGGTAGTGCAGTGGTGTTTGGGTAGTGTTGGAGGACGTTCTGGGGTAGATTTAGGGTTTAGGGTAGTGCAGTGGTGTTTGTGTTGTGTAGGGGGTCGTGCTGGGGTAGTGTTTTAGGGTTTAGGGGAGTGCAGTGGTGTTTGTGTAGTGTAAGGGGTCGTGTTTAGGGTTTAGGATAGTGCAGTGGTGTTTGGTAGTGTTGGGTGTAGTGCTGGGGGTAATGCTTTAGGGTTTAGGATAGTGTAGTAGTGTTTGTGTAGTGTAGGGGGTCGTGTTTTAGGGTTTCGGGTAGTGCAGTGGGGTTTGAGTAGTGTAAGGGGTCGTGTTATAGGGTTGAGGGTAGTACAGTGGTGTTTGGGTAGTGTAGGGGGTCGTGATGGGGGTAGATTTAGGGTTTAGGATAGTGCAGTGGTGTTTGGGTACTGTAGGGGGTCATGCTGGGGGTAGTGTTTTAGGGTTTAGGCTAGCGCAGTGGTGTTTGGGTAGTGTAGGCGGTCGTGCAGTTGGCAGTGTTTTAGGGTTTAGGGTAGCGCAGTGGTGTTTGTTTAGTATAGGGGGTCGTGCTGGGGGTAAAGTTTTAGGGTTTAGGGTAGCGCAGTGGTGTTTGGGTAGTGTTGGTGGACGTGCTGGGGTAGATTTAGGGTAGTGCAGTGGTGTTTGTGTTGTGTAGGTTGTCGTGCTGGGGGTAGTGTTTTAGGGTTTAGGGGACTGCAGTGGTGTTTGTGTAGTGTAGGGGGTCGTGTTTAGGGTTTAGGATAGTGCATTGGTGTTTGGTAATGTAGGTGGTCATGCAGGGGGCGTTAATTTAGGGTTTAGGGTAGTGCAGTGGTGTGTAGTGTTGGGTGTAGTGCTGGGGGTAATGCTTTAGGGTTTAGGGTAGTGTAGTGGTGTTTGTGTAGTGTAGGGGGTCGTGTTTTAGGGTTTAGGGTAGTGTAGTGGTGTTTGGGTAGTGTGAGGGGTCGTGTTTTAGGGTTGAGGGTAGTACAGTGGTGTTTGGGTGGTGTAGGGGTCATGCTGGGGCAGTGTTTTAGGGTTTACGCCAGTGCAGTGACGTTTGTTTAGTATACGGGGTCGTGCTGGAGGTAGTGTTTTAGGGTTTAGGGTAGCGCAGTGGTGTTTGTGTAGTGTAGGAGGTCATGCTGGGGGTAGTGTTTTAGGGTTTAGGGTAGCGTAGTGGTGTTTGGTTAGCATAGGGGGTCATGCTCGGGGTAGTGTTTTAGGGTTTAGGGTATTGCAGTGGTGTTTGGGTAGTGTAGGGGTTTGTGCTGGTGGTAGTGTTTTAGGGTTTAGGGTCATGCAGTGGTGTTTATGTAGTGTAGGGGGTCATGCTGGGGGTACATTTAGGGTGGTGCAGTTGTGTTTGGGTAGTGTAGGGGGTCGTGCTGGGGGTAGTGTGTTAGGGTTTAGTTTAGTGCAGTGGTGTTTGGGTAGTGTAGGGGGTCGTGCTGGGGGTAGTGTGTTAGGGTTTAGTTTAGTGCAGTGGTGTTTGGGTAGTGTAGGGGGTCGTGCTGTGGGTAGATTTAGGGTTTAGGGTAGTGCAGTGGTGTTTGTGTTGTGTAAGGGGTCATGCTGGGGGTAGTGTTTTAGGGTTTAGGGTAGTGCAGTGGTGTTTGGGTAGTGTTGGTGGACATGCTGGGGTAGATTTAGGGTTTAGGGTAGTGCAGTGGTGTTTGTGTTGTGTAGGGGGTCGTGCTGGGGGTAGTGTTTTAGGGTTTAGGGGAGTGCAGTGGTGTTTGTGTAGTGTAGGGGGTTGTGTTTAGTGTTTAGGATAGTGCAGTGGTGTTTGGTAGTGTAGGTGGTCATGCAGGGGGTAGATTTAGGGTTTTGGGTAGTGCAGTGGTGTTTGTGTAGTGTTGGGTGTAGTGCTGGGGGTAATGCTTTAGGGTTTAGGGTAGTGTAGTAGTGTTTGTGTAGTGTAGGGGGGTCGTGTTTTAGGGTTTAGGGTAGTGCAGTGGTGTTTGGGTCATGTAGGGGTTCGTGCTGTGGGTAGATTTAGGGTTTAGGATAGTGCAGTGGTGTTTGTGTTGTGTAGGGGGGAATGCTGGGGGTAGTGTTTTAGGGTTTAGGGTAGCGCAGTGGTGTTTGTGTAGTGTAGGAGGTCATGCTGGGGGTAGTGTTTTAGGGTTTAGGGTAGTGCAGTGGTGTTTGGTTAGCATAGGGGTCATGCTGGGGGTAGTGTGTTAGGGTTTATGGTGGTAGAGTGGTGTTTGTGTCGTGTAGGGGGTCGTTTTTACGGTTTAGGGTAGTGCAGTGTTGTTTGGTAGTGTAGGGGGTCATGCTGGGGGTAGATTTAGGGTGGTTCAGTTGTGTTTGGGTAGTGTAGGGGGTCATGCTGTGGGTAGATTTAGGGTTTAGGGTAGTGCAGTGGTGTTTGTGTTGTGTAGGGGGTCGTGCTGGGGGTAGTGTTTTAGGGTTTAGGGTAGTGCAGTGGTGTTTGGGTAGTGTTGGTGGTCGTGCTGGGGTAGATTTAGGGTTTAGGGCAGTGCAGTGGTGTTTGTGTTGTGTAGGGAGTCGTGCTGGGGGTAGTGTTTTAGGGTTTAGGGTAGTGCAGTGGTGTTTGGGTAGTGTTGGTGGACGTGCTGGGGTAGATTTAGGGTTTAGGGTAGTGCAGTGGTGTTTGTGTGGTGTAGGGGGTTGTGCTGGGGGTAGTGTTTTAGGGTTTAGGGTAGTGCAGTGGTGTTTGGGTAGTGTTGGTGGTCGTGCTGGGGTAGATTTAGGGTTTAGGGTAGTGCAGTGGTGTTTGTGTTGTGTAGGGGGTCGTGCTGGGGGTAGTGTTTTAGGGTTTAGGGTAGTGCAGTGGTGTTTGGGTAGTGTTGGTGGACGTGCTGGGGTAGATTTAGGGTTTAGGGGCGTGCAGTGGTGTTTGTGTAGTGTAGGGGGTCGTGTTTAGGGTTTAGAATAGTGCAGTGGTGTTTGGTAGTGTTGGTGGTCATGCAGGGGGTAGATTTAGGGTTTAGGGTAGTGTAGTGGTGTTTGTGTACTGTTGGGTGTAGTGCTGGGGTAATGCTTTAGGGTTTAGGGTAGTGTAGTAGTGTTTGTGTAGTGTAGGGGGTCGTGTTTTAGGGTTTAGGGTAGCGCAGTGGTGTTTGGGTATTGTAAGGGGTCGTGTTTTAGGGTTGAGGGTAGTACATTGGTGTTTCGGTAGTGTAGGGGTTCGTGCTGGGGTAGATTTAGGGTTGAGGGTAGAGCAGTGGTGTTTGGGTACTGTAGGGGGTCATGCTGGGGGTAGTGATTTAGGGTTTAGGGTAGCGCAGTGGTTTTTGGGTAGTTTAGGGTGTTGTGCTGGGGGTACTGTTTTAAGGTTAATGGTAGCGCAGTGGTGTTTGTGTAGTGTAGGGGGTCGTGCTGGGGGAGTGTTTTAGGGTTTAGGGTAGTGCAGTGGTGTTTGTTTAGTATAGGGGTCGTGCTGGGGGTAGTGTTTTAGGGTTTAGGGTAGCGCAGTGGTGTTTGTGTAGTGTAGGAGGTCATGCTGGGGGTAGTGTTTTAGGGTTTAGGGTAGCACAGTGGTGTTTGGTTAGCGTAGGGGGTCATGCTGGGGGCAGTATGTTAGGGTTTATGGTGGTAGTGTGGTGTTTGTGTCGTGTAGGGGGTCGTTTTTAGGGTTTAGGGTAGTGCAGTGTTGTTTGGTAGTGTAGGGGGTCATGCTGGGGGTAGATTTAGGGTAGTGCAGTTCTGGTTGGGTAGTGTAGGGGTCATGCTGGGGGTAGTGTGTTAGGGTTTAGGGTAGTGCAGTGGTGTTTGGGTAGTGTAGGGGGTCGTGCTGTGGGCATTTTTAGGGTTTAGAGTAGTGCAGTGGTGTTTGTGTTATGTAGGGGGTCGTGCTGGGTGTAGTGTTTTGGGGTTTACGGTAGTGCAGTGGTGTTTGGGTAGTGTAGGGGGTCGTGATGGGGGTAGATTTAGGGTTTAGGGTAGTGCAGTGGTGTTCGGGTACTGTAGGGGGTCATGCTGAGGGTAGGGTTTTAGGGTTTAGGCTAGCGCAGTGGTGTTTGGGTAGTGTAGGCGGTCGTGCTGTTGGCAGTGTTTTAGGGTTTAGGGTAGCGCAGTGGTGTTTGTTTAGTATATGGGGTCGTGCTGGGGGTAGTGTTTTAGGGTTTAGGGTAGCGCAGTGGTGTTTGTGTAGTGTAGGAGGTCATGCTGAGTGTAGTGTTTTAGGGTTTAGGGTAGCGCAGTGGTGTTTGGTTAGCTTAGGGGGTCATGCTGGGGATAGTGTGTTAGGGTTTATGGTGGTAGAATGGTGTTTGTGTCGTGTAGGGGGTCGTTTTTAGGGTTTAGGGTAGTGCAGTGTTGTTTGGTAGTGTAGGGGGTCATGCTGGGGGTAGATTTAGGGTAGTGCAGTTGTGTTTGGGTAGTGTAGGGGGTCATGCTGGGGGTAGTGTGTTAGGGTTTAGGGTACTGCAGTGGTGTTTGGGTAGTGTAGGGGTCGTGCTGTGGGTAGATTTAGGGTTGTGCAGTGGTGTTTGTGTTGTGTAGGGGGTCGTGCTGGGGGTAGTGTTTTAGGGTTTAGGGTAGTGCAGTGGTGTTTGGGTAGTGTTGGTGGTCGTGCTGGGATCGATTTAGGGTTTAGGGTTTAGGGTAGTGCAGTGGTTTTTGTGTAGGGGTCGTGCTGGTGGTAGAGTTTTAGGGTTTAAAGTAGTGCAGTGGTGTTTGTGTAGTGTAGGGGATCATGTTTAGGGTTTAGGGTAGTGTAGTGGTGTTTGAGTAGTCTAAGGGGTCGTGTTTTAGGGTTGAGGGTAGTACAGTGGTGTTTGGGTAGTGTAGGGGGTCGTGATGGGGGTAGATTTAGGGTTTAGGGTAGTGCAGTGGTGTTCGGGTACTGTAGGGGGTCATGCTGGGGGTAGTGTTTTAGGGTTTAGGCTAGCGCAGTGGTGTTTGGGTAGTGTAGGCGGTCGTGCTGTTGGCAGTGTTTTAGGGTTTAGGGTAGCGCAGTGGTGTTTGTTTAGTATAGGGGGTCGTGCTGGGGGTAGTGTTTTAGGGTTTAGGGTAGCGCAGTGGTGTTTGTGTAGTGTAGGAGGTCATGCTGGGTGTAGTGTTTTAGGGTTTAGGGTAGCGCAGTGGTGTTTGGTTAGCTTAGGGGGTCATGCTGGGGGTAGTGTGTTAGGGTTTATGGTGGTAGAGTGGTGTTTGTGTCGTGTAGGGGGTCGTTTTTAGGGTTTAGGGTAGTGCAGTGTTGTTTGGTAGTGTAGGGGGTCATGCTGGGGGTAGATATAGGGTAGTGCAGTTGTGTTTGGGTAGTGTAGGGGGTCATGCTGGGGGTAGTGTGTTAGGGTTTAGGGTACTGCAGTGGTGTTTGGGTAGTGAAGGGGTCGTGCTGTGGGTAGATTTAGGGTTTAGGGTAGTGCAGTGGTGTTTGTGTTGTGTAGGGGGTCGTGCTGGGGCTAGTGTTTTAGGGTTTAGGGTAGTGCAGTGGTGTTTGGGTAGTGTTGGTGGTCGTGCTGGGGTCGATTTAGGGTTTAGGGTAGTGCAGTGGTTTTTGTGTAGGGGTCGTGCTGGCGGTAGAGTTTTAGGGTTTAAAGTAGCGCAGTGGTGTTTGTGTAGTGTAGGGGATCATGTTTAGGGTTTAGGGTAGTGTAGTGGTGTTTGAGTAGTCTAAGGGGTCGTGTTTTAGGGTTGAGGGTAGTACAGTGGTGTTTGGGTAGTGTAGGGGGTCGTGATGGGGGTAGATTTAGGGTTTAGGGTAGTGCAGTGGTGTTCGGGGACTGTAGGGGGTCATGCTGGGGGTAGTGTTTTAGGGTTTAGGCTAGCGCAGTGGTGTTTGGGTAGTGTAGGCGGTCGTGCTGTTGGCAGTGTTTTAGGGTTTAGGGTAGCGCAGTGGTGTTTGTTTAGTATAGGGGGTCGTGCTGGGGGTAGTGTTTTAGGGTTTAGGGTAGCGCAGTGGTGTTTGTGTAGTGTAGGAGGTCATGCTGGGTGTAGTGTTTTAGGGTTTAGGGTAGCGCAGTGGTGTTTGGTTAGCGTAGGGGGTCATGCTGGGGGTAGTGTGTTAGGGTTTATGGTGGTAGAGTGGTGTTTGTGTCGTGTAGGGGGTCGTTTTTAGGGTTTAGGGTAGTGCAGTGTTGTTTGGTAGTGTAGGGGGTCATGCTGGGGTAGATTTAGGGTAGTGCAGTTGTGTTTGGGTAGTGTAGGGGGTCATGCTGGGGGTAGTGTGTTAGGGTTTAGGGTACTGCAGTGGTGTTTGGGTAGTGTAGGGGTCGTGCTGTGGGTAGATTTAGGGTTTAGGGTAGTGCAGTGGTGTTTGTGTTGTGTAGGGGGTCGTGTTGGGGGTAGTGTTTTAGGGTTTAGGGTAGTGCAGTGGTGTTTGGGTAGTGTTGGTGGTCGTGCTGGGGTCGATTTAGGGTTTAGGGTAGTGCAGTGGTTTTTGTGTAGGGGTGGTGCTGGTGGTAGAGTTTTCGGGTTGAAAGTAGTGCAGTGGTGTTTGTGTAGTGTAGGGGGTCGTGTTTTAGGGTTTAGGGTAGTGCAGTGGTGTTTGGGTAGTGTAAGGGGTCGTGTTTTAGGGTTGGGGTAGTACAGTGGTGTTTGGGTAGTGTAGGGGGTCATGCTGGGGGTAGATTTAGGGTTTAGGGTAGTGCAGTGATTTTCGGGTACTGTAGGGGGTCATGTTGGGTGTAGCGTTTTAGGGTTTAGGGTAGCGCAGTGGTGTTTGTGTAGTGTAGGGGGTCGTGCTGGGGGAGTGTTTTAGGGTTTAGGGTAGCGCAGTGGTGTTTGTTTAGTATAGGGGGTCGTGCTGGGGGTAGTGTTTTAGGGTTTAGAGTAGCGCAGTGGTGTTTGGTTAGCGTAGGGGGTCATGCTAGGGGTAATGTTTTAGGGTTTAGGGTAGTGCAGTGGTGTTTGGGTAGCGTAGATGGTGGTGCGGGGGTAGATTTAGGGTTTAGGGTAGCGCAGTGATGTTTGGGTAGCGTAGTGGGTCATGCTGGGGGTAGTGTTTTAGGGTTTAGGGTAGCGCAGTGGTGTTTGTGTAGTGTTGGGGGTAGTGCTGGGGGTAGTGTTTTAAGGTTTAGAGTAGCGCAGTGGTGTTTCTGTAGTGTAGGATGTCATACTGAGGGTAGTGTTTTAGGGTTTAGCGTAGTGCAGTGGTGTTTGGGTAGTGTAGGGGGTTGTGTTTTAGGGTTTAGGGTAGTGCAGTGGTGTTTGTGTAGTGTAGCGGGTCATGCTGGGGGTAGTGTTTTAGATTTTAGGGTAGTACAGTGGTGTTTTTGTAGTGTAGAGGTCTTGTTTAAGGGTTTAGGCTAGTGCAGTGGTGTTTGGGTAGTGTAGGGGGTCGTGCTGGTGGTAGTGTTTTTAGGGTTTAGGGTAGTGCAGTGGTGTTTGTGTAGTATAAGGGGTAGTGTTTTAGGGTTTCGGGTAGTGCAGTGGTGTTTGGGAAGTGTAGGGGGTTGTGCTGGGGGTAGTGTTTTAGGGTTTGGTGTAGTGCAGTGGTGTATGTGTAGTGTTGGTGGTCGTGCTGGGGTCGATTTAGGGTTTAGGGTAGTGCAGTGGTTTTTGTGTAGGGGTCGTGCTGGCGGTAGAGTTTTAGGGTTTAAAGTAGCGCAGTGGTGTTTGTGTAGTGTAGGGGATCATGTTTAGGGTTTAGGGTAGTGTAGTGGTGTTTGAGTAGTCTAAGGGGTCGTGTTTTAGGGTTGAGGGTAGTACAGTGGTGTTTGGGTAGTGTAGGGGGTCGTGATGGGGGTAGATTTAGGGTTTAGGGTAGTGCAGTGGTGTTCGGGTACTGTAGGGGGTCATGCTGGGGGTAGTGTTTTAGGGTTTAGGCTAGCGCAGTGGTGTTTGGGTAGTGTAGGCGGTCGTGCTGTTGGCAGTGTTTTAGGGTTTAGGGTAGCGCAGTGGTGTTTGTTTAGTATAGGGGGTCATGCTGGGGGTAGTGTTTTAGGGTTTAGGGTAGCGCAGTGGTGTTTGTGTAGTGTAGGAGGTCATGCTGGGTGTAGTGTTTTAGGGTTTAGGGTAGCGCAGTGGTGTTTGGTTAGCGTAGGGGGTCATGCTGGGGGTAGTGTGTTAGGGTTTATGGTGGTAGAGTGGTGTTTGTGTCGTGTAGGGGGTCGTTTTTAGGGTTTAGGGTAGTGCAGTGTTGTTTGGTAGTGTAGGGGGTCATGCTGGGGTAGATTTAGGGTAGTGCAGTTGTGTTTGGGTAGTGTAGGGGGTCATGCTGGGGGTAGTGTGTTAGGGTTTAGGGTACTGCAGTGGTGTTTGGGTAGTGTAGGGGTCGTGCTGTGGGTAGATTTAGGGTTTAGGGTAGTGCAGTGGTGTTTGTGTTGTGTAGGGGGTCGTGCTGGGGGTAGTGTTTTAGGGTTTAGGGTAGTGCAGTGGTGTTTGGGTAGTGTTGGTGGTCGTGCTGGGGTCGATTTAGGGTTTAGGGTAGTGCAGTGGTTTTTGTGTAGGGGTCGTGCTGGTGGTAGAGTTTTCGGGTTGAAAGTAGTGCAGTGGTGTTTGTGTAGTGTAGGGGGTCGTGTTTTAGGGTTTAGGGTAGTGCAGTGGTGTTTGGGTAGTGTAAGGGGTCGTGTTTTAGGGTTGGGGTAGTACAGTGGTGTTTGGGAAGTGTAGGGGGTCATGCTGGGGGTAGATTTAGGGTTTAGGGTAGTGCAGTGATTTTCGGGTACTGTAGGGGGTCATGTTGGGTGTAGCGTTTTAGGGTTTAGGGTAGCGCAGTGGTGTTTGTGTAGTGTAGGGGGTCGTGCTGGGGGAGTGTTTTAGGGTTTAGGGTAGCGCAGTGGTGTTTGTTTAGTATAGTGGGTCGTGCTGGGGGTAGTGTTTTAGGGTTTAGAGTAGCGCAGTGGTGTTTGGTTAGCGTAGGGGGTCATGCTAGGGGTAATGTTTTAGGGTTTAGGGTAGTGCAGTGGTGTTTGGGTAGCGTAGATGGTGGTGCGGGGGTAGATTTAGGGTTTAGGGTAGCGCAGTGATGTTTGGGTAGCATAGTGGGTCATGCTGGGGGTAGTGTTTTAGGGTTTAGGGTAGCGCAGTGGTGTTTGTGTAGTGTTGGGGGTAGTGCTGGGGGTAGTGTTTTAAGGTTTAGAGTAGCGCAGTGGTGTTTCTGTAGTGTAGGAGGTCATACTGAGGGTAGTGTTTTAGGGTTTAGCGTAGTGCAGTGGTGTTTGGGTAGTGTAGGGGGTAGTGTTTTAGGGTTTAGGGTAGTGCAGTGGTGTTTGTGTAGTGTAGGGGGTCATGCTGGGGGTAGTGTTTTAGATTTTAGGGTAGTACAGTGGTGTTTTTGTAGTGTAGGGGTCTTGTTTAAGGGTTTAGGCTAGTGCAGTGGTGTTTGGGTAGTGTAGGGGGTCGTGCTGGTGGTAGTGTTTTTAGGGTTTAGGGTAGTGCAGTGGTGTTTGTGTAGTATAAGGGGTAGTGTTTTAGGGTTTCGGGTAGTGCAGTGGTGTTTGGGAAGTGTAGGGGGTTGTGCTGGGGGTAGTGTTTTAGGGTTTGGTGTAGTGCAGTGGTGTATGTGTAGTGTAGGGGGTCGTTTTTTATGGTTTAGGGTAGCGCAGTGGTGTTTGGGTAGTGTAGGGGTAGTGCTGGGGGTAGTGTAATATGGTTTAGGGTAGCGCTGTGGTGTTTGTGTAGTGTTGTGGTAATGCTGCGGATAGTGTTTTAGGGTTTAGGGTAGCGCAGTGGTGTGTCTGTAGTGTAGGGGGTCATACTTGGGGTAGTGTTTTAGGTTTTAGCATAGTGCAGTGGTGTTTGGATAGTATAGGGGGTCGTGCTGGGGTAGATTTAGGGTTTAGGGTAGTGCAGTGGTGTTTGTGTAGTCTAGGGGTTCGTACTGGGGTAGTTTTTTAGGGTTTAGTGTAGTGCAGTGGTGTTTGTGTAGTGTAGGGGGTAGAGTTTTAGGGTTTAGGGTAGTGCAGTGGTGTTTGTGTAGTGTAGGGGGTCATGCTGAGGGTAGTGTTATAGATTTTATGGTAGTGCAGTGGTTTTTTTGTAGTGTAGGGGTTCGTGTTTTAGGGTTTAGGGTAGAGCAGTTGTGTTAGGGTAGTGTAGGGGGTCGTGTTTTAGGGTTTAGTGTAGTGCAGTGTTGTTTGGGTATTGTAGGGGGTCGTGCTGGGGATAGTGTTTTAGGGTTTAGTGTAGTGCAGTGGTGTTTGTGTAGTGTAGGGGGTAGTGGTTTAGGGTTTAGGGTAGTGCAGTGGTGTTTGTGTAGTATAGGGGGTCATGCTGGGGGTAGTGTTTTAGATTTTATGGTAGTGCAGTGGTGTTTTTGTAGTGTAGGGGGTCGTGTTTTAGGGTTTAGGGCAGAGCAGTTGTGTTAGGGTAGTATAGGGGGTCGTGTTTTAGGGTTTAGGGTAGCGCAGTGGTGTTTGGGTAGTGTAGGGGGTAGTGCTGGGGGTGGTGTTTTAGGGTTTAGGGTAGCGCAGTGGTGTTTGTGTAGTGTTGGGGGTAGTGCTGGGGGTAGTGTTTTAGGGTTTAGGGTAGCGCATTGGTGTTTGTGTAGTGTAGGGGGTCATACTGGGGGGAGTGTTTTAGGGTTTAGCATAGTGCAGTGGCGTTTGGGTAGTGTAGGGTGTCATGCTGGGGTTAGATTTAGGGTTTCGGGTAGTGCAGTGGTGTTTGTGTTGTGTAGGGGATCGTGCTGGGTTAGTGTTTTAGGGTTTAGTGTAGTGCAGTGGTGTTTGTGTAGTGTAGGGGGTAGTGTTTTAGGGTTTAGGGTAGTGCAGTGGGGTTTGCGTAGTGTAGGGGGTCATGCTGGGAGTAGTGTTTTAGATTTTAGGGTAGTGCAGTGGTGTTTTTGTAGTGTAGGGGGTCGTGTCTTAGGGTTTAGTGTAGTGCAGTTGTGTTTGTGTAGTGTAGCGGGTCGTGTTTTAGGGTTTAGGGTAGTGCAGTGGTGTTTGGGTAGTATAGAGGGTCGTGCTGGTGGTAGTGTTTTAGGGTTTAGTGTAGTGCAGTCGTGTTTGTGTAGTGTAGGGGGTAGGGTTTTGGGGTTTAGGGTAGTGCAGTGGGGTTTGTGTAGTGTAGGGGGTCTCGCTGGGGGTAGTGTTTTAGAGTTTGGTGTAGTGCTCTGGTGTTTGTGTAGTATAGGGGGTTGTGTTTTAGGGTTTAGGGTAGTGCAGTTGTGTTTGGGTAGTGTAGGGGGTCATGTTCGGGGTAGTGTTTTAGAGTTTAGGGTAGTGCAGTTGTGTTTGGGTACTGTAGGGGTTTGTGCTGGGGGTAGTGTTTTAGGGTTTAGGCTAGCGCAGTGGTGTTTGGGTAGTGTAGGCGGTCGTGCTGTTGGTAGAGTTTTAGGGTTTAGGGTAGCGCAGTGGTTTTTGGGTAGTGTAGGGGGTTGTGCTGGGGGTACTGTTTTAGGGTTAATGGTAGCGCAGTGGTGTTTGTGTAGTGTAGGGGGTCGTACTGGGGGAGTGTTTTAGGGTTTAGGGTAGTGCAGTGGTGTTTGTTTAGTATAGGGGTCGTGCTGGGGGTAGTGTTTTAGGGTTTAAGGTAGCACAGTGGTGTTTGTGTAGTGTAGGAGGTCATGCTGGGGGTAGTTTTTTGGGTTTAGGGTAGCGCAGTGGTGTTTGGTTAGCGTAGGGGGTCATGCTGGGGGTTGTGTGTTAGGGTTTATGGTGGTAGAGTGGTGTTTGTGTCGTGTAGGGGGTCGTTTCTAGGGTTTAGGGTAGTGCAGTGTTGTTTGGTAGTGTAGGGGGTCATGCTGGGGGTAGATTTAGGGTAGTGCAGTTGTGTTTTGGTAGTGTAGGGGGTCATGCTGGGGGTAGTGTGTTAGGGTTTAGGGTAGTGCAGTGGTGTTTGGGTAGTGTAGGGGGTCGTGCTGTGGGTAGATTTAGGGTTTAGGGTAGTGCAGTGGTGTTTGTGTTGTGTAGGGGGTCGTGCTGGGGGTAGTGTTTTAGGGTTTAGGGTAGTGCAGTGGTGTTTGGGTAGTGTTGGTGGTCATGCTGGGGTCGATTTAGGGTTTCGGGTAGTGCAGTGGTGTTTGTGTTGTGTAGGGGGTCGTGCTGGGGGTAGTGTTTTAGGGTTTAGGGTAGTGCAGTGGTGTTTGGGTAGTGCTGGTGGTCGTGCTGGGGTCGATTTAGGGTGTAGGGTAGTGCAGTGGTTGTTGTGTAGGGGGTCGTGCTGGGGGTAGAGTTTTAGGGTTTAAAGTAGTGCAGTGGTGTTTGTGTAGTGTAGGGGATCATGTTCAGGGTTTAGGGTAGTGTAGTGGTGTTTGTGTAGTGTAGGGGGTCGTGTTTTTGGGTTTAGGGTAGTGCAGTGATGTTTGGGTAGTGTAGGGGGTCGTGCTGGGGGTAGATTTAGGGTTTAGGGTAGTGCAGTGATTTTCGGGTACTGTAGGGGGTCATGTTGGGTGTAGCGTTTTAGGGTTTAGGGTAGCGCAGTGGTGTTTGTGTAGTGTAGGGGTCGTGCTGGGGGAGTGTTTTAGGGTTTAGGGTAGCGCAGTGATGTTTGTTTAGTATAGGGGGTCGTGCTGGGGGTAGTGTTTTAGGGTTTAGGGTAGCGCAGTGGTGTTTGGTTAGCGTAGGGGGTCATGCTAGTGGTAATGTTTTAGGGTTTAGGGTAGTGCAGTGGTGTTTGGGTAGCGTAGGTGGTGGTGCGGGGGTAGATTTAGGGTTTAGGGTAGCGCAGTGATGTTTGGGTAGCCTAGTGGGTCATGCTGGGGGTAGTGTATTAGGGTTAAGGGTAGCGCAGTGGTGTTTGGGTAGCGTAGGGGGTCGTGCTGGGGTAGTGTTTTAGGGTTTAGGGTAGATTAGTGGTGTTTGGGAAGTGTAGGGGTATTGCTGGGGGTAGTGTTTTAGGGTTTAGGGTAGTGCAGTGGTGTGTGGGTAGTGTAGGGGGTCATGCTTGGGGTAGTGTTTTAGAGTTTAGGGTAGTGCAGTGGTGTTTGGGTAGTGTAGGGGTTTGTGCTGGGGGTAGTGTTTTAGGGTTTAGGCTAGCGCAGTGGGGTTTGGGTAGTGTAGGCGGTCGTGCTGTTGGTAGTGTTTTAGGGTTTAGGGTAGCGCAGTGGTTTTTGGGTAGTGTAGGCGTTTGTGCTGGGGGTACTGTTTTAGGGTTAATGGTAGCGCAGTGGTGTTTGTGTAGTGTAGGGGGTCGTGCTGGGGGAGTGTTTTAGGGTTTAGGGTAGCGCAGTGGTGTTTGTTTAGTATAGGGGGTCGTGCTGGGGGTAGTGTTTTAGGGTTTAGGGTAGCAGAGTGGTGTTTGTGTAGTGTAGGAGGTCATGCTGGGGGTAGTGTTTTAGGGTTTAGGGTAGCGCAGTGGTGTTTGGTTAGCGTAGGGGGTCATGATGGGGGTAGTGTGTTAGGGTTTATGGTGGTAGAGTGGTGTTTGTGTCGTGTAGGGGGTAGTTTTTAGGGTTTAGGGTAGTGCAGTGTTGTTTGGTAGTGTAGGGGGTCATGATGGGGGTAGATTTAGGGTAGTGCAGTTGTGTTTGGGTTGTGGCGGGGGTCATGCTGGGGGTAGTGTGTTAGGGTTTAGGGTAGTGCAGTGGTGTTTGGGTAGTGTAGGGGGTCGTGCTGTGGGTAGATTTAGGGTTTAGGGTAGTGCAGTGGTGTTTGTGTTGTGTAGGGTGTCGTGCTGGGGGTAGTTTTTTAGGGTTTAGGGTAGTGCAGTGGTGTTTGGGTAGTGTTGGTGGTCATGCTGGGGTCGATTTAGGTTTTCGGGTAGTGCAGTGGTGTTTGTGTTGTGTAGGGCGTCGTGCTGGGGGTAGTGTTTTAGGGTTTAGGGCAGTGCAGTGGTGTTTGGGTAGTGTTGGTGGTCGTGCTGGTGTTGATTTAGGGTTTAGGGTAGTGCAGTGGTTGTTGTGTAGGGGGTCGTGCTGGGGGTAGATGTGAGAAGTTGGCCTGGTATATGCTGTTCACTAGTTCTAGTGACCACCTTGTACCATGCCAAGCAACCCTTATGGTGTGGTTGTAAGTCAACCTTTTTGGACTAGCTGCCCTAGTGGTAGCGTAGGCTAAGCAGTCTTTGAGGCTAAACTCGTGAAGCGTGTTAAGCAAGCTGTTTTACCAATAGTAACCCCCTTTTATACCAATGAAAGGACACCACACAGATATATATTCAAAATATATATGTATTTATTTCTCAAAGTAACCCCTAGTCTCTCTATGAGCACAGGAGCACAAATCGTCAAACAAGATTATCACAGAATACACAGAAGTTGCACTTTATATGGATAGGCCCTGGTGGCCACTCGAACCATATACTAAAATAGTGGTATAAGTACCACGAACAGAAAAGGGAAAAGGCCTAGGGCCTCTAGAATCGCTGGGCCTACAAGGAGCTAACGTCAGTTAGTGACCAGGAGGTCCACGGGTGGCGTGTGCAGAGCAAATAGTCACACGCGGGCTCCCATAGGTTTCAATGGGTGCGTAAAAAGTACAAAGTTACTGCAAAAGGAATCTTCCGGATGACCTAGGAACTTAAGATTTGGAACACAGGCACTAGAGATGTATTACTACACTTGGGCACAGGTGTGCCAGCTTTACCTCACCCACAGGAAGCGGGTGCATAGGCCTCGAAGTGCGTCGGGTTTCTTCTATCTGTTCCGTGGAGCTTGAAGACAAAGATGCTGCAGGCGGTCGGTCCGGGAGAGATGCAGTGGATCCAAGAGTGGATCGGAGATGTTGAAGACCTGTAAGCAGAGGGGACAGTGTTCACAGTCACTAGCCAGTGACCAGCGTGGCACCAGGTGGGTACCAGGCGATGTCGGGTGCAAACAGGTGATGAGGGGTAGCTTGTCTCCGCAGCCACGTGGTCCCTGAAGGTCGACGACGTCCAGGAGTCGGCTCACGAGCTGTCCCACGCAGGCTCTCGCTGTCGGCGGTGTCGGCGACTTGATCGAAGCAAACAAGCCTTGGCAAAAGCAATTGCAGGAGGATTCGGAAATCAGCTGTTGGTTCTGACCAGCAAGGTCAGAGGGATTGCTCCTTTGGAGGGGAGCAAGGGCCAGTCTGGAGCAACCAGACCAGCGGTGTTTGTCGTAGATTTCGTCACCAAGATGGCCACTAGCCAGCGGGCCAGCAACCGGTTAGGCGCGTCGAGTGGCAAAATGCAGAAGGGCCCCACGCAGATCGTGGAGATGCTGGAGGGCTCACCTTTGGTGCAGATGCTGCTCGAGGGTTGGGCTTCTCAGGACCCAAAGCACAACTTGGAGGGAGCCTCGGTTGTTGCACTGGTCAGCTTGTTGTAGTCGTTCCAAGATGGCTGGCTCCACGTGTCTCGGTGCCTCCACGGGTCTCCTCTTTTCAGGGACTGTGGATCGGGCGGTGAGAGGTCTGGAGATCCAGGTCTTGTCAGTCTCTGGGCTCGGGCTCCGGCGGGAGGCGGCGGCAAAGCAGACGGTGATTCGCTGGATGGTGCTTGCGTTAGCAAGGTGGTCACTCCCTGACCACAGGGGAGATTTTCTTCAGTCTTCTGTGCAGCAGAATGTCGAAGTTCCCGTCTTCTTCTTAGTTTCAAGTTGATTCCAGGATGTCTGAAGTCTTAGGACACAGCTCCTACCTTTATTCGGATTCTAGGGGCCGGACTACCTGCTAGGTCCCTCCCTATGGGTGGGACCAGGAAGGGGGGTGGTTACACCCCCAATCCTTTGTCCAGCTCGCCCCAGGCCCGGGACTGGTGTGCCCCAGGACCGGTTTGAACTGGCATATGCCCCGAGGCTCCTTGTGAGCCACAGGCATGTCTGGTTTCTTTCAAGCCCTACCTGACCAATACACAAAATCCTGTCTGGGGTGGTGCATGCACCTCCCCTGGCAGGAAACCCTTTGTCCACACCTCCCAAGCTGGAAGGACTCCCAGCAGCAGGAGGGCAGACTTGTGTCTGTGGTGGCAGCATCCATTTTGTGGAGCTGAGGCTATGTCTGATTTTACCCGGGTTTCAGGCACTGTACATGTCGTGTCCCTCTAGAAGGGTGGAATGCTAACCCCGTCGCCAGAATTGGCGAGGGGTTAGTATTCCAATTCGTATGACACCTTACTCGACATGTTTTGATAAAGCCAAACCAAAGATAGCATTTAACCGCGAGGTTCATAATGCACTTAAGAGTATATGGTATGACGATATCTGGAAACAGTAGAAGGAAGTTGTTCCGACCACTGCAGACAGGCTCAGCTCATGCCAGAGCACCATCTCACATGGAACCAAGCACTCTGCCTTCAGGATTGTTAAGGCCTGCCATAGGAGTGACTTATAGGTTACCAGGTGTCCCATTTAAGTTTAGGTATAGGTATACTACACCTAAGTAAGAGGTGATTACACCAACTTACCCCAGCTGAGTGATCAGCCAGTTGTGTCAGATTGTTAGGCCAAGCCTGGGGTGGCATAATACATGCTTCAGCCCCTGGCAGGCCTTGGATACACCAATGCCCTGGGTACCTAGTGTACACTGGTACAGGGGCTGACAGGGTGATCCAACCAATTGGGTATGTACCTAGGGTACATGGAGTCCATTTTACAGAGAGAGCAGATAGCCTGAGAGCCTGAATGGCAGGATCTCAGGCCAACTAAGTCGAAAAACCAGCTAGACACTAGGCAAAAATTTGGGGGTAACCATAGTCAGATATCCACCTTCCTACACAACCCCCCCCCCCAAACGAAGGGAGATAAGGCTGACCTTGACCAGGTAAGCCTATATTGCCCAAGTGGCCATATAAGGAGGAACCAGCACTGGCATGGTTACCCCCTGTCTCATGGTCCACTAAGCAATCCCTCACCCTAAGGGTATCAGAGGGTCTCCACCATAGGGAATCTCTACCTGTGGTGTGTCTTGGCAAAGTAAAAGGCTGGTGTTGAGATGGAGTACTGAAGTGAGTGTCCTCAAAGTGAGGCCTCAGCTTCCTCCAATCATCCTCCACCATGGATGCCTTTCTTTCTTTAACTGAGTTGCACTGTGCTCTCAGGGTCAGCCTCTGGCTACCTAAAGCTGGAGGCTGGGTCCCTTTTGTGGGCTTACTGGAGGGACAGGTCAGGTTTGGGGCCCTAAGGTCCCATGTTTGCCTGTGCCCAACAGAATCCCCCTGGGGGAGGTCCCTAACTACCTGTAAAGGAGATCCCTCAGGAATGTTTTTACCCATCACCTGACTAGGGCTACTAGCCAGGCAATCCTCATTCTTTTGATGGGGGGGTTCTTGTGGACAGGGGCCCTCTGGGGGTCCACTGGCCTCCCTGACCTCTGCAGCCCTGGGCTGACTGAGGCAGGGTAGAGAGAGGCAGGCTACCTGCACCAGACTGGATCCCACCTTGGAAGGGGCCACTGACATCAGAGGCTCTGCCAGGCCAGGCCTGGCTACCTCTGGGGCAGTTCCTTCACAAGGGGTGAGGTCAGATCCCTGAGGAGGCTGACCTTTTCCTAATGTCTGGGGAGAGGGAGACTTTTCTTCCTCCCCACTACTCTCAGTTTGTGTGGAGTGATCCATTGTTTCAGGCTTCACTACACCTATGTCAGTCTGAGTATAGGCTGAGACCATTACAGCCTTGCCAACCTTTTCAGGGGGGCACTCAGTTTGTGTTTGAGCTGTGACTGTCACAGCTCTGCCAGTCCCTACAGGGAAGTCTGTCTGTGCCTGGGCTGTGGCTACCACTGCCCTTCCAACCTTTTCAGGGAGGAAATCTATTTGGACAGGGGTTGTGAATGGCACAACCCCCCTACCCTTTTGTGAAAGGCCTACCATTTTAGAATGGGTGTCTTGTTCAACTCCAGCCCAAGCTGAGAGTTCTAAGTCATTCCCCAGTAAGCAGTCTACAGGCAAGGTTGGGGACACTGCTACCCTTTTAGGGCCAGTGACCCCTCCCCAGCTGAGACATACCTCTGCCATGGGATGACTGTTCTGTTTGCCATCAATGTTAGTCACCTGGTAGGAGAAACCGGGCAAAAGCTGCTCAGAGGGAACTAGCCAATGGGCCACCATTGTGATGCTAGCCCCAGTGTCTCTGTAGGCCTCAGCTTTTGTACCATTGATGTAGGGCTTCTGTCTGTACCTACCCAAAGTGTTGGGACAGGCAGTGAAGTTGGCAAACCCCATGCCACCATCACAGACAAGAGTGGTTGCTGTAGGGGAATTGGCTAAGCCAGGGTCCCCCTGTGTTCCCCAAGTAAACCCACCCAGATTTCTGGGGGCACTCCCACCACCTGGGGGATTACTGCTGACAGTAATAGGTGGTGTGACAGGAGTAATTGGAGGAACAGTTTTGTTTTTAGCCCTTGGGCAACCGCTGTCAGTTTTCCAATGCCCAGGAGTTTTACACTCATGGCAGTAGGGCTTTTTAGCTGTGGTAGAGGAGGGAGCTTGGGACCCACCACCCTGTGTGGAGTTTTGGGGCCCTGAGGAAGGTTTCTCTTTTTCTTTATCCCCACCCTTCTCTTGAGGCTTGGTGGTATCTTTCTTTTGGTCACCACCCTGGTTTTTAGGCCTGATCCTGGTCCTGACCCATTTATCTGCCCTCTTTCCCAATTCTTGGGGAGAGGTCAAATCTGAGTCTACCAGGTGTTGATGGAGAAGCTGGTTTTGACAATTACTTAAAATCTGCTCTCTCATCATCAAATTGTACAATCCTGTATAATCAGACACCTTACTTCCCAGCAACCAACCCTCCAAAGCCTTAGTGGCACATTCCACATATTCAGACCAGTCCTGAGTCTGTGTCTTCTGGGTGTCTCTGAACATTAACCTGTACTGTTCAGTGGTTAAGCCTAACCCATCAACTAGGACACTCTTCAGGACTCTGTAATTTCTGACATCCTCTTCTCTAACAGTGAGGAGTCTATCTCTGCCTCTCCCCTCAAAGGAGAGCCATAAGATTGCTGCCCACTGGTCTTCAGGAACCTGCTGCACTTTGCAGGCTCTCTCAAGAGCAGTCATCCATTTGTGGATGTCATCCCCACTTTTGTAGGGGGGCACAATCTTGGACAGGTTCCTATTGTCAAAGACCCTATCTTTGTCCCTAGGGACATTGCTGCCACCAGTGGGTATAGACCCACTCTCTCTAGGTTGCCTAGCCTTGTTCAGTTTTTCTTCCATCAGGGCTACTTCTAGCTCCTGCTTCCTGATCCTCAGCTGGGCTTCCTGCATTCTGGCCTCATGTTCCCTCCTCTGAGGGGTGGTCAGTCTCCTTCTGGAGTGACCTTGAGAGCCTCTAGAGCCATGGGAAGCATTGGAGTCACCTGAGCGATTCCTTTGCCTTCCAAGCCCTGTGTTAAGTCCACTGGGGAGATCCAATGGGGTGAACCCACTGTCAGTCCCCAATAGCCTTAGTTTAGCTGGGCCAAGTATAACACTTGGCACTGGGCTAGTTCTCCCTTCATCCCCACTCACATCTGTATCCCCATCACTTTCTTCCTCTGTGGTAGGCATCCCATCTAAGGGGTGACTATTGGAAGGGGGTACCTCTGTGGCATCTTCAGAAGGGGGGCCTCCTGTTCCTGTCCCTAAGGGGGCTAACTGGGAAGCTTTCTTGAGTGCTCTCTGATTCTCATCATTCTGTAAGAGCTCTCTGAGCTCAGCAGAGTTTGGGTTCTTGGGCTGTTTAAGGCCTCTAAGAGTTGCCAAATGCCTGAGCTCATTCTGATTAAGGGTAGCAAAGCTGGATGGTGCCCTCTGGGGGTCACTCTCAACAGAGATGGGTACAGTGGACCCCTCTGCCCCGGCCATTGCTCTTAAGTGTGGGTGGATGTGTTGCAATCTACCTACACTTGGGTTTACCTACTAAACCTATCTAGTAGTTGTAGTCAGGGTGTGCTACTCCCTTTGCTCTACAACAACTAAGTTCAGTAGAACTTAAGTATATCTAATCTTGTTTTATATGTACCTACAGGTACCTATGTGATCTTTCAATTGGTAACCAAGAGATTACAATGGTAAAACACAGCAAGCTCAAATCCAACCGCTGCTCACCAATGTGAGAAGTTGGCCTGGTATATGCTGTTCACTAGTTCTAGTGACCACCTTGTACCATGCCAAGCAACCCTTATGGTGTGGTTGTAAGTCAACCTTTTTGGACTAGCTGCCCTAGTGGTAGCGTAGGCTAAGCAGTCTTTGAGGCTAAACTCGTGAAGCGTGTTAAGCAAGCTGTTTTACCAATAGTAACCCCCTTTTATACCAATGAAAGGACACCACACAGATATATATTCAAAATATATATGTATTTATTTCTCAAAGTAACCCCTAGTCTCTCTATGAGCACAGGAGCACAAATCGTCAAACAAGATTATCACAGAATACACAGAAGTTGCACTTTATATGGATAGGCCCTGGTGGCCACTCGAACCATATACTAAAATAGTGGTATAAGTACCACGAACAGAAAAGGGAAAAGGCCTAGGGCCTCTAGAATCGCTGGGCCTACAAGGAGCTAACGTCAGTTAGTGACCAGGAGGTCCACGGGTGGCGTGTGCAGAGCAAATAGTCACACGCGGGCTCCCATAGGTTTCAATGGGTGCGTAAAAAGTACAAAGTTACTGCAAAAGGAATCTTCCGGATGACCTAGGAACTTAAGATTTGGAACACAGGCACTAGAGATGTATTACTACACTTGGGCACAGGTGTGCCAGCTTTACCTCACCCACAGGAAGCGGGTGCATAGGCCTCGAAGTGCGTCGGGTTTCTTCTATCTGTTCCGTGGAGCTTGAAGACAAAGATGCTGCAGGCGGTCGGTCCGGGAGAGATGCAGTGGATCCAAGAGTGGATCGGAGATGTTGAAGACCTGTAAGCAGAGGGGACAGTGTTCACAGTCACTAGCCAGTGACCAGCGTGGCACCAGGTGGGTACCAGGCGATGTCGGGTGCAAACAGGTGATGAGGGGTAGCTTGTCTCCGCAGCCACGTGGTCCCTGAAGGTCGACGACGTCCAGGAGTCGGCTCACGAGCTGTCCCACGCAGGCTCTCGCTGTCGGCGGTGTCGGCGACTTGATCGAAGCAAACAAGCCTTGGCAAAAGCAATTGCAGGAGGATTCGGAAATCAGCTGTTGGTTCTGACCAGCAAGGTCAGAGGGATTGCTCCTTTGGAGGGGAGCAAGGGCCAGTCTGGAGCAACCAGACCAGCGGTGTTTGTCGTAGATTTCGTCGCCAAGATGGCCACTAGCCAGCGGGCCAGCAACCGGTTAGGCGCGTCGAGTGGCAAAATGCAGAAGGGCCCCACGCAGATCGTGGAGATGCTGGAGGGCTCACCTTTGGTGCAGATGCTGCTCGAGGGTTGGGCTTCTCAGGACCCAAAGCACAACTTGGAGGGAGCCTCGGTTGTTGCACTGGTCAGCTTGTCGTAGTCGTTCCAAGATGGCTGGCTCCACGTGTCTCGGTGCCTCCACGGGTCTCCTCTTTTCAGGGACTGTGGATCGGGCGGTGAGAGGTCTGGAGGTCCAGGTCTTGTCAGTCTCTGGGCTCGGGCTCCGGCGGGAGGCGGCGGCAAAGCAGACGGTGATTCGCTGGATGGTGCTTGCGTTAGCAAGGTGGTCACTCCCTGACCACAGGGGAGATTTTCTTCAGTCTTCTGTGCAGCAGAATGTCGAAGTTCCCGTCTTCTTCTTAGTTTCAAGTTGATTCCAGGATGTCTGAAGTCTTAGGACACAGCTCCTACCTTTATTCGGATTCTAGGGGCCGGACTACCTGCTAGGTCCCTCCCTATGGGTGGGACCAGGAAGGGGGGTGGTTACACCCCCAATCCTTTGTCCAGCTCGCCCCAGGCCCGGGACTGGTGTGCCCCAGGACCGGTTTGAACTGGCATATGCCCCGAGGCTCCTTGTGAGCCACAGGCATGTCTGGTTTCTTTCAAGCCCTACCTGACCAATACACAAAATCCTGTCTGGGGTGGTGCATGCACCTCCCCTGGCAGGAAACCCTTTGTCCACACCTCCCAAGCTGGAAGGACTCCCAGCAGCAGGAGGGCAGACTTGTGTCTGTGGTGGCAGCATCCATTTTGTGGAGCTGAGGCTATGTCTGATTTTACCCGGGTTTCAGGCACTGTACATGTCGTGTCCCTCTAGAAGGGTGGAATGCTAACCCCGTCGCCAGAATTGGCGAGGGGTTAGTATTCCAATTCGTATGACACCTTACTCGACATGTTTTGATAAAGCCAAACCAAAGATAGCATTTAACCGCGAGGTTCATAATGCACTTAAGAGTATATGGTATGACGATATCTGGAAACAGTAGAAGGAAGTTGTTCCGACCACTGCAGACAGGCTCAGCTCATGCCAGAGCACCATCTCACATGGAACCAAGCACTCTGCCTTCAGGATTGTTAAGGCCTGCCATAGGAGTGACTTATAGGTTACCAGGTGTCCCATTTAAGTTTAGGTATAGGTATACTACACCTAAGTAAGAGGTGATTACACCAACTTACCCCAGCTGAGTGATCAGCCAGTTGTGTCAGATTGTTAGGCCAAGCCTGGGGTGGCATAATACATGCTTCAGCCCCTGGCAGGCCTTGGATACACCAATGCCCTGGGTACCTAGTGTACACTGGTACAGGGGCTGACAGGGTGATCCAACCAATTGGGTATGTACCTAGGGTACATGGAGTCCATTTTACAGAGAGAGCAGATAGCCTGAGAGCCTGAATGGCAGGATCTCAGGCCAACTAAGTCGAAAAACCAGCTAGACACTAGGCAAAAATTTGGGGGTAACCATAGTCAGATATCCACCTTCCTACAGTAGAGTTTTAGGGTTTAGGGTAGCGCAGTGGTGTTTGTGTAGTGTTGGGGGTAGTGCTGGGGGTGGTGTTTTAGGGTTTAGGGTAGCGCATTGGTGTTTGTGTAGTGTAGGGGGTAGTGCTGGGGGTGGTGTTTTAGGGTTTAGGGTAGCGCAGTGGTGTGTCTGTAGTGTAGGGGGTCATACTTGGGGTAGTGTTTTAGGTTTTAGCATAGTGCAGTGGTGTTTGGGTAGTATAGGGGGTCGTGCTGGGGTAGATTTAGGGTTTAGGGTAGTGCAGTGGTGTTTGTGTAGTCTAGGGGTTCGTACTGGGGTAGTTTTTTAGGGTTTAGTGTAGTGCAGTGGTGTTTGTGTAGTGTAGGGGGTAGTGTTTTAGGGTTTAGGGTAGTGCAGTGGTGTTTGTGTAGTGTAGGGGGTCATGCTGGGGGTAGTGTTATAGATTTTATGGTAGTGCAGTGGTATTTTTGTAGTGTAGGGGTTCGTGTTTTAGGGTTTAGGGTAGAGCAGTTGTGTTAGGGTAGTGTAGGGGGTCGTGTTTTAGGGTTTAGTGTAGTGCAGTGGTGTTTGGGTATTGTAGGGGGTCGTGCTGGGGATATTGTTTTAGGGTTTAGTGTAGTGCAGTGGTGTTTGTGTAGTGTAGGGGTAGTGGTTTAGGGTTTAGGGTAGTGCAGTGGTGTTTGTGTAGTATAGGGGGTCATGCTGGGGGTAGTGTTTTAGATTTTATGGTAGTGCAGTGGTGTTTTTGTAGTGTAGGGGGTCGTGTTTTAGGGTTTAGGGCAGAGCAGTTGTGTTAGGGTAGTATAGGGGGTCGTGATTTAGGGTTTAGGGTAGCGCAGTGGTGTTTGGGTAGTGTAGGGGGTAGTGCTGGGGGTGGTGTTTTAGGGTTTAGGGTAGCGCAGTGGTGTTTGTGTAGTGTTAGGGGTAGTGCTGGGGGTGGTGTTTTAGGGTTTAGGGTAGTGCATTGGTGTTTGTGTAGTGTAGGGGGTCATACTGGGGGGAGTGTTTTAGGGTTTAGCATAGTGCAGTGGCGTTTGGGTAGTGTAGGGCGTCATGCTGGGGTTAGATTTACGGTAGTGCAGTGGTGTTTGTGTTGTGTATGGGGTTGTGCTGGATGTAGTGTTTTAGGGTTTAGGGTAGTGCAGTGGTGTTTGTGTATAGTAGGGGTTTGTGCTAGGGGTAGTGTTTTAGGGTTTAGTGTAGTGCAGTGGTGTTTGTGTAGTGTAGGGGGTAGTGTTTTAGGGTTTAGGGTAGTGCAGTGGTGTTTGCGTAGTGTAGGGGGTCATGCTGGGGGTAGTGTTTTAGATTTTAGGGTAGTGCAGTGGTGTTTTTGTAGTGTAGGGGGTCGTGTCTTAGGGTTTAGTGTAGTGCAGTTGTGTTTTTGTAGTGTAGCGGGTCGTGTTTTAGGGTTTAGGGTAGTGCAGTGGTGTTTGGGTAGTATAGAGGGTCGTGCTGGTGGTAGTGTTTTAGGGTTTAGTGTAGTGCAGTCGTGTTTGTGTAGTGTAGGGGGTAGGGTTTTAGGGTTTAGGGTAGTGCAGTGGTGTTTGTGTAGTGCAGGGGGTCATACTGGGGGAGTGTTTTAGGGTTTAGCATAGTGCAGTGGTGCTTGGGTAGTGTAGGGGGTCATGCTGGGGTTAGATTTAGGGTAGTGCAGTGGTGCTTGTGTAGTGTATGGGGTTGTGCTGGACGTAGTGTTTTAGGGTTTAGGGTAGCGCAGTGGTGTTTGTGTAGTGTTGGGGGTAGTGCTGGGGGTAGTGTTTTAGGGTTTAGGGTAGCGCATTGGTGTTTGTGTAGTGTAGGGGGTCATACTGGGGGAGTGTTTTAGGGTTTAGCATAGTGCAGTGGCGTTTGGGTAGTGTAGGGCGTCATGCTGGGGTTAGATTTACGGTAGTGCAGTGGTGTTTGTGTTGTGTATAGGGTTGTGCTGGATGTAGTGTTTTAGGGTTTAGGGTAGTGCAGTGGTGTTTGTGTATAGTAGGGGTTTGTGCTGGGGGTAGTGTTTTAGGGTTTAGTGTAGTGCAGTGGTGTTTGTGTAGTGTAGGGGGTAGTGTTTTAGGGTTTAGGGTAGTGCAGTGGTGTTTGCGTAGTGTAGGGGGTCATGCTGGGGGTAGTGTTTTAGATTTTAGGGTAGTGCAGTGGTGTTTTTGTAGTGTAGGGGGTCGTGTCTTAGGGTTTAGTGTAGTGCAGTTGTGTTTGTGTAGTGTAGCGGGTCGTGTTTTAGGGTTTAGGGTAGTGCAGTGGTGTTTGGGTAGTATAGAGGGTCGTGCTGGTGGTAGTGTTTTAGGGTTTAGTGTAGTGCAGTCGTGTTTGTGTAGTGTAGGGGGTAGGGTTTTAGGGTTTACGGTAGTGCAGTGGGGTTTGTGTAGTGTAGGGGGTCTCGCTGGGGGTAGTGTTTTAGAGTTTGGTGTAGTGCTGTGGTGTTTGTGTAGTATAGGGGGTTGCGTTTTAGGGTTTAGGGTAGTGCAGTTGTGTTTGGGTAGTGTAGGGGGTCATGCTCGGGGTAGTGTTTTAGAGTTTAGGGTAGTGCAGTTGTGTTTGGGTAGTGTAGGGGTTTGTGCTGGGGGTAGTGTTTTAGGGTTTAGGCTAGCGCAGTGGTGTTTGGGTAGTGTAGGCGGTCGTGCTGTTGGTAGAGTTTTAGGGTTTAGGGTAGCGCAGTGGTTTTTGAGTAGTGTAGGGGGTTGTGCTGGGGGTACTGTTTTAGGGTTAATGGTAGCGCAGTGGTGTTTGTGTAGTGTAGGGGGTCGTGCTGGGGGAGTGTTTTAGGGTTTAGGGTAGCGCAGTGGTGTTTGTTTAGTATAGGGGTCGTGCTGGGGGTAGTGTTTTAGGGTTTAAGGTAGCACAGTGGTGTTTGTGTAGTGTAGGAGGTCATGCTGGGGGTAGTTTTTTGGGTTTAGGGTAGCGCAGTGGTGTTTGGTTAGCGTAGGGGGTCATGCTGGGGGTAGTGTGTTAGGGTTTATGGTGGTAGAGTGGTGTTTGTGTCGTGTAGGGGGTCGTTTCTGGGGTTTAGGGTAGTGCAGTGTTGTTTGGTAGTGTAGGGGGTCATGCTGGGGGTAGATTTAGGGTAGTGCAGTTGTGTTTGGGTAGTGTAGGGGGTCATGCTGGGGGTAGTGTGTTAGGGTTTAGGGTAGTGCAGTGGTGTTTGGGTAGTGTAGGGGGTCGTGCTGTGGGTAGATTTAGGGTTTAGGGTAGTGCAGTGGTGTTTGTGTTGTGTAGGGGGTCGTGCTGGGGGTAGTGTTTTAGGGTTTAGGGTAGTGCAGTGGTGTTTGTGTTGTGTAGGGGGTCGTGCTGGGGGTAGTGTTTTAGGGTTTAGGGTAGTGCAGTGGTGTTTGGGTAGTGTTGGTGGTCGTGCTGGGGTCGATTTAGGGTGTAGGGTAGTGCAGTGGTTGTTGTGTAGGGGGTCGTGCTGGGGGTAGTGTTTTAGGGTTTAGGCTAGCGCAGTGGTGTTTGGGTAGTGTAGGCGGTCGTGCTGTTGGTAGAGTTTTAGGGTTTAGGGTAGCGCAGTGGTTTTTGGGTAGTGTAGGGGGTTGTGCTGGGGGTACTGTTTTAGGGTTAATGGTAGCGCAGTGGTGTTTGTGTAGTGTAGGGGGTCATGCTGGGGGTAGTGTATTAGGGTTAAGGGTAGCGCAGTGGTGTTTGGGTAGCGTAGGGGGTCGTGCTGGGGTAGTGTTTTAGGGTTTAGGGTAGATTAGTGGTGTTTGGGAAGTGTAGGGGTATTGCTGGGGGTAGTGTTTTAGGGTTTAGGGTAGTGCAGTGGTGTTTGGGTAGTGTAGGGGGTCATGCTTGGGGTAGTGTTTTAGAGTTTAGGGTAGTGCAGTGGTGTTTGGGTAGTGTAGGGGTTTGTGCTGGGGGTAGTGTTTTAGGGTTTAGGCTAGCGCAGTGGGGTTTGGGTAGTGTAGGCGATCGTGCTGTTGGTAGTGTTTTAGGGTTTAGGGTAGCGCAGTGGTTTTTGGGTAGTGTAGGCGTTTGTGCTGGGGGTACTGTTTTAGGGTTAATGGTAGCGCAGTGGTGTTTGTGTAGTGTAGGGGGTCGTGCTGGGGGAGTGTTTTAGGGTTTAGGGTAGCGCAGTGGTGTTTGTTTAGTATAGGGGGTCGTGCTGGGGGTAGTGTTTTAGGGTTTAGGGTAGCAGAGTGGTGTTTGTGTAGTGTAGGAGGTCATGCTGGGGGTAGTGTTTTAGGGTTTAGGGTAGCGCAGTGGTGTTTGGTTAGCGTAGGGGGTCATGATGGGGGTAGTGTGTTAGGGTTTATGGTGGTAGAGTGGTGTTTGTGTCGTGTAGGGGGTAGTTTTTAGGGTTTAGGGTAGTGCAGTGTTGTTTGGTAGTGTAGGGGGTCATGCTGGGGGTAGATTTAGGGTAGTGCAGTTGTGTTTGGGTTGTGGCGGGGGTCATGATGGGGGTAGTGTGTTAGGGTTTAGGGTAGTGCAGTGGTGTTTGGGTAGTGTAGGGGGTCGTGCTGTGGGTAAATTTAGGGTTTAGGGTAGTGCAGTGGTGTTTGTGTTGTGTAGGGGGTCGTGCTGGGGGAAGTTTTTTAGGGTTTAGGGTAGTGCAGTGGTGTTTGGGTAGTGTTGGTGGTCATGCTGGGGTCGATTTAGGTTTTCGGGTAGTGCAGTGGTGTTTGTGTTGTGTAGGGCGTCGTGCTGGGGGTAGTGTTTTAGGGTTTAGGGTAGTGCAGTGGTGTTTGGGTAGTGTTGGTGGTCGTGCTGGTGTCGATTTAGGGTTTAGGGTAGTGCAGTGGTTGTTGTGTAGGGGGTCGTGCTGGGGGTAGAGTTTTAGGGTTTAGGGTAGCGCAGTGGTGTTTGTGTAGTTTTGGGGTAGTGCTGGGGGTAGTGTTTTAGGGTTTAGGGTAGCGCATTGGTGTTTGTGTAGTGTAGGGGGTAGTGCTGGGGGTGGTGTTTTAGGGTTTAGGGTAGCGCATTGGTGTTTGTGTAGTGTAGGGGGTCATACTGGGGGGAGTGTTTTAGGGTTTAGCATAGTGCAGTGGTGTTTGGGTAGTGTAGGGCGTCATGCTGGGGTTAGATTTACGGTAGTGCAGTGGTGTTTGTGTTGTGTATAGGGTTGTGCTGGATGTAGTGTTTTAGGGTTTAGGGTAGTGCAGTGGTGTTTGTGTATAGTAGGGGTTTGTGCTGGGGGTAGTGTTTTAGGGTTTAGTGTAGTGCAGTGGTGTTTGTGTAGTGTAGGGGGTAGTGTTTTAGGGTTTAGGGTAGTGCAGTGGTGTTTGCGTAGTGTAGGGGGTCATGCTGGGGGTAGTGTTTTAGATTTTAGGGTAGTGCAGTGGTGTTTTTGTAGTGTAGGGGGTCGTGTCTTAGGGTTTAGTGTAGTGCAGTTGTGTTTGTGTAGTGTAGCGGGTCGTGTTTTAGGGTTTAGGGTAGTGCAGTGGTGTTTGGGTAGTATAGAGGGTCGTGCTGGTGGTAGTGTTTTAGGGTTTAGTGTAGTGCAGTCGTGTTTGTGTAGTGTAGGGGGTAGGGTTTTAGGGTTTACGGTAGTGCAGTGGGGTTTGTGTAGTGTAGGGGGTCTCGCTGGGGGTAGTGTTTTAGAGTTTGGTGTAGTGCTGTGGTGTTTGTGTAGTATAGGGGGTTGCGTTTTAGGGTTTAGGGTAGTGCAGTTGTGTTTGGGTAGTGTAGGGGGTCATGCTCGGGGTAGTGTTTTAGAGTTTAGGGTAGTGCAGTTGTGTTTGGGTAGTGTAGGGGTTTGTGCTGGGGGTAGTGTTTTAGGGTTTAGGCTAGCGCAGTGGTGTTTGGGTAGTGTAGGCGGTCGTGCTGTTGGTAGAGTTTTAGGGTTTAGGGTAGCGCAGTGGTTTTTGAGTAGTGTAGGGGGTTGTGCTGGGGGTACTGTTTTAGGGTTAATGGTAGCGCAGTGGTGTTTGTGTAGTGTAGGGGGTCGTGCTGGGGGAGTGTTTTAGGGTTTAGGGTAGCGCAGTGGTGTTTGTTTAGTATAGGGGTCGTGCTGGGGGTAGTGTTTTAGGGTTTAAGGTAGCACAGTGGTGTTTGTGTAGTGTAGGAGGTCATGCTGGGGGTAGTTTTTTGGGTTTAGGGTAGCGCAGTGGTGTTTGGTTAGCGTAGGGGGTCATGCTGGGGGTAGTGTGTTAGGGTTTATGGTGGTAGAGTGGTGTTTGTGTCGTGTAGGGGGTCGTTTCTGGGGTTTAGGGTAGTGCAGTGTTGTTTGGTAGTGTAGGGGGTCATGCTGGGGGTAGATTTAGGGTAGTGCAGTTGTGTTTGGGTAGTGTAGGGGGTCATGCTGGGGGTAGTGTGTTAGGGTTTAGGGTAGTGCAGTGGTGTTTGGGTAGTGTAGGGGGTCGTGCTGTGGGTAGATTTAGGGTTTAGGGTAGTGCAGTGGTGTTTGTGTTGTGTAGGGGGTCGTGCTGGGGGTAGTGTTTTAGGGTTTAGGGTAGTGCAGTGGTGTTTGTGTTGTGTAGGGGGTCGTGCTGGGGGTAGTGTTTTAGGGTTTAGGGTAGTGCAGTGGTGTTTGGGTAGTGTTGGTGGTCGTGCTGGGGTCAATTTAGGGTGTAGGGTAGTGCAGTGGTTGTTGTGTAGGGGGTCGTGCTGGGGGTAGTGTTTTAGGGTTTAGGCTAGCGCAGTGGTGTTTGGGTAGTGTAGGCGGTCGTGCTGTTGGTAGAGTTTTAGGGTTTAGGGTAGCGCAGTGGTTTTTGGGTAGTGTAGGGGGTTGTGCTGGGGGTACTGTTTTAGGGTTAATGGTAGCGCAGTGGTGTTTGTGTAGTGTAGGGGGTCATGCTGGGGGTAGTGTATTAGGGTTAAGGGTAGCGCAGTGGTGTTTGGGTAGCGTAGGGGGTCGTGCTGGGGTAGTGTTTTAGGGTTTAGGGTAGATTAGTGGTGTTTGGGAAGTGTAGGGGTATTGCTGGGGGTAGTGTTTTAGGGTTTAGGGTAGTGCAGTGGTGTTTGGGTAGTGTAGGGGGTCATGCTTGGGGTAGTGTTTTAGAGTTTAGGGTAGTGCAGTGGTGTTTGGGTAGTGTAGGGGTTTGTGCTGGGGGTAGTGTTTTAGGGTTTAGGCTAGCGCAGTGGGGTTTGGGTAGTGTAGGCGATCGTGCTGTTGGTAGTGTTTTAGGGTTTAGGGTAGCGCAGTGGTTTTTGGGTAGTGTAGGCGTTTGTGCTGGGGGTACTGTTTTAGGGTTAATGGTAGCGCAGTGGTGTTTGTGTAGTGTAGGGGGTCGTGCTGGGGGAGTGTTTTAGGGTTTAGGGTAGCGCAGTGGTGTTTGTTTAGTATAGGGGGTCGTGCTGGGGGTAGTGTTTTAGGGTTTAGGGTAGCAGAGTGGTGTTTGTGTAGTGTAGGAGGTCATGCTGGGGGTAGTGTTTTAGGGTTTAGGGTAGCGCAGTGGTGTTTGGTTAGCGTAGGGGGTCATGATGGGGGTAGTGTGTTAGGGTTTATGGTGGTAGAGTGGTGTTTGTGTCGTGTAGGGGGTAGTTTTTAGGGTTTAGGGTAGTGCAGTGTTGTTTGGTAGTGTAGGGGGTCATGCTGGGGGTAGATTTAGGGTAGTGCAGTTGTGTTTGGGTTGTGGCGGGGGTCATGATGGGGGTAGTGTGTTAGGGTTTAGGGTAGTGCAGTGGTGTTTGGGTAGTGTAGGGGGTCGTGCTGTGGGTAAATTTAGGGTTTAGGGTAGTGCATTGGTGTTTGTGTTGTGTAGGGGGTCGTGCTGGGGGTAGTTTTTTAGGGTTTAGGGTAGTGCAGTGGTGTTTGGGTAGTGTTGGTGGTCATGCTGGGGTCGATTTAGGTTTTCGGGTAGTGCAGTGGTGTTTGTGTTGTGTAGGGCGTCGTGCTGGGGGTAGTGTTTTAGGGTTTAGGGTAGTGCAGTGGTGTTTGGGTAGTGTTGGTGGTCGTGCTGGTGTCGATTTAGGGTTTAGGGTAGTGCAGTGGTTGTTGTGTAGGGGGTCGTGCTGGGGGTAGAGTTTTAGGGTTTAGGGTAGCGCAGTGGTGTTTGTGTAGTTTTGGGGTAGTGCTGGGGGTAGTGTTTTAGGGTTTAGGGTAGCGCATTGGTGTTTGTGTAGTGTAGGGGGTAGTGCTGGGGGTGGTGTTTTAGGGTTTAGGGTAGCGCATTGGTGTTTGTGTAGTGTAGGGGGTCATACTGGGGGGAGTGTTTTAGGGTTTAGCATAGTGCAGTGGTGTTTGGGTAGTGTAGGGCGTCATGCTGGGGTTAGATTTAGGGTAGTGCAGTGGTGTTTGTGTTGTGTATGGGGTTGTGCTGGACGTAGTGTTTTAGGGTTTAGGGTAGTGCAGTGGTGTTTGTGTAGTGTAGGGGTTTGTGCTGGGGTAGTGTTTTAGGGTTTAGTGTAGTGCAGTGGTGTTTGTTGGTGTTGTAGGGGGTAGTGTTTTAGGGTGTAGGGTAGTGCAGTGGTGTTTGCGTAGTGTAGGGGGTCATGCTGGGGGTAGTGTTTTAGATTTTAGGGTAGTGCAGTGGTGTTTTTGTAGTGTAGGGGGTCGTGTCATAGGGTTTAGGGTAGTGCAGTTGTGTTTGTGTAGTGTAGCGGGTCGTGTTTTAGGGTTTAGGGTAGTGCAGTGGTGTTTGGGTAGTATAGGGGGTCGTGCTGGTGGTAGTGTTTTAGGGTTTAGTGTAGTGCAGTCGTGTTTGTGTAGTGTAGGGGGTAGTGTTTTAGGGTTTAGGGTAGTGCAGTGGGGTTTGTGTAGTGTAGGGGGTCTCGCTGGGGGTAGTGTTTTAGAGTTTGGTGTAGTGCTGTGGTGTTTGTGTAGTATAGGGGGTTGTGTTTTAGGGTTTAGGGTAGTGCAGTTGTGTTTGGGTAGTGTAGGGGGTCATGCTCGGGGTAGTGTTTTAGAGTTTAGGGTAGTGCAGTGGTGTTTGGGTAGTGTAGGGGTTTGTGCTGAGGGGAGTGTTTTAGGGTTTATGGTGGTAGAGTGGTGTTTGTGTCGTGTAGGGGGTAGTTTTTAGGGTTTAGGGTAGTGCAGTGTTGTTTGGTAGTGTAGGGGGTCATGCTGGGGGTAGATTTAGGGTAGTGTAGTTGTGTTTGGGTTGTGGCGGGGGTCATGATGGGGGTAGTGTGTTAGGGTTTAGGGTAGTGCAGTGGTGTTTGGGTAGTGTAGGGGGTCGTGCTGTGGGTAGATTTAGGGTTTACGGTAGTGCAGTGGTGTTTGTGTTGTGTAGGGGGTCGTGCTGGGGGTAGTTTTTTAGGGTTTAGGGTAGTGCAGTGGTGTTTGGGTAGTGTTGGTGGTCATGCTGGGGTCGATTTAGGTTTTCGGGTAGTGCAGTGGTGTTTGTGTTGTGTAGGGCGTCGTGCTGGGGTAGTGTTTTAGGGTTTAGGGTAGTGCAGTGGTGTTTGGGTAGTGTTGGTGGTCGTGCTGGTGTCGATTTAGGGTTTAGGGTAGTGCAGTGGTTGTTGTGTAGGGGGTCGTGCTGGGGGTAGAGTTTTAGGGTTTAGGGTAGCGCAGTGGTGTTTGTGTAGTGTTGGGGTAGTGCTGGGGGTAGTGTTTTAGGGTTTAGGGTAGCGCATTGGTGTTTGTGTAGTGTAGGGGGTAGTGCTGGGGGTGGTGTTTTAGGGTTTAGGGTAGCGCATTGGTGTTTGTGTAGTGTAGGGGGTCATACTGGGGGGAGTGTTTTAGGGTTTAGCATAGTGCAGTGGTGTTTGGGTAGTGTAGGGCGTCATGCTGGGGTTAGATTTAGGGTAGTGCAGTGGTGTTTGTGTTGTGTATGGGGTTGTGCTGGACGTAGTGTTTTAGGGTTTAGGGTAGTGCAGTGGTGTTTGTGTAGTGTAGGGGTTTGTGCTGGGGTAGTGTTTTAGGGTTTAGTGTAGTGCAGTGGTGTTTGTTGGTGTTGTAGGGGGTAGTGTTTTAGGGTGTAGGGTAGTGCAGTGGTGTTTGCGTAGTGTAGGGGGTCATGCTGGGGGTAGTGTTTTAGATTTTAGGGTAGTGCAGTGGTGTTTTTGTAGTGTAGGGGGTCGTGTCATAGGGTTTAGGGTAGTGCAGTTGTGTTTGTGTAGTGTAGCGTGTCGTGTTTTAGGGTTTAGGGTAGTGCAGTGGTGTTTGGGTAGTATAGGGGGTCGTGCTGGTGGTAGTGTTTTAGGGTTTAGTGTAGTGCAGTCGTGTTTGTGTAGTGTAGGGGGTAGTGTTTTAGGGTTTAGGGTAGTGCAGTGGGGTTTGTGTAGTGTAGGGGGTCTCGCTGGGGGTAGTGTTTTAGAGTTTGGTGTAGTGCTGTGGTGTTTGTGTAGTATAGGGGGTTGTGTTTTAGGGTTTAGGGTAGTGCAGTTGTGTTTGGGTAGTGTAGGGGGTCATGCTCGGGGTAGTGTTTTAGAGTTTAGGGTAGTGCAGTGGTGTTTGGGTAGTGTAGGGGTTTGTGCTGAGGGGAGTGTTTTAGGGTTTATGGTGGTAGAGTGGTGTTTGTGTCGTGTAGGGGGTAGTTTTTAGGGTTTAGGGTAGTGCAGTGTTGTTTGGTAGTGTAGGGGGTCATGCTGGGGGTAGATTTAGGGTAGTGTAGTTGTGTTTGGGTTGTGGCGGGGGTCATGATGGGGGTAGTGTGTTAGGGTTTAGGGTAGTGCAGTGGTGTTTGGGTAGTGTAGGGGGTCGTGCTGTGGGTAGATTTAGGGTTTAGGGTAGTGCAGTGGTGTTTGTGTTGTGTAGGGGGTCGTGCTGGGGGTAGTTTTTTAGGGTTTAGGGTAGTGCAGTGGTGTTTGGGTAGTGTTGGTGGTCATGCTGGGGTCGATTTAGGTTTTCGGGTAGTGCAGTGGTGTTTGTGTTGTGTAGGGCGTCGTGCTGGGGTAGTGTTTTAGGGTTTAGGGTAGTGCAGTGGTGTTTGGGTAGTGTTGGTGGTCGTGCTGGTGTCGATTTAGGGTTTAGGGTAGTGCAGTGGTTGTTGTGTAGGGGGTCGTGCTGGGGGTAGAGTTTTAGGGTTTAGGGTAGCGCAGTGGTGTTTGTGTAGTGTTGGGGTAGTGCTGGGGGTAGTGTTTTAGGGTTTAGGGTAGCGCATTGGTGTTTGTGTAGTGTAGGGGGTAGTGCTGGGGGTGGTGTTTTAGGGTTTAGGGTAGCGCATTGGTGTTTGTGTAGTGTAGGGGGTCATACTGGGGGGAGTGTTTTAGGGTTTAGCATAGTGCAGTGGTGTTTGGGTAGTGTAGGGCGTCATGCTGGGGTTAGATTTAGGGTAGTGCAGTGGTGTTTGTGTTGTGTATGGGGTTGTGCTGGACGTAGTGTTTTAGGGTTTAGGGTAGTGCAGTGGTGTTTGTGTAGTGTAGGGGTTTGTGCTGGGGTAGTGTTTTAGGGTTTAGTGTAGTGCAGTGGTGTTTGTTGGTGTTGTAGGGGGTAGTGTTTTAGGGTGTAGGGTAGTGCAGTGGTGTTTGCGTAGTGTAGGGGGTCATGCTGGGGGTAGTGTTTTAGATTTTAGGGTAGTGCAGTGGTGTTTTTGTAGTGTAGGGGGTCGTGTCATAGGGTTTAGGGTAGTGCAGTTGTGTTTGTGTAGTGTAGCGGGTCGTGTTTTAGGGTTTAGGGTAGTGCAGTGGTGTTTGGGTAGTATAGGGGGTCGTGCTGGTGGTAGTGTTTTAGGGTTTAGTGTAGTGCAGTCGTGTTTGTGTAGTGTAGGGGGTAGTGTTTTAGGGTTTAGGGTAGTGCAGTGGGGTTTGTGTAGTGTAGGGGGTCTCGCTGGGGGTAGTGTTTTAGAGTTTGGTGTAGTGCTGTGGTGTTTGTGTAGTATAGGGGGTTGTGTTTTAGGGTTTAGGGTAGTGCAGTTGTGTTTGGGTAGTGTAGGGGGTCATGCTCGGGGTAGTGTTTTAGAGTTTAGGGTAGTGCAGTGGTGTTTGGGTAGTGTAGGGGTTTGTGCTGAGGGGAGTGTTTTAGGGTTTAGGCTAGCGCAGTGGTGTTTAGGTAGTGTAGGCGGTCGTGCTGTTGGTAGTGTTTTAGGGTTTAGGGTAGCGCAGTGGTTTTTGGGTAGTGTAGGGGGTTGTGCTGGGGGTACTGTTTTAGGGTTAATGGTAGCGCAGTGGTGTTTGTGTAGTGTAGGGGGTTGTGCTGGGTGAGTGTTTTAGAGTTTAGGGTAGCGCAGTGGTGTTAGTTTAGTATAGGGGGTCGTGCTGGGGGTAGTGTTTTAGGGTTTAGGGTAGCACAGTGGTGTTTGTGTAGTGTAGGAGGTCATGCTGGGGGTAGTGTTTTGGGTTTAGGGTAGCGCAGTGGTGTTTGGTTAGCGTAGGGGGTCATGCTGGGGGTAGTGTGTTAGGGTTTATGGTGGTAGAGTGGTGTTTGTGTCGTGTAGGGGGTCGTTTCTAGGGTTTAGGGTAGTGCAGTGTTGTTTGGTAGTGTAGGGGGTCATGCTGGGGGTAGATTTAGGGTAGTGCAGTTGTGTTTGGGTAGTGTAGGGGGTCATGCTGGGGGTAGTGTGTTAGGTTTTAGGGTAGTGCAGTGGTGTTTGGGTAGTGTAGGGGGTCGTGCTGTGGGTAGATTTAAGGTTTAGGGTAGTGCAGTGGTGTTTGTGTTGTGTAGGGGGTCGTGCTGGGGATAGTGTTTTAGTGTAGTGCAGTGGTGTTTGGGTAGTGTTGGTGGTCATGCTGGGGTTGATTTAGGGTTACGGGTAGTGCAGTGGTGTTTGTGTTGTGTAGGGGGTCGTGCTGGGGGTAGTATTTTAGGGTTTAGGGTAGTGAAGTGGTGTTTGGGTAGTGTTGGTGGTCGTGCTGGGGTAGATTTAGGGTTTAGGGTAGTGCAGTGGTTGTTGTGTAGGGGGTCGTGCTGGGGGTAGAGTTTTAGGGTTTAAAGTAGTGCAGTGGTGTTTGTGTAGTGTAGGGGATCATGTTCAGGGTTTAGGGTAGTGTAGTGGTGTTTGTGTAGTGTAGGGGGTCGTGTTTTAGGGTTCAGGGTAGTGCAGTGGTGTTTGGGTAGTGTAAGGGGTCGTGTTTTAGGGTTGAGGGTAGTACAGTGGTGGTTGGGTAGTGTGGGGGGTCGTGCTGGGGGTAGATTTAGGGTTTAGGGTAGTGCAGTGATTTTCGGGTACTGTAGGGGGTCATGTTGGGTGTAGCGTTTTAGGGTTTAGGGTAGCGCAGTGGTTTTTGTGTAGTGTAGGGGTCGTGCTGGGGGAGTGTTTTAGGGTTTAGGGTAGCGCAGTGATGTTTGTTTAGTATAGGGGGTCGTGCTGGGGGTAGTGTTTTAGGGTTTAGGGTAGCTCAGTGGTGTTTGGTTAGCGTAGGGGGTCATGCTAGTGGTAATGTTTTAGGGTTTAAGGTAGTGCAGTGGTGTTTGGGTAGTGTAGGTGGTGGTGCGGGCGTAGATTTAGGGTTTAGGGTAGCGCAGTGATGTTTGGGTAGCGTAGTGGGTCATGCTGGGGGTAGTGTATTAGGGTTAAGGGTAGCGCAGTGGTGTTTGGGTAGCGTAGGGGGTCGTGCTGGGGTAGTGTTTTAGGGTTTAGGGTAGCACAGTTGTGTTTGGGAAGTGTAGGGGTATTGCTGGGGGTAGTGTTTTAGGGTTTAGGGTAGCGCAGTGGTGTTTGTGTAGTGTTGAGGTTCGTGCTGGGGGTAGTGTTTTAGGGTTTAGCGTAGTGCAGTGGTGTTTGGGTAGTGTAGGGGGTTGTGTTTTAGGGTTTAGGGTAGTGCAGTGGTGTTTGTGTTGTGTAGGGGGTCATGCTGGGGGTAGTGTTTTAGATTTTAGGGTAGTACAGTGGTGTTTTTGTAGTGTAGGGGGTCGTGTTTAAGGGTTTAGGCTAGTGCAGTGGTGTTTGGGTAGTGTAGGGGGTCATGCTGGTGGTAGTGTTTTTAGGGTTTAGGGTAGTGCAGTGGTGTTTGTGTAGTATAGGTGGTAGTGTTTTAGGGTTTAGGGTAGTGCAGTGGTGTTTGGGAAGTGTAGGGGGTCGTGCTGGGGGTAGTGTTTTAGGGTTTGGTGTAGTGCAGTGGTGTATGTGTAGTGTAGGGGGTCGTGTTTTATTGTTTAGGGTAGCACAGTGGTGTTTGGGTAGTGTAGGGGGTCATGCTGGGGGTAGTGTTTTAGATTTTATGGTAGTGCAATGGTGTTTTTGTAGTGTAGGGGGTCGTGTTTTAGGGTTTAGGGTAGAGCAGTTGTGTTAGGGTAGTGTAGGGGGTCGTGTTTTAGGGTTTAGGGTAGCGCAGTGGTGTTTGGGTAGTGTAGGGGTAGTGCTGGGGGTAGTGTTTTAGGGTTTAGGGTAGCGCAGTGGTGTTTGTGTAGTGTTAGGGGTAGTGCTGGGGGTAGTGTTTTAGGGTTTAGGGTAGCACATTAGTGTTTGTGTAGTGTAGGGGGTCATACTGGGGGGAGTGTTTTAGGGTTTAGCATAGTGCAGTGGTGTTTGGGTAGTGTAGGGGGTCATGCTGGGGTTAGATTTAGGGTAGTGCAGTGGTGTTTGTATAGTGTATGGGGTTGTGATGGATGTAGTGTTTTAGGGTTTAGGGTAGTGCAGTGGTGATTATGTAGTGTAGGGGTTTGTGCTGGGGGTAGTGTTTTAGGGTTTAGTGTAGTGCAGTGGTGTTTGTGTAGTGTAGGGGGTAGTGTTTTAGGGTTTAGGGTAGTGCAGTGGTGTTTGCGTAGTATAGGGGGTCATGCTGGGGTAGTGTTTTAGATTTTAGGGTAGTGCAGTGGTGTTTTTGTAGTGCAGGGGGTCGTGTTTTAGGGTTTAGGTAGTGCAGTTGTGTTTGTGTAGTGTAGCGGGTCGTGTTTTAGGATTTAGGGTAGTGCAGTGGTGTTTGGGTAGTATAGGGGGTCATGCTGGTGGTAGTGTTTTAGGGTTTAGTGTAGTGCAGTGGTGTTTGTGTAGTGTAGGGGGTAGTGTTTTAGTGTTTTAGGTTTTAGGGTAGTGCAGTGGTGTTTGTGTAGTGTAGGGGGTCTAGCTGGGGGTAGTGTTTTAGAGTTTGGTGTAGTGCAGTGGTGTTTGTGTAGTATAGGGGGTTGTGTTTTAGGGTTTAGGGTAGTGCAGTTGTGTTGGGGTTGTGTAGGGGGTCATGCTCGGGGTAGTGTTTTAGAGTTTAGGGTAGTGCAGTGGTATTTGGGTAGTGTAGGGGTTTGTGCTGGTGGTAGTGTTTTAGGGTTTAGGGTCATGCAGTGGTGTTTGTGTAGTGTAGGGGGTCATGCTGGGGGTAGGGTAGCGCAGTGTTGTTTGTGTACTGTTGGGGTAGTTCTGGGGGTAGTGTTTTAAGGTTTAGGGTATCGCCGTGGTGTTTATGTAGTGTAGGGGGTCATACTGAGGGTAGTGTTTTAGGGTTTAGCGTAGTGCAGTGGTGTTTGTGTAGTCTAGGGGGTCGTGTTTAAGGGTTTAGGGTTGTGCAGTGGTGTTTGCGTAGTGTAGGGGGTCGTGCTGGTGGTAGTGTTTTTAGGGTTTAGGGTAGTGCAGTGGTGTTTGTGTAGTATAGGGGGTAGTGTTTTAGGGTTTAGGGTAGTGCAGTGGTGTATGCGTAGTGTAGGGGTTGTGTTTTATGGTTTAGAGTAGCGCAGTGGTGTTTGTGTAGTGTGGGGGTAGTGCTGCGGGTAGTGTTTTAGGGTTTAGGGTAGCGCTGTGGTGTTTCTGTAGCCTAGGGGGTCGTACTGGGGGTAGTGTTTTAGGTTTTAGCGTAGTTCAGTGGTGTTTGGGTAGTGTAGGGGGTGGTGCTGGGGTAGATTTAGGGTTTAGGTGAGTGCAGTGGTGTGTGTGTAGTGTATGGGGTCAAGCTGGGGGTAGTGTTTTAGGGTTTAGGGTAGTGCAGTGGTGTTTGTGTAGTCTAGGGGTTCGTACTGGGGTAGTTTTTTAGGGTTTAGTGTAGTGCAGTGGTGTTTGTGTAGTGTAGGGGGTCATGCTGGGGGTAGTGTTTTAGATTTTAGGGTAGTGCAGTGGTAGTGCTGGGGGTAGTGTTTTAGGGTTTAGGGTAGCGCAGTGGTGTTTGTGTAGTGTAGGGGGTCATACTGCGTGTCGTGTTTGAGGGTTTAGCGTTGTGCAGATGTGTTTGGGTAGTGTAGGGGGTCGTGCTGTGGTTAGATTTAGGGTAGTGCAGTGGTGTTTGTGTAGTGTATGGTGTTATGCTGGACGTGGTGTTTTAGGGTTTAGGGTAGCGCAGTGGTGTTTGTGTAGTGTAGGGGTTCGTGCTGGGGGTAGTGTTTTAGGGTTTAGTGTAGTGCAGTGGTGTTTGTGTAGTGAAGGGGGTAGTGTTTTATGGTTTAGGGTAGTGTAGTTGTGTTTGTGTAGTGTAGGGGGTCATGCTGGGGGTAGTGTTTTACATTTTAGGGTAGTGCAGTGGTGTTTTTGTAGTGTAGGGGGTATTGTTTTAGGGTTTAGGGTAGTGCAGTGATTTTTGTGTGGTGTAGGGGGTCTAGCGGGGGGTAGTGTTTTAGAGTTTGGTGTAGTGCAGTGGTGTTTGTGTAGTATAGGGGGTCGTGTTTTAGGGTTTAGGGTAGTGCAGTTTTGTTGGGGAGTGTAGGGGGTCATGCTCGGGGTAGTGTTATAGGGTTTCGGGTAGTGCAGTGGTGTTTGGGTAGTGTAGGGGTTTGTGCTGGTGGTAGTGTTTTAGGGTTAGGGGTCATCCAGTCGTGTTTGTGTAGTGTAGGGGGTCATGCTGGGGGTAGGTTTAGGGTTTAGGGTAGTGCAGTGGTGTTTGTGTAGTGTAGAGGGTCGTGTTTAGGGCTTAGGGTAGTGCAGTGGTGTTTGGTTGTGTAGGTGGTCATGTTGGGTGTAGATTTAGGGATTAGGGTAGTGCAGTGGTGTTTGTGTAGTGTTGGGTGTAGTGCTGGGTTAGTGCTTTAGGGTTTAGGGTAGTGTAGTGGTGTTTGTGTAGTGAAGGGGGTCGTGTTTTAGGGTTTAGGGTACTGCAGTGGTGTTTGGGTAGTTTAAGTGGTCGTGTTTTAGGGTTGAGGGTAGTACAGTGGTGTTTGAGTACTGTAGGGGGTCATGCTGGGGGTAGTGTTTTAGGGTTTAGTGTAGCGCAGTGATGTTTGGGTAGTGTAGGCGGTCGTGCTGTGGGCAGTGTTTTAGGGTTTAGGGTAGCGCAGTGGTGTTTGTGTAGTGTAGGGGGTCATGCTGGGGGTAGTGTTTTAGGGTTTAGGGTAGCACAGTGGTGTTTGAGTAGTGTAGGGAGTAGTGCTGGGGGTAGTGTTTTAGGGTTTAGGGTAGCGCAGTGGTGTTTGTGTACTGTTGGAGGTAGTGCTGAGGGTAGTGTTTTAAGGTATAGGGTAGCGCAGTGGTGTTTCTGTAGTGTAGGGGGTCATACTGAGGGTAGTGTTTTAGGGTTTAGCGTAGTACAGTGGTGTTTGGGTAGTGTAGGGGGTAGTGTTTTAGGGTTTAGGGTAGTGCAGTGGTGTTTGTGTAGTGCAGGGGGTCATGCTGGGGGTATTGTTTTAGATTTTAGGGTAGTACAGTGGTGTTTTTGTAGTGTAGGGGGTTGTGTTTAAGGGTTTAGGGTAGTGCAGTGGTGATTGTGTAGTATAGGGGGTAGTGTTTTAGGGTTTAGGGTAGTGCAGTGGTGTTTGGGATGTGTAGGGGGTTGTGCTGGGGGTAGTGTTTTAGGGTTTGGTGTAGTGCAGTGGAATATGTGTATTGTAGGGGGTCGTGTTTTAGAGTTTAGGGTAGTGCAGTGGTGTTTTGATAGTGTAGAGGTAGTGCTAGGGGTAGTGTTTTAGGGTTTAGGGTAGAGCAGTGGTGTTTGTGTAGTGTTGGGGTAGTGCTGCGGGTAGTGTTTTAGGGTTTAGGGTAGCGCAGTGGTGTTTCTGTAGTGTAGGGAGTCGTACTGGGGTAGTGTTTTAGGTTTTAGCGTAGTGCAGTGGTGTTTGGGTAGTGTAGTGGGTGGTGCTGGGGTAGATTTAGGGTTTAGGGTAGTGCAGTGGTGTTTGTGTAGTGTATGGGGTCAAGCTGGGGGTAGTGTTTTAGGGTTAAGGGTAGCGTAGTGGTGTTTGGGTAGTGTAGGGGGTCGTGCTGTGGGTAGATTTAAGGTTTAGGGTAGTGCAGTGGTGTTTGTGTTGTGTAGGGGGTCGTGCTGGGGATAGTGTTTTAGTGTAGTGCAGTGGTGTTTGGGTAGTGTTGGTGGTCATGCTGGGGTTGATTTAGGGTTACGGGTAGTGCAGTGGTGTTTGTGTTGTGTAGGGGGTCGTGCTGGGGGTAGTATTTTAGGGTTTAGGGTAGTGAAGTGGTGTTTGGGTAGTGTTGGTGGTCGTGCTGGGGTAGATTTAGGGTTTAGGGTAGTGCAGTGGTTGTTGTGTAGGGGGTCGTGCTGGGGGTAGAGTTTTAGGGTTTAAAGTAGTGCAGTGGTGTTTGTGTAGTGTAGGGGATCATGTTCAGGGTTTAGGGTAGTGTAGTGGTGTTTGTGTAGTGTAGGGGGTCGTGTTTTAGGGTTCAGGGTAGTGCAGTGGTGTTTGGGTAGTGTAAGGGGTCGTGTTTTAGGGTTGAGGGTAGTACAGTGGTGGTTGGGTAGTGTGGGGGGTCGTGCTGGGGGTAGATTTAGGGTTTAGGGTAGTGCAGTGATTTTTGGGTACTGTAGGGGGTCATGTTGGGTGTAGCGTTTTAGGGTTTAGGGTAGCGCAGTGGTTTTTGTGTAGTGTAGGGGTCGTGCTGGGGGAGTGTTTTAGGGTTTAGGGTAGCGCAGTGATGTTTGTTTAGTATAGGGGGTCGTGCTGGGGGTAGTGTTTTAGGGTTTAGGGTAGCTCAGTGGTGTTTGGTTAGCGTAGGGGGTCATGCTAGTGGTAATGTTTTAGGGTTTAAGGTAGTGCAGTGGTGTTTGGGTAGTGTAGGTGGTGGTGCGGGCGTAGATTTAGGGTTTAGGGTAGCGCAGTGATGTTTGGGTAGCGTAGTGGGTCATGCTGGGGGTAGTGTATTAGGGTTAAGGGTAGCGCAGTGGTGTTTGGGTAGCGTAGGGGGTCGTGCTGGGGTAGTGTTTTAGGGTTTAGGGTAGCACAGTTGTGTTTGGGAAGTGTAGGGGTATTGCTGGGGGTAGTGTTTTAGGGTTTAGGGTAGCGCAGTGGTGTTTGTGTAGTGTTGAGGTTCGTGCTGGGGGTAGTGTTTTAGGGTTTAGCGTAGTGCAGTGGTGTTTGGGTAGTGTAGGGGGTTGTGTTTTAGGGTTTAGGGTAGTGCAGTGGTGTTTGTGTTGTGTAGGGGGTCATGCTGGGGGTAGTGTTTTAGATTTTAGGGTAGTACAGTGGTGTTTTTGTAGTGTAGGGGGTCGTGTTTAAGGGTTTAGGCTAGTGCAGTGGTGTTTGGGTAGTGTAGGGGGTCATGCTGGTGGTAGTGTTTTTAGGGTTTAGGGTAGTGCAGTGGTGTTTGTGTAGTATAGGTGGTAGTGTTTTAGGGTTTAGGGTAGTGCAGTGGTGTTTGGGAAGTGTAGGGGGTCGTGCTGGGGGTAGTGTTTTAGGGTTTGGTGTAGTGCAGTGGTGTATGTGTAGTGTAGGGGGTCGTGTTTTATTGTTTAGGGTAGCACAGTGGTGTTTGGGTAGTGTAGGGGGTCATGCTGGGGGTAGTGTTTTAGATTTTATGGTAGTGCAATGGTGTTTTTGTAGTGTAGGGGGTCGTGTTTTAGGGTTTAGGGTAGAGCAGTTGTGTTAGGGTAGTGTAGGGGGTCGTGTTTTAGGGTTTAGGGTAGCGCAGTGGTGTTTGGGTAGTGTAGGGGTAGTGCTGGGGGTAGTGTTTTAGGGTTTAGGGTAGCGCAGTGGTGTTTGTGTAGTGTTAGGGGTAGTGCTGGGGGTAGTGTTTTAGGGTTTAGGGTAGCACATTGGTGTTTGTGTAGTGTAGGGGGTCATACTGGGGGGAGTGTTTTAGGGTTTAGCATAGTGCAGTGGTGTTTGGGTAGTGTAGGGGGTCATGCTGGGGTTAGATTTAGGGTAGTGCAGTGGTGTTTGTATAGTGTATGGGGTTGTGATGGATGTAGTGTTTTAGGGTTTAGGGTAGTGCAGTGGTGATTATGTAGTGTAGGGGTTTGTGCTGGGGGTAGTGTTTTAGGGTTTAGTGTAGTGCAGTGGTGTTTGTGTAGTGTAGGGGGTAGTGTTTTAGGGTTTAGGGTAGTGCAGTGGTGTTTGCGTAGTATAGGGGGTCATGCTGGGGTAGTGTTTTAGATTTTAGGGTAGTGCAGTGGTGTTTTTGTAGTGCAGGGGGTCGTGTTTTAGGGTTTAGGTAGTGCAGTTGTGTTTGTGTAGTGTAGCGGGTCGTGTTTTAGGATTTAGGGTAGTGCAGTGGTGTTTGGGTAGTATAGGGGGTCATGCTGGTGGTAGTGTTTTAGGGTTTAGTGTAGTGCAGTGGTGTTTGTGTAGTGTAGGGGGTAGTGTTTTAGTGTTTTAGGTTTTAGGGTAGTGCAGTGGTGTTTGTGTAGTGTAGGGGGTCTAGCTGGGGGTAGTGTTTTAGAGTTTGGTGTAGTGCAGTGGTGTTTGTGTAGTATAGGGGGTTGTGTTTTAGGGTTTAGGGTAGTGCAGTTGTGTTGGGGTTGTGTAGGGGGTCATGCTCGGGGTAGTGTTTTAGAGTTTAGGGTAGTGCAGTGGTATTTGGGTAGTGTAGGGGTTTGTGCTGGTGGTAGTGTTTTAGGGTTTAGGGTCATGCAGTGGTGTTTGTGTAGTGTAGGGGGTCATGCTGGGGGTAGGGTAGCGCAGTGTTGTTTGTGTACTGTTGGGGTAGTTCTGGGGGTAGTGTTTTAAGGTTTAGGGTATCGCCGTGGTGTTTATGTAGTGTAGGGGGTCATACTGAGGGTAGTGTTTTAGGGTTTAGCGTAGTGCAGTGGTGTTTGTGTAGTCTAGGGGGTCGTGTTTAAGGGTTTAGGGTTGTGCAGTGGTGTTTGCGTAGTGTAGGGGGTCGTGCTGGTGGTAGTGTTTTTAGGGTTTAGGGTAGTGCAGTGGTGTTTGTGTAGTATAGGGGGTAGTGTTTTAGGGTTTAGGGTAGTGCAGTGGTGTATGCGTAGTGTAGGGGTTGTGTTTTATGGTTTAGAGTAGCGCAGTGGTGTTTGTGTAGTGTGGGGGTAGTGCTGCGGGTAGTGTTTTAGGGTTTAGGGTAGCGCTGTGGTGTTTCTGTAGCCTAGGGGGTCGTACTGGGGGTAGTGTTTTAGGTTTTAGCGTAGTTCAGTGGTGTTTGGGTAGTGTAGGGGGTGGTGCTGGGGTAGATTTAGGGTTTAGGTGAGTGCAGTGGTGTGTGTGTAGTGTATGGGGTCAAGCTGGGGGTAGTGTTTTAGGGTTTAGGGTAGTGCAGTGGTGTTTGTGTAGTCTAGGGGTTCGTACTGGGGTAGTTTTTTAGGGTTTAGTGTAGTGCAGTGGTGTTTGTGTAGTGTAGGGGGTCATGCTGGGGGTAGTGTTTTAGATTTTAGGGTAGTGCAGTGGTAGTGCTGGGGGTAGTGTTTTAGGGTTTAGGGTAGCGCAGTGGTGTTTGTGTAGTGTAGGGGGTCATACTGCGTGTCGTGTTTGAGGGTTTAGCGTTGTGCAGATGTGTTTGGGTAGTGTAGGGGGTCGTGCTGTGGTTAGATTTAGGGTAGTGCAGTGGTGTTTGTGTAGTGTATGGTGTTATGCTGGACGTGGTGTTTTAGGGTTTAGGGTAGCGCAGTGGTGTTTGTGTAGTGTAGGGGTTCGTGCTGGGGGTAGTGTTTTAGGGTTTAGTGTAGTGCAGTGGTGTTTGTGTAGTGAAGGGGGTAGTGTTTTATGGTTTAGGGTAGTGTAGTTGTGTTTGTGTAGTGTAGGGGGTCATGCTGGGGGTAGTGTTTTACATTTTAGGGTAGTGCAGTGGTGTTTTTGTAGTGTAGGGGGTATTGTTTTAGGGTTTAGGGTAGTGCAGTGATTTTTGTGTGGTGTAGGGGGTCTAGCGGGGGGTAGTGTTTTAGAGTTTGGTGTAGTGCAGTGGTGTTTGTGTAGTATAGGGGGTCGTGTTTTAGGGTTTAGGGTAGTGCAGTTTTGTTGGGGAGTGTAGGGGGTCATGCTCGGGGTAGTGTTATAGGGTTTCGGGTAGTGCAGTGGTGTTTGGGTAGTGTAGGGGTTTGTGCTGGTGGTAGTGTTTTAGGGTTAGGGGTCATCCAGTCGTGTTTGTGTAGTGTAGGGGGTCATGCTGGGGGTAGGTTTAGGGTTTAGGGTAGTGCAGTGGTGTTTGTGTAGTGTAGAGGGTCGTGTTTAGGGCTTAGGGTAGTGCAGTGGTGTTTGGTTGTGTAGGTGGTCATGTTGGGTGTAGATTTAGGGATTAGGGTAGTGCAGTGGTGTTTGTGTAGTGTTGGGTGTAGTGCTGGGTTAGTGCTTTAGGGTTTAGGGTAGTGTAGTGGTGTTTGTGTAGTGAAGGGGGTCGTGTTTTAGGGTTTAGGGTACTGCAGTGGTGTTTGGGTAGTTTAAGTGGTCGTGTTTTAGGGTTGAGGGTAGTACAGTGGTGTTTGAGTACTGTAGGGGGTCATGCTGGGGGTAGTGTTTTAGGGTTTAGTGTAGCGCAGTGATGTTTGGGTAGTGTAGGCGGTCGTGCTGTGGGCAGTGTTTTAGGGTTTAGGGTAGCGCAGTGGTGTTTGTGTAGTGTAGGGGGTCATGCTGGGGGTAGTGTTTTAGGGTTTAGGGTAGCACAGTGGTGTTTGAGTAGTGTAGGGAGTAGTGCTGGGGGTAGTGTTTTAGGGTTTAGGGTAGCGCAGTGGTGTTTGTGTACTGTTGGAGGTAGTGCTGAGGGTAGTGTTTTAAGGTATAGGGTAGCGCAGTGGTGTTTCTGTAGTGTAGGGGGTCATACTGAGGGTAGTGTTTTAGGGTTTAGCGTAGTACAGTGGTGTTTGGGTAGTGTAGGGGGTAGTGTTTTAGGGTTTAGGGTAGTGCAGTGGTGTTTGTGTAGTGCAGGGGGTCATGCTGGGGGTATTGTTTTAGATTTTAGGGTAGTACAGTGGTGTTTTTGTAGTGTAGGGGGTTGTGTTTAAGGGTTTAGGGTAGTGCAGTGGTGATTGTGTAGTATAGGGGGTAGTGTTTTAGGGTTTAGGGTAGTGCAGTGGTGTTTGGGATGTGTAGGGGGTTGTGCTGGGGGTAGTGTTTTAGGGTTTGGTGTAGTGCAGTGGAATATGTGTATTGTAGGGGGTCGTGTTTTAGAGTTTAGGGTAGTGCAGTGGTGTTTTGATAGTGTAGAGGTAGTGCTAGGGGTAGTGTTTTAGGGTTTAGGGTAGAGCAGTGGTGTTTGTGTAGTGTTGGGGTAGTGCTGCGGGTAGTGTTTTAGGGTTTAGGGTAGCGCAGTGGTGTTTCTGTAGTGTAGGGAGTCGTACTGGGGTAGTGTTTTAGGTTTTAGCGTAGTGCAGTGGTGTTTGGGTAGTGTAGTGGGTGGTGCTGGGGTAGATTTAGGGTTTAGGGTAGTGCAGTGGTGTTTGTGTAGTGTATGGGGTCAAGCTGGGGGTAGTGTTTTAGGGTTAAGGGTAGCGTAGTGGTGTTTGGGTAGTGTAGGAGGTCATGCTGGTGGTAGTGTTTTAGGGTTTATGGTTGTGCAGTGGTGTTTGTGTGGTGTAGGAGGTAGTGTTTTAGGGTTTAGAGTACTGCAGTGGTGTTTGTGTAGTCTAGGGGGTCTAGCTGGGGGTAGTGTTTTAGGGTTTGGTGTAGTGCAGTTTTGTTTGTGTAGTATAGAGGGTCGTGTTTTAGGGTTTAGGGTAGTGCAGTTGTGTTTTGCTAGTGTAGGGGGTCATGCTCGGGGTAGTGTTTTAGGGTTTAGGGTAGTGCAGTGGTGTTTGGGTAGTGTAGGGGTTCGTGCTGGTGGTCGTATTTTAGGGTTCAGGGTCATGCAGTGGTGTTTGTGTATTGTAGGGGGTCATGCTGGGGTAGATTTAGGGTAGTACAGTTGTGTTTGGGTAGTGTAGGGGGTCATGCTGGGGGTAGTGTGTTAGGGTTTAGGGTAGTGCAGTGGTGTTTGGGTAGTGTAGGGGGTCGTGCTGTGGGTAGATTTTGGGTTTAGGGTAGTGCAGTGGCGTTTGTGTTGTATAGGGGGTCGTGCTGGGGTAGATTTAGGGTTTAGGGTAGTGCAGTGGTGTTTGTGTTGTGTAGGGGGTCGTGCTGGGGTAGATTTAGGGTTTCGGGTAGTGCAGTGGTGTTTGTGTTGTGTAGGGGATCGTGCTGGGTTAGTGTTTTAGGGTTTAAGGTAGTGCAGTGGTGTTTGTGTCGTGTAGGGGGTCGTGTTTAGGGTTTAGGGTAGTGCAGTGGTGTTTGGTGGTGGAGGTGGTCATGCTGGGGGTAGATTTAGGGTTTAGGGTAGTGCAGTGGTGTTTGTGTAGTGTTGGGTGTAGTGCTGGGGATAGTGCTTTAGGATTGAGGGTAGCATAGTGGTGTTTGTGTAGTGTATGGGGTTGTTTTTTAGGGTTTAGGGTAGTGCAGTGGTGTTTGGGTAGTGTAAGGGGTCGTGTTTTAGGGTTGATGGTAGTATAGTGGTGTTTGGGTAGTGTAGGGGGTCATGCTGGGGATAGATTTAGGGTTTAGGGTAGTGCAGTGGTGTTCGGGTACTGTAGGGAGTCATGCTGGGGGTAGTGTTTTAGGGTTTAGGGTAGAGCTTTGGTGTTTGTTTAATATAGGTGGTCGTGCTGGTGGTAGTGTTTTAGGGTTTAGGGTAGCGCAGTGGTGTTTGTGTAGTGAAGGGGCTCATGTTGGAGGTAGTGTTTTAGTTTTTAGGGTAGCACAGTGGTGTTTGTGTAGTGTAGGGGGTCTTGCTGGGGCTAGTGTTTAGGGTTTAGGGTAGCGCAGTTGTGTTTGGATAGCATAGGGGGTCATGCTAGGGTTAGTGTTTTAGGGTTTAGGGTAGTGCAGTGGTGTTTGGGTAGCGTAGGTGGTGGTGCGGGCGGTAGATTTAGGGTTTAGGGTAGAGCAGTGGTGTTTGGGTAGTGTAGGGGGTCATGCTGGGGGTAGGGTTTTAGGGTTAAGGGTAGCTCAGTGGTGTTTGGGTTGCGTAAGGGGTCCTGCTGGGGGTAGTGTTTTAGGGTTTAGGGTAGCACAGTGGTGTTTGGGTAGTGTAGGGGGTAGTGCTGGTGGTAGTGTTTTATGGTTTAGGGTAGCGCAGTGGTGTTCATGTAGTGTTGGGGGTAGTGCTGGGGGTAGTGTTTTAGGGATTAGGGTAGCGCAGTTGTGTTTGTGTAGTGTAGGGGGTCATACTGAGAGTAGTGTTTTAGGGTTTAGCGTAGTGCAGTGGTGTTTGGGTAGTGGAGGGGGTAGTGTTTTAGGGTTTAGGGTAGTGCAGTGGTGTTTGTGTAGTGTAGGGGGTCATGCTGGGGGTAGTGTTTTAGATTTTAGGGTAGTACAGTGTTGTTTTTGTAGTGTAGAGGGTGGTGTTTAAGGGTTTAGGGTAGTGCAGTTGTTTTTGGGTAGTGTAGGGGTCGTGCTGGTGGTACTGTTTTTAGGGATTAGGGTAGTGCAGTGGTGTTTGTGTAGTATAGGGGGTAGTGTTTTAGGGTTTAGGGTAGTTCAGTCGTGTTTGGGTAGGGTAGGGGGTCGTGCTGGGGGTAGTGTTTTAGGGTTTGGTGTAGTGCAGTGGTGTATGTGTAGTGTAGGGGGTCGTGTTTTATGGTTTAGGGTAGCGCAGTGGTGTTTGGGTAGTGTAGGGGGTACTGCTGGGGGTAGTGTAATAGAGTTTAGGGTAGCGCTGTGGTGTTTGTGTAGTGTTGGGGTAATGCTGCGGGTAGTGTTTTAGGGTTTAGGGTAGCGCAGTGGTGTGTCTGTAGTGTAGGGGGTCCTACTTGGGGTAGTGTTTTAGGTTTTAGCATAGTGCAGTGGTGTTTGGGTAGTGTAGGGGGTCGTGCTGGGGTAGATTTAGGGTTTAGGGTATTGCAGTGGTGTTTGTGTAGTCTAGGGGTTCGTACTGGGGTAGTTTCTTAGGGTTTAGTGTAGTGCAGTGGTGTTTGTGTAGTGTAGAGGGGTAGTGTTTTAGGGTTTAGGGTAGTGCAGTGGTGTTTGTGTAGTGTAGGGGGTCATGCTGGGGGTAGTGTTTTAGATTTTATGGTAGTGCAGTTGTATTTTTGTAGTGTACGGGTTCGTGTTTTAGGGTTTAGGGTAGAGCAGTTGTGTTAGGGTAGTGTAGGGGGTCGTGTTTTAGGGTTTAGTGTAGTGCAGTGGTGTTTGGGTATTGTAGGGGGTCGTGCTGGGGATAGTGTTTTAGGGTTTAGTGTAGTGCAGTGGTGTTTGTGTAGTGTAGGGGGTAGTGTTTTAGGGTTTAGGGTAGTGCAGTGGTGTTTGTGTAGTGTAGGGGGTCATGCTGCGGGTAGTGTTTTAGATTTTATGGTAGTGCAGTGGTGTTTTTGTAGTGTAGGGGGTCGTGTTTTAGGGTTTAGGGTAGAGCAGTTGTGTTAGGGTAGTGTAGGGGGTCGTGTTTTAGGGTTTAGGGTAGCGCAGTGGTGTTTGGGTAGTGTAGGGGTAATGCTGGGGGTAGTGTTTTAGGGTTTAGGGTAGCGCAGTGGTGTTTGTGTAGTGTTGGGGGTAGTGCTGGGGGTAGTGTTTTAGGGTTTAGGGTAGCGCATTGGTGTTTGTGTAGTGTAGGGGGTCATACTGGGGGGAGTGTTTTAGGGTTTAGCATAGTGCAGTGGTGTTTGTGTAGTGTATGGGGTTGTGATGGACGTAGTGGTTTAGGGTTTAGGGTAGTGCAGTGGTGATTGTGTAGTGTAGGGGGTCATGCTGGGGGGTAGTGTTTTAGATTTTAGGGTAGTGCAGTGGTGTTTTTGTAGTGTAGGGGGTCGTGTTTTAGGGTTTAGGGTAGTGCAGTTGTGTTTGTGTAGTGTAGCGGGTCGTGTTTTAGGGTTTAGGGTAGTGCAGTGGTGTTTGGGTAGTATAGGGGGTTGTGCTGGTGGTAGTGTTTTAGGGTTTAGTGTAGTGCAGTCGTGTTTGTGTAGTGTAGGGGGTAGTGTTTTAGAGTTTAGGGTAGTGCAGTGGTGTTTGTGTAGTGTAGGGGGTTGTGATGGACGTAGTGGTTTAGGGTTTAGGGTAGTGCAGTGGTGATTGTGTAGTGTAGGGGTTTGTGCTGGGGGTAGTGTTTAGGGTTTAGTGTAGTGCAGTGGTGTTTGTGTAGTGTAGGGAGTAGTGTTTTAGGGTTTAGGGTAGTGCAGTGGTGTTTGCGTAGTGTAGGGGGTCATGCTGGGGGTAGTGTTTTAGATTTTAGGGTAGTGCAGTGGTGTTTTTGTAGTGTAGGGGGTCGTGTTTTAGGGTTTAGGGTAGTGCAGTTGTGTTTGTGTAGTGTAGCGGGTCGTGTTTTAGGGTTTAGGGTAGTGCAGTGTTGTTTGGGTAGTATAGGGGGTTGTGCTGGTGGTAGTGTTTTAGGGTTTAGTGTAGTGCAGTCGTGTTTGTGTAGTGTATGGAGTAGTGTTTTAGAGTTTAGGGTAGTGCAGTGCTGTTTGTGTAGTGTAGGGGGTCTAGCTGGGGGTAGTGTTTTAGAGTTTGGTGTAGTGCAGTGGTGTTTGTGTAGTATAGGGGGTTGTGTTTTAGGGTTTAGGGTAGTGCAGTTGTGTTCGGGTAGTGTAGGGGGTCATGCTCGGGGTAGTGTTTTAGAGTTTAGGGTAGTGCAGTGGTGTTTGGGTAGTGTAGGGGTTTGTGCTGGTGGTAGTTATTTAGGGTTTAGGGTCATGCAGTGGTGTTTGTGTAGTGTAGGGGGTCATGCAGGGGGTAGATTTAGGGTAGTGCAGTTGTGTTTGGGTAGTGTAGGGGGTCATGATGGGGGTAGTGTGTTAGGGTTTAGGGTAGTGCAGTGGTGTTTGGGTACTGTAGGGGGTTGTGCTGTGGGTAGATTTAGGGATTAGGGTAGTGAAGTTGTGTTTGTGTTGTGTAGGGGTCGTGCTGGGGTTAGTGTTTTAGGGTTTAGGGTAGTGCAGTGGTGTTTGGGTAGTGTTGGTGGACGTGCTGGGGTAGATTTAGGGTTTAGGGTAGGGGAGTGGTGTTTGTGTTGTGTAGGGGGTCATGCTGGGGGTAGGGTTTTAGGGTTTAGGGGAGTGCAGTGGTGTTTGTGTAGTGTAGGGGGTCGTGTTTAGGGTTTAAGATAGTGCACTGGTGTTTGGTAGTGTAGGCGGTCATGCAGGGGGTAGATTTAGAGTTTAGGGTAGTGCAGTGGTGTTTGTGCAGTGTTGGGTGTAGTGCTGGGGTAATGCTTTAGGGTTTAGGGTAGTGTAGTGGTGTTTATGTAGTGTAGGGGGTCGTGTTTTAGGGTTTAGGGTAGTGCAGTGGTATTTGGGAAGTGTAAGGGGTCGTGTTTTAGGGTTGAGGGTAGTACAGTGGTGTTTGGGTAGTGTAGGGGGTCATGCTGGGGGTAGATTTAGGGTTTAGGCTAGTGCAGTGGTGTTCGGGTACTGTAGGGGGTCATGCTGGGGGTAGTGTTTTAGGGTTTAGAGTAGCGCAGTAATGCTTGGGTAGTGTAGGGGGTCGTGCTGGGGCAGTGTTTTAGGGTTTAGGGTGGCGCAGTGGTGTTTGTTTAGTGTAGGAGGTCATGCTGGGGGTAGTGTTTTAGGATTTAGGGTAGCGTAGTGGTGTTTGGTTAGCGTAGGGGGTCATGCTAGGGGTAGTGTTTAGGGTTCAGGGTAATGCAGTGGTGTTTGGGTAGCGTAGGTGGTGGTGCGGGGGTAGATTTAGGGTTTAGGGTAGCGCAGTGATGTTTGGGTAGCGCAGGGGGTCATGCTGGGGGTAGTGTTTTAGGGTTGAGGGTAGCGCAGTGGTGTTTGGGTAGCGTAGGGGATCATGCTGGGGGTAGTGTTTTAGGGTTTAGGGTAGCACAGTGGTGTTTTGGTAGTGTAGGGTGTAGTGCTGGGGGTAGTGTTTTAGGGTTTAGGGTAGCGCAGTGTTGTTTGTGTACTGTTGGGGGTAGTGCTGGGGGTAGTGTTTTAAGGTTTAGGGTAGCACCGTGGTGTTTATGTAGTGTAGGAGGTCATACTGAGGGAAGTGTTTTAGGGTTTAGCGTAGTGCAGTGGTGTTTGTGTAGTCTAGGGGGTCGTGTTTAAGGGTTTAGGGTTGTGCAGTGGTGTTTGCGTAGTGTAGGGGGTCGTGCTGGTGGTAGTGTTTTTAGGGTTTAGGGTAGTGCAGTGGTGTTTGTGTAGTATAGGGGGTAGTGTTTTAGGGTTTAGGGTAGTGTAGTGGTGTATGCGTAGTGTAGGGGTTGTTTTTTATGGTTTAGGGTAGTGCAGTGGTGTTTGTGTAGTGTGGGGGTAGTGCTGCGGGTAGTGTTTTAGGGTTTAGGGTAGTGCTGTGGTGTTTCTGTAGCGTTGGGGTTCGTACTGGGGTAGTGTTTTAGGTTTTAGCGTAGTTCAGTGGTGTTTGGGTAGTGTAGGGGGTGGTGCTGGGGTAGATTTAGGGTTTAGGTGAGTGCAGTGGTGTTTGTGTAGTGTATGGGGTCAAGCTGGGGGTAGTGTTTTAGATTTTAGGGTAGTGCAGTGGTAGTGCTGGGGGTAGTGTTTTGGGGTTTAGGGTAGCGCAGTGGTGTTTGGGTAGTGTAGGGGGTCGTGCTGTGGTTAGATTTAGGGTAGTGCAGTGGTATTTGTGTAGTGTATGGGGTTGTGCTGGACGTAGTGTTTTAGGGTTTAGGGTAGCGCAGTGGTGTTTGTGTAGTGTAGGGGTTCGTGCTGGGGGTAGTGTTTTAGGGTTTAGTGTAGTGCAGTGGTGTTTGTGTAGTGAAGGGGGTCGTGTTTTAGGGTTTAGGGTAGTGCAGTTGTGTTTGGGTAGTATATTGGGTCGTGTTTTAGGGCTTAGGGTAATGCAGTGGTGTGTGGGTAGTGGAGGGGGTCGTGCTGGTGGTAGTGTTTTAGGGCTTATTGTAGTGCAGTGGTGTTTGTGTAGTGTAGGCGGTATTGTTTTAGGGTTTAGGGTAGTGCAGTAGTTTTTTTGTGGTGTAGGGGGTCTAGCTGGGGTAGTGTTTTAGAGTTTGGTGTAGTGCAGTGGTGTTTGTGTAGTATAGGGGGTCGTGTTTTAGGGTTTAGGGTAGTGCAGTTTTGTTGGGGAGTGTAGGGGGTCATGCTCGGGGAAGTGTTTTAGGGTTAAGGGTAGTGCAGTGGTGTTTGGGTAGCGTAGGGGTTTGTGCTGGTGGTAGTGTTTTAGGGTTAGGGGTCATCCAGTCGTGTTTGTGTAGTGTAGGGGGTCATGCTGGGGGTAGATTTAGGGTAGTGCAGATGTGTTTGGGTAGTGTAGGGGGTCATGCTGGGGGTAGTGTGTTAGGGTTTAGGGTAGTGCAGTGGTGTTTGTGTTGTGTAGGGGGTCGTGCTGGGGGTAGTGTTTTAAGGTTTAGGGTAGTGCAGTGGTGTTTGGGTAGTGTTGGTGGTCGTGCTGGGGTAGATTTAGGGTTTAGGGTAGTGGAGTGGTGTTTGTGTTGTGTAGGGGGTCGTGCTGGGGGTAGTGTTTTAGGGTTTAGGGTAGCGCAGTAATGCTTGGGTAGTGTAGGGGGTCGTGCTGGGGCAGTGTTTTAGGGTTTAGGGTGGCGCAGTGGTGTTTGTTTAGTATACGGGGTCGTGCTGGAGGTAGTGTTTTAGGGTTTAGGGTAGCGCAGTGGTGTTTGTGTAGTGTAGGAGGTCATGCTGGGGGTAGTGTTTTAGGATTTAGGGTAGCGTAGTGGTGTTTGGTTAGCGTAGGGAGTCATGCTAGGGGTAGTGTTTAGGGTTCAGGGTAATGCAGTGGTGTTTGGTTAGCGTAGGTGGTGGTGCGGGGGTAGATTTAGGGTTTAGGGTAGCGCAGTGATGTTTGGGTAGCGCAGGGGGTCATGCTGGTGGTAGTGTTTTAGGGTTGAGGGTAGCGCAGTGGTGTTTGGGTAGCGTAGGGGATCATGCTGGGGGTAGTGTTTTAGGGTTTAGGGTAGCACAGTGGTGTTTTGGTAGTGTAGGGTGTAGTGCTGGGGGTAGTGTTTTAGGGTTTAGGGTAGCACAGTGTTGTTTGTGTACTGTTGGGGGTAGTGCTGGGGGTAGTGTTTTAAGGTTTAGGGTAGCGCTGTGGTGTTTATGTAGTATAGGAGGTCATACTGAGGGAAGTGTTTTAGGGTTTAGCGTAGTGCAGTGGTGTTTGTGTAGTCTAGGGGGTCGTGTTTAAGGGTTTAGGGTTGTGCAGTGGTGTTTGCGTAGTGTAGGGGGTCGTGCTGGTGGTAGTGTTTTTAGGGTTTAGGGTAGTGCAGTGGTGTTTGTGTAGTATAGGGGGTAGTGTTTTAGGGTTTAGGGTAGTGCAGTGGTGTATGCGTAGTGTAGGGGTTGTGTTTTATGGTTTAGGGTAGTGCAGTGGTGTTTGTGTAGTGTGGGGGTAGTGCTGCGGGTAGTGTTTTAGGGTTTAGGGTAGTGCTGTGTTGTTTCTGTAGCGTTGGGGTTCGTACTGGGGGTAGTGTTTTAGGTTTTAGCGTAGTTCAGTGGTGTTTGGGTAGTGTAGGGGGTGGTGCTCGGGTAGATTTAGGGTTTAGGTGAGTGCAGTGGTGTTTGTGTAGTGTATGGGGTCAAGCTGGGGGTAGTGTTTTAGATTTTAGGGTAGTGCAGTGATAGTGCTGGGGTAGGGTTTTGGGGTTTAGGGTAGCGCAGTGGTGTTTGGGTAGTGTAGGGGGTCGTGCTGTGGTTAGATTTAGGGTAGTGCAGTGGTGTTTGTGTAGTGTATGGGGTTGTGCTGGACGTAGTGTTTTAGGGTTTAGGGTAGCGCAGTGGTGTTTGTGTAGTGTAGGGGTTCGTGCTGGGGGTAGTGTTTTAGGGTTTAGTGTAGTGCAGTGGTGTTTGTGTAGTAAAGGGGGTCGTGTTTTAGGGTTTAGGGTAGTGCAGTTGTGTTTGGGTAGTATATTGGGTCGTGTTTTAGGGCTTAGGGTAATGCAGTGGTGTGTGGGTAGTGGAGGGGGTCGTGCTGGTGGTAGTGTTTTAGGGCTTATTGTAGTGCAGTTGTGTTTGTGTAGTGTAGGCGGTATTGTTTTAGGGTTTAGGGTAGTGCAGTAGTTTTTTTGTGGTGTAGGGGGTCTAGCTGGGGTAGTGTTTTAGAGTTTGGTGTAGTGCAGTGGTGTTTGTGTAGTATAGGGGGTCGTGTTTTAGGGTTTAGGGTAGTGCAGTTTTGTTGGGGAGTGTAGGGGGTCATGCTCGGGGAAGTGTTTTAGGGTTAAGGGTAGTGCAGTGGTGTTTGGGTAGCGTAGGGGTTTGTGCTGGTGGTAGTGTTTTAGGGTTAGGGGTCATCCAGTCGTGTTTGTGTAGTGTAGGGGGTCATGCTGGGGGTAGATTTAGGGTAGTGCAGATGTGTTTGGGTAGTGTAGGGGGTCATGCTGGGGGTAGTGTGTTAGGGTTTAGGGTAGTGCAGTGGTGTTTGTGTTGTGTAGGGGGTCGTGCTGGGGATAGTGTTTTAGGGTTTAGGGTAGTGCAGTGGTGTTTGGGTAGTGTTGGTGGTCGTGCTGGGGTAGATTTAGGGTTTAGGGTAGTGCAGTGGTGTTTGTGTTGTGTAGGGGGTCGTGCTGGGGGTAGTGTTTTAGGGTTTAGGGTAGTGCAGTGGTGTTTGTGTAGTGTAGGGGGTCATGTTTTAGGGTTTAGGGTACTGCAGTGGCGTTTGGGTAGTGTAAGTGGTCGTGTTGTAGGGTTAAGGGTAGTACAGTGGTGTTTTGGTAGTGTAGGGGGTTGTGCTGGGGTAGATTTAGGGTTTAGGGTAGTGCAGTGGTGTTCGGGTACTGTGGGGGGTCATGCTGGGGGTAGTGTTTTACGGTTTAGTGTAGCGCAGTGGCGTTTGGGTAGTGTAGGCGGTCGTGCTGGGTGTAGTGTTTTGGGGTTTAGGGTAGCACAGTGGTGTTTGAGTAGTGTAGGGGGTAGTGCTGGGGGTAGTGTTTAAGGGTTTAGGGTAGCGCAGTGGTGTTTGTGTACTGTTGGAGGTAGTGCTGGGGGTAGTGTTTTAAGGTATAGGGTAGCACAGTGGTGTTTCTGTAGTGTAGGGGGTCATACTGAGGGTAGTGTTTTACGGTTTAGCGTAGTACAGTGGTGTTTGGGTAGTGTAGGGGGTAGTGTTTTAGGGTTTAGGGTAGTGCAGTGGTGTTTGTGTGGTGCAGGGGGTCATGCTGGGGGTAGTGTTTTAGATTTTAGGGTAGTACAGTGGTGTTTTTGTAGTGTAGGGGGTTGTGTTTAAGGGTTTAGGGTAGTGCAGTGGTGTTTGTGTAGTATAGGGGGTAGTGTTTTAGGGTTTAGGGTAGTGCAGTTGTGTTTGGGATGTGTAGGGGTTGTGCTGGGGGTAGTGTTTTAGGGTTTGGTGTAGTGCAGTGGAATATGTTTATTGTAGGGGGTCGTGATTTAGAGTTTAGGGTAGTGCAGTGGTGTTTTGATAGTGTAGAGGTAGTGCTAGGGGTAGTGTTTTAGGGTTTAGGGTAGAGCAGTGGTGTTTGTGTAGTGTTGGGGTCGTGCTGCAGGTAGTGTTTTAGGGTTTAGGGTAGCGCAGTGGTGTTTCTGTAGTGTAGGGAGTCGTACTGGGGGTAGTGTTTTAGGTTTTAGCGTAGTGCAGTGGTGTTTGGGTAGTGTAGTGGGTGGTGCTGGGTAGATTTAGGGTTTAGGGTAGTGCAGTGGTGTTTGTGTAGTGTATGGGGTCAAGCTGGGGGTAGTGTTTTAGGGTTAAGGGTAGTGCAGTGGTGTTTGGGTATTGTAGGAGGTCATGCTGGTAGTAGTGTTTTAGGGTTTATGGTTGTGCAGTGGTGTTTGTGTGGTGTAGGAGGTAGTGTTTTAGGGTTTAGAGTACTGCAGTGGTGTTTGTGTAGTCTAGGGGGTCTAGCTGGGGGTAGTGTTTTAGAGTTTGGTGTAGTGCAGTGTTGTTTGTGTATTATAGAGGGTCATGTTTTAGGGTTTAGGGTAGTGCAGTTGTGTTTTGCTACTGTAGGGGGTCATGCTCGGGGTAGTGTTTTAGGGTTTAGGGTAGTGCAGTGGTGTTTGGGTAGTGTAGGGGTTCGTGCTGGTGGTCGTATTTTAGGGTTCAGGGTCATGCAGTGGTGTTTGTGTATTGTAGGGGGTCATGCTGGGGGTAGATTTAGGGTAGTACAGTTGTGTTTGGGTAGTGTAGGGGGTCATGCTGGGGGTAGTGTGTTAGGGTTTAGGGTAGTGCAGTGGTGTTTGGGTAGTGTAGGGGGTCGTGCTGTGGGTAGATTTTGGGTTTAGGGCAGTGCAGTGGTGTTTGTGTTGTATAGGAGGTTGTGCTCGGGGTAGTGTTTTAGTGTTTAGGGTAGTGCAGTGGTGTTTGGGTAGTGTAGGGGGTCGTGCTGGGGTAGATTTAGGGTTTAGGGTAGTGCAGTGGTGTTTGTGTTGTGTAGGGGGTCGTGCTGGGGTAGATTTAGGGTTTAGGGTAGTGCAGTGGTGTTTGTGTTGTGTAGGGGTTCGTGTTTAGGGTTTAGGGTAGTGCAGTGGTGTTTGGTGGTGGAGGTGGTCATGCTGGGGGTAGATTTAGGGTTTAGGGTAGTGCAGTGGTGTTTGTGTAGTGTTGGGTGTAGTGCTGGGGATAGTGTTTTAGGGTTTAGGGTAGCGTAGTGGTGTTTGTGTAGTGTATGGGTTGTGTTTTAGGGTTTAGGGTAGGGCAGTGGTGTTTGGGTAGTGTAAGGGGTCGTGTTTTAGGGTTGAGGGTAGTATAGTGGTGTTTGGGTAGTGTAGGGGGTCGTGCTGGGGATAGATTTAGGGTTTAGGGTAGTGCAGTGGTGTTCGGGTACTGTAGGGAGTCATGCTGGGGGTAGTGTTTTAGGGTTTAGGGTAGCGCAGTGGTGTTTGTTTAATATAGGTGGTCGTGCTGGGGGTAGTGTTTTAGGATTTAGGGTAGCGCAGTGGTGTTTGTGTAGTGAAGGGGCTCATGTTGGAGGTAGTGTTTTAGGTTTTAGGGTAGCACAGTGGTGTTTGTGTAGTGTAGGGGGTCTTGCTGGGGCTAGTGTTTTAGGGTTTAGGGTAGCGCAGTGGTGTTTGGTTAAAGTAGGGGGTCATGCTAGGGGTAGTGTTTTAGGGTTTAGGGTAGTGCAGTGGTGTTTGGGTAGCGTAGGTGGTGGTGCGGGCGGTAGATTTAGGGTTTAGGGTAGAGCAGTGGTGTTTGGGTAGCGTAGGGGGTCATGCTGGGGGTAGGGTTTTAGGGTTAAGGGTAGCTCAGTGGTGTTTGGGTAGCGTAAGGGGTCGTGCTGGGGTAGTGTTTTAGGATTTAGGGTAGCACAGTGGTGTTTGGGTAGTGTAGGGGGTAGTGCTGGGGGTAGTGTTTTAGGGTTTAGTGTAGCGCAGTGGTGTTCATGTAGTGTTGGGGGTAGTGCTGGGGGTAGTGTTTTAGGGATTAGGGTAGCGCAGTTGTGTTTGTGTAGTGTAGAGGGTCATACTGAGGGTAGTGTTTTAGGGTTTAGCGTAGTGCAGTGGTGTTTGGGTAGTGGAGGGGGTAGTGTTTTAGGGATTATGGTAGTGCAGTGGTGTTTGTGTAGTGTAGGAGGTCATGCTGGGGGTAGTGTTTTAGATTTTAGGGTAGTACAGTGGTGTTTTTGTAGTGTAGGGGGTGGTGTTTAAGGGTTTAGGGTAGTGCAGTTGTTTTTGGCGAGTGTAGGGATCGTGCTGGTGGTACTGTTTTTAGGGTTTAGGGTAGTGCAGTGGTGTTTGTGTAGTATAGGGGGTAGTGTTTTAGGGTTTAGGGTAGTTCAGTCGTGTTTGGGTAGTGTAGGGGGTCGTGCTGGGGGTAGTGTTTTAGGGTTTAGGCTAGCGCAGTGGTGTTTGGGTAGTGTAGGCGGTCGTGCTGTTGGCAGTGTTTTAGGGTTTAGGGTAGCGCAGTGGTGTTTGTTTAGTATAGGGGGTCGTGCTGGGGGTAGTGTTTTAGGGTTTAGGGTAGTGCAGTGGTGTTTGGGTAGTGTAGGGGTAGTGCTGGGGGTAGATTTAGGGTTTAGGGTAGAGCAGTGGTGTTCAGGTACTGTAGGGGGTCATGCTGGGGGTAGTGTTTTAGGGTTTAGGGTAGCAGTGGTGTTTGGGTAGTGTAGGCGGTCGTGCTGTGGGCAGTGTTTTAGGGTTTAGGGTAGCGCAGTGGTATTTGTGTAGTGTAGGGGGTCATGCTGGGGGTAGTGTTTTAGGGTTTAGGGTAGCACAGTGGTGTTTGGGTAGTGTAGGGGTAGTGCTGGGGGTAGTGTTTTAGGGTTTAGGGTAGCACAGTGGTGCTTGTGTACTCTTGGAGGTAGTGCTGGGGGTAGTGTTTTAAGGTTAGGGTAGCGCAGTTATGTTTCTGCAGTGTAGGGGGTTCTACTGAGGGTAGTGTTTTAGGGTTTAGCGTAATGCAGTGGTGTTTGGGTAGTGTAGGGGGTAGTGTTTAAGGGTTTAGGGTAGTGCAGTGGTGTTTGTGTAGTGTAGGGGGTCATGCTGGGGGTAGTGTTTTAGATTTTAGGGTAGTACAGTAGTGTTTTTGTAGTGTAGGGGGTTGTGTTTAAGGGTTTGGGGTAGTGCAGAGGTGTTTGTGTAGTATAGTGGGTAGTGTTTTAGGGTTTAGGGTAGTGCAGTGGTGTTTGGGATGTGTAGGGGGTCATGCTGGGGGTAGTGTTTTAGGGTTTAGGGTAGTGCAGTGGTGTTTGGGTAGTGTTGGTGGACGTGCTGGGGTAGATTTAGGGTTTAGGGTAGTGCGGTGGTGTTTGTGTTGTGTAGGGGGTCATGCTGGGGTAGTGTTTTAGGGTTTAGGGGAGTGCAGTGGTGTTTGTGTAGTGTAGGGGGTCGTGTTTAGGGTTTAGGATAGTGCAGTGGTGTTTGGTAGTGTAGGTGGTCATGCAGGGGGTAGATTTAGGGTTTAGGGTAGTGCAGTGGTGTTTATGTACTGTTGGGTGTAGTGCTGGAGGTAATGCTTTAGGGTTTAGGGTAGTATAGTAGTGTTTGTGTAGTGTAGGGGGTCGTGTTTTAGGGTTTAGGGTAGTGCAGTGGTGTTTGGGTAGTGTAGGGGTTCGTGCTGTGGGTAGATTTAGGGTAGATCAGTTGTGTTTGGGTAGTGTAGGTGGTCATGCTGGGGGTAGTGTGTTAGGGTTTAGGGTAGTGCAGTGGTGTTTGGGTAGTGTAGGGGGTCGTGCTGTGGGTAGATTTCGGGTTTAGGGTAGTGCAGTGGTGTTTGTGTTGTGTGGGGGGTCATGCTTGGGGTAGTGTTTTAGGGTTTAAGGTAGTGCAGTGGTGTTTGGCTAGTGTAGGGGGTCATGCTGGGGTAGATTTAGGGTTTAGGGTAGTGCAGTGGTGTTTGTGTTGTGTAGGGGGTCATGCTGGGGTAGATTTAGGGTTTAGGGTAGTGCAGTGGTGTTTGTGTTGTGTAGGGGATCATGCTGCGTGTAGTGTTTTAGGGGTTAGGGTTTAGGGTAGCGCAGTGGTGTTTCTGTAGTGTAGGGAGTCGTACTGGGGGTAGTGTTTTAGGTTTTAGCGTAGTGCAGTGGTCTTTGGGTAGTGTAGTGGGTGGTGCTGGGGTAGATTTAGGGTTTAGGGTAGTGCAGTGATGTTTGTGTAGTGTATGGGGTCAAGCTGGGGGTAGTGTTTTAGGGTTAAGGGTAGTACAGTGGTGTTTGGGTAGTGTAGGAGGTCATGCTGGTGGTAGTGTTTTATGGTTTATGGTTGTGCAGTGGTGTTTGTGTGGTGTAGGAGGTAGTGTTTTAGGGTTTAGGGTACTGCAGTGGTGTTTGTTTAGTCTAGGGGGTCTAGCTGGGGGTAGTGTTTTAGAGTTTGGTGTAGTGCAGTGGTGTTTGTGTAGTATAGAGGGTCGTGTTTTAGGGTTTAGGGTAGTGCAGTGGTGTTTGGGTAGTGTAGTGGTTCGTGCTGGTGGTCGTGTTTTAGGGTTCAGGGTCATGCAGTGGTGTTTGTGTATTGTAGGGGGTCATGCTGGGGGTAGATTTAGGGTAGTACAGTTGTGTTTGGGTAGTGTAGGGGGTCATGCTGGGGTGTAGTGTGTTAGGGTTTAGGGTAGTGCAGTGGTATTTGGGTAGTGTAGGGGGTCGTGCTGGGGTAGTGTTTTAGGGTTTAGGGTAGTGCAGTGGTGTTTGGGTAGTGTAGGGTGTTGTGCTGGGGTAGATTTAGGTTTTAGGGTAGTGCAGTGGTGTTTGTATTGTGTAGGGGGTCGTGCTGGGGTAGATTTAGGGTTTAGGGTAGTGCAGGGGTGTTTGTGTTGTGTAGGGGATCGTGCTGGGGTAGTGTTTTAGGGTTTAAGCAAGTGCAGTGGTGTTTGTGTAGTGCAGGGGGTAGATTTAGCGTTTAAGGTAGTGCAGTGGTGTTTGTGTAGTGTTGGGTGTAGTGCTGGGGGTAATGCTTTAGGGTTTAGGGTAGTGTAGTGGTGTTGGTGTAGTGTAGGGGGTCGTGTTTTAGGGTTTAGGGTAGTGCAGTGGTTTTTGGGTAGTGTAAGGGTCGTGTTTTAGGGTTTAGGGTAGCACAGTGGTGTTTGTGTACTCTTGGAGGTAGTGCTGGGGGTAGTGTTTTAAGGTTAGGGTATCGCAGTTATGTTTCTGTAGTGTAGGGGGTCATACTGAGGGTAGTGTTTTAGGGTTTAGCGTAATGCAGTGGTGTTTGGGTAGTGTAGGGGGTAGTGTTTAAGGGTTTAGGGTAGTGCAGTGGTGTTTGTGTAGTGTAGGGGGTCATGCTGGGGGTAGTGTTTTAGATTTTAGGGTAGTACAGTAGTGTTTTTGTAGTGTAGGGGGTTGTGTTTAAGGGTTTAGGGTAGTGCAGTGGTGTTTGTGTAGTATAGGGGGTAGTGTTTTAGGGTTTAGGGTAGTGCAGTGGTGTTTGGGATGTGTAGGGGGTCATGCTGGGGGTAGTGTTTTAGGGTTTAGGGTAGTGCAGTGGTGTTTGGGTAGTGTTGGTGGACGTGCTGGGGTAGATTTAGGTTTTAGGGTAGTGCGGTGGTGTTTGTGTTGTGTAGGAGGTCGTGCTGGGGTAGTGTTTTAGGGTTTAGGGGAGTGCAGTGGTGTTTGTGTAGTGTAGGGGGCCGTGTTTAGGGTTTAGGATAGTGCAGTGGTGTTTGGTAGTGTAGGTGGTCATGCAGGGGGTAGATTTAGGGTTTAGGGTAGTGCAGTGGTGTTTGTGTAGTGTTGGGTGTAGTGCTGGGGGTAATGCTTTAGGGTTTAGGGTAGTATAGTAGTGTTTGTGTAGTGTAGGGGGTCGTGTTTTAGGGTTTAGGGTAGTGCAGTGGTGTTTGGGTAGTGTAGGGGTTCGTGCTCTGGGTAGATTTAGGGTAGATCAGTTGTGTTTGGGTAGTGTAGGTGGTCATGCTGGGGGTAGTGTGTTAGGGTTTAGGGTAGTGCAGTGGTGTTTGGGTAGTGTAGGGGGTCGTGCTGTGGGTAGATTTCGGGTTTAGGGTAGTGCAGTGGTGTTTGTGTTGTGTTGGGGGTCATGCTCGGGGTAGTGTTTTAGGGTTTAAGGTAGTGCAGTGGTGTTTGGGTAGTGTAGGGGGTCATGCTGGGGTAGATTTAGGGTTTAGGGTAGTGCAGTGGTGTTTGTGTTGTGTAGGGGGTCATGCTGGGGTAGATTTAGGGTTTAGGGTAGTGCAGTGGTGTTTGTGTTGTGTAGGGGATCATGCTGCGTGTAGTGTTTTAGGGGTTAGGGTTTAGGGTAGCGCAGTGGTGTTTCTGTAGTGTAGGGAGTCGTACTGGGGGTAGTGTTTTAGGTTTTAGCGTAGTGCAGTGGTGTTTGGGTAGTGTAGTGGGTGGTGCTGGGATAGATTTAGGGTTTAGGGTAGTGCAGTGGTGTTTGTGTAGTGTATGGGGTCAAGCTGGGGGTAGTGTTTTAGGGTTAAGGGTAGTACAGTGGTGTTTGGGTAGTGTAGGAGGTCATGCTGGTGGTAGTGTTTTATGGTTTATGGTTGTGCAGTGGTGTTTGTGTGGTGTAGGAGGTAGTGTTTTAGGGTACTGCAGTGGTGTTTGTGTAGTCTAGGGGGTCTAGCTGGGGGTAGTGTTTTAGAGTTTGGTGTAGTGCAGTGGTGTTTGTGTAGTATAGAGGGTCGTGTTTTAGGGTTTAGGGTAGGGCAGTGGTGTTTGGGTAGTGTAGTGGTTCGTGCTGGTGGTCGTGTTTTAGGGTTCAGGGTCATGCAGTGGTGTTTGTGTATTGTAGGGGGTCATGCTGGGGGTAGATTTAGGGTAGTACAGTTGTGTTTGGGTAGTGTAGGGGGTCATGCTGGGGTGTAGTGTGTTAGGGTTTAGGGTAGTGCAGTGGTGTTTGGGTAGTGTAGGGGGTCGTGCTGGGGTAGATTTAGGGTTTAGGGTAGTGCAATGGTGTTTGTGTGTGTAGGGGGTCGTGCTCGGGGTAGTGTTTTAGGGTTTAGGGTAGTGCAGTGGTGTTTGAGTAGTGTAGGGGGTTGTGCTGGGGTAGATTTAGGGTTTAGGGTAGTGCAGTGGTGTTTGTATTGTGTATGGGGTCGTGCTGGGGTAGATTTAGGGTTTAGGGTAGTGCAGTGGTGTTTGTGTTGTGTAGGGGATCGTGCTGGGGTAGTGTTTTAGGGTTTAAGCAAGTGCAGTGGTGTTTGTGTAGTGTAGGGGGTCGTGTTTAGGGTTTAGGATAGTGCACTGGTGTTTGGTAGTGTAGGTGGTCATGCAGGGGGTAGATTTAGGGTTTAGGGTAGTGCAGTGGTGTTTGTGTAGTGTTGGGTGTAGTGCTGGGGGTAATGCTTTAGGGTTTAGGGTAGTGTAGTGGTGTTTGTGTAGTGTAGGGGGTCGTGTTTTAGGGTTTAGGGTAGTGCAGTGGTTTTTGGGTAGTGTAAGGGTCGTGTTTTAGGGTTGAGGGTAGTACAGTGGTGTTTGGGTAGTGTAGGGGGTTGTGCTGGGGTAGATTTAGGGTTTAGGGTAGTGCAGTGGTGTTTGTATTGTGTAGGGGGTCGTGCTGGGGTAGATTTAGGGTTTAGGGTAGTGCAGTGGTGTTTGTGTTGTGTAGGGGATCGTGCTGGGGTAGTGTTTTAGGGTTTAAGCAAGTGCAGTGGTGTTTGTGTAGTGTAGGGGGTCGTGTTTAGGGTTTAGGATAGTGCACTGGTGTTTGGTAGCGTAGGTGGTCATGCAGGGGGTAGATTTAGGGTTTAGGCTAGTGCAGTGGTGTTCGGGTACTGTAGGGGGTCATGCTGGGGGTAGTGTTTTAGGGTTTAGGGTAGGGCAGTGGTGTTTGGGTAGTGTAGGGGGTTGTGCTGGGGCAGTGTTTTAGGGTTTAGGGTAGCGCAGTGGTGTTTGTTTAGTATAGGGGGTTGTGCTGGAGATGGTGTTTTAGGGTTTAGGGTAGCGAAGTGGTGTTTGTGTAGTGTAGGAGTTCATGCTGGGGGTAGTGTTTTAGGGTTTAGGGTAGTGCAGTGGTGTTTGTGTAGCGTAGGTGGTGGTGCGGGGGTAGATTAAGGGTTCAGGGTAGAACAGTGATGTTTGGGTAGCGCAGGAGGTCATGCTGGGGGTAGTGTTTTAGGGTTAAGGGTAGCGCAGTGGTGTTTGGGTAGCATAGGGGGTCGTGCTGGGTGTAGTGTTTTAGGGTTTAGGGCAGCACAGTGGTGTTTTGGTAATGTAGGGGGTAGTGCTGGGGGTAGTGTTTTAGGGTTTAGGGTAGCGCAGTGGTGTTTGTGTACTCTTGGAGGTAGTGCTGGGGGTAGTGTTTTAAGGTATAGGGTAGCGCAGTGGTGTTTCTGTAGTGTAGGGGGTCATACTGAGGGTAGTGTTTTAGGGTTTAGCGTAATGCAGTGGTGTTTGGGTAGTGTAGGGGGTAGTGTTTAAGGGTTTAGGGTAGTGCAGTGGTGTTTGTGTAGTGTAGGGGGTCATGCTGGGGATAGTGTTTTAGATTTTAGGGTAGTACAGTAGTGTTTTTGTAGTGTAGGGGTTGTGTTTAAGGGTTTAGGGTAGTGCAGTGGTGTTTGTGTAGTATAGGGGTAGTGTTTTAGGGTTTAGGGTAGTGCAGTGGTGTTTGGGATGTGTAGGGGGTCATGCTGGGGGTAGTGTTTTAGGGTTTAGGGTAGTGCAGTGGTGTTTGGGTAGTGTTGGTGGACGTGCTGGGGTAGATTTAGGGTTTAGGGTAGTGCGGTGATGTTTGTGTTGTGTAGGGGGTCGTGCTGGGGTAGTGTGTTAGGGTTTAGGGGAGTGCAGTGGTGTTTGTGTAGTGTAGGGGGTCGTGTTCAGGGTTTAGGATAGTGCAGTGGTGTTTGGTAGTGTAGGTGGTCATGCAGGGGGTAGATTTAGGGTTTAGGGTAGTGCAGTGGTGTTTGTGTAGTGTATGGGGTCAAGCTGGGGGTAGTGTTTTAGGGTTAAGGGTAGTGCAGTGGTGTTTGGGTAGTGTAGGGGGTAGTATTTTAGGGTTTAGGGTAGTGCAGTGGTGTTTGTGTAGTGTAGGGTGTCATGCTGAGGGTAGTGTTTTAGATTTTAGGGTAGTACAGTGGTGTTTTTGTAGTGTAGGGGGTCGTGTTTGAGGGTTTAGGCGAGTGCAGTGGTGTTTGGGTAGTGTAGGGGGTCGTGCTGGTGGTAGCGTTTTTAGGGTTTAGGGTAGTGCAGTGGTGTTTGTGTAGTGTAGGGGGTAGTGTTTTAGTGTTTTAGGGTTTAGGGTAGTGCAGTGGTGTTTGTGTAGTGTAGGGGGTCTAGCTGGGGGTAGTGTTTTAGAGTTTGGTGTAGTGCAGTGGTGTTTGTGTAGTATAGGGGGTCGTGTTTTAGGGTTTAGGGTAGTGCAGTTGTGTTTGGGTAGTGTAGGGGGTCATGCTCGGGGTAGTGTTTTAGGGTTTAGGGTAGTGCATTGGTGTTTGGGTAGTGTAGGGGTTTGTGCTGGTGGTAGTGTTTTAGGGTTTAGGGTCATGCAGTGGAGTTTGTGTAGTGTAGGGGGTCATGCTGGGGGTAGATTTAGGGTAGTGCAGTTGTGTTTGGGTAGTGTAGGGGGTCATGCTGGGGGTAATGTGTTAGGGTTTAGGGTAGTACAGTGGTGTTTGGGTAGTGTAGGGGTCATGCTGTGGGTAGATTTAGGGTTTAGGGTAGTGAACTCGTGTTTGTGTTGTGTAGGGGGTCGTGCTTGGGGTAGTGTTTTAGGGTTTAGGGTAGTGCAGTGGTGTTTGGGTAGTGTTCTCGGACGTGCTGGGGTAGATTTAGGGTTTAGGGTAGTGCAGTGGTGTTTGTGTTGAATAGGGGGTCGTGCTGGGGGTAGTGTTTTAGGGTTTAGGGGAGTGCAGTGGTGTTTGTGTAGTGTAGGGGGTCGTGTTTAGGGTTTAGGATAGTGCACTGGTGTTTGGTAGTGTAGGTGGTCATGCAGGGGGTAGATTTAGGGTTTAGGGTAGTGCAGTGGTGTTTGTGTAGTGTTGGGTGTAGTGCTGGGGGTAATGCTATAGGGTTTCGGGTAGTGTAGTGGTGTTTGTGTAGTGTAGGGGGTCGTGTTTTAGGGTTGAGGGTAGTACAGTGGTGTTTGGGTAGTGTAGGGGGTCATGCTGGGGGTAGATTTAGGGTTTAGGCTAGTGCAGTGGTGTTCGGGTACTGTAGGGGGTCATGCTGGGGGTAGTGTTTTAGGGTTTAGGGTAGGGCAGTGGTGTTTGGGTAGTGTAGGGGGTCATGCTGGGGCAGTGTTTTAGGGTTTAGGGTAGCGCAGTGGTGTTTGTTTAGTATAGGGGGTTGTGCTGGAGATAGTGTTTTAGGGTTTGGGGTAGCGAAGTGGTGTTTGTGTAGTGTAGGAGGTCATGCTGGGGGTAGTGTTTTAGGGTTTAGGGTAGCGTAGTGGTGTTTGGTTAGCGTAGGGGGTCATGCTAGGGGTAGTGTTTTAGGGTTAAGGGTAGCGCAGTGGTGTTTTTGGTAGCGTAGGGGGTCGTGCTGGGGGTAGTGTTTTAGGGTTTAGGGTAGCACAGTGGTGTTTTGGTAATGTAGGGGGTAGTAATGGGGGTAGTGTTTTAGGGTTTAGGTTAGCGCAGTGGTGTTTGTGTACTGTTGGGGGGTAGTGCTGGGGGTAGTGTTTTAAGGTTTAGGGTAGCGCAGTGGTGTTTCTGTAGTGTAGGAGGTCATACTGAGGGTAGTGTTTTAGAGTTTAGCGTAGTGCAGTGGTGTTTGGGTAGTGTAGGGGGTAGTGTTTTAGGGTTTAGGGTAGTGCAGTGGTGTTTGTGTAGTGTAGGGTGTCATGCTGAGGGTAGTGTTTTAGATTTCAGGGTAGTACAGTGGTGTTTTTGTAGTGTAGGGGGTCGTGTTTGAGGGTTTAGGCTAGTGCAGTGGTCTTTGGGTAGTGTAGGGGGTCGTACTGGTGGTAGTGTTTTTAGGGTTTAGGGTAGTGCAGTGGTGTTTGTGTAGTATAGGGGTAGTGTTTTAGGGTTTAGGGTCGTGCAGTGGTGTTTGGGAAGTGTAGGGGGTGTGCTGGGGGTAGTGTTTTAGGGTTTGTTGTAGTGCAGTGGTGTATGTGTAGTGTTGGGGTAATGCTGTGAGTAGTGTTTTAGGGTTTAGGGTAGCGCAGTGGTGTTTCTGTAGTGTAGGGGGTCTTACTTGGGGTAGTGTTTTAGGTTTTAGCGTGGTGCAGTGATGTTTGGGTAGTGTAGGGGGTCGTGCTGGGGTAGATTTAGTGTTTAGGGTAGTGCAGTGGTGTTTGTGTAGTCTAGGGGTTCGTACTGGGATAGTTTTTTAGGGTTTAGTGTAGTGCAGTGGTGTTTGTGTAGTGTAGAGGGTAGTGTTTTAGGGTTTAGGGTAGTCCAGTGGTGTTTGTGTAGTGTATGGGGTCATGCTGGGGGTAGTGTTTTAGATTTTATGGTAGTGCAGTGGTGTTTTTGTAGTGTAGGGGTTCGTGTTTTAGGGTTTAGGGTAGAGCAGTTGTGTTAGGGTAGTGTAGGTGGTCGTATTTTAGGGTTTAGTGTAGTGCAGTGGTGTTTGGGTATTGTAGGGCGTCGTGCTGAGGATAGTGTTTTAGGGTTTAGTGTAGTGCAGTGGTGTTTGTGTAGTGTAAGGGGTAGTGTTTTAGGGTTTAGCATAGTGCAGTGGTGTTTGGGTAGTGTAGGGGGTCATGCTGGGGCTAGATTTAGGGTAGTGCAGTGGTGTTTGTGTAGTGTATGGGGTTGTGCTGGACATAGTGTTTTAGGGTTTAGGGTAGTGCAGTGGTGTTTGTGTGGTGTAGGGGGTAGTGTTTTAGGGTTTAGTGTAGAGCAGTGGTGTTTGTGTAGTGAAGGGGGTAGTGTTTTAGGGTTTAGGGTAGTGTAGTCGTGTTTATGTAGTATAGGGGGTCATGCTGGGGGTAGTGTTTTACATTTTAGGGTAGTGCAGTGGTGTTTTTTTAGTGTAGGGGGTCGTGTTTTAGGGTTTGGGGTAGAGCAGTTGTGTTTGGGTAGTGTAGTGGGTCGTGTTTTAGGGTTTAGGGTAGTGCAGTGGTGTGTGGGTAGTATAGGGGGTCGTGCTGGTGGTAGTGTTTTAGGGTTTATTGTAGTGCAGTGGTGTTTGTGTAGTGTAGGGGGTATTGTTTTAGGGTTTAGGGTAGTGCAGTGGTTTTTGTGTGGTGTAGGGGGTCTAGCTGGGGGTAGTGTTTTAGAGTTTGGTGTAGTGCAGTGGTGTTTGGGTAGTGTAGGGGTTTGTGCTGGTGGTAGTGTTTTAGGGTTAGGGGTCATGCAGTCGTGTTTGTGTAGTGTAGGGGGTCATGCTGGAGGTAGATTTAGGGTAGTGCAGTTGTGTTTGGGTAGTGTAGGGGGTCATGCTGGGGGTAGTGTGTTAGGGTTTAGGGTAGTGCAGTGGTGTTTGGGTAGTGTAGGGGGTCATGCTGTAGGTAGATTTAGGGTTTAGGGTAGTGCAGTGGTGTTTGTGTTGTGTAGGGGGTCATGCTGGGGGTAGTGTTTTAGGGTTTAGGGTAGTGCAGTGATGTTTGGGTAGTGTTGGTGGTCGTGCTGGGGTAGATTTAGGGTTTAGGGTAGTGCAGTGGTGTTTGTGTTGTGTAGGGGGTCGTGCTGGGGGTAGTGTTTTAGGGTTTAGGGTAGTGCAGTGGTGTTTGTGTAGTGTAGGGGGTCGTGTTTAGGGCTTAGGGTAGTACAGTGGTGTTTGGTAGTGTAGGTGGTCATGCTGGGGATAGATTTATGGTTTAGGGTAGTGCAGTGGTGTTTGTGTAGTGTTGGGTGTAGTGCTGGGGTATTGCTTTAGGGTTTAGGGTAGCAGTGGTGTTTGGGTAGTGTAGGCGGTCGTGCTGTGGGCAGTGTTTTAGGGTTTAGGGTAGCGCAGTGGTATTTGTGTAGTGTAGGGGGTCATGCTGGGGGTAGTGTTTTAGGGTTTAGGGTAGCACAGTGGTGTTTGGGTAGTGTAGGGGTAGTGCTTTAGGGAAAAGTGTTTTAGGGTAGTGTAAGGGGTTGTGTTTTAGGGTTGAGGGTAGTACAGTCTTGTTTGGGTAGTGTAGGGGGTCGTGCTGGGGGTAGATTTAGGGTTTAGGGTAGAGCAGTGGTGTTCGGGTACTGTAGGGGGTCATGCTGGGGGTAGTGTTTTAGGGTTTAGGGTAGCAGTGGTGTTTGGGTAGTGTAGGCGGTCGTGCTGTGGGCAGTGTTTTAGGGTTTAGGGTAGCGCAGTGGTATTTGTGTAGTGTAGGGGGTCATGCTGGGGGTAGTGTTTTAGGGTTTAGGGTAGCACAGTGGTGTTTGTGTACTCTTGGAGGTAGTGCTGGGGGTAGTGTTTTAAGGTTAGGGTAGCGCAGTTATGTTTCTGTAGTGTAGGGGGTCATACTGAGGGTAGTGTTTTAGGGTTTAGCGTAATGCAGTGGTGTTTGGGTAGTGTAGGGGGTAGTGTTTAAGGGTTTAGGGTAGTGCAGTGGTGTTTGTGTAGTGTGTGTGTTTGGGGTAGTGTTTTAGATTTTAGGGTAGTACAGTAGTGTTTTTGTAGTGTAGGGGGTTGTGTTTAAGGGTTTGGGGTAGTGCAGTGGTGTTTGTGTAGTATAGGGGGTAGTGTTTTAGGGTTTAGGGTAGTGCAGTGGTGTTTGGGATGTGTAGGGGGTCATGCTGGGGGTAGTGTTTTAGGGTTTAGGGTAGTGCAGTGGTGTTTGGGTAGTGTTGGTGGACGTGCTGGGGTAGAATTAGGGTTTAGGGTAGTGCGGTGGTGTTTGTGTTGTGTAGGGGGTCGTGCTGGGGTAGTGGTTTAGGGTTTAGGGGAGTGCAGTGTTGTTTGTGTAGTGTAGGGGGTCGTGTTTAGGGTTTAGGATAGTGCAGTGGTATTTGGTAGTGTAGGTGGTCATGCAGGGGGTAGATTTAGGGTTTAGGGTAGTGCAGTGGTGTTTGTGTAGTGTTGGGTGTAGTGCTGGGGGTAATGCTTTAGGGTTTAGGGTAGTATAGTAGTGTTTGTGTAGTGTAGGGGGTCGTGTTTTAGGGTTTAGGGTAGTGCAGTGGTGTTTGGGTAGTGTAGGGTTCATGCTGTGGGTAGATTTAGGGTAGATCAGTTGTGTTTGGGTAGTGTAGGTGGTCATGCTGGGGGTAGTGTGTTAGGGTTTAGGGTAGTGCAGTGGTGTTTGGGTAGTGTAGGGGGTCGTGCTGTGGGTAGATTTCGGGTTTAGGGTAGTGCAGTGGTGTTTGTGTTGTGTGGGGGGTCATGCTCGGGGTAGTGTTTTAGGGTTTAAGGTAGTGCAGTGGTGTTTGGCTAGTGTAGGGGGTCATGCTTGGGTAGATTTAGGGTTTAGGGTAGTGCAGTGGTGTTTGTGTTGTGTAGGGGGTCATGCTGGGGTAGATTTAGGGTTTAGGGTAGTGCATTGGTGTTTGTGTTGTGTAGGGGATCATGCTGCGTGTAGTGTTTTAGGGGTTAGGGTTTAGGGTAGCGCAGTGGTGTTTCTGTAGTGTAGGGAGTCGTACTGGGGATAGTGTTTTAGGTTTTAGCGTAGTGCAGTGGTGTTTGGGTAGTGTAGTGGGTGGTGCTGGGGTAGATTTAGGGTTTAGGGTAGTGCAGTGGTGTTTGTGTAGTGTATGGGGTCAAGCTGGGGGTAGTGTTTTAGGGTTAAGGGTAGTACAGTGGTGTTTGGGTAGTGTAGGAGGTCATGCTGGTGGTAGTGTTTTATGGTTTATGGTTGTGCAGTGGTGTTTGTGTGGTGTAGGAGGTAGTGTTTTAGGGTTTAGGGTACTGCAGTGGTGTTTGTGTAGTCTAGGGGGTCTAGCTGGGGGTAGTGTTTTAGAGTTTGGTGTAGTGCAGTGGTGTTTGTGTAGTATAGAGGGTCGTGTTTTAGGGTTTAGGGTAGTGCAGTGGTGTTTGGGTAGTGTAGTGGTTCGTGCTGGTGGTCGTGTTTTAGGGTTCAGGGTCATGCAGTGGTGTTTGTGTATTGTAGGGGGTCATGCTGGGGGTAGATTTAGGGTAGTACAGTTGTGTTTGGGTAGTGTAGGGGGTCATGCTGGGGTGTAGTGGGTTAGGGTTTAGGGTAGTGCAGTGGTGTTTGGGTAGTGTAGGGGGTCGTGCTGGGATAGATTTAGGGTTTAGGGTAGTGCAATGGTGTTTGTGTGTGTAGGGGGTCGTGCTCGGGGTAGTGTTTTAGGGTTTAGGGTAGTGCAGTGGTGTTTGGGTAGTATAGGGGGTTGTGCTGGGGTAGATTTAGGGTTTAGGGTAGTGCAGTGGTGTTTGTGTTGTGTAGGGTGTCGTGCTGGGGTAGATTTAGGGTTTAGGGTAGTGCAGTGGTGTTTGTGTTGTGTAGGGGATCGTGCTGGGGTAGTGTTTTAGGGTTTAAGCAAGTGCAGTGGTGTTTGTGTAGTGTAGGGGGTCGTGTTTAGGGTTTAGGATAGTGCACTGGTGTTTGGTAGTGTAGGTGGTCATGCAGGGGGTAGATTTAGGGTTTAGGGTAGTGCAGTGGTGTTTGTGTAGTGTTGGGTGTAGTGCTGGGGGTAATGCTTTAGGGTTTAGGGTAGTGTAGTGGTGTTGGTGTAGTGTAGGGGGTCTTGTTTTACGGTTTAGGGTAGTGCAGTGGTTTTTGGGTAGTGTAAGGGTCGTGTTTTAGGGTTTAGGGTAGCACAGTGGTGTTTGTGTACTCTTGGAGGTAGTGCTGGGGGTAGTGTTTTAAGGTTAGGGTAGCGCAGTTATGTTTCTGTAGTGTAGGGGGTCATACTGAGGGTAGTGTTTTAGGGTTTAGCGTAATGCAGTGGTGTTTGGGTAGTGTAGGGGGTAGTGTTTAAGGGTTTAGGGTAGTGCAGTGGTGTTTGTGTAGTGTAGGGGGTCATGCTGGGGGTAGTGTTTTAGATTTTAGGGTAGTACAGTAGTGTTTTTGTAGTGTAGGGGGTTGTGTTTAAGGGTTTAGGGTAGTGCAGTGGTGTTTGTGTAGTATAGGGGGTAGTGTTTTAGGGTTTAGGGTAGTGCAGTGGTGTTTGGGATGTGTAGGGGGTCATGCTGGGGGTAGTGTTTTAGGGTTTAGGGTAGTGCAGTGGTGTTTGGGTAGTGTTGGTGGACGTGCTGGGGTAGATTTAGGGTTTAGGGTAGTGCGGTGGTGTTTGTGTTGTGTAGGAGGTCGTGCTGGGGTAGTGTTTTAGGGTTTAGGGGAGTGCAGTGGTGTTTGTGCAGTGTAGGGGGCCGTGTTTAGGGTTTAGGATAGTGCAGTGGTGTTTGGTAGTGTAGGTGGTCATGCAGGGGGTAGATTTAGGGTTTAGGGTAGTGCAGTGGTGTTTGTGTAGTGTTGGGTGTAGTGCTGGGGGTAATGCTTTAGGGTTTAGGGTAGTATAGTAGTGTTTGTGTAGTGTAGGGGGTCGTGTTTTGGGGTTTAGGGTAGTGCAGTGGTGTTTGGGTAGTGTAGGGTTTCGTGCTGTGGGTAGATTTAGGGTAGATCAGTTGTGTTTGGGTAGTGTAGGTGGTCATGCTGGGGGTAGTGTGTTAGGGTTTAGGGTAGTGCAGTGGTGTTTGGGTAGTGTAGGGGGTCGTGCTGTGGGTAGATTTCGGGTTTAGGGTAGTGCAGTGGTGTTTGTGTTGTGTTGGGGGTCATGCTCGGGGTAGTGTTTTAGGGTTTAAGGTAGTGCAGTGGTGTTTGGGTAGTGTAGGGGGTCATGTTGGGGTAGATTTAGGGTTTAGGGTAGTGCAGTGGTGTTTGTGTTGTGTAGGGGGTCATGCTGGGGTAGATTTAGGGTTTAGGGTAGTGCAGTGGTGTTTGTGTTGTGTAGGGGATCATGCTGCGTGTAGTGTTTTAGGGGTTAGGGTTTAGGGTAGCGCAGTGGTGTTTCTGTAGTGTAGGGAGTCGTACTGGGGGTAGTGTTTTAGGTTTTAGCGTAGTGCAGTGGTGTTTGGGTAGTGTAGTGGGTGGTGCTGGGATAGATTTAGGGTTTAGGGTAGTGCAGTGGTGTTTGTGTAGTGTATGGGGTCAAGCTGGGGGTAGTGTTTTAGGGTTAAGGGTAGTACAGTGGTGTTTGGGTAGTGTAGGAGGTCATGCTGGTGGTAGTGTTTTATGGTTTATGGTTGTGCAGTGGTTTTTGTGTGGTGTAGGAGGTAGTGTTTTAGGGTTTAGGGCACTGCAGTGGTGTTTGTGTAGTCTAGGGGGTCTAGCTGGGGGTAGTGTTTTAGAGTTTGGTGTAGTGCAGTGGTGTTTGTGTAGTATAGAGGGTCGTGTTTTAGGGTTTAGGGTAGTGCAGTGGTGTTTGGGTAGTGTAGTGGTTCGTGCTGGTGGTCGTGTTTTAGGGTTCAGGGTCATGCAGTGGTGTTTGTGTATTGTAGGGGGTCATGCTGGGGGTAGATTTAGGGTAGTACAGTTGTGTTTGGGTAGTGTAGGGGGTCATGCTGGGGTGTAGTGTGTTAGGGTTTAGGGTAGGTCAGTGGTGTTTGGGTAGTGTAGGGGGTCGTGCTGGGGTAGATTTAGGGTTTAGGGTAGTGTAATGGTGTTTGTGTGTGTAGGGGGTCGTGCTCGGGGTAGTCTTTTAGGGTTTAGTGTAGTGCAGTGGTGTTTGGGTAGTGTAGGGGGTTGTGATGGGGTAGATTTAGGGTTTAGGGTAGTGCAGTGGTGTTTGTATTGTGTAGGGGGTCGTGCTGGGGTAGATTTAGGGTTTAGGGTAGTGCAGTGGTGTTTGTGTTGTGTAGGGGATCGTGCTGGGGTAGTGTTTTAGGGTTTAAGCAAGTGCAGTGGGGTTTGTGTAGTGTAGGGGGTCGTGTTTAGGGTTTAGGATAGTGCACTGGTGTTTGGTAGTGTAGGTGGTCATGCAGGGGGTAGACTTAGGGTTTAGGGTAGTGCAGTGGTGTTTGTGTAGTGTTGGGTGTAGTGCTGGGGGTAATGCTTTAGGGTTTAGGGTAGTGTAGTGGTGTTTGTGTAGTGTAGGGGGTCGTGTTTTAGGGTTTAGGGTAGTGCAGTGGTTTTTGGGTAGTGTAAGGGTCGTGTTTTAGGGTTGAGGGTAGTACAGTGGTGTTTGGGTAGTGTAGGGGGTCATGCTGGGGGTAGATTTAGGGTTTAGGCTAGTGCAGTGGTGTTCGGGTACTGTAGGGGGTCATGCTGGGGGTAGTGTTTTAGGATTTAGGGTAGGGCAGTGGTGTTTGGGTAGTGTAGGGGGTCGTGCTGGGGCAGTGTTTTAGGGTTTAGGGTAGCGCAGTGGTGTTTGTTTAGTATAGGGGGTTGTGCTGGAGATGGTGTTTTAGGGTTTAGGGTAGCGAAGTGGTGTTTGTGTAGTGTAGGAGTTCATGCTGGGGGTAGTGTTTTAGGGTTTAGGGTAGCGTAGAGGTGTTTGGTTAGCATAGGGGGTCATGCTAGGGGTAGTGTTTTAGGGTTTAGGGTAGTGCAGTGGTGTTTGTGTAGTGTAGGTGGCGGTGCGGGGGTAGATTAAGGGTTTAGGGTAGAACAGTGATGTTTGGGTAGCGCAGGAGGTCATGCTGGGGGTAGTGTTTTAGGGTTAAGGGTAGCGCAGTGGTGTTTGGGTAGCGTAGGGGGTCATGCTGGGTGTAGTGTTTTAGGGTTTAGGGTAGCACAGTGGTGTTTTGGTAATGTAGGGGGTAGTGCTGGGGGTAGTGTTTTAGGGTTTAGGGTAGCGCAGTGGTGTTTGTGTACTCTTGGAGGTAGTGCTGGGGGTAGTGTTTTAAGGTATAGGGTAGCGCAGTGGTGTTTCTGTAGTGTAGGGGGTCATACTGAGGGTAGTGTTTTAGGGTTTAGCGTAATGCAGTGGTGTTTGGGTAGTGTAGGGGGTAGTGTTTAAGGGTTTAGGGTAGTGCAGTGGTGTTTGTGTAGTGTAGGGGGTCATGCTGGGGGTAGTGTTTTAGATTTTAGGGTAGTACAGTAGTGTTTTTGTAGTGTAGGGGGTTGTGTTTAAGGGTTTAGGGTAGTGCAGTGGTGTTTGTGTAGTATAGGGGGTAGTGTTTTAGGGTTTAGGGTAGTGCAGTGGTGTTTGGGATGTGTAGGGGGTCATGCTGGGGGTAGTGTTTTAGGGTTTAGGGTAGTGCAGTGGTGTTTGGGTAGTGTTGGTGGACGTGCTGGGGTAGATTTAGGGTTTAGGGTAGTGCGGTGATGTTTGTGTTGTGTAGGGGGTCGTGCTGGGGTAGTGTTTTAGGGTTTAGGGGAGTGCAGTGGTGTTTGTGTAGTGTAGGGGGTCGTGTTTAGGGTTTAGGATAGTGCAGTGGTGTTTGGTAGTGTAGGTGGTCATGCAGGGGGTAGATTTAGGGTTTAGGGTAGTGCAGTGGTGTTTGTGTAGGGTATGGGGTCAAGCTGGGGGTAGTGTTTTAGGGTTAAGGGTAGTGCAGTGGTGTTTGGGTAGTGTAGGAGGTCATGCTGGTGGTAGTGTTTTAGGGTTTATGGTTGTGCAGTGGTGTTTGTGTGGTGTAGGAGGTAGTGTTTTAGGGTTTAGGGTACTGCAGTGGTGTTTGTGTAGTCTAGGGGGTCTAGCTGGGGGTAGTGTTTTAGAGTTTGGTGTAGTGCAGTGGTGTTTGTGTAGTATAGAGGGTCGTGTTTTAGGGTTTAGGGTAGTGCAGTGGTGTTTGGGTAGTGTAGGGGTTTGTGCTGGTGGTCGTGTTTTAGGGTTCAGGGTCATGCAGTGGTGTTTGTGTATTGTAGGGGGTCATGCTGGGGGTAGATTTAGGGTAGTACAGTTGTGTTTGGGTAGTGTAGGGGGTCATGCTGGGGTGTAGTGTGTTAGGGCTTAGGGTAGTGCAGTGGTGTTTGGGTAGTGTAGGGGGTCGTGCTGGGGTAGATTTAGGGTTTAGGGTAGTGCAGTGGTGTTTGTGTGTGTAGGGGGTCGTGCTCGGGGTAGTTTTTTAGGGTTTAGGGTAGTGCAGTGGTGTTTGGGTAGTGTAGGGGGTCGTGCTGGGGTAGATTTAGGGTTTAGGGTAGTGCAGTGGTGTTTGTGTTGTGTAGGGGGTCGTGCTGGGGTAGATTTAGGGTTTAGGGTAGTGCAGTGGTGTTTGTGTTGTGTAGGGGATCGTGCTGGGGTAGTGTTTTAGGGTTTAAGGTAGTGCAGTGGTGTTTGTGTAGTGTAGGGGGTCGTGTTTAGGGTTTAGGATAGTGCACTGGTGTTTGGTAGTGTAGGTGGTCATGCAGGGGGTAGATTTAGGGTTTAGGGTAGTGCAGTGGTGTTTGTGTAGTGTTGGGTGTAGTGCTGGGGGTAATGCTTTAGGGTTTAGGGTAGTGTAGTGGTGTTTGTGTAGTGTAGGGGGTTGTGTTTTAGGGTTTAGGGTAGTGCATTCGATTTTGGGTAGTGTAAGGGTCGTGTTTTAGGGTTGAGGGTAGTACAGTGGTGTTTGGGTAGTGTAGGGGGTCATGCTGGGGGTAGATTTAGGGTTTAGGCTAGTGCAGTGGTTTTCGGGTACTGTAGGGGGTCATTGTGGGGGTAGTGTTTTAGGGTTTAGGGTAGGGCAGTGGTGTTTGGGTAGTGTAGGGGGTCGTGCTGGGGCAGTGTTTTAGGGTTTAGGGTAGCACAGTGGTGTTTGTTTAGTATAGGGGGTTGTGCTGGAGATGGTGTTTTAGGGTTTAGGGTAGCGTAGTGGTGTTTGGTTAGCGTAGGGGGTCATGCTAGGGGTAGTGTTTTAGGGTTTAGGGTAGTGCAGTGGTGTTTGGGTAGCGTAGGTGGTGGTGCGGGGGTAGATTAAGGGTTTAGGGTAGCACAGTGATGTTTGGGTAGCGCAGGAGGTCATGCTGGGGGTAGTGTTTTAGGGTTAAGGGTAGCGCAGTGGTGTTTGGGTAGTGTAGGGGGTCGTGCTGGGTGTAGTGTTTTAGGGTTTAGGGTAGCACAATGGTGTTTTGGCAATGTAGGGGGTAGTGCTGGGGGTAGTGTTTTAGGGTTTAGGGTAGTGCAGTGGTGTTTGTGTACTGTTGGGGGTAGTGCTGGGGGTAGTGTTTTAAGGTTTAGGGTAGGACAGTGGTGTTTATGTAGTGTAGGGGGTCATACTGAGGGTAGTGTTTTAGGGTTTATCGTAGTGCAGTGGTGTTTGTGTAGTGTAGGGGGTCGTGTTTAAGGGTTTAGGGTTGTGCAGTGGTGTTTGCTTAGTGTAGGGGGTCGTGCTGGTGGTAGTGTTTTTAGGGTTTAGGGTAATGCAGTGGTGTTTGTGTAGTATAGGGGGTAGTGTTTTAGGGTTTAGGGTAGTGCAGTGGTGTATGTGTAGTGTAGGGGTTGTGTTTTATGGTTTAGGGTAGCGCAGTGGTGTTTGGGTAGTGTACGGGGTAGTGCTGGGGGTAGTGTTTTAGGGTTTAGGGTAGCGCAGTGGTGTTTGTGTAGTGTTGGGGTAGCGCTGCGGGTAGTGTTTTAGGGTTTAGGGTAGCGCAGTGGTGTTTCTGTAGTGTAGGGGGTCGTACTGGGGGTAGTGTTTTAGGTTTTAGCGTAGTTCAGTGGTGTTTGGGTAGTGTAGGGGGTGGTGCTGGGGTAGATTTAGGGTTTAGGGTAGTGCAGTGATGTTTGTGTAGTGTATGGGGTCAAGCTGGGGGTAGTGTTGTAGGGTTTAGGGTAGTGCAGTGGTGTTTGTGTAGTCTAGGGTTTCGTACTGGGGTAGTTTTTTAGGGTTAAGTGTAGTGCAGTGATGTTTGTGTAGTGTAGGGGGTCATGCTGGGGGTAGTGTTTTAGATTTTAGGATAGTGCAGTGATAGTGCTGGGGGTAGTGTTTTAGGGTTTAGGGTAGCGCAGTGGTGTTTGTGTAGTGTTGGGGTGTAATTCTGGGGGTCGTGTTTTAGGGTTTAGCGTTGTGCAGAGGTGTTTGGGTAGTGTAGGGGGTTGGGCTGGGGTTAGATTTAGGGTAGTGCAGTGGTGTTTGTGTAGTGTATGAGGTTGTGCTGGACGTAGTGTTTTAGGGTTTAGGGTAGCACAGTGGTGTTTGTGTAGTGTAGGGGTTCGTGCTGGGGTAGTGTTATAGGGTTTAGTGTAGAGCAGTGGTGTTTGTGTAGTGAAGGGGGTAGTGTTTTAGGGTTTAGGGTAGTGTAATCGTGTTTATGTAGTGTAGGGGGTCATGCTGGGGGTAGTGTTTTACATTTTAGGGTAGTGCAGTGGTGTTTTTTTAGTGTAGGGGGTCGTGTTTTAGGGTTTAGGGTAGAGCAGTTGTGTTTGGGTAGTGTAGTTGGTCGTGTTTTAGGGTTTAGGGTAGTGCAGTGGTGTGTGGGTAGTGTTGGGGGTCGTGCTGGTGGTAGTGTTTTAGGGTTTATTGTAGTGCAGTGGTGTTTGTGTAGTGTAGGGGGTATTGTTTTAGGGTTTAGGGTAGTGCAGTGGTTTTTGTGTGGTGTAGGGGGTCTAGCTGGGGGTAGTGTTTTAGAGTTTGGTGTAGTGCAGTGGTGTTTGTGTAGTATAGGGGGTCGTGTTTTAGGGTTTAGGGTAGTGCAGTTGTGTTGGGGAGTGTAAGGGGTCATGCTCGGGGTAGTGTTTTAGGGTTTAGGGTAGTGCAGTGGTGTTTCGGTAGTGTAGGGGTTTGTGCTGGTGGTAGTGTTTTAGGGTTAGGGGTCATGCAGTCGTGTTTGTGTAGTGTAGGGGGTCATGCTGGGGGTCGATTTAGGGTAGTGCAGTTGTTTTGGGTACTGTAGGGGGACATGCTGGGGGTAGTGTGTTAGGGTTTAGGGTAGTGCAGTGGTGTTTGGGTAGTGTAGGGGGTCGTGCTGTAGGTAGATTTAGGGTTTAGGGTAGTGCAGTGGTGTTTGTGTTGTGTAGGGGGTCGTGCTGGGGGTAGTGTTTTAGGGTTTAGGGTAGTGCAGTGATGTTTGGGTAGTGTTGGTGGTCGTGCTGGGGTAGATTTAGGGTTTAGGGTAGTGCAGTGGTGCTTGTGTTGTGTAGGGGGTCATGCTGGGGGTAGTGTTTTAGGGTTTAGGGTAGTGCAGTGGTGTTTGTGTAGTGTAGGGGGTCGTGTTTAGGGCTTAGGGTAGTACAGTGGTGTTTGGTAGTGTAGGTGGTCATGCTGGGGATAGATTTAGGGTTTAGGGTAGTGCAGTGGTGTTTGTGTAGTGTTGGGTTATTGCTTTAGGGTTTAGGGTAGTGTAGTGGTGTTTGTGTTGTGTAGGGGGTCGTGTTTTAGGGTTTAGGGTACTGCAGTGGCGTTTTGGTAGTGTAAGGGGTTGTGTTTTACGGTTGAGGGTAGTGCAGTCTTGTTTGGGTATTGTAGGGGGTCGTGCTGGGGGTAGATTTAGGGTTTAGGGTAGAGCCGTGGTGTTCGGGTACTGTAGGGGGTCATGCTGGGGGTAGTGTTTTAGGGTTAGGGTAGCAGTGGTGTTTGGGTAGTGTAGGCGGTCGTGCTGTGGGCAGTGTTTTAGGGTTTAGGGTAGCGCAGTGGTGTTTGTGTAGTGTAGGGGGTCATGCTGGGGGTAGTGTTTTAGGGTTTAGGGTAGCACAGTGGTGTTTGGGTAGTGTAGGGGTAGTGCTGGGGGTAGTGTTTTAGGGTTTAGGGTAGCACAGTGGTGTTTGTGTACTCTTGGAGGTAGTGCTGGGGGTAGTGTTTTAAGGTTAGGGTAGTGCAGTTATGTTTCTGTAGTGTAGGGGGTCATACTGAGGGTAGTGTTTTAGGGTTTAGCGTAATGCAGTGGTGTTTGGGTAGTGTAGGGGGTAGTGTTTAAGGGTTTAGGGTAGTGCAGTGGTGTTTGTGTAGTGTAGGGGGTCATGCTGGGGGTAGTGTTTTAGATTTTAGGGTAGTACAGTAGTGTTTTTTTAGTGTAGGGGGTTGTGTTTAAGGGTTTAGGGTAGTGCAGTGGTGTTTGTGTAGTATAGCGGGTAGTGTTTTAGGGTTTAGGGTAGTGCAGTGGTGTTTGGGATGTGTAGGGGGTCATGCTGGGGGTAGTGTTTTAGGGTTTAGGGTAGTGCAGTGGTGTTTGGGTAGTGTTGGTGGACGTGCTGGGGTAGATTTAGGGTTTAGGGGAGTGCAGTGGTGTTTGTGTAGTGTAGGGGGTCGTGTTTAGGGTTTAGGATAGTGCAGTGGTGTTTGGTAGTGTAGGTGGTCATGCAGGGGGTAGATTTAGGGTTTAGGGTAGTGCAGTGGTGTTTGTGTAGTGTTGGGTGTAGTGCTGGGGGTAATGCTTTAGGGTTTAGGGTAGTATAGTAGTGTTTGTGTAGTGTAGGGGGTCGTGTTTTAGGGTTTAGGGTAGTGCATTGGAGTTTGGGTAGTGGAGGGGTTCGTGCTGTGGGTAGATTTAGGGTAGATCAGTTGTGTTTGGGTAGTGTAGGTGGTCATGCTGGGGGTAGTGTGTTAGGGTTTAGGGTAGTGCAGTGGTGTTTGGGTAGTGTAGGGGGTCGTGCTGGTGGTAGTGTTTTTAGGGTTTAGGGTAGTGCAGTGGTGTTTGTGTAGTGTAGGGGTAGTGCTGGGGGTAGTATTTTAGGGTTTGGGTAGCGCTGTTGTGTTTGTGTAGTGTTGGGGTAATGCTGCGGGTAGTGTTATAGGGTTTAGGGTAGCGCAGTGGTGTTTCTGTAGTGTAGGGGGTCGTACTGGGGGTAGTGTTTTAGAATTTAGGGTAGTTCAGTCGTGTTTGGGTAGTGTAGGGGGTCGTGCTGGGGGTAGTGTTTTAGGGTTTGGTGTAGTGCAGTGGTGTATGTGTAGTGTAGGGGGTCGTGCTGGGGTAGATTTAGTGTTTAGGGTAGTGCAGTGGTGTTTGTGTAGTGTATGGGGTCGTGCTGGGGTAGTGTTTTTGGGATTAGGGTAGTGCAGTGGTGTTTGTGTAGTGTAGGGGTTCGTACTGGGGTAGGGTTTTAGGGTTTAGTTTAGTGCAGTGGTGTTTGTGTGGTGTAGGGGGTAGTGTTTTAGGGTTTAGGTATGTGCAGTGGTGTTTGTGTAGTGTAGGGGGTAGTGTTTTAGGGTTTAGGGTAGTGCAGTGCTGTTTGTGTAGTGTAGGGGGTCGTGTTTTAGATTTTAAGGTAGTGCAGTGGTGTATTTGTAGTGTAGGGGGTCGTGTTTTAGGGCTTAGGGCAGTGCAGTTGTGTTTGGGTAGTGTAGGGGGTCGTGTTTTACGGTTTTGGGTAGTGCAGTGGTGTTTGTGTAGTGCAGGGGGTCGTGCTGGCGGTAGTGTTTTAGGGTTTAGGGTAGTGCAGTGGTGTTTGTGTAGTGTAGGGGTTAGTGTTTTAGGGTTTTTGGTAGTCTAGTGGTGTTTGTGTAGTGTAGGGGGTCTAGCTGGGGGTAGTGTTTTAGAGTTTGGTGTAGTGCAGTGGTGTTTGTGTAGTATAGGGGGTCGTGTTTTAGGGTTTAGGGTAGTGCAGTTGTATTTGGGTAGTGTAGGGGGTCATGCTGGGGTTAGTGTTTTAGGGTTTAGGGTAGTGCAGTGTTGTTTGGTAGTGTAGGGGGTATTGCTGGGGGTAGTGTTTTAGGGTTTAGCGTAACGCAGTGGTGTTTGTGTAGTGTTGGGGGTAGTGCTGGGGGTAGTGTTTTAAGGTTTAGGGTAGCGCAGTGGTGTTTCTGTAGTGTAGGAGGTCATACTGAGCTAGTGTTTTAGGGTTTAGCGTAGTGCAGTGGCGTTTGGGTAGTGTAGGGGGTAGTGTTTTGGGGTTTAGGGTAGTGCAGTGGTGTTTGGGTAGTGTAGGGGGTAGTGTTTTAGGGTTTAGGGTAGTGCAGTGGTGTTTGTGTAGTGTAGGGGGTCATGCTGAGGGTAGTGTTTTAGATTTTAGGGTAGTACAGTGGTGTTTTTGTAGTGTAGGGGGTCGTGTTTAAGGGTTTAGGCTAGTGCAGTGGTGTTTGGGTAGTGTAGGGGGTCGTGCTGGTGGTAGTGTTTTTAGGGTTTAGGGTAGTGCAGTGGTGTTTGTGTAGTATAAGGGGTAGTGTTTTAGGGTTTAGGGTAGTGCAGTGGTGTTTGGGAAGTGTAGGGGGTCGTGCTGGGGGTAATGTTTTAGGGTTTGGTGTAGTGCAGTGGTGTATGTGTAGTGTAGGGGGTCGTGTTTTATGGTTTAGGGTAGCGCAGTGGTGTTTGGGTAGTGTAGGGGGTAGTGCTGGGGGTAGTGTTATAAGGTTTAGGGTAGCGCTGTGGTGTTTGTGTAGTGTTGGGGTAATGCTGTGGGTAGTGTTTTAGGGTTTAGGGTAGCGCAGTGGTGTTTCTGTAGTGTAGGGGGTCGTACTTGGGGTAGTGTTTTAGGTTTTAGCGTAGTGCAGTGGTGTTTGGGTAGTGTAGGGGATCGTGCTGGGGTAGATTTAGGGTTTAGGGTAGTGCAGTGGTGTTTGTGTAGTCTAGGGATTCGTACTGGGGTAGTTTTTTAGGGTTTAGTGTAGTGCAGTGGTGTTTGTGTAGTGTAGGGGGTAGTGTTTTAGGGTTTAGGGTAGTCCAGTGGTGTTTGTGTAGTGTAGGCGGTCATGCTGGGGGTAGTGTTTTAGATTTTATGGTAGTGCAGTGGTGTTTTTGTAGTGTAGGGGTTCGTGTTTTAGGGTTTAGGGTGAGCAATTGTGTTAGGGTAGTGTAGGTGGTCGTGTTTTAGGGTTTAGTGTAGTGCAGTGGTGTTTGGGTATTGAAGGGGGTCGTGCTGGGGAAAGTGTTTTAGGGTTTAGTGTAGTGCAGTGGTTTTTGTGTAGTGTAGGGGGTAGTGTTTTAGGGTTTAGCATAGTGCAGTGGTGTTTGGGTAGTGTAGGGGGTCATGCTGGGTTAGATTTAGGGTAGTGCAGTGGTGTTTGTGTAGTGTATGGGGTTGTGCTGGACGTAGTGTTTTAGGGTTTAGGGTAGTGCAGTGGTGTTTGTGTAGTGTAGGGGTTCATGCTCGGGGTAGTGTTTTAGGGTTTAGTGTAGTGCAGTGGTGTTTGTGTAGTGTAGAGGGTAGTGTTTTAGGGTTTAGGGTAGTGTAGTGGTGTTTGTGTAGTGTAGGAGGTCATGCTGAGCGTAGTGTTTTTGATTTTAGGGTAGTGCAGTGGTGTTTTTGTAGTGTAGTGGGTCGTGTTTTAGGGTTTAGGGTAGTGCCGTTGTGTTTGGGTAGTGTAGTGGGTCGTGTTTAAGGGTTTAGGGTAGTGTAGTGGTGTGTGGGTAGTGTAGGGGGTCGTGCTGGTGGTAGTGTTTTAGGGTTTAGTGTAGTGCAGTGGTGTTTGTGTAGTGTAGGGGGTAGTGTTGTAGGGTTTAGGGTTGTGCAGTGGTGTTTGTGTAGTGTAGGGGGTCATGCTGGGGGTAGTGTTTTAGATTTTAGGGTAGTGCAGTGGTGTTTTTGTAGTGTAGGGGGTCATGTTTTAGGGTTTAGGGTAGTGCAGTTGTGTTTGTGTAGTGTAGGGGGTAGTGTTTTAGTGTTTTAGGGTTTAGGGTAGTGCAGTGGTGTTTGTGTAGTGTAGGGGGTCTAGCTGGGGGTAGTGTTTTAGAGTTTGGTGTAGTGCAGTGGTGTTTGTGTAGTATAGGGGGTCGTGTTTTAGGGTTTAGGGTAGTGCAGTTGTGTTTGGGTAGTGTAGGGGGTCATGCTGGGGTAAGTGTTTTAGGGTTTAGGGTAGCACAGTGGTGTTTGGGTAGTGTAGGGGTAATGCTGGGGGTAGTGTTTTAGGGTTTAGGGTTTAGGGTAGCGCAGTGGTGTTTGTGTACTCTTGGAGGTAGTGCTGGGAGTAGTGTTTTAAGGTATAGGGTAGCACAGTGGTGTTTCTGTAGTGTAGGGGGTCATACTGAGGGTAGTGTTTTAGGGTTTAGAGTAATGCAGTGGTGTTTGGGTAGTGTAGGTTGTAGTGTTTAAGGGTTTAGGGTAGCGCAGTGGTGTTTCTGTAGTGTAGGAGGTCATACTGAGCTAGTGTTTTTGGGTTTAGCGTAGTGCAGTGGCGTTTGGGTAGTGTAGGGGGTAGTGTTTTAGGGTTTAGGGTAGTGCAGTGGTGTTTTTGTAGTGTAGGGGGTCGTGTTTAAGGGTTTAGTCTAGTGCAGTGGTGTTTGGGTAGTGTAGGGGATCGTGCTGGTGGTAGTGTTTTTAGGGTTTAGGGTAGTGCAGTGGTGTTTGTGTAGTATAGGGGGTAGTGTTTTAGGGTTTAGGGTAGTGCAGTGGTGTTTGGGAAGTGTAGGGGGTCGTGCTGGGGGTAATGTTTTAGGGTTTGGTGTAGTGCAGTGGTGTATGTGTAGTGTAGGGGGTCGTGTTTTATGGTTTAGGGTAGCGCAGTGGTGTTTGGGTAATGTAGGGGGTAGTGCTGGGGGTAGTGTTATAGGGTTTAGGGTAGCGCTGTGGTGTTTGTGTAGTGTTGGGGTAATGCTGTGGGTAGTGTTTTAGGGTTTAGGGTAGCGCAGTGGTGTTTCTGTAGTGTAGGGGGTCGTACTTGGGGTAGTGTTTTAGGTTTTAGCGTAGTGCAGTGGTGTTTGGGTAGTGTAGGGGATCGTGCTGGGGTAGATTTAGGGTTTAGGGTAGTGCAGTGGTGTTTGTGTAGTCTAGGGATTCGTACTGGGGTAGTTTTTTAGGGTTTAGTGTAGTGCAGTGGTGTTTGTGTAGTGTAGGGGGTAGTGTTTTAGGGTTTAGGGTAGTCCAGTCGTATTTGTGTAGTGTAGGGGGTCATGCTGGGGGTAGTGTTTTAGATTTTATGGTAGTGCAGTGGTGTTTTTGTAGTGTAGGGGTTCGTGTTTTAGGGTTTAGGGTAGAGCAGTTGTGTTAGGGTAGTGTAGGTGGTCGTGTTTTAGGGTTTAGTGTAGTGCAGTGGTGTTTGGGTATTGAAGGGGGTCGTGCTGGGGAAAGTGTTTTAGGGTTTAGTGTAGTGCAGTGGTGTTTGTGTAGTGTAGGGGGTAGTGTTTTAGGGTTTGGCATAGTGCAGTGGTGTTTGGGTAGTGTAGGGGGTCATGCTGGTTTAGATTTAGGGTAGTGCAGTGGTGTTTGTGTAGTGTATGGGGTTGTGCTGGACGTAGTGTTTTAGGGTTTAGGGTAGTGCAGTGGTGTTTGTGTAGTGTAGGAGGTCATACTGAGCTAGTGTTTTAGGGTTTAGCGTAGTGCAGTGGCGTTTGGGTAGTGTAGGGGGTAGTGTTTTGGGGTTTAGGGTAGTGCAGTGGTGTTTGGGTAGTGTAGGGGGTAGTGTTTTAGGGTTTAGGGTAGTGCAGTGGTGTTTGTGTAGTGTAGGGGGTCATGCTGAGGGTAGTGTTTTAGATTTTAGGGTAGTACAGTGGTGTTTTTGTAGTGTAGGGGGTCGTGTTTAAGGGTTTAGGCTAGTGCAGTGGTGTTTGGGTAGTGTAGGGGGTCGTGCTGGTGGTAGTGTTTTTAGGGTTTAGGGTAGTGCAGTGGTGTTTGTGTAGTATAAGGGGTAGTGTTTTAGGGTTTAGGGTAGTGCAGTGGTGTTTGGGAAGTGTAGGGGGTCGTGCTGGGGGTAATGTTTTAGGGTTTGGTGTAGTGCAGTGGTGTATGTGTAGTGTAGGGGGTCGTGTTTTATGGTTTAGGGTAGCGCAGTGGTGTTTGGGTAGTGTAGGGGGTAGTGCTGGGGGTAGTGTTATAAGGTTTAGGGTAGCGCTGTGGTGTTTGTGTAGTGTTGGGGTAATGCTGTGGGTAGTGTTTTAGGGTTTAGGGTAGCGCAGTGGTGTTTCTGTAGTGTAGGGGGTCGTACTTGGGGTAGTGTTTTAGGTTTTAGCGTAGTGCAGTGGTGTTTGGGTAGTGTAGGGGATCGTGCTGGGGTAGATTTAGGGTTTAGGGTAGTGCAGTGGTGTTTGTGTAGTCTAGGGATTCGTACTGGGGTAGTTTTTTAGGGTTTAGTGTAGTGCAGTGGTGTTTGTGTAGTGTAGGGGGTAGTGTTTTAGGGTTTAGGGTAGTCCAGTGGTGTTTGTGTAGTGTAGGCGGTCATGCTGGGGGTAGTGTTTTAGATTTTATGGTAGTGCAGTGGTGTTTTTGTAGTGTAGGGGTTCGTGTTTTAGGGTTTAGGGTGAGCAATTGTGTTAGGGTAGTGTAGGTGGTCGTGTTTTAGGGTTTAGTGTAGTGCAGTGGTGTTTGGGTATTGAAGGGGGTCGTGCTGGGGAAAGTGTTTTAGGGTTTAGTGTAGTGCAGTGGTTTTTGTGTAGTGTAGGGGGTAGTGTTTTAGGGTTTAGCATAGTGCAGTGGTGTTTGGGTAGTGTAGGGGGTCATGCTGGGTTAGATTTAGGGTAGTGCAGTGGTGTTTGTGTAGTGTATGGGGTTGTGCTGGACGTAGTGTTTTAGGGTTTAGGGTAGTGCAGTGGTGTTTGTGTAGTGTAGGGGTTCATGCTCGGGGTAGTGTTTTAGGGTTTAGTGTAGTGCAGTGGTGTTTGTGTAGTGTAGAGGGTAGTGTTTTAGGGTTTAGGGTAGTGTAGTGGTGTTTGTGTAGTGTAGGAGGTCATGCTGAGGGTAGTGTTTTTGATTTTAGGGTAGTGCAGTGGTGTTTTTGTAGTGTAGTGGGTCGTGTTTTAGGGTTTAGGGTAGTGCCGTTGTGTTTGGGTAGTGTAGTGGGTCGTGTTTAAGGGTTTAGGGTAGTGTAGTGGTGTGTGGGTAGTGTAGGGGGTCGTGCTGGTGGTAGTGTTTTAGGGTTTAGTGTAGTGCAGTGGTGTTTGTGTAGTGTAGGGGGTAGTGTTTTAGGGTTTAGGGTTGTGCAGTGGTGTTTGTGTAGTGTAGGGGGTCATGCTGGGGGTAGTGTTTTAGATTTTAGGGTAGTGCAGTGGTGTTTTTGTAGTGTAGGGGGTCATGTTTTAGGGTTTAGGGTAGTGCAGTTGTGTTTGTGTAGTGTAGGGGGTAGTGTTTTAGTGTTTTAGGGTTTAGGGTAGTGCAGTGGTGTTTGTGTAGTGTAGGGGGTCTAGCTGGGGGTAGTGTTTTAGAGTTTGGTGTAGTGCAGTGGTGTTTGTGTAGTATAGGGGGTCGTGTTTTAGGGTTTAGGGTAGTGCAGTTGTGTTTGGGTAGTGTAGGGGGTCATGCTGGGGTAAGTGTTTTAGGGCTTAGGGTAGCACAGTGGTGTTTGGGTAGTGTAGGGGTAATGCTGGGGGTAGTGTTTTAGGGTTTAGGGTTTAGGGTAGCGCAGTGGTGTTTGTGTACTCTTGGAGGTAGTGCTGGGAGTAGTGTTTTAAGGTATAGGGTAGCACAGTGGTGTTTCTGTAGTGTAGGGGGTCATACTGAGGGTAGTGTTTTAGGGTTTAGAGTAATGCAGTGGTGTTTGGGTAGTGTAGGTTGTAGTGTTTAAGGGTTTAGGGTAGCGCAGTGGTGTTTCTGTAGTGTAGGAGGTCATACTGAGCTAGTGTTTTTGGGTTTAGCGTAGTGCAGTGGCGTTTGGGTAGTGTAGGGGGTAGTGTTTTAGGGTTTAGGGTAGTGCAGTGGTGTTTTTGTAGTGTAGGGGGTCGTGTTTAAGGGTTTAGTCTAGTGCAGTGGTGTTTGGGTAGTGTAGGGGATCGTGCTGGTGGTAGTGTTTTTAGGGTTTAGGGTAGTGCAGTGGTGTTTGTGTAGTATAGGGGGTAGTGTTTTAGGGTTTAGGGTAGTGCAGTGGTGTTTGGGAAGTGTAGGGGGTCGTGCTGGGGGTAATGTTTTAGGGTTTGGTGTAGTGCAGTGGTGTATGTGTAGTGTAGGGGGTCGTGTTTTATGGTTTAGGGTAGCGCAGTGGTGTTTGGGTAATGTAGGGGGTAGTGCTGGGGGTAGTGTTATAGGGTTTAGGGTAGCGCTGTGGTGTTTGTGTAGTGTTGGGGTAATGCTGTGGGTAGTGTTTTAGGGTTTAGGGTAGCGCAGTGGTGTTTCTGTAGTGTAGGGGGTCGTACTTGGGGTAGTGTTTTAGGTTTTAGCGTAGTGCAGTGGTGTTTGGGTAGTGTAGGGGATCGTGCTGGGGTAGATTTAGGGTTTAGGGTAGTGCAGTGGTGTTTGTGTAGTCTAGGGATTCGTACTGGGGTAGTTTTTTAGGGTTTAGTGTAGTGCAGTGGTGTTTGTGTAGTGTAGGGGGTAGTGTTTTAGGGTTTAGGGTAGTCCAGTCGTATTTGTGTAGTGTAGGGGGTCATGCTGGGGGTAGTGTTTTAGATTTTATGGTAGTGCAGTGGTGTTTTTGTAGTGTAGGGGTTCGTGTTTTAGGGTTTAGGGTAGAGCAGTTGTGTTAGGGTAGTGTAGGTGGTCGTGTTTTAGGGTTTAGTGTAGTGCAGTGGTGTTTGGGTATTGAAGGGGGTCGTGCTGGGGAAAGTGTTTTAGGGTTTAGTGTAGTGCAGTGGTGTTTGTGTAGTGTAGGGGGTAGTGTTTTAGGGTTTGGCATAGTGCAGTGGTGTTTGGGTAGTGTAGGGGGTCATGCTGGTTTAGATTTAGGGTAGTGCAGTGGTGTTTGTGTAGTGTATGGGGTTGTGCTGGACGTAGTGTTTTAGGGTTTAGGGTAGTGCAGTGGTGTTTGTGTAGTGTAGGGGGTAGTGTTTTAGGGTTTAGGGTTGTGCAGTGGTGTTTGTGTAGTGTAGGGGTCATGCTGGGGGTAGTGTTTTAGATTTTAGGGTAGTGCAGTGGTGTTTTTGTAGTGTAGGGGGTCATGTTTTAGGGTTTAGGGTAGTGCAGTTTTGTTTGTGTAGTGTAGCGGGTCGTGTTTTAGGGTTTAGGGTAGTGCAGTGGTGTTTGGGTAGTATAGGGGGTCGTGCTGGTGGTAGTGTTTTAGGGTTTAGTGTAGTGCAGTGGTGTTTGTGTAGTGTAGGGGGTAGTGTTTTAGTGTTTTAGGGTTTAGGGTAGTGCAGTGGTGTTTGTGTAGTGTAGGGGGTCTAGCTGGGGGTAGTGTTTTAGAGTTTGGTGTAGTGCAGTGGTGTTTGTGTAGTATAGGGGGTCATGTTTTAGGGTTTAGGGTAGTGCAGTTGTGTTTGGGTAGTGTAGGGGGTCATGCTGGGGGAAGTGTTTTAGGGTTTAGGGTAGCATAGTGGTGTTTGGGTAGTGTAGGGGTAGTGCTGGGGGTAGTGTTTTAGGGTTTAGGGTTTAGGGTAGCACAGTGGTGTTTGTGTACTCTTGGAGGTAGTGCTGGGAGTAGTGTTTTAAGGTATAGGGTAGCGCAGTGGTGTTTCTGTAGTGTAGGGGGTCATACTGAGGGTAGTGTTTTAGGTTTTAGAGTAATGCAGTGGTGTTTGGGCAGTGTAGGTTGTAGTGTTTAAGGGTTTAGGGTAGTGCAGTGGTGTTTGTGTAGTGTAGGGGGTCATGCTGGGGGTAGTTTTTTAGATTTTAGGGTAGTACAGTAGTGTTTGTGTAGTATAGGGGGTCGTGTTTTAGGGTTTAGGGTAGTGCAGTTGTGTTTGGGTAGTGTAGGGGGTCATGCTGGGGTTAGTGTTTTAGGGTTTAGGGTAGTGCAGTGTTGTTTGGTAGTGTAGGGGGTATTGCTGGGGGTAGTGTTTTACAGTTTAGCGTAACGCAGTGGTGTTTGTGTAGTGTTGGGGGTAGTGCTGGGGGTAGTGTTTTGAGGTTTAGGGTAGCGCAGTGGTGTTTCTGTAGTGTAGGAGGTCATACTGAGCTAGTTTTTTGGGGTTTAGCGTAGTGCAGTGGCGTTTGGGTAGTGTAGGGGGTAGTGTTTTAGGGTTTAGGGTAGTGCAGTGGTGTTTTTGTAGTGTAGGGGGTCGTGTTTAAGGGTTTAGTCTAGTGCAGTGGTGTTTGGGTAGTGTAGGGGGTCGTGCTGGTGGTAGTGTTTTTAGGGTTTAGGGTAGTGCAGTGGTGTTTGTGTAGTATAGGGGGTAGTGTTTTAGGGTTTAGGGTAGTGCAGTGGTGTTTGGGAAGTGTAGGGGGTCGTGCTGGGGGAAGTGTTTTAGGGTTTGGTGTAGTGCATTGGTGTATGTGTAGTGTAGGGGTCGTGTTTTATGGTTTAGGGTAGTGCAGTGGTGTTTGGGTAGTGTAGGGGGTAGTGCTGGGGGTAGTGTTATAGGGTTTAGGGTAGCGCTGTGGTGTTTGTGTAGAGTTGGGGTAATGCTGCGGGTAGTGTTTTAGGGTTTAGGGTAGCGCAGTGGTGTTTCTGTAGTGTAGGGGGTCGTACTTGGGGTAGTGTTTTAGGTTTTAGCGTAGTGCAGTGGTGTTTGGGTAGTGTAGGGGGTCGTGCTGGGGTAGATTTAGGGTTTAGGGTAGTGCAGTGGTGTTTGTGTAGTCTAGGGGTTCGTACTGGGGTAGTTTGTTAGGGTTTAGTGTAGTGCAGTGGTGTTTGTGTAGTGTAGGGGGTAGTGTTCTAGGGTTTAGGGTAGTCCAGTGGTGTTTGTGTAGTGTAGGGGGTCATGTTGGGGGTAGTGTTTTAGATTTTATGGTAGTGCAGTGGTGTTTGTGTAGTGTAGGGGGTAGTGTTTTAGGGTTTAGCATAGTGCAGTGGTGTTTGGGTAGTGTAGGGGGTCATGCTGGGGTTAGATTTAGGGTAGTGCAGTGGTGTTTGTGTAGTGTATGGGGTTGTGCTGGACGTAGTGTTTTAGGGTTTAGGGTAGTGCAGTTGTGTTTGTGTAGTGTAGCGGGTCGTGTTTTAGGGTTTAGGGTAGTGCAGTGGTGTTTGGGTAGTATAGGGGGTCGTGCTGGTGGTAGTGTTTTAGGGTTTAGTGTAGTGCAGTGGTGTTTGTGTAGTGTAGGGGGTAGTGTTTTAGTGTTTTAGGGTTTAGGGTAGTGCAGTGGTGTTTGTGTAGTGTAGGGGGTCTAGCTGGGGGTAGTGTTTTAGAGTTTGGTGTAGTGCAGTGGTGTTTGTGTAGTATAGGGGGTTGTGTTTTAGGGTTTAGGGTTTAGGGTAGTGCAGTTGTGTTTGGGTAGTGTAGGGGGTCATGCTGGGGGTAGTGTTTTAGGGTTTAGGGTAGCACAGTGGTGTTTGGGTAGTGTAGGGGTAGTGCTGGGGGTAGTGTTTTAGGGTTTAGGGTTTAGGGTAGCGCAGTGGTGTTTGTGTACTCTTGGAGGTAGCGCTGGGAGTAGTGTTTTAAGGTATAGGGTAGCGCAGTGGTGTTTCTGTAGTGTAGGGGGTCATACTGAGGGTAGTGTTTTAGGGTTTAGCTTAATGCAGTGGTGTTTGTGTAGTGTAGGTTGTAGTGTTTAAGGGTTTAGGGTAGTGCAGTGGTGTTTGTGTAGTGTAGGGGGTCATGCTGGGGGTAGTGTTTTAGATTTTAGGGTAGTACAGTAGTGTTTTTGTAGTGTAGGGGGTTGTGTTTAAGGGTTTAGGGTAGTGCAGTGGTGTTTGTGTAGTATAGGGGGTAGTGTTTTAGGGTTTAGGGTAGTGCAGTGGTGTTTGGGATGTGTAGGGGGTCGTGCTGGGGGTAGTGTTTTAGGGTTTAGGGTAGTGCAGTGGTGTTTGGGTAGTGTTGGTGGACGTACTGGGGCAGATTTAGGATTTAGGGTAGTGCAGTGGTGTTGTGTTGTGTAGGGGGTCGTGCTGGGGGTAGTGTTTCAGGGTTTAGGGGAGTGCAGTGGTGTTTGTGTAGTGTAAGGGGTCGTGTTTAGGGTTTAGGATAGTGCAGTGGTGTTTGGTAGTGTAGGTGGTCATGCAGGGGGTAGATTTAGGGTTTAGGGTAGTGCAGTGGTGTTTGTGTAGTGTTGGGTGTAGTGCTGGGGGTAATGCTTTAGGGTTTAGGGTAGTGTAGTAGTCTTTGTGTAGTGTAGGGGGTCGTGTTTTAGGGTTTAGGGTAGTGCAGTGGTGTTTGGGTAGTGTAGGGGTTCGTGCTGTGGGTAGATTTAGGGTAGATCAGTTGTGTTTGGGTAGTGTAGGTGGTCATGCTGTGGGTAGTGTGTTAAGGTTTAGGGTAGTGCAGTGGTGTTTGGGTAGTGTAGGGGGTCATGCTGGGGTCGATTTAGGGTTTAGGGTAGTGCAGTGGTGTTTGTGTTGTGTAGGGGGTCATTCTGGGGTAGATTTAGGGTTTAGGGTAGTGCAGTGGTGTTTGTGTTGTGTAGGGGATCATGCTGCGGGTAGTGTTTTAGGGTTTAGGGTAGCGCAGTGGTGTTTCTGTGGTGTAGGGAGTCGTACTGGGGGTAGTGTTTTAGGTTTTAGCGTAGTGCAGTGGTGTTTGGGTAGTGTAGTGGGTGGTGCTGGGGTAGATTTAGGGTTTAGGGTAGTGCAGTGGTGTTTGTGTAGTGTATGGGGTCAAGCTGGGGGTAGTGTTTTAGGGTTAAGGGTAGTGCAGTGGTGTTTGGGTAGTGTAGGAGGTCATTCTGGTGGTAGTGTTTTAGGGTTTATGGTTTTGCATTGGTGTTTGTGTGGTGTAGGAGGTAGTGTTTTAGGCTTTAGGGTACTGCAGTGGTGTTTGTGTAGTCTAGGGGGTCTAGCTGGGGGTTAGTGTTTTAGAGTTTGGTGTAGTGCAGTGGTGTTTGTGTAGTATAGAGGGTCGTGTTTTAGGGTTTAGGGTAGTGCAGTTGTGTTTTGCTAGTGTAGGGGGTCATGCTCGGGGTAGTGTTTTAGGGTTTAGGGTAGTGCAGTGGTGTTTGGGTAGTGTAGGGGTTCGTGCTGGTGGTCGTGTTTTAGGGTTCAGGGTCATGCAGTGGTGTTTGTGTATTGTAGGGGGTCATGCTGGGGGTAGATTTAGGGTAGTACAGTTGTGTTTGGGTAGTGTAGGGGGTCATGCTGGGGGTAGTGTGTTAGGGTTTAGGGTAGTGCAGTGGTGTTTGGGTAGTGTAGGGGGTCGTGCTGTTGGTAGATTTCGGGTTTAGGGCAGTGCAGTGGTGTTTGTGTTGTGTAGGGGGTCGTGCTCGGGGTAGTGTTTTAGGGTATAGAAGAGTGTAGTGGTGTTTGGGTAGTGTAGGGGGTCGTGCTGGGTTAGATTTAGGGTTTAGGGTAGTGCAGTGGTGTTTGTGTTGTGTAGGGAATCGTGCTGGGGGTAGTGTTTTAGGGTTTAAGGTAGTGCAGTGGTGTTTGTGTAGTGTAGGGGGTCGTGTTTAGGGTTTAGGGTAGTGCAGTGGTGTTTGGTAGTGTAGGTGGTAATGCTGGGTGTAGATTTAGGGTTTAGGGTAGAGCAGTGGTGTTTGTGTAGTGTTGGGTGTAGTGCTGGGGGTAGTGTTTTAGAGTTTAGGGTAGCGTAGTGGTGTTTGTGTAGTGTATGGGGTCGTTTTTTAGGGTTTAGGGTAGTGCAGTGGTGTTTAGGGTAGTGTAAGGGGTCGTGTTTTAGGGTTGAGGGTAGTACAGTGGTGTTTGGGTAGTGTAGGGGGTCGTGCTGGGGATAGATTTAGGGTTTAGGGTAGCGCAGTGGTGTTTGGGTAGTGTAGGGGGTCGTGCAGGGGGTTGTGTTTTAGGGTTAATGGTAGCGCAGTGGTGTTTGTGTAGTGTAGGGGGTCGTACTGGGGGAGTGTTTTAGGGTTTAGAGTAGCGCAGTGGTGTTTGTTTAGTATAGGTGGTCGTGCTGGGGGTAGTGTTTTAGGGTTTACGGTAGCGCAGTGGTGTTTGGGTAGCGTAGGTGGTGGTGCGGGCGGTAGTTTTAGGGTTTAGGGTAGCAAAGTAGTGTTTGTGTAGTGTAGGGGGTCTTGCTGGGGGTAGTGTTTTAGGGTTTAGGGTAGCGCAGTGTTTGGTTAGCGTAGGGGGTCATGATAGGGGTAGTGTTTTAGGGTTTAGGGTAGTGCAGTGGTGTTTGGGTAGCGTAGGTGGTGGTGCGGGCGGTAGATTTAGGGTTTAGGGTAGAGCAGTGGTGTTTGGGTAGCGTAGGGGGTCATGCTGGGGGTAGGGATTTAGGGTTAAGGGTAGCGTAGTGGTGTTTGGGTAGCGTAGGGGGTCGTGCTGGGGGTAGTGTTTTAGGGTTTAGGGTAGCACAGTGGTGTTTGGGTAGTGTAGGGGGTAGTGCTGGGGGTAGTGTTTTAGGGTTTAGGGTAGCGCAGTGGTGTTCATGTAGTGTTGGGGGTAGTGCTGGGGGTAGTGTTTTAGGGATTAGGGTAGCGCAGTTGTGTTTGTGTAGTGTAGGGGTCATACTTAGGGTAGTGTTTGAGGGTTTAGCGTAGTGCAGTGGTGTTTGGGTAGTGGAGGGGGTAGTGTTTTAGGGTTTAAGGTAGTGCAGTGGTGTTTGTGTAGTGTAGGGGGTCATGCTGGGGGTAGTGTTTTAGATTTTAGGGTAGTACAGTGGTATTTTTGTAGTGTAGGGGGTCGTGTTTAAGGGTTTAGGGTAGTGCAGTTGTTTTTGGGTAGTGTAGGGGTCGTGCTGGTGGTACTGTTTTTAGGGTTTAGGGTAGTGCAGTGGTGTGTGTGTAGTATAGGGGTAGTGTTTTAGGGTTTAGGGTAGTTCAGTCGTGTTTGGGTAGTGTAGGGGGTCGTGCTGGGGGTAGTGTTTTAGGGTTTGGTGTAGCGCAGTGGTGTATGTGTAGTGTAGGGGGTCGTGCTGGGGTAGTGTTTTTGGGATTAGGGTACTGCAGTGGTGTTTGTGTAGTGTAGGGGTTCGTACTGGGGTAGGGTTTTAGGGTTTAGTTTAGTGCAGTGGTGTTTGTGTGGTGTAGGGGGTAGTGTTTTAGGGTTTAGGTTAGTGCAGTGGTGTTTGTGTAGTGTAGGGGGGTAGTGTTTTAGGGTTTAGGGTAGTGCAGTGGTGTTTGTGTAGTGTAGGTAGTCGTGTTTTAGATTTTAAGATAGTGCAGTCGTGTTTTTGTAGTGTAGGGGGTCGTGTTTTAGGGCTTAGGGCAGTGCAGTTGTGTTTGGGTAGTGTAGGGGCTCATGTTTTATGGTTTAGGGTAGTGCAGTGGTGTTTGGGTAGTGTAGGGGGTCGTGCTGGCGGTAGTGTTTTAGGGTTTAAGGTTGTGCAGTGGTGTTTGTGTAGTATAGGGGGTCGTGTTTTAGGGTTTAGGGTAGTGCAGTTGTGTTTGGGTTTTGTAGGGGGTCATGCTGGGGTTAGTGTTTTAGGGTTTAGGGTAGTGCAGTGTTGTTTGGTAGTGAAGCGGGTATTGCTGGGGGTAGTGTTTTAGGGTTTAGCGTAGCGCAGTGGTGTTTGTGTAGTGTTGGGGTAGTGCTGGGGGTAGTGTTTTAAGGTTTAGGGTAGCGCAGTGGTGTTTCTGTAGTGTAGGAGGTCATACTGAGGGTAGTGTTTTAGGGTTTGGCGTAGTGCAGTGGTGTTTGGGTAGTGTAGGGGGTAGTGTTTTAGGGTTTAGGGTAGTGCAGTGGTGTGTGTGTAGTGTAGGGGGTCATGCTGAGGGTAGTGTTTTAGATTTTAGGGTAGTACAGTGGTGTTTTTGTAGTGTAGGGGGTCGTGTTTAAGTGTTTAGTCTAGTGCAGTGGTGTTTGGGTAGTGTAGGGGGTCGTGCTGGTGGTAGTGTTTTTAGGGTTTAGGGTAGTGCAGTGGTGTTTGTGTAGTATAGGGGGTAGTGTTTTAGGGTGTAGGGTAGTGCAGTGGTGTTTGGGAAGTGTAGGGGGTCGTGCTGGGGGTAGTGTTTTAGGGTTTGGTGTAGTGCAAAGTTGTATGTGTAGTGTAGGGGGTCGTGTTTTATGGTTTAGGGTAGCGCAGTGGTGTTTGGGTAGTGTAGGGGTGGAGCTGGGGGTAGTGTTATAGGGTTTAGGGTAGCGCTGTTGTGTTTGTATAGTGTTGGGGTAATGCTGCGGGTGGTGTTTTAGGGTTTAGGGTAGCGCAGTGGTGTTTCTGTAGTGTAAGGGGGTCGTACTTGGGGTAGTGTTTTAGGTTTTAGCAAAGTGCAGTGGTGTTTGGGTAGTGTAGGGGGTCGTGCTGGGCTAGATTTAGGGATTAGAGTAGTGCAGTGGTGTTTGTGTAGTCTAGGGGTTCGTACTGGGGTAGTTTTTTAGGGTGTAGTGTAGTGCAGTGGTGTTTGTGTAGTGTAGGGGGTAGTGTTTTAGGGTTTAGGGTAGTCCAGTGGTGTTTCTGTAGTGTAGGGGGTCATGCTGGGAGTAGTGTTTTAGATTTTATGGTAGTGCAGTGGTGTTTTTGTAGTGTAGGGGTTCGTGTTTTAGGGTTTAGGGTAGAGCAGTTGTGTAAGGGTAGTGTAGGGGGTCGTGTTTTATGGTTTAGTGTAGTGCCGTGGTGTTTGGGTATTGTAGGGGGTCATGCTGGGGATAGTGTTTTAGGGTTTAGTGTAGTGCAGTGGTGTTTGTGTAGTGTATGGGGTAGTGTTTTAGGCTTTAGGGTAGTGCAGTGGTGTTTGTGTAGTGTAGGTTGTCATGCTGGGGGTAGTGTTTTAGATTTTATGGTAGTGCAGTGGTGTTTTTGTAGTGTAGGGGGTCGTGTTTTAGGGTTTAGGGTAGCGCAGTGGTGTTTGGGTAGTGTAGGGGGTAGTGCTGGCGGTAGTGTTTTAGGGTTTAGGGTAGCACAGTGGTGTTTGTGTAGTGTTGGGGGTAGTGCTGGGGGTAGTGCTTTAGGGTTTAGGGTAGCGCATTGGTGTTTGTGTAGTGTAGGGGGTCATACTGGGGGGAGTGTTTTAGGGTTTAGCATAGTGCAGTGGTGTTTGGGTAGTGTAGGGGGTAATGCCGGGGTGAGATTTAGGGTAGTGCAGTGGTGTTTGTGTAGTGTATGGGGTTGTGCTGGACTTAGTGTTTTAGGGTTTAGGGTAGTGCAGTGGTGTTTGTGTAGTGTAGGGGGTAGTGTTTTAGGGTTTAGGGTAGTGCAGTGGTGTTTGCGTAGTGTAGGGGGTCATGCTGGGGGTAGTGTTTTAGATTAGGGTAGTGCAGTGGTGTTTTTGTAGTGTAGGGGGCGTGTTTTAGGGTTTAGGGTAGTGCAGTTGTGTTTGTGTAGTGTAGCGGGTCGTGTTTTAGGGTTTAGGGTAGTGCAGTGGTGTTTGGGTAGTATAGGGGGTCATGCTGGTGGTAGTGTTTTAGGGTTTAGTGTAGCGCAGTGGTGTTTTTGTAGTGTAGGGGGTAGTGTTTTAGTGTTTTAGGGTTTAGGGTAGTGCAGTGGGGTTTGTGTAGTGTAGGGGGTCTAGCTGGGGGTAGTGTTTTAGAGTTTGGTGTAGTGCAGTGGTGTTTGTGTAGTATAGGGGTCGTGTTTTAGGGTCTAGGGTAGTGCAGTTGTGTTTGGGTAGTGTAGGGGGTCATGTTCGGGGTAGTGTTTTAGGGTTTAGGGTAGTACATTGGTGTTTGGGTAGTGTAGGGGTTTGTGCTGGTGGTAGTGATTTAGGGTTTCGGGTCATGCAGTGAAGTTTGTGTAGTGTAGGGGGTCATGCTGGGGGTAGATTTAGGGTAGTGCAGTTGTGTTTGGGTAGTGTAGGGGGTCATGCTGGGGGTAATGTGTTAGGGTTTTATTGTAGTGCAGTGGTGTTTGGGTAGTGTAGGGGGTCGTGCTGTGGGTAGATTTAGGGTTTCGGGTAGTGAAGACGTGTTTGTTTTGTGTAGGGGGTCGTGCTGGGTGTAGTGTTTTAGGGTTTATGGTAGTGCAGTGGTGTTTGGGTAGTGTTTGTGGACGTGCTGGGGTAGATTTAGGGTTTAGCGTAGTGCAGTGGTGTTTGTGTTGTGTAGGGGTCGTGCTGGGGGTAGTGTTTTAGGGTTTAGGGGAGTGCAGTGGTGTTTGTGTAGTGTAGGCGGTCGTGTTTAGGGTTTAGGATAGTGCACTGGTGTTTGGTAGTATAGGTGGTCGTGCAGGGGGTAGATTTAGGGTTTAGGGTAGTGCAGTGGTGTTTGTGTAGTGTTGGGTGTAGTGCTGGGGGTAGTGCTTTAGGGTTTAGGGTAGTGTAGTGGTGTTTGTGTAGTGTAGGGGGTCGTATTTTAGGGTTTAGGGTAGTGCAGTGGTGTTTGGGTAGTGTAAGGGGTCTTGTTTTAGGGTTGAGGGTAGTACAGTGGTGTTTGGGTAGGGTAGGGGGTCGTGCTGGGGGTAGATTTAGGGTTTAGGGTAGTGCAGTGGGGTTCGGGTACTGTAGGGGGTCATGCTCGGGGTAGCGTTGTAGGGTTTAGGGTAACGCAGTGGTGTTTGTGTAGTGTAGGGGGTCGTTCTGGGGGAGTGTTTTAGGGTTTAGGGTAGCGCAGTTTTGTTTGTTTAGTATAGGGGGTCATGCTGGGGGTAGTGTTTTAGGGTTTAGGGTAGCGCAGTGGTGTTTGAGTAGTGTTGGGGGTAGTGCTGGGGATAGTGTTTTAAGGTTTAGGGTAGTGCAGTGGTGTTTCTGTAGTGTAGGAGGTCATACTGAGGGTAGCGTTTTAGGGTTTAGCGTAGTGCAGTGGTGTTTGGGTAGTGTAGGGGGTAGTGTTTTAGGGTTTAGGGTAGTGCAGTGGTGTTTGGGTAGTGTAGGGATTAGTGTTTTAGGGTTTATGGTAGTTCAGTGGTGTTTGTGTAGTGTAGGGGGTCTAGCTGGGGGTAGTGTTTTAGAGTTTGGTGTAGTGCAGTGGTGTTTGTGTAGTATAGGGGGTCGTGTTTTAGGGTTTAGGGTAGTGCAGTTGTGTTTGGGTAGTCTAGGGGGTCATGTTGGGGTTAGTGTTTTAGGGTTTAGGGTAGTGCAGTGTTGTTTGGTAGTGTAGGGGGTCATGCTGGGGGAAGATTTAGGGAAGTGCAGTTGTGTTTGGGTAGTGTAGGGGGTCATGCTGTGGGTAGTGTTAGCTTTTAGGGTACTGCAGTGCTGTTTGGGTAGTGTAGGGGTTCATGCTGTCGGTAGATTTAGGGTTTAGGGTAGTGCAGTGGTGTTTGTGTTGTGTAGGGTGTCGTGCTGGGGGTAGTGTTTTAGGGTTTAGGGTAGTGCAGTGGTTGTTGTGTAGGGGGTCATGCTGGGGGTAGAGTTTTAGGGTTTAAAGCAGTGCAGTGGTGTGTGTATAGTGTAGGGGTCGTGATTAGGGTTTAGGGTAGTGCAGTGGTGTTTGGTAGTGTAGGTGGTCATGCTGGGGGTAGATTTAGGGTTTAGGGTAGTGCAGTGGTGTTTGTGTAGTATTGGGTGTAGTGGTGGGGTAGTGCTTTAGGGTTTAGGGTAGTGTAGTGGTGTTTGTGTAGTGTAGGGGGTCGTGCTTTAGGGTTTAGGGTAGTGCAGTGGTGTTTGGGTAGTGTAAGGTGTCGTGTTTTAGGGTTGAGGGTAGTACAGTGGTGTTTGGGTAGTGTAGGGGGTCGTGCTGGGTTGTGCATTTAGGGTTTAGGGTAGTGCAGTGGTGTTCGGGTACTGTAGGGGGTCATGCTGGGGGTAGCGTTTTAGGGTTTAGGGTAGCACAGTGGTGTTTGTGTAGCGTAGGGGGTCGTTCTGGGGGAGTGTTTTAGGGTTTAGGATAGCGCAGTGGTGTTTGTTTAGTATAGGGGTCGTGCTGGGGGAAGTGTTTTAGGGTTTAGGGTAGCGCAGTGGTGTTTGGTTAGCATAGGGGGTCATGCTAGGGGTAATGTTTTAGGGTTTAGGGTAGTGCAGTGGTGTTTGGGTAGCGTAGGTGGTGGTGCGGGGGTAGATTTATGGTTTAGGGTAGCGCAGTGATGTTTGGGTAGCGTAGTGGGTCATGCTGGGGGTAGTGTTTTAGGGTTTAAGGTAGCACAGTGGTGTTTGGGTAGTGTAGGGGGTAGTGCTGGGGGTAGTGTTTTAGGGTTTAGGTTAGCGCAGTGGTGTTTGTGTAGTGTTGGGGGTAGTGCTGGGGGCAGTGTTTTAAGGTTTAGGGTAGCGCAGTGGTGTTTCTGTAGTGTAGAGGTCATACTGAGGGTAGAGTTTTAGGGTTTAGCGTACTGCAGTGGTTTTTGGGTAGTGTAGGGGGTCATGCTGGGGGTAGTGTTTTAGATTTTAGGGCAGTACAGTGGTGTTTTTGTAGTGTAGGGGGTCATGTTTAAGGGTTTAGGCTAGTGCAGTGGTGTTTGGGTAGTGTAGGGGGTCGTGCTGGTGGTAGTGTTTTTCGGGTTTAGGGTAGTGCAGTGGTGTGTGTGTAGTATAGGGGGTAGTGTTTTAGGTTATAGGGTAGTGCAGTGGTGTTTGGGAAGTGTAGGGGGTCGTGCTGGGGGTAGTGTTTTAGGGTTTGGTGTAGTGCAGTGGTGTATTTGTAGTGTAGGGGGTCGTGTTTCATAGTTTAGGGTAGCGCAGTGGTGTTTGAGTAGTGTAGGGGGTAGTTCTGGGGGTAGTGTTATAGGGTTTAGGGTAGCGCTGTGTTGTTTGTGTAGTGTTGGGGTAATGCTGCGGGTAGTGTTTTAGGGTTTAGGGTAGCGCAGTGGTATTTTTGTAGTGTAGGGGTTCGTACTGGGGTAGTATTTTAGGGTTTAGTTTAGTGCAGTGGTGTTTGTGTGGTGTAGGGGGTAGTGTTTTAGGGTTTAGGTTAGTGCAGTGGTGTTTGTGTAGTGTAGAGGGTAGTGTTTTAGGGTTTAGGGTAGCGCAGTGGTGTTTGGGTAGTGTAGGGGGAAGTGCTGGGGATAGTGTTTTAGGGTTTAGGGTAGCGCAGTGGTGTTTGGTTAGCGTAGGGGGTCATGCTAGGGGTAGTGTTTTAGGGTTTAGGGTAGCGCAGTGTTGTTTGGGTAGTGTAGGTGGTGGTACGGGGGTAGATTTAGGGTTTAGGGTAGCGCAGTGGTGTTTGGGTCACATAGGGGGTCATGCTGGGGGTAGCGTTTTAGGGCTAAGGGTAGCGCATTGGTGTTTGGGTAGCGTAGGGTGTCGTGCTGGGGGTAGTGTTTTAGGGTTTAGGGTAGCACAGTGGTGTTTGGGTAGTGTAGGGGGTCATACTGAGGGTATTGTTTTATTTTTTAGCGTAGTGCAGTGGTGTTTGGGTAGTGTAGGGGATAGTGTTTTAGGGTTTAGGGTAGTGCAGTCGTGTTTGTGTAGTGTAGGGGGTCATGCTGGGGTAGTGTGTTAGATTTTAGGGTAGTACAGTGGTGTTTTTGTAGTGTAGGGGGTAGTGTTTTAGGGTTTAGGGTAGTGCAGTGGTGTTTGTGTAGTGTAGGGGGTTGTGCTGGGGGTTGTGTTTTATTTTTTAGCGTAGTGCAGTGGTGTTTGGGTAGTGTAGGGGATAGTGTTTTAGGGTTTAGGGTAGTGCTGTCGTGTTTGTGTAGTGTAGGGGGTTATGTTTTAGGGTTTAGGGTAGCGCAGTGGTGTTTGGGTAGTGTAGGGGGTAGTGCTGGGGGTAGTGTTTTAGGGTTTAGGGTAGCGCAGTGGTGTTTGTGTAATGTTGGGGTAGTGCTGCGGGTAGTGTTTTAGGGTTTAGGGTAGCGCAGTGGTGTTTGTGTAGTGTATGGGGTCATACTGGGGGTAGTTTTTTTAGATTTTAGGGTAGTGCAGTGCTGTTTGTGTAGTGTAGGGGTAGTGTTTTAGGGTTTAGGGTAGTGCAGTGGTGTTAGTGTAGTGTAGGGGGTCATGCTGGGCGTAATTTTTTAGATTTTAGGGTAGTGCAGTGGTGTTTTTGTAGTGTAGGAGGTAGTGTTTTAGGGTTTAGGTCAGAGCAGTTGTGTGAGGGTAGTGTAGGGGGTTGTGTTTTAGGGTTTAGGGTCGTGCAGTGGTGTTTGGGTAGTGTAGGGGTTGTGCTAGGGGTAGTGTTTTAGGGTTTGGTGTAGAGCAGTGGTGTTTGTGTAGTGTAGGGGGTAGTGCTTTAGGATTTAGGGTAGCGCAGTGGTGTTCGTGTGGTGTTGGCTGTAGTGCTGGGGGTAGTGGTTTAGGGTTTAGGGTAGCGCAGTGGTGTTTATGTAGTGTAGAGGGTCGTACTGGGGGTAGTGTTTTAGGGTATAGCGTAGTGCTGTGGTGTTTGGGTAGTGTAGGGGGTCGTGCTGGGGATAGATTTAGGGTAGTGCAGTGGTGTTTGTGTAGTGTATGGGGTCATGCTGGGGGTAGTGTTTTCGGGTTTAGGGTAGTGCAGTAGTGTTTGTGTAGTGTAGGGGTTCGTGCTGGGATAGTGTTTTCGGGTTTAGTGTAGTGCAGTGGTGTTTGTTTAGTGTAGGGGGTAGTGTTTTAGGGTTTAGGGTAGTGCAGTGGGGTTTTTGAAGTGTAGGGGGTCGTGTTTTAGGGTTTAGGGTAGTGCAGTTGTGTTTGGGTAGTGTAGGGTGTCGTACTGGTGGTAGTGTTTTAGGGTTTAGGTTAGTGCAGTGGTGGTTGTGTAGTGTAGGGGTCATGCTGGGGGTAGTGTTTTAGATTTTAGGGTAGTGCAGTGGTGTTTGGGTAGTGTAGGGGTAGTGCTGGGGGTAGTGTTTTAGGGTTTAGGGTAGAACAGTGGTGTTTGTGTAGTGTTGGGGGTAGTACTGGGGGTAGTGTTTTAGGGTTTAGGGTAGCACAGTGGTTTTTGTGTAGTGTAGGGGTTCATACTGAGGGTAGTGTTTTAGGGTTTAGCGTAGTGCAGTGGTGTTTGGGTAGTGTAGGGGGTAGTGTTTTTGGGTTTAGGGTAGTGCAGTGCTGTTTGTGTAGTGTAGGGGGTCATGCTGGTGGTAGTATTTTTAGGGTTTAGGGTAGTGCAGTGGTGTTTGGGTAGTGTAGGGGGTCATCCTGGGGTAGTGTTTTAGGGTTTGGTGTAGTGCAGTGGTGTATGTGAAGTGTAGGGGGTTATGTTTTAGGGTTTAGGGTAGCGCAGTGGTGTTTGGGTAGTGTAGGGGGTAGTGCTGGGGATAGTGTTTTAGGGTTTAGGGTAGCGCAGTGGTGTTTGGTTAGCGTAGGGGGTCATGCTAGGGGTAGTGTTTTAGGGTTTAGGGTAGCGCAGTGTTGTTTGGGTAGCGTAGGTGGTGGTACGGGGGTAGATTTAGGGTTTAGGGTAGCGCAGTGGTGTTTGGGTCACATAGGGGGTCATGCTGGGGGTAGTGTTTTAGGGCTAAGGGTAGCGCATTGGTGTTTGGGTAGCGTAGGGTGTCGTGCTGGGGGTAGTGTTTTAGGGTTTAGGGTAGCACAGTGGTGTTTGGGTAGTGTAGGGGGTCATACTGAGGGTATTGTTTTATTTTTTAGCGTAGTGCAGTGGTGTTTGGGTAGTGTAGGGGATAGTGTTTTAGGGTTTAGGGTAGTGCAGTCGTGTTTGTGTAGTGTAGGGGGTCATGCTGGGGTAGTGTGTTAGATTTTAGGGTAGTACAGTGGTGTTTTTGGAGTGTAGGGGGTAGTGTTTTAGGGTTTAGGGTAGTGCAGTGGTGTTTGTGTAGTGTAGGGGGTTGTGCTGGGGGTTGTGTTTTATTTTTTAGCGTAGTGCAGTGGTGTTTGGGTAGTGTAGGGGATAGTGTTTTAGGGTTTAGGGTAGTGCTGTCGTGTTTGTGTAGTGTACGGGGTCATGCTGGGGGTAGTGTTTTAGATTTTAGGGTAGTACAGTGGTGTTTTTGTAGTGTAGGGGGTCGTGTTTAAGGGTTTAGGGTAGGGCAGTGATGTTTGGGTAGTGTAGGGGGTCGTGCTGGTGGTGGTATTTTTAGGGTTTAGGGTAGTGCAGTGGTGTTTGTGTAGTATAGGGGGTAGTGTTTTAGGGTTTTGAGTAGTGCGGTGGTGTTTGTGTAGTGTAGGGGGTCGTGCTGGGGGTAGTGTTTTAGGGTTTGGTGAAGTGCATTGGTGTATGTGTAGTGTAGGGGGTCGTGTTTTAGGGTTTAGGGTAGCGCAGTGGTGTTTGGATAGTGTAGGGGTAGTGTATTAGGGTTTAGGGTAGCGCAGTGGTGTTTGTGTAATGTTGGGGGTAGTGCTGCGGATAGTGTTTTATGGTTTAGGGTAGCGCAGTGGTGTTTGTGTAGTGTATGGGGTCATACTGGGGGTAGTTTTTTTAGATTTTAGGGTAGTGCAGTGGTGTTTTTGTAGAGTAGGAGGTCGTGTTTTAGGGTTAAGGGTAGAGCAGTTGTGTTAGGGTAGTGGCGGGGGTCGTGTTTTAGGGTCGTGCAGTGGTGTTTGGGTAGTGTAGGGGGTCGTGCTGGGGGTAGTGTTTTAGGGATTGGTGTAGTGCAGTGGTGTTTGTGTAGTGTAGGGGGTAGTGTTTTAGGGTTTAGTGTAGCGCAGTGGTGTTTGTGTAGTGTTGGGTGTAGTGGTTTAGGGTTTAGGGTAGCGCAGTGGTGTTTATGTAGTGTAGGGGGTCGTACTGGGGGTAGAGTTTTAGGGTATAGCGTAGTGCAGTGGTGTTTGGGTAGTGTAGGGGGTTGTGCTGGGAATAGATTTAGGGTAGTGCAGTGGTGTTTGTGTAGTGTATGGGGTCGTGCTGGGGGTAGTGTTTTAGGGTTTAGGGTAGTGCAGTGGTGTTTGTGTAGTGTAGGGGGTCGTGTTTAGGGTTTAGGGTAGTGCAGTGGTGTTTGGTAGTGTAGGTGGTCATGCTGGGGGTAGATTTGAGGTTTAGGGTAGTGCAGTAGTGTTTGTGTAGTGTTGGGTGTAGTGCTGGGGGTAGTGCTTTAGGGTTTAGGATAGCGTAGTGGTGTTTGTGTAGTGTAGGGGGTCGTGTTTTAGGGTTTAGGATAGTGCAGTGCTGTTTGTGTAGTGTAGGGGGTCATGCTGTTGGTAGTATTTTTAGGGTTTAGGGTAGTGCAGTGGTGTTTGTGTAGTATAGGCGGTAGTGTTTTAGGGTTTAGGGTAGTGCAGTGTTGTTTGGGTAGTGTAGGGGATCGTGCTGGGGTAGTGTTTTAGGGTTTGGTGTAGTTCAGTGGTGTATGTGTAGTGTAGGGGGTCGTGTTTTAGGGTTTAGGGTAGCGCAGTGGTGTTTGGGTAGTGTAGGGGTCGTGCTGGGGGTTGTGTTTTAGGGTTAATGGTAGCGCAGTGGTGTTTGTGTAGTGTAGGGGGTCGTGCTGGGGGAGTTTTTTAGGGTTTAGGGTAGCGCAGTGGTGTTTGTTTAGTAAAGGGGGTCGTGCTGTGGGTAGTGTTATAGGGTTTAGGGTAGCGCAGTGGTGTTTGGGTAGCATAGGGGGTCATGCTGGGGGTAGTGTTTTAGGGTTTAGGGTTTAGGGTAGCGCAGTGGTGTTTGGTTAGCGTAGGGGGTCATACTTTTGGTAGGGTTTTAGGGTTTAGGGTAGTGCAGTAGTGTTTGGGTAGCGTAGGGGGTAATGCTGGGGGTAGTGTTTTAGATTTTAGGGTAGTACAGTGGTGTTTTTGTAGTGTAGGGGGTCGTGTTTAGGGGTTTAGGGTAGTGCAGTGGTGTTTGGGTAGTGTAGGGGTAGTGCTGGGGGTAGTGTTTTAGGGTTTAGGGTAGCGCAGTGGTGTTTGTATAGTGTTGGGGTAGTACTGGGGGTAGTGTTTTAGGGTTTATGGTAGCGCAGTGGTTTTTGTGTAGTGTAGGGGTTCATACTGAGGGTAGTTTTTTAGGGTTTAGCATAATGCAGTGGTGTTTGGGTAGTGTAGGGGGTAGTGTTTTAGGGTTTAGGGTAGTGCAGTGCTGTTTGTGTAGTGCAGGGGGTCGTGCTGGTGGTAGTATTTTTAGGGCTTAGGGTAGTGCAGTGGTGTTTGTGTAGTATAGGGGTAGTGTTTAAGGGTTTAGGGTGGTGCAGTGGTGTTTGGGTAGTGTAGGGGGTCGTGCTGGGGGTAGTGTTTTAGGGTTTGGTGTAGTGCAGTGGTGTATGTGTAATATAGGGGGTCATGTGTAATATAGGGGGTCATGTTTTAGGGTTTAGAGTAGCGCAGTGGTGTTTGGGTAGTGTAGGGGGTAGTGCTGGGGGTAGTGTTTAAGGGTTTAGGGTAGCGCAGTGGTGTTTGTGTAGTATAGGGGGTCTTGCTGTGGCTAGTGTTTTAGGGTTTATGGTAGCGCAGTGGTGTTTGGGTAGCGTAGGGGTCATGTTGGGGGTAGTGTTTTAGGGTTTAGGGTAGCGCAGTGGTGTTTGGTTAGCGTAGGGGGTCGCACTGGGGTAGTGTTTTAGGGTTTAGGGTAGCACAGTGGTGTTTGGATAGTGTAGGGGGTAGTGCTGGGGGTAGTGTTTTAGGGTTTAGGGTAGCGCAGTGGTGTTTGTGTAGTGTTGGGGGTAGTGCTGGGGGTAGTGTTTTAGGGTTTAGGGTAGCGCAGTTGTGTTTGTGTAGTGTAGGGGGTCATACTGAGGGTAGTGTTTTAGGGTTTAGCGTAGTGCAGTGGTGTTTTGGTAGTGTAGGGGGTAGTGTGTTAGGGTTTAGGGTAGTGCAGTGCTGTTTGTGTAGTGTAGGGGGTCATGCTGGGGGTAGTGTTTTAGATTTTAGGGTAGTACAGTGGTGTTTTTGTAGTGTAGGGTGTCGTGTTTAAGGGTTTAGGGTAGTGCAGTGGTGTTTGGGTAGTGTAGGGGTCGTGCTGCGGGTTGTGTTTTAGGGCTAATGGTAGCGCAGTGGTATTTGTGTAGTGTAGGGGGTCGTGCTGATGGAGTTTTTTAGGGTTTAGGGTAGCGCAGTGGTGTTTGTTTAGTAAAGGGGGTCGTGCTGTGGGTAGTGTTTTAGGGTTTAGGGTAGCACAGTGGTTATGTGTACTGTAGGGGGTCATGCTGGAGGTAGTGTTTTAGGGTTTAGGGTAGCGCAGTGGTGTTTGTGTAGTATCGGGGGTCTTGCTGGGGCTAGTGTTATAGGGTTTAGGGTAGCGCAGTGGTGATTGGGTAGCATAGGGGGTCATGCTGGGGGTAGTGTTTTAGGGTTTAGGGTAGCGCAGTGGTGTTTGGTTAGCGTAGGGGGTCATACTAGGGGTAGGGTTTTAGGGTTTAGGGTAGTGCAGTGGTGTTTGGGTAGCCTAGGGGGTAATGCTGAGGGTAGTGTTTTAGATTTTAGGGTAGTACAGTGGTGTTTTTGTAGTGTAGGGGGTCGTGTTTAGGGGTTTAGGGTAGTGCAGTGGTGTTTGGGTAGTGTAGGGGTAGTGCTGGGGGTAGTGTTTTAGGGTTTAGGGTAGCGCAGTGGTGTTTGTATAGTATTGGGGGTAGTACTGGGGGTAGTGTTTTAGGGTTTAGGGTAGCGCAGTGGTTTTTGTGTAGTGTAGGGGTTCATACTGAGGGTAGTTTTTTAGGGTTTAGCATAATGCAGTGGTGTTTGGGTAGTGTAGCGGGTAGTGTTTTAGGGTTTAGGGTAGTGCAGTGCTGTTTGTGTAGTGCAGGGGGTCGTGCTGGTGGTAGTATTTTTAGGGTTTAGGGTAGTGCAGTGGTGTTTGTGTAGTATAGGGGTAGTGTTTAAGGGTTTAGGGTGGTGCAGTGGTGTTTGGGTAGTGTAGGGGGTCGTGCTGGGGGTAGTGTTTTAGGGTTTGGTGTAGTGCAGTGGTGTATGTGTAGTGTAGGGGGTCGTGTTTTAGGGTTTAGGGTAGCGCATTGGTGTTTGGGTAGTGTAGGGGGTAGTGCTGGGGATAGTGTTTTAGGGTTTAGGGTAGCACAGTGGTGTTTGGTTAGCGTAGGGGGTCATGCTAGTGGTAGTGTTTTAGGGTTTAGGGTAGCGCAGTGGTGTTTGGGTAGCATAGGTGGTGGTGCGGGGGGTAGATTTAGGGTTTAGGGTAGCGCAGTGGTGTTTGGATCGCGTAGGGGGTCGTACTGGGGGTAGTGTTTTAGGGTTTAGGGTAGCACAGTGGTGTTTGGATAGTGTAGGGGGTAGTGCTGGGGGTAGTGTTTTAGGGTTTAGGGTAGCGCAGTGGTGTTTGGGTAGCATAGGGGGTCATGCTGGGGGTAGTGTTTTAGGGTTTAGGGTAGCGCAGTGGTGTTTGGTTAGCGTAGGGCGTCGTACTGGGGGTAGTGTTTTAGGGTTTAGGGTAGCATAGTTGTGTTTGTGTAGTGTAGGGGATCATACTGAGGGTAGTGTTTTAGGGTTTCGCGCAGTGCAGTGGTGTTTGGGTAGTGAAGGGGGTAGTGTGTTAGGGTTTAGGGTAGTGCAGTGCTGTTTGTGTAGTGTAGGGGGTCATGCTGGGCGTAGTGTTTTAGATTTTAGGGTAGTACAGTGGTGTTTTTGTAGTGTAGGGTGTCGTGTTTAAGGGTTTAGGGTAGTGCAGTGGTGTTTGGGTAGTGTAGGGGGTCGTGCTGGTGGTAGTGTTTTTAGGGTAGTGCAGTGGTGTTTCGGTATTGTAGGGGGTAGTGTTTTAGGGTTCAGGGTAGTGCAGTACTGTTTGTGTAGTGTAGGGGGTCGTGTTTTAGGGTAGCGCAGTGGTGTTTGGGTAGTGTAGGGGGTCGAGCTGGGGGTTGTGTTTTAGGGTTAATGGTAGCGCAGTGGTGTTTGTGTAGTGTAGGGGCTCATGCTGGGGGAGTTTTTTAGGGTTTAGGGTAGAGCAGTGGTGTTTGTTTAGTAAAGGGGTTCGTGCTGTGGGTAGTGTTTTAGGGTTTAGGGTAGCACAGTGGTGTTTGTGTAGTGTAGGGGGTCATGCTGGAGGTAGTGTTTTAGGGTTTAGGGTAGCGCAGTGGTGTTTGTGTAGTGTAGGGGGTCTTGCTGGGGCTAGTGTTATAGGGTTTAGGGTAGCGCAGTGGTGTTTGGGTAGCATAGGGGGTCATGCTGGGGGTAGTGTTATAGGGTTTAGGGTAGCGCAGTGGTGTTTGGTTAGCGTAGGGGGTCATACTAGGGGTAGGGTTTTAGGGTTTAGGGTAGTGCAGTGGTGTTTGGGTAGTGTAGGGGGTAATGCTGGGGGTAGTGTTTTAGATTTTAGGGTAGTACAGTGGTGTTTTTGTAGTGTAGGGGGTCGTGTTTAGGGGTTTAGGGTAGTGCAGAGGTGTTTGGGTAGTGTAGGGGTAGTGCTGGGGGTAGTGTTTTAGGGTTTAGGGTAGCGCAGTGGTGTTTGGGTAGTGTAGTGGGTAGTGCTGGGGTAGTGTTTTAGGGTTTAGGGTAGCACGGTGGTGTTTGTGTAGTGTAGGGGGTCATGCTGGAGGTAGTGTTTTAGGGTTTAGGGTAGCGCAGTGGTGTTTGTGTAGTGTAGGGGGTCTTGCAGGGGCTAGTGTTATAGAGTTTAGGGTAGCACAGTGGTGTTTGGGTAGCATAGGGGGTCATTCTGGGGGTAGTGTTTTAGGGTTTAGGGTATTACAGTGGTGTATTTGTAGTGTAGGGTGTCGTGTTTAGGGGTGTAGGGTAGTGCAGTGGTGTTTGGGTAGTGTAGGGGTAGTGCTGGGGGTAGTGTTTTAGGGTTTAGGGTAGCGCAGTGGTGTTTGTGTAGTGTTGGGGGTAGTACTGGGGGTAGTGTTTTAGGGTTTAGGGTTGTGCAGTGGTGTTTGGGTAGCGTAGGGGGTCATGCTGGGGGTAGTGTTTTAGATTTTAGGAAAGTACAGTGGTTTATTTGTAGTGTAGGGGGTCGTGTTTAGGGGTTTAGGGTAGTGCAGTGGTGTTTGGGCAGTGTAGGGGTAGTGCTGGGGGTAGTGTTTTAGGGTTTAGGGTAGCACAGTGGTGTTTGTTTAGTGTTGGGGTAGTACTGGGGGTAGTGTTTAAGGGTTTAGGGTAGCGCAGTGGTTTTTGTGTAGTGTAGGGGTTCATACTAAGGGTAGTGTTTTAGGGTTTAGCGTAATGCAGTGGTGTTTGGGTAGTGTAGGGGGTAGTGTCTTAGGGTTTAGGGTAGTGCAGTGCTGTTTGTGTAGTGTAGGGGGTCATGCAGGTGGTAGTAGTGTTAGGGTTTAGGGTAGTGCAGTGGTGTTTGTGTAGTATAGGGGTAGTGTTTTAGGGTTTAGGGTGTTGCAGTGGTGTTTGGGTAGTGTAGGGGGTCATGCTGGGGTAGTTTTTTAGGGTTTGGTGTAGTGCAGTGATGTATGTGTAGTGTAGGGGGTCGTGTTTTAGGGTTTAGGGTAGCGCAGTGGTGTTTGGGTAGTGTAGGGGGTAGTGATGGGGATAGTGTTTTAGGGTTTAGGGTAGCGCACTGGTGTTTGGTTAGCGTAGGGGGTCATGCTAGGGGTAGTGTTTTAGGGTTTAGGGTAGCGCAGTGGTGTTTGGGTAGCATAGGTGGTGGTGCGGGGGATAGATTTAGGGATTAGGGTAGCGCAGTGGTGTTTGGATCGCGTAGGGGGTCGTGCTGGGAGTAGTGTTTTAGGGTTAAGGGTAGCGCATTGGTGTTTGGGTAGCGTAGGGGGTCGTGCTGGGGGTAGTGGTTTAGGGTATAGGGTAGCACAGTGGTGGTTGGGTAGTGTAGTGGGTAGTGCTGGGGGTAGTGTTTTAGGGTTTAGGGTAGCGCAGTGGTGTTTGTGTAGTGTTGGGGGTAGTACTGGGGTAGTGTTTTAGGGTTTAGGGTAGCGCAGTGGTGTTTGTGTAGTGTAGGGGGTCATACTGAGGGTAGTGTTTTATTTTTTTGCGTAGTGCAGTCGGGTTGTGTAGTGTAGGGGGTCATGCTGGGGGTAGTGTTTTAGATTTTAGGGTAGTACAGTGGTGTTTTTGTAGTGTAGGGGGTCGTGTTTAATGGGTTAGGGTAGTGCAGTGGTGTTTGGGTAGTGTAGGGGGTCGGGCTGGTGGTGGTATTTTTAGGGTTTAGGGTAGTGCAGTGGTGTTTGTGTAGTATAGGGGGTAGTGTTTTAGGGTTTCGGGTAGTGCTGTGGTGTTTGTGTAGTGTAGGGGGTCGTGCTGGGGGTAGTGTTTTAGGGTTTGGTGAAGTGCAGTGGTGTATGTGTAGTGTAGGGGGTCGTGTTTTAGGGTTTAGGGTAGCGCAGTGGTGTTTGGGTAGTGTAGGGGGTAGTGTTTTAGGGTTTAGGGTAGCACAGTGGTGTTTGTGTAATGTTGGGGGTAGTGCTTCGGCTAGTGTTTTAGGGTTTAGGGTAGCGCAGTGGTGTTTGTGTAGTGTATGGGGTCATACTGGGGGTAGTTTTTTTAGATTTTAGAGTAGTGCAGTGGTGTTTGGGTAGTGTAGGGGTAGTGCTGGGGGTAGTGTTTTAGGGTTTAGGGTAGCGCAGTGGTGTTTGGGTAGTGTAGTGGGTAGTGCTGGGGGTAGTGTTTTAGGGTTTAGGGTAGCACGGTGGTGTTTGTGTAGTGTAGGGGGTCATGCTGGAGGTAGTGTTTTAGGGTTTAGGGTAGCGCAGTGGTGTTTGTGTAGTTTAGGGGGTCTTGCTGGGGCTAGTGTTATAGAGTTTAGGGTAGCACAGTGGTGTTTGGGTAGCATAGGGGGTCATTCTGGGGGTAGTGTTTTAGGGTTTAGGGTATTACAGTGGTGTATTTGTAGTGTAGGGTGTCGTGTTTAGGGGTGTAGGGTAGTGCAGTGGTGTTTGGGTAGTGTAGTGGTAGTGCTGGGGGTAGTGTTTTAGGGTTTAGGGTAGCGCAGTGGTGTTTGTGTAGTGTTGGGGGTAGTACTGGGGGTAGTGTTTTAGGGTTTAGGGTTGTGCAGTGGTGTTTGGGTAGCGTAGGGGGTCATGCTGGGGGTACTGTTTTAGATTTTAGGAAAGTACAGTGGTGTATTTGTAGTGTAGGGGGTCGTGTTTAGGGGTTTAGGGTAGTGCAGTGGTGTTTGGGCAGTGTAGGGGTAGTGCTGGGGGTAGTGTTTTAGGGTTTAGGGTAGCACAGTGGTGTTTGTTTAGTGTTGGGGTAGAACTGGGGGTAGTGTTTTAGGGTTTAGGGTAGCGCAGTGGTTTTTGTGTAGTGTAGGGGTTCATACTAAGGGTAGTGTTTTAGGGTTTAGCGTAATGCAGTGGTGTTTGGGTAGTGTAGGGGGTAGTGTCTTAGGGTTTAGGGTAGTGCAGTGCTGTTTGTGTAGTGTAGGGGGTCATGCAGGTGGTGGTAGTTTTAGGGTTTAGGGTAGTGCAGTGGTGTTTGTGTAGTATAGGGGTAGTGTTTTAGGGTTTAGGGTGTTGCAGTGGTGTTTGGGTAGTGTAGGGGGTCATGCTGGGGTAGTTTTTTAGGGTTTGGTGTAGTGCAGAGATGTATGTGTAGTGTAGGGGGTCATGTTTTAGGGTTTAGGGTAGCGCAGTGGTGTTTGGGTAGTATAGGGGGTAGTGATGGGGATAGTGTTTTAGGGTTTAGGGTAGCGCACTGGTGTTTGGTTAGCGTAGGGGGTCATGCGAGGGGTAGTGTTTTAGGGTTTAGGGTAGCGCTGAGGTGTTTGGGTAGCATAGGTGGTGGTGCGGGGGGTAGATTTAGGGATTAGGGTAGCGCAGTGGTGTTTGGATCGCGTAGGGGGTCGTGCTGGGAGTAGTGTTTTAGGGTTAAGGGTAGCGCATTGGTGTTTGGGTAGCGTAGGGGGTCGTGCTGGGGGTAGTGGTTTAGGGTATAGGGTAGCACAGTGGTGGTTGGGTAGTGTAGTGGGTAGTGCTGGGTGTAGTGTTTTAGGGTTTAGGGTAGCGCAGTGGTGTTTGTGTAGTGTTGGGGGTAGTACTGGGGTAGTGTTTTAGGGTTTAGGGTAGCGCAGTGGTGTTTGTGTAGTGTAGGGGGTCATACTGAGGGTAGTGTTTTATTTTTTTGCGTAGTGCAGTCGTGTTTGTGTAGTGTAGGGGGTCATGCTGGGGGTAGTGTTTTAGATTTTAGGGTAGTACAGTGGTGTTTTTGTAGTGTAGGGGGTCGTGTTTAATGGGTTAGGGTAGTGCAGTGGTGTTTGGGTAGTGTAGGGGGTCGGGCTGATGGTGGTATTTTTAGGGTTTAGGGTAGTGCAGTGGTGTTTGTGTAGTATAGGGGGTAGTGTTTTAGGGTTTCGGGTAGTGCGGTGGTGTTTGTGTAGTGTAGGGGGTCGTGCTGGGGTTAGTGTTTTAGGGTTTGGTGTAGTGCAGTGGTGTATGTGTAGTGTAGGGGGTCTTGTTTTAGGGTTTAGGGTAGCGCAGTGGTGTTTGGGTAGTGTAGGGGTAGTGTTTTAGGGTTTAGGGTAGCACAGTGGTGTTTGTGTAATGTTGGGGGTAGTGCTGCGGCTAGTGTTTTAGGGTTTAGGGTAGCGCAGTGGTGTTTGTGTAGTGTATGGGGTCCTACTGGGGGTAGTTTTTTTAGATTTTAGAGTAGTGCAGTGCTGTTTGTGTAGTGTAGGGGGTAGTGTTTTAGGGTTTAGGGTAGTGCAGTGGTGTTTATGTAGTGTAGGGGGTCATGCTGGGGGTCATTTTTTAGATTTTAGGGTAGTGCAGTGGAGTTTTTGTAGTGTAGGAGGTCGTGTTTTAGGGTTTAGGGTAGAGCAGTTGTGTTATGGTAGTGTAGGGGGTCGTGTTTTAGGGTCGTGCAGTGGTGTTTGTGTAGTGTAGGGGGTCATGCTGGGGGTAGTGTTTTAGGGTTTGGTGTAGTGCAGTGGTGTTTGTGTAGTGTAGGGGGTAGTGTTTTAGGGTTTAGGGTAGCGCAGTGGTGTTTGTGTAGTGTTGGGAGTAGTGCTGGGCGTAGTGGTTTAGGGTTTAGGGTATCGCAGTGGTGTTTATGTAGTGTAGGGGGTCATACTGGGGGTAGTGTTTTAGGGTATAGCGTAGTGCAGTGGTGTTTGGGTAGTGTAGGGGGTTGTGCTGGGGATAGATTTAGGGTAGTGCAGTGGTATTTGTGTAGTGTATGGGGTCGTGCTGGGGTAGTGTTTTAGGGTTTAGGGTAGTGCAGTGATGTTTGTGTAGTGTAGGGGGTCGTGTTTAGGATTTAGGGTAGTGCAGTGGTGTTTGTGTAGTGTTGGGGGTAGTGCTGGGGGTAGTGCTTTAGGGTTTAGGGTAGCGTAGTGGTGTTTGTGTAGTGTAGGGGGTCGTGTTTTAGGGTAGGGTTTTAGGGTTTAGGGTAGTGCAGTAGTGTTTGGGTAGCGTAGGGGGTAATGCTGGGGGTAGTGTTTTAGATTTTAGGGTAGTACAGTGGTGTTTTTGTAGTGTAGGGGGTCGTGTTTAGGGGTTTAGGGTAGTGCAGTGGTGTTTGGGTAGTGTAGGGGTAGTGCTGGGGGTAGTGTTTTAGGGTTTAGGGTAGCGCAGTGGTGTTTGTATAGTGTTGGGGTAGTACTGGGGGTAGTGTTTTAGGGTTTATGGTAGCGCAGTGGTTTTTGTGTAGTGTAGGGGTTCATACTGAGGGTAGTTTTTTAGGGTTTAGCATAATGCAGTGGTGTTTGGGTAGTGTAGGGGGTAGTGTTTTAGGGTTTAGGGTAGTGCAGTGCTGTTTGTGTAGTGCAGGGGGTCGTGCTGGTGGTAGTATTTTTACGGCTTAGGGTAGTGCAGTGGTGTTTGTGTAGTATAGGGGTAGTGTTTAAGGGTTTAGGGTGGTGCAGTGGTGTTTGGGTAGTGTAGGGGGTCGTGCTGGGGGTAGTGTTTTAGGGTTTGGTGTAGTGCAGTGGTGTATGTGTAATATAGGGGGTCATGTGTAATATAGGGGGTCATGTTTTAGGGTTTAGAGTAGCGCAGTGGTGTTTCGGTAGTGTAGGGGGTAGTGCTGGGGGTAGTGTTTAAGGGTTTAGGGTAGCGCAGTGGTGTTTGTGTAGTATAGGGGGTCTTGCTGTGGCTAGTGTTTTAGGGTTTATGGTAGATGTTAGAATGGGGAACCCCTAGTTGGCACAGGTAGGTACTTGTGACAAGCAGTGGTCCCTTCTTCTATTCAGGGCGAGAGAGTTACCCCCTCAGAACAACCCCTGCTCACCCTATAGGTAGTGTGGCGCGAGCAGTCAGGGCTAAACTCCAGGGCGCTAGTCAGTTAAGCATTTATGATCACACACAGTAAACCACAATGATCCCCCACAAACGGACACCAGGCGTAAGTTGTATCAAAAATACGGATGCTTTATATAAAAGATTCTTTGTTACGCAGGCATGTACAAGACCATCAATAACGGTTGCGAAATGGAAGCCACAAGATGATAATTAGGCACTGTTCTTGTCTTTGGTAACTTATTCGATCACGAGCGCTTCACAGGGCTCGGTTGAGTCGGTCCAGTCACGATGATGCGCAGTGCACCCAGGGTACCGTGATACGGGGAAATCAGAACGTTGCGGACCCCGAGTCCGATAGAGAGTTCACTGTACCTGGGAACGTGCGGTGTGCTTGGACGAGTCTTCAGGAGAGATGCAGGTTCTGCACCTCGTGGGTCTTCCGGATCAAGGATTCAGCGGGCGGCTTTCGGTAGACAGGTGCGGCCCAGGGCCTCCGACACGGACTGTGCGGGAGGTCACTGCGGAGGGCGGCACGGTCAGACTCAGGCTGGGAGGTGAAGCGGGGCGGCCGGATACGTTACGACGTACGGGCGGCCGTCCGAGGCTGGATTTCACTTCCCCACTAGAAATCCGGCGGGAGGGCGAAAGGGCACCAAGCGCGCTCCAGTAGCAGGCAGGTGACAGGGAAGCGGGACGGCCAGACTCGTGGGTCCAGAGCGACTCAGGTAGAGCGGGGCTCTCGGCGAGTGGAGGCGGCCAGGCTTCTGGGTGTCACGGCCCTAGGAGGGATGCGAAGGTGCGCAGGGCACTCCGGCGGGAGAAAGCACACGGCTCGAATTCTCAGACGAGCGGAGACACGGTGAACCCACTGGTCCTGGGGTTCAGTTCAGGGGGCAAGCTCTTCTTCCAAGCCCTTGGAGATAGTTGAAGAACAAAGTGCAAAAGTCTCTTTCAGTCTTTTTCCTCTCCTTCCTTAGCAAGGCACCTACTGCAGGCCAGTCCCTTAGGTCAGGGAAAGTTACTCCTCCTTCAGCTTCTTCCAGGTCCTTCTAGTCAGGCAGAGTTCCTTCGTGGTTCAATCTGGATCTGATTTCTTAGGAGCCAAGCTCCTACTTTTATACAGGGATTCTTTTGTTCTTTAGCGCCAGGGGGCCTGGGCCTGGCTCAGTCCAGTTTTGGAGCACTCTGTTGTGGTGACTCGGCTTGTTCCTTTCAGCAGCAGGGCAGAGACATCAGCCGCTCCACAGGGGGCGGCGCCGGCTTTGTGGTGGCAGAGCACAGGTCTATCCAAGAGTCAGGGTGCACTCCTCCCACCCATCCTGGGGTAATCTCTCTACCCACCACCTGGCAGCCAACCTGTCTCCTGGAATCCCCCAGCCCTGCTCCGGTACTGTTGCTAGGCAGAACACACACACACACAGCAGAGGCGGACTGAGATGGTTAGGCACGCAAAGGCTAACTTTCTAAAAGTAGCATTTGCAAACCCGGGGTATTAAAATAACCTTTACTAAAAGATGTACTTTATTACCCCGAGTTCAGGCATACTAAACATGACCTTCTACCATGCTCTCTGAGTCCACTGGGGTCACAGCGTGTAGCGATCCCAGCAGCCCATTCTGGCCTACGGAGAGCAGGTAGCCTTCAATAGTGAAAAACGAAAATGGCTGTAATTCACTACTAAGACATGCCACACACATCAGGGCATGTCCTACCTTATACCTACAATGCACCCTGCGCTTAGGCCTACCAGAGGGGTGACTAACATGTAGTTAAGGGAAGGTTTAGAGACTGGTAAGTGGGGACACTTGCTCAGTCAGCGCGACGGTACCAGACCGCGCGCAGGTTCTGCAGTGGCAGACCCTAGACACATTTTACCCCGCTGCTTCGGTGGGTGGCACAACCCGTGCTGCAAGCCCACTCGCAGCATTTGGATATACAAGCCCTTGGCACCCCTGGTGCACTCTACTAGGGACTGATAGTAAACCAAATAAACCAAACGTGGAAGTCAATTCACATAATACATTTTACCATAGGGAGCACTTGCACTGTGGCACTGGATGGCAGTGGCACAGTGCCCTGAGCAGCTAACACCAACACAAAAACACATTGAGGCACAGACAAAAATGGAAGGGTGACCCACGCCAATGGTGCCAGGTCTAACACGTGTCCCCTCCAGCTGAAAAGTGGGGAGAACTACCCTACCCCAGGGAGTTCTGCATCACTAAGGCGGAAAAACCTGGACAGACCGTCAGCATTGGCGTGATCTGTGCCAGGGCGATGCTCCACCGTAAAGTCCATACCCTGTAGGGAGATGGACCACCTCAACAGTTTTGGGTTCTCACCCCTCATTTGCATCAACCATCTGAGGGGCCTGTGGTCGGTCTGAACCCGGAAGTGAGACCCAAACAAGTAGGGTCTTAGCTTCTTCAGCGCCCAGACCACAGCAAATGCTTCTCGTTCTATCGCACTCCACCTTTGTTCCCGGGGGAGTAGCCTCCTGCTAATAAAGGCTACGGGTTGGTCAAAGCCCTCCTCAGTGATCTGTGAGAGAACAGCCCCTACACCATGCTCTGATGCATCCGTCTGCACCAGGAACTCTTTGGAGAAGTCAGGAGCCAAGAGCACGGGCGCCGTGCACATGGCAGTTTTCAGGGTGTCGAAGGCTTTCTGACAGGTGTCAGTCCATATCACTTTTCTGGGCTGCTTCTTCGAAGTCAGCTCTGTCAAGGGGGCAACGATGCTGCCATACCCCTTGACAAACCTCCTGTAGTACCCGGTGAGTCCTAAAAAGGCCCTCACCTCCGTCTGGGTCTTTGGGGGCTCCCAAGCCAGGATGGTTTCAACTTTGGGTTGGAGGGGCGCCACCTGGCCGCTCCCCACTTGGTGTCCCAAGTACACCACTGAACCCTGCCCGATCTGACACTTGCTTGCCTTGATCGTGAGGCCTGCCTTGCGCAGCGCCATCAACACTTCCCAGAGATGTTGCAGGTGTTCTTCCCATGTGCCGCTGAACACTGCGATGTCATCCAGGTAGGCGGCGCTGAACTCGGTCAGCCCCGCCAACACCTGGTTGACCAACCTCTGGAAGGTGGCAGGGGCATTCTTCATCCCAAAGGGCATCACCCGGAACTGGTAATGCCCATCTGGTGTAGAGAATGCGGACCTCTCTTTGGCCCCGTCAGTCAAGGCGATCTGCCAGTACCCAGACGTTAAGTCAAACGTGCTGAGGTACCGTGCAGCCCCTAACCGATCGATGAGCTCATCAGCTCTGGGGATGGGGTGCGCGTCAGTCTTCGTGACTGAGTTGAGTCCTCGGTAGTCCACACAGAACCGGAGTTCGGGCGTGGCACCCGGCGCTGCAGCCTTTGGGACCAAGACCACTGGGCTGGCCCAAGGACTGCTGGAGGACTCAACCACCCCTAGAGCAAGCATCTTCGAGACCTCCTCTTTGATGCAGGCCCTGACCCTGTCAGTTACCCGGTAGGCCTTGTGCTTCACAGGTAAGCTGTCTCCCGTATCCACATCATGGACGCACCAATTTGTGATACCGGGAACCAGGGAGAACAGGTCGGGAAACTGCCCCAGCAGCTGGCGGCAGTCACCCTGTTGCTCAGGGGTCAGGGTGGGTGAGAGGTTAACTCCATCCACTGACCCGTCTCGCTCTGAGGCTACCAAGAGGTCAGGAAGAGGCTCGGACTCCTCTTCCATCCCATCATCGGTGGCCAAGAGCATGCCCACTTCGGACCTCTCCAAGTGGGGCTTCAGTCGATTGACATGTAGGACCCTTAAGGGGTTCCTAGGAGACCGCAAGTCCACCAAGTAGGTGACAGAACTCTTGCGCTCCACAATCTCAAAGGGTCCTGTCCACTTCTCCTGGAGTGCACAAGGCTCCACAGGGGCCAGGACCCACACTTTTTGGCCAGGTTGAAGCTCAACCAGAGTGGCATTCTGGTCATACCACCGCTTCATTTCCTCCTGGCTGGCTTCCAGGTTTGCCTCCGCAAGTTGCCTGAAACGCCTAGTCTGGTTCCGGAAGGCCAGCATGTAACTGTATACATTCTGGGGAGGTTTCCTGGGAGATTGCTCCCAGCCTTCCTTGACCAGACTAAGAGGTCCTCGTACTGGGTGGCCGTACAAAAGCTCAAAGGGACTGAACCCTAGAGACTTTTGTGGCACCTCGCGGTACGCAAAGAGAAGGCATGGTAAGAGGACGTCCCACTTACGCCTCATGGGCTCCTCGAGACCCATAATCATGCCCTTCAGGGTTCGGTTGAAGCGCTCAACCAACCCGTTTCCTTGGGGATGGTAAGGTGTGGTGAACTTGTAGGTTACACCACACTCTTGCCAAAGGGACTTCATATATTTCGATATGAAGTTGGTCCCCCTGTCCGACACCACCTCTAGAGGGAATCCTACTCGTGAGAAAATTCCCATCAGTGCCCGTCCCACCACGGGGGCCGTCACTGTCCTCAGAGGGATGGCTTCAGGGTACCGGGTGGCATGGTCCACCAAGACCAGGATAAACCTGTTGCCCATGGCTGTCTTGGGGTCCAGTGGCCCCACAATGTCAATCCCCACCCGCTGGAATGGGGTACTGACCACAGGGAAAGGTTGGAGTGGAGCTCTCAGCTTCCTTCCACTCTTGCCACTTGCCTGGCAAGTCTGGCATGTCCTGCAGTGAGTGTCAGAACTCCTGCGCATTTGGGGCCAATAAAAGTGGGTGACAAGCCTCTCAAAGGTCTTGTCCTGCCCCAAATGTCCTGCTAACGGTACGTCGTGAGCCAGCCCCAGTAGGAAGGCTCTGAACTTCTGGGGTACCACCAGCGCACGGGCTGACCCAGGTTCAGCAACCTTAGGCTCGGAGTATAGGAGGTCGTTCTCCCAGTAGATCAAGTGAGTTCCGGACTGGTCACCATTGGCCTGGGCTGCAGCCTGCTGCCGCATACCCTCTAGAGAGGGGCACTCTTTCTGCTCCCTGCAGAATTCCTCCCTGGTGGGGCCTCCTTCTTGCTGCCAATGGGTCAGCTCAGGCAGGTCCCCCAGTTCGGCTATCTGTTCCCCGGTAGGCTCCAGGGCATCCCCCTCAAGGTCTGCTTCCTCCTGGGCCGTGGGAACGTCAGGAGCCGGATTCCCGTGCCTCCCTTGCCCTCTCTCTAAGGCCGGTTCCTGGGCCTCCCCCTCAGGCTCCAGGGTTCCTTCAACACCCCTACCGGCTGCCATCGACCGGGTGGTCACACACGCCCAATCAGGCAAGCCCACCATCCGCAGGTGAGTCGTCTTCTCCACCTTTTCCCAAGGGGAGCTCTCCAAATCGTTACCTAGGAGACAATCAACAGGCATGGCCTCTCTCACAGCCACTTGCAGGGTACCAGAGACCCCCCCCCACTCGAAGGGAACCTGAGCCATTGGACACTGACTCTCTGTGTTGTCAGCGTTGACAACACGGCAGAATGCGTGCGGGACAACCTGCTCTTGAGACACCAGGTGTTGCTTGACAGCAGTCACACTGGCTCCAGTATCTCTAAGAGCCCCCACCCTCTTGCCATTTATGGTCACCCACTGCCCATACTTTTGAGTATTGGGGGGCAGCTGGGCCTCAGCGACCATCTCACTGTCTCCTAATGAGACTAGGGTCATCTGTACGGGATCCCCCGCCCCTTGGACGTCTATCTCCCTCCCCAAGGCTACACTATTCACCTGCTTGGGGGGTGGGGCACCAGAGGGTGCTGGTTTACCATACAGGGGGCACTTGGGATCCACGGAAATGTGCCCCAGGTTGTTACACTTGTAACATCTGAGGGGCCCTCTTTGAACAGGGTTACCTGTCGGGGCCCCGGTCTGCTTCGGGGGTGGGGGTGGCTGAGAACCTTTCCCTTGGTTCCCTTGGGAATTACTTTGGGGCCCTTTGTAGAACTCCCTCTGTTTACCCTTGTCCCCCCCACTCTTCTGCTGGGGACCCTGAACACCTTTGGCGGGGCCTCCCACGGGACCCTTGTGGACCCTGGTGCTGATCCAGCGGTCCGCCTCCTCAGCAAGCTTCCTCGGGTTGGACAGCTTGCTATCGATCAGGTGTTGGCGTAGCTCAGGAAAACAATTATCCGACAAGTGCTCCCATGCGATTAAATCAAACAGCCCTTGGTAATCATCCACCTTGCTACCCTTCACCCACCCATCCAGCGCTCTGCAAAAAAAGGTCACATATTCTACATAAGTGGTACCAGGTTTCTTGGTGCAATCCCTAAATCTCTGTCTGTACAATTCAGGAGTCAACCCATACCTTGTCATAAGAGCCTCCTTCATGTGTGGATAGGATGTGTGGACATCAGAGGGGAGGTCTAGCAGTGTGTCCCGCCCCTCACTCAGGAACCTTCCCCACAACCCCGCTCCTCAATCCTTCTCAGGGACCCGGTGGGAGGACATGGCTACTTCATAGGCCCTAAACCACTGCCCAATATCATCCTGCTTATAATATTCTTTGACTACATCTTTAGGAATGTGCACCCTTGACTCTGTTGAATTGCTGCCACCAGAGGGTGAGTTGTCTAAACTCCTGGCCTTGAGATCCAACTCCCTCATTTTTACCTCATGCTCCATGGCCAGTTTCTGCCTTTCTCTCTCCATTTGCAGTTTTGCCATCTCCACCTCGTGTGCTCGGGCGGCACTCCTGTCGGCCAACTCCTCTGGCGACAGGCCTCTGCTAGGCTCAAACACACCTTCGGGGGGTATCACCTCCCGGGCATTCTCTGGGAACTTTGATTCGTGCCAGGCTCTCAGTGCTGTCACGTACTGATCCTTGTTGCTTAGTCCACTTTGCTTGATTCTGTACTTGGAGAGATATCCCTTCAGGACATCATTTGTGCACTTCCTCAGTGCCTCGGGCTCCCAATCGATGTCATCTACTCCAGAGAATACAGAGGGCGCTCCGCCTCCGTTGACTGAGCTAGGCATGGTTTCTTAAGGTGGAGATTTTTCTTTAGCAACAACTGTCACTCAATCTGTGGCTGCGTTATAGGTCTGCTCTACGTGGTGATCAATAATTCACTGTATGTAAATCATAAATGCAAATTCGAAATCCCACCGCTGCCACCAATGTTAGAATGGGGAACCCCTAGTTGGCACAGGTAGGTACTTGTGACAAGCAGTGGTCCCTTCTTCTATTCAGGGCGAGAGAGTTACCCCCTCAGAACAACCCCTGCTCACCCTATAGGTAGTGTGGCGCGAGCAGTCAGGGCTAAACTCCAGGGCGCTAGTCAGTTAAGCATTTATGATCACACACAGTAAACCACAATGATCCCCCACAAACGGACACCAGGCGTAAGTTGTATCAAAAATACGGATGCTTTATATAAAAGATTCTTTGTTACGCAGGCATGTACAAGACCATCAATAACTGTTGCGAAATGGAAGCCACAAGATGATAATTAGGCACTGTTCTTGTCTTTGGTAACTTATTCGATCACGAGCGCTTCACAGGGCTCGGTTGAGTCGGTCCAGTCACGATGATGCGCAGTGCACCCAGGGTACCGTGATACGGGGAAATCAGAACGTTGCGGACCCCGAGTCCGATAGAGAGTTCACTGTACCTGGGAACGTGCGGTGTGCTTGGACGAGTCTTCAGGAGAGATGCAGGTTCTGCACCTCGTGGGTCTTCCGGATCAAGGATTCAGCGGGCGGCTTTCGGTAGACAGGTGCGGCCCAGGGCCTCCGACACGGACTGTGCGGGAGGTCACTGCGGAGGGCGGCACGGTCAGACTCAGGCTGGGAGGTGAAGCGGGGCGGCCGGATACGTTACGACGTACGGGCGGCCGTCCGAGGCTGGATTTCACTTCCCCACTAGAAATCCGGCGGGAGGGCGAAAGGGCACCAAGCGCGCTCCAGTAGCAGGCAGGTGACAGGGAAGCGGGACGGCCAGACTCGTGGGTCCAGAGCGACTCAGGTAGAGCGGGGCTCTCGGCGAGTGGAGGCGGCCAGGCTTCTGGGTGTCACGGCCCTAGGAGGGATGCGAAGGTGCGCAGGGCACTCCGGCGGGAGAAAGCACACGGCTCGAATTCTCAGACGAGCGGAGACACGGTGAACCCACTGGTCCTGGGGTTCAGTTCAGGGGGCAAGCTCTTCTTCCAAGCCCTTGGAGATAGTTGAAGAACAAAGTGCAAAAGTCTCTTTCAGTCTTTTTCCTCTCCTTCCTTAGCAAGGCACCTACTGCAGGCCAGTCCCTTAGGTCAGGGAAAGTTACTCCTCCTTCAGCTTCTTCCAGGTCCTTCTAGTCAGGCAGAGTTCCTTCGTGGTTCAATCTGGATCTGATTTCTTAGGAGCCAAGCTCCTACTTTTATACAGGGATTCTTTTGTTCTTTAGCGCCAGGGGGCCTGGGCCTGGCTCAGTCCAGTTTTGGAGCACTCTGTTGTGGTGACTCGGCTTGTTCCTTTCAGCAGCAGGGCAGAGACATCAGCCGCTCCACAGGGGGCGGCGCCGGCTTTGTGGTGGCAGAGCACAGGTCTATCCAAGAGTCAGGGTGCACTCCTCCCACCCATCCTGGGGTAATCTCTCTACCCACCACCTGGCAGCCAACCTGTCTCCTGGAATCCCCCAGCCCTGCTCCGGTACTGTTGCTAGGCAGAACACACACACACACAGCAGAGGCGGACTGAGATGGTTAGGCACGCAAAGGCTAACTTTCTAAAAGTAGCATTTGCAAACCCGGGGTATTAAAATAACCTTTACTAAAAGATGTACTTTATTACCCCGAGTTCAGGCATACTAAACATGACCTTCTACCATGCTCTCTGAGTCCACTGGGGTCACAGCGTGTAGCGATCCCAGCAGCCCATTCTGGCCTACGGAGAGCAGGTAGCCTTCAATAGTGAAAAACGAAAATGGCTGTAATTCACTACTAAGACATGCCACACACATCAGGGCATGTCCTACCTTATACCTACAATGCACCCTGCGCTTAGGCCTACCAGAGGGGTGACTAACATGTAGTTAAGGGAAGGTTTAGAGACTGGTAAGTGGGGACACTTGCTCAGTCAGCGCGACGGTACCAGACCGCGCGCAGGTTCTGCAGTGGCAGACCCTAGACACATTTTACCCCGCTGCTTCGGTGGGTGGCACAACCCGTGCTGCAAGCCCACTCGCAGCATTTGGATATACAAGCCCTTGGCACTAGGGGTGGGCGGAATTTGCGGAATTAACCTTCGCAAATTATCGCGAGAATGTTTAAAATTATCGCAAACAAGCAGAAATATCGCGAAGATGCGGAAGTTTTTTTCCGGCATGTTCGCGCGATTTTCTGCATGGTTGCGGGTCGCCAACTTACCCATGTGGCTGCTTGCGGGCGCGGCCATCTTGTTTTGAGTTGTTCTCGCGGTGCATGATCGCGAGAAGAAAGACGTGATCGCGCGACGCATGACGTCACTGCGGGCGCGAACTGTCGCGAGACAGCGCAAATGGCTAAAAACAATACAACATCTCATGGAGAACGCGACCGGATCAAGAAAACTTGTCGGCGAACGCAGGGATTCAGGTAAGGCGATCGCGCGCGCGCGAGAATGTATCATTTTACAGCGCGAGCAAGAAACAAATTATCGCCAAGCTGCGGAAACCGGAATTTTTGACATTTTCGCGCTCTCCGCGGAACGCAAAAATGTCAAAATATCGCAATTTCCGCGAACGGAACGAAATTTTTGCCCAGGCCTACTTGGCACCCCTGGTGCACTCTACTAGGGACTGATAGTAAACCAAATAAACCAAACGTGGAAGTCAATTCACATAATACATTTTACCATAGGGAGCACTTGCACTGTGGCACTGGATGGCAGTGGCACAGTGCCCTGAGCAGCTAACACCAACACAAAAACACATTGAGGCACAGACAAAAATGGAAGGGTGACCCACGCCAATGGTGCCAGGTCTAACAGTAGCGCAGTGGTGTTTGGGTAGCGTAGGGGTCATGTTGGGGGTAGTGTTTTAGGGTTTAGGGTAGCGCAGTGGTGTTTGGTTAGCGTGGGGGGTCGCACTGGGGTAGTGTTTTAGGGTTTAGGGTAGCACAGTGGTGTTTGGATAGTGTAGGGGGTAGTGCTGGGGGTAGTGTTTTAGGGTTTAGGGTAGCGCAGTGGTGTTTGTGTAGTGTTGGGGGTAGTGCTGGGGGTAGTGTTTTAGGGTTTAGGGTAGCGCAGTTGTGTTTGTGTAGTGTAGGGGGTCATACTGAGGGTAGTGTTTTAGGGTTTAGGGTAGTGCAGTGCTGTTTGTGTAGTGTAGGGGGTCATGCTGGGGGTAGTGTTTTAGATTTTAGGGCAGTACAGTGGTGTTTTTGTAGTGTAGGGTGTCGTGTTTAAGGGTTTAGGGTAGTGCAGTGGTGTTTGGGTAGTGTAGGGGTCGTGCTGCGGGTTGTGTTTTAGGGCTAATGGTAGCGCAGTGGTGTTTGTGTAGTGTAGGGGGTCGTGCTGGGGGAGTTTTTTAGGGTTTAGGGTAGCGCAGTGGTGTGTGTTTAGTAAAGGGGGTCGTGCTGTGGGTAGTGTTTTAGGGTTTAGGGTAGCACAGTGGTTATGTGTACTGTAGGGGGTCATGCTGGAGGTAGTGTTTTAGGGTTTAGGGTAGCGCAGTGGTGTTTGTGTAGTATAGGGAGTCTTGCTGGGGCTAGTGTTATAGGGTTTAGGGTAGCGCAGTGGTGTTTGGGTAGCATAGGGGGTCATGCTGGGGGTAGTGTTTTAGGGTTTAGGGTAGCGCAGTGGTGTTTGGTTAGCGTAGGGGGTCATACTAGGGGTAGGGTTTTAGGGTTTAGGGTAGTGCAGTGGTGTTTGGGTAGCCTAGGGGGTAATGCTGAGGGTAGTGTTTTAGATTTTAGGGTAGTACAGTGGTGTTTTTGTAGTGTAGGGGGTCGTGTTTAAGGGTTTAGGGTAGAGCAGTGGTGTTTGGGTAGTGTAGGGGTAGTGCTGGGGGTAGTGTTTTAGGGTTTAGGGTAGCGCAGTGGTGTTTGTATAGTATTGGGGGTAGTACTGGGGGTAGTGTTTTGGGGTTTAGGGTAGCCCAGTGGTTTTTGTGTAGTGTAGGGGTTCATACTGAGGGTAGTTTTTTAGGGTTTAGTATAATGCAGTGGTGTTTGGGTAGTGTAGGGGGTAGTGTTTTAGGGTTTAGGGTAGTGCAGTGCTGTTTGTGTAGTGCAGGGGGTTGTGCTGGTGGTAGTATTTTTAGGGTTTAGGGTAGTGCAGTGGTGTTTGTGTAGTATAGGTGTAGTGTTTAAGGGTTTAGGGTGGTGCAGTGGTGTTTGGGTAGTGTAGGGGGTCGTGCTGGGGGTAGTGTTTTAGGGTTTGGTGTAGTGCAGTGGTGTATGTGTAGTGTAGGGGGTCGTGTTTTAGGGTTTAGGGTAGCGCAGTGGTGTTTGGGTAGTGTAGGGGGTAGTGCTGGGGATAGTGTTTTAGGGTTTAGGGTAGCACAGTGGTGTTTGGTTAGCGTAGGGGGTCATGCTAGGGGTAGTGTTTTAGGGTTTAGGGTAGCGCAGTGGTGTATGGGTAGCATAGGTGGTGGTGCGGGGGTAGATTTAGGGTTTAGGGTAGCGCAGTGGTGTTTGGATCGCGTAGGGGGTCGTACTGGGGGTAGTGTTTTAGGGTTTAGGGTAGCACAGAGGTGTTTGGATAGTGTAGGGGGTAGTGCTGGGGGTAGTGTTTTAGGGTTTAGGGTAGCGCAGTGGTGTTTGGTTAGCGTAGGGGGTCGTACTGGGGGTAGTGTTTTAGGGTTTAGGGTGGCACAATTGTGTTTGTGTAGTGTAGGGGATCATACTGAGGGTAGTGTTTTAGGGTTTAGCGCAGTGCAGTGGTGTTTGGGTAGTGAAGGGGGTAGTGTGTTAGGGTTTAGGGTAGTGCAGTGCTGTTTGTGTAGTGTAGGGGGTCATGCTGGGCGTGGTGTTTTTGTAGTGTAGGGTGTCGTGTTTAAGGGTTTAGGGTAGTGCAGTGGTGTTTGGGTAGTGTAAGGGGTCGTGCTGGTGGTAGTGTTTTTAGGGTAGTGCAGTGGTGTTTCGGTATTGTAGGGGGTAGTGTTTTAGGGTTCAGGGTAGTGCAGTACTGTTTGTGTAGTGTAGGGGGTCGTGCTGGTGGTAGTATTTTTAGGGTTTAGGGTAGTGCAGTGGTGTTTGTGCAGTATAGGGGTAGTGTTTTAGGGTTTAGGGTGGTGCAGTGTTGTTTGGGTAGTGTACGGGGTCGTGCTGGGGGTAGTGTTTTAGGGTTTGGTGTAGTGCAGTGGTGTATGTGTAGTGTAGGGGGTCGTGTTTTAGGGTAGCGCAGTGGTGTTTGGGTAGTGTAGGGGGTCGTGCTGGGGGTTGTGTTTTAGGGTTAATGGTAGCGCAGTGGTGTTTGTGTAGTGTAGGGGCTCATGCTGGGGGAGTTTTTTAGGGTTTAGGGTAGAGCAGTGGTGTTTGTTTAGTAAAGGGGTTCGTGCTGTGGGTGGTGTTTTAGGGTTTAGGGTAGCACAGTGGTGTTTGTGTAGTGTAGGGGGTCATGCTGGAGGTAGTGTTTTAGGGTTTAGGGTAGCGCAGTGGTGTTTGTGTAGTGTAGGGGGTCTTGCTGGGGCTAGTGTTATAGGGTTTAGGGTAGCGCAGTGGTTTTTGGGTAGCATAGGGGGTCATGCTGGGGGTAGTGTTTTAGGGTTTAGTGTAGCGCAGTGGTGTTTGGTTAGCGTAGGGGGTCATACTAGGGGAGGGTTTTAGGGTTTAGGGTAGTGCAGTGGTGTTTGGGTAGTGTAGGGGGTAATGCTTGGGGTAGTGTTTTAGATTTTAGGGTAGTACAGTGGTGTTTTTGTAGTGTAGGGGGTCGTGTTTAGGGGTTTAGGGTAGTGCAGTGGTGTTTGGGTAGTGTAGGGGTAGTGCTGGGGGTAGTGTTTTAGGGTTTAGGGTAGCGCAGTGGTGTTTGGGTAGTGTAGTGGGTAGTGCTGGGGGTAGTGTTTTAGGGTTTAGGGTAGCACGGTGGTGTTTGTGTAGTGTAGGGGGTCATGCTGGAGGTAGTGTTTTAGGGTTTAGGGTAGCGCAGTGGTGTTTGTGTAGTGTAGGGGGTCTTGCTGGGGCTAGTGTTATAGAGTTTAGGGTAGCACAGTGGTGTTTGGGTAGCATAGGGGGTCATTCTGGGGGTAGTGTTTTAGGGTTTAGGGTATTACAGTGGTGTATTTGTAGTGTAGGGTGTCGTGTTTAGGGGTGTAGGGTAGTGCAGTGGTGTTTGGGTAGTGTAGGGGTAGTGCTGGGGGTAGTGTTTTAGGGTTTAGGGTAGCGCAGTGGTGTTTGTGTAGTGTTGGGGGTAGTACTGGGGGTAGTGTTTTAGGGTTTAGGGTTGTGCAGTGGTGTTTGGGTAGCGTAGGGGGTCATGCTGGGGGTAGTGTTTTAGATTTTAGGAAAGTACAGTGGTGTATTTGTAGTGTAGGGGGTCGTGTTTAGGGGTTTAGGGTAGTGCAGTGGTGTTTGGGCAGTGTAGGGGTAGTGCTGGGGGTAGTGTTTTAGGGTTTAGGGTAGCACAGTGGTGTTTGTTTAGTGTTGGGGTAGTACTGGGGGTAGTGTTTTAGGGTTTAGGGTAGCGCAGTGGTTTTTGTGTAGTGTAGGGGTTCATACTAAGGGTAGTGTTTTAGGGTTTAGCGTAATGCAGTGGTGTTTGGGTAGTGTAGGGGGCAGTGTCTTAGGGTTTAGGGTAGTGCAGTGCTGTTTGTGTAGTGTAGGGGGTCATGCAGGTGGTAGTAGTTTTAGGGTTTAGGGTAGTGCAGTGGTGTTTGTGTAGTATAGGGGTAGTGTTTTAGGGTTTAGGGTGTTGCAGTGGTGTTTGGGTAGTGTAGGGGGTCATGCTGGGGTAGTTTTTTAGGGTTTGGTGTAGTGCAGTGATGTATGTGTAGTGTAGGGGGTCGTGTTTTAGGGTTTAGGGTAGCGCAGTGGTGTTTGGGTAGTGTAGGGGGTAGTGATGGGGATAGTGTTTTAGGGTTTAGGGTAGCGCACTGGTGTTTGGTTAGCGTAGGGGGTCATGCTAGGGGTAGTGTTTTAGGGTTTAGGGTAGCGCAGTGGTGTTTGGGTAGCATAGGTGGTAGTGCGGGGGGTAGATTTAGGGATTAGGGTAGCGCAGTGGTGTTTGGATCGCGTAGGGGGTCGTGCTGGGAGTAGTGTTTTAGGGTTAAGGGTAGCGCATTGGTGTTTGGGTAGCGTAGGGGGTCGTGCTGGGGGTAGTGGTTTAGGGTATAGGGTAGCACAGTGGTGGTTGGGTAGTGTAGTGGGTAGTGCTGGGGGTAGTGTTTTAGGGTTTAGGGTAGCGCAGTGGTGTTTGTGTAGTATTGGGGGTAGTACTGGGGTAGTGTTTTAGGGTTTAGGGTAGCGCAGTGGTGTTTGTGTAGTGTAGGGGGTCATACTGAGGGTAGTGTTTTATTTTTTTGCGTAGTGCAGTCGTGTTTGTGTAGTGTAGGGGGTCATGCTGGGGGTAGTGTTTTAGATTTTAGGGTAGTACAGTGGTGTTTTTGTAGTGTAGGGGGTCGTGTTTAATGGGTTAGGGTAGTGCAGTGGTGTTTGGGTAGTGTAGGGGGTCGGGCTGGTGGTGGTATTTTTAGGGTTTAGGGTAGTGCAGTGGTGTTTGTGTAGTATAGGGGGTAGTGTTTTAGGGTTTCGGGTAGTGCGGTGGTGTTTGTGTAGTGTAGGGGGTCGTGCTTGGGGTAGTGTTTTAGGGTTTGGTGTAGTGCAGTGGTGTATGTGTAGTGTAGGGGGTCGTGTTTTAGGGTTTAGAGTAGCGCAGTGGTGTTTGGGTAGTGTAGGGGGTAGTGTTTTAGGGTTTAGGGTAGCACAGTGGTGTTTCTGTAATGTTGGGGGTAGTGCTGCGGCTAGTGTTTTAGGGTTTAGGGTAGCGCAGTGGTGTTTGTGTAGTGTATGGGGTCATACTGGGGGTAGTTTTTTTAGATTTTAGAGTAGTGCAGTGGTGTTTGGGTAGTGTAGGGGTAGTGCTGGGGGTAGTGTTTTAGGGTTTAGGGTAGCGCAGTGGTGTTTGGGTAGTGTAGTGGGTAGTGCTGGGGGTAGTGTTTTAGGGTTTAGGGTAGCACGGTGGTGTTTGTGTAGTGGAGGGGGTCATGCTGGAGGTAGTGTTTTAGGGTTTAGGGTAGCGCAGTGGTGTTTGTGTAGTGTAGGGGGTCTTGCTGGGGCTAGTGTTATAGAGTTTAGGGTAGCACAGTGGTGTTTGGGTAGCATAGGGGGTCATTCTGGGGGTAGTATTTTGGGGTTTAGGGTATAACAGTGGTGTATTTGTAGTGTAGGGTGTCGTTTTTAGGGGTGTAGGGTAGTGCAGTGGTGTTTGGGTAGTGTAGGGCTAGTGCTGGGGGTAGTGTTTTAGGGTTTAGGGTAGCGCAGTGGTGTTTGTGTAGTGTTGGGGGTAGTACTGGGGGTAGTGTTTTAGGGTTTAGGGTTGTGCAGTGGTGTTTGGGTAGCGTAGGGGGTCATGCTGGGGGTAGTGTTTTAGATTTTAGGAAAGTACAGTGGTGTATTTGTAGTGTAGGGGGTCGTGTTTAGGGGTTTAGGGTAGTGCAGTGGTGTTTGGGCAGTGTAGGGGTAGTGCTGGGGGTAGTGTTTTAGGTTTTAGGGTAGCACAGTGGTGTTTGTTTAGTGTTGGGGTAGTACTGGGGGTAGTGTTTTAGGGTTTAGGGTAGCGCAGTGGTTTTTGTGTAGTGTAGGGGTTCATACTAAGGGTAGTGTTTTAGGGTTTAGCGTAATGCAGTGGTGTTTGGGTAGTGTAGGGGGTAGTGTCTTAGGGTTTAGGGTAGTGCAGTGCTGTTTGTGTAGTGTAGGGGGTCATGCAGGTGGTAGTAGTTTTAGGGTTTAGGGTAGTGCAGTGGTGTTTGTGTAGTATAGGGGTAGTGTTTTAGGGTTTAGGGTGTTGCAGTGGTGTTTGGGTAGTGTAGGGGGTCATGCTGGGGTAGTTTTTTAGGGTTTGGTGTAGTGCAGTGATGTATGTGTAGTGTAGGGGGTCGTGTTTTAGGGTTTAGGGTAGCGCAGTGGTGTTTGGTTACCGTAGGGGGTCATGCTAGGGGTAGTGTTTTAGGGTTTAGGGTAGCGCAGTGGTGTTTGGGTAGCATAGGTGGTGGTGCGGGGGGTAGATTTAGGGATTAGGGTAGCGCAGTGGTGTACGGATCGCGTAGGGGGTCGTGCTGGGAGTAGTGTTTTAGGGTTAAGGGTAGCGCATTGGTGTTTGGGTAGCGTAGGGGGTCGTGCTGGGGGTAGTGGTTTAGGGTATAGGGAAGCACAGTGGTGGTTGGGTAGTGTAGTGGGTAGTGCTGGGGGTAGTGTTTTAGGGTTTAGGGTAGCGCAGTGGTGTTTGTGTAGTGTTGGGGGTAGTACTGGGGTAGTGTTTTAGGGTTTAGGGTAGCGCAGTGGTGTTTGTGTAGTGTAGGGGGTCATACTGAGGGTAGTGTTTTATTTTTTTGCGTAGTGCAGTCGTGTTTGTGTAGTGTAGGGGGTCATGCTGGGGGTAGTGTTTTAGATTTTAGGGTAGTACAGTGGTGTTTTTGTAGTGTAGGGGGTCGTGTTTAATGGGTTAGGGTAGTGCAGTGGTGTTTGGGTAGTGTAGGGGGTCGGGCTGGTGGTGGTATTTTTAGGGTTTAGGGTAGTGCAGTGGTGTTTGTGTAGTATAGGGGGTAGTGTTTTAGGGTTTCGGGTAGCGCAGTGGTGTTTGGGTAGTGTAGGGGTAGTGTTTTAGGGTTTAGGGTAGCACAATGGTGTTTGTGTAATGTTGGGGGTAGTGCTGCGGTTAGTGTTTTAGGGTTTAGGGTAGCGCAGTGGTGTTTGTGTAGTGTATGGGGTCCTACTGGGGGTAGTTTTTTTAGATTTTAGAGTAGTGCAGTGCTGTTTGTGTAGGGGTAGTGTTTTAGGGTTTAGGGTAGTGCAGTGGTGTTTATGTAGTGTAGGGGATCATGCTGGAGGTCATTTTTTAGATTTTAGGGTAGTGCAGTGGAGTTTTTGTAGTGTAGGGGGTCATGCTGGGGGTAGTGTTTTAGGGTTTGGTGTAGTGCAGTGGTGTTTGTGTAGTGTAGGGGGTAGTGTTTTAGGGTTTAGGGTAGCGCAGTGGTGTTTGTGTAGTGTTGGGAGTAGTGCTGGGCGTAGTGGTTTAGGGTTTAGGGTATTTATGTAGTGTAGGGGGTCATACTGGGGGTAGTGTTTTAGGGTATAGCGTAGTGCAGTTGTGTTTGGGTAGTGTAGGGGGTTGTGCTGGGGATAGATTTAGGGTAGTGCAGTGGTATTTGTGTAGTGTATGGGGTCGTGCTGGGGTAGTGTTTTAGGGTTTAGGGTAGTGCAGTGGTGTTTGTGTAGTGTAGGGGGTCGTGTTTAGGATTTAGGGTAGTGCAGTGGTGTTTGTGTAGTGTTGGGTGTAGTGCTGGGGGTAGTGCTTTAGGGTTTAGGGTAGCGTAGTGGTGTTTGTGTAGTGTAGGGGGGTCGTGTTTTAGGGTAGTGCAGTGGTGTTTGGGTAGTGTAAGGGGTCACGTTTTAGGGTTGAGGGTAGTACATTGGTGTTTGGGTAGTGTAAGGGGTCATGCTGGGGGTAGATATAGGGTTTAGGGTAGTGCAGTGGTGTTCGGGTACTGTAGGGGGTCATGCTGGGGGTAGTGTTTTAGTGTTTAGGGTAGCGCAGTGGTGTTTGGATCGCGTAGGCGGTCGTGCTGTGGGTAGTGTTTTAGGGTTTAGGGAGGCAGTGGTGTTTGGGTAGTGTAGGGGGTCGTACTGGCGGTTGTGTTTTAGGGTTAATGGTAGCGCAGTGGTGTTTGTGTAGTGTAGGGGGTCTTGCTGGGGGAGTGTTTTAGGGTTTAGGGTAGCGCAGTGGTGTTTGTGTTGTGTAGGGGGTCATGCTGGGGGTAGTGTTTTAGGGTTTAGGGTAGCGCAGTGGTGTTTGTGTAGTGTAGGGGGTCTTGCTGGGGCTAGTGTTTTAGGGTTTATGGTAGCGCAGTGGTGTTTGGGTAGCATAGGGGGTCATGCTGGGGGTAGTGTTTTAGGGTTTAGGGTAGCGCAGTGGTGTTTGGTTAGCGTAGGGGGTCGTACTAGAGGTAGTGTTTTAGGGTTTAGGGTAGCACAGTGGTGTTTGGATAGTGTAGGGGGTAGTGCTGGGGGTAGTGTTTTAGGGTTTAGGGTAGCGCAGTGGTGCTTGTGTAGTGTTGGGGGTAGTGCTGGGGGTAGTGTTTTAGGGTTTAGGGTAGCACAGTTGTGTTTGTGTAGTGTAGGGGGTCATACTGAGGGTAGTGTTTTAGGGTTTAGGGTAGTGCAGTGGTGTTTGGGTAGTGTAGGGGGTCGTGCTGGTGGTAGTGTTTTTAGGGTTTAGGTTAGTCCAGTGGTGTTTGGGTAGTGTAGGGGGTAGTGTTTTAGTGTTTAGGATAGTGCAGTGCTGTTTGTGTAGTGTAGGGGGTCGTGCTGGTGGTAGTATTTTTAGGGTTTAGGGTAGTGCAGTGGTGTTTGTGTAGTATAGGGGTAGTATTTTAGGGTTTAGGGTAGTGCAGTGTTGTTTGGGTAGTGTAGGGGGTCGTGCTGGGGGTAGTGTTTTAGGGTTTGGTGTAGTGCAGTGGTGTATGTGTAGTGCAGGAGGTCGTGTTTTAGGGTTTAGGGTAGCGCATTGGTGTTTGGGTAGTGTAGGGGGTCGTGCTGGGGGTAGTGTTTTAGGGTTTGGTGTAGTGCAGTGGTGTATGTGTAGTGCAGGAGGTCGTGTTTTAGGGTTAAGGGTAGTGCAGTGGTGTTTGTGTAGTGTAGGGGGTTGTGCTGGGGGTTGTGTTTTATTTTTTAGTGTAGTGCAGTGGTGTTTGGGTAGTGTAGGGGATAGTGTTTTAGGGTTTAGGGTAGTGCTGTCGTGTTTGTGTAGTGTAGGGGGTCATGCTGGGGGTAGTGTTTTAGATTTTAGGGTAGTACAGTGGTGTTTTTGTAGTGTAAGGGGTCGTGCTGGGGGTAGTGTTTTAGGGTTTGGTGAAGTGCATTGGTGTATGTGTAGTGTAGGGGGTCGTGTTTTAGGGTTTAGGGTAGCGCAGTGGTGTTTGGATAGTGTAGGGGTAGTGTATTAGGGTTTAGGGTAGCGCAGTGGTGTTTGTGTAATGTTGGGGGTAGTGCTGCGGATAGTGTTTTATGGTTTAGGGTAGCGCAGTGGTGTTTGTGTAGTGTATGGGGTCATACTGGGGGTAGTTTTTTTAGATTTTAGGGTAGTGCAGTGGTGTTTTTGTAGTGTAGGAGGTCGTGTTTTAGGGTTAAGGGTAGAGCAGTTGTGTTAGGGTAGTGTAGGGGGTCGTGTTTTAGGGTCGTGCAGTGGTGTTTGGGTAGTGTAGGGGGTCGTGCTGGGGGTAGTGTTTTAGGGATTGGTGTAGTGCAGTGGTGTTTGTGTAGTGTAGGGGGTAGTGTTTTAGGGTTTAGGGTAGCGCAGTGGTGTTTGTGTAGTGTTGGGTGTAGTGCTGGGGGTAGTGGTTTAGGGTTTAGGGGAGCGCAGTGGTGTTTATGTAGTGTAGGGGGTCGTACTGGGGGTAGAGTTTTAGGGTACAGCGTAGTGCAGTGGTGTTTGGGTAGTGTAGGGGGTTGTGCTGGGAATAGATTTAAGGTAGTGCAGTGGTGTTTGTGTAGTGTATGGGGTCGTGCTGGGGGTAGTGTTTTAGGGTTTAGGGTAGTGCAGTGGTGTTTGTGTAGTGTAGGGGGTCGTGTTTAGGGTAGTGCAGTGGTGTTTGGTATTGTAGGTGGTCATGCTGGGGTAGATTTAAGGTTTAGGGTAGTGCAGTGGTGTTTGTGTAGTGTTGGGTGTAGTGCTGGGGGTAGTGCTTTAGGGTTTAGGGTAGCGTAGTGGTGTTTGTGTAGTGTAGGGGGTCGTGTTTTAGGGTTTAGGGTAGTGCAGTGGTGTTTGGGTATTGTAAGGGTTCGCGTTTTAGGGTTGAGGGTATTACAGTGGTGTTTGGGTAGTGTAAGGGGTCATGCTGGTGGTAGATTTAGGGTTTAGGGTAGTGCAGTGGTGTTCGGGTACTGTAGGGGGTCATGCTGGGGGTAGTGTTTTAGTGTTTAGGGTAGCGCAGTGGTGTTTGGGTAGTGTAGGCGGTCGTGCTGTGGGTAGTGTTTTAGGGTTTAGGGTAGCGCAGTGGTGTTTGGGTTGTGTAGGGGGTCGTGCTGGCGGTTGTGTTTTAGGGTTAATGGTAGCGCAGTGGTGTTTGTGTAGTGTAGTGGGTCTTGCTGGGGGAGTGTTTTATGGATTAGGGTAGCGCAGTGGTGTTTGTTTAGTATATGGGGTCGTGCTGGGGGTAGTGTTTTAGGGTTTAGGGTGGCGCAGTGGTGTTTGTGTAGTGTAGGGGGTCATGCTGGGGGTAGTGTTTTAGGGTTTAGGGTAGCGCAGTGATGTTTGTGTAGTGTAGGGGGTCTTGCTGGGGCTAGTGTTTTAGGGTTTGTGGTAGCGCAGTGGTGTTTGGGTAGCGTAGGGGGTCATGCTGGGGGTAGTGTTTTAGGGTTTAGGGTAGCGCAGTGGTGTTTGGTTAGCGTAGGGGGTCGTACTGGGGGTAGTGTTTTAGGGTTTAGGGTAGCACAGTGGTGTTTGGATAGTGTAGGGGGTAGTGCTGGGGGTAGTGTTTTAGGGTTTAGGGTAGCGCAGTGGCGTTTGGGTAGTGTAGGGGGTCATGCTGGGGGTAGTGTTTTAGGGTTTAGGGTAGTGCAGTGGTGTTTGGTTAGCGTAGGGGGTCGTACTGGGGGTAGTGTTTTAGGGTTTAGGGTAGCACAGTTGTGTTTGTGTAGTGTAGGGGGTCATACTGAGGGTAGTGTTTTAGGGTTTAGCGCAGTGCAGTGGTGTTTGAGTAGTGAAGGGGGTAGTGTGTTAGGGTTTAGGGTAGTGCAGTGCTGTTTGTGTAGTGTAGGGGGTGATGCTGGGGGTAGTGTTTTAGATTTTAGGGTAGTACAGTGGTGTTTTTGTAGTGTAGGGTGTCGTGTTTAAGGGTTTAGGGTAGTGCAGTGGTGTTTGGGTAGTGTAGGGGGTCGTGCTGGTGGTAGTGTTTTTAGGGTTTAGGGTAGTGCAGTGGTGTTTTGGTAGTGTAGGGGGTAGTGTTTTAGGGTTCAGGGTAGTGCAGTGCTGTTTGTGTAGTGTAGGGGGTCGTGCTGGTGGTAGTATTTTTAGGGTTTAGGGTAGTGCAGTGGTGTTTGTGCAGTATAGGGGTAGTGTTTTAGGGTTTAGGGTAGTGCAGTGTTGTTTGGGTAGTGTAGGGGGTCGTGCTGGGGGTAGTGTTTTAGGGTTTGGTGTAGTGCAGTGGTGTATGTGTAGTGTAGGGGATCGTGTTTTAGGGTAGCGCAGTGGTGTTTGGGTAGTGTAGGGGGTCGTGCTGGGGGTTGTGTTTTAGGGTTAATGGTTGCGCAGTGGTGTTTGTGTACTGTAGGGGCTCATGCTGGGGGAGTTTTTTAGGGTTTAGGGTAGAGCAGTGGTGTTTGTTTAGTAAAGGGGGTCGTGCTGTGGGTAGTGTTTTAGGGTTTAGGGTAGCACAGTGGTGTTTGTGTAGTGTAGGGGGTCATGCTGGAGATAGTGTTTTAGGGTTTAGGGTAGCGCAGTGGTGTTTGTGTAGTGTAGGGGGTCTTGCTGGGGCTAGTGTTATAGGGTTTAGGGTAGCGCAGTGGTGTTTGGGTAGCATGGGGGGTCATGCTGGGGGTAGTGTTTTAGGGTTTAGGGTAGCGCAGTGGTGTTTGGTTAGCGTAGGGGGTCATACTAGGGGTAGGGTTTTAGGGTTTAGGGTAGTGCAGTGGTGTTTGGGTAGAGTAGGGGGTCATGCTGGTTGTAGTATTTTTAGGGTTTAGGGTAGTGCAGTGGTGTTTGTGTAGTATAGGGGGTAGTGTTTTAGGGTTTAGGGTAGTGCAGTGGTGTTTGGGTAGTGTAGGGGGTCGTGCTGGTGGTAGTGTTTTTAGGGTTTAGGTTAGTCCAGTGGTGTTTGGGTAGTGTAGGGGGTAGTGTTTTAGTGTTTAGGATAGTGCAGTGCTGTTTGTGTAGTGTAGGGGGTCGTGCTGGTGGTAGTATTTTTAGGGTTTAGGGTAGTGCAGTGGTGTTTGTGTAGTATAGGGGTAGTATTTTAGGGTTTAGGGTAGTGCAGTGTTGTTTGGGTAGTGTAGGGGGTCGTGCTGGGGGTAGTGTTTTAGGGTTTGGTGTAGTGCAGTGGTGTATGTGTAGTGCAGGAGGTCGTGTTTTAGGGTTTAGGGTAGCGCATTGGTGTTTGGGTAGTGTAGGGGGTCGTGCTGGGGGTAGTGTTTTAGGGTTTGGTGTAGTGCAGTGGTGTATGTGTAGTGCAGGAGGTCGTGTTTTAGGGTTAAGGGTAGTGCAGTGGTGTTTGTGTAGTGTAGGGGGTTGTGCTAGGGGTTGTGTTTTATTTTTTAGTGTAGTGCAGTGGTGTTTGGGTAGTGTAGGGGATAGTGTTTTAGGGTTTAGGGTAGTGCTGTCGTGTTTGTGTAGTGTAGGGGGTCATGCTGGGGGTAGTGTTTTAGATTTTAGGGTAGTACAGTGGTGTTTTTGTAGTGTAAGGGGTCGTGCTGGGGGTAGTGTTTTAGGGTTTGGTGAAGTGCATTGGTGTATGTGTAGTGTAGGGGGTCGTGTTTTAGGGTTTAGGGTAGCGCAGTGGTGTTTGGATAGTGTAGGGGTAGTGTATTAGGGTTTAGGGTAGCGCAGTGGTGTTTGTGTAATGTTGGGGGTAGTGCTGCGGATAGTGTTTTATGGTTTAGGGTAGCGCAGTGGTGTTTGTGTAGTGTATGGGGTCATACTGGGGGTAGTTTTTTTAGATTTTAGGGTAGTGCAGTGGTGTTTTTGTAGTGTAGGAGGTCGTGTTTTAGGGTTAAGGGTAGAGCAGTTGTGTTAGGGTAGTGTAGGGGGTCGTGTTTTAGGGTCGTGCAGTGGTGTTTGGGTAGTGTAGGGGGTCGTGCTGGGGGTAGTGTTTTAGGGATTGGTGTAGTGCAGTGGTGTTTGTGTAGTGTAGGGGGTAGTGTTTTAGGGTTTAGGGTAGCGCAGTGGTGTTTGTGTAGTGTTGGGTGTAGTGCTGGGGGTAGTGGTTTAGGGTTTAGGGGAGCGCAGTGGTGTTTATGTAGTGTAGGGGGTCGTACTGGGGGTAGAGTTTTAGGGTACAGCGTAGTGCAGTGGTGTTTGGGTAGTGTAGGGGGTTGTGCTGGGAATAGATTTAAGGTAGTGCAGTGGTGTTTGTGTAGTGTATGGGGTCGTGCTGGGGGTAGTGTTTTAGGGTTTAGGGTAGTGCAGTGGTGTTTGTGTAGTGTAGGGGGTCGTGTTTAGGGTTTAGGGTAGTGCAGTGGTGTTTGGTATTGTAGGTGGTCATGCTGGGGGTAGATTTAAGGTTTAGGGTAGTGCAGTGGTGTTTGTGTAGTGTTGGGTGTAGTGCTGGGGGTAGTGCTTTAGGGTTTAGGGTAGCGTAGTGGTGTTTGTGTAGTGTAGGGGGTCGTGTTTTAGGGTTGAGGGTATTACAGTGGTGTTTGGGTAGTGTAAGGGGTCATGCTGGTGGTAGATTTAGGGTTTAGGGTAGTGCAGTGGTGTTCGGGTACTGTAGGGGGTCATGCTGGGGGTAGTGTTTTAGTGTTTAGGGTAGCGCAGTGGTGTTTGGGTAGTGTAGGCGGTCGTGCTGTGGGTAGTGTTTTAGGGTTTAGGGTAGCGCAGTGGTGTTTGGGTTGTGTAGGGGGTCGTGCTGGCGGTTGTGTTTTAGGGTTAATGGTAGCGCAGTGGTGTTTGTGTAGTGTAGTGGGTCTTGCTGGGGGAGTGTTTTAGGGATTAGGGTAGCGCAGTGGTGTTTGTTTAGTATATGGGGTCGTGCTGGGGGTAGTGTTTTAGGGTTTAGGGTAGCGCAGTGGTGTTTGTGTAGTGTAGGGGGTCATGCTGGGGGTAGTGTTTTAGGGTTTAGGGTAGCGCAGTGATGTTTGTGTAGTGTAGGGGGTCTTGCTGGGGCTAGTGTTTTAGGGTTTGTGGTAGCGCAGTGGTGTTTGGGTAGCGTAGGGGGTCATGCTGGGGGTAGTGTTTTAGGGTTTAGGGTAGCGCAGTGGTGTTTGGTTAGCGTAGGGGGTCGTACTGGGGGTAGTGTTTTAGGGTTTAGGGTAGCACAGTGGTGTTTGGATAGTGTAGGGGGTAGTGCTGGGGGTAGTGTTTTAGGGTTTAGGGTAGCGCAGTGGCGTTTGGGTAGTGTAGGGGGTCATGCTGGGGGTAGTGTTTTAGGGTTTAGGGTAGTGCAGTGGTGTTTGGTTAGCGTAGGGGGTCGTACTGGGGGTAGTGTTTTAGGGTTTAGGGTAGCACAGTTGTGTTTGTGTAGTGTAGGGGGTCATACTGAGGGTAGTGTTTTAGGGTTTAGCGCAGTGCAGTGGTGTTTGAGTAGTGAAGGGGGTAGGGTTTTAGGGTTTAGGGTAGTGCAGTGGTGTTTGGGTAGAGTAGGGGGTCATGCTGGTTGTAGTATTTTTAGGGTTTAGGGTAGTGCAGTGGTGTTTGTGTAGTATAGGGGGTAGTGTTTTAGGGTTTAGGGTAGTGCAGTGGTGTTTGGGTAGTGTAGGGGGTCGTGCTGGTGGTAGTGTTTTTAGGGTTTAGGTTAGTCCAGTGGTGTTTGGGTAGTGTAGGGGGTAGTGTTTTAGTGTTTAGGATAGTGCAGTGCTGTTTGTGTAGTGTAGGGGGTCGTGCTGGTGGTAGTATTTTTAGGGTTTAGGGTAGTGCAGTGGTGTTTGTGTAGTATAGGGGTAGTATTTTAGGGTTTAGGGTAGTGCAGTGTTGTTTGGGTAGTGTAGGGGGTCGTGCTGGGGGTAGTGTTTTAGGGTTTGGTGTAGTGCAGTGGTGTATGTGTAGTGCAGGAGGTCGTGTTTTAGGGTTTAGGGTAGCGCATTGGTGTTTGGGTAGTGTAGGGGGTCGTGCTGGGGGTAGTGTTTTAGGGTTTGGTGTAGTGCAGTGGTGTATGTGTAGTGCAGGAGGTCGTGTTTTAGGGTTAAGGGTAGTGCAGTGGTGTTTGTGTAGTGTAGGGGGTTGTGCTAGGGGTTGTGTTTTATTTTTTAGTGTAGTGCAGTGGTGTTTGGGTAGTGTAGGGGATAGTGTTTTAGGGTTTAGGGTAGTGCTGTCGTGTTTGTGTAGTGTAGGGGGTCATGCTGGGGGTAGTGTTTTAGATTTTAGGGTAGTACAGTGGTGTTTTTGTAGTGTAAGGGGTCGTGCTGGGGGTAGTGTTTTAGGGTTTGGTGAAGTGCATTGGTGTATGTGTAGTGTAGGGGGTCGTGTTTTAGGGTTTAGGGTAGCGCAGTGGTGTTTGGATAGTGTAGGGGTAGTGTATTAGGGTTTAGGGTAGCGCAGTGGTGTTTGTGTAATGTTGGGGGTAGTGCTGCGGATAGTGTTTTATGGTTTAGGGTAGCGCAGTGGTGTTTGTGTAGTGTATGGGGTCATACTGGGGGTAGTTTTTTTAGATTTTAGGGTAGTGCAGTGGTGTTTTTGTAGTGTAGGAGGTCGTGTTTTAGGGTTAAGGGTAGAGCAGTTGTGTTAGGGTAGTGTAGGGGGTCGTGTTTTAGGGTCGTGCAGTGGTGTTTGGGTAGTGTAGGGGGTCGTGCTGGGGGTAGTGTTTTAGGGATTGGTGTAGTGCAGTGGTGTTTGTGTAGTGTAGGGGGTAGTGTTTTAGGGTTTAGGGTAGCGCAGTGGTGTTTGTGTAGTGTTGGGTGTAGTGCTGGGGGTAGTGGTTTAGGGTTTAGGGGAGCGCAGTGGTGTTTATGTAGTGTAGGGGGTCGTACTGGGGGTAGAGTTTTAGGGTACAGCGTAGTGCAGTGGTGTTTGGGTAGTGTAGGGGGTTGTGCTGGGAATAGATTTAAGGTAGTGCAGTGGTGTTTGTGTAGTGTATGGGGTCGTGCTGGGGGTAGTGTTTTAGGGTTTAGGGTAGTGCAGTGGTGTTTGTGTAGTGTAGGGGGTCGTGTTTAGGGTTTAGGGTAGTGCAGTGGTGTTTGGTATTGTAGGTGGTCATGCTGGGGGTAGATTTAAGGTTTAGGGTAGTGCAGTGGTGTTTGTGTAGTGTTGGGTGTAGTGCTGGGGGTAGTGCTTTAGGGTTTAGGGTAGCGTAGTGGTGTTTGTGTAGTGTAGGGGGTCGTGTTTTAGGGTTGAGGGTATTACAGTGGTGTTTGGGTAGTGTAAGGGGTCATGCTGGTGGTAGATTTAGGGTTTAGGGTAGTGCAGTGGTGTTCGGGTACTGTAGGGGGTCATGCTGGGGGTAGTGTTTTAGTGTTTAGGGTAGCGCAGTGGTGTTTGGGTAGTGTAGGCGGTCGTGCTGTGGGTAGTGTTTTAGGGTTTAGGGTAGCGCAGTGGTGTTTGGGTTGTGTAGGGGGTCGTGCTGGCGGTTGTGTTTTAGGGTTAATGGTAGCGCAGTGGTGTTTGTGTAGTGTAGTGGGTCTTGCTGGGGGAGTGTTTTAGGGATTAGGGTAGCGCAGTGGTGTTTGTTTAGTATATGGGGTCGTGCTGGGGGTAGTGTTTTAGGGTTTAGGGTAGCGCAGTGGTGTTTGTGTAGTGTAGGGGGTCATGCTGGGGGTAGTGTTTTAGGGTTTAGGGTAGCGCAGTGATGTTTGTGTAGTGTAGGGGGTCTTGCTGGGGCTAGTGTTTTAGGGTTTGTGGTAGCGCAGTGGTGTTTGGGTAGCGTAGGGGGTCATGCTGGGGGTAGTGTTTTAGGGTTTAGGGTAGCGCAGTGGTGTTTGGTTAGCGTAGGGGGTCGTACTGGGGGTAGTGTTTTAGGGTTTAGGGTAGCACAGTGGTGTTTGGATAGTGTAGGGGGTAGTGCTGGGGGTAGTGTTTTAGGGTTTAGGGTAGCGCAGTGGCGTTTGGGTAGTGTAGGGGGTCATGCTGGGGGTAGTGTTTTAGGGTTTAGGGTAGTGCAGTGGTGTTTGGTTAGCGTAGGGGGTCGTACTGGGGGTAGTGTTTTAGGGTTTAGGGTAGCACAGTTGTGTTTGTGTAGTGTAGGGGGTCATACTGAGGGTAGTGTTTTAGGGTTTAGCGCAGTGCAGTGGTGTTTGAGTAGTGAAGGGGGTAGTGTGTTAGGGTTTAGGGTAGTGCAGTGCTGTTTGTGTAGTGTAGGGGGTCATGCTGGGGGTAGTGTTTTAGATTTTAGGGTAGTACAGTGGTGTTTTTGTAGTGTAGGGTGTCGTGTTTAAGGGTTTAGGGTAGTGCAGTGGTGTTTGGGTAGTGTAGGGGTCGTGCTGCGGGTTGTGTTTTAGGGCTAATGGTAGCGCAGTGGTATTTGTGTAGTGTAGGGGGTCGTGCTGGTGGAGTTTTTTAGGGTTTAGGGTAGCGCAGTGGTGTTTGTTTAGTAAAGGGGGTCGTGCTGTGGGTAGTGTTTTAGGGTTTAGGGTAGCACAGTGGTTATGTGTACTGTAGGGGGTCATGCTGGAGGTAGTGTTTTAGGGTTTAGGGTAGCGCAGTGGTGTTTGTGTAGTATCGGGGGTCTTGCTGGGGCTAGTGTTATAGGGTTTAGGGTAGCGCAGTGGTGATTGGGTAGCATAGGGGGTCATGCTGGGGGTAGTGTTTTAGGGTTTAGGGTAGCGCAGTGGTGTTTGGTTAGCGTAGGGGGTCATACTAGGGGTAGGGTTTTAGGGTTTAGGGTAGTGCAGTGGTGTTTGGGTAGCCTAGGGGGTAATGCTGAGGGTAGTGTTTTAGATTTTAGGGTAGTACAGTGGTGTTTTTGTAGTGTAGGGGGTCGTGTTTAGGGGTTTAGGGTAGTGCAGTGGTGTTTGGGTAGTGTAGGGGTAGTGCTGGGGGTAGTGTTTTAGGGTTTAGGGTAGCGCAGTGGTGTTTGTATAGTATTGGGGGTAGTACTGGGGGTAGTGTTTTAGGGTTTAGGGTAGCGTAGTGGTAATTGTGTAGTGTAGGGGGTCGTGTTTTAGGGTAGTGCAGTGGTGTTTGGGTAGTGTAAGGGGTCACGTTTTAGGGTTGAGGGTAGTACATTGGTGTTTGGGTAGTGTAAGGGGTCATGCTGGGGGTAGATTTAGGGTTTAGGGTAGTGCAGTGGTGTTCGGGTACTGTAGGGGGTCATGCTGGGGGTAGTGTTTTAGTGTTTAGGGTAGCGCAGTGGTGTTTGGATCGCGTAGGCGGTCGTGCTGTGGGTAGTGTTTTAGGGTTTAGGGAGGCAGTGGTGTTTGGGTAGTGTAGGGGGTCGTACTGGCGTTTGTGTTTTAGGGTTAATGGTAGCGCAGTGGTGTTTGTGTAGTGTAGGGGGTCTTGCTGGGGGAGTGTTTTAGGGTTTAGGGTAGCGCAGTGGTGTTTGTGTTGTGTAGGGGGTCATGCTGGGGGTAGTGTTTTAGGGTTTAGGGTAGCGCAGTGGTGTTTGTGTAGTGTAGGGGGTCTTGCTGGGGCTAGTGTTTTAGGGTTTATGGTAGCGCAGTGGTGTTTGGGTAGCATAGGGGGTCATGCTGGGGGTAGTGTTTTAGGGTTTAGGGTAGCGCAGTGGTGTTTGGTTAGCGTAGGGGGTCGTACTAGAGGTAGTGTTTTAGGGTTTAGGGTAGCACAGTGGTGTTTGGATAGTGTAGGGGGTAGTGCTGGGGGTAGTGTTTTAGGGTTTAGGGTAGCGCAGTGGTGTTTGTGTAGTGTTGGGGGTAGTGCTGGGGGTAGTGTTTTAGGGTTTAGGGTAGCACAGTTGTGTTTGTGTAGTGTAGGGGGTCATACTGAGGGTAGTGTTTTAGGGTTTAGGGTAGTGCAGTGGTGTTTGGGTAGTGTAGGGGGTCGTGCTGGTGGTAGTGTTTTTAGGGTTTAGGTTAGTCCAGTGGTGTTTGGGTAGTGTAGGGGGTAGTGTTTTAGTGTTTAGGATAGTGCAGTGCTGTTTGTGTAGTGTAGGGGGTCGTGCTGGTGGTAGTATTTTTAGGGTTTAGGGTAGTGCAGTGGTGTTTGTGTAGTATAGGGGTAGTATTTTAGGGTTTAGGGTAGTGCAGTGTTGTTTGGGTAGTGTAGGGGGTCGTGCTGTGGGTAGTGTTTTAGGGTTTGGTGTAGTGCAGTGGTGTATGTGTAGTGCAGGAGGTCGTGTTTTAGGGTTTAGGGTAGCGCAGTGGTGTTTGGGTAGTGTAGGGGGTCGTGCTGGGGGTAGTGTTTTAGGGTTTGGTGTAGTGCAGTGGTGTATGTGTAGTGCAGTAGGTCGTGTTTTAGAGTTAAGGGTAGTGCAGTGGTGTTTGTGTAGTGTAGGGGGTTGTGCTGGGGGTTGTGTTTTATTTTTTAGTGTAGTGCAGTGGTGTTTGGGTAGTGTAGGGGATAGTGTTTTAGGGTTTAGGGTAGTGCTGTCGTGTTTGTGTAGTGTAGGGGGTCATGCTGGGGGTAGTGTTTTAGATTTTAGGGTAGTACAGTGGTGTTTTTGTAGTGTAGGGGGTCGTGTTTAAGGGTTTAGGGTAGGGCAGTGATGTTTGGGTAGTGTAGGGGGTCGTGCTGGTGGTGGTATTTTTAGGGTTTAGGGTAGTGCAGTGGTGTTTGTGTAGTATAGGGGGTAGTGTTTTAGGGTTTTGGGTAGTGCGGTGGTGTTTGTGTAGTGTAGGGGGTCGTGCTGGGGGTAGTGTTTTAGGGTTTGGTGAAGTGTATTGGTGTACGTGTAGTGTAGGGGGTCGTGTTTTAGGGTTTAGGGTAGCGCAGTGGTGTTTGGATAGTGTAGGGGTAGTGTATTAGGGTTTAGGGTAGCGCAGTGGTGTTTGTGTAATGTTGGGGGTAGTGCTGCGGATAGTGTTTTATGGTTTAGGGTAGCGCAGTGGTGTTTGTGTAGTGTATGGGGTCATACTGGGGGTAGTTTTTTTAGATTTTAGGGTAGTGCAGTGGTGTTTTTGTAGTGTAGGAGGTCGTGTTTTAGGGTTAAGGGTAGAGCAGTTGTGTTAGGGTAGTGTAGGGGGTCGTGTTTTAGGGTCGTGCAGTGGTGTTTGGGTAGTGTAGGGGGTCGTGCTGGGGGTAGTGTTTTAGGGATTGGTGTAGTGCAGTGGTGTTTGTGTAGTGTAGGGGGTAGTGTTTTAGGGTTTAGGGTAGCGCAGTGGTGTTTGGGTAGTGTAAGGGTTCGCGTTTTAGGGTTGAGGGTATTACAGTGGTGTTTGGGTAGTGTAAGGGGTCATGCTGGTGGTAGACTTAGGGTTTAGGGTAGTGCAGTGGTGTTCGGGTACTGTCGGGGGTCATGCTGGGGGTAGTGTTTTAGTGTTTAGGGTAGCGCAGTGGTGTTTGGGTAGTGTACGCGGTCGTGCTGTGGGTAGTGTTTTAGGGTTTAGGGTAGCGCAGTGGTGTTTGGGTTGTGTAGGGGGTCGTGCTGGCGGTTGTGTTTTAGGGTTAATGGTAGCGCAGTGGTGTTTGTGTAGTGTAGTGGGTCTTGCTGGGGGAGTGTTTTAGAGATTAGGGTAGCGCAGTGGTGTTTGTTTAGTATATGGGGTCGTGCTGGGGGTAGTGTTTTAGGGTTTAGGGTAGCGCAGTGGTGTTTGTGTAGTGTAGGGGGTCATGCTGGGGGTAGTGTTTTAGGGTTTAGGGTAGCGCAGTGATGTTTGTGTAGTGTAGGGGGTCTTGCTGGGGCTAGTGTTTTAGGGTTTATGGTAGCGCAGTGGTGTTTGGGTAGCGTAGGGGGTCATGCTGGGGGTAGTTTTTTAGGGTTTAGGGTAGCGCAGTGGTGTTTGGTTAGCGTAGGGGGTCGTACTGGGGGTAGTGTTTTAGGGTTTAGGGTAGCACAGTGGTGTTTGGATAGTGTAGGGGGTAGTGCTGGGGGTAGTGTTTTAGGGTTTAGGGTAGCGCAGTGGCGTTTGGGTAGTGTAGGGGGTCATGCTGGGGGTAGTGTTCTAGGGTTTAGGGTAGCGCAGTGGTGTTTGGTTAGCGTAGGGGGTCGTACTGGGGGTAGTGTTTTAGGGTTTTGGGTAGCACAGTTGTGTTTGTGTAGTGTAGGGGGTCATACTGTGGGTAGTGTTTTAGGGTTTAGCGCAGTGCAGTGGTGTTTGAGTAGTGAAGGGGGTAGTGTGTTAGGGTTTAGGGTAGTGCAGTGCTGTTTGTGTAGTGTAGGGGGTCATGCTGGGGGTAGTGTTTTAGATTTTAGGGTAGTACAGTGGTGTTTTTGTAGTGTAGGGTGTCGTGTTTAAGGGTTTAGGGTAGTGCAGTGGTGTTTGGGTAGTGTAGGGGGTCGTGCTGGTGGTAGTGTTTTTAGGGTTTAGGGTAGTGCAGTGGTGTTTTGGTAGTGTAGGGGGTAGTGTTTTAGGGTTCAGGGTAGTGCAGTGCTGTTTGTGTAGTGTAGGGGGTCGTGCTGGTGGTAGTATTTTTAGGGTTTAGGGTAGTGCAGTGGTGTTTGTGCAGAATAGGGGTAGTGTTTTAGGGTTTAGGGTAGTGCAGTGTTCTTTGGGTAGTGTAGGGGGTCGTGCTGGGGGTAGTGTTTTAGGGTTTGGTGTAGTGCAGTGGTGTATGTGTAGTGTAGGGGGTCGTGTTTTAGGGTAGCGCAGTGGTGTTTGGGTAGTGTAGGGGGTCGTGCTGGGGGTTGTGTTTTAGGGTTAATGGTTGCGCAGAGGTGTTTGTGTAGTGTAGGGGCTCATGCTGGGGGAGTTTTTTAGGGTTTAGGGTAGAGCAGTGGTGTTTGTTTAGTAAAGGGGGTTGTGCTGTGGGTAGTGTTTTAGGGTTTAGGGTAGCACAGTGGTGTTTGTGTAGTGTAGGGGGTCATGCTGGAGATAGTGTTTTAGGGTTTAGGGTAGCGCAGTGGTGTTTGTGTAGTGTAGGGGGTCTTGCTGGGGCTAGTGTTATAGGGTTTAGGGTAGCGCAGTGGTGTTTGGGTAGCATAGGGGGTCATGCTGGGGGTAGTGTTTTAGGGTTTAGGGTAGCGCAGTGGTGTTTGGTTAGCGTAGGGGGTCATACTAGGGGTAGGGTTTTAGGGTTTAGGGTAGTGCAGTGGTGTTTGGGTAGCGTAGGGGGTAATGCTGGGGGTAGTGTTTTAGATTTTAGGGTAGTACAGTGGTGTTTTTGTAGTGTAGGGGGTCGAGTTTAGGGGTTTAGGGTAGTGCAGTGGTGTTTGGGTAGTGTAGGGGTAGTGCTGGGGGTAGTGTTTTAGGGTTTAGGGTAGCGCAGTGGTGTTTGGGTAGTGTAGTGGGTAGTGCTGGGGGTAGTGTTTTAGGGTTTAGGGTAGCACGGTGGTGTTTGTGTAGTGTAGGGGGTCTTGCTGGGGCTAGTGTTATAGAGTTTAGGGTAGCACAGTGGTGTTTGGGTAGCATAGGGGGTCATTCTGGGGGTAGTGTTTTAGGGTTTAAGGTAGTACAGTGGTGTATTTGTAGTGTAGGGTGTCGTGTTTAGGGGTGTAGGGTAGTGCAGTGGTGTTTGGGTAGTGTAGGGGTAGTGCTGGGGGTAGTGTTTTAGGGTTTAGGGTAGCGCAGTGGTGTTTGTGTAGTGTTGGGGGTAGTACTGGGGGTAGTGTTTTAGGGTTTAGGGTTGTGCAGTGGTGTTTGGGTAGCGTAGGGGGTCATGCTGGGGGTAGTGTTTTAGATTTTAGGAAAGTACAGTGGTGTATTTGTAGTGTAGGGTGTCGTGTTTAGGGGTGTAGGGTAGTGCAGTGGTGTTTGGGTAGTGTAGGGGTAGTGCTGGGGGTAGTGTTTTAGGGCTAGGGTAGCGCAGTGGTTTTTGTGTAGTGTAGGGGTTCATACTAAGGGTAGTGTTTTAGAGTTTAGCGTAATGCAGTGGTGTTTGGGTAGAGTAGGGGGTAGTGTCTTAGGGTTTAGGGTAGTGCAGTGCTGTTTGTGTAGTGTAGGGGTTCGTGCTGGGGGTAGTGTTTTAGGGTTTAGTGTAGTGCAGTGGTGTTTGTGCAGTGTAGGGGGTAGTGTTTTAGGGTTTAGGGTAGTGCAGTGGTGTTTGTGTAGTATAGGGGTAGTGTTTTAGGGTTTAGGGTGTTGCAGTGGTGTTTGGGTAGTGTAGGGGGTCGTGCTGGGGTAGTTTTTTAGGTTTTGGTGTAGTGCAGTGATGTATGTGTAGTGTAGGGGGTCGTGTTTTATGGTTTAGGGTAGCGCAGTGGTGTTTGGGTAGTGTAGGGGGTAGTGATGGGGAAAGTGTTTTAGGGTTTAGGGTAGCGCACTGGTGTTTGGTTAGCGTAGGGGGTCATGCTAGGGGTAGTGTTTTAGGGTTTAGGGTAGCGCAGTGGTGTTTGGGTAGCATAGGTGGTGGTGCGGGGGGTAGATTTAGGGTTTAGGGTAGCGCAGTGGTGTTTGGATCACGTAGGGGGTCGTGCTGGGAGTAGTGTTTTAGGGTTAAGGGTAGCGCATTGGTGTTTGGGTAGCGTAGGGGGTCGTGCTGGGGGTAGTGTTTTAGGGTATAGGGTAGCACAGTGGTGGTTGGGTAGTGTAGTGGGTAGTGCTGGGGGTAGTGTTTTAGGGTTTAGGGTAGCGCAGTGATGTTTGTGTAGTGTTGGGGGTAGTACTGGGGTAGTGTTTTAGGGTTTAGGGTAGCGCAGTGGTGTTTGTGTAGTGTAGGGGGTCATACTGAGGGTAGTGTTTTATTTTTTAGCGTAGTGCAGTCGTGTTTGTGTAGTGTAGGGGGTCATGCTGGGGGTAGTGTTTTAGATTTTAGGGTAGTACAGTGGTGTTTTTGTAGTGTAGGGGGTCGTGTTTAATGGGTTAGGGTAGTGCAGTGGTGTTTGGGTAGTGTAGGGGGTCGTGCTGGTGGTGGTATTTTTAGGGTTTAGGGTAGTGCAGTGGTGTTTGTGTAGTATAGGGGGTAGTGTTTTAGGGTTTCGGGTAGTGCGGTGGTGTTTGTGTAGTGTAGTGGGTCTTGCTGGGGGAGTGTTTTAGAGATTAGGGTAGCGCAGTGGTGTTTGTTTAGTATATGGGGTCGTGCTGGGGGTAGTGTTTTAGGGTTTAGGGTAGCGCAGTGGTGTTTGTGTAGTTTAGGGGGTCATGCTGGGGGTAGTGTTTTAGGGTTTAGGGTAGCGCAGTGATGTTTGTGTAGTGTAGGGGGTCTTGCTGGGGCTAGTGTTTTAGGGTTTATGGTAGCGCAGTGGTGTTTGGGTAGCGTAGGGGGTCATGCTGGGGGTAGTTTTTTAGGGTTTAGGGTAGCGCAGTGGTGTTTGGTTAGCGTAGGGGGTCGTACTGGGGGTAGTGTTTTAGGGTTTAGGGTAGCACAGTGGTGTTTGGATAGTGTAGGGGGTAGTGCTGGGGGTAGTGTTTTAGGGTTTAGGGTAGCGCAGTGGCGTTTGGGTAGTGTAGGGGGTCATGCTGGGGGTAGTGTTTTAGGGTTTAGGGTAGCGCAGTGGTGTTTGGTTAGCGTAGGGGGTCGTACTGGGGGTAGTGTTTTAGGGTTTTGGGTAGCACAGTTGTGTTTGTGTAGTGTAGGGGGTCATACTGTGGGTAGTGTTTTAGGGTTTAGCGCAGTGCAGTGGTGTTTGAGTAGTGAAGGGGGTAGTGTGTTAGGGTTTAGGGTAGTGCAGTGCTGTTTGTGTAGTGTAGGGGGTCATGCTGGGGGTAGTGTTTTAGATTTTAGGGTAGTACAGTGGTGTTTTTGTAGTGTAGGGTGTCGTGTTTAAGGGTTTAGGGTAGTGCAGTGGTGTTTGGGTAGTGTAGGGGGTCTTGCTGGGGCTAGTGTTTTAGGGTTTATGGTAGCGCAGTGGTGTTTGGGTAGCGTAGGGGGTCATGCTGGGGGTAGTGTTTTAGGGTTTAGGGTAGCGCAGTGGTGTTTGGTTAGCGTAGGGGGTCGTACTGGAGGTAGTGTTTTAGGGTTTTGGGTAGCACAGTGGTGTTTGGATAGTGTAGGGGTAGTGCTGGGGGTAGTGTTTTAGGGTTTAGGGTAGCGCAGTGGTGTTTGTGTAGTGTTGGGGGTAGTGCTGGGGGTAGTGTTTTAGGGTTTAGGGTAGCACAGTTGTGTTTGTGTAGTGTAGGGGGTCATACTGAGGGTAGTGTTTTAGGGTTTAGGGTAGCACAGTGGTGTTTGTGTAGTGTAGGGGGTCATGCTGGAGATAGTGTTTTAGGGTTTAGGGTAGCGCAGTGGTGTTTGTGTAGTGTAGGGGGTCTTGCTGGGGCTAGTGTTATAGGGTTTAGGGTAGCGCAGTGGTGTTTGGGTAGCATAGGGGGTCATGCTGGGGGTAGTGTTTTAGGGTTTAGGGTAGCGCAGTGGTGTTTGGTTAGCGTAGGGGGTCATACTAGGGGTAGGGTTTTAGGGTTTAGGGTAGTGCAGTGGTGTTTGGGTAGCGTAGGGGGTAATGCTGGGGGTAGTGTTTTAGATTTTAGGGTAGTACAGTGGTGTTTTTGTAGTGTAGGGGGTCGTGTTTAGGGGTTTAGGGTAGTGCAGTGGTGTTTGGGTAGTGTAGGGGTAGTGCTGGGGGTAGTGTTTTAGGGTTTAGGGTAGCGCAGTGGTGTTTGGGTAGTGTAGTGGGTAGTGCTGGGGGTAGTGTTTTAGGGTTTAGGGTAGCACGGTGGTGTTTGTGTAGTGTAGGGGGTCTTGCTGGGGCTAGTGTTATAGAGTTTAGGGTAGCACAGTGGTGTTTGGGTAGCATAGGGGGTCATTCTGGGGGTAGTGTTTTAGGGTTTAAGGTAGTACAGTGGTGTATTTGTAGTGTAGGGTGTCGTGTTTAGGGGTGTAGAGTAGTGCAGTGGTGTTTGGGTAGTGTAGGGGTAGTGCTGGGGGTAGTGTTTTAGGGTTTAGGGTAGCGCAGTGGTGTTTGTGTAGTGTTGGGGGTAGTACTGGGGGTAGTGTTTTAGGGTTTAGGGTTGTGCAGTGGTGTTTGGGTAGCGTAGGGGGTCATGCTGGGGGTAGTGTTTTAGATTTTAGGAAAGTACAGTGGTGTATTTGTAGTGTAGGGTGTCGTGTTTAGGGGTGTAGGGTAGTGCAGTGGTGTTTGGGTAGTGTAGGGGTAGTGCTGGGGGTAGTGTTTTAGGGCTAGGGTAGCGCAGTGGTTTTTGTGTAGTGTAGGGGTTCATACTAAGGGTAGTGTTTTAGAGTTTAGCGTAATGCAGTGGTGTTTGGGTAGTGTAGGGGGTAGTGTCTTAGGGTTTAGGGTAGTGCAGTGCTGTTTGTGTAGTGTAGGGGTTCGTGCTGGGGGTAGTGTTTTAGGGTTTAGTGTAGTGCAGTGGTGTTTGTGCAGTGTAGGGGGTAGTGTTTTAGGGTTTAGGGTAGTGCAGTGGTGTTTGTGTAGTATAGGGGTAGTGTTTTAGGGTTTAGGGTGTTGCAGTGGTGTTTGGGTAGTGTAGGGGGTCGTGCTGGGGTAGTTTTTTAGGTTTTGGTGTAGTGCAGTGATGTATGTGTAGTGTAGGGGGTCGTGTTTTATGGTTTAGGGTAGCGCAGTGGTGTTTGGGTAGTGTAGGGGGTAGTGATGGGGAAAGTGTTTTAGGGTTTAGGGTAGCGCACTGGTGTTTGGTTAGCGTAGGGGGTCATGCTAGGGGTAGTGTTTTAGGGTTTAGGGTAGCGCAGTGGTGTTTGGGTAGCATAGGTGGTGGTGCGGGGGGTAGATTTAGGGTTTAGGGTAGCGCAGTGGTGTTTGGATCACGTAGGGGGTCGTGCTGGGAGTAGTGTTTTAGGGTTAAGGGTAGCGCATTGGTGTTTGGGTAGCGTAGTGGGTCGTGCTGGGGGTAGTGTTTTAGGGTATAGGGTAGCACAGTGGTGGTTGGGTAGTGTAGTGGGTAGTGCTGGGGGTAGTGTTTTAGGGTTTAGGGTAGCGCAGTGGTGTTTGTGTAGTGTTGGGGGTAGTACTGGGGTAGTGTTTTAGGGTTTAGGGTAGCGCAGTGGTGTTTGTGTAGTGTAGGGGGTCATACTGAGGGTAGTGTTTTATTTTTTAGCGTAGTGCAGTCGTGTTTGTGTAGTGTAGGGGGTCATGCTGGGGGTAGTGTTTTAGATTTTAGGGTAGTACAGTGGTGTTTTTGTAGTGTAGGGGGTCGTGTTTAATGGGTTAGGGTAGTGCAGTGGTGTTTGGGTAGTGTAGGGGGTCGTGCTGGTGGTGGTATTTTTAGGGTTTAGGGTAGTGCAGTGGTGTTTGTGTAGTATAGGGGGTAGTGTTTTAGGGTTTCGGGTAGTGCGGTGGTGTTTGTGTAGTGTAGTGGGTCTTGCTGGGGGAGTGTTTTAGAGATTAGGGTAGCGCAGTGGTGTTTGTTTAGTATATGGGGTCGTGCTGGGGGTAGTGTTTTAGGGTTTAGGGTAGCGCAGTGGTGTTTGTGTAGTGTAGGGGGTCATGCTGGGGGTAGTGTTTTAGGGTTTAGGGTAGTGCAGTGATGTTTGTGTAGTGTAGGGGGTCTTGCTGGGGCTAGTGTTTTAGGGTTTATGGTAGCGCAGTGGTGTTTGGGTAGCGTAGGGGGTCATGCTGGGGGTAGTTTTTTAGGGTTTAGGGTAGCGCAGTGGTGTTTGGTTAGCGTAGGGGGTCGTACTGGGGGTAGTGTTTTAGGGTTTAGGGTAGCACAGTGGTGTTTGGATAGTGTAGGGGGTAGTGCTGGGGGTAGTGTTTTAGGGTTTAGGGTAGCGCAGTGGCGTTTGGGTAGTGTAGGGGGTCATGCTGGGGGTAGTGTTTTAGGGTTTAGGGTAGCGCAGTTGTGTTTGTGTAGTGTAGGGGGTCATACTGTGGGTAGTGTTTTAGGGTTTAGCGCAGTGCAGTGGTGTTTGAGTAGTGAAGGGGGTAGTGTGTTAGGGTTTAGGGTAGTGCAGTGCTGTTTGTGTAGTGTAGGGGGTCATGCTGGGGGTAGTGTTTTAGATTTTAGGGTAGTACAGTGGTGTTTTTGTAGTGTAGGGTGTCGTGTTTAAGGGTTTAGTGTAGTGCAGTGGTGTTTGGGTAGTGTAGGGGGTCGTGCTGGTGGTAGTGTTTTTAGGGTTTAGGGTAGTGCAGTGGTGTTTTGGTAGTGTAGGGGGTAGTGTTTTAGGGTTCAGGGTAGTGCAGTGCTGTTTGTGTAGTGTAGGGGGTCGTGCTGGTGGTAGTATTTTTAGGGTTTAGGGTAGTGCAGTGGTGTTTGTGCAGAATAGGGGTAGTGTTTTAGGGTTTAGGGTAGTGCAGTGTTGTTTGGGTAGTGTAGGGGGTCGTGCTGGGGGTAGTGTTTTAGGGTTTGGTGTAGTGCAGTGGTGTATGTGTAGTGTAGGGGGTCGTGTTTTAGGGTAGCGCAGTGGTGTTTGGGTAGTGTAGGGGGTCGTGCTGGGGGTTGTGTTTTAGGGTTAATGGTTGCGCAGAGGTGTTTGTGTAGTGTAGGGGCTCATGCTGGGGGAGTTTTTTAGGGTTTAGGGTAGAGCAGTGGTGTTTGTTTAGTAAAGGGGGTTGTGCTGTGGGTAGTGTTTTAGGGTTTAGGGTAGCACAGTGGTGTTTGTGTAGTGTAGGGGGTCATGCTGGAGATAGTGTTTTAGGGTTTAGGGTAGCGCAGTGGTGTTTGTGTAGTGTAGGGGGTCTTGCTGGGGCTAGTGTTATAGGGTTTAGGGTAGCGCAGTGGTGTTTGGGTAGCATAGGGGGTCATGCTGGGGGTAGTGTTTTAGGGTTTAGGGTAGCGCAGTGGTGTTTGGTTAGCGTAGGGGGTCATACTAGGGGTAGGGTTTTAGGGTTTAGGGTAGTGCAGTGGTGTTTGGGTAGCGTAGGGGGTAATGCTGGGGGTAGTGTTTTAGATTTTAGGGTAGTACAGTGGTGTTTTTGTAGTGTAGGGGGTCGTGTTTAGGGGTTTCGGGTAGTGCAGTGGTGTTTGGGTAGTGTAGGGGTAGTGCTGGGGGTAGTGTTTTAGGGTTTAGGGTAGCGCAGTGGTGTTTGGGTAGTGTAGTGGGTAGTGCTGGGGGTAGTGTTTTAGGGTTTAGGGTAGCACGGTGGTGTTTGTGTAGTGTAGGGGGTCTTGCTGGGGCTAGTGTTATAGAGTTTAGGGTAGCACAGTGGTGTTTGGGTAGCATAGGAGGTCATTCTGGGGGTAGTGTTTTAGGGTTTAAGGTAGTACAGTGGTGTATTTGTAGTGTAGGGTGTCGTGTTTAGGGGTGTAGGGTAGTGCAGTGGTGTTTGGGTAGTGTAGGGGTAGTGCTGGGGGTAGTGTTTTAGGGTTTAGGGTAGCGCAGTGGTGTTTGTGTAGTGTTGGGGGTAGTACTGGGGGTAGTGTTTTAGGGTTTAGGGTTGTGCAGTGGTGTTTGGGTAGCGTAGGGGGTCATGCTGGGGGTAGTGTTTTAGATTTTAGGAAAGTACAGTGGTGTATTTGTAGTGTAGGGTGTCGTGTTTAGGGGTGTAGGGTAGTGCAGTGGTGTTTGGGTAGTGTAGGGGTAGTGCTGGGGGTAGTGTTTTAGGGCTAGGGTAGCGCAGTGGTTTTTGTGTAGTGTAGGGGTTCATACTAAGGGTAGTGTTTTAGAGTTTAGCGTAATGCAGTGGTGTTTGGGTAGTGTAGGGGGTAGTGTCTTAGGGTTTAGGGTAGTGCAGTGCTGTTTGTGTAGTGTAGGGGTTCGTGCTGGGGGTAGTGTTTTAGGGTTTAGTGTAGTGCAGTGGTGTTTGTGCAGTGTAGGGGGTAGTGTTTTAGGGTTTAGGGTAGTGCAGTGGTGTTTGTGTAGTATAGGGGTAGTGTTTTAGGGTTTAGGGTGTTGCAGTGGTGTTTGGGTAGTGTAGGGGGTCGTGCTGGGGTAGTTTTTTAGGTTTTGGTGTAGTGCAGTGATGTATGTGTAGTGTAGGGGGTCGTGTTTTATGGTTTAGGGTAGCGCAGTGGTGTTTGGGTAGTGTAGGGGGTAGTGATGGGGAAAGTGTTTTAGGGTTTAGGGTAGCGCACTGGTGTTTGGTTAGCGTAGGGGGTCATGCTAGGGGTAGTGTTTTAGGGTTTAGGGTAGCGCAGTGGTGTTTGGGTAGCATAGGTGGTGGTGCGGGGGGTAGATTTAGGGTTTAGGGTAGCGCAGTGGTGTTTGGATCACGTAGGGGGTCGTGCTGGGAGTAGTGTTTTAGGGTTAAGGGTAGCGCATTGGTGTTTGGGTAGCGTAGGGGGTCGTGCTGGGGGTAGTGTTTTAGGGTATAGGGTAGCACAGTGGTGGTTGGGTAGTGTAGTGGGTAGTGCTGGGGGTAGTGTTTTAGGGTTTAGGGTAGCGCAGTGGTGTTTGTGTAGTGTTGGGGGTAGTACTGGGGTAGTGTTTTAGGGTTTAGGGTAGCGCAGTGGTGTTTGTGTAGTGTAGGGGGTCATACTGAGGGTAGTGTTTTATTTTTTAGCGTAGTGCAGTCGTGTTTGTGTAGTGTAGGGGGTCATGCTGGGGGTAGTGTTTTAGATTTTAGGGTAGTACAGTGGTGTTTTTGTAGTGTAGGGGGTCGTGTTTAATGGGTTAGGGTAGTGCAGTGGTGTTTGGGTAGTGTAGGGGGTCGTGCTGGTGGTGGTATTTTTAGGGTTTAGGGTAGTGCAGTGGTGTTTGTGTAGTATAGGGGGTAGTGTTTTAGGGTTTCGGGTAGTGCGGTGGTGTTTGTGTAGTGTAGGGGGTCGTGCTGGGGGTAGTGTTTTAGGGTTTGGTGTAGTGCAGTGGTGTATGTGTAGTGAAGGGGGTTGTGTTTTAGGGTTTAGGGTAGCGCAGTGGTGTTTGGGTAGTGTAGGGGGTAGTGTTTTAGGGTTTAGGGTAGCACAGTGGTGTTTGTGTAATGTTGGTGGTAGTGCTGCGGTTAGTGTTTTAGGGTTTAGGGTAGCGCAGTGGTGTTTGTGTAGTGTATGGGGTCATACTGGGGGTAGTTTTTTTAGATTTTAGGGTAGTGCAGTGCTGTTTGTGTAGTGTAAGGGGTAGTGTTTTAGAGTTTAGGGTAGTGCAGTGGTGTTTATGTAGTGTAGGGGGTCATGCTGGGGGTCATTTTTTAGATTTTAGGGTAGTGCAGTGGAGTTTTTGTAGTGTAGGAGGTCGTGTTTTAGGGTTTAGGGTAGAGCAGTTGTGTTAGGGTAGTGTAGGGGGTCGTGTTTTAGGGTCGTGCAGTGGTGTTTGTGTAGTGTAGGGGGTCATGCTGGGGGTAGTGTTTTAGGGTTTGGTGTAGTGCAGTGGTGTTTGTGCAGTGTAGGGGGTAGTGTTTTATGGTTTAGGGTAGCGCAGTGGTGTTTGTGTAGTGTTGGGAGTAGTGCTGGGCGTAGTGGTTTAGGGTTTAGGGTATCGCAGTGGTGTTTATGTAGTGTAGGGGGTCATACTGGGGGTAGTGTTTTAGGGTATAGCGTAGTGCAGTGGTGTTTGGGTAGTGTAGGGGGTTGTGCTGGGGATAGATTTAGGGTAGTGCAGTGGTATTTGTGTAGTGTATGGGGTCGTGCTGGGTAGTGTTTTAGGGTTTAGTGTAGTGCAGTGGTGTTTGTGTAGTGTAGGGGGTCGTGTTTAGGATTTAGGGTAGTGCAGTGGTGTTTGTGTAGTGTTGGGTGTAGTGCTGGGGGTAGTGCTTTAGGGTTTAGGGTAGCGTAGTGGTGTTTGTGTAGTATAGGGGGTCGTGTTTTAGGGTTTAGGGTAGTGCAGTGGTGTTTGGGTAGTGTAAGGGGTCGCGTTTTAGGGTTGAGGGTAGTACATTGGTGTTTGGGTAGTGTAAGGGGTCATGCTGGGGGTAGATTTAGGGTTTAGGGTAGTGCAGTGGTGTTCGGGTACTGTAGGGGGTCATGCTGGGGGTAGTGTTTTAGTGTTTAGGGTAGCGCAGTGGTGTTTGGATCGCGTAGGCGGTCGTGCTGTGGGTAGTGTTTTAGGGTTTAGGGAGGCAGTGGTGTTTGGGTAGTGTAGGGGGTCGTGCTGGCGGTTGTGTTTTAGGGTTAATGGTAGCGCAGTGGTGTTTGTGTAGTGTAGGGGGTCTTGCTGGGGGAGTGTTTTAGGGTTTAGGGTAGCGCAGTGGTGTTTGTGTAGTGTAGGGGGTCTTGCTGGGGGTAGTGTTTTAGGGTTTAGGGTAGAGCAGTGGTGTTTGTGTAGTGTAGGGGGTCTTGCTGGGGCTAGTGTTTTAGGGTTTATGGTAGCGCAGTGGTGTTTGGGTAGCGTAGGGGGTCATGCTGGGGGTAGTGTTTTAGGGTTTAGGGTAGCGCAGTGGTGTTTGGTTAGCGTAGGGGGTCGTACTGGAGGTAGTGTTTTAGGGTTTTGGGTAGCACAGTGGTGTTTGGATAGTGTAGGGGTAGTGCTGGGGGTAGTGTTTTAGGGTTTAGGGTAGCGCAGTGGTGTTTGTGTAGTGTTGGGGGTAGTGCTGGGGGTAGTGTTTTAGGGTTTAGGGTAGCACAGTTGTGTTTGTGTAGTGTAGGGGGTCATACTGAGGGTAGTGTTTTAGGGTTTAGGGTAGTGCAGTGGTGTTTGGGTAGTGTAGGGGGTCGTGCTGGTGGTAGTGTTTTTAGGGTTTAGGGTAGTGCAGTGGTGTTTGGGTAGTGTAGGGGGTAGTGTTTTAGTGTTTAGGATAGTGCAGTGCTGTTTGTGTAGTGTAGGGGGTCGTGCTGGTGGTAGTATTTTTAGGGTTTAGGGTAGTGCAGTGGTGTTTGTGTAGTATAGGAGTAGTGTTTTAGGGTTTAGGGTAGTGCAGTGTTGTTTGGGTAGTGTAGGGGGTCGTGCTGGGGGTAGTGTTTTAGAGTTTGGTGTAGTGCAGTGGTGTATGTGTAGTGCAGGAGGTCGTGTTTTAGGGTTTAGGGTAGCGCAGTGGTGTTTGGGTAGTGTAGGGGGTCATGCTGGGGGTAGTGTTTTAGGGTTTGGTGTAGTGCAGTGGTGTATGTGTAGTGCAGGAGGTCGTGTTTTAGGGTTAAGGGTAGTGCAGTGGTGTTTGTGTAGTGTAGGGGGTTGTGCTGGGGGTTGTGTTTTATTTTTTAGTGTAGTGCAGTGGTGTTTGGGTAGTGTAGGGGATAGTGTTTTAGGGTTTAGGGTAGTGCTGTCGTGTTTGTGTAGTGTAGGGGGTCATGCTGGGGGTAGTGTTTTAGATTTTAGGGTAGTACAGTGGTGTTTTTGTAGTGTAGGGAGTCGTGTTTAAGGGTTTAGGGTAGGGCAGTGATGTTTGGGTAGTGTAGGGGGTCGTGCTGGTGGTGGTATTTGTAGGGTTTAGGGTAGTGCAGTGGTGTTTGTGTAGTATAGGGGGTAGTGTTTTAGGGTTTTGGGTAGTGAGGTGGTGTTTGTGTAGTGTAGGGGGTCGTGCTGGGGGTAGTGTTTTAGGGTTTGGTGAAGTGCATTGGTGTATGTGTAGTGTAGGGGGCGTGTTTTAGGGTTTAGGGTAGCGCAGTGGTGTTTGGATAGTGTAGGGGTAGTGTATTAGGGTTTAGGGTAGCGCAGTGGTGTTTGTGTAATGTTGGGGGTAGTGCTGCGGATAGTGTTTTATGGTGTAGGGTAGCGCAGTGGAGTTTGTGTAGTGTATGGGGTCATACTGGGGGTAGTGTTTTTAGATTTTAGGGTAGTGCAGTGGTGTTTTTGTAGTGTAGGAGGTCTTGTTTTAGGGTTAAGGGTAGAGCAGTTGTGTTAGGGTAGTGTAGGGGGTCGTGTTTTAGGGTCATGCAGTGGTGTTTGGGTAGTGTAGGGGTCGTGCTGGGGGTGGTGTTTTAGGGATTGGTGTAGTGCAGTGGTGTTTGTGTAGTGTAGGGGGTAGTGTTTTAGGGTTTAGGGTAGCGCAGTGGTGTTTGTGTAGTGTTGGGTGTAGTGCTGGGGGTAGTGGTTTAGGGTTTAGGGTAGCGCAGTGGTGTTTATGTAGTGTAGGGGGTCGTACTGGGGGTAGAGTTTTAGGGTATAGCGTAGTGCAGTAGTGTTTGGGTAGTGTAGGGGGTTGTGCTGGGAATAGATTTAGGGTAGTGCAGTGGTGTTTGTGTAGTGTATGGGGTCGTGCTGGGGTAGTGTTTTAGGGTTTAGGGTAGTGCAGTGGTGTTTGTGTAGTGTAGGGGGTCGTGTTTAGGGTTTAGGGTAGTGCAGTGGTGTTTGGTAGTGTAGGTGGTCATGCTGGGGGTAGATTTAAGGTTTAGGGTAGTGCAGTGGTGTTTGTGTAGTGTTGGGTGTAGTGCTGGGGGTAGTGCTTTAGGGTTTAGGGTAGCGTAGTGGTGTTTGTGTAGTGTAGGGGGTCGTGTTTTAGGGTTTACGGTAGTGCAGTGGTGTTTGGGTAGTGTAAGGGTTCGCGTTTTAGGGTTGAGGGTATTACAGTGGTGTTTGGGTAGTGTAAGGGGTCATGCTGGTGGTAGATTTAGGGTTTAGGGTAGTGCAGTGGTGTTCGGGTACTGTAGGGGGTCATGCTGGGGGTAGTGTTTTAGTGTTTAGGGTAGCGCAGTGGTGTTTGGGTAGTGTAGGCGGTCGTGCTGTGGGTAGTGTTTTAGGGTTTAGGGTAGCGCAGTGGTGTTTGGGTTGTGTAGGGGGTCGTGCTGGCGGTTGTGTTTTAGGGTTAATGGTAGCGCAGTGGTGTTTGTGTAGTGTAGGGGGTCTTGCTGGGGGAGTGTTTTAGGGTTTAGGGTAGCGCAGTGGTGTTTGTTTAGTATATGGGGTCGTGCTGGGGGTAGTGTTTTAGGGTTTAGGGTAGCGCAGTGGTGTTTGTGTAGTGTAGGGGGTCATGCTGGGGGTAGTGATTTAGGGTTTAGGGTAGCGCAGTGATGTTTGTGTAGTGTAGGGGGTCTTGCTGGGGCTAGTGTTTTAGGGTTTATGGTAGCGCAGTGGTGTTTGGGTAGCGTAGGGGGTCATGCTGGGGGTAGTGTTGTAGGGTTTAGGGTAGCACAGTGGTGTTTGGTTAGCGTAGGGGGTCGTACTGGGGGTAGTGTTTTAGGGTTTAGGGTAGCACAGTGGTGTTTGGATAGTGTAGGGGGTAGTGCTGGGGGTGGTGTTTTAGGGTTTAGGGTAGCGCAGTGGTGTTTGGGTAGCGTAGGGGGTCATGCTGGGGGTAGTGTTTTAGGGTTTAGGGTAGCGCAGTGGTGTTTGGTTAGCGTAGGGGGTCGTACTGGGGGTAGTGTTTTAGGGTTTAGGGTAGCACAGTTGTGTTTGTGTAGTGTAGGGGGTCATACTGAGGGTAGTGTTTTAGGGTTTAGCGCAGTGCAGTGGTGTTTGGGTAGTGAAGGGGGTAGTGTTAGGGTTTAGGGTAGTGCAGTGCTGTTTGTGTAGTGTAGGGGGTCATGCTGGGGTAGTGTTTTAGATTTGAGGGTAGTACAGTGGTGTTTTTGTAGTGTAGGGTGTCGTGTTTAAGGGTTTAGGGTAGTGCAGTGGTGTTTGGGTAGTGTAGGGGGTCGTGCTGGTGGTAGTGTTTTTAGGGTTTAGGGTAGTGCAGTGGTGTTTCGGTAGTGTAGGGGGTAGTGTTTTAGGGTTCAGGGTAGTGCAGTGCTGTTTGTGTAGTGTAGGGGGTCGTGCTGGTGGTAGTATTTTTAGGGTTTAGGGTAGTGCAGTGGTGTTTGTGCAGTATAGGGGTAGTGTTTTAGGGTTTAGGGTAGTGCAGTGTTGTTTGGGTAGTGTAGGGGGTGGTGCTGGGGGTAGTGTTTTAGGGTTTGGTGTAGTGCAGTGGTGTATGTGTAGTGTAGGGGGTCGTGTTTTAGGGTAGCGCAGTGGTGTTTGGGTAGTGTAGGGGGTCGTGCTGGGGGTTGTGTTTTAGGGTTAATGGTAGCGCAGTGGTGTTTGTGTAGTGTAGGGGCTCATGCTGGGGGAGTTTTTTAGGGTTTAGGGTAGAGCAGTGGTGTTTGTTTAGTAAAGGGGGTCGTGCTGTGGGTAGTGTTTTAGGGTTTAGGGTAGCACAGTGGTGTTTGTGTAGTGTAGGGGGTCATGCTGGAGATAGTGTTTTAGGGTTTAGGGTAGCGCAGTGGTGTTTGTGTAGTGTAGGGGGTCTTGCTGGGGCTAGTGTTATAGGGTTTAGGGTAGCGCAGTGGTGTTTGGGTAGCATAGGGGGTCATGCTGGGGGTAGTGTTTTAGGGTTTAGGGTAGCGCAGTGGTGTTTGGTTAGCGTAGGGGGTCATACTAGGGGTAGGGTTTTAGGGTTTAGGGTAGTGCAGTGGTGTTTGGGTAGCGTAGGGGGTAATGCTGGGGGTAGTGTTTTAGATTTTAGGGTCGTACAGTGGTATTTTTGTAGTGTAGGGGGTCGTGTTTAGGGGTTTAGGGTAGTGCAGTGGTGTTTGGGTAGTGTAGGGGTAGTGCTGGGGGTAGTGTTTTAGGGTTTAGGGTAGCGCAGTGGTGTTTGGGTAGTGTAGTGGGTAGTGCTGGGTGTAGTGTTTTAGGGTTTAGGGTAGCACGGTGGTGTTTGTGTAGTGTAGGGGGTCATGCTGGAGGTAGTGTTTTAGGGTTTAAAGTAGCGCAGTGGTGTTTGTGTAGTGTAGGGGGTCTTGCTGGGGCTAGTGTTATAGAGTTTAGAGTAGCACAGTGGTGTTTGGGTAGCATAGGGGGTCATTCTGGGGGTAGTGTTTTAGGGTTTAGGGTAGTACAGTGGTGTATTTGTAGTGTAGGGTGTCGTGTTTAGGGGTGTAGGGTAGTGCAGTGGTGTTTGGGTAGTGTAGGGGTAGTGCTGGGGGTAGTGTTTTAGGGTTTAGGGTAGCGCAGTGGTGTTTGTGTAGTGTTGATGGTAGTACTGGGGATAGTGTTTTAGGGTTTAGGGTTGTGCAGTGGTGTTTGGGTAGCGTAGAGGGTCATGCTGGGGGTAGTGTTTTAGATTTTAGGAAAGTACAGTGGTGTATTTGTAGTGTAGGGGGTCGTGTTTAGGAGTTTAGGGTAGTGCAGTGGTGTTTGGGCAGTGTAGGGGTAGTGCTGGGGGTAGTGTTTTAGGGTTTAGGGTAGCGCAGTGGTGTTTGTTTAGTGTTGGGGTAGTACTGGGGGTAGTGTTTTAGGGTTTAGGGTAGCGCAGTGGTTTTTGTGTAGTGTAGGGGTTCATACTAAGGGTAGTGTTTTAGGGTTTAGCGTAATGCAGTGGTGTTTGGGTAGTGTAGGGGGTAGTGTCTTAGGGTTTAGGGTAGTGCAGTGCTGTTTGTGTAGTGTAGGGGGTCATGCAGGTGGTAGTAGTTTTAGGGGTTAGGGTAGTGCTGTGGTGTTTGTGTAGTATAGGGGTAGTGTTTTAGGGTTTAGGGTGTTGCAGTGGATTTTGGGTAGTGTAGGGGGTCGTGCTGGGGTAGTTTTTTAGGGTTTGGTGTAGTGCAGTGATGTATGTGTAGTGTAGGGGGTCGTGTTTTATGGTTTAGGGTAGCGCAGTGGTGTTTGGGTAGTGTAGGGGGTAGTGATGGGGATAGTGTTTTAGGGTTTAGGGTAGCGCACTGGTGTTTGGTTAGCGTAGGGGGTCATGCTAGGGGTAGTGTTTTAGGGTTTAGGGTAGCGCAGTGGTGTTTGGGTAGCATAGGTGGTGGTGCGGGGGGTAGATTTAGGGTTTAGGGTAGCGCAGTGGTGTTTGGATCACGTAGGGGGTCGTGCTGGGAGTAGTGTTTTAGGGTTAAGGGTGGCGCATTGGTGTTTGGGTAGCGTAGGGGGTCGTGCTGGGGGTAGTGTTTTAGGGTATAGGGTAGCACAGTGGTGGTTGGGTAGTGTAGTGGGTAGTGCTGGGGGTAGTGTTTTAGGGTTTAGGGTAGCACAGTGGTGTTTGTGTAGTGTAGGGGGTCATACTGAGGGTAGTGTTTTATTTTTTAGCGTAGTGCAGTCGTGTTTGTGTAGTGTAGGGGGTCATGCTGGGGGTAGTGTTTTAGATTTTAGGGTAGTACAGTGGTGTTTTTGTAGTGTAGGGGGCCGTGTTTAGGGGTTTAGGGTAGTGCAGTGGTGTTTGGGTAGTGTAGGGGTAGTGCTGGGGGTAGTGTTTTAGGGTTTAGGGTAGTGCAGTGTTGTTTGTGTAGTGTAGGGGGTCATGTTGGGGGTAGTGTTTTATTTTTTAGCGTAGTGCAGTGGTGTTTGAGTAGTGTAGGGGATAGTGTTTTAGGGTTTAGGGTAGTGCAGTCGTGTTTGTGTAGTGTAGGGGGTCATGCTGGGGGTAGTGTTTTAGATTGTAGGGTAGTACAGTGGTGTTTTTGTAGTGTAGGGGGTCATTTTAAGGGTTTAGGGTAGTGCAGTGGTGTTAGGGTAGTGTAGGGGGTCGTGCTGGTGGTGGTATTTTTAGGGTTTAGGTTAGTGCAGTGGTGTTTGTGTAGTATAGGGGGTAGTGTTTTAGGGTTTCGTGTAGTGTGGTGGTGTTTGTTTAGTGTAGGGGGTCGTGCTGGGGGTAGTGTTTTAGGGTTTGGTGTAGTGCAGTGGTGTATGTGTAGTGTAGGGGGTCGTGTTTTAGGGTTTAGGGTAGCGCAGTGGTGTTTGGGTAGTGTAGGGGGTAGTGTTTTAGGGTTTAGGGTAGCACAGTGGTGTTTGTGTAGTGTTGGGGGTAGTGCTGCGGGTAGTGTTTTAGGGTTTAGGGTAGCGCAGTGGTGTTTGTGTAGTGTAGGGGTCATGCTGGGGGTCATTTTTTAGATTTTAGGGTAGTGCAGTGGAGTTTTTGTAGTGTAGGAGGTCGTGTTTTAGGGTTTAGGGTAGAGCAGTTGTGTTAGGGTAGTGTAGGGGGTCGTGTTTTAGGGTCGTGCAGTGGTGTTTGTGTAGTGTAGGGGGTCATGCTGGGGGTAGTGTTTTAGGGTTTAGGGTAGTGCAGTGGTGTTTTTGTAGTGTAGGGGGTCGTGTTAAGGGTTTAGGGTAGTGCAGTGGTGTTTGGGTAGTGTAGGGGGTCGTGCTTGTGGTAGTATTTTTAGGGTTTAGGGTAGTGCAGTGGTGTTTGTGTAGTATAGGGGGTAGTGTTTTAGGGTTTAGGGTAGTGCAGTGGTGTTTGGGTAGTGTAGGGGATCGTGTTTTAGGATTTAAGGTAGTGCAGTGTTGTTTGGGTAGTGTAGGGGGTCGTGCTGGGGGTAGTGTTTTAGGGTTTGGTGTAGTGCAGTGGTGTTTGGGTAGTGTAGGGGGTCGTGTTGGTGGTAGTGTTTTTAGGGTTTAGGGTAGTGCAGTGGTGTTTGGGTAGTGTAGGGGGTATTGTTTTAGTGTTTAGGATAGTGCAGTGCTGTTTGTGTAGTGTAGGGGGTCGTGCTGGCGGTAGTATTTTTAGGGTTTAGGGTAGTGCAGTGGTGTTTGTGTAGTATAGGGGTAGTGTTTTAGGGTTTAGGGTAGTGCAGTGTGTTTGGGTAGTGTAGGGGGTCGTGCTGGGGGTAGTGTTTTAGGGTTTGGTGTAGTGCAGTGGTGTATGTGTAGTGCAGGAGGTCGTGTTTTAGGGTTTAGGGTAGCGCAGTGGTGTTTGGGTAGTGTAGGGGGTCGTGCTGGGGGTTGTGTTTTAGGGTTAATGGTAGCGCAATGGTATTTGTGTAGTGTAGGGGGTTGTGCTGGGGGAGTTTTTTAAGGGTTTAGGGTAGCGCAGTGGTGTTTGTTTAGTAAAGGGGGTTGTGCTGTGGGTAGTGTTTTAGGGTTTAGGGTAGCACAGTGGTGTTTGTGTAGTGTAGGGGGTCATGCTGGAGGTATTGTTTTAGGGTTTAGGGTAGCACAGTGGTGTTTGTGTAGTGTAGGGGGTCTTGCTGGGGCTAGTGTTATAGGGTTTAGGGTAGCACAGTGGTGTTTGGATAGCATAGGGGGTCATGCTGGGGGTAGTGTTTTAGGGTTTAGAGTAGCGCAGTGGTGTTTGGGTAGCATAGGGGGTCATGCTGGGGGTAGTGTTTTAGGGTTTAGGGTAGCGCAGTGGTGTTTGGTTAGCGTAGGGGGTCATACTAGGGGTAGGGTTTTAGGGTTTAGGGTAGTGCAGTGGTGTTTGGGTAGTTTAGGTGGTAATGCTGGGGGTAGTGTTTTAGATTTTAGGGTAGTACAGTGGTGTTTTTGTAGTGTAGGGGGTCGTGTTTAGGGGTTTAGGGTAGTGCAGTGGTGTTTGGGTAGTGTAGGGGTAGTGCTGGGGGTAGTGTTTTAGGGTTTAGGGTAGCGCAGTGGTGTTTGTATAGTGTTGGGGGTAGTACTGGGGGTAGTGTTTTAGGGTTTAGGGTAGCGCAGTGGTTTTTGTGTAGTGTAGGGGTTAATACTGAGGGTAGTTTTTTAGGGTTTAGCATAATGCAGTGGTGTTTGGGTAGTGTAGGGCTAGTGTTTTAGGGTTTAGGGTAGTGCAGTGCTGTTTTTGTACTGTAGGGGGTCGTGCTGGTGGTAGTATTTTTAGGGTTTAGGGTAGTGCAGTGCTGTTTGTGTAGTATAGGGGTAGTGTTTTAGGGTTTAGGGTGGTGCAGTGGTGTTTGGGTAGTGTAGGGAGTCGTGCAGGGGTAGTGTTTTAGGGTTTGGTGTAGTGCAGTGGTGTATGTGTAGTGTAGGGGGTTGTGTTTTAGGGTTTAGGGTAGCGCAGTGGTGTTTGGCTAGTGTAGGGGGTAGTGCTGGGGATAGTGTTTTAGGGTTTAGGGTAGCGCAGTAGTGTTTGGTTAGCGTAGGGGGTCATGCTAGGTGTAGTGTTTTAGCGTTTAGGGTAGCGCAGTGGTGTTTGGGTAGCATAGGTGGTGGTGCGGGGGGTAGATTTAGGGTTTAGGGTAGCGCAGTGGTGTTTGGATCGCATAGGGGGTCGTGCTGGGGGTAGTGTTTTAGGATTAAGGGTAGCGCATTGGTGTTTGGGTAGCATAGGGGGTCGTGCTGGGGGTAGTGTTTTAGGGTTTAGGGTAGCACAGTGGTGTTTGGGTAGTGTAGTGGGTAGTGCTGGGGGTAGTGTTTTAGGGTTTAGGATAGAGCAGTGTTGTTTGTGTAGTGTTGGGGGTAGTACTGGGGTAGTGTTTGAGGGTTTAGGATAGCGCAGTGGTGTTAGTGTAGTGTAGGGGGTCATACTGAGGGTAGTGTTTTATTTTTTAGCATAGTGCAGTGGTGTTTGGGTCGTGTAGGGGATAGTGTTTTAGGGTTTAGGGTAGTGCAATCGTGTTTGTGTAGTGTAGGGGGTCAAGCTGGGGGTAGTGTTTTTAGGATTTAGAGTAGTGCAGTGGTGTTTGTGTAGTATAGGGGGTAGTGTTTTAGGGTTTAGGGTAGTGCAGTGGTGTTTGTGTAGTGTAGGGGGTCGTGCTGGGGGTAGTGTTTTAGGGTTTGATGTAGTGCAGTGGTGTATGTGTAGTGTAGGGGGTCGTGTTTTAGGGTTTAGGGTAGTGCAGTGGTGTTTGGGTAGTGTAGGGGGTAGTGCTGGGGGTAGTGTTTTAGGGTTTAGGGTAGTGCAGTGGTGTTTGTGTAATGATGGGGGTAGTGCTGCGGGTAGTGTTTTAGGGTTTAGGGTAGCGCAGTGGTGTTTGTGTAGTGTATGGGGTCATACTGGGGGTAGTTTTTTGTAGATTTTAGAGTAGTGCAGAGCTGTTTGTGTAGTGTAGGGGGTAGTGTTTTAGGGTTTAGGGTAGTGCAGTGGTGTTTGTGTAGTGTAGGGGGTCATGCTGGGGGTCGTTTTTTAGAATTTAGGGTAGTGCAGTGGTGTTTTTGTAGTGTAGGAGGTCGTGTTTTAGGGTTTAGGGTAGAGCAGTTGTGTGAGGGTAGTGTAGAGGGTCGTGTTGTAGGGTTTAGGGTCGTGCAGTGGTGTTTGGGTAGTTTAGGGGGTCGTACTGGGGGTAGTGTTTTAGGGTATAGCGTAGTACAGTGGTGTTTGGGTAGTGTAGGGGGTCGTGCTGGGGATAGATTTAGGGTAGTGCAGTGGTGTTTGTGTAGTGTATGGGGTCATGCTGGGGGTAGTGTTTTAGGGTTTAGGGTAGTGCAGTAGTGTTGTGTAGTGTAGGGGTTCGTGCTGGGATAGTGTTTTAGGGTTTAGTGTAGTGCAGTGGTGTTTGTGTAGTGTAGGGGGTAGTGTTTTAGGGTTTAGGGTAGTGAAGTGGTGTTTATGTAGTGTAGGGGGTCATGCTGGGGGTCATTTTTTAGATTTTAGGGTAGTGCAGTGGTGTTTTTGTAGCTTAGGAGGTCGTGTTTTAGGGTTTAGGGTAGAGCAGTTGTGTTAGGGTAGTGTAGGGGGTCGTGTTTTAGGGTCGTGCAGTGGTGTTTGGTTAGTGTAGGGGGTCGTGCTGGGGTAGTGTTTTAGGGTTTGGTGTAGTTCAGTGGTGTTTGTGTAGTGTAGGGGGTAGAGTTTTAGGGTTTAGGGTAGTGCAGTGGTGTTTGTGTAGTGTTGGGTGTAGTGCTGGGGGTAGTGGTTTAGGGTTTAGGGTATCGCAGTGGTGTTTATGTAGTGTAGGGGGTCGTACTGGGGGTATTGTTTTAGGGTATAGCGTAGTGCAGTGGTGTTTGGGTAGTGTGGGGGGTTGTGCTGGAGATAGATTTAGGGTAGTGCAGTGGTATTTGTGTAGTGTATGGGGTCGTGCTGGGGTAGTGTTTTAGGGTTTAGGGTAGTGCAGTGGTGTTTGTGTAGTGTAGGGGGTCGTGTTTAGGATTTAGGGTAGTGCTGTGGTGTTTGGTAGTGTAGGTGGTCGTGCTGGGGGTAGATTTAAGGTTTAGGGTAGTGCAGTGGTGTTTGTGTAGTGTTGGGTGTAGTGCTGGGGTAGTGCTTTAGGGTTTAGGGTAGCGTAGTGGTGTTTGTGTAGTGTAGGGGGTCGTGTTTTAGGGTTTAGGTTAGTGCAGTGGTGTTTGGGTAGTGTAAGGGGTCGCGTTTTAGTGTTGAGGGTAGTACAGTGGTGTTTGGGTAGTGTAAGGGGTCATGCTGGGGGTAGATTTAGGGTTTAGGGTAGCGCAGTGGTGTTTGGGTAGTGTAAGGGGTCGCGTTTTAGTGTTGAGGGTAGTACAGTGGTGTTCGGGTACTGTAGGGGGTCATGCTGGGGGTAGTGTTTTAGTGTTTAGGGTAGCGCAGTGGTGTTTGGGTAGTGTAGGCGGTCGTGATGTGGGTAGTGTTTTAGGGTTTAGGGAGGCAGTGGTGTTTGGGCAGTGTAGGGGGTCGTGCTGCTGGTTGTGTTTTAGGGTTAATGGTAGCGCAGTGGTGTTTGTGTAGTGTAGGGGGTCTTGCTGGGGGAGTGTTTTAGGGTTTAGGGTAGCGCAGTGGTGTTTGTGTAGTGTAGGGGGTCATGCTGGGGGTAGTGTTTTAGGGTTTAGGGTAGCGCAGTGGTGTTTGTGTAGTGTAGGGGGTCATGCTGGGGGTAGTGTTTTAGGGTTCAGGGTAGTGCAGTGGTGTTTGTGTAGTGTTGGGGGTAGTGCTGGGGATAGTGTTTTAGGGTTTAGGGTAGCACAGTTGTGTTTGTGTAGTGTAGGGGGTCATACTGAGGGTAGTGTTTTAGGGTTTAGGGTAGTGCAGTGGTGTTTGGGTAGTGTAGGGGGTCGTGTTGGTGGTAGTGTTTTTAGGGTATAGGGTAGTGCAGTGGTGTTTGGGTCGTGTAGGGGGTAGTGTTTTAGTGTTTAGGATAGTGCAGTGCTGTTTGTGTAGTGTAGGGGGTCGTGATGGTGGTAGTATTTTTAGGGTTTAGGTTAGTGCAGTGGTGTTTGTGTAGTGTAGGGGGTCATGTTTTAGGGTTTAGGGTAGCGCAGTGGTGTTTGGGTAGTGTAGGGGTCGTGCTGGGGGTTGTGTTTTAGGGTTAATGGTAGCGCAGTGGTGTTTGTGTAGTGTAGGGGGTTGTGCTGGGGAAGTTTTTTAGGGTTTAGGGTAGCGCAGTGGTGTTTGTTTAGTAAAGTGGGTCGTGCTGTGGGTAGTATTTTAGGGTTTAGGGTAGCACAGTGGTGTTTGTGTAGTGTAGGGGGTCATGCTGGAGGTAGTGTTTTAGGGTTTAGAGTAGCGCAGTGGTGTTTGTTTAGTAAAGTGGGTCATGCTGTGGGTAGTATTTTAGGGTTTAGGGTAGCACAGTGGTGTTTGTGTAGTGTAGGGGGTCTAGCTGGGGCTAGTGTTATAGGGTTTAGGGTAGCGCAGTGGTGTTTGGATAGCATAGGGGGTCATGCTGGTGGTTGTGTTTTAGGGTTTAGGGTAGCGCAGTGGTGTTCGGTTAGCGTAGGGGGTCATACTAGGGGTAGGGTTTTAGGGATTAGGGTAGTGCAGTGGTGTTTGGGTAGCGTAGGTGGTAATGCTGGGGGTAGTGTTTTAGATTTTAGGGTAGTACAGTGGTGTTTTTGTAGTGTAGGGGGTCGTGTTTAGGGGTTTAGGGTAGTGCAGTGGTGTTTGGGTAGTGTAGGGGTAGTGCTGGGGGTAGTGTTTTAGGGTTTAGGGTAGCGCAGTGGTGTTTGTATAGTGTTGGGGGTAGTTCTGGGGGTAGTTTTTTAGGGTTTAGCATAATGCAGTGGTGTTTGGGTAGTGTAGGGGTAGTGTTTTAGGGTTTAGGGTAGTGCAGTGCTGTTTGTGTAGTGTAGGGGGTCGTGCTGGTGGTAGTATTGTTAGGGTTTAGGGTAGTGCAGTGCTGTTTGTGTAGTATAGGGGTAGTGTTTTAGGGTTTAGGGTGGTGCAGTGGTGTTTGGGTAGTGTAGGGGTCGTGCAGGGGGTAGTGTTTTAGGGTTTGGTGTAGTGCAGTGGTGTATGTGTAGTGTAGGGAGTCGTGTTTTAGGGTTTAGGGTAGCGCAGTGGTGTTTGGGTAGTGTAGGGGGTAGTGCTGGGGATAGTGTTTTAGGGTTTAGGGTAGCGCAGTGGTGTTTGGTTAGCGTAGGGGGTCATGCTAGGTGTATTGTTTTAGGGTTTAGGGTAGCGCAGTGGTGTTTGGGTAGTATAGGTGGTGGTGCGGGGGGTAAATTTAGGGTTTAGGGTAGCGCAGTGGTGTTTGGATCGCGTAGGGGGTCGTGCTGGGGTAGTGTTTTAGGGTTAAGGGTACGCATTGGTGTTTGGGTAGCGTAGGGGGTCGTGCTGGGGTAGTGTTTTAGGGTTTAGGGTAGCACAGTGGTGTTTGGGTAGTGTAGTGGGTAGTGCTGGGGTAGTGTTTTAGGGTTTAGGGTAGCGCAGTGGTGTTTGTGTAGTGTAGGGGGTCATACTGAGGGTAGTGTTTTATTTTTTAGCATAGTGCAGTGGTGTTTGGGTAGTGTAGGGGATAGTGTTTTAGGGGTTAGGGTAGTGCAATCGTGTTTGTGTAGTGTAGGGGGTCAAGCTGGGGGTAGTGTTTTAGATTTTAGGGTAGTACAGTGGTGTTTTTGTATTATAGGGGTAGTGTTTTAGGGTTTAGGGTAGTGCAGTGGTGTTTGGGTAGTGTAGGGGGTAGTGCTGGGGGTAGTGTTTTAGGGTTTAGGGTAGCGCAGTGGTGTGAGGGTAGTGTAGAGGGTCGTGTTTTAGGGTTTAGGGTCGTGCAGTGGTGTTTGGGTAGTTTAGGGGGTCGTACTGGGGGTAGTGTTTTAGGGTATAGCGTAGTACAGTGGTGTTTGGGTAGTGTAGGGGGTCGTGCTGGGGATAGATTTAGGGTAGTGCAGTGGTGTTTGTGTAGTGTATGGGGTCATGCTGGGGGTAGTGTTTTAGGGTTTAGGGTAGTGCAGTAGTGTTTGTGTAGTGTAGGGGTTCGTGCTGGGATAGTGTTTTAGGGTTTAGTGTAGTGCAGTGGTGTTTGTGTAGTGTAGGGGGTAGTGTTTTAGGGTTTAGGGTAGTGAAGTGGTGTTTATGTAGTGTAGGGGGTCATGCTGGGGGTCATTTTTTAGATTTTAGGGTAGTGCAGTGGTGTTTTTGTAGCTTAGGAGGTCATGTTTTAGGGTTTAGGGTAGAGCAGTTGTGTTAGGGTAGTGTAGGGGGTCGTGTTTTAGGGTCGTGCAGTGGTGTTTGGTTAGTGTAGGGGGTCGTGCTGGGGTAGTGTTTTAGGGTTTGGTGTAGTTCAGTGGTGTTTGTGTAGTGTAGGGGGTAGAGTTTTAGGGTTTAGGGTAGTGCAGTGGTGTTTGTGTAGTGTTGGGTGTAGTGCTGGGGGTAGTGGTTTAGGGTTTAGGGTATCGCATTGGTGTTTATGTAGTGTAGGGGGTCGTACTGGGGGTATTGTTTTAGGGTATAGCGTAGTGCAGTGGTGTTTGGGTAGTGTGGGGGGTTGTGCTGGAGATAGATTTAGGGTAGTGCAGTGGTATTTGTGTAGTGTATGGGGTCGTGCTGGGGTAGTGTTTTAGGGTTTAGGGTAGTGCAGTGGTGTTTGTGTAGTGTAGGGGTCGTGTTTAGGATTTAGGGTAGTGCTGTGGTGTTTGGTAGTGTAGGTGGTCGTGCTGGGGGTAGATTTAAGGTTTAGGGTAGTGCAGTGGTGTTTGTGTAGTGTTGGGTGTAGTGCTGGGGTAGTGCTTTAGGGTTTAGGGTAGCGTAGTGGTGTTTGTGTAGTGTAGGGGGTCGTGTTTTAGGGTTTAGGTTAGTGCAGTGGTGTTTGGGTAGTGTAAGGGGTCGCGTTTTAGTGTTGAGGGTAGTACAGTGGTGTTTGGGTAGTGTAAGGGGTCATGCTGGGGGTAGATTTAGGGTTTAGGGTAGTGCAGTGGTGTTCGGGTACTGTAGGGGGTCATGCTGGGGGTAGTGTTTTAGTGTTTAGGGTAGCGCAGTGGTGTTTGGGTAGTGTAGGCGGTCGTGATGTGGGTAGTGTTTTAGGGTTTAGGGAGGCAGTGGTGTTTGGGCAGTGTAGGGGGTCGTGCTGCTGGTTGTGTTTTAGGGTTAATGGTAGCGCAGTGGTGTTTGTGTAGTGTAGGGGGTCTTGCTGGGGGAGTGTTTTAGGGTTTAGGGTAGCGCAGTGTTGTTTGTGTAGTGTAGGGGGTCATGCTGGGGGTAGTGTTTTAGGGTTTAGGGTAGCGCAGTGGTGTTTGTGTAGTGTAGGGGGTCATGCTGGGGGTAGTGTTTTAGGGTTCAGGGTAGTGCAGTGGTGTTTGTGTAGTGTTGGGGGTAGTGCTGGGGATAGTGTTTTAGGGTTTAGGGTAGCACAGTTGTGTTTGTGTAGTGTAGGGGGTCATACTGAGGGTAGTGTTTTAGGGTTTAGGGTAGTGCAGTGGTGTTTGGGTAGTGTAGGGGGTCGTGTTGGTGGTAGTGTTTTTAGGGTATAGGGTAGTGCAGTGGTGTTTGGGTCGTGTAGGGGGTAGTGTTTTAGTGTTTAGGATAGTGCAGTGCTGTTTGTGTAGTGTAGGGGGTCGTGATGGTGGTAGTATTTTTAGGGTTTAGGTTAGTGCAGTGGTGTTTGTGTAGTGTAGGGGGTCATGTTTTAGGGTTTAGGGTAGCGCAGTGGTGTTTGGGTAGTGTAGGGGTCGTGCTGGGGGTTGTGTTTTAGGGTTAATGGTAGCGCAGTGGTGTTTGTGTAGTGTAGGGGGTTGTGCTGGGGAAGTTTTTTAGGGTTTAGGGTAGCGCAGTGGTGTTTGTTTAGTAAAGTGGGTCGTGCTGTGGGTAGTATTTTAGGGTTTAGGGTAGCACAGTGGTGTTTGTGTAGTGTAGGGGGACATGCTGGAGGTAGTGTTTTAGGGTTTAGAGTAGCGCAGTGGTGTTTGTTTAGTAAAGTGGGTCATGCTGTGGGTAGTATTTTAGGGTTTAGGGTAGCACAGTGGTGTTTGTGTAGTGTAGGGGGTCTAGCTGGGGCTAGTGTTATAGGGTTTAGGGTAGCGCAGTGGTGTTTGGATAGCATAGGGGGTCATGCTGGTGGTTGTGTTTTAGGGTTTAGGGTAGCGCAGTGGTGTTCGGTTAGCGTAGGGGGTCATACTAGGGGTAGGGTTTTAGGGATTAGGGTAGTGCAGTGGTGTTTGGGTAGCGTAGGTGGTAATGCTGGGGGTAGTGTTTTAGATTTTAGGGTAGTACAGTGGTGTTTTTGTAGTGTAGGGGGTCGTGTTTAGGGGTTTAGGGTAGTGCAGTGGTGTTTGGGTAGTGTAGGGGTAGTGCTGGGGGTAGTGTTTTAGGGTTTAGGGTAGCGCAGTGGTGTTTGTATAGTGTTGGGGGTAGTACTGGGGGTAGTTTTTTAGGGTTTAGCATAATGCAGTGGTGTTTGGGTAGTGTAGGGGTAGTGTTTTAGGGTTTAGGGTAGTGCAGTGCTGTTTGTGTAGTGTAGGGGGTCGTGCTGGTGGTAGTATTGTTAGGGTTTAGGGTAGTGCAGTGCTGTTTGTGTAGTATAGGGGTAGTGTTTTAGGGTTTAGGATGGTGCAGTGGTGTTTGGGTAGTGTAGGGGGTCGTGCAGGGGGTAGTGTTTTAGGGTTTGGTGTAGTGCAGTGGTGTATGTGTAGTGTAGGGAGTCATGTTTTAGGGTTTAGGGTAGCGCAGTGGTGTTTGGGTAGTGTAGGGGGTAGTGCTGGGGATAGTGTTTTAGGGTTTAGGGTAGCGCAGTGGTGTTTGGTTAGCGTAGGGGGTCATGCTAGGTGTATTGTTTTAGGGTTTAGGGTAGCGCAGTGGTGTTTGGGTAGTATAGGTGGCGGTGCGGGGGTAAATTTAGGGTTTAGGGTAGCGCAGTGGTGTTTGGATCGCGTAGGGGGTCGTGCTGGGGTAGTGTTTTAGGGTTAAGGGTACGCATTGGTGTTTGGGTAGCGTAGGGGGTCGTGCTGGGGTAGTGTTTTAGGGTTTAGGGTAGCACAGTGGTGTTTGGGTAGTGTAGTGGGTAGTGCTGGGGTAGTGTTTTAGGGTTTAGGGTAGCGCAGTGGTGTTTGTGTAGTGTAGGGGGTCATACTGAGGGTAGTGTTTTATTTTTTAGCATAGTGCAGTGGTGTTTGGGTAGTGTAGGGGATAGTGTTTTAGGGGTTAGGGTAGTGCAATCGTGTTTGTGTAGTGTAGGGGGTCAAGCTGGGGGTAGTGTTTTAGATTTTAGGGTAGTACAGTGGTGTTTTTGTATTATAGGGGGTAGTGTTTTAGGGTTTAGGGTAGTGCAGTGGTGTTTGGGTAGTGTAGGGGGTAGTGATGGGGGTAGTGTTTTAGGGTTTAGGGTAGCGCAGTGGTGTTTGTGTAATGTTGGGGGTAAGGCTGCGGGTAGTGTTTTAGGGTTTAGGGTAGCACAGTGGTGTTTGTGTAGTGTATGGGGTCATACAGGGGGTCGTTTTTTAGATTTTAGGGAAGTGCAGAGCTGTTTGTGTAGTGTAGGGGATAGTGTTTTAGGGTTTAGGGTAGTGCAGTGGTGTTTGTGTAGTGTAGGGGGTCATGCTGGGGGTCGTTTTTTAGATTTTAGGGTAGTGCAGTGGTGTTTTTGTAGTGTAGGAGGTCGTGTTTTAGGGTTTAGGGTAGAGCAGTTGTGTGAGGGTAGTGTAGGGGGTCGTGTTTTAGGGTTTAGGGTCATGCAGTGGTGTTTAGGTAGTGTAGGGGGTTGTGCTGGCGTAGTGTTTTAGGGTTTGGTGTAGTGCAGTGGTGTTTGTGTAGTGTAGGGGGTAGTGTTTTATGATTTAGGGTAGAGCAGTGGTGTTTGTGTGGTGTTGGGTGTAGTGCTGGGGGTAGTGGTTTAGGGTTTAGGGTAGCGCAGTGGTGTTTATGTAGTGTAGGGTGTCGTACTGGGGTTAGTGTTTTAGGGTATAGCGTAGTACAGTGGTGTTTGGGTAGTGTAGGGGATCGTGCTGGGGATAGATTAAGGGTAGTGCAGTGGTGTTTGTGTAGTGTATGGGGTCATGCTGGGGGTAGTGTTTTAGGGTTTAGGGTAGTGCAGTGGTGTTTGGGTAGTGTAGGGGATAGTGTTTTAGGGTTTAGGGTAGTGCAATCGTGTTTGTGTAGAGTAGGGGGTCAAGCTGGGGGTAGTGTTTTAGATTTTAGGGTAGTACAGTGGTGTTTTTGTAGTGTAGGGGGTCGTGTTTAAGGGTTTAGGGTAGTGCAGTGGTGTTTGGGTAGTGTAGAGGGTCGTGCTGGTGGTAGTATTTTTAGGGTTTAGGTTAGTGCAGTGGTGTTTGTGTAGTATAGGGGGTAGTGGTTTAGGGTTTAGGGTAGTGCAGTGGTATTTGTGTAGTGTAGGGGGTCGTGCTGGGGAAGGTGTTTTAGGGCTTGATGTAGTGCAGTGGTGTATGTGTAGTGTAGGGGGTCGTGTTTTAGGGTTTAGGGTAGTGCAGTGGTGTTTGGGTAGTGTAGGGGGTAGTGCTGGGGGTAGTGTTTTAGGGTTTAGGGTAGTGCAGTGGTGTTTGTGTAATGTTGGGGGTAGTGCTGCCGGTAGTGTTTTAGGGTTTAGGGTAGCGCAGTGGTGTTTGTGTAGTGTATGGGGTCATACTGGGGGTAGTTTTTTTTAGATTTTAGGGTAGTGCAGTGCTGTTTGTGTAGTGTAGGGGGTAGTGTTTTAGGGTTCAGGGTAGTGCAGTGGTGTTTGTGTAGTGTAGGGGGTCATGCTGGGGGTAGTTTTTTAGATTTTAGGGTAGTGCAGTGGTGTTTTTGTAGTGTAGGAGGTCGTGTTTTAGGGTTTAGGGTAGAGCAGTTGTGTGAGGGTAGTATAGGGGGTCGTGTTTTAGGGTTTAGTGTCGTGAAGTGGTGTTTGGGTAGTGTAGGGGTTGTGCTGGGGTAGTGTTTTAGGGTTTGGTGTAGTGCAGTGGTGTTTGTGTAGTGTAGGGGGTAGTGTTTTAGGATTTAGGGAAGCGCAGTGGTGTTTGTGTGGTGTTGGGTGTAGTGCTGGGGTAGTGGTTTAGGGTTTAGGGTAGCGCAGTGGTGTTTATGTAGTGTAGGGGGTCATACTGGGGGTAGTGTTTTAGGGTATAGCGTAGTGCAGTGGTGATTGGGTAGTGTAGGGGGTCGTGCTGGGGATAGATTTAGGGTAGTGCAGTGGTGTTTGTGTAGTGTAGGGGGTAGTGTTTTAGGGTTTAGGGTAGTGCAGTGGTGTTTGTGTAGAGTATGGGGTCATGCTGGGGGTAGGGTTTTAGGGTTTAGGGTAGTGCAGTAGTGTTTGTGTAGAGTAGGGGTCATGCTGGGGGTAGTGTTTTAGATTTTAGGGTAGTACAGTGGTGTTTTTGTAGTGTAGGGGGCCGTGTTTAGGGGTTTAGGGTAGTGCAGTGGTGTTTGGGTAGTGTAGGGGTAGTGCTGGGGGTTGTGTTTTAGGGTTTAGGGTAGCGCAGTGGTGTTTGTGTAATGTTGGGGGTAGTACTGGGGGTAGTGTTTTAGGGTTTAGGGTAGCGCAGTGGTTTTTGTGTAGTGTAGGGGTTCATACTGAGGGTAGTGTTTTAGGGTTTAGTGTAGTGCAGTGGTGTATGGGTAGTGTAGGGGGTAGGGTTTTACGGTTTAGGATAGTGCAGTGCTGTTTGTGTAGTGTAGGGGGTCGTGCTGGTGGTAGTATTTTTAGGGTTTAGGGTAGTACAGTGGTGTTTGGGTAGTGTAGGGGGTCGTGCTGGGGGTAGTGTTTTAGGGTTTAGGGTAGCAGAGTGGTGTTTGGGTAGTGTAGTGGGTAGTGCTGGGGGTAGTGTTTTAGGGTTTAGGGTAGCACAGTGGTGTTTGTGTAGTGTAGGGGGTCATACTGAGGGTAGTGTTTTATTTTTTAGCATAGTGCAGTGGTGTTTGGGTAGTGTAGGGGATAGTGTTTTAGGGTTTAGGGTAGTGCAATCGTGTTTGTGTAGTGCAGGGGGTCAAGCTGGGGGTAGTGTTTTAGATTTTAGGGTAGTACAGTGGTGTTTTTGTAGTGTAGGGGGTCGTGTTTAAGGGTTTAGGGTAGTGCAGTGGTGTTTGGGTAGTGTAGGGGGTCGTGCTGGTGGTAGTATTTTTAGGGTTTAGGGTAGTGCAGTGGTGTTTGTGTAGTATAGGGGGTAGTGTTTTAGGGTTTAGGGTAGTGCATAGGTATTTGTGTAGTGTAGGGGGTCGTGCTGGGGAAGGTGTTTTAGGGTTTGATGTAGTGCAGTGGTGTATGTGTAGTGTAGGGGGTCGTGTTTTAGGGTTTAGGGTAGTGCAGTGGTGTTTGGGTAGTGTAGGGGGTAGTGCTGGGGGTAGTGTTTTAGGGTTTAGGGTAGTGCAGTGGTGTTTGTGTAATGTTGGGGGTAGTGCTGCCGGTAGTGTTTTAGGGTTTAGGGTAGCGCAGTGGTGTTTGTGTAGTGTATGGGGTCATACTGGGGGTAGTTTTTTTAGATTTTAGGGTAGTGCAGTGCTGTTTGTGTAGTGTAGGGGGTAGTGTTTTAGGGTTCAGGGTAGTGCAGTGGTGTTTGTGTAGTGTAGGGGGTCATGCTGGGGGTAGTTTTTTAGATTTTAGGGTAGTGCAGTGGTGTTTTTGTAGTGTAGGAGGTCGTGTTTTAGGGTTTAGGGTAGAGCAGTTGTGTGAGGGTAGTATAGGGGGTCGTGTTTTAGGGTTTAGTGTCGTGAAGTGGTGTTTGGGTAGTGTAGGGGGTTGTGCTGGGGTAGAGTTTTAGGGTTTGGTGTAGTGCAGTGGTGTTTGTGTAGTGTAGGGGGTAGTGTTTTAGGATTTAGGGTAGCGCAGTGGTGTTTGTGTGGTGTTGGGTGTAGTGCTGGGGTAGTGGTTTAGGGTTTAGGGTAGCGCAGTGGTGTTTATGTAGTGTAGGGGGTCATACTGGGGGTAGTGTTTTAGGGTATAGCGTAGTGCAGTGGTGATTGGGTAGTGTAGGGGGTCGTGCTGGGGATAGATTTAGGGTAGTGCAGTGGTGTTTGTGTAGTGTAGGGGGTAGTGTTTTAGGGTTTAGGGTAGTGCAGTGGTGTTTGTGTAGAGTATGGGGTCATGCTGGGGGTAGGGTTTTAGGGTTTAGGGTAGTGCAGTAGTGTTTGTGTAGAGTAGGGGTCATGCTGGGGGTAGTGTTTTAGATTTTAGGGTAGTACAGTGGTGTTTTTGTAGTGTAGGGGGCCGTGTTTAGGGGTTTAGGGTAGTGCAGTGGTGTTTGGGTAGTGTAGGGGTAGTGCTGGGGGTTGTGTTTTAGGGTTTAGGGTAGCGCAGTGGTGTTTGTGTAATGTTGGGGGTTGTACTGGGGGTAGTGTTTTAGGGTTTAGGGTAGCGCAGTGGTTTTTGTGTAGTGTAGGGGTTCATACTGAGGGTAGTGTTTTAGGGTTTAGTGTAGTGCAGTGGTGTATGGGTAGTGTAGGGGGTAGGGTTTTACGGTATAGGATAGTGCAGTGCTGTTTGTGTAGTGTAGGGGGTCGTGCTGGTGGTAGTATTTTTAGGGTTTAGGGTAGTACAGTGGTGTTTGGTTAGTGTAGGGGGTCGTGCTGGGGGTAGTGTTTTAGGGTTTAGGGTAGCAGAGTGGTGTTTGGGTAGTGTAGTGGGTAGTGCTGGGGGTAGTGTTTTAGGGTTTAGGGTAGCACAGTGGTGTTTGTGTAGTGTAGGGGGTCATACTGAGGGTAGTGTTTTATTTTTTAGCATAGTGCAGTGGTGTTTGGGTAGTGTAGGGGATAGTGTTTTAGGGTTTAGGGTAGTGCAATCGTGTTTGTGTAGTGCAGGGGGTCAAGCTGGGGGTAGTGTTTTAGATTTTAGGGTAGTACAGTGGTGTTTTTGTAGTGTAGGGGGTCGTGTTTAAGGGTTTAGGGTAGTGCAGTGGTGTTTGGGTAGTGTAGGGGGTCGTGCTGGTGGTAGTATTTTTAGGGTTTAGGGTAGTGCAGTGGTGTTTGTGTAGTATAGGGGGTAGTGTTTTAGGGTTTAGGGTAGTGCATAGGTATTTGTGTAGTGTAGGGGGTCGTGCTGGGGAAGGTGTTTTAGGGTTTGATGTAGTGCAGTGGTGTATGTGTAGTGTAGGGGGTCGTGTTTTAGGGTTTAGGGTAGTGCAGTGGTGTTTGGGTAGTGTAGGGGGTAGTGCTGGGGGTAGTGTTTTAGGGTTTAGGGTAGTGCAGTGGTGTTTGAATAATGTTGGGGGTAGTGCTGCCGGTAGTGTTTTAGGGTTTAGGGTAGCGCAGTGGTGTTTGTGTAGTGTATGGGGTCATACTGGGGGTAGTTTTTTTTAGATTTTAGGGTAGTGCAGTGCTGTTTGTGTAGTGTAGGGGGTAGTATTTTAGGGTTTAGGGTAGTGCAGTGGTGTTTGTGTAGTGTAGGGGGTCATGCTGGGGGTAGTTTTTTAGATGTTAGGGTAGTGCAGTGGTGTTTTTGTAGTGTAGGAGGTCGTGTTTTAGGGTTTAGGGTAGAGCAGTTGTGTGAGGGTAGTATAGGGGGTCGTGTTTTAGGGTTTAGTGTCGTGCAGTGGTGTTTGGGTAGAGTAGGGGGTTGTGCTGGGGGTAGTGTTTTAGGGTTTGGTGTAGTGCAGTGGTGTTTGTGTAGTGTAGGGGGTAGTGTTTTAGGATTTAGGGTAGCGCAGTGGTGTTTGTGTGGTGTTGGGTGTAGTGCTGGGGGTAGTGGTTTAGGGTTTAGGGTAGCGCAGTGGTGTTTATGTAGTGTAGGGGTCATACTGGGGGTAGTGTTTTAGGGTTTAGCGTAGTGCAGTGGTGATTGGGTAGTGTAGGGGGTCGTGCTGGGGATAGATTTAGGGTAGTGCAGTGGTGTTTGTGTAGAGTATGGGGTCATGCTGGGGGTAGGTTTTTAGGGTTTAGGGTAGTGCAGTAGTGTTTGCGTAGTGTAGGGGTTCGTGCTGGGATAGTGTTTTAGGGTTTAGTGTAGTGCAGTGGTGTTTGTGTAGTGTAGGGGGTAGTGTTTTAGGGTTCAGGGTAGTGCAGTGGTGTTTTTGAAGTGTAGGGGGTCGTGTTTTAGGGTTTAGGGTAGTGCAGTTGTGTTTGGGTAGTGTAGGGGGTCGTGTTTAAGGGTTTAGGGTAGTGCAGTTGTGTTTGGTTAGTGTAGGGCGTCGTGCTGGTGGTAGTGTTTTAGGGTTTAGGGTAGTGCAGTGGTGTTTGTGTAGTGTAGGGGTCATGCTGGGGGTAGTGTTTTAGATTTTAGGGTAGTACAGTGGTGTTTTTGTAGTGTAGGGGGCCGTGTTTAGGGGTTTAGGGTAGTGCAGTGGTGTTTGGGTAGTGTAGGGGTAGTGCTGGGGGTAGTGTTTTAGGGTTTAGGGTAGCGCAGTGGTTTTTGTGTAGTGTAGGGGTTCATACTGAGGGTAGTGTTTTAGGGTTTAGCGTAGTGCAGTGGTGTTTGGGTAGTGTAGGGGGTAGTGTTTTAGGGTTTAGGGTAGTGCAGTGCTGTTTGTGTAGTATAGGGGGTCGTGCTGATGGTAGTAGTTTTAGGGTTTAGGGTAGTGCAGTGGTATTTGTGTAGTATGGGGGTAGTGTTTTAGGGTTTAGGGTAGTACAGTGGTGTTTGGGTAGTGTAGGGGGTCGTCCTGGGGGTAGTGTTTTAGGGTTTGGTGTAGTGCAGTTGTGTTTGGGTAGTGTAGGGTGTCGTGCTGGTGGTAGTGTTTTAGGGTTTAGGGTAGTGTAGTGGTGTTTGTGTAGTGTAGGGGTCATGCTGGGGGTAGTGTTTTAGATTTTAGGGTAGTACAGTGGTGTTTTTGTAGTATAGGGGGCCGTGCTTAGGGGTTTAGGGTAGTGCAGTGGTGTTTGGGTAGTATAGGGGTAGTGCTGGGGGTAGTGTTTTATGGTTTAGGGTAGCGCAGTGGTTTTTGTGTAGTGTAGGGGTTCATACTGAGGGTATTGTTTTAGGGTTTAGCGTAGTGCAGTGGTGTTTGGGTAGTGTAGGGGGTAGTGTTTTAGGGTTTAGGGTAGTGCACTGTTGTTTGAGTAGTGTAGGGGGTCGTGCTGGTGGTAGTAGTTTTAGGGTTTAGGGTAGTGCAGTGGTGTTTGTGTAGTATGGGGGTATTGTTTTAGGGTTTAGGGTAGTACAGTGGTGTTTGGGTAGTGTAGTGGGTCATCCTGGGGGTAGTGTTTTAGGGTTTGGTGTAGTGCAGTGGTGTATGTGAAGTGTAGGGGGTCGTGTTTTAGGGTTTAGGGTAGCGCAGTGGTGTTTGGGTAGTGTAGGGGGTAGTGCTGGGGATAGTGTTTTAGGGTTTAGGGTAGCGCAGTGGTGTTTGGTTAGTGTAGGGGGTCATGCTAGGGGTAGTGTTTTAGGGTTTAGGGTAGCGCAGTGGTGTTTGGGTAGCGTAGGTGGTGGTACGGGGGTAGATTTAGGGTTTAGGGTAGCGCAGTGGTGTTTGGGTCACATAGGGGGTCATTCTGAGGGTAGTGTTTTAGGGTTAAGGGTAGCGCATTGGTGTTTGGGTAGCGTAGGGGGTCATGCTGGGGGCAGTGTTTTAGGGTTTAGGGTAGCACAGTGGTGTTTGGGTAGCGTAGGGGGTCATACTGAGGGTATTGTTTTATTTTTTAGCGTAGTGCTGTGGTGTTTGGGTAGTGTAGGGGATAGTGTTTTAGGGTTGAGGGTAGTGCAGTCATGTTTGTGTAGTGTAGGTGGTCATGCTGGGGTAGTGTGTTAGATTTTAGGGTAGTACAGTGGTGTTTTTGTAGTGTAGGGGGTAGTGTTTTAGGGTTTAGGGTAGTGCAGTGTTGTTTGTGTAGTGTAGGGGGTCATGTTGGGGGTAGTGTTTTATTTTTTAGCATAGTGCAGTGGTGTTTGGGTAGTGTAGGGGGTCGTGCTGGCGGTTGTGTTTTAGGGTTAATGGTAGCGCAGTGGTGTTTGTGTAGTGTAGGGGGTCTTGCTGGGGTAGTGTTTTAGGGTTTAGGGTAGCGCAGCGGTGTTTGTTTAGTTTAGGGGGTCGTGCTGGGGGTAGTGTTTTAGGGTTTAGGGTAGTGCAGTGGTGTTTGGGTAGTGTAGGGGATAGTGTTTTAGGGTTTAGGGTAGTGCAGTCGTGTTTGTGTAGTGTAGGGGGTCATGCTGGGGGTAGTGTTTTAGATTTTAGGGTAGTACAGTGGTGTTTTTGTAGTGTAGGGGGTCGTGTTTAAGGGTTTAGGGTAGTGCAGTGGTGTTTGGGTAGTGTAGGGGGTCGTGCTGGTGGTGGTATTTTTAGGGTTTAGGGTAGTGCAGTGGTGTTTGTGTAGTATAGGGGGTAGTGTTTTAGGGTTTCGTGTAGTGTGGTGGTGTTTGTGTAGTGTAGGGGGTCGTGCTGGGGGTAGTGATTTAGGGTTTGGTGAAGTGCAGTGGTGTATGTGTAGTGTAGGGGGTCGTGTTTTAGGGTTTAGGGTAGCGCAGTGGTGTTTGGGTAGTGTAGGGGGTAGTGTTTTAGGGTTTAGGGTAGCGCAGTGGTGTTTGTGTAATGTTGGGGGTAGTGCTGCGGGAAGTGTTTTAGGGTTTAGGGTAGCGCAGTGGTGTTTGTGTAGTGTATGGGGTCATACTGGGGGTAGTTTTTTTAGCTTTTAGGGTAGTGCTGTGCTGTTTGTGTAGTGTAGGGGGTAGTGTTTATGGTTTAGGGTAGTGCAGTGGTGTTTGTGTAGTGTAGGGGGTCATGCTGGGGGTCGTTTTTTAGATTTTAGGGTAGTGCAGTGGTGTTTTTGTAGTGTAGGAGGTCGTATTTTAGGGTTTAGGGTAGAGCAGTTTTGTTAGGGTAGTGTAGGGGGTCGTGTTTTAGGGTTGTGCAGTGGTGTTTGGGTAGTGTAGGGGGTCGTGCTGGGGGTAGTGTTTTAGGGTTTGTAGTAGTGCAGTGGTGTTTGTGTAGTGTAGGGGGTAGTGTTATAGGGTTTAGGGTAGCGCAGTGGTGTTTGTGCAGTGTTGGGTGTAGTGCTGGGGGTAGTGGTTTAGGGTTTAGGGTAGCGCAGTGGTGTTTATGTAGTGTAGGGGGTCGTACTGGGGGTAGTGTTTTAGGGTATAGCGTAGTGCAGTGGTGTTTGGGTAGTGTAGGGGGTTGTGCTGGGGATAGATTTAGGGTAGTGCAGTGGTGTTTGTGTAGTGTATGGGGTCATGCTGGGGGTAGTGTTTTAGGGTTTAGGGTAGTGCAGTGGTGTTTGTGTAGTGTAGGGGTTTGTGTTTAGGGTTTAGGGTAGTGCAGTGGTGTTTGGTAGTGTAGGTGGTCATGCTGGGGGTAGATTTAAGGTTTAGGGTACTGCAGTGGTGTTTGTGTAGTGTTGGGTGTAGTGCTGGGGGTAGTGCTTTAGGGTTTAGGGTAGCGTAGTGGTGTTTGTGTAGTATAGGGGGTCGTGTTTTAGGGTTTAGGGTAGTGCAGTGGTGTTTGGGTAGTGTAAGGGGTCGCATTTTAGGGTTGAGGGTAGTACAGTGGTGTTTGGGTAGTGTAAGGGGTCATGCTGGGGGTAGATTTAGGGTTTAGTTTAGTGCAGTGGTGTTCAGGTACTGTAGGGGGTCATGCTGGGGGGTAGTGTTTTAGTGTTTAGGGTAGCGCAGTGGTGTTTGGGTAGTGTAGGCGGTCGTGCTGTGGGTAGTGTTTTAGGGTTTAGGATAGTGCAGTGCTGTTTGTGTAGTTTAGGGGGTCGTGCTGGTGGTAGTATTTTTAGGGTTTAGGGTAGTACAGTGGTGTTTGTGTAGTGTAGGGGGTCGTACTGGGGGTAGTGTTTTAGGGTTTAGGGTAGCAGAGTGGTGTTTGGGTAGTGCAGTGGGTAGTGCTGGGGGTAGTGTTTTAGGGTTTAGGGTAGCACAGTGGTGTTTGTGTAGTGTAGGGGGTCATACTGAGGGTAGTGTTTTATTTTTTAGCATAGTGCAGTGGTGTTTGGGTAGTGTAGGGGATAGTGTTTTAGGGTTTAGGGTAGTGCAATCGTGTTTGTGTAGTGTAGGGGGTCAAGCTGGGGGTAGTGTTTTAGATTTTAGGGTAGTACAGTGGTGTTTTTGTAGTGTAGGGGTCGTGTTTAAGGGTTTAGGGTAGTGCAGTGGTGTTTGGGTAGTGTAGGGGGTCGTGCTGGTGGTAGTATTTTTAGGGTTTAGGGTAGTGCAGTGGTGTTTGTGTAGTATAGGGGGTAGTGTTTTAGGGTTTAGGGTAGTGCATAGGTATTTGTGTAGTGTAGGGGGTCGTGCTGGGGAAGGTGTTTTAGGGTTTGATGTAGTGCAGTGGTGTATGTGTAGTGTAGGGGGTCGTGTTTTAGGGTTTAGGGTAGTGCAGTGGTGTTTGGGTAGTGTAGGGGGTAGTGCTGGGGGTAGTGTTTTAGGGTTTAGGGTAGCGCAGTGGTGTTTGTGTAGTGTATGGGGTCATACTGGGGGTAGTTTTTTTTAGATTTTAGGGTAGTGCAGTGCTGTTTGTGTAGTGTAGGGGGTAGTGTTTTAGGGTTTAGGGTAGTGCAGTGGTGTTTGTGTAGTGTAGGGGGTCATGCTGGGGGTAGTTTTTTAGATTTTAGGGTAGTGCAGTGGTGTTTTTGTAGTGTAGGAGGTCGTGTTTTAGGGTTTAGGGTAGAGCAGTTGTGTGAGGGTAGTATAGGGGGTCGTGTTTTAGGGTTTAGTGTCGTGCAGTGGTGTTTGGGTAGTGTAGGGGGTTGTGCTGGGGGTAGTGTTTTAGGGTTTGGTGTAGTGCAGTGGTGTTTGTGTAGTGTAGGGGGTAGTGTTTTAGGATTTAGGGTAGCGCAGTGGTGTTTGTGTGGTGTTGGGTGTAGTGCTGGGGGTAGTGGTTTAGGGTTTAGGGTAGCGCAGTGGTGTTTATGTAGTGTAGGGGGTCATACTGGGGGTAGTGTTTTAGGGTATAGCGTAGTGCAGTGGTGATTGGGTAGTGTAGGGGGTCCTGCTGGGGATAGATTTAGGGTAGTGCAGTGGTGTTTGTGTAGAGTATGGGGTCATGCTGGGGTAGGGTTTTAGGGTTTAGGGTAGTGCAGTAGTGTTTGCGTAGTGTAGGGGTTCGTGCTGGGATAGTGTTTTAGGGTTTAGTGTAGTGCAGTGGTGTTTGTGTAGTGTAGGGGGTAGTGTTTTAGGGTTTAGGGTAGTGCAGTGGTGTTTTTGAAGTGTAGGGGGTCGTGTTTTAGGGTTTAGGGTAGTGCAGTTGTGTTTGGGTAGTGTAGGGGGTCGTGTTTAAGGGTTTAGGGTAGTGCAGTTGTGTTTGGGTAGTGTAGGGGTCATGCTGGGGGTAGTGTTTTAGATTTTAGGGTAGTACAGTGGTGTTTTTGTAGTGTAGGGGGCCGTGTTTAGGGGTTTAGGGTAGTGCAGTGGTGTTTGGGTAGTGTAGGGGTAGTGCTGGGGGTAGTGTTTTAGGGTTTAGGGTAGCGCAGTGGTTTTTGTGTAGTGTAGGGGTTCATACTGAGGGTAGTGTTTTAGGGTTTAGCGTAGTGCAGTGGTGTTTGGGTAGTGTAGGGGGTAGTGTTTTAGGGTTTAGGGTAGTGCAGTGCTGTTTGTGTAGTATAGGGGGTCGTGCTGGTGGTAGTAGTTTTAGGGTTTAGGGTAGTGCAGTGGTGTTTGTGTAGTATGGGGGTAGTGTTTTAGGGTTTAGGGTAGTACAGTGGTGTTTGGGTAGTGTAGGGGGTCGTCCTGGGGGTAGTGTTTTAGGGTTTGGTGTAGTGTAGTTGTGTTTGGGTAGTGTAGGGTGTCGTGCTGGTGGTAGTGTTTTAGGGTTTAGGGTAGTGCAGTAGTGTTTGTGTAGTGTAGGGGTCATGCTGGGGGTAGTGTTTTAGATTTTAGGGTAGTACAGTGGTGTTTTTGTAGTGTAGGGGGCCGTGTTGAGGGGTTTAGGGTAGTGCAGTGGTGTTTTTGAAGTGTAGGGGGTCGTGTTTTAGGGTTTAGGGTAGTGCAGTTGTGTTTGGGTAGTGTAGGGGGTCGTGTTTTAGGGTTTAGGGTAGTGCAGTGGTGTTTGTGTAGTGTAGGGGTCATGCTGGGGGTAGTGTTTTAGATTTTAGGGTAGTACAGTGGTGTTTTTGTAGTGTAGGGGGCCGTGTTTAGGGGTTTAGGGTAGTGCAGTGGTGTTTGGTTAGTGTAGGGGTAGTGCTGGGGGTAGTGTTTTAGGGTTTAGGGTAGCGCAGTGGTTTTTGTGTAGTGTAGGGGTTCATACTGAGGGTAGTGTTTTAGGGTTTAGCGTAGTGCAGTGGTGTTTGGGTAGTGTAGGGGGTAGTGTTTTAGGGTTTAGGGTAGTGCAGTGCTGTTTGTGTAGTATAGGGGGTCGTGCTGGTGGTAGTAGTTTTAGGGTTTAGGGTAGTGCAGTGGTGTTTGTGTAGTATGGGGGTAGTGTTTTAGGGTTTAGGGTAGTACAGTGGTGTTTGGGTAGTGTAGGGGGTCGTCCTGGGGGTAGTGTTTTAGGGTTTGGTGTAGTGCAGTTGTGTTTGGGTAGTGTAGGGTGTCGTGCTGGTGGTAGTGTTTTAGGGTTTAGGGTAGTGCAGTAGTGTTTGTGTAGTGTAGGGGTCATGCTGGGGGTAGTGTTTTAGATTTTAGGGTAGTACAGTGGTGTTTTTGTAGTGTAGGGGGCCGTGTTGAGGGGTTTAGGGTAGTGCAGTGGTGTTTGGGTAGTATAGGGGTAGTGCTGGGGGTAGTGTTTTATGGTTTAGGGTAGCGCAGTGGTTTTTGTGTAGTGTAGGGGTTCATACTGAGGGTAGTGTTTTAGGGTTTAGCGTAGTGCAGTGGTGTTTGGGTAGTGTAGGGGGTAGTGTTTTAGGGTTTAGGGTAGTGCAGTGCTGTTTGTGTAGTGTAGGGGGTCGTGCTGGTGGTAGTAGTTTTAGGGTTTAGGGTAGTGCAGTGGTGTTTGTGTAGTATGGGGGTAGTGTTTTTGGGTTTAGGGTAGTACAGTGGTGTTTGGGTAGTGTAGGGGGTCATCCTGGGGGTAGTGTTTTAGGGTTTGGTGTAGTGCAGTGGTGTATGTGAAGTGTAGGGGGTCGTGTTTTAGGGTTTAGGGTAGCGCAGTGGTGTTTGGGTAGTGTAGGGGGTAGTGCTGGGGATAGTGTTTTAGGGTTTAGGGTAGCGCAGTGGTGTTTGGTTAGTGTAGGGGGTCATGCTAGGGGTAGTGTTTTAGGGTTTAGGGTAGCGCAGTGGTGTTTGGGTAGCGTAGGTGGTGGTACGGGGGTAGATTTAGGGTTTAGGGTAGCGCAGTGGTGTTTGGGTCACATAGGGAGTCTTTCTGAGGGTAGTGTTTTAGGGTTAAGGGTAGCGCATTGGTGTTTGGGTAGCGTAGGGGGTCATGCTGGGGGCAGTGTTTTAGGGTTTAGGGTAGCACAGTGGTGTTTGGGTAGCGTAGGGGGTCATACTGAGGGTATTGTTTTATTTTTTAGCGTAGTGCAGTGGTGTTTGGGTAGTGTAGGGGATAGTGTTTTAGGGTATAGGGTAGTGCAGTCATGTTTGTGTAGTGTAGGTGGTCATGCTGGGGTAGTGTGTTAGATTTTAGGGTAGTACAGTGGTGTTTTTGTAGTGTAGGGGGTAGTGTTTTAGGGTTTAGGGTAGTGCAGTGTTGTTTGTGTAGTGTAGGGGGTCATGTTGGGGGTAGTGTTTTATTTTTTAGCGTAGTGCAGTGGTGTTTGAGTAGTGTAGGGGATAGTGTTTTAGGGTTTAGGGTAGTGCAGTCGTGTTTGTGTAGTGTAGGGGGTCATGCTGGGGGTAGTGTTTTAGATTGTAGGGTAGTACAGTGGTGTTTTTGTAGTGTAGGGGGTCGTTTTAAGGGTTTAGGGTAGTGCAGTGGTGTTAGGGTAGTGTAGGGGGTCGTGCTGGTGGTGGTATTTTTAGGGTTTAGGTTAGTGCAGTGGTGTTTGTGTAGTATAGGGGGTAGTGTTTTAGGGTTTTGTGTAGTGCGGTGGTGTTTGTGTAGTGTAGGGGGTCGTGCTGGGGGTAGTGATTTAGGGTTTGGTGAAGTGCACTGGTGTATGTGTAGTGTAGGGGGTCGTGTTTTAGGGTTTAGGGTAGCGCAGTGGTGTTTAGGTAGTGTAGGGGGTAGGGTTTTAGGGTTTAGGGTAGCGCAGTGGTGTTTGTGTAGTGTATGGGGTCATACTGGGGGTAGGTTTTTTTAGATTTTAGGGTAGTGCAGTGCTGTTTGTGTAGTGTAGGGGGTAGTGTTTATGGTTTAGGGTAGTGCAGTGGTGTTTGTGTAGTGTAGGGGGTCATGCTGGGGGTCGTTTTTAGATTTTAGGGTAGTGCAGTGGTATTTTTGTAGTGTAGGAGGTTGTGTTTTAGGGTTTAGGGCAGAGCAGTTTTGTTAGGGTAGGGTAGTTTAGGGGGTCGTGTTTTAGGGTTGTGCAGTGGTGTTTGGTTAGTGTAGGGGGTCGTGCTGGGGGTAGTGTTTTAGGGTTTGGTGTAGTGCAGTGGTGTTTTTGTAGTGTAGGGGGTAGTGTTATAGGGTTTAGGGTAGCGCAGTGGTGTTTGTGTAGTGTTGGGTGTAGTGCTGGGGGTAGTGGTTTATGGTTTAGGGTAGCGCAGTGGTGTTTATGTAGTGTAGGGGGTCGTACTGGGCGTAGTGTTTTAGGGTATAGCGTAGTGCAGTGGTGTTTGGGTAGTGTAGGGGGTTGTGCTGGGGATAGATTTAGGGTAGTGCAGTGGTGTTTGTGTAGTGTATGGGGTCGTGCTGGGGGTAGTGCTTTAGGGTAGTGCAGTGGTGTTTGTGTAGTGTAGGGGGTTGTGTTTAGGGTTTAGGGTAGTGCAGTGATGTTTGGTAGTGTAGGTGGTCATGCTGGGGGTAGATTTAAGGTTTAGGGTAGTGCAGTGGTGTTTGTGTAGTGTTGGGTGTAGTGCTGGGGGTAGTGCTTTAGGGTTTAGGGTAGCGAAGTGGTGTTTGTGTAGTGTAGGGGGTCATGTTTTAGGGTTTAGGGTAGTGCAGTGGTGTTTGGGTAGTGTAAGGGGTCGCGTTTTAGGGTTGAGGGTAGTACAGTGGTGTTTGGGTAGTGTAAGGGGTCATGCTGGGGGTAGATTTAGGGTTTAGGGTAGTGCAGTGGTGTTCGGGTACTGTAGGGGTCATGCTGGGGGTAGTGTTTTAGTGTTTTGGCTAGCGCAGTGGTGTTTGGGTAGTGTAGGCGGTCGTGCTGTGGGTAGTGTTTTAGGGTTTAGGGTAGCGCAGTGGTGTTTGGGTAGTGTAGGGGGTCGTGCTGGCGGTTGTGTTTTAGGGTTAATGGTAGCGCAGTGGTGTTTGTGTAGTGTAGGGGGTCTTGCTGGGGTGGTGTTTTAGGGTTTAGGGTAGCGCAGCGGTGTTTGTTTAGTTTAGGAGGTCGTGCTGGGGGTAGTGTTTTAGGGTTTAGGGTAGTGCAGTGGTGTTTGGGTAGTGTAGGGGATAGTGTTTTAGGGTTTAGGGTAGTGCAGTCGTGTTTGTGTAGTGTAGGGGGAAGTGTTATAGGGTTTAGGGTAGCGCAGTGGTGTTTGTGTAGTGTTGGGTGTAGTGCTGGGGGTAGTGGTTTAGGGTTTAGGGTAGCGCAGTGGTGTTTATGTAGTGTAGGGGGTCGTACTGGGGGTAGTGTTTTAGGGTATAGCGTAGTGCAGTGGTGCTTGGGTAGTGTAGGGGGTTGTGCTGGGGATAGATTTAGGGTAATGCAGTGGTGTTTGTGTAGTGTATGGGGTCGTGCTGGGGGTAGTGTTTTAGGGTTTAGGGTAGTGCAGTGGTGTTTTTGTAGTGTAGGGGTTTGTGTTTAGGGTTTAGGGTAGTGCAGTGGTGTTTGGTAGTGTAGGTGGTCATGCTGGGGGTAGATTTAAGGTTTAGGGTACTGCAGTGGTGTTTGTGTAGTGTTGGGTGTAGTGCTGGGGGTAGTGCTTTAGGGTTTAGGGTAGCGTAGTGGTGTTTGTGTAGTATAGGGGGTCGTGTTTTAGGGTTTAGGGTAGTGCAGTGGTGTTTGGGTAGTGTAAGGGGTCGCGTTTTAGGGTTGAGGGTAGTACAGTGGTGTTTGGGTAGTGTAAGGGGTCATGCTGGGGGTAGTGTTTTAGTGTTTAGGGTAGCGCAGTGGTGTTTGGGTAGTGTAGGCGGTCGTGCAGTGGGTAGTGTTTTAGGGTTTAGGGTAGCGCAGTGGTGTTTGGGTAGTGTAGGGGGTCGTGCTGGCGGTTGTGTTTTAGGGTTAATGGTAGCGCAGTGGTGTTTGTGTAGTGTAGGGGGTCTTGCTGGGGGAGTGTTTTAGGGTTTAGGGTAGCGCAGCTGTGTTTGTTTAGTTTAGGGGGTCGTGCTGGGGGTAGTGTTTTAGGGTTTAGGGTAGCGCAGTGGTGTTTGTGTAGTGTAGGGGGTCATGCTGGGGGTAGTGTTTTAGGGTTTAGGGTAGTACAGTGGTGTTTTTGTAGTGTAGGGGGTCGTGTTTAAGGGTTTAGGGTAGTGCAGTGGTGTTTGGGTAGTGTAGGGGATCGTGCTGGTGGTAGTATTTTTAGGGTTTAGGGAAGTGCAGTGGTGTTTGTGTAGTATAGGGGGTAGTGTTTTAGGGTTTAGGGTAGTGCAGGGGTATTTGTGTAGAGTATGGGGTCATGCTGGGGGTAGGGTTTTAGAGTTTAGGGTAGTGCAGTAGTGTTTGTGTAGAGTAGGGGTCATGCTGGGGGTAGTGTTTTAGATTTTAGGGTAGTACAGTGGTGTTTTTATAGTGTAGGGGGCCGTGTTTAGGGGTTTAGGGTAGTGCAGGGGTGTTTGGGTAGTGTAGGGGTAGTGCTGGGGGTAGTGTTTTAGGGTTTAGGGTAGCGCAGTGGTTTTTGTGTAGTGTAGGGGTTCATACTGAGGGTCGTGTTTTAGGGTTTAGCGTAGTGCAGTGGTGTTTGGGTAGTGTAGGGGGTAGTGTTTTAGGGTTTAGGGTAGTGCAGTGCTGTTTGTGTAGTATAGGGGGTCGTGCTGATGATAGTAGTTTTAGGGTTTAGGGTAGTGCAGTGGTATTTGTGTAGTATGGGGGTAGTGTTTTAGGGTTTAGGGTAGTACAGTGGTGTTTGGGTAGTCTAGGGGGTCGTCCTGGGGGTAGTGTTTTAGGGTTTGGTGTAGTGCAGTTGTGTTTGGGTAGTGTAGGGTGTCGTGCTGGTGGTAGTGTTTTAGGGTTTAGGGTAGTGCAGTGGTGTTTTTGTAGTATAGGGGGCCGTGTTTAGGGGTTTAGGGTAGTGCAGTGGTGTTTGGGTAGTATAGGGGTAGTGCTGGGGGTAGTGTTTTATGGTTTAGGGTAGCGCAGTGGTTTTTGTGTAGTGTAGGGGTTCATACTGAGGGTATTGTTTTAGGGTTTAGCGTAGTGCAGTGGTGTTTGGGTAGTGTAGGGGGTAGTGTTTTAGGGTTTAGGGTAGTGCAGTGCTGTTTGTGTAGTGTAGGGGGTCGTGCTGGTGGTAGTAGTTTTAGGGTTTAGGGTAGTGCAGTGGTGTTTGTGTAGTATGGGGGTATTGTTTTAGGGTTTAGGGTAGTACAGTGGTGTTTGGGTAGTGTAGTGGGTCGTCCTGGGGGTAGTGTTTTAGGGTTTGGTGTAGTTTAGTGGTGTATGTGAAGTGTAGGGGGTCGTGTTTTAGGGTTTAGGGTAGCGCAGTGGTGTTTGGGTAGTGTAGGGGGTAGTGCTGGGGATAGTGTTTTAGGGTTTAGGGTAGCGCAGTGGTGTTTGGTTAGTGTAGGGGGTCATGCTAGGGGTAGTGTTTTAGGGTTTAGGGTAGCGCAGTGGTGTTTGGGTAGCGTAGGTGGTGGTACGGGGGTAGATTTAGGGTTTAGGGTAGCGCAGTGGTGTTTGGGTCACATAGGGGGTCATTCTGAGGGTAGTGTTTTAGGGTTAAGGGTAGCGCATTGGTGTTTGGGTAGCGTAGGGGGTCATGCTGGGGGCAGTGTTTTAGGGTTTAGGGTAGCACAGTGGTGTTTGGGTAGCGTAGGGGGTCATACTGAGGGTATTGTTTTATTTTTTAGCGTAGTGCTGTGGTGTTTTTGTAGTGTAGGGGGTAGTGTTTTAGGGTTTAGGGTAGCGCAGTGGTGTTTAGGTAGTGTAGGGGGTAGTGTTTTAGGGTTTAGGGTAGCGCAGTGGTGTTTGTGTAGTGTATGGGGTCATACTGGGGGTAGGTTTTTTTAGATTTTAGGGTAGTGCAGTGCTGTTTGTGTAGTGTAGGGGGTAGTGTTTATGGTTTAGGGTAGTGCAGTGGTGTTTGTGTAGTGTAGGGGGTCATGCTGGGGGTCGTTTTTAGATTTTAGGGTAGTGCAGTGGTATTTTTGTAGTGTAGGAGGTTGTGTTTTAGGGTTTAGGGCAGAGCAGTTTTGTTAGGGTAGGGTAGTGTAGGGGGTCGTGTTTTAGGGTTGTGCAGTGGTGTTTGGTTAGTGTAGGGGGTCGTGCTGGGGGTAGTGTTTTAGGGTTTGGTGTAGTGCAGTGGTGTTTGTGTAGTGTAGGGGGTAGTGTTATAGGGTTTAGGGTAGCGCAGTGGTGTTTGTGTAGTGTTGGGTGTAGTGCTGGGGGTAGTGGTTTAGGGTTTAGGGTAGCGCAGTGGTGTTTATGTAGTGTAGGGGGTCGTACTGGGCGTAGTGTTTTAGGGTATAGCGTAGTGCAGTGGTGTTTGGGTAGTGTAGGGGGTTGTGCTGGGGATAGATTTAGGGTAGTGCAGTGGTGTTTGTGTAGTGTATGGGGTCGTGCTGGGGGTAGTGCTTTAGGGTAGTGCAGTGGTGTTTGTGTAGTGTAGGGGGTTGTGTTTAGGGTTTAGGGTAGTGCAGTGGTGTTTGGTAGTGTAGGTGGTCATGCTGGGGGTAGATTTAAGGTTTAGGGTAGTGCAGTGGTGTTTGTGTAGTGTTGGGTGTAGTGCTGGGGGTAGTGCTTTAGGGTTTAGGGTAGCGAAGTGGTGTTTGTGTAGTGTAGGGGGTCATGTTTTAGGGTTTAGGGTAGTGCAGTGGTGTTTGGGTAGTGTAAGGGGTCGCGTTTTAGGGTTGAGGGTAGTACAGTGGTGTTTGGGTAGTGTAAGGGGTCATGCTGGGGGTAGATTTAGGGTTTAGGGTAGTGCAGTGGTGTTCGGGTACTGTAGGGGTCATGCTGGGGGTAGTGTTTTAGTGTTTTGGCTAGCGCAGTGGTGTTTGGGTAGTGTAGGCGGTCGTGCTGTGGGTAGTGTTTTAGGGTTTAGGGTAGCGCAGTGGTGTTTGGGTAGTGTAGGGGGTCGTGCTGGCGGTTGTGTTTTAGGGTTAATGGTAGCGCAGTGGTGTTTGTGTAGTGTAGGGGGTCTTGCTGGGGTGGTGTTTTAGGGTTTAGGGTAGCGCAGCGGTGTTTGTTTAGTTTAGGAGGTCGTGCTGGGGGTAGTGTTTTAGGGTTTAGGGTAGTGCAGTGGTGTTTGGGTAGTGTAGGGGATAGTGTTTTAGGGTTTAGGGTAGTGCAGTCGTGTTTGTGTAGTGTAGGGGGAAGTGTTATAGGGTTTAGGGTAGCGCAGTGGTGTTTGTGTAGTGTTGGGTGTAGTGCTGGGGGTAGTGGTTTAGGGTTTAGGGTAGCGCAGTGGTGTTTATGTAGTGTAGGGGGTCGTACTGGGGGTAGTGTTTTAGGGTATAGCGTAGTGCAGTGGTGTTTGGGTAGTGTAGGGGGTTGTGCTGGGGATAGATTTAGGGTAGTGCAGTGGTGTTTGTGTAGTGTATGGGGTCGTGCTGGGGGTAGTGTTTTAGGGTTTAGGGTAGTGCAGTGGTGTTTTTGTAGTGTAGGGGTTTGTGTTTAGGGTTTAGGGTAGTGCAGTGGTGTTTGGTAGTGTAGGTGGTCATGCTGGGGGTAGATTTAAGGTTTAGGGTACTGCAGTGGTGTTTGTGTAGTGTTGGGTGTAGTGCTGGGGGTAGTGCTTTAGGGTTTAGGGTAGCGTAGTGGTGTTTGTGTAGTATAGGGGGTCGTGTTTTAGGGTTTAGGGTAGTGCAGTGGTGTTTGGGTAGTGTAAGGGGTCGCGTTTTAGGGTTGAGGGTAGTACAGTGGTGTTTGGGTAGTGTAAGGGGTCATGCTGGGGGTAGTGTTTTAGTGTTTAGGGTAGCGCAGTGGTGTTTGGGTAGTGTAGGCGGTCGTGCTGTGGGTAGTGTTTTAGGGTTTAGGGTAGCGCAGTGGTGTTTGGGTAGTGTAGGGGGTCGTGCTGGCGGTTGTGTTTTAGGGTTAATGGTAGCGCAGTGGTGTTTGTGTAGTGTAGGGGGTCTTGCTGGGGGAGTGTTTTAGGGTTTAGGGTAGCGCAGCTGTGTTTGTTTAGTTTAGGGGGTCGTGCTGGGGGTAGTGTTTTAGGGTTTAGGGTAGCGCAGTGGTGTTTGTGTAGTGTAGGGGGTCATGCTGGGGGTAGTGTTTTAGGGTTTAGGGTAGTACAGTGGTGTTTTTGTAGTGTAGGGGGTCGTGTTTAAGGGTTTAGGGTAGTGCAGTGGTGTTTGGGTAGTGTAGGGGATCGTGCTGGTGGTAGTATTTTTAGGGTTTAGGGAAGTGCAGTGGTGTTTGTGTAGTATAGGGGGTAGTGTTTTAGGGTTTAGGGTAGTGCAGGGGTATTTGTGTAGAGTATGGGGTCATGCTGGGGGTAGGGTTTTAGAGTTTAGGGTAGTGCAGTAGTGTTTGTGTAGAGTAGGGGTCATGCTGGGGGTAGTGTTTTAGATTTTAGGGTAGTACAGTGGTGTTTTTGTAGTGTAGGGGGCCGTGTTTAGGGGTTTAGGGTAGTGCAGTGGTGTTTGGGTAGTGTAGGGGTAGTGCTGGGGGTAGTTCTTTAGGGTTTAGGGTAGCGCAGTGGTTTTTGTGTAGTGTAGGGGTTCATACTGAGGGTCGTGTTTTAGGGTTTAGCGTAGTGCAGTGGTGTTTGGGTAGTGTAGGGGGTAGTGTTTTAGGGTTTAGGGTAGTGCAGTGCTGTTTGTGTAGTATAGGGGGTCGTGCTGATGATAGTAGTTTTAGGGTTTAGGGTAGTGCAGTGGTATTTGTGTAGTATGGGGGTAGTGTTTTAGGGTTTAGGGTAGTACAGTGGTGTTTGGGTAGTCTAGGGGGTCGTCCTGGGGGTAGTGTTTTAGGGTTTGGTGTAGTGCAGTTGTGTTTGGGTAGTGTAGGGTGTCGTGCTGGTGGTAGTGTTTTAGGGTTTAGGGTAGTGCAGTGGTGTTTGTGTAGTGTAGGGGTCATGCTGGGGGTAGTGTTTTAGATTTTAGGGTAGTACAGTGGTGTTTTTGTAGTATAGGGGGCCGTGTTTAGGGGTTTAGGGTAGTGCAGTGGTGTTTGGGTAGTATAGGGGTAGTGCTGGGGGTAGTGTTTTATGGTTTAGGGTAGCGCAGTGGTTTTTGTGTAGTGTAGGGGTTCATACTGAGGGTATTGTTTTAGGGTTTAGCGTAGTGCAGTGGTGTTTGGGTAGTGTAGGGGGTAGTGTTTTAGGGTTTAGGGTAGTGCAGTGCTGTTTGTGTAGTGTAGGGGGTCGTGCTGGTGGTAGTAGTTTTAGGGTTTAGGGTAGTGCAGTGGTGTTTGTGTAGTATGGGGGTATTGTTTTAGGGTTTAGGGTAGTACAGTGGTGTTTGGGTAGTGTAGTATGTCGTCCTGGGGGTAGTGTTTTAGGGTTTGGTGTAGTTTAGTGGTGTATGTGAAGTGTAGGGGGTCGTGTTTTAGGGTTTAGGGTAGCGCAGTGGTGTTTGGGTAGTGTAGGGGGTAGTGCTGGGGATAGTGTTTTAGGGTTTAGGGTAGCGCAGTGGTGTTTGGTTAGTGTAGGGGGTCATGCTAGGGGTAGTGTTTTAGGGTTTAGGGTAGCGCAGTGGTGTTTGGGTAGCGTAGGTGGTGGTACGGGGGTAGATTTAGGGTTTAGGGTAGCGCAGTGGTGTTTGGGTCACATAGGGGGTCATTCTGAGGGTAGTGTTTTAGGGTTAAGGGTAGCGCATTGGTGTTTGGGTAGCGTAGGGGGTCATGCTGGGGGCAGTGTTTTAGGGTTTAGGGTAGCACAGTGGTGTTTGGGTAGCGTAGGGTGTCATACTGAGGGTATTGTTTTATTTTTTAGCGTAGTGCTGTGGTGTTTTTGTAGTGTAGGGGGTAGTGTTTTAGGGTTTAGGGTAGTGCAGTGTTGTTTGTGTAGTGTAGGGGGTCATGTTGGGGGTAGTGTTTTATTTTTTAGCATAGTGCAGTGGTGTTTGGGTAGTGTAGGGGGTCGTGCTGGCGGTTGTGTTTTAGGGTTAATGGTAACGCAGTGGTGTTTGTGTAGTGTAGGGGGTCTTGCTGGGGTAGTGTTTTAGGGTTTAGGGTAGCGCAGCGGTGTTTGTTTAGTTTAGGGGGTCGTGCTGGGGGTAGTGTTTTAGGGTTTAGGGTAGTGCAGTGGTGTTTGGGTAGTGTAGGGGATAGTGTTTTAGGGTTTAGGGTAGTGCAGTCGTGTTTGTGTAGTGTAGGGGGTCATGCTGGGGGTAGTGTTTTAGATTTTAGGGTAGTACAGTGGTGTTTTTGTAGTGTAGGGGGTCGTGTTTAAGGGTTTAGGGTAGTGCAGTGGTGTTTGGGTAGTGTAGGGGGTCGTGCTGGTGGTGGTATTTTTAGGGTTTAGGGTAGTGCAGTGGTGTTTGTGTAGTATAGGGGGTAGTGTTTTAGGGTTTCGTGTAGTGTGGTGGTGTTTGTGTAGTGTAGGGGGTCGTGCTGGGGGTAGTGATTTAGGGTTTGGTGAAGTGCAGTGGTGTATGTGTAGTGTAGGGGGTCGTGTTTTAGGGTTTAGGGTAGCGCAGTGGTGTTTGGGTAGTGTAGGGGGTAGTGTTTTAGGGTTTAGGGTAGCGCAGTGGTGTTTGTGTAATGTTGGGGGTAGTGCTGCGGGAAGTGTTTTAGGGTTTAGGGTAGCGCAGTGGTGTTTGTGTAGTGTATGGGGTCATACTGGGGGTAGTTTTTTTAGCTTTTAGGGTAGTGCTGTGCTGTTTGTGTAGTGTAGGGGGTAGTGTTTATGGTTTAGGGTAGTGCAGTGGTGTTTGTGTAGTGTAGGGGGTCATGCTGGGGGTCGTTTTTTAGATTTTAGGGTAGTGCAGTGGTGTTTTTGTAGTGTAGGAGGTCGTGTTTTAGGGTTTAGGGTAGAGCAGTTTTGCTAGGGTAGTGTAGGGGGTCGTGTTTTAGGGTTGTGCAGTGGTGTTTGGGTAGTGTAGGGGGTCGTGCTGGGGGTAGTGTTTTAGGGTTTGTAGTAGTGCAGTGGTGTTTGTGTAGTGTAGGGGGTAGTGTTATAGGGTTTAGGGTAGGGCAGTGGTGTTTGTGTAGTGTTGGGTGTAGTGCTGGGGGTAGTGGTTTAGGGTTTAGGGTAGCGCAGTGGTGTTTATGTAGTGTAGGGGGTCGTACTGGGGGTAGTGTTTTAGGGTATAGCGTAGTGCAGTGGTGTTTGGGTAGTGTAGGGGGTTGTGCTGGGGATAGATTTAGGGTAGTGCAGTGGTGTTTGTGTAGTGTATGGGGTCATGCTGGGGGTAGTGTTTTAGGGTAGTGCAGTGGTGTTTGTGTAGTGTAGGGGTTTGTGTTTAGGGTTTAGGGTAGTGCAGTGGTGTTTGGTAGTGTAGGTGGTCATGCTGGGGGTAGATTTAAGGTTTAGGGTACTGCAGTGGTGTTTGTGTAGTGTTGGGTGTAGTGCTGGGGGTAGTGCTTTAGGGTTTAGGGTAGCGTAGTGGTGTTTGTGTAGTATAGGGGGTCGTGTTTTAGGGTTTAGGGTAGTGCAGTGGTGTTTGTGTAGTGTAGGGGGTCATGCTGGGGGTAGTTTTTTAGATTTTAGGGTAGTGCAGTGGTGTTTTTGTAGTGTAGGAGCTCGTGTTTTAGGGTTTAGGGTAGAGCAGTTGTGTGAGGGTAGTATAGGGGGTCGTGTTTTATGGTTTAGTGTCGTGCAGTGGTGTTTGGGTAGTGTAGGGGGTTGTGCTGGGGGTAGTGTTTTAGGGTTTGGTGTAGTGCAGTGGTGTTTGTGTAGTGTAGGGGGTAGTGTTTTAGGATTTAGGGTAGCGCAGTGGTGTTTGTGTGATGTTGGGTGTAGTGCTGGGGGTAGTGGTTTAGGGTTTAGGGTAGCGCAGTGGTGTTTATGTAGTGTAGGGGGTCATACTGGGGGTAGTGTTTTAGGGTATAGTGTAGTGCAGTGGTGATTGGGTAGTGTAGGGGGTCCTGCTGGGGATAGATTTAGGGTAGTGCAGTGGTGTTTGTGTAGAGTATGGGGTCATGCTGGGGTAGGGTTTTAGGGTTTAGGGTAGTGCAGTAGTGTTTGCGTAGTGTAGGGGTTCGTGCTGGGATAGTGTTTTAGGGTTTAGTGTAGTGCAGTGGTGTTTGTGTAGTGTAGGGGGTAGTGTTTTAGGGTTTAGGGTAGTGCAGTGGTGTTTTTGAAGTGTAGGGGGTCGTGTTTTAGGATTTAGGGTAGTGCAGTTGTGTTTGGGTAGTGTAGGGGGTCGTGTTTAAGGGTTTAGGGTAGTGCAGTTGTGTTTGGGTAGTGTAGGGGTCATGCTGGGGGTAGTGTTTTAGATTTTAGGGTAGTACAGTGGTGTTTTTGTAGTGTAGGGGGCCGTGTTTAGGGGTTTAGGGTAGTGCAGTGGTGTTTGGGTAGTGTAGGGGTAGTGCTGGGGGTAGTGTTTTAGGGTTTAGGGTAGCGCAGTGGTTTTTGTGTAGTGTAGGGGTTCATACTGAGGGTAGTGTTTTAGGGTTTAGCGTAGTGCAGTGGTGTTTGGGTAGTGTAGGGGGTAGTGTTTTAGGGTTTAGGGTAGTGCAGTGCTGTTTGTGTAGTATAGGGGGTCGTGCTGGTGGTAGTAGTTTTAGGGTTTAGGGTAGTGCAGTGGTGTTTGTGTAGTATGGGGGTAGTGTTTTAGGGTTTAGGGTAGTACAGTGGTGTTTGGGTAGTGTATGGGGTCGTCCTGGGGGTAGTGTTTTAGGGTTTGGTGTAGTGCAGTTGTGTTTGGGTAGTGTAGGGTGTCGTGCTGGTGGTAGTGTTTTAGGGTTTAGGGTAGTGCAGTAGTGTTTGTGTAGAGTAGGGGTCATGCTGGGGGTAGTGTTTTAGATTTTAGGGTAGTTCAGTGGTGTTTTTGTAGTGTAGGGGGCCGTGTTGAGGGGTTTAGGGTAGTGCAGTGGTGTTTTTGAAGTGTAGGGGGTCGTGTTTTAGGGTTTAGGGTAGTGCAGTTGTGTTTGGGTAGTGTAGGGGGTCGTGTTTTGGGGTTTAGGGTAGTGCAGTGGTGTTTGTGTAGTGTAGGGGTCATGCTGGGGGTAGTGTTTTAGATTTTAGGGTAGTACAGTGGTGTTTTTGTAGTGTAGGGGGCCGTGTTTAGGGGTTTAGGGTAGTGCAGTGGTGTTTGGGTAGTGTAGGGGTAGTGCTGGGGGTAGTGTTTTAGGGTTTAGGGTAGCGCAGTGGTTTTTGTGTAGTGTAGGGGTTCATACTGAGGGTAGTGTTTTAGGGTTTAGCGTAGTGCAGTGGTGTTTGGGTAGTGTAGGGGGTAGTGTTTTAGGGTTTAGGGTAGTGCAGTGCTGTTTGTGTAGTATAGGGGGTCGTGCTGGTGGTAGTAGTTTTAGGGTTTAGGGTAGTGCAGTGGTGTTTGTGTAGTATGGGGGTAGTGTTTTAGGGTTTAGGGTAGTACAGTGGTGTTTGGGTAGTGTAGGGGGTCGTCCTGGGGGTAGTGTTTTAGGGTTTGGTGTAGTGCAGTTGTGTTTGGGTAGTGTAGGGTGTCGTGCTGGTGGTAGTGTTTTAGGGTTTAGGGTAGTGCAGTAGTGTTTGTGTAGTGTAGGGGTCATGCTGGGGGTAGTGTTTTAGATTTTCGGGTAGTACAGTGGTGTTTTTGTAGTGTAGGGGGCCGTGTTGAAGGGTTTAGGGTAGTGCAGTGGTGTTTGGGTAGTATAGGGGTAGTGCTGGGGGTAGTGTTTTATGGTTTAGGGTAGTGCAGTGGTTTTTGTGTAGTGTAGGGGGTCGTGCTGGTGGTAGTAGTTTTAGGGTTTAGGGTAGTGCAGTGGTGTTTGTGTAGTATGGGGGTAGTGTTTTTGGGTTTAGGGTAGTACAGTGGTGTTTGGGTAGTGTAGGGGGTCATCCTGGGGGTAGTGTTTTAGGGTTTGGTGTAGTGCAGTGGTGTATGTGAAGTGTAGGGGGTCGTGTTTTAGGGTTTAGGGTAGCGCAGTGGTGTTTGGGTAGTGTAGGGGGTAGTGCTGGGGATAGTGTTTTAGGGTTTAGGGTAGCGCAGTGGTGTTTGGTTAGTGTAGGGGATCATGCTAGGGGTAGTGTTTTAGGGTTTAGGGTAGCGCAGTGGTGTTTGGGTAGCGTAGGTGGTGGTACGGGGGTAGATTTAGGGTTTAGGGTAGCGCAGTGGTGTTTGGGTCACATAGGGAGTCTTTCTGAGGGTAGTGTTTTAGGGTTAAGGGTAGCGCATTGGTGTTTGGGTAGCGTAGGGGGTCATGCTGGGGGCAGTGTTTTAGGGTTTAGGGTAGCACAGTGGTGTTTGGGTAGCGTAGGGGGTCATACTGAGGGTATTGTTTTATTTTTTAGCGTAGTGCAGTGGTGTTTGGGTAGTGTAGGGGATAGTGTTTTAAGGTATATGGTAGTGCAGTCATGTTTGTGTAGTGTAGGTGGTCATGCTGGGGTAGTGTGTTAGATTTTAGGGTAGTACAGTGGTGTTTTTGTAGTGTAGGGGGTAGTGTTTTAGGGTTTAGGGTAGTGCAGTGTTGTTTGTGTAGTGTAGGGGGTCATGTTGGGGGTAGTGTTTTATTTTTTAGCGTAGTGCAGTGGTGTTTGAGTAGTGTAGGGGATAGTGTTTTAGGGTTTAGGGTAGTGCAGTCGTGTTTGTGTAGTGTAGGGGGTCATGCTGGGGGTAGTGTTTTAGATTGTAGGGTAGTACAGTGGTGTTTTTGTAGTGTAGGGGGTCGTTTTAAGGGTTTAGGGTAGTGCAGTGGTGTTAGGGTAGTGTAGGGGGTCGTGCTGGTGGTGGTATTTTTAGGATTTAGGTTAGTGCAGTGGTGTTTGTGTAGTATAGGGGGTAGTGTTTTAGGGTTTTGTGTAGTGCGGTGGTGTTTGTGTAGTGTAGGGGGTCGTGCTGGGGGTAGTGATTTAGGGTTTGGTGAAGTGCACTGGTGTATGTGTAGTGTAGGGGGTCGTGTTTTAGGGTTTAGGGTAGCGCAGTGGTGTTTAGGTAGTGTAGGGGTTCATACTGAGGGTAGTGTTTTAGGGTTTAGCGTAGTGCAGTGGTGTTTGGGTAGTGTAGGGGGTAGTGTTTTAGGGTTTAGGGTAGTGCAGTGCTGTTTGTGTAGTATAGGGGGTCGTGCTGGTGGTAGTAGTTTTAGGGTTTAGGGTAGTGCAGTGGTGTTTGTGTAGTATGGGGGTAGTGTTTTAGGGTTTAGGGTAGTACAGTGGTGTTTGGGTAGTGTAGGGGGTCGTCCTGGGGGTAGTGTTTTAGGGTTTGGTGTAGTGCAGTTGTGTTTGGGTAGTGTAGGGTGTCGTGCTGGTGGTAGTGTTTTAGGGTTTAGGGTAGTGCAGTAGTGTTTGTGTAGTGTAGGGGTCATGCTGGGGGTAGTGTTTTAGATTTTCGGGTAGTACAGTGGTGTTTTTGTAGTGTAGGGGGCCGTGTTGAAGGGTTTAGGGTAGTGCAGTGGTGTTTGGGTAGTATAGGGGTAGTGCTGGGGGTAGTGTTTTATGGTTTAGGGTAGTGCAGTGGTTTTTGTGTAGTGTAGGGGGTCGTGCTGGTGGTAGTAGTTTTAGGGTTTAGGGTAGTGCAGTGGTGTTTGTGTAGTATGGGGGTAGTGTTTTTGGGTTTAGGGTAGTACAGTGGTGTTTGGGTAGTGTAGGGGGTCATCCTGGGGGTAGTGTTTTAGGGTTTGGTGTAGTGCAGTGGTGTATGTGAAGTGTAGGGGGTCGTGTTTTAGGGTTTAGGGTAGCGCAGTGGTGTTTGGGTAGTGTAGGGGGTAGTGCTGGGGATAGTGTTTTAGGGTTTAGGGTAGCGCAGTGGTGTTTGGTTAGTGTAGGGGATCATGCTAGGGGTAGTGTTTTAGGGTTTAGGGTAGCGCAGTGGTGTTTGGGTAGCGTAGGTGGTGGTACGGGGGTAGATTTAGGGTTTAGGGTAGCGCAGTGGTGTTTGGGTCACATAGGGAGTCTTTCTGAGGGTAGTGTTTTAGGGTTAAGGGTAGCGCATTGGTGTTTGGGTAGCGTAGGGGGTCATGCTGGGGGCAGTGTTTTAGGGTTTAGGGTAGCACAGTGGTGTTTGGGTAGCGTAGGGGGTCATACTGAGGGTATTGTTTTATTTTTTAGCGTAGTGCAGTGGTGTTTGGGTAGTGTAGGGGATAGTGTTTTAGGGTATATGGTAGTGCAGTCATGTTTGTGTAGTGTAGGTGGTCATGCTGGGGTAGTGTGTTAGATTTTAGGGTAGTACAGTGGTGTTTTTGTAGTGTAGGGGGTAGTGTTTTAGGGTTTAGGGTAGTGCAGTGTTGTTTGTGTAGTGTAGGGGGTCATGTTGGGGGTAGTGTTTTATTTTTTAGCGTAGTGCAGTGGTGTTTGAGTAGTGTAGGGGATAGTGTTTTAGGGTTTAGGGTAGTGCAGTCGTGTTTGTGTAGTGTAGGGGGTCATGCTGGGGGTAGTGTTTTAGATTGTAGGGTAGTACAGTGGTGTTTTTGTAGTGTAGGGGGTCGTTTTAAGGGTTTAGGGTAGTGCAGTGGTGTTAGGGTAGTGTAGGGGGTCGTGCTGGTGGTGGTATTTTTAGGATTTAGGTTAGTGCAGTGGTGTTTGTGTAGTATAGGGGGTAGTGTTTTAGGGTTTTGTGTAGTGCGGTGGTGTTTGTGTAGTGTAGGGGGTCGTGCTGGGGGTAGTGATTTAGGGTTTGGTGAAGTGCACTGGTGTATGTGTAGTGTAGGGGGTCGTGTTTTAGGGTTTAGGGTAGCGCAGTGGTGTTTAGGTAGTGTAGGGGTTAGTGTTTTAGGGTTTAGGGTAGCGCAGTGGTGTTTGTGTAGTGTATGGGGTCATACTGGGGGTAGGTTTTTTTAGATTTTAGGGTAGTGCAGTGCTGTTTGTGTAGTGTAGGGGGTAGTGTTTATGGTTTAGGGTAGTGCAGTGGTGTTTGTGTAGTGTAGGGGGTCATGCTGGGTGTCGTTTTTAGATTTTAGGGTAGTGCAGTGGTGTTTCTGTAGTGTAGGAGGTTGTGTTTTAGGGTTTAGGGCAGAGCAGTTTTGTTAGGGTAGGGTAGTGTAGGGGGTCGTGTTTTAGGGTTGTGCAGTGGTGTTTGGTTAGTGTAGGGGGTCGTGCTGGGGGTAGTGTTTTAGGGTTTGGTGTAGTGCAGTGGTGTTTGTGTAGTGTAGGGGGTAGTGTTATAGGGTTTAGGGTAGCGCAGTGGTGTTTGTGTAGTGTTGGGTGTAGTGCTGGGGGTAGTGGTTTATGGTTTAGGGTAGCGCAGTGGTGTTTATGTAGTGTAGGGGGTCGTACTGGGCGTAGTGTTTTAGGGTATAGCGTAGTGCAGAGGTGTTTGGGTAGTGTAGGGGGTTGTGCTGGGGATAGATTTAGGGTAGTGCAGTGGTGTTTGTGTAGTGTATGGGGTCGTGCTGGGGGTAGTGCTTTAGGGTAGTGCAGTGGTGTTTGTGTAGTGTAGGGGGTTGTGTTTAGGGTTTAGGGTAGTGCAGTGGTGTTTGGTAGTGTAGGTGGTCATGCTGGGGGTAGATTTAAGGTTTAGGGTAGTGCAGTGGTGTTTGTGTAGTGTTGGGTGTAGTGCTGGGGGTAGTGCTTTAGGGTAGCGAAGTGGTGTTTGTGTAGTGTAGGGGGTCATGTTTTAGGGTTTAGGGTAGTGCAGTGGTGTTTGGGTAGTGTAAGGGGTCGCGTTTGAGGGTTGAGGGTAGTACAGTGGTGTTTGGGTAGTGTAAGGGGTCATGCTGGGGGTAGATTTAGGGTTTAGGGTAGTGCAGTGGTGTTCGGGTACTGTAGGGGTCATGCTGGGGGTAGTGTTTTAGTGTTTTGGCTAGCGCAGTGGTGTTTGGGTAGTGTAGGCGGTCGTGCTGTGGGTAGTGTTTTAGGGTTTAGGGTAGCGCAGTGGTGTTTGGGTAGTGTAGGGGGTCGTGCTGGCGGTTGTGTTTTAGGGTTAATGGTAGCGCAGTGGTGTTTGTGTAGTGTAGGGGGTCTTGCTGGGGTGGTGTTTTAGGGTTTAGGGTAGCGCAGCGGTGTTTGTTTAGTTTAGGGGGTCGTGCTGGGGGTAGTGTTTTAGGGTTTAGGGTAGTGCAGTGGTGTTTGGGTAGTGTAGGGGATAGTGTTTTAGGGTTTAGGGTAGTGCAGTCGTGTTTGTGTAGTGTAGGGGGTCATGCTGGGGGTAGTGTTTTAGATTTTAGGGTAGTACAGTGGTGTTTTTGTAGTGTAGGGGGTCGTGTTTAAGGGTTTAGGGTAGTGCAGTGGTGTTTGGGTAGTGTAGGGGGTCGTGCTGGTGGTAGTGATTTAGGGTTTGGTGAAGTGCAGTGGTGTATGTGTAGTGTAGGGGGTCGTGTTTTAGGGTTTAGGGTAGCGCAGAGGTGTTTGGGTAGTGTAGGGGGTAGTGTTTTAGGGTTTAGGGTAGCGCAGTGGTGTTTTTGTAATGTTAGGGGTAGTGCTGCGGGAAGTGTTTTAGGGTTTAGGGTAGCGCAGTGGTGTTTGTGTAGTGTATGGGGTCATACTGGGGGTAGTTTTTTTAGCTTTTAGGGTAGTGCTGTGCTGTTTGTGTAGTGTAGGGGTAGTGTTTATGGTTTAGGGTAGTGCAGTGGTGTTTGTGTAGTGTAGGGGGTCATGCTGGGGGTCGTTTTTTAGATTTTAGGGTAGTGCAGTGGTGTTTTTGTAGTGTAGGAGGTCGTGTTTTAGGGTTTAGGGTAGAGCAGTTTTGTTAGGGTAGTGTAGGGGGTCGTGTTTTAGGGTTGTGCAGTGGTGTTTGGGTAGTGGAGGGGGTCGTGCTGGGGGTAGTGTTTTAGGGTTTGGTGTAGTGCAGTGGTGTTTGTGTAGTGTAGGGGTAGTGTTATAGGGTTTAGGGTAGCACAGTGGTGTTTGTGTAGTGTTGGGTGTAGTGCTGGGGGTAGTGGTTTAGGGTTTAGGGTAGCGCAGTGGTGTTTATGTAGTGTAGGGGGTCGTACTGGGGGTAGTGTTTTAGGGTATAGCGTAGTGCAGTGGTGTTTGGGTAGTGTAGGGGGTTGTGCTGGGGATAGATTTAGGGTAGTGCAGTGGTGTTTGTGTAGTGTATGGGGTCGTGCTGGGGGTAGTGTTTTAGGGTTTAGGGTAGTGCAGTGGTGTTTTTGTAGTGTAGGGGTTTGTGTTTAGGGTTTAGGGTAGTGCAGTGGTGTTTGGTAGTGTAGGTGGTCATGCTGGGGGTAGATTTAAGGTTTAGGGTACTGCAGTGGTGTTTGTGTAGTGTTGGGTGTAGTGCTGGGGGTAGTGCTTTAGGGTTTAGGGTAGCGTAGTGGTGTTTGTGTAGTATAGGGGGTCGTGTTTTAGGGTTTAGGGTAGTGCAGTGGTGTTAGGGTAGTGTAAGGGGTCGCGTTTTAGGGTTGAGGGTAGTACAGTGGTGTTTGGGTAGTGTAAGGGGTCATGCTGTGGGTAGTGTTTTAGTGTTTAGGGTAGCGCAGTGGTGTTTGGGTAGTGTAGGCGGTCGTGCTGTGGGTAGTGTTTTAGGGTTTAGGGTAGCGCAGTGGTGTTTGGGTAGTGTAGGGGGTCGTGCTGGCGGTTGTGTTTTAGGGTTAATGGTAGCGCAGTGGTGTTTGTGTAGTGTAGGGGGTCTTGCTGGGGGAGTGTTTTAGGGTTTAGGGTAGCGCAGCGGTGTTTGTTTAGTTTAGGGGGTCGTGCTGGGGGTAGTGTTTTAGGGTTTAGGGTAGCGCAGTGGTGTTTGTGTAGTGTAGGGGGTCATGCTGGGGGTAGTGTTTTAGGGTTTAGGGTAGTACAGTGGTGTTTTTGTAGTGTAGGGGGTCGTGTTTAAGGGTTTAGGGTAGTGCAGTGGTGTTTGGGTAGTGTAGGGGATCGTGCTGGTGGTAGTATTTTTAGGGTTTAGGGAAGTGCAGTGGTGTTTGTGTAGTATAGGGGGTAGTGTTTTAGGGTTTAGGGTAGTGCAGGGGTATTTGTGTAGTGTAGGGGGTCGTGCTGGGGAAGGTGTTTTAGGGTTTGATGTAGTGCAGTGGTGTATGTGTAGTGTAGGGGGTCGTGTTTTAGGGTTTAGGGTAGTGCAGTGGTGTTTGGGTAGTGTAGGGGGTAGTGCTGGTGGTAGTGTTTTAGGGTTTAGGGTAGTGCAGTGGTGTTTGTGTAATGTTGGGGGTAGTGCTGCCGGTAGTGTTTTAGGGTTTAGGGTAGCGCAGTGGTGTTTGTGTAGTGTATGGGGTCATGCTGGGGGTAGTTTTTTAGATTTTAGGGTAGTGCAGTGGTGTTTTTGAAGTGTAGGGGGTAGTGTTTTAGGATTTAGGGTAGCGCAGTGGTGTTTGTGTAGTGTAGGGGGTCATACTGGGGGTAGTGTTTTAGGGTTTAGGGTAGAGCAGTTATGTGAGGGTAGTGTAGGGGGTCGTGTTTTAGGGATTAGTGTCGTGCAGTGGTGTTTGGGTAGTGTAGGGGGTTGAGCTGGGGGTAGTGTTTTAGGGTTTGGTGTAGTGCAGTGGTGTTTGTGTAGTGTAGGGGGTAGTGTTTTAGGATTTAGGGTAGCGCAGTGGTGTTTGTGTGGTGTTGGGTGTAGTGCTGGGGGTAGTGGTTTATGGTTTAGGGTAGCGCAGTGGTGTTTATGTAGTGTACGGGGTCATACTGGGGGTAGTGTTTTAGGGTATAGCGTAGTGCAGTGGGATTGGGTAGTGTAGGGGGTCGTGCTGGGGATAGATTTAGGGTAGTGCAGTGGTGTTTGTGTAGTTTATGGGGTCATGCTGGGGGTAGGGTTTTAGGGTTTAGTGTAGTGCAGTAGTGTTTGTGTAGTGTAGGGGTTCGTGCTGGGATAGTGTTTTAGGGTTTAGTGTAGTGCAGTGGTGTTTGTGTAGTGTAGGGGGTAGTGTTTTAGGTTTTAGGGTAGTGCAGTGGTGTTTTTGAAGTTTAGGGGGTCGTGTTTTAGGGATTAGGGTAGTGCAGTTGTGTTTGGGTAGTGTAGGGGGTCGTGTTTAAGGGTTTAGGGTAGTGCAGTTGTGTTTGGGTAGTGTAGGGTGTCGTGCTGGTGGTAGTGTTTTAGGGTTTAGGGTAGTGCAGTGGTGTTTGTGTAGTGTAGGGGTCATGCTGGGGGTAGTGTTTTAGATTTTAGGGTAGTACAGTGGTGTTTTTGTAGTGTAGGGGGCCGTGTTGAGGGGTTTAGGGTAGTGCAGTGGTTTTTGTGTAGTGTAGGGGTTCATACTGAGGGTAGTGTTTTAGGGTTTAGCGTAGTGCAGTGGTGTTTGGGTAGTGTAGGGGGTAGTGTTTTAGGGTTTAGGGTAGTGCAGTGCTGTTTGTGTAGTATAGGGGGTCGTGCTGGTGGTAGTAGTTTTAGGGTTTAGGGTAGTGCAGTGGTGTTTGTGTAGTATGGGGGTAGTGTTTTAGGGTTTAGGGTAGTACAGTGGTGTTTGGGTAGTGTAGGGGGTCGTCCTGGGGGTAGTGTTTTAGGGTTTGGTGTAGTGCAGTTGTGTTTGGGTAGTGTAGGGTGTCGTGCTGGTGGTAGTGTTGTAGGGTTTAGGGTAGTGCAGTAGTGTTTGTGTAGTGTAGGGGTCATGCTGGGGGTAGTGTTTTAGATTTTAGGGTAGTTCAGTGGTGTTTTTGTAGTGTAGGGGGCCGTGTTGAGGGGTTTAGGGTAGTGCAGTGGTGTTTGGGTAGTATAGGGGTAGTGCTGGGGGTAGTGTTTTATGGTTTAGGGTAGCGCAGTGGTTTTTGTGTAGTGTAGGGGTTCATACTGAGGGTAGTGTTTTAGGGTTTAGCGTAGTGCAGTGGTGTTTGGGTAGTGTTTTAGGGTTTAGGGTAGTGCAGTGCTGTTTGTGTAGTGTAGGGGGTCATGCTGGTGGTAGTAGTTTTAGGGTTTAGGGTAGTGCAGTGGTGTTTGTGTAGTATGGGGGTAGTGTGTTTGGGTTTAGGGTAGTACAGTGGTGTTTGGGTAGTGTAGGGGGTCATCCTGGGGGTAGTGTTTTAGGGTTTGGTGTAGTGCAGTGGTGTATGTGAAGTGTAGGGGGTCGTGTTTTAGGGTTTAGGGTAGCGCAGTGGTGTTTGGGTAGTGTAGGGGGTAGTGCTGGGGATAGTGTTTTAGGGTTTAGGGTAGCGCAGTGGTGTTTGGTTAGTGTAGGGGGTCATGCTATGGGTAGTGTTTTAGGGTTTAGGGTAGCGCAGTGGTGTTTGGGTAGCGTAGGTGGTGGTACGGGGGTAGATTTAGGGTTTAGGGTAGCGCAGTGGTGTTTGGGTCACATAGGGGGTCATTCTGAGGGTAGTGTTTTAGGGTTAAGGGTAGCGCATTGGTGTTTGGGTAGCGTAGGGGGTCGTGCTGGGGGCAGTGTTTTAGGGTTTGATGTAGCGCAGTGGTGTTTGGGTAGTGTAGGGGGTTGTGCTGGGGGTAGTGTTTTAGGGTTTGGTGTAGCGCAGTGGTGTTTGTGTAGTGTAGGGGGTAGTGTTTTAGGATTTAGGGTAGCGCAGTGGTGTTTGTGTGGTGTTGGGTGTAGTGCTGGGGGTAGTGGTTTATGGTTTAGGGTAGCGCAGTGGTGTTTATGTAGTGTAGGGGGTCATACTGGGGGTAGTGTTTTAGGGTATAGCGTAGTGCAGTGGGATTGGGTAGTGTAGGGGGTCGTGCTGGGGATAGATTTAGGGTAGTGCAGTGGTGTTTGTGTAGTTTATGGGGTCATGCTGGGGGTAGGGTTTTAGGGTTTAGTGTAGTGCAGTAGTGTTTGTGTAGTGTAGGGGTTCGTGCTGGGATAGTGTTTTAGGGTTTAGTGTAGTGCAGTGGTGTTTGTGTAGTGTAGGGGGTAGTGTTTTAGGTTTTAGGGTAGTGCAGTGGTGTTTTTGAAGTGTAGGGGGTCGTGTTTTAGGGATTAGGGTAGTGCAGTTGTGTTTGGGTAGTGTAGGGGGTCGTGTTTAAGGGTTTAGGGTAGTGCAGTTGTGTTTGGGTAGTGTAGGGTGTCGTGCTGGTGGTAGTGTTTTAGGGTTTAGGGTAGTGCAGTGGTGTTTGTGTAGTGTAGGGGTCATGCTGGGGGTAGTGTTTTAGATTTTAGGGTAGTACAGTGGTGTTTTTGTAGTGTAGGGGGCCGTGTTGAGGGGTTTAGGGTAGTGCAGTGGTTTTTGTGTAGTGTAGGGGTTCATACTGAGGGTAGTGTTTTAGGGTTTAGCGTAGTGCAGTGGTGTTTGGGTAGTGTAGGGGGTAGTGTTTTAGGGTTTAGGGTAGTGCAGTGCTGTTTGTGTAGTATAGGGGGTCGTGCTGGTGGTAGTAGTTTTAGGGTTTAGGGTAGTGCAGTGGTGTTTGTGTAGTATGGGGGTAGTGTTTTAGGGTTTAGGGTAGTACAGTGGTGTTTGGGTAGTGTAGGGGGTCGTCCTGGGGGTAGTGTTTTAGGGTTTGGTGTAGTGCAGTTGTGTTTGGGTAGTGTAGGGTGTCGTGCTGGTGGTAGTGTTGTAGGGTTTAGGGTAGTGCAGTAGTGTTTGTGTAGTGTAGGGGTCATGCTGGGGGTAGTGTTTTATATTTTAGGGTAGTTCAGTGGTGTTTTTGTAGTGTAGGGGGCCGTGTTGAGGGGTTTAGGGTAGTGCAGTGGTGTTTGGGTAGTATAGGGGTAGTGCTGGGGGTAGTGTTTTATGGTTTAGGGTAGCGCAGTGGTTTTTGTGTAGTGTAGGGGTTCATACTGAGGGTAGTGTTTTAGGGTTTAGCGTAGTGCAGTGGTGTTTGGGTAGTGTTTTAGGGTTTAGGGTAGTGCAGTGCTGTTTGTGTAGTGTAGGGGGTCATGCTGGTGGTAGTAGTTTTAGGGTTTAGGGTAGTGCAGTGGTGTTTGTGTAGTATGGGGGTAGTGTGTTTGGGTTTAGGGTAGTACAGTGGTGTTTGGGTAGTGTAGGGGGTCATCCTGGGGGTAGTGTTTTAGGGTTTGGTGTAGTGCAGTGGTGTATGTGAAGTGTAGGGGGTCGTGTTTTAGGGTTTAGGGTAGCGCAGTGGTGTTTGGGTAGTGTAGGGGGTAGTGCTGGGGATAGTGTTTTAGGGTTTAGGGTAGCGCAGTGGTGTTTGGTTAGTGTAGGGGGTCATGCTATGGGTAGTGTTTTAGGGTTTAGGGTAGCGCAGTGGTGTTTGGGTAGCGTAGGTGGTGGTACGGGGGTAGATTTAGGGTTTAGGGTAGCGCAGTGGTGTTTGGGTCACATAGGGGGTCATTCTGAGGGTAGTGTTTTAGGGTTAAGGGTAGCGCATTGGTGTTTGGGTAGCGTAGGGGGTCGTGCTGGGGGCAGTGTTTTAGGGTTTGATGTAGTGCAGTGGTGTATGTGTAGTGTAGGGGGTCGTGTTTTAGGGTTTAGTGTCGTGCAGTGGTGTTTGGGTAGTGTAGGGGGTTGTGCTGGGGGTAGTGTTTTAGGGTTTGGTGTAGCGCAGTGGTGTTTGTGTAGTGTAGGGGGTAGTGTTTTAGGATTTAGGGTAGCGCAGTGGTGTTTGTGTGGTGTTGGGTGTAGTGCTGGGGGTAGTGGTTTAGGGTTAGGGTAGCGCAGTGGTGTTTATGTAGTGTAGGGGGTCATACTGGGGGTAGTGTTTTAGGGTATAGCATAGTGAAGTGGTGATTGGGTAGTGTAGGGGGTCGTGCTGGGGATAGATTTAGGGTAGTGCAGTGGTGTTTGTGTAGTTTCTGGGGTCATGCTGGGGGTAGGGTTTTAGGGTTTAGGGTAGGGCAGTAGTGTTTGTGTAGTGTAGGGGTTCGTGCTGGGATAGTGTTTTAGGGTTTAGTGTAGTGCAGTGGTGTTTGTGTAGTGTAGGGGGTAGTGTTTTAGGGTTTAGGGTTGTGCAGTGGTGTTTTTGAAGTGTAGGGGGTCGTGTTTTAGGGATTAGGGTAGTGCAGTTGTGTTTGGGTAGTGTAGGGGGTCGTGTTTAAGGGTTTAGGGTAGTGCAGTTGTGTTTGGGTAGTGTAGGGTGTCGTGCTGGTGGTAGTGTTTTAGGGTTTAGGGTAGTGCAGTGGTGTTTGTGTAGTGTAGGGGTCATGCTGGGGGTAGTGTTTTAGATTTTAGGGTAGTACAGTGGTGTTTTTGTAGTGTAGGGGGCCGTGTTTAGGGGTTTAGGGTAGTGCAGTGGTGTTTGGGTAGTGTAGGGGTAGTGCTGGGGGTAGTGTTTTAGGGTTTAGGGTAGCGCAGTGGTTTTTGTGTAGTGTAGGGGTTCATACTGAGGGTAGTGTTTTAGGGTTTAGCGTAGCGCAGTGGTGTTTGGGTAGTGTAGGGGGTAGTGTTTTAGGGTTTAGGGTAGTGCAGTGCTGTTTGTGTAGTATAGGGTTCGTGCTGGTGGTAGTAGTTTTAGGGTTTAGGGTAGTGCAGTGGTGTTTGTGTAGGATGGGGGTAGTGTTTTAGGGTTTAGGGTAGTACAGTGGTGTCTGGGTAGTGTAGGGGGTCGTCCTGGGGTAGTGTATTAGGGTTTGGTGTAGTGCAGTTGTGTTTGGGTAGTGTAGGGTGTCGTGCTGGTGGTAGTGTTTAGGGTTTAGGGTAGTGCAGTGGTGTTTGTGTAGTGTAGGGGTCATGCTGGGGGTTGTGTTTTAGATTTTAGGGTAGTACAGTGGTGTTTTTGTAGTGTAGGGGGCCGTGTTTAGGGGTTTAGGGTAGTGCAGTGGTGTTTGGGTAGTGTAGGGGTAGTGCTGGGGGTAGTGTTTTAGGGTTTAGGGTAGCGCAGTGGTTTTTGTGTAGTGTAGGGGTTCATACTGAGGGTAGTGTTTTAGGGTTTAGTGTAGTGCAGTAATGTTTGGGTAGTGTAGGGGTAGTGTTTTAGGGTTTAGGGTTGTGCAGTGCTGTTTGTGTAGTGTAGGGGGTCGTGCTGGTGGTAGTAGTTTTAGGGTTTAGGGTAGTGCAGTGGTGTTTGTGTAGTATGGGGGTAGTGTTTTAGGGTTTAGGGTAGTACAGTGGTGTTTGGGTAGTGTAGGGGGTCGTCCTGGGGGTAGTGTTTTAGGGTTTGGTGTAGTGCAGTGGTGTATGTGAAGTGTAGGGGGTCATGTTTTAGGGTTTAGGGTAGCGCAGTGGTGTTTGTGTAGTGTAGGGGGTCATGCTGGGGGTAGTGTTTTAGGGTTTAGGGTAGTACAGTGGTGTTTTTGTAGTGTAGGGGGTCGTGTTTAAGGGTTTAGGGTAGTGCAGTGGTGTTTGGGTAGTGTAGGGGATCGTGCTGGTGGTAGTATTTTTAGGGTTTAGGGAAGTGCAGTGGTGTTTGTGTAGTATAGGGGGTAGTGTTTTAGGGTTTAGGGTAGTGCAGGGGTATTTGTGTAGTGTAGGGGGTCGTGCTGGGGAAGGTGTTTTAGGGTTTGATGTAGTACAGTGGTGTATGTGTAGTGTAGGGGGTCGTGTTTTAGGGTTTAGGGTAGTGCAGTGGTGTTTGGGTAGTGTAGGGGGTAGTGCTGGTGGTAGTGTTTTAGGGTTTAGGGTAGTGCAGTGGTGTTTGTGTAATGTTGGGGGTAGTGCTGCCGGTAGTGTTTTAGGGTTTAGGGTAGCGCAGTGGTGTTTGTGTAGTGTATGGGGTCATGCTGGGGGTAGTTTTTTAGATTTTAGGGTAGTGCAGTGGTATTTTTGAAGTGTAGGGGGTAGTGTTTTAGGATTTAGGGTAGCGCAGTGGTGTTTGTGTAGTGTAGGGGGTCATACTGGGGGTAGTGTTTTAGGGTTTAGGGTAGAGCAGTTGTGTGAGGGTAGTGTAGGGGGTCGTGTTTTAGGGATTAGTATCGTGCAGTGGTGTTTGGGTAGTGTAGGGGGTTGTGCTGGGGGTAGTGTTTTAGGGTTTGGTGTAGTGCAGTGGTGTTTGTGTAGTGTAGGGGGTAGTGTTTTAGGATTTAGGGTAGCGCAGTGGTGTTTGTGTGGTGTTGGGTGTAGTGCTGGGGGTAGTGGTTTATGGTTTAGGGTAGCGCAGTGGTGTTTATGTAGTGTAGGGGGTCATACTGGGGGTAGTGTTTTAGGGTATAGCGTAGTGCAGTGGGATTGGGTAGTGTAGGGGGTCGTGCTGGGGATAGATTTATGGTAGTGCAGTGGTGTTTGTGTAGTTTATGGGGTCATGCTGGGGGTAGGGTTTTAGGGTTTAGTGTAATGCAGTAGTGTTTGTGTAGTGTAGGGGTTCGTGCTGGGATAGTGTTTTAGGGTTTAGTGTAGTGCAGTGGTGTTTGTGTAGTGTAGGGGGTAGTGTTTTAGGGTTTAGGGTAGTGCAGTGGTGTTTTTGAAGTGTAGGGGGTCGTGTTTTAGGGATTAGGGTAGTGCAGTTGTGTTTGGGTAGTGTAGGGGGTCGTGTTTAAGGGTTTAGGGTAGTGCAGTTGTGTTTGGGTAGTGTAGGGTGTCGTGCTGGTGGTAGTGTTTTAGGGTTTAGGGTAGTGCAGTGGTGTTTGTGTAGTGTAGGGGTCATGCTGGGGGTAGTGTTTTAGATTTTAGGGTAGTACAGTGGTGTTTTTGTAGTGTAGGGCGCCGTGTTTAGGGGTTTAGGGTAGTGCAGTGGTGTTTGGGTAGTGTAGGGGTAGTGCTGGGGGTAGTGTTTTAGGGTTTAGGGTAGCGCAGTGGTTTTTGTGTAGTGTAGGGGTTCATACTGAGGGTAGTGTTTTAGGGTTTAGCGTAGTGCAGTGGTGTTTGGGTAGTGTAGGGGGTAGTGTTTTAGGGTTTAGGGTAGTGCAGTGCTGTTTGTGTAGTATAGGGGGTCGTGCTGGTGGTAGTAGTTTTAGGGTTTAGGGTAGTGCAGTGGTGTTTGTGTAGTATGGGGGTAGTGTTTTAGGGTTTAGGGTAGTACAGTGGTGTTTGGGTAGTGTAGGGGGTCGTCCTGGGGGTAGTGTTTTAGGGTTTGGTGTAGTGCAGTTGTGTTTGGGTAGTGTAGGGTGTCGTGCTGGTGGTAGTGTTGTAGGGTTTAGGGTAGTGCAGTAGTGTTTGTGTAGTGTGGGGGTCATGCTGGGGGTAGTGTTTTAGATTTTAGGGTAGTACAGTGGTGTTTTTGTAGTGTAGGGGGCCGTGTTGAGGGGTTTAGGGTAGTGCAGTGGTGTTTGGGTAGTATAGGGGTAGTGCTGGGGGTAGTGTTTTATGGTTTAGGGTAGCGCAGTGGTTTTTGTGTAGTGTAGGGGTTCATACTGAGGGTAGTGTTTTAGGGTTTAGCGTAGTGCAGTGGTGTTTGGGTAGTGTAGGGGGTAGTGTTTTAGGGTTTAGGGTAGTGCAGTGCTGTTTGTGTAGTGTAGGGGGTCATGCTGGTGGTAGTAGTTTTAGGGTTTAGGATAGTGCAGTGGTGTTTGTGTAGTATGGGGGTTGTGTGTTTGGGTTTAGGGTAGTACAGTGGTGTTTGGGTAGTGTAGGGGGTCATCCTGGGGGTAGTGTTTTAGGGTTTGGTGTAGTGCAGTGGTGTATGTGAAGTGTAGGGGGTCGTGTTTTAGGGTTTAGGGTAGCGCAGTGGTGTTTGGGTAGTGTAGGGGGTAGTGCTGGGGATAGTGTTTTAGGGTTTAGGGTAGCGCAGTGGTGTTTGGTTAGTGTAGGGGGTCATGCTATGGGTAGTGTTTTAGGGTTTAGGGTAGCGCAGTGGTGTTTGGGTAGCGTAGGTGGTGGTACGGGGGTAGATTTAGGGTTTAGGGTAGCGCAGTGGTGTTTGGGTCACATAGGGGGTCATTCTGAGGGTAGTGTTTTAGGGTTAAGGGTAGCGCATTGGTGTTTGGGTAGCGTAGGGGGTCGTGCTGGGGGCAGTGTTTTAGGGTTTAGGGTAGCACAGTGGTGTTTGGGTAGCATAGGGGGACATACTGAGGGTATTGTTTTATTTTTTAGCGTAGTGCAGTGGTGTTTGGGTAGTGTAGGGGATAGTGTTTTAGGGTTTAGGGTAGTGCAGTCATGTTTGTGTAGTGTAGGTGGTCATGCTGGGGTAGTGTGTTAGATTTTAGGGTAGTACAGTGGTGTTTTTGTAGTGTAGGGGGTAGTGTTTTAGGGTTTAGGGTAGTGCAGTGTTGTGTGTGTAGTGTAGGGGGTCATGTTGGAGGTAGTGTTTTAGTTTTTTAGCGTAGTGCAGTGGTGTTTGAGTAGTGTAGGGGATAGTGTTTTAGGGTTTAGGGTAGTGCAGTCGTGTTTGTGTAGTGTAGGGGGTCATGCTGGGGGTAGTGTTTTAGATTTTAGGGTAGTAAAGTGGTGTTTTTGTAGTGTAGGGGGTCGTTTTAAGGGTTTAGGGTAGTGCAGTGGTGTTAGGGTAGTGTAGGGGGTCGTGCTGGTGGTGGTATTTTTAGGGTTTAGGGTAGTGCAGTGGTGTTTGTGTAGTATAGGGGGTAGTGTTTTAGGGTTTCGTGTAGTGCGGTGGTGTTTGTGTAATGTAGTGGGTCGTGCTGGGGGTAGTGATTTAGGGTTTGGTGAAGTGCAGTGGTGTATGTGTAGTGTAGGGGGTCGTGTTTTAGGGTTTAGGGTAGCGCAGTGGTGTTTGGGTAGTGTAGGGGGTAGTGTTTTAGGGTTTAGGGTAGCGCAGTGGTGTTTGTGTAATCTTGGGGGTAGTGCTGCGGGTAGTGTTTTAGGGTTTAGGGTAGCGCAGTGGTGTTTGTGTAGTGTATGGGGTCATACTGGGGGTAGTTTTTTTAGATTTTAGGGTAGTGCAGTGCTGTTTGCGTAGTGTAGGGGGTAGTGTTTATGGTTTAGGGTAGTGCAGTGGTGTTTGTGTAGTGTAAGGGGTCATGCTGGGGGTCGTTTTTAGATTTTAGGGTAGTGCAGTGGTGTTTTTGTAGTGTAGGAGGTCGTGTTTTAGGGTTTCGGGCAGAGCAGTTTTGTTAGGGTATTGTAGGGGGTCGTGTTTTAGGGTTGTGCAGTGGTGTTTGGTTAGTGTAGGGGGTCGTGCTGGGGGTAGTGTTTTAGGGTTTGGTGTAGTGCAGTGGTGTTTGTGTAGTGTAGGGGGTAGTGTTATAGGGTTTAGGGTAGCGCAGTGGTGTTTGTGTAGTGTTGGGTGTAGTGCTGGGGGTAGTGGTTTAGGGTTTAGGGTAGCGCAGTGGTGTTTATGTAGTGTAGGGGGTCGTACTGGGCGTAGTGTTTTAGGGTATAGCGTAGTGCAGTGGTGTTTGGGTAGTGTAGGGGGTTGTGCTGGGGATAGATTTAGGGTAGTGCAGTGGTGTTTGTGTAGTGTATGGGGTCGTGCTGGGGGTAGTGTGTTAGGGTTTAGGGTAGTGCAGTGGTGTTTGTGTAGTGTAGGGGGTTGTGTTTAAGGTTTAGGGTAGTGCAGTGGTGTTTGGTAGTGTAGGTGGTCATGCTGGGGGTAGATTTAAGGTTTAGGGTAGTGCAGTGGTGTTTGTGTAGTGTTGGGTGTAGTGCTGGGGGTAGTGCTTTAGGGTTTAGGGTAGCGTAGTGGGGTTTGTGTAGTGTAGGGGGTCGTGTTTTAGGGTTTAGGGTAGTGCAGTGGTGTTTGGGTAGTGTAAGGGGTCGCGTTTTAGGGTTGAGGGTAGTACAGTGGTGTTTGGGTAGTGTAAGGGGTCATGCTGGGGGTAGATTTAGGGTTTAGGGTAGTGCAGTGGTGTTCGGGTACTGTAGGGGTCATGCTGGGGGTAGTGTTTTAGTGTTTTGGGTAGCGCAGTGGTGTTTGGGTAGTGTAGGCGGTCGTGCTGTGGGTAGTGTTTTAGGGTTTAGGGTAGCGCAGTGGTGTTTGGGTTGGGTAGGGGGTCGTGCTGGCGGTTGTGTTTTAGGGTTAATGGTAGCACAGTGGTGTTTGTGTAGTGTAGGGGGTCTTGCTGGGGAGTGTTTTAGGGTTTAGGGTAGCGCAGCGGTGTTTGTTTAGTTTAGGGGGTCGTGCTGGGGGTAGTGTTTTAGGGTTTAGGGTAGCGCAGTGGTGTTTGGGTAGTGTAGGGGGTCGTGCTGGCGGTTGTGTTTTAGGGTTAATGGTAGCGCAGTGGTTTTTGTGTAGTGTAGGGGGTCTTGCTGGGGGAGTGTTTTAGGGTTAAGGGTAGCGCAGCGGTGTTTGTTTAGTTTAGGGGGTCGTGCTGGGGGTAGTGTTTTAGGGTTTAGGGTAGTGCAGTCGTGTTTGTGTAGTGTAGGGGGTCATGCTGGGGGTAGTGTTTTAGATTTTAGGGTAGTACAGTGGTGTTTTTGTAGTGTAGGGGGTCGTGTTTAAGGGTTTAGGGTAATGCAGTGGTGTTTGGGTAGTGTAGGGGGTCGTGTTGGTGGTGGTATTTTTAGGGTTTAGGGTAGTGCAGTGGTGTTTGTGTAGTATAGGGGGTAGTGTTTTAGGGTTTCGTGTAGTGCGGTGGTGTTTGTGTAGTGTAGGGGGTCGTGCTGGGGGTAGTGATTTAGGGTTTGGTGAAGTGCAGTGGTGTATGTGTAGTGTAGGGGGTTGTGTTTAAGGTTTAGGGTAGTGCAGTGGTGTTTGGTAGTGTAGGTGGTCATGCTGGGGGTAGATTTAAGGTTTAGGGTAGTGCAGTGGTGTTTGTGTAGTGTTGGGTGTAGTGCTGGGGGTAGTGCTTTAGGGTTTAGGGTAGCGCAGTGGTGTTTATGTAGTGTAGGGGGTCGTACTGGGGGTAGTGTTTTAGGGTATAGCGTAGTGCAGTGGTGTTTGGGTAGTGTAGGGGGTTGTGCTGGGGATAGATTTAGGGTAGTGCAGTGGTGTTTGTGTAGTGTATGGGGTCATGCTGGGGGTAGTGTTTTAGGGTAGTGCAGTGGTGTTTGTGTAGTGTAGGGGTTTGTGTTTAGGGTTTAGGGTAGTGCAGTGGTGTTTGGTAGTGTAGGTGGTCATGCTGGGGGTAGATTTAAGGTTTAGGGTACTGCAGTGGTGTTTGTGTAGTGTTGGGTGTAGTGCTGGGGGTAGTGCTTTAGGGTTTAGGGTAGCGTAGTGGTGTTTGTGTAGTATAGGGGGTCGTGTTTTAGGGTTTAGGGTAGTGCAGTGGTGTTTGTGTAGTGTAGGGGGTCATGCTGGGGGTAGTTTTTTAGATTTTAGGGTAGTGCAGTGGTGTTTTTGTAGTGTAGGAGCTCGTGTTTTAGGGTTTAGGGTAGAGCAGTTGTGTGAGGGTAGTGTAGGGGGTCGTGTTTTAGGGTTTAGGGTCGTGCAGTGGTGTTTGGGTAGTGTAGGGGGTTGTGCTGGGGGTAGTGTTTTAGGGTTATGTGTAGTGCAGTGGTGTTTGTGTAGTGTAGGGGGTAGTGTGTTAGGATTTAGGGTAGCGCAGTGGTGTTTGTGTGTTGTTGGGTGTAGTGCTGGGGGTAGTGGTTTAGGGTTTAGGGTAGTGCAGTGGTGTTTATGTAGTGTAGGGGGTCCTACTGGGGGTAGTGTTTTAGGGTATAGCGTAGTGCAGTGGTGATTGGGTAGTGTAGGGGGTCGTGCTGGGGATAGATTTAGGGTAGTGCAGTGGTGTTTGTGTAGTGTATGGGGTCATGCTGGGGTTAGTGTTTTAGGGTTTAGGGTAGTGCAGTAGTGTTTGTGTAGTGTAGGGGTTCATGCTGGGATAGTGTTTTAATGTTTAGTGTAGTGCAGTGGTGTTTGTGTAGTGTAGGGGGTAGTGTTTTAGGGTTCAGGGTAGTGCAGTGGTGTTTTTGAAGTGCAGGGGGTCGTGTTTTAGGGTTTAGGGTAGTGCAGTTGTGTTTGGGTAGTGTAGGGTGTCGTGCTGGTGGTAGTGTTTTAGGGTTCAGGGTAGTGCAGTGGTGTTTGTGTAGTGTAGGGGTCATGCTGGGGGTAGTGTTTTAGATTTTAGGGTAGTACAGTGGTGTTTTTGTACTGTAGGGGGCCGTGTTTAGGGGTTTAGGGTAGTGCAGTGGTGTTTGGGTAGTGTAGGGGTAGTGCTGGGGGTAGTGTTTTAGGGTTTAGGGTAGCGCAGTGGTGTTTGTGTAGTGTTGGGGGTAGTACTGAGGGTAGTGTTTTAGGGTTTAGGCTAGCGCAGTGGTTTTTGTGTAGTGTAGGGGTTCATACTGAGGGTAGTGTTTTAGGGTTTAGCGTAGTGCAGTGGTGTTTGGGTAGTGTAGGGGGTAGTGTTTTAGGGTTTAGGGTAGTGCAGTGCTGTTTGTGTAGTGTAGGGGGTCGTGCTGGTGGTAGCAGTTTTAGGGTTTAGGGTAGCACAGTGGTATTTGGGTAGTGTAGGGGGTCATACTGAGGGTATTGTTTTATTTTGTAGCGTAGTGCAGTGGTGTTTGGGTAGTGTAGGGGATAGTGTTTTAGGGTTTAGGGTAGTGCAGCCGTGTTTGTGTAGTGTAGGGGGTCATGCTGGGGTAGTGTGTTAGATTTTAGGGTAGTACAGTGGTGTTTTTGTAGTGTAGGGTGCAGTGTTTTAGGGTTTAAGGTAGTGCAGTGGTGTTTGTGTAGTGTAGGGGATCGTGCTGGGTAGTGATTTAGGGTTTGGTGTAGTGCAGTGGTGTATGTGTAGTGTAGAGGGTCGTGTTTTAGGGTTTAGGGTAGCGCAGTGGTGTTTGGGTGGTGCTGGGGGTAGTGTTTTAGGGTTTAGGGTAGCGCAGTGGTGTTTGTGTAATGTTGGGGGTAGTGCTGTGGGTAGTGTTTTAGGGTTTAGGGTAGCGCAGTGGTATTTGTGTAGTGTATGGGGTCATACAGGGGGTAGTTTTTTTAGATTTTAGGGTAGTGCAGTGCTGTTTGTGTAGTATAGGGGGTAGTGTTTTAGGGTATAGGGTAGAGCAGTGGTGTTTGTGTAGTGTAGGGGGTCATGCTGAGGGTCGTTTTTTAGTTTTTAGGGCAGTGCAGTGGTGTTTTTGTAGTGTAGGAGGTCGTGTTTTAGGGTTTAGGGTAGAGCAGTTGAGTTAAGGTAGTGTAGGGGGTCGTGTTTTAGGGTTTAGGGTAGTGCAGTGGTGTTTGGGTAGTGTAGGGGGTCGTGCTGGGGGTAGTGTTTTAGGGTTTGGTGTAGTGCAGTGGTGTTTGTGTAGTGTAGGGGGTAGTGTTTTAGGGTTTAGGGTAGCGCAGTGGTGTTTGTGTAGTGTTGGATGTAGTGCTGGGGGTAGTGGTTTAGGGTTTAGGGTAGCGCAGTGGTGTCTATGTAATGTAGGGGGGTCGTACTGGGGGTAGTGTTTTAGGGTATAGCGTAGTGCAGTGGTGTTTGGGTAGTGTAGGGGGTCGTACTGGGGATAGATTTAGGGTAGTGCAGTGGTGTTTTTGCAGTGTACGGGGTCGTGCTGGGGGTAGTGTTTTGGGTTTGGGGTAGCTCAGTGGTGTTTGAGTAGTGTAGGGGGTCATACTGAGGGTAGTGTTTTAGGGTTTAGCGTAGTGTAGGGCGTCGTGCTGGGATAGTGTTTTAGGGTTTAGTGTAGTGCAGTGGTGTTTGTGTAGTGTAGAGGATAGTGTTTTAGGGTTTAGGATAGTGCAGTGGTGTTTTTAAAGTGTAGGGGTCGTGTTTTAGGGTTTAGGGTAGTGCAGTTGTGTTTGGGTAGTGTAGGGTGTCGTGCTGGTGGTAGTGTTTTAGGGTGTAGGGTAGTGCAGTGGTGTTTGTGTAGTGTAGGGGGTCATGCTGGGGGTAGTATTTTAGATTTTAGGGTAGTACAGTGGTGTTTTTGTAGTGTAGGGGGTCATGTTTAGGGGTTTAGGGTAGTGCAGTGGTGTTTGGGTAGTGTAGGGGTAGTGCTGGGGTAGTGCTTTAGGGTTTAGGGTAGCGCAGTGGTGTTTGTGTAGTGTTGAGGGTAGTACTGGGGGTAGTGTTTTAGGGTTTAGGGTAGTGCAGTGCTGTTTGTGTAGTATAGGGGGTCATTCTGGTGGTAGTATTTTTAGGGTTTAGGGCAGTGCAGTGGTGTTTGTGTAATATAGGGGGTAGTGTTTTAGGGTTTAGGGTAGTGCAGTGGTGTTTGGATAGCGTAGGGGGTCATGCTAGAGGTAGTGTTTTAGGGTTTAGGGTAGCGCAGTGGTGTTTGTTTAGCGTAGGTGGTGGTACGGGGGTAGATTTAGAGTTTAGGGTAACGCAGTGGTGTTTGGGTCACGTACGGGGTCGTGCTGGGGGTAGTGTTTTGGGTTTGGGGTAGCTCAGTGGTGTTTGAGTAGTGTAGGGGGTCATACTGAGGGTAGTGTTTTAGGGTTTAGCGTAGTGCAGTGGTGTTTGGCTAGTGTAGGGGATAGTGTTTTAGGGTTTAGGGTAGTGCAGTTGTGTTTGTGTAGTGTAGGGTGTCATGCTGGGGTTAGTGTTTTAGATTTTAGGGTAGTACAGTGGTGTTTTTGTAGTGTAGGGGGTCGTGTTTAAGGGTAGTGCAGTGGTGTTTGGGTAGTGTATAGGGTCGTGCTGGTGGTAGTATTTGTAGGGTTTAGGGTAGTGCAGTCGTGTTTGTGTAGTATAGGGGGTAGTGTTTTAGGTTTTAGGGTAGTGCAGTGGTGTTGGTGTAGTGTAGGGGGTCGTGCTGGGGGCAGTGTTTTAGGGTTTGGTGAAGTGCAGGGGTGTATGTGTAGTGTAGGGGGTCATGTTTTAGGGTTTAGGGTAGTGCAGTGCTGTTTGGGTAGTGTAGGGGGTAGTGCTGGGGGTAGTGTTTTAGGTTTTAGGGTAGCGCAGTGGTGTTTGTGTAATGTGAGGGGTAGTGCTGCCGGTAGTGTTTTAGGGTTTAGGGTAGCGCAGTGGTGTTTGTGTAGTGTATCGGGTCATACTGGGGGTAGTTTTTTAGGGTTTAGGGTAGTGCAGTGGTGTTTGTGTAGTATAGGGGGTAGTGTTTTAGGGTTTAGGGTAGTGCAGTGGTGTTTGGGTAGTGTAGGGGGTCGTGCTGGTGGTAGTATTTTTAGGGTTTAGGGTAGTGCAGTGGTGTTTGTGTAGAATAGGGGATAGTGTTTTAGGGTTTTAGGGTAGAGCAGTGGTGTTTATGTAGTGTAGGGGGTCGAACTGGGCGTAGTGTTTTAGGGTTTGGTGTAGTGCAGTGGTGTATGTGTAGTGTAGGGGGTCGTGTTTCAGTGTTTAGGGTAGAGCAGTTGTGTTAGGGTAGTGTAGGGGGTCGTGTTTTAGGGTTTAGGGTAGTGCAGTGGTTTTTGGGTAGTGTAGGGGGTCGTGCTGGGGGTAGTGTTTTAGGGTTTGGTGTAGTGCAGTGGTGTTTTTGTAGTGTAGGGGGTAGTGTTTTAGGGTTTAGGGTAGCGCAGTGGTGTTTGTGTTGTGTTGGGTGTAGTGCTGGGGGTAGTGGTTTAGGGTAGAGCAGTGGTGTTTGTGTAGTGTAGGGGGTCGTACTGGGCGTAGTGTTTTAGGGTTTAGTGTAGTGCAGTAGTGTTTGTGTAGTGTAGGGGTTCGTGCTGGGGTAGTGTTTTAGGGTTTAGTGTAGTGCAGTGGTGTTTGTGTAGTGTAGGGTGGAGTGTTTTAGGGTTTAGGGTAGTGCAGTGGAGTTTTTGTAGTGTAGGGGGTCGTGTTTTAGGGTTTAGGGTAGTGCAGTTGTGTTTGGGTAGTGTAGGGGGTCGTGTTTTAGGATTTAGGGTAGTGCAGTTGTGTTTGGGTAGTGTAGGGTGTCGTGCTGGTGGTAGTGTGGTAGGGTGTAGGGTAGTGCAGTGGTGTTTGTGTAGTGTAGGGGGTCATGCTGGGGGTAGTGTTTTAGATTTTAGGGATAGTACAGTGGTGTAGGGGGTTGTGTTTAGGGGTTTAGGGTAGTGCAGTGGTGTTTGGGTAGTGCAAGGGTAGTGCCGGGGGTAGTGTTTTAGGGTTTAGGGTAGTGCAGTGGTGTTTGTGTAGTGTTGGGGGTAGTACTGGGGGTAGTGTTTTAGGGTTTAGGGTAGCGCAGTGGTTTTTGTGTAGTGTAGGGGTTCATTCTGAGGGTAGTGTTTTAGGGTTTAGCGTAGTGCAGTGGTGTTTGGGTAGTGCAGGGGGTAGTGTTTTAGGGTTTAGGGCAGCGCAGTGCTGTTTGTGTAGTGTAGGGGGTCGTGCTGGTGGTAGTATTTTTAGGGTTTAGGGTAGTGCAGTGGTGTTTGTGTAGTATAGGGGGTAGTGTTTTAGGGTTTAGGGTAGTGCAGTGGTGTTTGGGTAGTGTATGGGGTCGTGCTGGGGGTAGTGTTTTAGGGTTTGGTGTAGTCCAGTGGTGTATGTGTAGTGTAGGGGGTCGTGTTTTAGGGTTTAGGGTAGCGCAGTGGTGTTTGGGTAGTGTAGGGGGTAGTGCTGGAGATAGTGTTTTAGGGTTTAGGGTAGCGCAGTGGTGTTTGGTTAGCGTAGGGGGTCATGCTAGGGTTAGTGTTTTAGGGTTTAGGGTAGCGCAGTGGTGCTTGAGTAGCGTAGGTGGTGGTGCGGGGGGTAGATTTAGGGTTTAGGGTAGCACAGTGGTGTTTGGATCGCGTAGGGGATAGTGTTTTAGGGTTTAGGGTAGTGCAGTCGTGTTTGTGTATTGTAGGGGGTCATGCTAGGGGTAGTGTTTTAGATTTTAGGGTAGTACAGTGGTGTTTTTGTATTGTAGGGGGTCGTGTTTAAGGATTTAGGGTAGTGCAGTGGTGTTTGGGTAGAGTAGGGGGTCATGCTGGTTGTAGTATTTTTAGGGTTTAGGGTAGTGCAGTGGTGTTTGTGTAGTATAGGGGGTAGTGTTTTAGGGTTTAGGGTAGTGCAGTGGTGTTTGTGTAGTGTAGTGGGTCGTGCAGGGGGTAGTATTTTAGGGTTTGGTGTAGTGCAGTGGTGTATATGTAGTGTAGGGGGTCATGCTGGGGCTAGTGTTTTAGATTTTAGAGTAGTACAGTGGTGTTTTTGTAGTGTAGGGTGTCGTGTTTAAGGGTTTAGGGTAGTGCAGTGGTGTTTGGGTAGTGTATGGGGTCGTGCTGGTGGTAGTGTTTTTAGGGTTTAGGGTAGTGCAGTGGTGTTTAGGTAGTGTAGGGGGTAGTGTTTTAGGGTTTAGGGTAGTGCAGTGCTGTTTGGGTAGTGTAGGGGGTCGTGCTGGTGGTAGTATTTTTAGGGTTTAGGGTAGTGCAGTGGTGTTTGTGTAGTATAGGGGGTAGTGTTTTAGGGTTTAGGGTAGTGCAGTGTTGTTTGGGTAGTGTAGGGGGTCGTGCTGGGGGTAGTGTTTTAGGGTTTGGTGTAGTGCAGTGGTGTATGTGTAGTGTAGGGGGTCGTGTTTTAGGGTTTAGGGTAGCGCAGTGGTGTTTGGGTAGTGTAGGGGGTCGTGCTGGGGGTTGTGTTTTAGGGTTAATAGTAGCGCAGTGGTGTTTCTGTAGTGTAGGCGTTGTGCTGGGGGAGTTTTTTAGGGTTTAGGGTAGCGCAGTGGTGTTTGTTTAGTAAAGGGGGTCGTGCTGTGGGTAGTGTTTTAGGGTTTAGGGTAGCACAGTGGTGTTTGTGTAGTGTAGGGGGTCATGCTGGAGGTAGTGTTTTAGGGTTTAGGGTAGCGCAGTGGTGTTTGTGTAGTGTAGGGGGTCTTGCTGGGGCTAGTGTTATAGGGTTTAGGGAAGCATAGTGGTGTTTGGGTAGCATAGGGGGTCCTGCTGGGGGTAGTGTTTTAGGGTTAAGGGTAGCACAGTGGTGTTTGGTTAGCGTACGGGGTCATACTAGGGGTAGGGTTTTAGGGTTTAGGGTAGTGCAGTGGTGTTTGGGTAGTGTAGGGGGTAATGCTGGGGGTAGTGTTTTAGATTTTAAGGTAGTACAGTGGTGTTTTTGTAGTGTATGGGGTCGTGTTTAGGGGTTTAGGGTAGTGCAGTGGTGTTTGGGGAGTGTAGGGGTAGTGCGGGAGGTAGTGTTTTAGGGTTTAGGGTACCGCAGTGGTGTTTGTGTAGTGTTGGGGGTAGTACTGGGGGTAGTGTTTTAGGGTTTAGGGTAGCGCAGTGGTTTTTGTGTAGTGTAGGGTTCATACTGAGGGTAGTTTTTAGGGTTTAGCATAATGCAGTGGTGTTTGGGTAGTGTAGGGGGTAGTGTTTTAGGGTTTAGGGTAGTGCAGTGCTGTTTGTGTAGTGTAGGGGGTCGTGCTGGTGGTAGTATTTTTAGGGTTTAGGGTAGTGCAGTGGTGTTTGTGTAGTATAGGGGGTAGTGTTTTAGTGTTTAGGGTGGTGCAGTGGTGTTTGGGTAGTGTAGGGGGTCGTGCTGGGGGTAGTGTTTTAGGGTTTGGTGTAGTGCAGTGGTGTATGTGTAGTGTAGGGGGGTCGTGTTTTAGGGTTTAGGGTCGCGCAGTGGTGTTTGGGTAGTGTAGGGGGTAGTGCTGGGGATAGTGTTTTAGGGTTTAGGGTAGCGCAGTGGTGTTTGGTTAGCGTAGGGGGTCATGCTAGGGGTAGCATTTTAGGGTTTAGGATTGCGCAGTGGTGTTTGGGTAGTATAGGTAGTGGTGCGGGGGTAGATTTAGGGTTTAGGGAGGCGCAGTGGTGTTTCGATCGCGTAGGGGGTCGTGCTGGGGGTAGTGTTTTAGGGTTAAGGGTAGTGCATTGGTGTTTGGGTAGCATAGGGGGTCGTGCTGGGGTAGTGTTTTAGGGTTTAGGGTAACTCAGTGGTGTTTGGGTAGTGTAGTGGGTAGTGCTGGGGGTAGTGTTTTAGGGTTTAGGGTAGTGCAGTGGTGTTTGTGTAGTGTTGGGGGTAGTACTGGGGTAGTGTTTTAGGGTTTAGGGTAGCGCAGTGGTGTTTTTGTAGTGTAGGGGGTCATACTGAGGGTAGTGTTTTATTTTTTAGCGTAGTGCAGTTGTGTTTGGGTAGTGTAGGGGATAGTGTTTTAGGGTTTAGGGTAGTGCAATCGTGTTTGTGTAGTGTAGGGGTCATGCTGGGGGTAGTGTTTTAGATTTTAGGGTAGTACAGTGGTGTTTTTGTAGTGTAGGGGGTTGTGTTCAAGGGTTTAGGGTAGTGCAGTGGTATTTGGGTAGTGTAGGGGGTCGTGCTGGTGGTAGTATTTTTAGGGTTTAGGGTAGTGCAGTGGTGTTTGTGTAGTATAGGGGTAGTGTTTTAGGGTTTAGGGTAGTGCAGTGGTGTTTGTGTAGTGTAGGGTGTAGTGTTTTAGGGTTTAGGGTAGTGCAGTGGTGTTTGGGTAGTGTAGTGGGTAGTGCTGGGGGTAGTGTTTTAGGGTTTAGGGTAGCGCAGTGGTGTTTGTGTAGTGTTGGGGGTAGTACTGGGGGTGGTGTTTTGGGTTTAGGGTAGCTCAGTGGTGTTTGAGTAGTGTAGGGGGTCATACTGAGGGTAGTGTTTTAGGGTTTAGCGTAGTGCAGTGGTGTTTGGCTAGTGTAGGGGATAGTGTTTTAGGCTTTAGGGTCGTGCAGTTGTGTTTGTGTAGTGTAGGGTGTCATGCTGGGGGTAGTGTTTTAGATTTTAGGGTAGTACAGTGGTGTTTTTGTAGTGTAGGGGGTCGTGTTTAAGGGTTAAGGGTAGTGCAGTGGTGTTTGGGTAGTGTATAGGGTCGTGCTGGTGGTAGTATTTTTAGGGTTTAGGGTAGTGCAGTCGTGTTTGTGTAGTGTAGGGGGTAGTGTTTTAGGTTTTAGGGTAGTGCGGTGGTGTTGGTGTAGTGTAGGGGGTCGTGCTGGGGGTAGTGTTTTAGGGTTTGGTGAAGTGCAGGGGTGTATGTGTAGTGTAGGGGGTCGTGTTTTAGGGTTTAGGGTAGTGCAGTGCTGTTTGGGTAGTGTAGGGGGTAGTGCTGGGGGTAGTGTTTTAGGGTTTAGGGTAGCGCAGTGGTGTTTGTGTAATGTTGGGGGTTGTGCTGCCGGTAGTGTTTTAGGGTTTAGGGTAGCGCAGTGGTGTTTGTGTAGTGTATCGGGTCAGAATGGGGGTAGTTTTTTAGGGTTTAGGGTAGTGCAGTGTTGTTTGTGTAGTATAGGGTGTAGTGTTTTAGGGTTTAGGTTAGTGCAGTGGTGTTTGGGTAGTGTAGGGGGTCGTACTGGGCGTAGTGTTTTAGGGTTTGGTGTAGTGCAGTGGTGTATGTGTAGTGTAGGGGGTCGTGTTTCAGTGTTTAGGGTAGAGCAGTTGTGTTAGGGTAGTGTAGGGGGTCGTGTTTTAGGGTTTAGGGTAGTGCAGTGATGTTTTGTAGTGTAGGGGGTCGTGCTGGGGGTAGTGTTTTAGGGTTTGGTGTAGTGCAGTGGTGTTTTTGTAGTGTAGGGGGTAGTGTTTTAGGGTTTAGGGTAGCGCAGTGGTGTTTGTGTTGTGTTGGGTGTAGTGCTGGGGGTAGTGGTTTAGGGTTTAGGGTAGAGCAGTGGTGTTTATGTAGTGGAGGGGGTCGTACTGGGCGTAGTGTTTTAGGGTTTAGTGTAGTGCAGTAGTGTTTGTGTAGTGTAGGGGTGGGCGGAATTTGCGAAAGCGACTTTCGCAAATTATCGCGAAAATGTTTAAAATCTCCGCAAACGGACGTTTTTTTCCCGCCAGTTCGCGGTATTTTCTGCGTGTTCGCGGCTCGCCAACGTACCCATGCGGTTGCTTGCGGGCGCGGCCATCTTGTTTTCACTCTTCTCGCGGTGCATGATCGCGAGAAGAAAGACGTGATCGCGCGACGCATGACGTCACTGCGGACGCGAACTGTCGCGAGACAGCGCAAATGGCTAAAACAATACAACATCTCATGGAGAATGCGACCGAATCGGGAAAACTTGTCGGCGAACGCGGGGATTCAGGTAAGGCTATCGCGCGGGCGCGAGAATGTATTATTTTACAGCGCGAGCAAGAACCAAATTATTGCAAAGCTGCTGAATGTGGAAATTTTGACATTTCCGCGCTCTCCGCGGAACGCGGAAATGCCAAATTATCGCAAATTCCGCGAACGGAACGAAAATTTTGCCCAGGCCTAGTGTAGTGTAGGGGTTCGTGCTGGGGTAGTGTTTTAGGGTTTAGTGTAGTGCAGTGGTGTTTGTGTAGTGTAGGGTATAGTGTTTTAGGGTTTAGGGTAGTGCAGTGGTGTTTTTGTAGTGTAGGGGGTCGTGTTTTAGGGTTTAGGGTAGTGCAGTTGTGTTTGGGTAGTGTAGGGGGTCGTGTTTTAGGGTTTAGGGTAGTGCAGTTGTGTTTGGGTAGTGTAGGGTGTCGTGCGGGTGGTAGTGTGGTAGGGTGTAGGGTAGTGCAGTGGTGTTTGTGTAGTGTAGGGGGTCATGCTGGGGGTAGTGTTTTAGATTTTAGGGATAGTACAGTGGTGTTTTTGTAGTGTAGGGGGTTGTGTTTAGAGGTTTAGGGTAGTGCAGTGGTGTTTGGGTAGTGCAAGGGTAGTGCCGGGGGTAGTGTTTTAGGGTTTAGGGTAGTGCAGTGGTGTTTGTGTTGTGTTGGGGGTAGTACTGGGGGTAGTGTTTTAGGGTTTAGGGTAGCGCAGTGGTTTTTGTGTAGTGTAGGGGTTCATTCTGAGGGTAGTGTTTTAGGGTTTAGCGTAGTGCAGTGGTGTTTGGGTAGTGCAGGGGGTAGTGTTTTAGGGTTTAGGGTAGCGCAGTGCTGTTTGTGTAGTGTAGGGGGTCGTGCTGGTGGTAGTATTTTTAGGGTTTAGGGGAGTGCAGGGGTGTATGTGTAGTGTAGGGGGTCGTGTTTTAGGGTTTAGGGTAGTGCAGTGCTGTTTGGGTAGTGTAGGGGGTAGTGCTGGGGATAGTGTTTTAGGGTTTAGGGTAGCGCAGTGGTGTTTGTGTAATGTTGGGGGTAGTGCTGCCGGTAGTGTTTTAGGGTTTAGGGTAGCGCAGTGGTGTTTGTGTAGTGTATCGGGTCAGACTGGGGGTAGTTTTTTAGGGTTTAGGGTAGTGCAGTGGTGTTTGTGTAGTATAGGGTGTAGTGTTTTAGGGTTTAGGGTAGTGCAGTGGTGTTTGGGTAGTGTAGGGGGTCGTGCTGGTGGTAGTATTTTTAGGGTTTAGGGTAGTGCAGTGGTGTTTGTGTAGTATAGGGGATAGTGTTTTAGGGTTTAGGGTAGAGCAGTGGTGTTTATGTAGTGTAGGGGGTCGTACTGGGCGTAGTGTTTTAGGGTTTGGTGTAGTGCAGTGGTGTATGTGTAGTGTAGGGGGTCGTGTTTCAGTGTTTAGGGTAGAGCAGTTGTGTTAGGGTAGTGTAGGGGGTCGTGTTTTAGGGTTTAGGGTAGTGCAGTGGTGTTTGGGTAGTGTAGGGGGTCGTGCTGGGGGTAGTGTTTTAGGGTTTGGTGTAGTGCAGTGGTGTTTTTGTAGTGTAGGGGGTAGTGTTTTAGGGTTTAGGGTAGCGCAGTGCTGTTTGTGTTGTGTTGGGTGTAGTGCTGGGGGTAGTGGTTTAGGGTTTAGGGTAGAGCAGTGGTGTTTATGTAGTGTAGGGGGTCGTACTGGGCGTAGTGTTTTAGGGTTTAGTGTAGTGCAGTAGTGTTTGTGTAGTGTAGGGGTGGTCGGAATTTGCGAAAGCGACTTTCGCAAATTATCGCGAAAATGTTTAAAATCTCCTCAAACACGCGGAAATATCGCGAAGATGCGGAAGTTTTTTTCCCGCCCGTTCGCGGTATTTTCTGCGTGTTCGCGGCTCGCCAACTTACCCATGCGGTTGCTTGCGGGCGCGGCCATCTTGTTTTCACTCTTCTCGCGGTGCATGATCGCGAGAAGAAAGACGTGATCGCGCGACACATGACGTCACTGCGGACTCGAACTGTCGCGAGACAGCGCAAATGGCTAAAACAATACAACATCTCATGGAGAACGCGACCGGATCGGGAAAACTTGCCGGCGAACGCGGGGATTCAGGTAAGGCGATCGCGCGGGCGCGAGAATGTATTATTTTACAGCGCGAGCAAGAACCAAATTATCGCAAAGCTGCGGAATGCGGAAATTTTGACATTTCCGCGCTCTCCGCGGAACGCGGAAATGCCAAATTATCGCAAATTCCGCGAACGGAACGAAAATTTTGCCCAGGCCTAATGTAGTGTAGGGGTTCATGCTGGGGTAGTGTGGTAGGGTGTAGGGTAGTGCAGTGGTGTTTGTGTAGTGTAGGGGGTCGTGCTGGGGGTAGTGTTTTAGGGTTTGGTGAAGTGCAGGGGTGTATGTGTAGTGTAGGGGGTCGTGTTTTAGGGTTTAGGGTAGTGCAGTGCTGTTTGGGTAGTGTAGGGGGTAGTGCTGGGGGTAGTGTTTTAGGGTTTAGGGTAGCGCAGTGGTGTTTGTGTAATGTTGGGGGTTGTGCTGCCGGTAGTGTTTTAGGGTTTAGGGTAGCGCAGTGGTGTTTGTGTAGTGTATCGGGTCAGACTGGGGGTAGTTTTTTAGGGTTTAGGGTAGTGCAGTGGTGTTTGTGTAGTATAGGGTGTAGTGTTTTAGGGTTTAGGTTAGTGCAGTGGTGTTTGGGTAGTGTAGGGGGTCGTACTGGGCGTAGTGTTTTAGGGTTTGGTGTAGTGCAGTGGTGTATGTGTAGTGTAGGGGGTCGTGTTTCAGTGTTTAGGGTAGAGCAGTTGTGTTAGGGTAGTGTAGGGGGTCGTGTTTTAGGGTTTAGGGTAGTGCAGTGATGTTTTGTAGTGTAGGGGGTCGTGCTGGGGGTAGTGTTTTAGGGTTTGGTGTAGTGCAGTGGTGTTTTTGTAGTGTAGGGGGTAGTGTTTTAGGGTTTAGGGTAGCGCAGTGGTGTTTGTGTTGTGTTGGGTGTAGTGCTGGGGGTAGTGGTTTAGGGTTTAGGGTAGAGCAGTGGTGTTTATGTAGTGGAGGGGGTCGTACTGGGCGTAGTGTTTTAGGGTTTAGTGTAGTGCAGTAGTGTTTGTGTAGTGTAGGGGTGGGCGGAATTTGCGAAAGCGACTTTCGCAAATTATCGCGAAAATGTTTAAAATCTCCGCAAACGGACGTTTTTTTCCCACCGGTTCGCGGTATTTTCTGCGTGTTCGCGGCTCGCCAACGTACCCATGCGGTTGCTTGCGGGCGCGGCCATCTTGTTTTCACTCTTCTCGCGGTGCATGATCGCGAGAAGAAAGAAGTGATCGCGCGACGCATGACGTCACTGCGGACGCGAACTGTCGCGAGACAGCGCAAATGGCTAAAACAATACAACATCTCATGGAGAATGCGACCGAATCGGGAAAACTTGTCGGCGAACGCGGGGATTCAGGTAAGGCGATCGCGCGGGCGCGAGAATGTATTATTTTACAGCGCGAGCAAGAACCAAATTATTGCAAAGCTGCTGAATGCGGAAATTTTGACATTTCCGCGCTCTCCGCGGAACGCGGAAATGCCAAATTATCGCAAATTCCGCGAACGGAACGAAAATTTTGCCCAGGCCTAGTGTAGTGTAGGGGTTCGTGCTGGGGTAGTGTGGTAGGGTGTAGGGTAGTGCAGTGGTGTTTGTGTAGTGTAGGGGGTCATGCTGGGGGTAGTGTTTTAGATTTTAGGGATAGTACAGTGGTGTTTTTGTAGTGTAGGGGGTTGTGTTTAGAGGTTTAGGGTAGTGCAGTGGTGTTTGGGTAGTGCAAGGGTAGTGCCGGGGGTAGTGTTTTAGAGTGTAGGGTAGTGCAGTGGTGTTTGTGTTGTGTTGGGGGTAGTACTGGAGGTAGTGTTTTAGGGTTTAGGGTAGCGCAGTGGTTTTTGTGTAGTGTAGGGGTTCATTCTGAGGGTAGTGTTTTAGGGTTTAGCGTAGTGCAGTGGTGTTTGGGTAGTGCAGGGGGTGTTTTAGGGTTTAGGGTAGCGCAGTGCTGTTTGTGTAGTGTAGGGGGTCGTGCTGGTGGTAGTATTTTTAGGGTTTAGGGGAGTGCAGGGGTGTATGTGTAGTGTAGGGGGTCGTGTTTTAGGGTTTAGGGTAGTGCAGTGCTGTTTGGGTAGTGTAGGGGGTAGTGCTGGGGATAGTGTTTTAGGGTTTAGGGTAGCGCAGTGGTGTTTGTGTAATGTTGGGGGTAGTGCTGCCGGTAGTGTTTTAGGGTTTAGGGTAGCGCAGTGGTGTTTGTGTAGTGTATCGGGTCAGACTGGGGGTAGTTTTTTAGGGTTTAGGGTAGTGCAGTGGTGTTTGTGTAGTATAGGGTGTAGTGTTTTAGGGTTTAGGGTAGTGCAGTGGTGTTTGGGTAGTGTAGGGGGTCATGCTGGTGGTAGTATTTTTATGGTTTAGGGTAGTGCAGTTGTGTTTGTGTAGTATAGGGGATAGTGTTTTAGGGTTTAGGGTAGAGCAGTGGTGTTTATGTAGTGTAGGGGGTCGTACTGGGCGTAGTGTTTTAGGGTTTGGTGTAGTGCAGTGGTGTATGTGTAGTGTAGGGGGTCGTGTTTCAGTGTTTAGGGTAGAGCAGTTGTGTTAGGGTAGTGTAGGGGGTCGTGTTTTAGGGTTTAGGGTAGTGCAGTGGTGTTTGGGTAGTGTAGGGGGTCGTGCTGGGGGTAGTGTTTTAGGGTTTGGTGTAGTACAGTGGTGTTTTTGTAGTGTAGGGGGTAGTGTTTTAGGGTTTAGGGTAGCGCAGTGGTGTTTGTGTTGTGTTGGGTGTAGTGCTGGGGGTAGTGGTTTAGGGTTTAGGGTAGAGCAGTGGTGTTTATGTAGTGTAGGGGGTCGTACTGGGCGTAGTGTTTTAGGGTTTAGTTTAGTGCAGTAGTGTTTGTGTAGTGTAGGGGTGGTCGGAATTTGCGAAAGCGACTTTCGCAAATTATCGCGAAAATGTTTAACATCTCCGCAAACACGCGGAAATATCGCGAAGATGCGGAAGTTTTTTTCCCGCCCGTTCGCGGTATTTTCTGCGTGTTCGCGGCTCGCCAACTTACCCATGCGGTTGCTTGCGGGCGCGGCCATCTTGTTTTCACTCTTCTCGCGGTGCATGATCGCGAGAAGAAAGACGTGATCGCGCGACACATGACGTCACTGCGGACGCGAACTGTCGCGAGACAGCGCAAATGGCTAAAACAATACAACATCTCATGGAGAACGCGACCGGATCGGGAAAACTTGCCGGCGAACGCGGGGATTCAGGTAAGGCGATCGCGCGGGCGCGAGAATGTATTATTTTACAGCGCGAGCAAGAACCAAATTATCGCAAAGCTGCGGAATGCGGAAATTTTGACATTTCCGCGCTCTCCGCGGAACGCGGAAATGCCAAATTATCGCAAATTCCGCGAACGGAACGAAAATTTTGCCCAGGCCTAGTGTAGTGTAGGGGTTCGTGCTGGGGTAGTGTGGTAGGGTGTAGGGTAGTGCAGTGGTGTTTGTGTAGTGTAGGGTGTCATGCTGGGGGTAGTGTTTTAGATTTTAGGGATAGTACAGTGGTGTTTTTGTAGTGTAGGGGGTTGTGTTTAGAGGTTTAGGGTAGTGCAGTGGTGTTTGGGTAGTGCAAGGGTAGTGCCGGGGGTAGTGTTTTAGGGTGTAGGGTAGTGCAGTGGTGTTTGTGTTGTGTTGGGGGTAGTACTGGAGGTAGTGTTTTAGGGTTTAGGGTAGCGCAGTGGTTTTTGTGTAGTGTAGGGGTTCATTCTGAGGGTAGTGTTTTAGGGTTTAGCGTAGTGCAGTGGTGTTTGGGTAGTGCAGGGGGTAGTGTTTTAGGGTTTAGGGTAGCGCAGTGCTGTTTGTGTAGTGTAGGGGGTCGTGCTGGTGGTAGTATTTTTAGGGTTTAGGGGAGTGCAGGGGTGTATGTGTAGTGTAGGGGGTCGTGTTTTAGGGTTTAGGGTAGTGCAGTGCTGTTTGGGTAGTGTAGGGGGTAGTGCTGGGGATAGTGTTTTAGGGTTTAGGGTAGCGCAGTGGTGTTTGTGTAAAGTTGGGGGTAGTGCTGCCGGTAGTGTTTTAGGGTTTAGGGTAGCGCAGTGGTGTTTGTGTAGTGTATCGGGTCAGACTGGGGGTAGTTTTTTAGGGTTTAGGGTAGTGCAGTGGTGTTTGTGTAGTATAGGGTGTAGTGTTTTAGGGTTTAGGGTAGTGCAGTGGTGTTTGGGTAGTGTAGGGGGTCGTGCTGGTGGTAGTATTTTTAGGGTTTAGGGTAGTGCAGTTGTGTTTGTGTAGTATAGGGGATAGTGTTTTAGGGTTTAGGGTAGAGCAGTGGTGTTTATGTAGTGTAGGGGGTCGTACTGGGCGTAGTGTTTTAGGGTTTGGTGTAGTGCAGTGGTGTATGTGTAGTGTAGGGGGTCGTGTTTCAGTGTTTAGGGTAGAGCAGTTGTGTTAGGGTAGTGTAGGGGGTCGTGTTTTAGGGTTTAGGGTAGTGCAGTGGTGTTTGGGTAGTGTAGGGGGTCGTGCTGGGGGTAGTGTTTTAGGGTTTGGTGTAGTACAGTGGTGTTTTTGTAGTGTAGGGGGTAGTGTTTTAGGGTTTAGGGTAGCGCAGTGGTGTTTGTGTTGTGTTGGGTGTAGTGCTGGGGGTAGTGGTTTAGGGTTTAGGGTAGAGCAGTGGTGTTTATGTAGTGTAGGGGGTCGTACTGGGCGTAGTGTTTTAGGGTTTAGTGTAGTGCAGTAGTGTTTGTGTAGTGTAGGGGTGGTCGGAATTTGCAAAAGCGACTTTCGCAAATTATCGCGAAAATGTTTAAAATCTCCGCAAACACGCGGAAATATCGCGAAGGTGCGGAAGTTTTTTTCCCGCCCGTTCGCGGTATTTTCTGCGTGTTCGCGGCTCGCCAACTTACCCATGCGGTTGCTTGCGGGCGCGGCCATCTTGTTTTCACTCTTCTCGCGGTGCATGATCGCGAGAAGAAAGACTTGATCGCGCGACACATGACGTCACTGCGGACGCGAACTGTCGCAAGACAGCTTAAATGGCTAAAACAATACAACATCTCATGGAGAACGCGACCGGATCGGGAAAACTTGCCGGCGAACGCGGGGATTCAGGTAAGGCGATCGCGCGGGCGCAAAAATGTATTATTTTACAGCGCGAGCAAGAACCAAATTATCGCAAAGCTGCGGAATGCGGAAATTTTGACATTTCCACGCTCTCCGCGGAACGCGGAAATGCCAAATTATCGCAAATTCCGCGAACGGAACGAAAATTTTGCCCAGGACTAGTGTAGTGTAGGGGTTCGTGCTGGGGTAGTGTTTTCGGGTTTAGTGTAGTGCAGTGGTGTTTGTGTAGTGTAGGGTATAGTGTTTTAGGGTTTAGGGTAGTGCAGTGGTGTTTTTGTGGTATAGGGGATAGTGTTTTACGGTTTAGGGTAGAGCAGTGGTGTTTATGTAGTGTAGGGGGTCGTACTGGGCGTAGTGTTTTAGGGTTTGGTGTAGTGCAGTGGTGTATGTGTAGTGTAGGGGGTCGTGTTTCAGTGTTTAGGGTAGAGCAGTTGTGTTAGGGTAGTGTAGGGGGTCGTGTTTTAGGGTTTAGGGTAGTGCAGTGGTGTTTGGGTAGTGTAGGGGGTCGTGCTGGGGGTAGTGTTTTAGGGTTTGGTGTAGTGCAGTGGTGTTTTTGTAGTGTAGGGGGTAGTGTTTTAGGGTTTAGGGTAGCGCAGTGGTGTTTGTGTTGTGTTGGGTGTAGTGCTGGGGGTAGTGGTTTAGGGTTTAGGGTAGAGCAGTGGTGTTTATGTAGTGTAGGGGGTCGTACTGGGCGTAGTGTTTTAGGGTTTAGTGTAGTGCAGTAGTGTTTGTGTAGTGTAGGGGTGGGCGGAATTTGCGAAAGCGACTTTCGCAAATTATCGCGAAAATGTTTAAAATCTCCGCAAACACGCGGAAATATCGCGAAGATGCGGAAGTTTTTTTCCCGCCCGTTCGCGGTATTTTCTGCGTGTTCGCGGCTCGGCAACTTACCCATGCGGTTGCTTACGGGCGCGGCCATCTTGTTTTCACTCTTCTCGCGGTGCATGATCGCGAGAAGAAAGACGTGATCGCGCGACACATGACGTCACTGCGGACGCGAACTGTCGCGAGACAGCGCAAATGGCTAAAACAATACAACATCTCATGGAGAACGCGACCGGATCGGGAAAACTTGCCGGCGAACGCGGGGATTCAGGTAAGGCGATCGCGCGGGCGCGAGAATGTATTATTTTACAGCGCGAGCAAGAACAAAATTATTGCAAAGCTGCGGAATGCGGAAATTTTGACATTTCCGCGCTCTCCGCGGAACGCGGAAATGCCAAATTATCGCAAATTCCGCGAACGGAACGAAAATTTTGCCCAGGCCTAGTGTAGTGTAGGGGTTCGTGCTGGGGTAGTGTTTTCGGGTTTAGTGTAGTGCAGTGGTGTTTGTGTAGTGTAGGGTATAGTGTTTTAGGGTTTAGGGTAGTGCAGTGGTGTTTTTGTAGTGTAGGGGGTCGTGTTTTAGGGTTTAGGGTAGTGCAGTTGTGTTTGGGTAGTGTAGGGGGTCGTGTTTTAGGGTTTAGGGTAGTGCAGTTGTGTTTGGGTAGTGTAGGGTGTCGTGCGGGTGGTAGTGTGGTAGGGTGTAGGGTAGTGCAGTGGTGTTTGTGTAGTGTAGGGGGTCATGCTGGGGGTAGTGTTTTAGATTTTAGGGATAGTACAGTGGTGTTTTTGTAGTGTAGGGGGTTGTGTTTAGAGGTTTAGGGTAGTGCAGTGGTGTTTGGGTAGTGCAAGGGTAGTGCCGGGGGTAGTGTTTTAGGGTTTAGGGTAGTGCAGTGGTGTTTGTGTTGTGTTGGGGGTAGTACTGGGGGTAGTGTTTTAGGGTTTAGGGTAGCACAGTGGTTTTTGTGTAGTGTAGGGGTTCATTCTGAGGGTAGTGTTTTAGGGTTTAGCGTAGTGCAGTGGTGTTTGGGTAGTGCAGGGGGTAGTGTTTTAGGGTTTAGGGTAGCGCAGTGCTGTTTGTGTAGTGTAGGGGGTCGTGCTGGTGGTAGTATTTTTAGGGTTTAGGGGAGTGCAGTGGTGGTTGTGTAGTATAGGGGGTAGTGTTTTAGGGTTTAGGGTAGTGCAGTGGTGTTTGGGTAGTGTAGGGGGTCGTGCTGGTGGTAGTATTTTTAGGGTTTAGGGGAGTGCAGTGGTGTTTGTGTAGTATAGGGGGTAGTGTTTTAGGGTTTAGGGTAGTGCAGTGGTGTTTGGGTAGTGTATGGGGTCGTACTGGGGGTAGTGTTTTAGGGTTTAGGGTAGCACAGTGGTGTTTGGATATTGTATGGGTAGTGCTGGGGGTAGTGTTTTAGGGTTTAGGGTAGCACAGTGGTGTTTGTGTAGTGTTGGGGGTAGTGCTGGGGGTAGTGTTTTAGGGTTTAGGGTAGCGCAGTTGTGTTTGTGTAGTGTAGGGGGTCATACTGAAGGTAGTGTTTTAGGGCTTAGCGTAGTGCAATGGTGTTTGGGTAGTGTAGGGGGTAGTGTTTTAGGGTTTTGGGTAGTGCAGTGCTGTTTGTGTAATGTAGGGGGTCATGCTGGGGGTAGTGTTTTAGATTTTAGGGTAGTACAGTGGTGTTTTTGTAGTGTAGGGTGTCGTCTTTAAGGTTTTAGGGTAGTGCAGTGGTGTTTGGGTAGTGTATGGGGTCGTGCTGGTGGTAGTGTTTTTAGGGTTTAGGGTAGTGCAGTGATGTTTGGGTAGTGTAGGGGGTAGTGTTTTAGGGTTTAGGGTAGTGCAGTGCTGTTTGGGTAGTGTAGGGGGTCATGCTGGTGGTAGTATTTTTAGGGTTTAGGGTAGTGCAGTGGTGTTTGTGTAGTATAGGGGGTAGTGTTTTAGGGTTTAGGGTAGTGCAGTGTTGTTTGGGTTGTGTAGGGGGTCGTGCTGGGGGTAGTGTTTTAGGGTTTGGTGTAGTGCAGTGGTGTATGTGTAGTGTAGGGGGTCGTGTTTTAGGGTCTAGGGTAGCGCAGTGGTGTTTGGGTAGTGTAGGGGGTCGTGCTGGGGGTTGTGTTTTAGGGTTAATAGTAGCGCAGTGGTGTTTCTGTAGTGTAGGGGGTTGTGCTGGGGGAGTTTTTTAGGGTTTAGGGTAGCGCAGTGGTGTTTGTTTAGTAAAGGGGGTCGCGCTGTGGGTAGTGTTTTAGGGTTTAGGGTAGCACAGTGGTGTTTGTGTAGTGTAGGGGGTCATGCTGGAGGTAGTGTTTTAGGGTTTAGGGTAGCGCAGTGGTGTTTGTGTAGTGTAGGGGGTCTTGCTGGGGCTAGTGTTATAGGGTTTAGGGTAGCATAGTGGTGTTTGGGTAGCATAGGGGGTCATGCTGGGGGTAGTGTTTTAGGGTTTAGGGTAACACACTGGTGTTTGGGTAGTGTAGTGGGTAGTGCTGGGGGTAGTGTTTAAGGGTTTAGGGTAGTGCAGTGGTGTTTGTGTAGTGTTGGGGGTAGAACTGGGGTAGTGTTTTAGGGTTTAGGGTAAGCAGTGGTGTTTTTGTAGTGTAGGGGGTCATACTGAGGGTAGTGTTTTATTTTTTAGCGTAGTGCAGTTGTGTTTGGGTAGTGTAGGGGATAGTGTTTTAGGGTTTAGGGCAGTGCAGTTGTGTTTGTGTAGTGTAGGGGTCATGCTGGGGGTAGTGTTTTAGATTTTAGGGTAGTACAGTGGTGTTTTTGTAGTGTAGGGGGTTGTGTTTAAGGGTTTATGGTAGTGCAGTGGTATTTGGGTAGTGTAGGGGGTCGTACTGGTGGTAGTATTTTTAGGGTTTAGGGTAGTGCAGTGGTGTTTGTGTAGTATAGGGGTAGTGTTTTAGGGTTTAGGGTAGTGCAGTGGTGTTTGTGTAGTGTAGGGTTTAGTGTTTTAGGGTTTAGGGTAGTGCAGTGGTGTTTGGGTAGTGTAGTGGGTAGTGCTGGGGGTAGTGTTTTAGGGTTTAGGGTAGCGCAGTGGTGTTTGTGTAGTGTTGGGGGTAGTACTGGGGGTGGTGTTTTGGGTTTAGGGTAGCTCAGTGGTGTTTGAGTAGTGTAGGGGGTCATACTGAGGGTAGTGTTTTAGGGTTTAGCGTAGTGCAGTGGTGTTTGGCTAGTGTAGGGGATAGTGTTTTAGGGTTTAGGGTAGTGCAGTTGTGTTTGTGTAGTGTAGGGTGTCATGCTGGGGGTAGTGTTTTAGATTTTAGGGTACTACAGTGGTGTTTTTGTAGTGTAGGGGGTCGTGTTTAAGGGTTAAGGGTAGTGCAGTGGTGTTTGGGTAGTGTATAGGGTCGTGCTGGTGGTAGTATTTTTAGGGTTTAGGGTAGTGCAGTCGTGTTTGTGTAGTGTAGGGGGTAGTGTTTTAGGTTTTAGGGTAGTGCAGTGGTGTTGGTGTAGTGTAGGGGGTCGTGCTGGGGGTAGTGTTTTAGGGTTTGGTGAAGTGCAGGGGTGTATGTGTAGTGTAGGGGGTCGTGTTTTAGGGTTTAGGGTAGTGCAGTGCTGTTTGGGTAGTGTAGGGGGTAGTGCTGGGGGTAGTGTTTTAGGGTTTAGGGTAGCGCAGTGGTGTTTGTGTAATGTTGGGGGTAGTGCTGCCGGTAGTGTTTTAGGGTTTAGGGTAGCGCAGTGGTGTTTGTGTAGTGTATCGTATCAAACTGGGGGTAGTTTTTTAGGGTTTAGGGTAGTGCAATGGTGTTTGTGTAGTATAGGGTGTAGTGTTTTAGGGTTTAGGGTAGTGCAGTGGTGTTTGGGTAGTGTAGGGGGTCGTGCTGGTGGTAGTATTTTTAGGGTTTAGGGTAGTGCAGTGGTGTTTGTGTAGTATAGGGGATAGTGTTTTAGGGTTTAGGGTAGAGCAGTGGTGTTTATGTAGTGTAGGGGGTCGTACTGGGCGTAGTGTTTTAGGGTTTGGTGTAGTGCAGTGGTGTATGTGTAGTGTAGGGGGTCGTGTTTCAGTGTTTAGGGTAGAGCAGTTGTGTTAGGGTAGTGTAGGGGGTCGTGTTTTAGGGTTTAGGGTAGTGCAGTGGTGTTTGGGTAATGTAGGGGGTCGTGCTGGGGGTAGTGTTTTAGGGTTTGGTGTAGTGCAGTGGTGTTTTTGTAGTGTAGGGGGTAGTGTTTTAGGGTTTAGGGTAGCGCAGTGGTGTTTGTGTTGTGTTGGGTGTAGTGCTGGGGGTAGTGGTTTAGGGTTTAGGGTAGAGCAGTGGTGTTTATGTAGTGTAGGGGGTCGTACTGGGCGTAGTGTTTTAGGGTTTAGTGTAGTGCAGTAGTGATTGTGTAGTGTAGGGGTGGGCGGAATTTGCTAAAGCGACTTTCGCAAATTATCGCGAAAATGTTTAAAATCTCCGCAAACACGCGGAAATATCGCGAAGATGCGGAAGTTTTTTTCCCGCCCGTTCGCGGTATTTTCTGCGTGTTCGCGGCTCGCCAACTTACCCATGCGGTTGCTTGCGGGCGCGGCCATCTTGTTTTCACTCTTCTCGCGGTGCATGATCGCGAGAAGAAAGACGTGATCGCGCGACGCATGACGTCACTGCGGACGCGAACTGACGCGAGACAGCGCAAATGGCTAAAACAATACAAGATCTCATGGAGAACGCGACCGGATCGGGAAAACTTGTCGGCGAACGCGGGGATTCAGGTAAGGCGATCTCGCGGGCACGAGAATGTATTATTTTACAGCGCGAGCAAGAACCAAATTATCGCAAAGCTGCGGAATGCGGAAATTTTGACATTTCCGCGCTCTCCACGGAACGCGGAAATGCCAAATTATCGCAAATTCCGCGAACGGAACGAAAATTTTGCCCAGGCCTAGTGTAGTGTAGGGGTTCGTGCTGGGGTAGTGTTTTAGGGTTTAGTGTAGTGCAGTGGTGTTTGTGTAGTGTAGGGTATAGTGTTTTAGGGTTTAGGGTAGTGCAGTGGTGTTTTTGTAGTGTAGGGGGTCGTGTTTTAGGGTTTAGGGTAGTGCAGTTGTGTTTGGGTAGTGTAGGGGGTCGTGTTTTAGGGTTTAGGGTAGTGCAGTTGTGTTTGGGTAGTGTAGGGTGTCGTGCGGGTGGTAGTGTGGTAGGGTGTAGGGTAGTGCAGTGGTGTTTGTATAGTGTAGGGGGTCATGCTGGGGGTAGTGTTTTAGATTTTAGGGATAGTACAGTGGTGTTTTTGTAATGTAGGGGGTTGTGTTTAGAGGTTTAGGGTAGTGCAGTGGTGTTTGGGTAGTGCAAGGGTAGTGCCGGGGGTAGTGTTTTAGGGTTTAGGGTAGTGCAGTGGTGTTTGTGTTGTGTTGGGGGTAGTACTGGGGGTAGTGTTTTAGGGTTTAGGGTAGCGCAGTGGTTTTTGTGTAGTGTAGGGGTTCATTCTGAGGGTAGTGTGTTAGGGTTTAGCGTAGTGCAGTGGTGTTTGGGTAGTGCAGGGGGTAGTGTTTTAGGGTTTAGGGTAGCGCAGTGCTGTTTGTGTAGTGTAGGGGGTCGTGCTGGTGGTAGTATTTTTAGGGTTTAGGGGATTGCAGTGGTGTTTGTGTAGTATAGGGGGTAGTGTTTTAGGGTTTAGGGTAGTGCAGTGGTGTTTGGGTAGTGTATGGGGTCATGCTGGGGGTAGTGTTTTAGGGTTTGGTGTAGTCCAGTGGTGTATGTGTAGTGTAGGGGGTCGTGTTTTAGGGTTTAGGGTAGCGCAGTGGTGTTTGGGTAGTGTAGGGGGTAGTGCTGGGGATAGTGTTTTAGGGTAGCGCAGTGGTGTTTGGTTAGCGTAGGGGGTCATGCTAGGGTTAGTGTTTTAGGGTTTAGGATAGCGCAGTGGTGCGTGAGTAGTGTAGGTGGTGGTGCGGGGGGTAGATTTAGGGTTTAGGGTAGCGCAGTGGTGTTTGGATCGCGTAGTGGATAGTGTTTTAGGGTTTAGGGTAGTGCAGTCGTGTTTGTGTAGTGTAGGGGGTGATGCTGGGGGTAGTGTTTAGATTTTAGGGTAGTACAGTGGTGTTTTTGTATTGTAGGGGGTCGTGTTTAAGGGTTTAGGGTAGTGCAGTGGTGTTTGGGTAGAGTAGGGGGTCATGCTGGTTGTAGTATTTTTAGGGTTTAGGGTAGTGCAGTGGTGTTTGTGTAGTATAGGGGGTAGTGTTTTAGGGTTTAGGGTAGTGCAGTGGTGTTTGAGTAGTGTAGGGGGTCGTGCTGGGGGTCGTATTTTAGGGTTTGGTGTAGTGCAGTGGTGTATGTGTAGTGTAGGGGGTCGTGTTTTAGGGTTTAGGGTAGCACAGTGCTGTTTGGGTAGTGTAGGGGGTAGGGCTGGGGGTAGTGTTTTAGGGTTTAGGGTAGCACAGTGGTGTTTGGGTAGCATAGGTGGTGGTGCGGGGGGTAGATTTAGGGTTTAGGGTAGCGCAGTGGTGTTTGGGTAGCGTAGGGGGTCATGCTGGGGGTAGTGTTTTAGGGTTAAGGGTAGCGCAGTGGTGTTTGGGTAGCGTAGGGGGTCGTACTGGGGGTAGTGTTTTAGGGTTTAGGGTAGCGCAGTGGTGTTTGTGTAGTGTTGGGGGTAGTGCTGGGGGTAGTGTTTTAGGGTTTAGGGTAGCGCAGTTGTGTTTGTGTAGTGTAGGGGGTCATACTGAAGGTAGTGTTTTAGGGCTTAGCGTAGTGCAATAGTGTTTGGGTAGTGTAGGGGGTAGTGTTTTAGGGTTCGGGGTAGTGCAGTGCTGTTTGTGTAATGTAGGGGGTCATGCTGGGGGTAGTGTTTTAGATTTTAGGGTAGTACAGTGGTGTTTTTGTAGTGTAGGGTGTCGTGTTTAAGGGTTTAGGGTAGTGCAGTGGTGTTTGGGTAGTGTATGGGGTCGTGCTGGTGGTAGTGTTTTTAGGGTTTAGGGTAGTGCAGTCATGTTTGGGTAGTGTAGGGGGTAGTGTTTTAGGGTTTAGGGTAGTGCAGTGCTGTTTGGGTAGTGTAGGGGGTCGTGCTGGTGGTAGTATTTTTAGGGTTTAGGGTAGTGCAGTGGTGTTTGTGTAGTATAGGGGGTAGTGTTTTAGGGTTTAGGGTAGTGCAGTGTTGTTTGGGTTGTGTAGGGGGTCGTGCTGGGGGTAGTGTTTTAGGGTTTGGTGTAGTGCAGTGGTGTATGTGTAGTGTAGGGGGTCGTGTTTTAGGGTTTAGGGTAGCGCAGTGGTGTTTGGGTAGTGTAGGGGGTCGTGCTGGGGGTTGTGTTTTAGGGTTAATAGTAGCGCAGTGGTGTTTCTGTAGTGTAGGGGGTTGTGCTGGGGGAGTTTTTTAGGGTTTAGGGTAGCGCAGTGGTGTTTGTTTAGTAAAGGGGGTCATGCTGTGGGTAGTGTTTTAGGGTTTAGGGTAGCACAGTGGTGTTTGTGTAGTGTAGGGGGTCATGCTGGAGGAAGTGTTTTAGGGTTTAGGGTAGCGCAGTGGTGTTTGTGTAGTGTAGGGGGTCTTGCTGGGGCTAGTGTTATAGGGTTTAGGGTAGCATAGTGGTGTTTGGGTAGCATAGGGGGTCATGCTGGGGGTAGTGTTTTAGGGTTTAGGGTAACACAGTGGTGTTTGGGTAGTGTAGTGGGTAGTGCTGGCGGTAGTGTTTTAGGGTTTAGGGTAGTGCAGTGGTGTTTGTGTAGTGTTGGGGGTAGTGCTGGGGGTAGTGTTTTATTTTTTAGCGTAGTGCAGTTGTGTTTGGGTAGTGTAGGGGATAGTGTTTTAGGGTTTAGGGTAGTGCAATCGTGTTTGTGTAGTGTAGGGGTCATGCTGGGGGTAGTGTTTTAGATTTTAGGGTAGTACAGTGGTGTTTTTGTAGTGTAGGGGGTTGTGTTTAAGGGTTTAGGGTAGTGCAGTGGTATTTGGGTAGTGTAGGGGGTCGTGCTGGTGGTAGTATTTTTAGGGTTTAGGGTAGTGCAGTGGTGTTTGTGTAGTATAGGGGTAGTGTTTTAGGGTTTAGGGTAGTGCAGTGGTGTTTGTGTAGTGTAGGGTGTAGTGTTTTAGGGTTTAGGGTAGTGCAGTGGTGTTTGGGTAGTGTAGTGGGTAGTGCTGGGGGTAGTGTTTTAGGGTTTAGGGTAGCGCAGTGGTGTTTGTGTAGTGTTGGGGGTAGTACTGGGGGTGGTGTTTTGGGTTTAGGGTAGCTCAGTGGTGTTTGAGTAGTGTAGGGGGTCATACTGAGGGTAGTGTTTTAGGGTTTAGCGTAGTGCAGTGGTGTTTGGCTAGTGTAGGGGATAGTGTTTTAGGGTTCGGGGTAGTGCAGTGCTGTTTGTGTAATGTAGGGGGTCATGCTGGGGGTAGTGTTTTAGATTTTAGGGTAGTACAGTGGTGTTTTTGTAGTGTAGGGTGTCGTGTTTAAGGGTTTAGGGTAGTGCAGTGGTGTTTGGGTAGTGTATGGGGTCGTGCTGGTGGTAGTGTTTTTAGGGTTTAGGGTAGTGCAGTCATGTTTGGGTAGTGTAGGGGGTAGTGTTTTAGGGTTTAGGGTAGTGCAGTGCTGTTTGGGTAGTGTAGGGGGTCGTGCTGGTGGTAGTATTTTTAGGGTTTAGGGTAGTGCAGTGGTGTTTGTGTAGTATAGGGGGTAGTGTTTTAGGGTTTAGGGTAGTGCAGTGTTGTTTGGGTTGTGTAGGGGGTCGTGCTGGGGGTAGTGTTTTAGGGTTTGGTGTAGTGCAGTGGTGTATGTGTAGTGTAGGGGGTCGTGTTTTAGGGTTTAGGGTAGCGCAGTGGTGTTTGGGTAGTGTAGGGGGTCGTGCTGGGGGTTGTGTTTTAGGGTTAATAGTAGCGCAGTGGTGTTTCTGTAGTGTAGGGGGTTGTGCTGGGGGAGTTTTTTAGGGTTTAGGGTAGCGCAGTGGTGTTTGTTTAGTAAAGGGGGTCATGCTGTGGGTAGTGTTTTAGGGTTTAGGGTAGCACAGTGGTGTTTGTGTAGTGTAGGGGGTCATGCTGGAGGAAGTGTTTTAGGGTTTAGGGTAGCGCAGTGGTGTTTGTGTAGTGTAGGGGGTCTTGCTGGGGCTAGTGTTATAGGGTTTAGGGTAGCATAGTGGTGTTTGGGTAGCATAGGGGGTCATGCTGGGGGTAGTGTTTTAGGGTTTAGGGTAACACAGTGGTGTTTGGGTAGTGTAGTGGGTAGTGCTGGGGGTAGTGTTTTAGGGTTTAGGGTAGTGCAGTGGTGTTTGTGTAGTGTTGGGGGTAGTGCTGGGGGTAGTGTTTTATTTTTTAGCGTAGTGCAGTTGTGTTTGGGTAGTGTAGGGGATAGTGTTTTAGGGTTTAGGGTAGTGCAATCGTGTTTGTGTAGTGTAGGGGTCATGCTGGGGGTAGTGTTTTAGATTTTAGGGTAGTACAGTGGTGTTTTTGTAGTGTAGGGGGTTGTGTTTAAGGGTTTAGGGTAGTGCAGTGGTATTTGGGTAGTGTAGGGGGTCGTGCTGGTGGTAGTATTTTTAGGGTTTAGGGTAGTGCAGTGGTGTTTGTGTAGTATAGGGGTAGTGTTTTAGGGTTTAGGGTAGTGCAGTGGTGTTTGTGTAGTGTAGGGTGTAGTGTTTTAGGGTTTAGGGTAGTGCAGTGGTGTTTGGGTAGTGTAGTGGGTAGTGCTGGGGGTAGTGTTTTAGGGTTTAGGGTAGCGCAGTGGTGTTTGTGTAGTGTTGGGGGTAGTACTGGGGGTGGTGTTTTGGGTTTAGGGTAGCTCAGTGGTGTTTGAGTAGTGTAGGGGGTCATACTGAGGGTAGTGTTTTAGGGTTTAGCGTAGTGCAGTGGTGTTTGGCTAGTGTAGGGGATAGTGTTTTAGGGTTTAGGGTAGTGCAGTTGTGTTTGTGTAGTGTAGGGTGTCATGCTGGGGGAGTGTATCAGATTTTAGGGTAGTACAGTGGTGTTTTTGAAGTGTAGGGGGTCGTGTTTAAGGGTTAAGGGTAGTGCAGTGGTGTTTGGGTAGTGCATAGGGTCGTGCTGGTGGTAGTATCTTTAGGGTTTAGGGTAGTGCAGTCGTGTTTGTGTAGTATAGGGGGTAGTGTTTTAGGTTTTAGGGTATTGCAGTGGTGTTGGTGTAGTGTAGGGGGTCGTGCTGGGGGTAGTGTTTTAGGGTTTGGTGATGTGCTGGGGTGTATGTGTAGTGTAGGGGGTCGTGTTTTAGGGTTTAGGGTAGTGCAGTGCTGTTTGGGTAGTGTAGGGGGTAGTGCTGGGGGTAGTGTTTTAGGGTTTAGGGTAGCGCAGTGGTGTTTGTGTAATGTTGGGGGTAGTGCTGCCGGTAGTGTTTTAGGGTTTAGGGTAGCGCAGTGGTGTTTGTGTAGTGTATCGGGTCAGACTGGGGGTAGTTTTTTAGGGTTTAGGGTAGTGCAGTGCTGTTTGTGTAGTGTAGGGGGTAGTGTTTTAGGGTTTAGGGTAGTGCAGTGGTGTTTGGGTAGTGTAGGGGGTCGTGCTGGTGGTAGTATTTTTAGGGTTTAGGGTAGTGCAGTGGTGTTTGTGTAGTATAGGGGATAGTGTTTTAGGGTTTAGGGTAGAGCAGTGGTGTTTATGTAGTGTAGGGGGTCGTACTGGGCGTAGTGTTTTAGGGTTTGGTGTAGTGCACTGGTGTATGTGTAGTGTAGGGGGTCGTGTTTCAGTGTTTAGGGTAGAGCAGTTGTGTTAGGGTAGAGTAGGGGGTCTTGTTTTAGGGTTTAGGGTAGTGCAGTGGTGTTTGGGTAGTGTAGGGGGTCGTGCTGGGGGTAGTGTTTTAGGGTTTGGTGTAGTGCAGTGGTGTTTTTGTAGTGTAGGGGGTAGTGTTTTAGGGTTTAGGGTAGCGCAGTGGTGTTTGTGTTGTGTTGGGTGTAGTGCTGGGGGTAGTGGTTTAGGGTTTAGTGTAGTGCAGTAGTGTTTGTGTAGTGTAGGGGTTCGTGCTGGGGTAGTGTTTTAGGGTTTAGTGTAGTGCAGTGGTGTTTGTGTAGTGTAGGGTATAGTGTTTTAGGGTTTAGGGTAGTGCAGTGGTGTTTTTGTAGTGTAGGGGGTCGTGTTTTAGGGTTTAGGGTAGTGCAGTTGTGTTTGGGTAGTGTAGGGGGTCGTGTTTTAGGGTTTAGGGTAGTGCAGTTGTGTTTGGGTAGTGTAGGGTGTCGTGCGGGTGGTAGTGTGGAAGGGTGTAGGGTAGTGCATTGGTGTTTGTGTAGTGTAGGGGGTCATGTTGGGGGTAGTGTTTTAGATTTTAGGGAGAGTACAGTGGTGTTTTTGTAGTGTAGGGGGTTGTGTTTAGAGGTTTAGGGTAGTGCAGTGGTGTTTGGGTAGTGCAAGGGTAGTGCCGGGGGTAGTGTTTTAGGGTTTAGGGTAGTGCAGTGGTGTTTGTGTTGTGTTGGGGGTAGTACTGGGGGTAGTCTTTTAGGGTTTAGGGTAGCGCAGTGGTTTTTGTGTAGTGTAGGGGTTCATTCTGAGGGTAGTGTTTTAGGGTTTAGCGTAGTGCAGTGGTGTTTGGGTAGTGCAGGGGGTAGTGTTTTAGGGTTTAGGGTAGCGCAGTGCTGTTTGTGCAGTGTAGGGGGTCGTGCTGGTGGTAGTATTTTTAGGGTTTAGGGTAGTGCAGTGGTGTTTGTGTAGTATAGGGGGTAGTGTTTTAGGGTTTAGGGTAGTGCAGTGGTGTTTGGGTAGTGTATGGGGTCGTGCTGGGGGTAGTGTTTTAGGGTTTGGTGGAGTCCAGTGGTGTATGTGTAGTGTAGGGGGTCGTGTTTTAGGGTTTAGGGTAGCGCAGTGGTGTTTGGGTAGTGTAGGGGGTAGTGCTGGGGATAGTGTTTTAGGGTTTAGGGTAGCGCAGTGGTGTTTGGTTAGCGTAGGGGGTCATGCTAGGGTTAGTGTTTTAGGGTTTAGGGTAGCGCAGTGGTGCTTGAGTAGCGTAGGTGGTGGTGCGGGGGGTAGATTTAGGGTTTAGGGTAGCGCAGTGGTGTTTGGATCGCGTAGGGGATAGTGTTTTAGGGTTTAGGGTAGTGCAGTCGTGTTTGTGTAGTGTAGGGGGTCATGCTGGGGGTAGTGTTTTAGATTTTAGGGTAGTACAGTGGTGTTTTTGTATTGTAGGGGGTCGTGTTTAAGGGTTTAGGGTAGTGCAGTGGTGTTTGGGTAGAGTAGGGGGTCATGCTGGTTGTAGTATTTTTAGGGTTTAGGGTAGTGCAGTGATGTTTGTGTAGTATAGGGGGTAGTGTTTTAGGGTAGTGCAGTGGTGTTTGTGTAGTGTAGGGGGTCGTGCTGGGGGTAATATTTTAGGGTTTGGTGTAGTGCAGTGGTGTATGTGTAGTGTAGGGGGTCATGTTTTAGGGTTTAGGGTAGCACAGTGCTGTTTGGGTAGTGTAGGGGGTAGTGCTGGGGGTAGTGTTTTAGGGTTTAGGGTAGCGCAGTGGTGTTTGGGTAGCATAGGTGGTGGTGCAGGGGGTAGATTTAGGGTTTAGGGTAGCGCAGTGGTGTTTGGGTAGCGTAGGGGGTCATGCTGGGGGTAGTGTTTTACGGTTAAGGGTAGCGCAGTGGTGTTTGGGTAGCGTAGGGGGTCGTACTGGGGGTAGTGTTTTAGGGTTTAGGGTAGCACAGTGGTGTTTGGATAGTGTAGGGGTAGTGCTGGGGATAGTGTTTTAGGGTTTAGGGTAGCGCAGTGGTGTTTTTGTAGTGTTGGGGGTAGTGCTGGGGGTAGTGTTTTAGGGTTTAGGGTAGCGCAGTTGTGTTTGTGTAGTGTAGGGGGTCATACCGAAGGTAGTGTTTTAGGGCTTAGCGTAGTGCAATGGTGTTTGGGTAGTGTAGGGGGTAGTGTTTTAGGGTTTTGGGTAGTGCAGTGCTGTTTGTGTAATGTAGGGGGTCATGCTGGGGGTAGTGTTTTAGATTTTAGGGTAGTACAGTGGTGTTTTTGTAGTGTAGGGTGTCGTGTTTAAGGGTTTAGGGTAGTGCAGTGGTGTTTGGGTAGTGTATGGGGTCGTGCTGGTGGTAGTGTTTTTAGGGTTTAGGGTAGTGCAGTGGTGTTTGGGTAGTGTAGGGGGTAGTGTTTTAGGGTTTAGGGTAGTGCAGTGCTGTTTGGGTAGTGTAGGGGGTCGTGCTGGTGGTAGTATTTTTAGGGTTTAGGGTAGTGCAGTGGTGTTTGTGTAGTATAGGGGGTAGTGTTTTAGGGTTTAGGGTAGTGCAGTGTTGTTTGGGTAGTGTAGGGGGTCGTGCTGGGGGTAGTGTTTTAGGGTTTGGTGTAGTGCAGTGGTGTATGTGTAGTGTAGGGGGTCGTGTTTTAGGGTTTAGGGTAGCGCAGTGGTGTTTGGGTAGTGTAGGGGGTCGTGCTGGGGGTTGTGTTTTAGGGTTAATAGTAGCGCAGTGGTGTTTCTGTAGTGTAGGGGGTCTTGCTGGGGCTAGTGTTATAGGGTTTAGGGTAGCATAGTGGTGTTTGGGTAGCATAGGGGGTCATGCTGGGGGTAGTGTTTTAGGGTTTAGGGTAGCACAGTGGTGTTTGGTTAGCGGAAGGGGTCATACTAGGGGTAAGGTTTTAGGGTTTAGGGTAGTGCAGTGGTGTTTGGGTAGCGTAGGGGGTAATGCTGGGGATGGTGTTTTAGATTTTAAGGTAGTACAGTGGTGTTTTTGTAGTGTATGGGGTCGTGTTTAGGGGTTTAGGGTAGTGCAGTGGTGTTTGGGTAGTGTAGGGGTAGTGCGGGAGGTAGTGTTTTAGGGTTTAGGGTAGCGCAGTGGTGAATGTGTAGTGTTGGGGGTAGTACTGGGGGTAGTGTTTTAGGGTTTAGGGTAGCGCAGTGGTTTTTGTGTAGTGTAGGGGTTCATACTGAGGGTAGTTTTTTAGGGTTTAGCATAATGCAGTGGTGTTTGGGTAGTGTAGGGGGTAGTGTTTTAGGGTTTAGGGTAGTGCAGTGCTGTTTGGGTAGTGTAGGGGGTCGTGCTGGGGGTAGTGTTTTAGGGTTTGGTGTAGTGCAGTGGTGTATGTGTAGTGTAGGGGGTCGTGTTTTAGTGTTTAGGGTTGTGCAGTGGTGTTTGGGTAGTGTAGGGGGTCGTGCTGGGGGTAGTGTTTTAGGGTTTGGTGTAGTGCAGTGGTGTATGTGTAGTGTAGGGGGTCGTGTTTTAGGGTTTAGGGTAGCGCAGTGGTGTTTGGGTAGTGTAGGGGGTAGTGCTGGGGATAGTGTTTTAGGGTTTAGGGTAGCGCAGTGGTGTTTGGTTAGCGTAGGGGGTCATGCTTGGGGTAGCATTTTAGGGTTTAGGATAGCGCAGTGGTGTTTGGGTAGTATAGGTGGTGGTGCGGGGGTAGATTTAGGGTTTAGGGAGGCGCAGTGGTGTTTCGATCGCATAGGAGGTCGTGCTGGGGGTAGTGTTTTAGGGTTAAGGGTAGCGCATTGGTTTTTGGGTAGCGTAGGGGGTCGTGCTGGGGTAGTGTTTTAGGGTTTAGGGTAACACAGTGGTGTTTGGGTAGTGTAGTGGGTAGTGCTGGGGGTAGTGTTTTAGGGTTTAGGGTAGAGCAGTGGTGTTTGTGTAGTGTTGGGGGTAGTACTGGGGTAGTGTTTTAGGGCTTAGGGTAGCGCAGTGGTGTTTGTGTGGTGTAGGGTGTAGTGTTTTAGGGTTTAGGGCAGTGCAGTGGTGTTTTTGTAGTGTAGGGGGTCGTGTTTTAGGGTTTAGGGTAGTGCAGTTGTGTTTGGGTAGTGTAGGTGGTCGTGTTTTAGGGTTTAGGGTAGTGCAGTTGTGTTTGGGTAGTGTAGGGTGTCGTGCTGGTGGTAGTGTTGTAGGGTGTAAGGTAGTGCAGTGGCGTTTGTGTAGTGTAGGGGGTCATGCTGGGGTAGTGTTTTAGGGTTTGGTGTAGTGCAGTGGTGTATGTGTTGTATAGGGGGTCATGTTTTAGGGTTTAGGGTAGCGCAGTGGTGTTTCTGTAGTGTAGGGGTTGTGCTGGGGTAGTGTTTTAGGTTTTAGCGTAGTGCAGTGGTGTTTGGGTAGTGTAGGTGGTCGTGCTGGGGTAGATTTAGTGTTTAGGGTAGTGCAGTGGAGTTTGTGTAGTGTATGGGGTCAAGCTGGGGGTAGTGTTTTAGGGTTTAGGGTAGTACAGTGGTGTTTGTGTAGTCTAGGGGTTCGTACTGTGGTAGTTTTTTAGGGTTTAGTGTAGTGCAGTTGTGTTTGGGCAGCGCAGGTGGTCGTGCTGGGGGTAGTGCTTTAGGGTAGCGCAGTGGTGTTTGTGTAGTGTTGGGTGTAGTGCTGGGGGTAGTGTTTTAGGGTTTAGGATAGCGCAGTGGTGTTTGTGTAGTGTAGGGGGTCATAATGAGGGTAGTGTTTTAGGGTTTAGCATAGTACAGTGGTGTTTGGGTAGTGTAGGGGGTAGTGTTTTAGGGTTTAGGGTAGTTCAGTGGTGTTTGTGTAGTGTAGGGGGTCATTCTGGGGGTAGTGTTTTAGATTTTCGGGTAGTACAGTGGTGTTTTTGTAGTGTTGGGGGTCGTGTTTAAAGGTTTAAGGTAGTGCACTGGTGTTTGGGTAGTGTAGGGGGTCGAGCTGGTTGTAGTGCTTTTAGGGTTTAGGGTAGTGCAGTGGTGTTTGTGTAGTATAGGGGGTAGTGCTGGAGCTAGTGTTTTAGGGATTAGGGTAGCGCAGTGGTGTTTGGGTAGCGTATGGGGTCGTGCTGGGGGTAGTGTTTTAGGGTTTGGTTAGCACAGTGGTGTTTGGTTAGCGTAGTGGTCATGCTAGGGGTAGTGCTTTAGGGTTTAGGGTAGCGCAGTGGTGTTTAGGTAGCGTAGGTGTTGGTGCGGAGGGAAGATTTAGGGTAGCGCAGTGGTGTTTGGGTAGCGTAAGGGGTCGTGCTGGGGGTAGTGTTTTAGGGTTAAGGGTAGCTCAGTGGTGTTTGGGTGGCATAGGTGGTCGTGCTGGGGGAAGTGTTTTAGGGTTAAGGGTAGCGCAGTGGTGTTTGGGGCAGCATAGGTGGTCGTGCTGGGGGTAGTGCTTTAGGGTTTAGGGTAGCGCAGTGGTGTTTGTGTAGTGTAGGGGGTCATAATGAGGGTAGTGTTTTAGGGTTTAGGGTAGTACAGTGGTGTTTGTGTAGTCTAGGGGATCGTACTGGGGTAGTTTTTTAGAGTTTAATGTAGTGCAGGGGTGTTTGGGCAGCGTAGGTGGTCGTTCTGGGGGTAGTGCTTTAGGGTTTAGGGTAGCGCAGTGGTGTTTGTATAGTGTTGGGTGTAGTGCTGGGGGTAGTGTTTTAGGGTTTAGGGTAGCGCAGTGGTGTTTGTGTAGTGTAGGGGGTCATAATGAGGGTAGTGTTTTAGGGTTTAGCGTAGTACAGTGGTGTTTGGGTAGTGTAGGGGGTAGTGTTTTAGGGTTTAGGGTAGTGCACTGGTGTTTGGGTAGTGTAGGGGGTCGTGCTGGTGGTAGTGTTTTAGGGTTTAGTGTAGTGCAGTGGTGTTTGTGTAGTATAGGGGTAGTGTTATAGGGTTTAGGGTAGTGCTGTGGTGTTTGGGAAGTGTAGGGGGTCGTGCTGGGGTAGTGTTTTAGGGTTTGGTGTAGTGCAGTGGTGTATGTGTAGTATAGGGGGTCATGTTTTAGGGTTTAGGGTAGCGCAGTGGTGTTTCTGTAGTGTAGGGGTTGTGCTGGGGGTAGTGTTTTAGGTTTTAGCGTAGTGCAGTGGTGTTTGGGTAGTGTAGGGGGTCGTGCTGGGGTAGATTTAGTGTTTAGGGTAGTGCAGTGGAGTTTGTGTAGTGTATGGGGTCAAGCTGGGGGTAGAGTTTTAGGGTTTAGGGTAGTACAGTGGTGTTTGTGTAGTCTAGGGGTTTGTACCGGGGTAGTTTTTTAGGGTTTAGTGTAGTGCAGTGGTGTTTGGGTCGTGTTAGAATGGGGGACCCCTAGTTGGCACAGGTAGGTACTTGTGACAAGCAGTGGTCCCTTCTTCTATTCAGGGCGAGAGAGTTACCCCCTCAGAACAACCCCTGCTCACCCTATAGGTAGTGTGGCGCGAGCAGTCAGGGCTAAACTTCAGGGCGCTAGTCAGTTAAGCATTTATGATCACACACAGTAAACCACAATGATCCCCCCACAAACGGACACCAGGCGTAAGTTGTATCAAAAATACGGATGCTTTATATAAAAGATTCTTTGTTACGCAGGCATGTACAAGACCATCAATAACGGTCGCGAAAGGGAAGCCACAAGATGATGATTAGGCACTGTTCTTGTCTTTGGTAACTTATTCGTTCACGAGCGCTTCACAGGGCTCGGTTGAGTCGGTCCAGTCACGGTGATGCGCAGCGTACCCGGGATACAGTGATACGGGGAAATCAGAACGTTGCGGACCCCGAGTCCGATAGAGAGTTCACTGTACCTGGGAACGTGCGATGTGGTTGGACGAGTCTTCAGGGGAGATGCAGGTTCTGCACCTCGTGGGTCTTCCGGATCAAGAATTCAGCGGGCGGCTCTCGGTAGACAGGTGTGGCCCAGGGCCTCCGACACGGACTGTGCGGGAGGTCACTGCGGAGGGCGGCACGGTCAGACTCAGGCTGGGAGGTGAAGCGGGGCGGCCGGATACGTTACGACGTACGGGCGGCCGTCCGAGGCTGGATTTCACTTCCCCACTAGAAATCCGGCGGGAGGGCGAGAGGGCACCAAGCGCGCTCCAGTAGCAGGCAGGTGACAGGGAAGCGGGGCGGCCAGACTCGATGGGTCCAGAGCGACTCAGGTAGAGCGGGGCTCTCGGCGAGTGGAGGCGGCCAGGCTTCTGGGTGTCACGGCCCTAGGAGGGATGCGAAGGTGCGCAGGGCACTCCGGCGGGAGAAAGCACACGGCTCGAATTCTCAGACGAGCGGAGACACGGTGAACCCACTGGTCCTGGGGTTCAGTTCAGGGGGCAAGCTCTTCTTCCAAGCCCTTGGAGATAGTTGAAAACAAAGTGCAAAGTCTCTTTCAGTCTTTTCCTCTCCTTCCTCAGCAAGGCACCTACTGCAGGCCAGTCCCTTAGGTCAGGGAAAGTTACTCCTCCTTCAGCTTCTTCCAGGTCCTTCTAGTCGGGCAGAGTTCCTTTGTGGTTCAATCTGGATCTGATTTCTTAGGAGCCAGGCTCCTACTTTTATACAGGGATTCTTTTGTTCTTTAGCGCCAGGGGGCCTGGGCCTGGCTCAGTCCAGTTTTGGAGCACTCTGTTGTGGTGACTCGGCTTGTTCCTTTCAGCAGCAGGGCAGAGACATCAGCCGCTCCACAGGGGGCGGCGCCGGCTTTGTGGTGGCAGAGCACAGGTCTATTCAAGAGTCAGGGTGCACTCCTCCCACCCATCCTGGTGTAATCTCTCTACCCACCACCTGGCAGCCAACCTGTCTCCTGGAATCCCCCAGCCCTGCTCCTGTACTGTTGCTAGGCAGGACACACACACACAGCAGAGGCGGACTGAGATGGTCAGGCACGCAAAGGCTAACTTTCTAAAAGTAGCATTTGCAAACCCAGGATATTAAAATAACCTTTACTAAAAGATGTATTTTATTATCCCGAGTTCAGGCATACTAAACATGACGTTCTACCAGGCTCTCTGAGTCCACTGGGGTCACAGCGTGTAGCGATCCCAGCAGCCCATTCTGGCCTATGGAGAGCAGGTAGCCTTCAATAGCGAAAAACGAAAATGGCTGTAATTCACTACTAAGACATGCCACACACATCAGGGCATGTCCTACCTTATACCTACAATGCACCCTGCGCTTAGGCCTACCAGAGGGGTGACTAACATGTAGTTAAGGGAAGGTTTAGGGACTGGTAAGTGGGGACACTTGCTCAGTCAGCGCGACGGTACCAGACCGCGCGCAGGTTCTGCAGTGGCAGACCCTAGACACATTTTACCCCGCTGCTTCGGTGGGTGGCACAACCCGTGCTGCAAGCCCACTAGCAGCATTTGGATATACAAGCCCTTGGCACCCCTGGTGCACTCTACTAGGGACTGATAGTAAACCAAATACCCCAAACGTGGAAGTCAATTCACATAATACATTTTACCATAGGGAGCACTTGCACTGTGGCACTGGATGGCAGTGGCACAGTGCCCTGAGCAGCTAACACCAACACAAAAACACATTGAGGCACAGACAAAAAATGGAAGGGTGACCCACGCCAATGGTGCCAGGTCTAACACGTGTCCCCTCCAGCTGAAAAGTGGGGAGAACTACCCTACCCCAGGGAGTTCTGCATCACTAAGGCGGAAAAACCTGGACAGACCGTCAGCATTGGCGTGATCTGTGCCAGGGCGATGCTCCACCGTAAAATCCATACCCTGTAGGGAGATGGACCACCTCAACAGTTTTGGGTTCTCACCCCTCATTTGCATCAACCATCTGAGGGGCCTGTGGTCGGTCTGAACCCGGAAGTGAGACCCAAACAAGTAGGGTCTTAGCTTCTTCAGCGCCCAGACCACAGCAAATGCTTCTCGTTCTATCGCACTCCACCTTTGTTCCCGGGGAAGTAGCCTCCTGCTAATAAAGGCTACGGGTTGGTCAAAGCCCTCCTCAGTGATCTGTGAGAGAACAGCCCCTACACCATGCTCTGATGCATCCGTCTGCACCAGGAACTCTTTGGAGAAGTCAGGAGCCAAGAGCACGGGCGCCGTGCACATGGCAGTTTTCAGGGTGTCGAAGGCTTTCTGACAGGTGTCAGTCCATATCACTTTTCTGGGCTGCTTCTTCGAAGTCAGCTCGGTCAAGGGGGCAACGATGCTGCCATACCCCTTGACAAACCTCCTGTAGTACCCGGTGAGTCCTAAAAAGGCCCTCACCTCCGTCTGGGTCTTTGGGGGCTCCCAAGCCAGGATGGTTTCCACTTTGGGTTGGAGGGGCGCCACCTGGCCGCTCCCCACTTGGTGTCCCAAATACACCACTGAACCCTGCCCGATCTGACACTTGCTTGCCTTGATCGTGAGGCCTGCCTTGCGCAGCGCCATCAACACTTCCCAGAGATGTTGCAGGTGTTCTTCCCATGTGCCGCTGAACACTGCGATGTCATCCAGGTAGGCGGCGCTGAACTCGGTCAGCCCAGCCAACACCTGGTTGACCAACCTCTGGAAGGTGGCAGGGGCATTCTTCATCCCAAAGGGCATCACCCGGAACTGGTAATGCCCATCTGGTGTAGAGAATGCGGACCTCTCTTTGGCCCCATCAGTTAAGGCGATCTGCCAGTACCCAGACGTTAAGTCAAACGTGCTGAGGTACCGTGCAGCCCCTAACCGATCGATGAGCTCATCAGCTCTGGGGATGGGGTGCGCGTCAGTCTTCGTGACGGAGTTGAGTCCTCGGTAGTCCACACAGAACCGGAGTTCGGGCGTGGCACCCGGCGCTGCAGCCTTTGGGACCAAGACCACGGGGCTGGCCCAAGGACTGCTGGAGGACTCAACCACCCCTAGGGCAAGCATCTTCGAGACCTCCTCTTTGATGCAGGCTCTGACCCTGTCAGTTACCCGGTAGGCCTTGTGCTTCACAGGTAAGCTGTCTCCTGTATCTACATCATGGACGCACCAATTTGTGATACCAGGAACCAGGGAGAACAGGTCAGGGAACTGCCCCAGCAGCTGGCGGCAGTCACCCTGTTGCTCAGGGGTCAGGGTGGGTGAGAGGTTAACTCCATCCACTGACCCGTCTCGCTCTGAGGCTACCAAGAGGTCAGGGAGAGGCTCGGACTCCTCTTCCGTCCCATCATCGGTGGCCAAGAGCATGCCCACTTCGGACCTCTCCAAGTGGGGCTTCAGTCGATTGACATGTAGGACCCTTAAGGGGTTCCTAGGAGACCGCAAGTTCACCAAGTAGGTGACAGAACTCTTGCGCTCCACAATCTCAAAGGGTCCGGTCCACTTGTCCTGGAGTGCACAAGGCTCCACAGGGGCCAGGACCCACACTTTTTGGCCAGGTTGAAGCTCAACCAGAGTGGCGTTCTGGTCGTACCACCGCTTCATTTCCTCCTGGCTGGCTTCCAGGTTTGCCTCAGCAAGCTGCCTGAAACGCCTAGTCTGGTTCCGGAAAGCCAGCATGTAACTGTATACATTCTGGGGAGGTTTCCTGGGAGATTGCTCCCAGCCTTCCTTGACCAGACTAAGAGGTCCTCGTACTGGGTGGCCATACAAAAGCTCAAAGGGACTGAACCCTAGAGACTTTTGTGGCACCTCGCGGTACGCAAAGAGAAGGCATGGTAAGAGGACGTCCCACTTACGCCTCATGGGTTCCTCGAGACCCATAATCATGCCCTTCAGGGTTCGGTTGAAGTGCTCAACCAACCCGTTTCCTTGGGGATGGTAAGGTGTGGTGAACTTGTAGGTTACACCACACTCTTGCCAAAGGGACTTCATATATTTCGATATGAAGTTGGTCCCCCTGTCAGACACCACCTCTAGAGGGAATCCTACGCGTGAGAAAATTCCCATCAGTGCCCGTCCCACCACGGGGGCCGTCACTGTCCTCAGAGGGATGGCTTCAGGGTACCGGGTGGCATGGTCCACCAAGACCAGGATAAACCTGTTGCCCATGGCTGTCTTGGGGTCCAGTGGCCCCACAATGTCAATCCCCACTCGCTGGAATGGGGTACTGACCACAGGGAAAGGTTGGAGTGGAGCTCTCAGCTTCCTTCCACTCTTGCCACTTGCCTGGCAAGTCTGGCATGTCCTGCAGTGAGTGTCAGAACTCCTGCGCATTTGGGGCCAATAAAAGTGGGTGACAAGCCTTTCAAAGGTCTTGTCCTGCCCCAAATGTCCTGCTAACGGTACGTCGTGAGCCAGCCCCAGTAGGAAGGCTCTGAACTTCTGGGGTACCACCAGCGCACGGGCTGACCCAGGTTCAGCAACCTTAGGCTCTGAGTATAGGAGGTCGTTCTCCCAGTAGATCAAGTGAGTTCCGGACTGATCACCATTGGCCTGGGCTGCAGCCTGCTGCCGCATACCCTCTAGAGAGGGGCACTCTTTCTGCTCCCTGCAGAATTCCTCCCTGGTGGGGCCTCCTTCTTGCTGCCAATGGGTCAGCTCAGGCAGGTCCCCCAGTTCGGCTATCTGTTCCCCGGTAGGCTCCAGGGCATCCCCCTCAAGGTCTGCTTCCTCCTGGGCCGTGGGAACGTCAGGAGCCGGATTCCCGTGCCTCCCTTGCCCTCTCTCTAAGGCCGGTTCCTGGGCCTCTCCCTCAGGCTCCAGGGTTCCTTCAACACCCCTACTGGCTGCCATCGACCGGGTGGTCACGCACGCCCAATCAGGCAAGCCCACCATCCGCAGGTGAGTTGTCTTCTCCACCTTTTCCCAAGGGGAGCTCTCCAAATCGTTACCTAGGAGACAATCAACAGGCATGGCCTCTCTCACAGCCACTTGCAGAGTACCAGAGACCCCCCCCCACTCAAAGGGAACCTGAGCCATTGGACACTGACTCTCTGTGTTGTCAGCGTTGACAACACGGCAGAATGCGTGCGGGACAACCTGCTCTTGAGACACCAGGTGTTGCTTGACAGCAGTCACACTGGCTCCTGTATCTCTAAGAGCTCCCACCCTCTTGCCATTTATGGTCACCCACTGCCCATACTTTTGAGTATTGGGGGGCAGCTGGGCCTCAGCGACCATCTCACTGTCTCCTAATGAGACTAGGGTCATCTGTACGGGATCCCCCGCCCCTTGGACATCTATCTCCCTCCCCAAGGCTACACTATTCACCTGCTTGGGGGGTGGAGCACCAGAGGGTGCTGGTTTGCCATACAGGGGGCACTTGGGATCCACGGAAATGTGCCCCAGGTTGTTACACTTGTAACATCGGAGGGGCCCTCTTTGAACAGGGTTACCTGTCGGGGCCCCGGTCTGCTTCGGGGGTGGGGGTGGCTGAGAACCTTTCCCTTGGTTCCCTTGGGAATTACTTTGGGGCCCTCTGTAGAACTCCCTCTGTTTACCCTTGTCCCCCCCACTCTTCTGCTGGGGACCCTGAACACCCTTGGCGGGGCCTCCTACGGGACCCTTGTGGACCCTGGTGCTGATCCAGCGGTCCGCCTCCTCAGCAAGCTTCCTCGGGTTGGACAGCTTGCTATCGATCAGGTGTTGGCGTAGCTCAGGAAAACAATTATCCGACAAGTGCTCCCATGCAATTAAATCAAACAGCCCTTGGTAATCATTCACTTTGCTACCCTTCACCCAACCATCCAGCGCTCTGCAAAAAAAGGTCACATATTCTACATAAGTGGTACCAGGTTTCTTGGTGCAATCCCTAAATCTCTGTCTGTACAGTTCAGGAGTTAACCCATACCTTGTCATAAGAGCCTCCTTCATGTGTGGATAGGATGTGTGGACATCAGAGGGGAGGTCTAGCAGTGTGTCCCGCCCCTCACTCAGGAACCTTCCCCACAACCCCGCTCCCCAATCCTTCTCAGGGACCCGGTGGGAGGACATGGCTACTTCATAGGCCCTAAACCACTGCCCAATATCATCCTGCTTATAATATTCTTTGACTACATCTTTAGGAATGTGCACCCTTGACTCTGTTGAATTGCTGCCACCAGAGGGTGAGTTGTCTAAACTCCTGGCCTTGAGATCCAACTCCCTCATTTTTACCTCATGCTCCATGGCCAGTTTCTGCCTTTCTCTCTCCATTTGCAGTTTTGCCATCTCCACCTCGTGTGCTCGGGCGGCACTCCTGTCGGCCAACTCCTCTGGCGACAGGCCTCTGCTAGGCTCAAACACACCTTCGGGGGGTATCACCTCCCGGGCATTCTCTGGGAACTTTGATTCGTGCCAGGCTCTCAGTGCTGTCACGTACTGATCCTTGTTGCTTAGTCCACTTTGCTTGATTCTGTACTTGGAGAGATATCCCTTCAGGACATCATTTGTGCACTTCCTCAGTGCCTCGGGCTCCCAATCGATGTCATCTACTCCAGAGAATACAGAGGGCGCTCCGCCTCCGTTGACTGAGCTAGGCATGGTTTCTTAAGGTGGAGATTTTTCTTTAGCAACAACTGTCACTCAATCTGTGGCTGCGTTATAGGTCTGCTCTACGTGGTGATCGATAATTCACTGTATGTAAATCATAAATGCAAATTCGAAATCCCACCGCTGCCACCAATGTTAGAATGGGGGACCCCTAGTTGGCACAGGTAGGTACTTGTGACAAGCAGTGGTCCCTTCTTCTATTCAGGGCGAGAGAGTTACCCCCTCAGAACAACCCCTGCTCACCCTATAGGTAGTGTGGCGCGAGCAGTCAGGGCTAAACTTCAGGGCGCTAGTCAGTTAAGCATTTATGATCACACACAGTAAACCACAATGATCCCCCCACAAACGGACACCAGGCGTAAGTTGTATCAAAAATACGGATGCTTTATATAAAAGATTCTTTGTTACGCAGGCATGTACAAGACCATCAATAACGGTCGCGAAAGGGAAGCCACAAGATGATGATTAGGCACTGTTCTTGTCTTTGGTAACTTATTCGTTCACGAGCGCTTCACAGGGCTCGGTTGAGTCGGTCCAGTCACGGTGATGCGCAGCGTACCCGGGATACAGTGATACGGGGAAATCAGAACGTTGCGGACCCCGAGTCCGATAGAGAGTTCACTGTACCTGGGAACGTGCGATGTGGTTGGACGAGTCTTCAGGGGAGATGCAGGTTCTGCACCTCGTGGGTCTTCCGGATCAAGAATTCAGCGGGCGGCTCTCGGTAGACAGGTGCGGCCCAGGGCCTCCGACACGGACTGTGCGGGAGGTCACTGCGGAGGGCGGCACGGTCAGACTCAGGCTGGGAGGTGAAGCGGGGCGGCCGGATACGTTACGACGTACGGGCGGCCGTCCGAGGCTGGATTTCACTTCCCCACTAGAAATCCGGCGGGAGGGCGAGAGGGCACCAAGCGCGCTCCAGTAGCAGGCAGGTGACAGGGAAGCGGGGCGGCCAGACTCGATGGGTCCAGAGCGACTCAGGTAGAGCGGGGCTCTCGGCGAGTGGAGGCGGCCAGGCTTCTGGGTGTCACGGCCCTAGGAGGGATGCGAAGGTGCGCAGGGCACTCCGGCGGGAGAAAGCACACGGCTCGAATTCTCAGACGAGCGGAGACACGGTGAACCCACTGGTCCTGGGGTTCAGTTCAGGGGGCAAGCTCTTCTTCCAAGCCCTTGGAGATAGTTGAAAACAAAGTGCAAAGTCTCTTTCAGTCTTTTCCTCTCCTTCCTCAGCAAGGCACCTACTGCAGGCCAGTCCCTTAGGTCAGGGAAAGTTACTCCTCCTTCAGCTTCTTCCAGGTCTTTCTAGTCGGGCAGAGTTCCTTTGTGGTTCAATCTGGATCTGATTTCTTAGGAGCCAGGCTCCTACTTTTATACAGGGATTCTTTTGTTCTTTAGCGCCAGGGGGCCTGGGCCTGGCTCAGTCCAGTTTTGGAGCACTCTGTTGTGGTGACTCGGCTTGTTCCTTTCAGCAGCAGGGCAGAGACATCAGCCGCTCCACAGGGGGCGGCGCCGGCTTTGTGGTGGCAGAGCACAGGTCTATTCAAGAGTCAGGGTGCACTCCTCCCACCCATCCTGGTGTAATCTCTCTACCCACCACCTGGCAGCCAACCTGTCTCCTGGAATCCCCCAGCCCTGCTCCTGTACTGTTGCTAGGCAGGACACACACACACAGCAGAGGCGGACTGAGATGGTCAGGCACGCAAAGGCTAACTTTCTAAAAGTAGCATTTGCAAACCCAGGATATTAAAATAACCTTTACTAAAAGATGTATTTTATTATCCCGAGTTCAGGCATACTAAACATGACGTTCTACCAGGCTCTCTGAGTCCACTGGGGTCACAGCGTGTAGCGATCCCAGCAGCCCATTCTGGCCTATGGAGAGCAGGTAGCCTTCAATAGCGAAAAACGAAAATGGCTGTAATTCACTACTAAGACATGCCACACACATCAGGGCATGTCCTACCTTATACCTACAATGCACCCTGCGCTTAGGCCTACCAGAGGGGTGACTAACATGTAGTTAAGGGAAGGTTTAGGGACTGGTAAGTGGGGACACTTGCTCAGTCAGCGCGACGGTACCAGACCGCGCGCAGGTTCTGCAGTGGCAGACCCTAGACACATTTTACCCCGCTGCTTCGGTGGGTGGCACAACCCGTGCTGCAAGCCCACTAGCAGCATTTGGATATACAAGCCCTTGGCACCCCTGGTGCACTCTACTAGGGACTGATAGTAAACCAAATACCCCAAACGTGGAAGTCAATTCACATAATACATTTTACCATAGGGAGCACTTGCACTGTGGCACTGGATGGCAGTGGCACAGTGCCCTGAGCAGCTAACACCAACACAAAAACACATTGAGGCACAGACAAAAAATGGAAGGGTGACCCACGCCAATGGTGCCAGGTCTAACAGGTCGCATAGGTGATCGTGCTGGGGGTAGTGTTTTAGGGTTAAGGGTAGCGCATTGGTGTTTGGGTAGCGTAGGGGGTCGTGCAGGGGGTAGTGTTTTAGGGTTTAGGGTAGCACAGTGGTGTTTAGGTAGTGTAGTGGGTATTGCTGGGGGTTGTCGTACTTTAATATTCGGGACCGCGTAGGGGACAGGGCCCTACCCCTGACTATCTTGGTATTAGCGAACCGCAAATGGTAAATGCGGCATGTACGAGTGCTTTATATACCGTTCTAGCTATGAATGCACTGTGTACACGTTATTCTGCTCCACTACGCGGGTTCCATTTTGGAAGCAGTGGCCATCTTGTCATTGCCCTCACATAGGCTATAATGGAGTAAATACGGGCCTCACAGTACATGGGCTTTCCCTCTGACTTCTCTGTGACCTGGGCAGCTGGCTCTGCTGCCCCAGGTCAAACCGGTCTCACGAGCTCCCCTTCCTCCGTCCACCTGTGATTAGCATCAGGGCTTGACCCGTCATAAAACCCTTTCATTCTACACAATCCCCCGGCTAATCTCTTCCACACCTGCTTGTTCCTGCTTTATGACTTGTTTCCCAAAACAGGAGATGCTCATGTTTATTGGGGGGTCTCTTTACATCAAACGTGGGATCTGAACCTTACTGTGTAAATCATTGTGGGCTGGCCGAACTGGAATGTGGGATGGTCATCATGACTCTGCTTTTTCGTTTGTAATGTATACCTTTATATGGCCATATCGTAAACCAAGGAATGTGTGCCTGGAGCATGATATTTTGTACTTAAGGAGAAGTCCGTTCCTATGATTTTCAGCAGTCTCCTGAGAACATACACGCTGTTGTACTTCTAGGATACCTGTCATTGGTCTGCAGCCAATAAACGATTCTTTGACTTCACCCAGAAGACTCTGTGTTTCTGTAGGTCCGGAACAGGGTGAAACCCAGAAGTCATAGGGTGTGTGCCCCTGCACCGCTGGGTCTAAAATACCCAGTACTTCAGTTTGGCGCCTGTGAGAAGTTGGCCTGGTATATGATGCTCACTAGTTAAAGTGATCACCTTGTACCATGCCAAGCAACCCTTATGGTGTGGTTGTAAGTCAACCTTTTCGGACTAGCTGCCCTAGTGGTAGCGTAGGCTAAGCAGTCTTTGAGGCTAACTCGTGAAGCGTGTTAAGCCAGCTGTTTTACCAAATGCAACCCCCTTTTATACCAATGAAAGGACACCACACAGATATATATTCAAAATATATATGTATTTATTTCTCAAAGTAACCCCTAGTCTCTTTATGAGCACAGGAGCACAAATCGTCAAACAAGATTATCACAGAATACACAGAAGTTGCACGTTATATGGATAGGCCCTGGTGGCCACTCAAACCATATACTAAAATAGTGGTATAAGTACCACGAACAGAAAAGGGAAAAGGCCTAGGGCCTCTAGAATCGCTGGGCCTACAAGGAGCTAACGTCAGTTAGTGACCAGGAGGTCCACGGGTGGCGTGTGCAGAGCAAATAGTCACACGCGTGCTCCCATAGGTTTCAATGGGTGCGTAAAAAGTACAAAGTTACTGCAAAGAGGATCTTCCGGATGGACTAGGAACTCAAGATTTGGAACACAGGCACTAGAGATGTAATACTACACTTGGGCACAGGTGTGCCAGCTTTACCTCACCCACAGGAAGCGGGTGCATAGGCCTCGAAGTGCGTCGGGTTTCTTCTATCTGTTCCGTGGAGCTTGAAGACAAAGATGCTGCAGGCGGTCGGTCCGGGAGAGGTGCAGTGGATCCAAGAGTGGATCGGAGATGTTGAAGACCTGTAAGCAGAGGGGACAGTGTTCACAGTCACTAGCCAGTGACCAGCGTGGCACCAGGTGGGTACCAGGCAATGTCGGGTGCAAACAGGTGATGAGGGGTAGCTTGTCTCCGCAGCCACGTGGTCCCTGAAGGTCGACGACGTCCAGGAGTCGGCTCACGAGCTGTCCCACGCAGGCTCTCGCTGTCGGCGGTGTCGGCGACTTGATCGAAGCAAACAAGCCTTGGCAAAAGCACTTGTAGGAGGATTTGGAAATCAGCTGTTGGTTATGACCAGCAAGGTCAGAGGGATTGCTCCTTTGGAGGGGAGCAAGGGCCAGTCTGGAGCAACCAGACCAGCAGTGTATTTCGTAGAGTTCGTCGCCAAGATGGCCACTAGCCAGCGGGCCAGCAACCGGTTAGGCGCGTCGAGTGGCAAAATGCAGAAGGGCCCCACGCAGATCGTGGAGATGCTGGAGGGCTCACCTTTGGTGCAGATGCTGCTCGGGTGTTGGGCTTCTCAGATCCCAAAGCACAACTTGGAGGAAGCCTCGGTTGTTGCACTTGTCAGCTTGTCGTAGTCGTTCCAAGATGGCTGGCTCCACGTGTCTCGGTGCCTCCACGGGTCTCCTCTTTTCAGGGACTGTGGATCGGGCGGTGAGAGGTCTGGAGGTCCAGGTCTTGTCAGTCTCTGGGCTCGGGCTCCGGCGGGAGGCGGCGGCAAAGCAGACGTTGATTCGCTGGATGGTGCTTGCGTTAGCAAGGTGGTCACTCCCTGACCACAGGGGAGATTTCCTTCAGTCTTCTGTGCAGCAGAATGTCGAAGTTCCCGTCTTCTTCTTAGTTTCAAGTTGATTCCAGGATGTCTGAAGTCTTAGGACACAGCTCCTACCTTTAAGCGGATTCTAGGGGCCGGACTACCTGCTAGGTCCCTCCCTATGGGTGGGACCAGGAAGGGGGGTGGTTACACCCCCAATCCTTTGTCCAGCTCGCCCCAGGCCCGGGACTGGCGTGCCCCAGGACCGGTTTGAACTGGCATATGCACCGAGGCTCCTTGTGAGCCACAGGCATGTCTGGTTTCTTTCAAGCCCTACCTGACCAATACACAAAATCCTGTCTGGGGTGGTGCACGCACCTCCTCTGGCAGGAAACCCTTTGTCCACACCTCCCAAGCTGGAAGGACTCCCAGCAGCAGGAGGGCAGACTTGTGTCTGTGGTGGCAGCATCCACTTTGTGGAGCTGAGGCTATGTCTGATTTTACCCGGGTTTCAGGTACTGTACATGTCGTGTCCCTCTAGAAGGGTGGAATGCTAACCCCGTCGCCAGAATTGGCGAGGGGTTAGTATTCCAATTCGTATGACACCTTACTCGACATGTTTTGATAAAGCCAAACCAAAGATAGCATTTAACCGCGAGGTTCATAATGCACTTAAGAGTATATGGTATGACGATATCTGGAAACAGTAGAAGGAAGTTGTTCCGACCACTGCAGACAGGCTCAGCTCATGCCAGAGCACCATCTCACATGGAACCAAGCACTCTGCCTTCAGGATTGTTAAGGCCTGCCATAGGAGTGACTTATAGGTTACCAGGTGTCCCATTTAAGGTTAGGTCTAGGTATACTACACCTAAGTAAGAGGTGATTACACCAACTTACCCCAGCTGAGTGATCAGCCAGTTGTGTCAGATTGTTAGGCCAAGCCTGGGGTGGCATAATACATGCTTCAGCCCCTGGCAGGCCTTGGGTACACCAATGCCCTGGGTACCTAGTGTACACTGGTACAGGGGCTGACAGGGTGATCCACTTCCAATTGGTTATGCACCTAGGGTGCATAGTTTTAATTTAGTAGAGAGAACAGCAGGCTGGGGGTCTGATTGGCAGGCCCACAGCCTCAATATGTCAAAAACCAGTGAAGCAAAAAGCAAAAATTTGGGGTGACCATAGGATAGCAGACCCTACTCTCCTACACAACCCCCCCCCAAACGCTGGGACATTAAACTAGCCTTGACCAGTCTCGTCTTCATGTCCTAAGTGGAAGTACCTGGAGAGACCATCTGCATTCCCATGGTCAGTACCTGGCCGGTGCTCCACTGTAAAGTCCATCCCCTGTAGGGAAATGGACCACCTAAGCAGTTTGGGGTTTTCACCCTTCATCTGATTTAGCCACAAGAGGGGCTTATGGTCGGTCTGAATCTTGAAGTGAGTGCCAAACAAGTATGGCCTCAGCTTCTTCAGGGCCCACACCACAGCAAAGGCCTCCCTCTCAATAGCTGACCAATTCTTCTCTCTGGGGGTCAACCTTCTGCTAATAAAAGCAATGGGTTGGTCTTGACCATCTACATTAAGTTGTGACAGCACAGCTCCCACACCCAACTCAGAAGCATCTGTTTGGACAATAAACTCTTTGGAGTAGTCAGGACTTTTCAGGATAGGTGCAGAGCACATGGCCTTCTTCAGGTCATCAAATGCCTTTTGACAGCTTACTGTCCACTGAACCTTTTTGGGCATCTTCTTGGATGTCAGATCATTAAGAGGAGTCACAATGGACCCATAGTTCTTAACAAACTTCCTGTAGTACCCAGTCAAGCCCAAGAAAGCTCGAACTTGAGTCTGGGTGGTTGGAGGGGACCAGTCCTTGATGGATTGTATCTTACTCTCCAGTGGTTGAACTTGGCCTCCACCTACAAGGTGGCCCAAATATACAACCTTACTCTGCCCTATCTGGCACTTAGTAGCCTTGATAGTGAGGCCTGCCCTCTGCAGGGCCTCAAGAGCCTTCTTCAGGTGGATCAGGTGATCCTCCCAGGTGGAGCTAAAGACAGCAATGTCATCAAGATATGCTGCACAAAAGTCATCCAACCCAGTAAGGACTTGGTTCACCAGCCTTTGGAAGGTGGCAGGTGCATTCTTCAGACCAAAGGGCATCACCACAAACTGGTAGTGCCCACCTGGGGTTGAGAATGCTGTTTTGGCCTTAGACTCCTCAGCTAATCTGATTTGCCAATAGCCAGCTGTTAAGTCAAATGTGCTCAAAAACTTTGCAGAAGCTAGTTTGTCTATGAGCTCATCTGCCCTTGGAATAGGGTGTGCATCTGTCCTGGTGACAGCATTGAGTCCTCTGTAATCCACACAGAACCTCATCTCTCTCTTGCCATCTTTGGTGTGAGGTTTGGGGACCAGAACCACTGGGCTAGCCCAGGGGCTCTCTGAGGGTTCAATGACACCTAATTCCAGCATTTTATGTACCTCAGCCTTTATACAGTCCCTGACGTGGTCAGGTTGTCTGTAAAGTTTGTTCTTTACAGGCAGACTGTCACCAGTGTCCACAACATGGGTACACCAGTCAGTTTGACTAGGTATCAAGGAAAACATATGTGAAAAGGATTGTAGAACCTGTCTACATTCAGTCTGCTGATGGGCAGTGAGGTTGCCTCCAAGGGTCACTCCTTCAACTGAGCCATCTTCAGGGTTCTGAGACAACAGGTCTGGGAGAGGGTCACTCTCTTCCTCCTGTCCCTCATCTGTAGCCATGAGCAAGCCCATGTCTGCCCTGTCAACATATGCTTTAAGCCTGTTAACATGGAGTACCCGGTGGGGACTCCTGGGAGTTCCTAGGTCCACCAAGTAGGTGACCTCTCCCTTCTTTTCCAGGATTGTATGGGGTCCAGACCATTTGTCTTGGAGTGCTGCTGGGGCCACTGGCTCCAACACCCATACCTTCTGTCCTGGCTGATACTCAACCAAGACAGCCTTTTGGTCATGCCAAGCTTTCTGTAAGGCCTGGCTTGCCTCAAGGTTTTTGGATGCCTTCTCCATATACTCAGCCATCCTGGAGCGGAGACCAAGTACATAGTCCACTATGTCTAGTTTAGGCTTTTTGAGAGGTAACTCCCATCCTTCCTTCACCAAACACAGTGGGCCTCTCACAGGGTGCCCAAACAACAATTCAAAGGGGCTGTAGCCAACTCCTTTTTGTGGGACCTCTCTGTAAGCAAACAGAAGGCAGGGTAGAAGGATGTCCCATCTTCGCCTGAGCTTTTCAGGTAATCCTTTGATCATACCCTTTAGGGTCTTGTTGAATCTCTCAACAAGCCCATTGCATTGTGGGTGACAAGGGGTGGTGAACTTGTAGTTGACACCACATTCCTTCCACATAGCTGTCAAGTATCCTGACATAAAGTTGGTACCTCTGTCAGATACTACCTCCTTAGGAAACCCCACTCTGGAGAATACTCCCAGCAGGGCCCTGGCCACAACAGGTGCTGTAGTGGTCCTAAGGGAAATTGCCTCTGGATACCTGGTGGCATGATCCACTACCACCAGTATAAATCTGTGCCCAGATGCAGTGGGAGGATCCATGGGACCCACTATGTCTATTCCCACTCTTTCAAAGGGGACCCCCACCACAGGTAGTGGTATTAGGGGGGCCTTTGTTGTGCCACCTGATTTGCCACTGGCTTGGCAGGTGACACAGGAGCGACAAAACTCCTTTGTATCTTCATTCATATGAGGCCAGTGAAAGTGAGGGACAAGCCTGTCCCAAGTCTTGTTCTGGCCTAAGTGTCCTGCTAAAGGAATGTCATGGGCCAAGGTAAGAAGGAAGCCCCTAAATTGCAGAGGTATGACCAACCTCCTGGTAGCACCAGGCTTGGGGTCTCTAGCCTCTGAATAAAGGAGCCCTTCATCCCAATACACTTTATGGGTACCTTGAGCATTCCCAGCAGCCTCAGCAGCAGCCAGCTGTCTGAGGGGTTCAAGAGAGGGACAGGATAACTGAGCCTGCCTCAAGTCAGCCCTTGAAGGTCCCCCTGTCCCCAGAAACTCAACCTGATCAGGTTCAAGCTCTTCAGGGACAGTTCCTTCAGGGTCCTCTAGATCAGCTTCCTGGGAAGGCTGATCATCACTCTGAGGCAGGGGGGAAGGCACAGCCTTGACCCTCCTGTTCTTCTTCTTGGTAGGTGCTTGGTCCATTGTTCCAGGATCCAAGACCTGAGGTTCAGTGAGGCACTTTTTGGCCTGTGACCTGGTCACAGCAAGGACATGTGATGATATACCTAACATCTCTGCATGAGTCCTGTACTCCACTTCTGACCATAGAGAACTCTCTAGGTCATTGCCCAACAAACATTCTACTGGGAGGTCTGCACTAACCACAACCCTTTTGAGGCCAGTTACCCCTCCCCATGAGAAGTTAACAACTGCCACACTGTGTGAAGTAGTGGCATTGCTGGCATTGGTCACCAGGTAGTTCTCACCTGGTATGTACTGTCCAGGGTCCACAAAGCCTGGTGTCACCATAGTGACACTGGCACATGTGTCCCTGTAGGCCTGATCCACTTTGTCATTAATTAAAGGAGTCTGTCTGTACTTGCCCAGGTTACTGGGGCTCACAGTCAGGGACAAATCAATGTCCCCATCACAGATCAAGACTGCCTGTGTGAGGGTTCTGTCTAAGTCAGAATCTCCTTCAGTTCCCATAGTGATTCCCACTACACCCTTTGTCTGGGGACCAACACTGCTAACAGTAGTACTGGGAGCAGGTGCCTTAGGGGCAACAGTGTTGGGGGCTCCACCCTTTTTGCAATCACTAGTCCAGTGAGTTGTATTTTTACAATGATTGCACCAGGGTTTCTTCTGACCTTCTTTCTTCTTCTTGGACTGTTGGGACCCACCCTCCTTAGCAGTAGTTTGGGGCCCTGTTGAAGACTTCTGGTCTTTAGGTTTCTGATCTCCACCCTTTTGGTCTGTTTTCTTCTGATCACCCCCTTGGCCCTGGTTCTGGTTCTTTTGCTTAACCCTGGTTCTGACCCATTTGTCTGCCTTCTTTCCCAATTCTTGGGGAGAGGTCAGATCAGAGTCAACCAAGTGTTGATGCAGTTGCTGGTTTTGACAGTTATTTAAAATCTGTTCTCTCATCATCAAATTATACAATCCTGTAAAATCAGATACCTTACTTCCCAGCAACCAACCCTCCAAAGCCTTAGTGGCACATTCAACATATTCAGACCAGTCCTGAGTCTGTGTCTTTGGGGTGTCTCTGAACATTAACCTGTACTGTTCAGTGGTTAAGCCTAACCCATCTACCAGAACACTCTTCAGGACTCTGTAGTTTCTGACATCCTCTTCTCTAACAGTGAGGAGTCTGTCTCTGCCTCTTCCTTCAAAGGAGAGCCAGAGGATTGCTGCCCACTGGTCTTCAGGAACCTGCTGTACTTTGCAGGCTCTCTCAAGAGCAGTTATCCATTTGTGGATGTCATCCCCACTTTTGTAGGGGGGCACAACCTTAGACAGGTTCCTATTGTCAAAGACCCTATCTTTGTCCTTAGGGACAATGCTGCCACCAGTGGGTATAGACCCACTCTCTCTAGGTTGCCTAGCCTTGTTCAGTTTTTCTTCCATCAGGGCTACTTCTAGCTCCTGCTTCCTGATCCTCAGCTGGGCTTCCTGCATTCTGGCCTCATGTTCCCTCCTCTGAGGGGTGGTCATCCTTTTCCTGGAGTGACCTTGAGAGCCTCTAGAGCCATGAGAAGCATTGGAGTCACCTGAGCGATTCCTTTGCCTCCCAAGCCCTGTGTTAAGTCCACTGGGGAGATCCAATGGGGTGAACCCATTGTCAGTCCCCAATAGCCTTAGTTTAGCTGGGCCAAGTATAATACTTGGCACTGGGCTAGTTCTCCCTTCATCATCACTACTTTCTGTATCCTCACCACTTTCCTCCCCTGTAGTATGGTTCTCATCTAAGGGATGGCTATTGGAGCTGGGTACCTCTGTAGTATCTTCAGAAGGGGGGCCTCCTGTTCCTGACCCTAAGGGGGCTAACTGGGAAGCTTTCTTGAGTGCTCTCTGATCCTCATCATTCTGTAAGAGCTCTCTGAGCTCAGCAGAGTTTGGGTTCTTGGGCTGTTTAAGGCCTCTAAGAGTTGCCAAATGCCTGAGCTCATTCTGATTAAGGGTAGCAAAGCTGGATGTTGCCCTCTGGGGGTCACTCTCAACAGAGATGGGTACAGTGGACCCCTCTGCCCCGGCCATTGCTCTTAAGTGTGGGTGGATGTGTTGCAATCTACCTACACTTGGGTTTACCTACTAAACCTATCTAGTAGTTGTAGTCAGGGTGTGCTACTCCCTTTGCTCTACAACAACTAAGTTCAGTAGAACTTATGTATATCTAATCTTGTTTTATATGTACCTACAGGTACCTATGTGATCTTTCAATTGGTAACCAAGAGATTACAATGGTAAAACACAGCAAGCTCAAATCCAACCGCTGCTCACCAATGTGAGAAGTTGGCCTGGTATATGATGCTCACTAGTTAAAGTGATCACCTTGTACCATGCCAAGCAACCCTTATGGTGTGGTTGTAAGTCAACCTTTTCGGACTAGCTGCCCTAGTGGTAGCGTAGGCTAAGCAGTCTTTGAGGCTAACTCGTGAAGCGTGTTAAGCCAGCTGTTTTACCAAATGCAACCCCCTTTTATACCAATGAAAGGACACCACACAGATATATATTCAAAATATATATGTATTTATTTCTCAAAGTAACCCCTAGTCTCTTTATGAGCACAGGAGCACAAATCGTCAAACAAGATTATCACAGAATACACAGAAGTTGCACGTTATATGGATAGGCCCTGGTGGCCACTCAAACCATATACTAAAATAGTGGTATAAGTATCACGAACAGAAAAGGGAAAAGGCCTAGGGCCTCTAGAATCGCTGGGCCTACAAGGAGCTAACGTCAGTTAGTGACCAGGAGGTCCACGGGTGGCGTGTGCAGAGCAAATAGTCACACGCGTGCTCCCATAGGTTTCAATGGGTGCGTAAAAAGTACAAAGTTACTGCAAAGAGGATCTTCCGGATGGACTAGGAACTCAAGATTTGGAACACAGGCACTAGAGATGTAATACTACACTTGGGCACAGGTGTGCCAGCTTTACCTCACCCACAGGAAGCGGGTGCATAGGCCTCGAAGTGCGTCGGGTTTCTTCTATCTGTTCCGTGGAGCTTGAAGACAAAGATGCTGCAGGCGGTCGGTCCGGGAGAGGTGCAGTGGATCCAAGAGTGGATCGGAGATGTTGAAGACCTGTAAGCAGAGGGGACAGTGTTCACAGTCACTAGCCAGTGACCAGCGTGGCACCAGGTGGGTACCAGGCAATGTCGGGTGCAAACAGGTGATGAGGGGTAGCTTGTCTCCGCAGCCACGTGGTCCCTGAAGGTCGACGACGTCCAGGAGTCGGCTCACGAGCTGTCCCACGCAGGCTCTCGCTGTCGGCGGTGTCGGCGACTTGATCGAAGCAAACAAGCCTTGGCAAAAGCACTTGTAGGAGGATTCGGAAATCAGCTGTTGGTTCTGACCAGCAAGGTCAGAAGGATTGCTCCTTTGGAGGGGAGCAAGGGCCAGTCTGGAGCAACCAGACCAGCAGTGTATTTCGTAGAGTTCGTCGCCAAGATGGCCACTAGCCAGCGGGCCAGCAACCGGTTAGGCGCGTCGAGTGGCAAAATGCAGAAGGGCCCCACGCAGATCGTGGAGATGCTGGAGGGCTCACCTTTGGTGCAGATGCTGCTCGGGTGTTGGGCTTCTCAGATCCCAAAGCACAACTTGGAGGAAGCCTCGGTTGTTGCACTTGTCAGCTTGTCGTAGTCGTTCCAAGATGGCTGGCTCCACGTGTCTCGGTGCCTCCACGGGTCTCCTCTTTTCAGGGACTGTGGATCGGGCGGTGAGAGGTCTGGAGGTCCAGGTCTTGTCAGTCTCTGGGCTCGGGCTCCGGCGGGAGGCGGCGGCAAAGCAGACGTTGATTCGCTGGATGGTGCTTGCGTTAGCAAGGTGGTCACTCCCTGACCACAGGGGAGATTTCCTTCAGTCTTCTGTGCAGCAGAATGTCGAAGTTCCCGTCTTCTTCTTAGTTTCAAGTTGATTCCAGGATGTCTGAAGTCTTAGGACACAGCTCCTACCTTTAAGCGGATTCTAGGGGCCGGACTACCTGCTAGGTCCCTCCCTATGGGTGGGACCAGGAAGGGGGGTGGTTACACCCCCAATCCTTTGTCCAGCTCGCCCCAGGCCCGGGACTGGCGTGCCCCAGGACCGGTTTGAACTGGCATATGCACCGAGGCTCCTTGTGAGCCACAGGCATGTCTGGTTTCTTTCAAGCCCTACCTGACCAATACACAAAATCCTGTCTGGGGTGGTGCACGCACCTCCCCTGGCAGGAAACCCTTTGTCCACACCTCCCAAGCTGGAAGGACTCCCAGCAGCAGGAGGGCAGACTTGTGTCTGTGGTGGCAGCATCCACTTTGTGGAGCTGAGGCTATGTCTGATTTTACCCGGGTTTCAGGTACTGTACATGTCGTGTCCCTCTAGAAGGGTGGAATGCTAACCCCGTCGCCAGAATTGGCGAGGGGTTAGTATTCCAATTCGTATGACACCTTACTCGACATGTTTTGATAAAGCCAAACCAAAGATAGCATTTAACCGCGAGGTTCATAATGCACTTAAGAGTATATGGTATGACGATATCTGGAAACAGTAGAAGGAAGTTGTTCCGACCACTGCAGACAGGCTCAGCTCATGCCAGAGCACCATCTCACATGGAACCAAGCACTCTGCCTTCAGGATTGTTAAGGCCTACCATAGGAGTGACTTATAGGTTACCAGGTGTCCCATTTAAGGTTAGGTCTAGGTATACTACACCTAAGTAAGAGGTGATTACACCAACTTACCCCAGCTGAGTGATCAGCCAGTTGTGTCAGATTGTTAGGCCAAGCCTGGGGTGGCATAATACATGCTTCAGCCCCTGGCAGGCCTTGGGTACACCAATGCCCTGGGTACCTAGTGTACACTGGTACAGGGGCTGACAGGGTGATCCACTTCCAATTGGTTATGCACCTAGGGTGCATAGTTTTAATTTAGTAGAGAGAACAGCAGGCTGGGGGTCTGATTGGCAGGCCCACAGCCTCAATATGTCAAAAACCAGTGAAGCAAAAAGCAAAAATTTGGGGTGACCATAGGATAGCAGACCCTACTCTCCTACAGCGCCCAACTCGGGACGATTTCAGCGGTACCAGTCCAAGCCAGAGGTTCGTGAGGAGCTTCGTGTGGAAATTCCGGAGGAAGGCCGCCACTTCATCGACCCCTGCATGTCGACGTGGTCCGAAAGTCTTTTCTGCGAGGTTCTCCGCGTCCCGACGGCTACGAAGGACTGCTGCCCTGATTAATCGACCTGTTTTGGACCCTTGACGAGTTTTGAGAGAGCGAAACAATCGAGAGAGTCTTCTGGTGACGTCATCGATCAGCAATATTCAGTTAAGTATAAGTGGAGCGTCTCTCATTTGTTTTGGTATCCTTCGGGATCATTTGAATTGGTACTTTGGAGTTTGCAAACGCCAAAACCAGAGGACTCGTGTATTCACGAGGCTATCGTAATCGATAATCCTTTGACGTTTGGATCTAGACTAGTGAGCGAAGATGCCTGGTTCTGGACTATTTGGTAGATTATTCTGTTTGGGTTGTGGAAAAGATTTCCAGCTAGAGGAATCATGTCCGGTTCCTCCGGTTGGAACTCCAACTTATGAGCTCTATGTGAAACATGGCGTAGGCCCCATTGCATATAACGAAGTGTGGATCCACTACACCAGGAAAGATGGTGTTTTAAAATGGCCCCAAAATGGTAGTTTTGATACCGATATTTTAGATAATCTGGAAATTAAATTGTTTAAGAAGAAAGCCCGGCCGGCGATGTTTGACTCTTTCCGCTTATGGCGAAAGGAAGCCAAACAGAAGGAAATTAAGTTAGCGAAAAAGAATAAAAGAGAGAGAGGTATGTCAGTAATGCAAGCAGCTGTACAATTTAAAGACAATGAAGAGGAGCAAATGAATGAGCAATTGCACAGGCAGTGTAAGTTAGGGATTGACAAATGTTACCCAGCTTTGCCACATTCTAAGCAGAATGAGTCTGAAGAAAAGGAGAAAGATCCCCTGATGTCACATTTGTTGAGTTCGCCACCCCCGTATGCTCAAACTGCCACGGCGCCTCCCCAGCTTGTAAATATGCCGCCTCCAGTGCATATACTGCAAGCCTTGCCGCAACCGCCAGTTGCTTTGCAGCCAGTTCCTATTCCTGTAGCGCAGCCCTCTCAAGCGCCGCCAGTTGTGCTTCCAACTGCCCCCGCACTTCCTGCGACTTTGCCTAATCCAGTAACTGCCTCCCCTAACACTCTTCCTTCCACCACTCTAGTACCTGTCTCTACATCCTCTTTTCTTCCCTCTGTTTTTCCCCCTGTTCTCGCCTCAGCTTCTCCTTCAGCGCGACAGCGCTTAGCTAATGTGGTTACTACATTAATGTCTCCTCTCTTTGGGTCATCTGGTGCAACTCTTGGTGTACAGCGTAAGCAGTTGCGCAGCCAATTGCCTAACCCCGATGAGAAAAAGGTAATAGATCACATGGCGCGTAGATGGATCGTTTTTCCTTCACTTTATGATGTGGAATCAGTTGTCAACACTTTCCATCAATGGGATGCCCCTAAACAGAGATATGTGTTCGAGAAAATGTGCGAAATTCTCTGTGAAGAATTGGAGGATAGTGGTAAAAATCCGAACCCGCAGGAGTTGTGTAGAGTGAGGTTCGATTTTGGAACTGGTATAATTGTGGATCGCGAAGTAGATAAAGCAGTTGCGGTTGTATTGTCACTTAGGAATGACGATTGCCAACAGTCATTGTTTGAACAAGAGGTCCTTGTGGGGAAAAAGGTAAAAGCGCGACAATACCCCATGAGAGAAGTTCCCCCGGTATGGAAGGAAGCAGTTGCGGCTGATGCCGCTCAAGGTATTGCTGCTGCTCCAGCACATTTCCAGCGTGTTTGGGTGCATGTTCCATGGAAGCGCTCTGAAGTGTTAGCGCTTAAGCAGTCCTTACCTGATCCCCGTAAGAACCCAGCAGGTTATTATAAAGAGTTGTCACAGACGGCAGGGTCATGCATTATGAATTTGGCCGATATAGACATGTTGTTTGGCAATGTTGTTCCACAGCCTCTATGGGGATCAATTCGTAATGTAGATCACAATGCAGAACTAGGGGATACATGGGCCAACATTGTTGCTGCTGATGCTAGACAAACTGGTGGTGCGAAACCAGAACCTTTAGTAGCTGAACTGCCTGGTAGAATCATCACGTATATGAAGACAATAATGCCTGCGATGCGCGTAAATTGGGACAAGTTATCTGCATGCAAGCAGAAGAAAGATGAGACAGTGTCAGACTTCTTTACTAGGTTTGAAGAAACGTTTATTGACCACAGTGGGCAGGATATGAGTACTGAGGGTGGCCAACGGTTATTTGTGGATAAGTTTGTGCAGAATCTACTTCCTGACCTGTGTAAAAAGTTGAAAGATTCAGAGAGTTCCTGGGCTGTTTCTTCTTCAGCGCAAATACTGGCTACTGCACAGTATTATGAAAATAGAGATAAGGACGAGAAAGATAGAACAGAAAAGAAAACGAAGGAATTAAAGACAAAGGTCCTTTTACAGCAGGCCTATCCGCCACGTGGAGGTCAGAATAATTATAGACAACCACAAGGTGTCTATCACCAACCCCAACAGTTTCAGAACAACCAGCAAATGAATGGGTATTATCAACCACGTGTCCCTGTAGGTCCCAACCAATGTTCATACTGCAAAGAGGAAGGTCATTTTAAATATAGTTGCCCTAAATTAATGCAGCGGAACGGTAATATGTATGGCGCAAGAGGTAGGGGTGGTCAGCAAGCTTCTAGAGGCAGAGGGCGTGGAAATGCTCCCCAGAACGCGCGTCCTCTGCCGCCTCAAAGTGCCATCAATAGCTTTGATCAGCAAGTTAACGCGATTAGTAATACGGCCCAGTATTATAATAATGATTATTATGCAGAGGACGGTGATGCAGAGAATAATGACTACTAGGACAGCCGTAGACAGAGAGAGGGAGTTGTTTCAGTGCCAGTGGATCAGAGCGGACCGTATGTTGAGGTGACTACAGCAAATGTAACGGAGCCTTTTCTGCTAGACACTGGTGCTGCAAAGAGTTCAATCATGCATTCAAAACTCCCTGGCGCACCTTTGTCTGGCGATATAAATGTTTCAGTAGGTTTTTCTGGCGCCCCAGTTAGGAACCCGATTTCCAGTCCCATGTCACTTTCTATTGGACCTTGCGAGCTGAAAGCACCCCTGATTCTAACAACAGGTTGTGGTGAGAATTTGCTGGGATTAGATTTGTTGAAAAGATTACACGCTACACTGTATTGTTCTCCTTCAGGAGTACAACTTACATTAGGCAAGAAAGTGATTTCCCCAATGTATTTGTCTAAAAACACGATGCCGCCTGAATTGTCATCCCTTCCGGATGCCCTTTGGGCTATTGGTCCCAATGACGTGGGCCTCTTAGAGATACCGCCATATGTGGTGACTTTAAAGGCTAATGTCAGACTGCCACGTATTCCCCAGTACAAGATCTCTAATGAAGGGCAGAAAGCATTGTTAGACATTGTCAGCGACTTGATTCATAAGGGTGTGATTGAAGAGACAAGAGGCAACGTTTGCAATAGTCCGATTTTACCTGTCTTAAAACGAACGGATCCTTCACAGCCACCTGTTTACAGGTTTGTGATTGATCTTAGAGAGGTTAATAAGATTGTTGTGCCACAGTTTCCGGTTGTCCCCGATATAACTGCCTTGTTAACGATGATTCCAGCCTCTGCTGCATGGTTTTCAGTGATCGATTTAAAGAATGCTTTCTTTAGTATCCCAATTGCAGAAGAGAGTAGAGATATTTTTGGGTTTAGTCTGGGAGGCCGAAGCTTCCGCTTCAAACGCGCTCCCCAGGGCTACTGTGAGAGTCCATCCATATACAGTCAAGCTTTGAAAGCGCAGCTTGATGCACTTGTTTTACCTAGTGGCGCTATCCTGATTCAGTACGTGGACGATTTACTGATCGCCGCGGATACTGAGAAGATCTGTAAAGAAGCCACATTGTCATTGTTGCGCCATTTATCTGCTTTCCATCATAAAGTGTCTCTCTCGAAGCTGCAATATTGTCGACAAGAAGTGACCTACTTAGGTCATCTCTTATCGAAGGAGGGAAGGAAACTGACCCCAGAAAGAATTCAAGCCATTGCACAGTTGAGTGTGCCAAAAACACAGAGAGAAGTACGTGCTTTCTTGGGCATCACTTCATACTGTAGGCATTGGATCCCTAGTTTTTCTTTGTTGGCAAAACCTTTGTTAGCCTTAACATGCAAAGACACACCGAATCCTATCCCATGGTCTGAAGAGTGCCAGAAAAGTTTTGTGGAATTGCGTAATGCATTATGTTCAGCACCTGTGTTGGGTACCCCCGACTACAGTAAGCCTTTTACATTGTATGTTCACGAGAAAGATGGATGTGCGTTGTCAGTGTTAACACAGCCTTTTGGTGACAGACCTCGCCCATGCGCATATTTTTCATCTACCTTGGACCCTGTAGCGAGGGCATTGCCAAGCTGTCTGAGAGCGACAGCTGCTGCAGCGATGTCTATCCGACAATCTGCTGGTTTGGTAATGGACAACACATTGATTGTCATGGTTCCACACGCTGTAGACACATTATTAAATAGAACTAAGACACAACACTTGACTAGTGCACGATTATCGGGTTACGAACTTACACTGTTAGCTAATCACATACACATAAAGAGATGCAATACGCTGAATCCAGCTACGTTGTTGCCGATTCCAGCAGACTCAGATGAGATTGAGCAACATGACTGTCTGTTCAGAACAGAAGAAGAGACGAAAGGGAGAGTAGATCTAAAAGATACTCCCCTGACTGAGTGTGATGGCACTTTATGGGTAGATGGGTCATGTTTTAAGCTCCCTAATGGTGACACGACTGCTGCCTATGCTATCACGACTCTGTACACGGTCGTGGAAACTGCACGAGTGCCACATAATTCGGCCCAAGCAGCAGAATTAATCGCCCTCACGAGAGCATGTGTGTTGTCTGAAGGAATGAGAGTGAACATATATACAGATAGCCAGTACGCCTTTGGCGTGGCTCATAATTTTGGGCGTTTGTGGAAAGAGCGTGGGTTCCTGACGTCACATGGAGCTAAAATTCAGAATGGCAAGTTGGTGAATGATCTCCTTGAGTCACTGACCCTACCGTTGCAAGTTGCGATCATGAAATGCAGTGCGCACAGGAAAGTCACAGATGATGTTGGACGTGGGAATGCGTTTGCTGATGAGACCGCGAGAGAAACCGCACAGAATGTGAAGACTAGAATGTATGTTGCAGGTCCCGCAAGATGGGTTAATGATGTTGAAATGTGTGAGAACACAATAGAGAGTGTGAAGTCGCTTCAAGCTGAAGCCACAGAAGAAGAGTTAAGCAAGTGGAGAGAAAGTATGGGTAAGTTGGATGAGAATGGTTGTTGGATTGATCTGACAGAACATAGGCGATGGTTATTGCCTGATGCATATGTGCTTCCAGTGGTTACTATGGCACATGGAATGGCACATATCAGTACGAAAGGTATATGCAAGTTGTTGGCTCCAGTATGGCAGAATGCTGGGATTCCCAAGTGTGCAGAGAATGTGGTCAAGAATTGCATAGTATGCTTGAAGTACAACCCTGGTAGGGGAACCCCAACTCCGGCTGGTCACTTTGCACCCCCATCATGTCCATTTGAAGTTTTGCAGCTGGACTTTATTCACATGGAAAGATGCAACAACCTGAAATATGTACTGGTGGTTGTTTGTGCTTTCTCAAAATGGATTGAGGCTTATCCTCTGAAAGATAACACTGCCCTATCAACAGCCAAAGCCCTTGTGAAGGAGTTTTTCCCTAGGTTTGGGATGCCAAGAATGGTGTGGTGTGATAACGGAAGTGAGTTTGTGGGTAAAGTGATGAAGAATGTATGTGAAGGGCTAGGGATAAAGCAGAAGTTCCACGCTGCAAATCACCCCCAATCAGCTGGATTAGTAGAACGCTACAATGGAGCCTTAAAGCTCAAGCTGGCTAAAATCCAGGCGAGCACCGGTCTTAAATGGCCTGACGCTCTGCCTCTAGCACTCCTGTCCACCAGAATGACCATACACTCACGAGTGGGACTTAGTCCCTATGAGGTCGTCTTTGGCCGCCCGGCTAATGTATGGGGCGTGCCAAGACCGGCGAAATTTAGTGAAATAGAACATCCAGTACTGCTCGATTACCTGTATGATTTGACGGTTAAACTGCGTGTTTTGCACCAACAGGTACATGATACTCTTCCCCAAGCCTCTGAACCTCCTGGACACCCTATCAACCCTGGCTCGTGGGTCCTGGTCCGGAATTTCCAGCGCAAGAGCAACGACGAGCCTCGCTGGATCGGCCCTCATCTTGTTCTTCTTTCAACAAGATCAGCAGTGCGAGTGAAAGGGAAGAAGCACTGGATTCATGGTACCCACTGCAAAGTAGTCCCCTTGCCTCTGCCATATGACCAGTGGGTCAAGGAGGGTATCGCCGACTCAGAGACAAACATTGTACCTCGTTTTGCACCATTCAGTGACGCCCGCTTAAAAGGCACAGTTTCAGACCAAGAGAGTGACAATATTTTGCAGGAAGCTGTGCCACCATCAAATCGATTGGACACCACTGAGCCTGAACTTTTGTTTCAAGACCAAACAGCACTTGGCCGTCTCCGCTATAATTTGAGACCTAGGCCCATGGACAAATAAAGATTTCCTCATTATTTCCCTTTTGACATTTTTGCTCTCCCATCTGAAGGACTTTCTTGATTTTTGTTTTTCGAACCACCATCCGGGTTCTGCCGCAGGGTCGCGGTGCCAAGACTTTGGGGTACAGGCGAAGACGCTAGGTCGACGGTTCTGGTTGGTCTAGGGCGTTTCCCTGGACTGACAGGCGTACTCTTTAGCAGAAGAAACTCATCCGCCGCGAGCGGCCCGAGTAGAGGATGGAGTTTTTTAAGATGGAGAGACCGATTGAGGAAATGAACTTTAACGCAAGGATGTGTAGAATTGTAAAAAGTAAATGTTTTGTCTTTTTGTGCCTTTTTACACTGTGTAGTATCATAATGTTTATTGTAGGATTTGTGTTTTTCTCCGCTCAAAAGCCCATTGCACCCACTCAACAGCCTATATCTCTTTCTACTGCCTCCTCTCACTCTTTTCACCCTTTGCCTGAACACGAACAGACCAGACGATCGGAGTTTGTAAATAACTCGTTTATCCAGCTCTTGCACCAGCACCAACTGGTAATGAATACGACCAATTGCTGGGTGTGTGGGTTAATGCCACATACCATTAACAAAGGTATTCCCTACCTGGTGCTACCGTACAGTTACAATGGATCGTCATGGGCATTCCAAACCATGTTTCTCTATGCCCTAGATACATACTCCCCTCGCCAACCGCGTTCCATCAGACCTATCACCAATAATAAGGCTTTGATGAAAGGAGTTGCCGATATGAGTAGGGATATTGATGCATACTCATCCATTCCCAAAGAAGAGCTGAGACCTTATGTAGGATGGAACGCGACGGGGTATAGTATTAGTCTGGGTGAAAGGCAGCGAAAAATCTCATCTCCAATCTGGGTCGTACCCCACATGGGTCGGTTCTGCTTACAGGGTAATGGTCAGAATCCTAGAGCTCAACTGGGAAGAAGTGACTGTACTGAAACGTACACTTTCCCGTCACAGTTTTCCCCTGCGTTTCTAGCTGCCAAGGGCACATATTTCATCTGTAATGACCGAGCATATACATGGCTGCCCCCTGATTTCTCGGGCACATGTTATATTGCGAACTTGCTACCGCCGACATTTACTGCTGCCTCTGACTATCACAAGACCAGAGTTGTGAGAGGTGTGATTAGTAAGGAGGATACTGCCGGTCAGGAAGCGGGAGACTTCTTCTTGGGTTTCCTGCCGTTTTGGGGACCTATGGTCAATAGTAGGAACCTGAGACAGCTGACGCGTGTGGTTGAATCCACTGTCAATGTAACGGCTGGTGCCCTTAGTAATCTGACAGCTGAGCTCCAAGCGGATCGCCTTATGACTCTGCAGAACCGCATGGTTCTAGACGTTATTCTTGCAGACCGCGGTGGGGTATGCAAGGTCATCCAATCCAGTTGCTGCATTTTCATACCAGATAATGCTCCAACAGTGTATCAAGCCATCTCCAAACTCCATAAAATATCTGAGTCCATACACGTGGATAAAGGAGATTGGTCACTGCTGGGGTGGTTCTGGGAATTGATATCTGCCTGGGGTTGGAAAGTTCTGATGGTCATTGGAATGATCTTAGCCATTCTTTTCCTGTTCTGTCTGTGCATACAGTGTGCTCCTGCGATATGTGGCCTCTGTGCTACCTTATGTGTAAGGAAACCTGTATCGAGGGACGAGCTAAGTAATAGGATGATGCTACAGCAACATCTCCATGACTTTGCGGACATTGACCTAGACTCGGATTAAGATGAATATAGTAATTGCCTATGTAAGGGCAAAAGGAGGGTCTGTCGTACTTTAATATTCGGGACCGCGTAGGGGACAGGGCCCTACCCCTGTCTATCTTGGTATTAGCGAACCGCAAATGGTAAATGCGGCATGTACGAGTGCTTTATATACCGTTCTAGCTATGAATGCACTGTGTACACGTTATTCTGCTCCACTACGCGGGTTCCATTTTGGAAGCAGTGGCCATCTTGTCATTGCCCTCACATAGGCTATAATGGAGTAAATACGGGCCTCACAGTACATGGGCTTTCCCTCTGACTTCTCTGTGACCTGGGCAGCTGGCTCTGCTGCCCCAGGTCAAACCGGTCTCACGAGCTCCCCTTCCTCCGTCCACCTGTGATTAGCATCAGGGCTTGACCCGTCATAAAACCCTTTCATTCTACACAATCCCCCGGCTAATCTCTTCCACACCTGCTTGTTCCTGCTTTATGACTTGTTTCCCAAAACAGGAGATGCTCATGTTTATTGGGGGGTCTCTTTACATCAAACGTGGGATCTGAACCTTACTGTGTAAATCATTGTGGGCTGGCCGAACTGGAATGTGGGATGGTCATCATGACTCTGCTTTTTCGTTTGTAATGTATACCTTTATATGGCCATATCGTAAACCAAGGAATGTGTGCCTGGAGCATGATATTTTGTACTTAAGGAGAAGTCCGTTCCTATGATTTTCAGCAGTCTCCTGAGAACATACACGCTGTTGTACTTCTAGGATACCTGTCATTGGTCTGCAGCCAATAAACGATTCTTTGACTTCACCCAGAAGACTCTGTGTTTCTGTAGGTCCGGAACAGGATGAAACCCAGAAGTCATAGGGTGTGTGCCCCTGCACCGCTGGGTCTAAAATACCCAGTACTTCAGGGTAGTGTTTTAGGGTTTAGGGTAGCGCAGTGGTGTTTGTGTAGTGTTGGGGTAGTACTGGTGTAGTGTTTTAGGGTTTAGGATAGAGCAGTGGTGTTTGTGTAGTGTAGGGGGTCATACTGAAGGTAGTGTTTTAGGGTTTAGCGTAGTGCAGTGGTGTTTGGGTAGTGTAGGGGATAGTGTTTTAGGGTTTAGGGTAGTGCAGTCGTGTTTGTGTAGTGTAGGGGGTCATGCTGGGGGTAGTGTTTTAGATTTTTGGGTAGTACAGTGGTGTTTTTGTAGTGTAGGGGGTCATGTTTAAGGGTTTAGGGTAGTGCAGTGGTGTTTGGGTAGAGTAGGGGGTCATGCTGGTGGTAGTATTCTTAGGATTTAGGGTAGTGCAGTGGTGTTTGTGTAGTATAGGGGGTAGTGTTTTAGGGTTTAGGGTTGTGCAGTGGTGTTTGTGTAGTGTAGGGGGTCGTGCTGGGGGTAGTGTTTTAGGGTTTGGTGTAGTGCAGTGGTGTATGTGTAGTGTAGGGGGTCGTGTTTTAGGGTTTATGGTAGCGCAGTGCTGTTTGGGTAGTGTAGGGGGTAGTGCTGGGGGTAGTGTTTTAGGGTTTAGAGTAGCGCAGTCGTGTTTGTGTAATGTTGGGGGTAGTGCTGCGGGTAGTGTTTTAGGGTTTAGGGTAGCGCAGTGGAGTTTGTGTAGTGTATGGGGTCATACTGGGGGTAGTTTTTTAGATTTTAGGGTAGTGCAGTGCTGTTTGTGTAGTGTAGGGGGTAGTGTTTTAGGGTTTAGGGTAGTGCAGTGGTGTTTGTGTAGTGTAAGGGCTCGTGTTTTAGGGTTTTGGGTAGAGCAGTTGTGTTAGGGTAGTGTAGGGGATCGTGTTTTAGGGTTTAGGGTAGTGCAGTGGTGTTTGGGTAGTGTAGGGGTCGTGCTGGGTGTAGTGTTTTAGGGTTTGGTGTAGTGCAGTGGTGTTTGGGTAGTGTAGGGGGTAGTGTTTTAAGGTTTAGGGTAGCGCAGTGGTGTTTGTGTAGTGTAGGGGGTCGTACTGGGGGTAGTGTTTTATGGTATAGCGTAGTGCAGTGGTGTTTGGGTAGTGTAGGTGGTCGTGCTGGGGATAGATTTAGGGTAGTGCAGTGGTGTTTGTGTAGTGTATGGGGTCGTGCTGGGGGTAGTGTTTTGGGGTTTAGGGTAGTGCAGTAGTGTTTGTGTAGTGTAGGGGTTCGTGCTGGGGTATTGTTTTAGGGTTTAGTGTAGTGCGGTGGGGTTTGTGTAGTGTAGGGGGTAGTGTTTTAGGGTTTAGGGTAGTGCAGTGGTGTTTTTGTAGTGTAGGGGGTCGTGTTTTAGGGTTTAGGGTAGTGCAGTTGTGTTTGGGTAGTGTAGGTGGTCGTGTTTTAGGGTTTAGGGTAGTGCAGTTGTGTTTGGGTAGTGTAGGGTGTCGTGCTGGTGGTAGTGTTTTAGGGTTTATGGTAGTGCAGTGGTGTTTGTGTAGTGTAGAGGGTAGTGTTTTAGGGTTTAGGGTAGTGCAGTGGTGTTTGTGTAGTGTAGGGGTCTAGCTGGGGGTAGTGTTTTAGAGTTTGGTGTAGTGCAGTGGTGTTTGTGTAGTATAGGGGGTCGTGTTTTAGGGATTAGGGTAGTGCAGTTGTGTTTGGGTAGTGTAGGGGGTCATGCTGGGTTTAGTGTTTTAGGGTTTAGGGTAGTGCAGTGGTGTTTGGGTAGTTTAGGGGTTTGTGCTGGTGGTAGTGTTTTAGCGTTTAGGGTCATGCAGTGGTGTTTGTGTAGTGTAGGGGGTCATGCTGGGGGTAGATTTAGGGTAGTGCAGTTGTGTTTGGGTAGTGTAGGGGTTCATGCTGGGGGTAAATTTAGGGTTTATGGTAGTGCAGTGGGGTTTGTGTAGTGTTGGGGGTAGTGAGTTAGGGTTTAGGGTAGTGTAGTGGTGTTTGTGTAGTGTAGGGGGTCGTGTTTTAGGGTTTAGGATAGTGCAGTTGTGTTTGGGTAGTGTAAGGGGTCGTGTTTTAGGGTTGAGGGTAGTGCAGTGGTGTTTATGTCGTGTAGGGGGTCGTGTTTAGGGTTTAGGGTAGTGCAGTGGTGTTTGGTAGTGTAGGGGGTCATGCTGGGGGTAAATTTAGGGTTTAGGGTAGTGCAGTGGTGTTTGTGTAGTATAGGGGGTACTGTTTTAGGGTTTAGGGTAGTGCTGTGGTGTTTGGGAAGTGTAGGGGGTTGTGCTGGGGTAGTGTTTTAGGGTTTGGTGTAGTGCAGTGGTGTATGTGTAGTATAGGGGGACATGTTTTAGGGTTTAGGGTAGCGCAGTGGTGTTTCTGTAGTGTAGGGGTTGTGCTGGGGTAGTGTTTTAGGTTTTAGCGTAGTGCAGTGGTGTTTGGGTAGTGTAGGGTGTTGTGCTGGGGTAGATTTAGTGTTTAGGGTAGTGCAGTGGAGTTTGTGTAGTGTATGGGGTCAAGCTGGGGGTAGTGTTTTAGGGTTTAGGGTAGTACAGTGGTGTTTGTGTAGTCTAGGGGTTCGTACTGGGGTAGTTTTTTAGGGTTTAGTGTAGTGCAGTTGTGTTTGGGCAGCGTAGGTGGTCGTGCTGGGGGTAGTGCTTTAGGGTAGCGCAGTGGTGTTTGTGTAGTGTTGGGTGTAGTGCTGGGGGTAGTGTTTTAGGGTTTAGGATAGCGCAGTGGTGTTTGTGTAGTGTAGGGGGTCATAATGAGGGTAGTGTTTTAGGGTTTAGCATAGTACAGTGGTGTTTGGGTAGTGTAGGGGGTAGTGTTTTAGGGTTTAGAGTAGTTCAGTGGTGTTTGTGTAGTGTAGGGGGTCATTCTGGGGTAGTGTTTTAGATTTTCGGGTAGTACAGTGGTGTTTTTGTAGTGTTAGGGGTCGTGTTTAAGGGTTTAAGGTAGTGCACTGGTGTTTGGGTAGTGTAGGGGGTCGAGCTGGTTGTAGTGCTTTTAGGGTTTAGGGTAGTGCAGTGGTGTTTGTGTAGTATAGGGGGTAGTGCTGGAGCTAGTGTTTTAGGGATTAGGGTAGCGCAGTGGTGTTTGGGTAGCGTAGGGGGTCGTGCTGGGGGTAGTGTTTTAGGGTTTGGTTAGCACAGTGGTGTTTGGTTAGCGTAGTGGTCATGCTAGGGGTAGTGCTTTAGGGTTTAGGGTAGCGCAGTGGTGTTTAGGTAGCGTAGGTGTTGGTGCGGAAGGAAGATTTAGGGTAGCGCAGTGGTGTTTGGGTAGCGTAGGGGGTCGTGCTGGGGGCAGTGTTTTAGGGTTAAGGGTAGCGCAGTGGTGTTTGGGTGGCATAGGCGGTCGTGCTGGGGGAAGTGTTTTAGGGTTAAGGGTAGCGCAGTGGTGTTTGGGCAGCATAGGTGGTCGTGCTGGGGGTAGTGCTTTAGGGTTTAGGGTAGCGCAGTGGTGTTTGTGTAGTGTAGGGGGTCATAATGAGGGTAGTGTTTTAGGGTTTAGGGTAGTACAGTGGTGTTTGTGTAGTCTAGGGGTTCGTACTGGGGTAGTTTTTTAGGGTTTAATGTAGTGCAGTGGTGTTTGGGCAGCGTAGGTGGTCGTGCTGGGGGTAGTGCTTTAGGGTTTAGGGTAGCGCAGTGGTGTTTGTGTAGTGTAGGGGGTCATAATGAGGGTAGTGTTTTAGGGTTTAGCGTAGTACAGTGGTGTTTGGGTAGTGTAAGGGGTAGTGTTTTAGGGTTTAGAGTAGTTCAGTGGTGTTTGTGTAGTGTAGGGGGTCATTCTGGGGTAGTGTTTTAGATTTTCGGGTAGTACAGTGGTGTTTTTGTAGTGTTAGGGGTCGTGTTTAAGGGTTTAAGGTAGTGCACTGGTGTTTGGGTAGTGTAGGGGGTCGAGCTGGTTGTAGTGCTTTTAGGGTTTAGGGTAGTGCAGTGGTGTTTGTGTAGTATAGGGGTAGTGCTGAAGCTAGTGTTTTAGGGATTAGGGTAGCGCAGTGGTGTTTGGGTAGCGTAGGGGGTCGTGCTGGGGGTAGTGTTTTAGGGTTTGGTTAGCACAGTGGTGTTTGGTTAGCGTAGTGGTCATGCTAGGGGTAGTGCTTTAGGGTTTAGGGTAGCGCAGTGGTGTTTAGGTAGCGTAGGTGTTGGTGCGGAGGGTAGATTTAGGGTAGCGCAGTGGTGTTTGGGTAGCGTAGGGGGTCGTGCTGGGGGTAGTGTTTTAGGGTTAAGGGTAGCGCAGTGGTGTTTGGGTGGCATAAGTGGTCGTGCTGGGGGAAGTGTTTTAGGGTTAAGGGTAGCGCAGTGGTGTTTGGGCCGCGTAGGTGGGTCGTGCTGGGGGTAGTGCTTTAGGGTTTAGGGTAGCGCAGTGGTGTTTGTGTAGTGTTGGGTGTAGTGCTGGGGGTAGTGTTTTAGGGTTTAGGGTAGCGCAGTGGTGTTTGTGTAGTGTAGGGGGTCATAATGAGGGTAGTGTTTTAGGGTTTAGGGTAGTTCAGTGGTGTTTGTGTAGTGTAGGGGGTCATGCTGGGGGTAGTGTTTTAGATTTTAGGGTAGTACAGTGGTGTTTTTGTAGTGTTTGGGGTCGTGTTTAAGGGTTTAGGGTAGTGCACTGGTGTTTGGGTAGTGTAGCTGGTCGTGCTGGTGGTAGTGTTTTAGGGTTTAGTGTAGTGCAGTGGTGTTTGTGTAGTATAGGGGTAGTGTTTTAGGGTTTAGGGTAGTGCTGTGGTGTTTCTGTAGTGTAGGGGTTGTGCTGGGGGTAGTGTTTTAGGTTTTAGCGTAGTGCAGTGGTGTTTGGGTAGTGTAGGGGGTCGTGCTGGGGTAGATTTAGTGTTTAGGGTAGTGCAGTGGAGTTTGTGTAGTGTATGGGGTCAAGCTGGGGGTAGTGTTTTAGGGTTTAGGGTAGTACAGTGGTGTTTGTGTAGTCTAGGGGTTTGTACTGGGGTAGTTTTTTAGGGTTTATTGTAGTGCAGTGGTGTTTGGGTCGCATAGGTGATCGTGCTGGGGGTAGTGTTTTAGGGTTAAGGGTAGCGAATTGGTGTTTGGGGAGCGTAGGGGGTCGTGCAGGGGGTAGTTTTTTAGGGTTTAGGGTAGCGCAGTGGTGTTTGTGTAGTGTTGGGGTAGTACTGGGGTAGTGTTTTAGGGTTTAGGATAGCGCAGTGGTGTTTGTGTAGTGTAGGGGGTCGTGTTTTAGGGTTGAGGGTAGTGCAGTGGTGTTTATGTCGTGTAGGGGGTCGTGTTTAGGGTTTAGGGTAGTGCAGTTGTGTTTGGTAGTGTAGGGGGTCATGCTGGGGGTACATTTAGGGTTTAGGGTAGTGCAGTGGTGTTTGTGTAGGGTTGGGGGTAGTGTTGGAGGTAGTGCTTTAGGGTTTAGGGTAGTGTAGTGGTGGTTGTGTAGTGTAGGGGGTCGTGTTTTAGGGTTTAGGATAGTGCAGTGGTGTTTGGGTAGTGTAAGGGGTCGTGTTTTAGGGTTGAGGGTAGTGCAGTGGTGTTTGGGTAGTGTAGGGGGACGTGCTAGGGGTAGATTTAGGGTTTAGGGTAGTGCAGTGGTGTTTGGGTACTGTAGGGGGTAATGCTGGGTGTTGTGTTTTAGGGTTTAGGGAAGCGCAGTGGTGTTTGGGTAGTGTAGATGGTCGTGCTGTGGGTAATGTTTTAGGGTTTAGGGTAGCGCAGTGGGGTTTTTCTGTACTGTAGGGGGTCGTGCTGGGGATAGTGTTTTAGGGTTTATTGTAGCGCAGTGGTGTTTGTGTAGTTTAGGGGGCCATGCTGGGGGAGTGTTTTACGGTTTAGGGTAGCACAGTGGTGTTTGTTTAGTCTAGGGGTCGTTCTGGGGGTAGTGTTTTAGGGTTTAGGGTAGTGCAGTCGTGTTTGTGTAGTGTAGGGGGTCATGCTGGGGGTAGAGTTTTAGATTTTAGGGTAGTGCAGTGGTGTTTTTGTAGTGTAGGGGGTCGTGTTTTAGGGTTTAGGGTAGCGCAGTGGTTTTTGTGTAGTGTAGGGGTTCATACTGAGGGTAGTGTTTTAGGGTTTAGCGTAGTGCAATGGTGTTTGGGTAGTGCAGGGGGTAGTGTTTTAGGGTTTAGGGTAGTGCAATGCTGTTTGTGTAGTGTAGGGCGTCGTGCTGGTGGTAGTATTTTTAGGGTTTAGGGTAGTGCAGTGGTGTTTGTGTAGTATGGGGGTAGTGTTTTAGGGTTTAGGGTAGTGCAGTGGTGTTTGGGTAGTGTAGGGGGTCGTGCTGGGGGTAGTGTTTTAGGGTTTGGTGTAGTCCAGTGGTGTATGTGTAGTGTAGGGGGTCGTGTTTTAGGGTTTAGGGTAGCGCAGTAGTGTTTGGGTAGTGTAGGGGGTAGTGCTTGGGATAGTGTTTTAGGGTTTAGGGTAGCGCAGTGGTGTTTGGTTAGCGTAGGGGGTCATGCTAGGGGTAGTGTTTTTGGGTTTAGGGTAGCGCAGTAGTGTTTGGGTAGCGTAGGTGGTGGTACGGGGATAGATTTAATGTTTAGGGTAGTGCAGTGGTGTTTGGGTCACGTAGGTGGTCGTGCTGTGGGTAGTGTTTTAGGGTTAAGGGTAGCGCATTGGTGTTAGGGTAGCGTAGGGGGTCGTGCTGGGGGTAGTGTTTTAGGGTTTAGGGTAGCACAGTGGTGTTTGGGTAGTGTAGTGGGTATTGCTGGGGGTAGTGTTTTAGGGTTTAGGGTAGCGCAGTGGTGTTTGTGTAGTGTTGGGGGTAGTACTGGGGGTAGTGTTTTAGGGTTTAGGGTAGCGCAGTGGTGTTTGTGTAGTGTAGGGGGTCATACTGAAGGTAGTGTTTTAGGGTTTAGCGTAGTGCAGTGGTGTTTGGGTAGTGTAGGGGATAGTCTTTTAGGGTTTAGGGTAGTGCAGTCGTGTTTGTGTAGTGTAGGGGGTCGTGTTTAAGGGTTTAGGGTAGAGCAGTGGTGTTTGGGTAGAGTAGGGGGTCATGCTGGTGGTAGTTTTTTTAGGGTTTAGGGTAGTGCAGTGGTGTTTGTGTAGTATAGGGGGTAGTGTTTTAGGGTTTAGGGTTGTGCAGTGGTGTTTGTGTAGTGTATGGGGTCGTGCTGGGGGTAGTGTTTTAGGGTTTGGTGTAGTGCAGTGGTGTATGTGTAGTGTAGGGGGTCGTGTTTTAGGGTTTAGGGTAGCGCAGTGCTGTTTGGGTAGTGTAGGATTGTAGTGCTGGGGGTAGTGTTTTAGGGTTTAGAGTAGCGCAGTCGTGTTTGTGTAATGTTGGGGGTAGTGCTGCGGGTAGTGTTTTAGGGTTTAGGGTAGCGCAGTGGTGTTTGTGTAGTGTATGGGGTCATACTGGGGGTAGTTTTGTAGATTTTAGGGTAGTGCAGTGCTGTTTGTGTAGTGTAGGGGGTAGTGTTTTAGGGTTTAGGGTAGTGCAGTGGTGTTTGTGTAGTGTAGGGGGTCGTGTTTTAGGGTTTAGGGTAGAGCAGTTGTGTTAGGGTAGTGTAGGGGATCGTGTTTTAGGGTTTAGGGTAGTGCAGTGGTGTTTGGGTAGTGTAGGGGTCGTGCTGGGTGTAGTGCTTTAGGGTTTGGTGTAGTGCAGTGGTGTTTGGGTAGTGTAGGGGGTAGTGTTTTAGGGTTTAGGGTAGCGCAGTGGTGTTTGTGTAGTGTTGGGTGTAGTGCTGGGGGTAGTGTTTTAGGGTTTAGGGTAGCGCAGTGGTGTTTATGTAGTGTAGGGGGTCGTACTGGGGTAGTGTTTTATGGTATAGCGTAGTGCAGTGGTGTTTGGGTAGTGTAGGGGGCCGTGCTGGGGATAGATTTAGGCTAGTGCAGTGGTGTTTGTGTAGTGTATGGGGTCGTGCTGGGGGTAGTGTTTTAGGGTTTAGGGTAGTGCAGTAGTGTTTGTGTAGTGTAGGGGTTCGTGCTGGGGTATTGTTTTAGGGTTTAGTGTAGTGCAGTGGGGTTTGTGTAGTGTAGGGGGTAGTGTTTTAGGGTTTAGGGTAGTGCAGTGGTGTTTTTGTAGTGTAGGTGGTAGTGTTTTAGGGTTTAGGGTAGTGCAGTGGTGTTTGTGTAGTGTAGGGGGTAGTGTTTTAGGGTTTGGGGTAGTGCAGTGGTGTTTGTGTAGTGTAGGGGTCTAGCTGGGGGTAGTGTTTTAGAGTTTGGTGTAGTGCAGTGGTGTTTGTGTAGTATAGGGGGTCGTGTTTTAGGGATTAGGGTAGTGCAGTTGTGTTTGGGTAGTGTATGGGGTCATGCTGGGTTTAGTGTTTTAGGGTTTAGGGTAGTGCAGTGGTGTTTGGGTAGTTTAGGGATTTGTGCTGGTGGTAGTGTTTTAGCGTTTAGGGTCATGCAGTGGTGTTTGTGTAGTGTAGGGGGTCATGCTGGGGGTAGATTTAGGGTAGTGCAGTTGTGTTTGGGTAGTGTAGGGGTTCATGCTGGGGGTAAATTTAGGGTTTAGGGTAGTGCAGTGGGGTTTGTGTAGTGTTGGGGGTAGTGTTGGGGGTAGTGAGTTAGGGTTTAGGGTAGTGTAGTGGTTTTTGTGTAGTGTAGGGGTTCCTGTTTTAGGGTTTAGGATAGTGCAGTGGTGTTTGGGTAGTGTAAGGGGTCGTGTTTTAGGGTTGAGGGTAGTGCAGTGGTGTTTATGTCGTGTAGGGGGTCGTGTTCAGGGTTTAGGGTAGTGCAGTAGTGTTTGGTAGTGTAGGGGGTCATGCTGGGGGTATATTTAGGGTTTAGGGTAGTGCAGTGGTGTTTGTGTAGTGTTGGGGGTAGTGTTGGAGGTAGTGCTTTAGGGTTTAGGGTAGTGTAGTGGTGGTTGTGTAGTGTAGGGAGTCGTGTTTTAGGTTTTAGGATAGTGCAGTGGTGTTTGGGTAGTGTAAGGGGTCGTGTTTTAGGGTTGAGGGTAGTGCAGTGGTGTTTGGGTAGTGTAGGGGGCCGTGCTAGGGGTAGATTTAGGGTTTAGGGTAGTGCAGTGGTGTTTGGGTACTGTAGGGGGTAATGCTGGGGGTAGTGTTTTAGGGTTTAGGGAAGCGCAGTGGTGTTTGGGTAGTGTAGACGGTTGTGCTGTGGATAATGTTTTAGGGTTTAGGGTAGCGCAGTGGTGTTTTTCTGTACTGTAGGGGGTCGTGCTGGGGATAGTGTTTTAGGGTTTATTGTAGCGCAGTGGTGTTTGTGTAGTGTAGTGGGTCATGCTGGGGGAGTGTTTTAGGGTTTAGGGTAGCACAGTGGTGTTTTTGTTTAGTTTAGGGGTCGTGCTGGTGGTAGTGTTTTAGGGTGTAGGGTAGTGCAGTGGTGTTTGTGTAGTGTAGGGGGTCATGCTGGGGGTAGTGTTTTAGGGTTTAGAGCAGCGCAGTGGTGTTTTGTGTAGTGTAGGGGGTAGTGTTTTAAGGTAGCGCAGTGGTGTTTGTGTAGTGTAGGGGGTCGTGCTGGAGCTAGTGTTTCAGGGATTAGGGTTGCGCAGTGGTGTTTGGGAAGCGTAGGGGGTCGTGCTGGGGGTAGGCATTTAGGGTTTAGGGTAGCACAGTGGTTTTTGGTTAGCGTAGTGAACATGCTAGGGGTAGTGCTTTAGGGTTTAGGGTAGCGCAGTGGTGTTTAGGTAGCGTAGGTGTTGGTGCGGAGGGTAGATTTAGGGTAGCGCAGTGGTGTTTGGGTAGCGTAGGGGGTCGTGCTGGGGGTAGTGTTTTAGGGTTAAGGGTAGCGCAGTTGTGTTTTGGTGGCATAGGTGGTCGTGCTGGGGGAAGTGTTTTAGGGTTAAGGGTAGCGCAGTGGTGTTTGGGCAGAGTAGGTGGTCGTGCTGGGGGTAGTGCTTTAGGGTTTAGGGTAGCGCAGTGGTGTTTGTGTAGTGTTGGGAGTAGTGCTGGGGGTAGTGTTTTAGGGTTTAGGGTAGCGCAGTGGGGTTTGTGTAGTGTAGGGGGTCATCATGAGGGTAGTGTTTTAGGGTTTAGCGTAGTACAGTGGTGTTTGGGTAGTGTAGGAGGTAGTGTTTTAGGGTTTAGGGTAGTTCAGTGGTGTGTGTGTAGTGTAGGGGGTCATGCTGAGGGTAGTGTTTTAGATTTTAGGGTAGTACAGTGGTGTTTTTGTAGTGTTGGGGGTCGTGTTTAAGGGTTTAAGGTAGTGCACTGGTGTTTGGATAGTGTAGGGGGTCGAGCTGGTTGTAGTGCTTTTAGGGTTTAGGGTAGTGCAGTGGTGTTTGTGTAGTATAGGGGGTAGTGTTGGAGCTAGTGTTTTAGGGATTAGGGTAGCGCAGTGGTGTTTAGGTAGCGTAGGTGTTGGTGCAGAGGGTAGATTTAGTGTAGCGCAGTGGTGTTTGGGTAGTGTAGGGGGTCGTGCTGGGGGTAGTGTTTCAGGGTTAAGGGTAGCGCAGTGGTGTTTGGGTGGCATAGGTGGTCATGCTGGGGGAAGTGTTTTTGGGTTAAGGGTAGCGCAGTGGTGTTTGGGCAGCGTAGGTGGTCGTGCTGCGGGTAGTGCTTTAGGGTTTAGGGCAGCGCAGTGGTGTTTGTGTAGTGTTGGCTGTAGTGCTGGGGGTAGTGTTTTAGGGTTTAGGGTAGCGCAGTGGTGTTTGGGTAGTGTAGGGGGTAGTGTTTTAGGGTTTAGGGTAGTTCAGTGGTGTTTGTGTAGTGTAGCGGGTCATGCTGGGGGTAGTGTTTTAGATTTTAGGGTACTACAGTGGTGTTTTTGTAGTGTTGGGGGTCGTGTTTAAGGGTTTAGGGTAGTGCACTGGTGTTTGGGTAGTGTAGGGGGTCGTGCTGGGGTAGTGTTTTAGGGTTTGGTGTAGTACAGTGGTGTATGTGTAGTATAGGGGGTCATGTTTTAGGGTTTAGGGTAGCGCAGTGGTGTTTCTGTAGTGTAGGGGTTGTGCTGGGGGTAGTGTTTTAGGTTTTAGCGTAGTGCAGTGGTGTTTGGGTAGTGTAGGGGGTCGTGCTGGGGTAGATTTAGTGTTTAGGGTAGTGCAGTGGAGTTTGTGTAGTGTATGGGGTCAAGCTGGGGGTAGTGTTTTAGGGTTAGGGTAGTACAGTGGTGTTTGTGTAGTCTAGGAGTTCGTACTGGGGTAGTTTTTTAGGGTCTAGTGTAGTGCAGTGGTGTTTGTGTAGTGTAGGGGGTAGTGTTTTAGGGTTTAGTGTAGTGCAATGGTGTTTGGGTAGTGCAGGGGGTAGTGTTTTAGGGTTTAGGGTAGTGCAGTGCTGTTTGTGTAGTGTAGGGCGTCGTGCTGGTGGTAGTATTTTTAGGGTTTAGGGTAGTGCAGTGGTGTTTGTGTAGTATGGGGGTAGTGTTTTAGGGTTTAGGGTAGTGCAGTGGTGTTTGGGTAGTGTAGGGGGTCGTGCTGGGGGTAGTGTTTTAGGGTGTGATGTAGTCCAGTGGTGTATGTGTAGTTTAGGGGGTCGTGTTTTAGGGTTTAGGGTAGTGCAGTGCTGTTTGTGTAGTGTAGGGCGTCGTGCTGGTGGTAGTATTTTTAGGGTTTAGCGTAGTGCAGTGGTGTTTGTGTAGTATGGGGGTAGTGTTTTAGGGTTTAGGGTAGTTCAGTGGTGTTTTGGTAGTGTAGGGGGTCGTGCTGGGGGTAGTGTTTTAGGGTTTGGTGTAGTCCAGTGTTGTATGTGTAGTGTAGGGGGTCGTGTTTTAGGGTTTAGGGTAGCGCAGTAGTGTTTGGGTAGTGTAGGGGGTAGTGCTTGGGCTAGTGTTTTAGGGTTTAGGGTAGCGCAGTGCTGTTTGGTTAGCGTAGGGGGTCATGCAAGGGTTGTGTTTTTGGGTTTAGGGTAGCGCAGTGGTGTTTGGGTAACATAGGTGGTGGTACGGGGGATAGATGTAATGTTTAGGGTAGCGCAGTGGTGTTTGGGTCACGTAGATGGTCGTGCTGGGGGTAGTGTTTTAGGGTTAAGGGTAGCGCATTGGTGTTTGGGTAGCGTAGGGGGTCGTGCTGGGGGTAGTGTTTTAGGGTTTAGGGTAGCACAGTGGTGTTTGGGTAGTGTAGTGGGTATTGCTGGGGGTAGTGTTTTAGGGTTTAGGGTAGCGCAGTGGTGTTTGTGTAGTGTTGGGGGTAGTACTGGGGGTAGTGTTTTAGGGTTTAGGGTAGCGCAGTGGTGTTTGTGTAGTGTAGGGGGTCATACTGAAAGTAGTGTTTTAGGGTTTAGCGTAGTGCAGTGGTGTTTGGGTAGTGTAGGGGATAGTGTTTTAGGGTTTAGGGTTGTGCAGTGGTGTTTGTGTAGTGTAGGGGGTCGTGCTGGGGGTAGTGTTTTAGGGTTTGGTGTAGTGCAGTGGTGTATGTGTAGTGTAGGGGGTCGTGGTTTAGGGTTTAGGGTAGCGCAGTGCTGTTTGGGTAGTGTAGGGGGTAGTGCTGGGGGTAGTGTTTTAGATTTTAGGGTAGTACAGTGGTGTTTTTGTAGTGTAGGGGGTCGTGTTTAAGGGTTTAGGGTAGTGCAGTGGTGTTTGGGTAGAGTAGGGGGTCATGCTGGTGGTAGTATTTTTAGGGTTTAGGGTAGTGCAGTGGTGTTTGTGTAGTATAGGGGGTAGTGTTTTAGGGTTTAGGGTTGTGCAGTGATGTTTGTGTAGTGTAGGGGGTCGTGCTGGGGGTAGTGTTTTAGGGTTTGGTGTAGTGCAGTGGTGTATGTGTAGTGTAGGGGGTCGTGGTTTAGGGTTTAGGGTAGCGCAGTGCTGTTTGGGTAGTGTAGGGGGTAGTGTTTTAGGGTTTAGAGTAGCGCAGTCGTGTTTGAGTAATGTTAGGGGTAGTGCTGCGGGTAGTGTTTTAGGGTTTAGGGTAGCGCAGTGGTGTTTGTGTAGTGTATGGGGTCATACTGGGGGTAGTTTTTTTAGATTTAAGGGTAGTGCAGTGCTGTTTGTGTAGTGTAGGGGGTAGTGTTTTAGGGTTTAGGGTAGTGCAGTGGTGTTTGTGTAGTGTAGGGGGTCGTGTTTTAGGGTTTAGGGTAGAGCAGTTGTGTTAGGGTAGTGTAGGGGATCGTGTTTTAGGGTTTAGGGTAGTGCAGTGGTGTTTGGGTAGAGTAGGGGGTCATGCTGGTGGTAGTATTTTTAGGGTTTAGGGTAGTGCAGTGGTGGTTGTGTAGTATAGGGGGTAGTGTTTTAGGGTTTAGGGTTGTGCAGTGGTGTTTGTGTAGTGTAGGGGGTCGTGCTGGGGGTAGTGTTTTAGAGTTTGGTGTAGTGCAGTGGTGTATGTGTAGTGTAGGGGGTCGTGTTTTAGGGTTTAGGGTAGCGCAGTGCTGTTTGGGTAGTGTAGGGGGTAGTGCTGGGGGTCGTGTTTTAGGGTTTAGAGTAGCGCAGTCGTGTTTGTGTAATGTTGGGGGTAGTGCTGCGGGTAGTGTTTTAGGGTTTAGGGTAGCGCAGTGGTGTTTGTGTAGTGTATGGGGTCATACTGGGGGTAGTTTTGTAGATTTTAGGGTAGTGCAGTGCTGTTTGTGTAGTGTAGGGGGTAGTGTTTTAGGGTTTAGGGTAGTGCAGTGGTGTTTGTGTAGTGTAGGGGGTCGTGTTTTAGGGTTTAGGGTAGACCAGTTGTGTTAGGGTAGTGTAGGGGATCGTGTTTTAGGGTTTAGGGTAGTGCAGTGGTGTTTGGGTAGTGTAGGGGTCGTGCTGGGTGTAGTGTTTTAGGGTTTGGTGTAGTGCAGTGGTGTTTGGGTAGTGTAGGGGGTAGTGTTTTAGGGTTTAGGGTAGCGCAGTGGTGTTTGTGTAGTGTTGGGTGTAGTGCTGGGGGTAGTGGTTTAGGGTTTAGGGTAGCGCAGTGGTGTTTATGTAGTGGAGGGGGTCGTACTGGGGGTAGTGTTTTATGGTATAGCGTAGTGCAGTGGTGTTTGGGTAGTGTAGGGGGTCGTGCTGGGGATAAATTTAGGGTAGTGCAGTGGTGTTTGTGTAGTGTATGGGGTTGTGCTGGGGGTAGTGTTTTAGGGTTTAGGGTAGTGCAGTAGTGTTTGTGTAGTGTAGGGGTTCGTGCTGGGGTATTGTTTTAGGGTTTAGTGTAGTGTAGTGGGGTTTGTGTAGTGTAGGGGGTAGTGTTTTAGGGTTTCGGGTAGTGCAGTGGTGTTTTTGTAGTGTAGGTGGTAGTGTTTTAGGGTTTAGGGTAGTGCAGTGGTGTTTGTGTAGTGTAGGGGTAGTGTTTTAGGGTTTAGGGTAGTGCAGTGGTGTTTGTGTAGTGTAGGGGTCTAGCTGGGTGTAGTGTTTTAGAGTTTGGTGTAGTGCAGTGGTGTTTGTGTAGTATAGGGGGTCGTGTTTTAGGGATTAGGGTAGTGCAGTTGTGTTTGGGTAGTGTATGGGGTCATGCTGGGTTTAGTGTTTTAGGGTTTAGGGTAGTGCAGTGGTGTTTGGGTAGTTTAGGGGTTTGTGCTGGTGGTAGTGTTTTAGCGTTTAGGGTCATGCAGTGGTGTTTGTGTAGTGTAGGGGGTCATGCTGGGGGTAGATTTAGGGTAGTGCAGTTGTGTTTGGGTAGTGTAGAGGTTCATGCTGGGGGTAAATTTAGGGTTTAGGGTAGTGCAGTGGGGTTTGTGTAGTGTTGGGGGTAGTGAGTTAGGGTTTAGGGTAGTGTAGTGGTGTTTGTGTAGTGTAGGGGTTCGTGTAGGGGTCGTGTTTTAGGGTTGAGGGTAGTGCAGTGGTGTTTATGTTGTGTAGGGGTCGTGTTTAGTGTTTAGGATAGTGCAGTGGTGTTTGGGTAGTGTAAGGGGTCGTGTTTTAGGGTTGAGGGTAGTGCAGTGGTGTTTGGGTAGTGTAGGGGGCCGTGCTAGAGGGTAGATTTAGGGTTTACAGTAGTGCAGTGGTGTTTGGGTACTGTAGGGGGTAATGCTGGGGGTAGTGTTTTAGGGTTGAGGGTAGTGCAGTGGTGTTTATGTTGTGTAGGGGTCGTGTTTAGGGTTTAGGATAGTGCAGTGGTGTTTGGGTAGTGTAAGGGGTCGTGTTTTAGGGTTGAGGGTAGTGCAGTGGTGTTTGGGTAGTGTAGGGGGCCGTGCTAGAGGGTAGATTTAGGGTTTACGGTAGTGCAGTGGTGTTTGGGTACTGTAGGGGGTAATGCTGGGGGTAGTGTTTTAGGGTTTAGGGAAGCGCAGTGGTGTTTGGGTAGTGTAGACGGTCGTGCTGTGGATAATGTTTTAGGGTTTAGGGTAGCGCAGTGGTGTTTTTCTGTACTGTAGGGGGTCGTGCTGGGGATAGTGTTTTAGGGTTTATTGTAGCGCAGTGGTGTCTGTGTAGTGTAGTGGGTCATGCTGGGGGAGGGTTTTAGGGTTTAGGGTAGCACAGTGGTGTTTGTTTAGTTTAGGGGTCGTGCTGGGGGTAGTGTTTTAGGGTTTAGGGTAGCGCAGTGGTGTTTGTGTAGTGTAGGGGGTCATGCTGGGGGTAGTGTTTTAGGGTTTAGAGCAGTGCAGTGGTGTTTGTGTAGTGTAGGGGGTAGTGTTTTAAGGTTTAAGGTAGCGCAGTGGTGTTTGTGTAGTGTAGGGGGTCGTGCTGGAGCTAGTGTTTCAGGGATTAGGGTAGCGCAGTGGTGTTTGGGTAGCGTAGGGGGTCGTGCTGGGGGTAGGCATTTAGGGTTTAGGGTAGCACAGTGGTTTTTGGTTAGCGTAGTGAACATGCTAGGGGTAGTGCTTTAGGGTTTAGGGTAGCGCAGTGGTGTTTAGGTAGCGTAGGTGTTGGTGTGGAGGGTAGATTTAGGGTAGCGCAGTGGTGTTTGGGTAGCGTAGGAGGTCGTGCTGGGGGTAGTGTTTTAGGGTTAAGGGTAGCGCAGTGGTGTTTAGGTAGCGTAGGTGTTGGTGCGGAGGGTAGATTTAGGGTAGCGCAGTGGTGTTTGGGTTGCGTAGGGGGTCGTGCTGGGGGTAGTGTTTTAGGGTTAAGGGTAGCGCAGTTGTGTTTGGGTGGCATAGGTGGTCGTGCTGGGGGAAGTGTTTTAGGCTTAAGGGTAGCGCAGTGGTGTTTGGGCAGCGTAGGTGGTCATGCTGGGGGTAGTGCTTTAGGGTTTAGGGTAGCGCAGTGATGTTTGTGTAGTGTTGGGTGTAGTGCTGGGGTAGTGTTTTAGGGTTTAGGGTAGCGCAGTGGTGTTTGTGTAGTGTAGGGGGTCATAATGAGGGTAGTGTTTTAGGGTTTAGCGTAGTACAGTGGTGTTTGGGTAGTGTAAGGGGTAGTGTTTTAGGGTTTAGGGTAGTTCACTGGTGTGTGTGTAGTGTAGGGGATCATGCTGAGCGTAGTGTTTTAGATTTTAGGGTAGTACAGTGGTGTTTTTGTAGTGTTGGGGGTCGTGTTTAAGGGTTTAAGTTGGTGCACTGGTGTTTGGATAGTGTAGGGGGTCGAGCTGGTTGTAGTGCATTTAGGGTTTAGGGTAGCGCAGTGGTGTTTGTGTAGTATAGGGGGTAGTGCTGGAGCTAGTGTTTTAGGGATTAGGGTAGCGCAGTGGTGTTTGGGTAGCATAGGGGGTCGTGCTGGGGGTAGTGTTTTAGGGTTTGGTTAGCACAGTGGTGTTTGGTTAGCGTAGTGATCATGCTAGGGGTAGTGCTTTAGGGTTTAGGGTAGCGCAGTGGTGTTTAGGTAGCGTAGGTGTTGGTGCAGAGGGTAGATTTAGTGTATCGCAGTGGTGTTTGGGTAGCGTAGGGGGTCGTGCTGGGGGTAGTGTTTTAGGGTTAAGGGTAGCGCAGTGGTGTTTGGGTGGCATAGGTGGTCGTGCTGGGGGAAGTGTTTTAGGGTTAAGGGTAGCGCAGTGGTGTTTGGGCAGCGTAGGTGGTCGTGCTGGGGGTAGTGCTTTAGGGTTTAGGGTTGCGCAGTGGTGTTTGTGTAGTGTTGGGTGTAGTGCTGGGGGTAGTGTTTTAGGGTTTAGGGTAGCGCAGTGGTATTTGGGTAGTGTAGGGGGTAGTGTTTTAGGGTTTAGGGTAGTTCAGTGGTTTTGTGTAGTGTAGGGGGGTCATGCTGGGGGTAGTGTTTTAGATTTTAGGGTACTACAGTGGTGTTTTTGTAGTGTTGGGGGTCGTGTTTAAGGGTTTAGGGTAGTGCCCTGGTGTTTGGGTAGTGTAGGGGGTCGTGCTGGGGTAGTGTTTTAGGGTTTGGTGTAGTGCAATGGTGTATGTGTAGTATAGGGGGTCATGTTTTAGGGTTTAGGGTAGCGCAGTCGTGTTTCTGTAGTGTAGGGGTTGTGCTGGGGGTAGTGTTTTAGGTTTTAGCGTAGTGCAGTGGTGTTTGGGTAGTGTAGGGGGTCGTGCTGGGGTAGATTTAGTGTTTAGGGTAGTGCAGTGGAGTTTGTGTAGTGTATGGGGTCAAGCTGGGGGTAGTGTTTTAGGGTTTAGGGTAGTACAGTGGTGTTTGTGTAGTCTAGGGGTTCGTACTGGGGTAGTTTTTTAGGGTCTAGTGTAGTGCAGTGGTGTTTGTGTGTAGGTGGCAGTGTTTTAGGGTTTAGGGTAGTGCAGTGGTGTTTGTGTAGTGTAGGGGGTCATGCTGGGGGTAGAGTTTTAGATTTTAGGGTAATGCAGTGGTGTTTTTGTAGTGTAGGGGGTCGTGTTTTAGGGTTTAGGGGAGCGCAGTGGTTTTTGTGTAGTGTAGGGGTTCATACTGAGGGTAGTGTTTTAGGGTTTAGCGTAGTGCAATGGTGTTTGGGTAGTGCAGGGGGTAGTGTTTTAGGGTTTAGGGTAGTGCTGTGCTGTTTGTGTAGTGTAGGGCGTCGTGCTGGTGGTAGTATTTTTAGGGTTTAGGGTAGTGCAGTGGTGTTTGTGTAGTATGGGGGTAGTGTTTTAGGGTTTAGGGTAGTGCAGTGGTGTTTGGGTAGTGTAGGGGGTCGTGCTGGGGGTAGTGTTTTAGGGTTTGATGTAGTCCAGTGGTGTATGTGTAGTTTAGGGGGTCGTGTTTTAGGGTTTAGGGTAGTGCAGTGCTGTTTGTGTAGTGTAGGGCGTCGTGCTGGTGGTAGTATTTTTAGGGTTTAGGGTAGTGCAGTGGTGTTTTTGTAGTATGGGGGTAGTGTTTTAGGGTTTAGGGTAGTGCAGTGGTGTTTGGGTAGTGTAGGGGGTCGTGCTGGGGGTAGTGTTTTAGGGTTTGGTGTAGTCCAGTGGTGTATGTGTAGTGTAGGGGGTCGTGTTTTAGGGTTTAGGGTAGCGCAGTAGTGTTTGGGTAGTGTAGGGGGTAGTGCTTGGGCTGGTGTTTTAGGGTTTAGGGTAGCGCAGTGGTGTTTGGTTAGCGTAGGGGGTCATGCAAGGGTTGTGTTTTTGGGTTTAGGGTAGCGGAGTGGTGTTAGGGTAGCGTAGGTGGTGGTACGGGGGATAGATTTAATGTTTAGGATAGCGCAGTAGTGTTTGGGTGGCATAGGTGGTCGTGCTGGGGGTAGTGTTTTAGGGTTAAGGGTAGCGCATGGGTGTTTGGGTAGCGTAGGGGGTCGTGCTGGGGGAAGTGTTTTAGGGTTTAGGGTAGCACAGTGGTGTTTGGGTAGTGTAGTGGGTATTGCTGGGGGTAGTGTTTTAGGGTTTAGGGTAGCGCAGTGGTGTTTGTGTAGTGTTGGGGGTAGTACTGGGGGTAGTGTTTTAGGGTTTAGGGTAGCACAGTGGTGTTTGTGTAGTGTAGGGGGTCATACTGAAAGTAGTGTTTTAGGGTTTAATGTAGTGCAGTGGTGTTTGGGTAGTGTAGGGGATAGTGTTTTAGGGTTTAGGGTAGTGCAGTCGTGTTTGTGTAGTGTAGGGGGTCATGCTGGGGGTAGTGTTTTAGATTTTAGGGTAGTATAGTGGTGTTTTTGTAGTGTAGGGGGTCGTGTTTAAGGGTTTAGGGTAGTGCAGTGGTGTTTGGGTAGAGTAGGGGGTCATGCTGGTGGTAGTATTTTTAGGGTTTAGGGTAGTGCAGTGGTGTTTGTGTAGTATAGGGGGTAGTGTTTTAGGGTTTATGGTTGTGCAGTGGTGTTTGTGTAGTGTAGGGGGTCGTGCTGGGGGTAGTGTTTTAGGGTTTGGTGTAGTGCAGTGGTGTATGTGTAGTGTAGGGGGTCGTGTTTTAGGGTTTAGGGTAGCGCAGTGCTGTTTGGGTAGTGATGGGGTAGTGCTGGGGGTAGTGTTTTAGGGTTTAGGGTAGCGCAGTCGTGTTTGTGTAGTGTTGGGGGTAGTGCTGCGGGTAGTGTTTTAGTGTTTAGGGTAGCGCAGTGGTGTTTCTGTAGTGTATGGGGTCATACTGGGGGTCGTTTTTTAGATTTTAGGGTAGTGCAGTGCTGTTTGTGTAGTGTAGGGGGTAGTGTTTTAGGGTTTAGGGTAGTGCAGTGGTGTTTGTGTAGTGTAGGGGGTCGTGTTTTAGGGTTTAGGGTAGAGCAGTTGTGTTAGGGTAGTGTAGGGGATCGTATTTTAGGGTTTAGGGTAGTGCACTGGTGTTTGGGTAGTGTAGGGGTCGTGCTGGGTGTAGTGTTTTAGGGTTTGGTGTAGTGCAGTGGTGTTTGGGTAGTGTAGGGGGTAGTGTTTTAGGGTTTAGGGTAGCGCAGTGGTGTTTGTGTAGTGTTGGGTGTAGTGCTGGGGGTAGTGGTTTAGGGTTTAGGGTAGCGCAGTGGTGTTTATGTAGTGTAGGGGCTCGTACTTGGGTAGTGTTTTATGGTATAGCGTAGTGCAGTGGTGTTTGTGTAGTGTATGGGGTCGTGCTGGGGGTAGTGTTTTAGGGTTTAAGGTAGTGCAGTAGTGTTTGTGTAGTGTAGGGGTTCGTGCTGGGGTATTGTTTTAGGGTTTAGTGTAGTGCAGTGGGGTTTGTGTAGTGTAGGGGGTAGTGTTTTAGGGTTTAGGGTAGTGCAGTGGTGTTTGGGTAGTGTAGGGGGTCGTGCTGGGGGTAGTGTTTTAGGGTTTGATGTAGTCCAGTGGTGAATGTGTAGTTTAGGGGGTCGTGTTTTAGGGTTTAGGGTAGTGCTGTTTGTGTAGTGTAGGGCGTCGTGCTGGTGGTAGTATTTTTAGGGTTTAGGGTAGTGCAGTGGTGTTTGTGTAGTATGGGGGTAGTGTTTTAGGGTTTAGGGTAGTGCAGTGGTGTTTGGGTAGTGTAGGGGGTCGTGCTGGGGGTAGTGTTTTAGGGTTTGGTGTAGTCCAGTGGTGTATGTGTAGTGTAGGGGGTCGTGTTTTAGGGATTAGGGTAGCGCAGTGGTGTTTGGGTAGTGTAGGGGGTAGTGCTTGGGCTAGTGTTTTAGGGTTTAGGGTAGCGCAGTGGTGTTTGGTTAGCGTAGGGGGTCATGCAAGGGTTGTGTTTTTGGGTTTAGGGTAGCGCAGTGGTGTTTGGGTAGCGTAGGTGGTGGTACGGGGGATAGATTTAATGTTCAGGGTAGCGCAGTGGTGTTTGGGTCGCGTAGGTGGTCGTGCTGGGGGTAGTGTTTTAGGGTTAAGGGTAGCGCATTGGTGTTTGGGTAGCGTACGGGGTCGTGCTGGGGGTAGTGTTTTAGGGTTTAGGGTAGCACAGTGGTGTTTTGGTAGTGTAGTGGGTATTGCTGGGGGTAGTGTTTTAGGGTTTAGGGTAGCGCAGAGGTGTTTGTGTAGTGTTGGGGGTAGTACTGGGGCTAGTGTTTTAGGGTTTAGGGTAGCGCAGTGGTGTTTGTGTAGTGTAGGGGGTCATACTGAAAGTAGTGTTTTAGGGTTTAGCGTAGTGCAGTGGTGTTTGGGTAGTGTAGGGGATAGTGTTTTAGGGTTTAGGGTAGTGCAGTCGTGTTTGTGTAGTGTAGGGGGTCATGCTGGGGATAGTGTTTTAGATTTTAGGGTAGTACAGTGGTGTTTTTGTAGTGTAGGGGTCGTGTTTAAGGGTTTAGGGTAGTGCAGTGGTGTTTGGGTAGAGTAGGGGGTCATGCTGGTGGTAGTATTTTTAGGGTTTAGGGTAGTGCAGTGGTGTTTGTGTAGTATAGGGGGTAGTGTTGTAGGGTTTAGGGTTGTGCAGTGGTGTTTGTGTAGTGTAGGGGGTCGTGCTGGGGGTAGTGTTTTAGGATTTGGTGTAGTGCAGTGGTGTATATGTAGTGTAGGGGGTCGTGTTTTAGGGTTTAGGGTAGCGCAGTGCTGTTTGGGTAGTGTAGGGGGTAGTGCTGGGGGTAGTGTTTTAGGGTTTAGGGTAGCGCAGTCGTGTTTGTGTAATGTTGGGGGTAGTGCTGCGGGTAGTGTTTTAGGATTTAGGGTAGCGCAGTGGTGTTTGTGTAGTGTATGGGGTCATACTGGGGGTAGTTTTTTAGATTTTATGGTAGTGCAGTGCTGTTTGTGTAGTGTAGGGGGTAGTGTTTTAGGGTTTAGGCTAGTGCAGTGGTGTTTGTGTAGTGTAGGGGGTCGTGTTTTAGGGTTTAGGGTAGAGCAGTTGTGTTAGGGTAGTGTAGGGGATCGTGTTTTAGGGTTTAGGGTAGCGCAGAGGTGTTTGTGTAGTGTTGGGGTTAGTACTGGGGGTAGTGTTTTAGGGTTTAGGGTAGCGCGGTGGTGTTTGTGTAGTGTAGGGGGTCGTGCTGGGGGTAGTGTTTTAGGGTTTAGGGTAGCGCAGAGGTGTTTGTGTAGTGTTGGGGGTAGTACTGGGGGTAGTGTTTTAGGGTTTAGGGTAGCGCAGTGGTGTTTGTGTAGTGTAGGGGGTCATACTGAAAGTAGTGTTTTAGGGTTTAGCGTAGTGCAGTGGTGTTTGGGTAGTGTAGGGGATAGTGTTTTAGGGTTTAGGGTAGTGCAGTCGTGTTTGTGTAGTGTAGGGGGTCATACTGAAAGTAGTGTTTTAGGGTTTAGCGTAGTGCAGTGGTGTTTGGGTAGTGTAGGGGATAGTGTTTTAGGGTTTAGGGTAGTGCAGTCGTGTTTGTGTAGTGTAGGGGGTCATGCTGGGGGTAGTGTTTTAGATTTTAGGGTAGTACAGTGGTTTTTTTGTAGTTTAGGGGGTCGTGTTTAAGGGTTTAGGGTAGTGCAGTGGTGTTTGGGTAGAGTAGAGGGTCATGCTGGTGGTAGTATTTTTAGGGTTTAGGGTAGTGCAGTGGTGTTTGTGTAGTATAGGGGGTAGTGTTTTAGGGTTTAGGGTTGTGCAGTGGTGTTTGTGTAGTGTAGGGGGTCGTGCTGGGGGTAGTGTTTAGGGTTTGGTGTAGTGCAGTGGTGTATATGTAGTGTAGGGGGTCGTGTTTTAGGGTTTAGGGTAGCGCAGTGCTGTTTGGGTAGTGTAGGGGGTAGTGTTTTAGGGTTTAGGGTAGCGCAGTCGTGTTTGTGTAATGTTGGGGGTAGTGCTGCGGGTAGTGTTTTAGGGTTTAGGGTAGCGCAGTGGTGTTTGTGTAGTGTATGGGGTCACACTGGGGGTAGTTTTTTAGATTTTAGGGTAGTGCAGTGCTGTTTGTGTAGTGTAGGGGGTAGTGTTTTAGGGTTTAGGCTAGTGCAGTGGTGTTTGTGTAGTGTAGGGGGTCGTGTTTTAGGGTTTAGGGTAGAGCAGTTGTGTTAGGGTAGTGTAGGGATCGTGTTTTAGGGTTTAGGGTAGTGCAGTGGTGTTTGGGTAGTGTAGGGGTCATGCTGGGTGTAGTGTTTTAGGGTTTGGTGTAGTGCAGTGGTGTTTGGGTAGTGTAGGGGGTAGTGTTTTAGGGTTTAGGGTAGCGCAGTGGTGTTTGTGTAGTGTTGGGTGTAGTGCTGGGGGTAGTGGTTTAGGGTTTAGGGTAGCGCAGTGGTGTTTATGTAGTGTAGGGGGTCGTACTGGGGTAGTGTTTTATGGTATAGCGTAGTGCAGTGGTGTTTGGGTAGTTTAGGGGGTCGTGCTGGGGATAGATTTAGGGTAGTGCAGTGGTGTTTGTGTAGTGTATGGGGTCGTGCTGGGGGTAGTGTTTTAGGGTTTAGGGTAGTGCAGTAGTGATTGTGTAGTGTAGGGGTTCGTGCTGGGGTATTGTTTTAGGGTTTAGTGTAGTGCAGTGGGGTTTGTGTAGTGTAGGGGGTAGTGTTTTAGGGTTTAGGGTAGTGCAGTGGTGTTTTTGTAGTGTAGGGGGTCGTGTTTTAGGGTTTAGGGTAGTGCAGTTGTGTTTGGGTAGTGTAGGGTGTCGTGCTGGTGATAGTGGTTTAGGGTTTAGGGTAGTGCAGTGGTGTATGTGTAGTGTAGGGGGTAGTGTTTTAGGGTTTAGGGTAGTGCAGTGGTGTTTGTATAGTGTAGGTGTCTAGCTGGGGGTAGTGTTTTAGAGTTTGGTGTAGTGCAGTGGTGTTTGTGTAGTATAGGGGGTCGTGTTTTAGGGATTAGGGTAGTGCAGTTTTGTTTGGGTAGTGTAGGGGGTCATGCTGGGGGTAGTGTTTTAGGGTTTAGGGTAGTGCAGTGGTGTTTGGGTAGTTTAGGGGTTAGTGTTAGTGGTATTGTTTTAGCGTTTAGGGTCATGCAGTGGTGTTTGTGTAGTGTAGGGGGTCATGCTGGGGGTAGATTTAAGGTAGTGCAGTTGTGTTTGGGTAGTGTAGGGGTTCATGCTGGGGGTAAATTTAGGGTTTAGGGTAGTGCAGTGGGGTTTGTGTAGTGTTGGGGGTAGTGTTGGGGGTAGTGAGTTAGGGTTTAGGGTAGTGTAGTGGTGTTTGTGTAGTGTAGGGGGTCGTGTTTTAGGGTTTAGGATAGTGCAGTGGTGTTTGGGTAGTGTAAGGGGTCGTGTTTTAGGGTTGAGGGTAGTGCAGTGGTGTTTATGTCGTGTAGGGGGTCGTGTTTATGGTTTAGGGTAGTGCAGTGGTGTTTGGTAGTGTAGGGGGTCATGCTGGGGGTAAATTTAGGGTTTAGGGTAGTGCAGTGGTGTTTGTGTAGTGTTGGGGGTAGTGTTGGAGGTAGTGCTTCAGGGTTTAGGGTAGTGTAGTGGTGGTTGTGTAGTGTAGGGGGTCGTGTTTTAGGGTTTAGGATAGTGCAGTGGTGTTTGGGTAGTATAAGGGGTCGTGTTTTAGGGTTGAGGGTAGTGCCGTGGTGTTTGGGTAGTGTAGGGGGCCGTGCTAGGGGTAGATTTAGGGTTTAGGGTAGTGCAGTGGTGTTTGGGTACTGTAGGGGGTAATGCTGGGGGTTGTGTTTTGGGGTTTAGGGAAGTGCAGTGGTGTTTGGGTCGTGTAGACGGTCGTGCTGTGGGTAATGTTTTAGGGTTTAGGGTAGCGCAGTGGTGTTTTTCTGTACTGTAGGGGGTCGTGCTCGGGATAGTGTTTTAGGGTTTATTGTAGCGCAGTGGTGTTTGTGTAGTTTAGGGGGTCATGCTGGGGGAGTGTTTTAGGGTTTAGGGTAGCACAGGGGGGTTTGTTTAGTCTAGGGGTCGTGCTGGGGGTACTGTTTTAGGGTTTAGGGTAGCGCAGTGGTGTTTGTGTAGTGTAGGGGGTCAAGCTGGGGGTAGTGTTTTAGGGTTTAGAGTAGCGCAGTGGTGTTTGTGTAGTGTAGGGGGTAGTGTTTTAAGGTTTAAGGTAGCGCACTGGTGTTTGTGTAGTGTAGGGGGTCGTGCTGGAGCTAGTGTTTCAGGGATTAGGGTAGCGCAGTGGTGTTTGGGTAGCGTAGGGGGTCGTGCTGGGGGTAGTGATTTAGGGTTTAGGGTAGCACAGTGGTTTTTGGTTAGCGTAGTGAACATGCTAGGGGTAGTGCTTTAGGGTTTAGGGTAGCGCAGTGGTGTTTAGGTAGCGTAGGTGTTAGTGCGGAGGGTAGATTTAGGGTAGCGCAGTGGTGTTTGGGTAGCGTAGGGGGTCGTGCTGGGGGTAGTGTTTTAGGGTTAAGGGTAGCGCAGTTGTGTTTGGGTGGCATAGGTGGTCGTGCTGGGGGAAGAGTTTTAGGGTTAAGGGTAGCGCAGTGGTGTTTGGGCAGCGTAGATGGTCGTGCTGGGGGTAGTGCTTTAGGGTTTAGGGTAGCGCAGTGGTGTTTGTGTAGTGTTGGGTGTAGTGCTGGGGGTAGTGTTTTAGGGTTTAGGGTAGCGCAGTGGTGTTTGTGTAGTGTAGGGGGTCATAATGAGGGTAGTGCTTTAGGGTTTATCGTAGTACAGTCATGTTTGGGTAGTGTAGGGGGTAGTGTTTTAGGGTTTAGGGTAGTTCAGTGGTGTTTGTGTAGTGTAGGGGGTCATTCTGGGGGTAGTGTTTTAGATTTTAGGGTAGCACAGTGGTGTTTTTGTAGTGTTGGGGGTCGTGTTTAAGGGTTTAAGGTAGTGCACTGGTGTTTGGGTAGTGTAGGGGGTTGAGCTGGTTGTAGTGCTTTTAGGGTTTAGGGTAGTGCAGTGGTGTTTGTGTAGTATAGGGGGTAGTGCTGGAGCTAGTGTTTTAGGGATTAGGGTAGCGCAGTGGTGTTTGGGTAGAGTAGGGGGTCGTGCTGGAGGTAGTGTTTTAGGGTTTGGGTAGCACAGTGGTGTTTGGTTAGCGTAGTGGTCATGCTAGGGGTAGTGCTTTAGTGTTTGGGGTAGCGCAGTGGTGTTTAGGTAGTGTAGGTGTTGGTGCGGAGGGTAGATTTAGGGTAGCGCAGTGGTGTTTGGGTAGCATTGGGGGTCGTGCTGGGTGTAGTGTTTTAGGGTTAAGGGTAGCGCAGTGGTGTTTGGGTGGCATAGGTGGTCATGCTGGGGTAGTGCTTTAGAGTTTAGGGTAGCGCAGTGGTGTTTGTGTAGTGTTGGGTGTAGTGCTGGGGGTAGTGTTTTAGGGTTTAGGGTAGCGCAGTGGTGTTTGTGTAGTGTAGGGGGTCATAATGAGGGTAGTGTTTTAGGGTTTAGCGAAGTACAGTGGTGTTTGGGTAGTGTAGGTGGTAGTGTTTTAGGGTTTAGGGTAGTTCAGTGGTGTTTGTGTAGTGTTGGGGGTCGTGTTTAAAGGTTTAGGGTAGTGCACTGGTGTTTGGGTAGTGTAGGGGGTTGTGCTGGTGGTAGTGTTTTTAGGGTTTGGTGTAGTGCAGTGGTGTATGTGTAGTATAGGGGGTCATGTTTTAGGGTTTAGGGTAGCGCAGTGGTGTTTCTGTAGTGTAGGGGTTGTGCTGGGGGTAGTGTTTTAGGTTTTAGCGTAGTGCAGTGGTGTTTGGGTAGTGTAGGGGGTCGTGCTGGGGTAGATTTAGTGTTTAGGGTAGTGCAGTGGAGTTTGTGTAGTATATGGGGTCAAGCTGGGGGTAGTGTTTTAGGGTTTAGGGTAGTACAGTGGTGTTTGTGTAGTCTAGGGGTTCGTACTGGGGTAGTTTTTTAGGGTTTAGTGTAGTGCAGTGGTGTTTGTGTAGTGTAGGGGGTAGTGTTTTAGGGTTTAGGGTAGTGCAGTGGTGTTTGTGTAGTGCAGGGGATCATGCTGGGGGTAGAGTTTTAGATTTTAGGGTAGTGCAGTGGTGTTTTTGTAGTGTAGGTGGTCGTGTTTTAGGGTTTTGGTAGAGCAGTTGTGTTAGGGTAGTGTAGGGGGTCATGTTTTAGGGTTTAGGGTAGTGCAGTGGTGTTTGGGTAGTGTAGAGGGTCATGCTGGGAATAGTGTTTTATGGTTTGGTGTAGTGCAGTGGTGTTTGTGTAGTGTAGGGGGTAGTTTAGGGGGTCATGTTTTAGGGTTTAGGGTAGCGCAGTAGTGTTTGGGTAGTGTAGGGGGTAGTGCTGGGGGTAGTGTTTTAGGGTTTAGGGTAGCGCAGTGGTGTTTGTGTAGTATTGGGGGTAGTGCAGGGGGTAGTGTTTTACGGTTTAGGGTAGCACAGTGGTGTTTGTGTAGTGTAGGGGGTCATACTGGGGGTAGTGTTTTATGGTTTAGCATAGTGCTGTGGTTGCGTAGTGTAGGGGGTCATGCTGAGGTTAGATTTAGGATAGTGCAGTGGTGTTTGTGTAGTGTATGGGGTTGTGCTGGACGTAGTGTTTTAGGGTTTAGGGTAGTGCAGTGGTGTTTGTGTAGTGTAGAGGGTCGTGTTTTATGGTTTAGGGTAGAGCAGTTGTGTTAGGGTAGTGTAGGGGATCGTGTTTTAGGGTTTAGGGTAGTGCAGTGGTGTTTGGGTAGTGTAGGGGTCGTGCTGGGTGTAGTGTTTTAGGGTTTGGTGTAGTGCAGTGGTGTTTGGGTAGTTTAGGGGGTAGTGTTTTAGGGTTTAGGGTAGCGCAGTGGGTTTTGTGTAGTGTTGGGTGTAGTGCTGGGGGTAGTGGTTTGGGGTTTAGGGTAGCGCAGTGGTGTTTATGTAGTGTAGGGGGTTTTACTGGGGTAGTGTTTTATGGTATAGCATAGTGCAGTGGTGTTTGGGTAGTGTAGGGGGTCATGCTGGGGATAGATTTAGGGTAGTGCAGTGGTGTTTGTGTAGTGTATGAGGTCGTGCTGGGGGTAGTGTTTTAGGGTTTAGGGTAGTGCAGTAGTGTTTGAGTAGTGTAGGGGTTCGTGCTGGTGTATTGTTTTTGGGTTTAGTGTAGTGCAGTGGGGTTTGAGTAGTGTAGGGGGTAGTGTTTTAGGGTTTAGGGTAGTGCAGTGGTGTTTTTGTAGTATAGGGGGTCGTGTTTTAGGGTTTAGGGTAGTGCAGTTGTGTTTGGGTAGTGTAGGGTGTCGTGCTGGTGGTAGTGTTTTAGGGTTTAGGGTAGTGCAGTGGTGTTTGTGTAGTGTAGGGGGTAGTGTTTTAGGGTTTAGGGTAGTGCAGTGGTGTTTGTGTAGTGTAGGGGTCTAGCTGGGGGTAGTGTTTTAGAGTTTGGTGTAGTGCAGTGGTGTTTGTGTAGTATAGGGGGTCGTGTTTTAGGGATTAGGGTAGTGCAGTTTTGTTTGGGTAGTGTAGGGGGTCATGCTGGGGGTAGTGTTTTAGGGTTTAGGGTAGTGCAGTGGTGTTTGGGTAGTTTAGGGGTTTGTGCTGGTGGTAGTGTTTTAGCGTTTAGGGTCATGCAGTGGTGTTTGTGTAGTGTAGGGGGTCATGCTGGGGGTAGATTTAGGGTAGTTCAGTTGTGTTTGGGTAGTGTAGGGGTTCATGCTGGGGGTAAATTTAGGGTTTAGGGTAGTGCAGTGGGGTTTGTGTAGTGTTGGGGGTAGTGTTGGGGTAGTGAGTTAGGGTTTAGGGTAGTGTAGTGGTGTTTGTGTAGTGTAGGGGGTCGTGTTTTAGGGTTTAGGATAGTGCAGTGGTGTTTGGGTAGTGTAAGGGGTCGTGTTTTAGGGTTGAGGGTAGTGCAGTGGTGTTTATGTCGTGTAGGGGGTCGTGTTTAGGGTTTAGGGTAGTGCAGTGGTGTTTGGTAGTGTAGGGGTCATGCTGGGGGTAAATTTAGGGTTTAGGGTAGTGCAGTGGTGTTTGTGTAGTGTTGGAGGTAGTGTTGGAGGTAGTGCTTTAGGGTTTAGGGTAGTGTAGTGGTGGTTGTGTAGTGTAGGGGGTCGTGTTTTAGGGTTTAGGATAGTGCAGTGGTGTTTGTGTAGTGTAAGGGGTCGTGTTTTAGGGTTGAGGGTAGTGCAGTGGTGTTTGGGTAGTGTAGGGGGCCGTGCTAGCGGTAGATTTAGGGTTTAGGGTAGTGCAGTGGTGTTTGGGTACTGTAGGGGGTAATGCTGGGGGTTGTGTTTTAGGGTTTAGGGAAGCGCAGTGGTGTTTGGGTAGTGTAGACGGTCGTGCTGTGGGTAATGTTTTAGGGTAGCGCAGTGGTGTTTTTCTGTACTGTAGGGGTCGTGCTGGGGATAGTGTTTTAGGGTTTATTGTAGCGCAGTGGTGTTTGTGTAGTTTAGGGGGTCATGCTGGGGGAGTGTTTTAGGGTTTAGGGTAGCACAGTGGTGTTTGTTTAGTCTAGGGGTCGTGCTGGGGGTAGTGTTTTAGGGTAGCGCAGTGGTGTTTGTGTAGTGTAGGGGGTCATGCTGGGGGTAGTGTTTTAGGGTTTAGAGTAGCGCAGTGGTGTTTGTGTAGTGTAGGGGGTAGTGTTTTAGGGTTTAGGGTAGCGCAGTGGTGTTTGTGTGGTGTACGGGGTCATGGTGGGGGTAGTGTTTTAGGGTTTAGAGTAGCGCAGTGGTGTTTGTGTAGTGTAGGGGGTAGTGTTTTAAGGTTTAAGGTAGCGCAGTGGTGTTTGGGTACCGTAGGAGGTTGTGCTGGGGGTAGTGATTTAGGGTTTAGGGTAGCACAGTGGTTTTAGGTTAGCGTAGTGAACATGCTAGGGGTAGTGCTTTAGGGTTTAGGGTAGCGCAGTGGTGTTTAGGTAGCGTAGGTGTTGGTGCGGAGGGTAGATTTAGGGTAGCGCAGTGGTGTTTGGGTAGCATAAGGGGTCGCGCTGGGGGTAGTGTTTTAGGGTTAAGGGTAGCGCAGTTGTGTTTGGGTGGCATAGGTGGTCGTGCTGGGGGAAGTGTTTTAGGGTTAAGGGTAGCGCAGTGGTGTTTGGGCAGTGTAGGTGGTCGTGCTGGGGTAGTGCTTTAGGGTTTAGGGTAGCGCAGTGGTGTTTGTGTAGTGTTGGGTGTAGTGCTGGGGGTAGTGGTTTTAGGGTTTAGGATAGCGCAGTGGTGTTTGTGTAGTGTAGGGGGTCATAATGAGGGTAGTGTTTTAGGGTTTAGTGTAGTACAGTGGTGTTTGGGTAGTGTAGGGGGTAGTGTTTTAGGGTTTAGGGTAGTTCAGTGGTGTTTGTGTAGTGTAAGGGGTCATTCTGGGGATAGTGTTTTAGATTTTAGGGTAGTACAGTGGTGTTTTTGTAGTGTTGGGGGTCGTGTTTAAGGGTTTAAGGTAGTGCACTGGGGTTTGGGTAGTGTAGGGTGTCAAGCTGGTTTTAGTGCTTTTAGGGTTTAGAGTAGTGCAGTGGTGTTTGTGTAGTATAGGGGGTAGTGCTGGAGCTAGTGTTTTAGGGATTAGGGTAGCGCAGTGATGTTTGGGTAGCGTAGGGGGTCGTGCTGGGGGTAGTGTTTTAGGGTTTGGGTAGCACAGTGGTGTTTGGTTTGCGTAGTGGTCATGCTAGGGGTAGTGCTTTAGGGTTTAGGGTAGCGCAGTGGTGTTTAGGTAGTGTAGGTGTTGGTGCGGAGGGTAGATTTAGGGTAGCGCAGTGATGTTTGGGTAGCGTAGGGGGTCATGCTGGGGGTAGTGTTTTAGGGTTAAGGGTAGCGCAGTGGTGTTTGGGTGGCATAGGTGGTCATGCTGGGGGAAGTGTTTTAGGGTTAAGGGTAGCGCAGTGGTGTTTGGGCAGCGTAGGTGGTATTGCTGGGGTAGTGCGTTAGGGTTTAGGGTAGCGCAGTGGTGTTTGTGTAGTGTTGGGTGTAGTGCTGGAGGTAGTGTTTTAGGGTTTAGGATAGCGCAGTGGTGTTTGTGTAGTGTAGGGGGTCATAATGAGGGTAGTGTTTTAGGGTTTAGCGAAGTACAGTGGTGTTTGGGTAGTGTAGGGGGTAGTGTTTTAGGGTTTAGGGTAGTTCAGTGGTGTTTGTGTAGTGTAGGGGGTCATGCTGGGGGTAGTGTTTTAGATTTTAGGGTAGTACAGTGGTGTTTTTGTAGTGTTGGGGGTCGTATTTAAGGGTTTAGGGTAGTGCACTGGTGTTTGGGTAGTGTAGGGGGTCGTGCTGGTGGTAGTGTTTTTAGGGTTTAGGGTAGTGCAGTGGTGTTTTTGTAGTATAGGGGGTAGTGTTTTAGGGTTTTGGGTAGTGCTGTGGTGTTTGGGAAGTGTAGGGGGTCTGATGGGGTAGTGTTTTAGGGTTTGGTGTAGTGCAGTGGTGTATGTGTAGTATAGGGGGTCATGTTTTAGGGTTTAGGGTAGCGCAGTGGTGTTTCTGTAGTGTAGGGGGTCATGCTGGGGGTAGAGTTTTAGATTTTAGGGTAGTGCAGTGGTGTTTTTGTAGTGTAGGGGGTCGTGTTTTAGGGTTTAGGGTAGAGCAGTTGTGTTAGGGTAGTGTAGGGGGTCGTGTTTTAGGGTTTAGGGTAGTGCAGTGGTATTTGGGTAGTGTAGAGGGTCGTGCTGGGAATAGTGTTTTATGGTTTGGTGTAGTGCAGTGGTGTTTGTGTAGTGTAGGGGGTAGTTTAGGGGGTCTTGTTTTAGGGTTTAGGGTAGCGCAGTAGTGTTTGGGTAGTGTAGGGGGTAGTGCTGGGGGTAGTGTTTTAGGGTTTAGGGTAGCGCAGTGGTGTTTGTGTAGTGTTGGGGGTAGTGCAGGGGGTAGTGTTTTACAGTTTAGGGTAGCGCAGTGGTGTTTGTGTAGTGTAGGGGGTCATACTGGGGGTAGTGTTTTATGGTTTAGCATAGTGCTGTGGTTGCGTAGTGTAGGGGGTCATGCTGAGGTTAGATTTAGGATAGTGCAGTGGTGTTTGTGTAGTGTATGGGGTTGTGCTGGACGTAGTGTTTTAGGGTTTAGGGTAGTGCAGTGGTGTTTGTGTAGTGTAGGGGTTCGTGCTGGGGGTAGTGTTTTAGGGTTTAGTGTAGTGCAGTAGTGTTTGCGTAGTGTAGGGGGTAGTGTTTTAGGGTTTAGGGTAGTGCAGTGGTGTTTGTGTAGTGTAGGGGGTCATGCTGGGGGTAGTGTTTTAGATTTTAGGGTAGTGCAGTGTTGTTTTTGTAGTGTAGGGGGTCGTGTTTTAGGGTTAAGGGTAGTGCAGTGGTGTTTGGGTAGTGTTGGGTGTCGTGCTGGTGGTAGTGTTTTAGGGTAGTGCAGTGGTGTTTGTGTAGTGTAGGGGGTAGTGTTTTAGGGTTTAGTGTAGTGCAGTGGTGTTTGTGTAGTGTAGGGGGTGTAGCTGGGGGCAGTGTTTTAGAGTTTGGTGTAGTGCAGTGGTGTTTCTGTAGTATAGGGGGTCGTGTTTTAGGGTTTAGGGTAGTGCAGTTGTGTTTGGGTAGTGTAGGGGGTCATGCTCGGGTAGTGTTTTAGGGTTTAGGGTAGTGCAGTGGTGTTTGGGTAGTGTAGGGGTTTGTGCTGGAGGTAGTGTTTTAGGGTTTAGGGTCATGCAGTGGTGATGGTGTAGTGTAGGGGGTCATGCTGCGGGTAGATTTAGGGTAGTGCATTTGTGTTTGGGTAGTGTAGGGGGTCATGCTGGGGGTAGTGTGTTAGGGTTTAGGGTAGTGCAGTGGTGATTGGGTAGTGTAGGGGGTCGTGCTGTGGGTAGATTTAGGGTTTAGCATAGTGCTGTGGTTGCGTAGTGTAGGGGGTCATGCTGAGGTTAGATTTAGGATAGTGCAGTGGTGTTTGTGTAGTGTATGGGGTTGTGCTGGACGTAGTGTTTTAGGGTTTAGGGTAGTGCAGTGGTGTTTGTGTAGTGTAGGGGTTCGTGCTGGGGGTAGTGTTTTAGGGTTTAGTGTAGTGCAGTGGTGTTTGCGTAGTGTAGGGGGTAGTGTTTTAGGGTTTAGGGTAGTGCAGTGGTGTTTGTGTAGTGTAGGGGGTCATGCTGGGGGTAGTGTTTTAGATTTTAGGGTAGTGCAGTGTTGTTTTTGTAATGTAGGGGGTCGTGTTTTAGGGTTAAGGGTAGTGCAGTGGTGTTTGGGTAGTGTTGGGGGTCGTGCTGGTGGTAGTGTTTTAGGGTAGTGCAGTGGTGTTTGTGTAGTGTAGGGGGTAGTGTTTTAGGGTTTAGTGTAGTGCAGTGGTGTTTGTGTTGTGTAGGGGGTGTAGCTGGGGGCAGTGTTTTAGAGTTTGGTGTAGTGCAGTGGTGTTTCTGTAGTGTAGGGGGTTGTGTTTTAGGGTTTAGGGTAGTGCAGTTGTGTTTGGGTAGTGTAGGGGGTCATACTCGGGGTAGTGTTTTAGGGTTTAGGGTAGTGCAGTGGTGTTTGGGTAGTGTAGGGGTTTGTGCTGGAGGTAGTGTTTTAGGGTTTAGGGTCATACAGTGGTGATGGTGTAGTGTAGGGGGTCATGCTGTGGGTCGATTTAGGGTAGTGCATTTGTGTTTGGGTAGTGTAGGGGGTCATGCTGGGGGTAGTGTGTTAGGGTTTAGGGTAGTGCAGTGGTGTTTGGGTAGTGTAGGGGGTCGTGCTGTGGGTAGATTTAGGGTTTAGGGTAGTGCAGTGGTGTTTGTGTTGTGTAGGGGGTCGTGCTAGGGGTAGTTTTTTAGGGTTTAGGGTAGTGCAGTGGTGTTTGGGTAGTGTTGGGTGTCGTGCTGGGGTAGATTTAGGGTAGTGCAGTGGTGTTTGTGTTGTGTAGGGGTCGTGCTGGGGTAGTGTTTTAGGGTTTAGGGTAGTGCAGTGGTGTTTGTGTAGTGTAGGGGGTCGTGTTTAGGGTTTAAGGTAGTGCAGTGGTGTTTGGTAGTGTAGGTGTCCATGCTGGGGGGTAGATTTAGGGTTTTGTGTAGTGCAGTGGTGTTTGTGTAGTGTTGAGTGTAGTGCTGGCGGCAGTGCTTTAGGGTTTAGGGTAGTGTAGTGGTATTTGTGTAGTGTAGGGGGTCGTGTTTTAGGATTTAGGGTAGTGCAGTGGTGTTTGGGTAGTGTAAGGGGTCATGTTTTAGGGTTGAGGGTACTACAGTGGTGTTTGGGTAGTGTAGGGGGTCGTGCTGGGGCAGATTTAGGGTTTAGGGTAGTGCAGTGGTGTTCAGGTAATGTATGGGGTCATGCTGGGGGTAGAGTTTTAGGATTTAGGGTAGCGCAGTGGTGTTTGGGTAGTGTAGGCGGTCGTGCTGTGGGTAGTGTTTTAGGGTTTAGGGTAGCGCAGTGGTGTTTGTGTAGTGTAGGGGGTCATGCTAGGAGTAGTGTTTTAGGGTTTAGGGTAGTGCAGTGGTGTTTGGGTAGCGTAGGTGGTGGTGCGGGGGGTAGATTTAGGGTTTAGGCTAGCGCAGTGGTGCTTGGGTAGTGTAGGGGGTCGTGCTGGTGGTAGTGTTTTTAGGGTTTATGGTAGTGTAGTGGTGTTTGTGTAGTATAGGGTTAGTGTTTTAGGGTTTAGGGAAGTGCAGTGGTGTTTGGGAAGTGTAGGAGGTCGTGCTGGGGGTAGTGTTTTAGGGTTTGGTGTAGTGCAGTGGTGTATGTGTAGAGTAGGAGGTTGTGTTTTAGGGTTTAGGGTAGAGCAGTGGTGTTTGGGTAGTGTTGGAGTAGTGCTGCGGGTTGTGTTTTAGGGTTTAGGGTAGCGCAGTGGTGTTTCTGTAGTGTAGGGGGTCGTACTGGGGGTAGTGTTTTAGGTTTTTGCATAGTGCAGTGGTGTTTGGGTAGTATAGGGGGTCGTGCTGAGGTAGATTTAGGGTTTAGGGTAGTGTAGTGGTGTTTGTGTAGGGTATGGGGTCAAGCTGGGGGTAGTGTTTTAGGGCTTAGCGTATTGCAGTGGTGTTTTTGTAGTCTAGGGGTTTGTACTGGGGTGGTGTTTTAGGGTTTAATGTAGTGCAGTGGTGTTTGTGTAGTGTAGGGGGTAGTGTTTTAGGGTTTAGGGTAGTGCAGTTGTGTTTGTGTAGTGTAGGGGGTCATGCTTGGGGTAGTGTTTTAGATTTTAGGGTAGTGCAGTGGTGTTTTTGTAGTGTAGGGTGTCGTGTTTTAGGGTTTAAGGTAGAGCAGTTGTGTTAGGGTAGTGTAGGGGTCGTGTTTTAGGGTTTAGGGTAGCGCAGTGGTGTTTGTGTAGTGTTGGGGGTATTGCTGGGGTAGTGTTTTAGGGTTTAGGGTAGCGCAGTGGTGTTTGTGTAGTGTAGGGGGTCATACTGGGGGTCGTGTTTTAGGTTTTAGCGTTGTGCAGTGGTGTTTGGGTAGTGTAGGGGGTCGTGCTGGGGTTAGATTTAGGGTATTGCAGTTGTGTTTATGTAGTGTATGGGGTTGTGCTGGACGTAGTGTTTTAGGGTTTAGGGTAGTGCAATGGTGTTTCTGTAGTGTAGTGGTTCGTGCTGGGGGTAGTGTTTTAGGGTTTAGTGTAGTGCAATGGTGTTTGTGTAGTGTAAGGGGTAGTGTTTTAGGGTTTATGGTAGTGCAGTGGTGTTTGTGTAGTGTAGGGGTTCATGCTGGGGGTAGTGTTTTAGATTTTAGGGTAGTGCAGTAGTGTTTTTGTAGTGTAGGGGGTTGTGTTTTAGGGTTTAGGATAGTGCAGTTGTGTTTGGGTAGTGTAGTGTGTCGTGTTTTAGGGTTTAGGGTAGTGCAGTGGTGTTTGGGTAGTGTTAGAAATGGGGGTCTCTAGTTGGCACAGGTATGCACTTGTGACAAGCAGGGACTCTCAATTCTAAGTCAGGATAAGGGGATCCCCCTTTCAAATAACCCCTGCTCACCATTTAGGTAGTGTGGCGCAAGCAGTCAAGACTATTCTCAGGGCGCTATAGGTTAAGCATTTGTGAACACATACAGTAATGCAATGACACACCACAAATGGACACCAGTCAAGGTTATATCAAAAATAGTTCTCTTTATATAAGGCTTAGCACAAGACCAGAATAACGTTTAGAAATGACCACAGTATTATTTCAAGGTTCAATGTTCTTGCAAAAAGGCTTAAAATGCAAAAATAGGCTTCTTTTACTCAATTTTGCTTCTTTTCAGGCTTTGTACGGTTCGTACCTGGGTGGACGACTCGTCCGCATTAATAACAAAGAAAGTACGAGTTAAACAATCGGTGCGGACTCCGGGGTCCGGGACGTGCACACTGCGGTGCGAACAGGACAAAGTACCTTTAGTTCGCGGGGTCCGCGACGGACAGTACGGGACAAGTTGATGGGTCCGGGTCGTAGTTCGGCAGCGTACTCGGTCTGGTCCGGTCGCGGCGTCGGGACGCGGCGTTGGTACGGGACCTTCAGGGGTACGGGCGGATGATCTGGATCAGCTTGCAGAGTCCGTGGCGTCGGCGTTCGGGCCGTACCTTCGGTGCGGATCGGCGGCGACACTTCTCGACGCCGTACAGCGTACGGGGAGGATCAGCGTACTGTGGCTTCTCGGCTCTGAGTACGGCACGGTGCAGCACGTTGGCAGCGTACGGACCGTACCTGCGGGACAGCGAAGCTTGAGTCCGGCGTACAGGGTTCGGCAGCCAGGGATGTACGTCTCGAATCAGCGGGGAAGGTTAGGTGCAATGCTGCCGGGAGGGATACGGTGCGTACTAACGCTTGTGGTTCAGTGTAGACACACGGTGCCGGGCGGCAAAGACACGGCTTCGCGGCGGATGTAGTACGAGGCGTACGGGGCCAAATCCAGCGGGAAACAAGCAAGAATTGTCCAGGCAACTCAGTTTTTGAAGGCAGATGAGTCCAATGGTCCTGGGACTCAGTTCAGGGGGCAAGCTCTTCTTCCAAGCCCTTGGAGATAGTTGAAAAACAAAGTACAAAGTCTCTTTCAGTCTTTTCCTCTCCTTTCTCAGCAAGGCACCAACTGCAGGCCAATCCCCCAGGTCAGGGAAAGTTACTCCTCCTTCAGCTTCTTCCAGGTCCTTCTGGTCAGGCAGAGTTCCTTCGTGGTTCAATCAGGATCTGCTTTCTTAGGAGCAGGGCTCCTACATTTATACTCAGTTTCTTTTCTTTTTACAGGCCAGGGGGGCCTTTGCATAATCCCAGTCCAGTTCTTTTCAGTGAGGAGCACTTTGTTGTGGAGACTCTGGCTTCTTCTTTCAGCAGGCAGGGCAGAGACATCAGATGCTCCCCAGGGGGTGGAGCCAGCATTGTGGCGGCAGAGCACTGTCCTATTCAGAGTCAAGGTGCACTCCTCCCAACCATCCTGGTGTAATCTTTCTATTCACCACCTGGCAGCCCCAGCCTGTCTCCTGGAACTTCCCAGCCCTGTCACTCAAGCTACACACAAAGAAGATAGCCCTCCCCTCCAGAGGCGGACTGAAATGGTTAAGCAAGCAAATGCTAACTTTCTAAAAGTAGCATTTGCAAACACAGGATATTAAAATAAACTTTACTAAAAGATGTATTTTATTATTCTGAGTTCAGGCATACTAAACACAAATTTCTACCATGCTTCCTGAGCCTGCTAGGATTATAGAGTGTTATAATCTGGCAGCCCATTCTGGCCTATGGAGAGCAGGTAGCCTTCAATAGTGAAAAACGAAAATGGCTGTAATTCACTATTAGGACATGCCACACACCTCAGGGCATGTCCTACATTATCCTTACAATGCACCCTGCCCTAGGGCCTACCATAGGGGTGACTAATATGAAGGTAAGGGAAGGTTTAGGGACTGGCAAGTGGGGACACTTGCCCAGTCAGCATGACAGTACCAGACTGCATGCAGGTTCTGCAATGGCAGACCTTAGACACATTTTACCAGGCTGCTTCTGTGGGTGGCACAACCAGTGCTGCAAGCCCATTAGCAGCATTTGGATATACAAGCCCTTGGCACCCCTGGTGCACTCTACTATGGACTGGTAGTAAACCAAATAGCCAAACATGGAAGTCAATTCACATAATACATTTTACCATAGGGAGAGCATATGCACCTTAGCACTGATCAGCAGTGGTAAGGTGCCCAGAGTCATAAAACAGCCAACACCAGGTCAGAAAAAATACAGGAGGGAGGCAAAAAGTTTAGGGATGACCCTGCAAAAAGGGCCAAGTCCAACAGGTAGTGTATGGGGTCGTGCTGGTGGTAGTGTTTTAGGGTTTAGGGTAGTGAAGTGGTGTTTGTGTAGTGAAGGGGGTCTAGCTGGGGGTAGTGTTTTAGAGTTTGGTGTAGTGCAGTGGTGTTTGCGTAGTATAGGGGGTTGTGTTTTAGGGTTTAGGGTGGTGCACTTGTGTTTGGGTAGTGTAGGGGGTCATGCTCGGGGTAGTGTTTTAGGGTTTAGGGTAGTGCATTGGTGTTTGGGTAGTGTAGGTGTTCATGCTGGTGGTCTTGTTTTAGGGTTTAGGGTCATGCAGTGGTGTTTGGGTAGTGTAGGGGGTCGTGCTGTGAGTAGGTTTAGGGTTTAGGGTAGTGCAGTGGTGTTTGTGTAGTATAGGGGGTAGTGTTTTAGGGTTTAGGGTAGTGCAGTGGTGTTTGGGTAGTGTAGGGGGTCGTGCTGAGGTAGTGTTTTAGGGTTTGGTGTAGTGCAGTGGTGTATGTGTAGTATAGGGGGTCATGTTTTAGGGTTTAGGGTAGCGCCGTGGTGTTTCTGTAGTGTAGGGTTCGTACTGGGGGTAGTGTTTTAGGTTTTAGCGTAGTGCAGTGGTGTTTGGGTAGTGTAGGGGGTCGTGCTGGGGTAGTTTTTTACGGTGTAGTGTAGTGCAGTGGTGTTTGTGTAGTGTAGGGGTTAGTGTTTTAGGGTTTAGGGTAGTGCAGTGGTGTTTGTGTAGTGTAGGGGGTCATGCTGGGGGTAGTGTTTTAAATTTTAGGGTAGTGCAGTGGTGTTTTTGTAGTGTAGGGGGTCGTGTTTTAGGGTTTAGGGTAGAGCAGTTGTGTTAGGGTAGTGTAGGGGTCGTGTTTTAGGGTTTAGGGTAGTGCAGTGGTGTTTGGGTAGTGTAGGGGGTCGTGCTTGGGATAGTGTTTTATGGTTTGGTGTAGTGCAGTGGTGTTTTTGTAGTGTAGGGGGTCGTGTTTTATGGTTTAGGGTAGCGCAGTGGTGTTTGGGTAGTATAGGGGGTAGTGCTGGGAGTAGTGTTTTAGGGTTTAGGGTAGCGCAGTGGTGTTTGTGTAGTGTTGGGGGTAGTGCTGGGGGTAGTGTTTTACGGTTTAGGGTAGCGCAGTGGTGTTTATGTAGTGTAGGGGGTCATACTGTGGGTAGTGTTTTATGGTTTAGCATAGTGCTGTGGTTGCGTAGTGTAGGGGGTCCTGCTGAGGTTAGATTTAGGATAGTGCAGTGGTGTTTGTGTAGTGTATGGGGTTGTGCTGGATGTAGTGTTTTAGGGTTTAGGGAAGTGCAGCGGTGTTTGTGTAGTGTAGGGGTTCGTGCTAAGGGGGTAGTGTTTTAGGGTTTAGTGTAGTGCAGTGGTGTTTGGGTAGTGTAGAGGGTAGTGTTTTAGGGTTTAGGGTACTGCAGTGGTGTTTCTGTAGTGTAGGGGGTCATGCTGGGGGTAGTGTTTTAGATTTTAGGGTAGTGCAGTGGTGTTTTTGTAGTGTAGGGGGTCGTGTTTTAGGATTTAGGGTAGTGCAGTTGTGTTTGGGTAGTGAAGCGGGTCGTGTTTTAGGGTTTAGGGTAGTGCAGTGGTGTTTGGGTAGTGTAGGGGGTAGTGCTGGGGGTAGTGTTTTAGGGTAGTGCAATGGTGTTTGTGTAGTGTAGGGGGTAGTGTTTAGGGTTTAGGGTAGTGCAGTGGTGTTTGGTAGTGTAGGTGGTCATGCTGGGGATAGATTTAAGGTTTAGGGTAGTGCAGTGGTGTTTGTGTAGTGTTGGGTGTAGTGCTGGGGGTAGTGCTTTAGTGTTTAGCGTAGCGTAGTGGTGTTTGTGTACTGTAGGGGGTCATGTTTTAGGGTTTAGGGTAGTGCAGTGGTGTTTGGGTAGTGTAAGGGGTCGTGTTTTATGGTTGAGGGAAGTACAGTGGTGTTTGGTAGTGTAAGGGGTCGTGCTGGGGGTAGATTTAGGGTTTAGGGTAGTGCAGTGGTGTTCGGGTACTGTGGGGGGTCATGCTGGGGTAGTGTTTTAGGGTTTAGGGTAGCGCAGTGGTGTTTGGGTAGTGTAGGAGGTCGTGCTGTGGGTAGGCCTGGGCTAACATTTCGTTCCGTTCGCGGAAATTGCGATAATTTGACATTTTCGCGTTCCGCGGAAAGCGCGAAAATATCAAAATTTCCGCATTCCGCAGCTTGGCGATAATTTGTTTCTTGCTCGCGCTGTAAAATGATACATTCTCGCGCGCGCGATCGCCTTACCTGAATCCCTGCGTTCGCCGACAAGTTTTCTTGATCCAGTCGCGTTCTCCATGAGATGTTGTATTGTTTCTAGCCATTTGCGCTGTCTCGCGACAGTTCGCGCCCGCAGTGACGTCATGCGTCGCGCGATCACGTCTTTCTTCTCGCGATCATGCACCGCGAGACAACTGAAAACAAGATGGCCACGCCCGCGAGCAACCACATGGGTAAGTTGGCGAGCCGCAACCATGCAGAAAATCTCACGAACATGCGGGAAAAAAACTTCTGCATCTTTGCGATATTTCCGCGTGTTTGCGATAATTTTTAACATTTTCGCGATAATTTGCGAAAGTGGATTTCGCAAATTCCGCCGACCCCTAGCTGTGAGTAGTGTTTTAGGGTTTAGGGTAACACAGTGGTGTTTGTTTAGTATAGGGGTCGTACTGGGGGTAGTGTTTTAGGGTTTAGGGTAGCGCAGTGGTGTTTGTGTAGTGTAGGGGGTCTTGCTGGGACTAGTGTTTTAGGGTTTAGGGTAGCGCAGTGGTGTTTGGGTAGCGTAGGGGGTCATGCTGGGGGTAGTGTTTTAGGGTTTAGGTTTTAAGGTAGCGCAGTGGTGTTTGGTTAGCGTAGGGGGCCATGCTAGGGGTAGTGTTTTAGGGTTTAGGGTAGTACAGTGGTGTTTGGGTAGCGTAGGTGGTGGTGCGGCGGGTAGAATTAGGGTTTAGGGTAGCGCAGTGGTGTTTGGGTTGCATAGGGGGTCATGCTGGGGGTAGTGTTTTAGGGTTAAGGGTAGCACAGTGGTGTTTGGGTAGCGTAGGGGGTCGTACTGGGGGTAGTGCTTTAGGGTTTATGGTAGCACAGTGGTTTTTGGATAGTGTAGGGGGTAGTGCTGGGGGTAGTGCTTTAGATTTTAGGGTAAGAAACAACAACAACTCTCAACTGGTATCATTCGACCCAGACAAATAATTTGCATGTAAAAAACATTACAAAGGAGATAAGGAAGACTCAAGAAGAGAATGATTTAAGAAAAAACATACTGTATTAAGTTAGGAAAAAATTACTTACATAAAAACATGTATAAATTTGAATAGTCCAAAAAATGAAGCAGTAATAGCAGCACTGTACATACAGTTAATATATCATAAAGACAACCCGGACTTGTACTTGGTGCTTAAAGTGTATGTGACACGAAGACGGCGACGCAAGTGACAAGGTGAGATCAGCAAGGGACGGCGCAACGTGAAGTGAAAGTGAATAATGGAATGATAATTACAAGGTTCTGAATTCAATTTTCGACATTACAGAATTATTTATACATCAATTTGAGGAACCATAAAGCCATCAGTTAAGCTGAAAAGGTCGACGGCGTTTCGATCCTGATTAAATTGGGATCATCGTCAGGACAGGGTTGAATTATTCATCACAGTGCTATACAAGAAAAGGAAAACAGTATGAATGAAAGATGGAGAAGTATAAATTGTAAAAGGAAACGAGCTAAGGTCCAAGTATTCAGAGAGCTGGTCTTGCCATTTAATCAAGACGTGCAGAAGTGACGGGGAAAAAAAAAGGCAAGGTACCAAGGAAACCAATACCATTACTGCAGCGTGGGGCCTCCCCCCTATCAATGGCCATTACAAATGTCAGAACTGTTTAGTGTGTGATTTAACGCAAAATACCAAGGAGTTCAAAACAGGCGCCAGAAGCTACATACTTAAAACCATGAACAACTGCAGGTCTCATAATGTAGTGTATGCAATCAGATGCCCCTGTGACCTTACGTATATTGGACAAACAACCCAAATGATTAAACAGCGTATCATACAACACAAAAGCCGAATACACTATAAAACATTGACTGCTCAATTGGTGAACCATTTCCTGGAAAAGGGTCACAACTCCACAGATTTTGTTTGGCAAGTGATTGAACAACCCACATTACCCCTTAGAGGGGGTAATATTAAACTACTGTTGAACAAAAGTGAGTCCAAATGGATGACCATTTGTGACTCCGTGAACGCTGGCTTAAATACCATTGATGAATGGAACAGTACGATATTGCTCTGAAGTCTCTTCTACACATATGTTCCCTTGGAATTTATTTTCTTTCCGCTCATGATTCTTAAACTTGCATGAAATTATTGACTCCTTGATTTTTGCCTTCTTGCTCTTTTCCCTCCCCCACCCCCCCCCCCCATATACATGTATCCTCATTGAATTTAATTTCAATATACCCTTGATTCTTAAATTTGCATAGAATCGATTGACTGACTGATACTTTTCCTCCTTTGTTTTTCGCCTTTTTCCTTCCCCCTCCCTTCCCTTCCCTTTTTTTCCCCCCAACCCCCCCCTCTTTACCCTGCCCGTCACTAACCCTCCTCCCTTCTTCTTCACTGGCTGGCCCCTTGTCAATTTCATGACCCTCATTGACCCCTTTACAATTTATCCTTTAGGTGTTTACCGAGGATATTCAATATATGCCCTTTTAGTATGTTAATTGTTATATACAGCCCCAATTTAACTTACAGCCCGTTTAATTACACCACTTGTTCTTCGTGGCAGTTGTAATTAAATAATAAATTGTCATGTGTCCTTCTGACAATTTCCCCCACCTCCCCGTTCTCCCTACTCCCTCCAGCACACTTTCTTCTATCTTCATTGCCATCGACCTCTCAACCGGACGTAGTCTCACGTCATCACCACTCCCCCTGCTTGCCTATTTGTACAGCATTGCTTCCCTACGTATTCCCGCGAAGTAATTACTTTTTGCAGGAGTCCTGGTGACTGAGACACCCCCCGGACGTCGTAATTTATTAGGTAAGCTTGCCGTCCCGGGTTCACTAGTCCCGCACCTCCCCTCCCATTGATGGCGCTAATGGTTTACTCCATGTAATTTCTCCGTTTCCAGGCAGTCCTGACCGCCCCAATCCCCCGGAATTTTCCACCGGACATCGTATACATTAGGTAAGCGCCCTCTCTCGGCTTCAGTTTTCCCGGCTCTTTCCCTCCCATTGATAGCGTTAATGGACAACTCCGTGTTTTTAATTTTATTTCCCAATTCAGGTTGTCCTGGCCGCCTCCCCCTCCCTCGGATTCTCCACCTTCCTCCCCGTTCTAGTCCAGCATGATCATGGATCCCTCGTGACCTACAACTTTCCGTTTCAAGCCCCTTGTCGTTGTATGTGAAACGAATACCAATTCATTGTAAGGTATCGCGTTTTCTGTGTGCTAATTAGTCTTAGCATCACGCCATAGTTTGTCTGTAAAGCTAATTCTGACTTCCTTTCCCACCTCAGAATTGCTGACACCTGACCAGTCATTACGCCTTTACGGCCACGAGTTCAATCTCGCTTACCCAGACCTGCTGACTTTCATTGCTCCTCTGGATCCAGCGCCCCGCCCCCTGTCACCTAGTCCCAGGTAATTGGTTCTGGCAAGCATCGGATTTTCCCTCTATCTCGACATCGCCCTTATGACTTAAATACCTTTTATCTCTCTCCTCACAGAATTACTTTGGACCCTTTCTCTCCACCGTTCCTTAACCTTGAACCTTCATCCATTTAGGTAAATACATTGCTTATCTCCTTTCTTCCTTCCACTCTTCCCTTTCCCCGCTCCTTTGTTTCCCCCCCCCTCCACTACCTCATCACCTACCTTGCCTTTTTTTTCCCCGTCACTTCTGCACGTCTTGATTAAATGGCAAGACCAGCTCTCTGAATACTTGGACCTTAGCTCGTTTCCTTTTACAATTTATACTTCTCCATCTTTCATTCATACTGTTTTCCTTTTCTTGTATAGCACTGTGATGAATAATTCAACCCTGTCCTGACGATGATCCCAATTTAATCAGGATCGAAACGCCGTCGACCTTTTCAGCTTAACTGATGGCTTTATGGTTCCTCAAATTGATGTATAAATAATTCTGTAATGTCGAAAATTGAATTCAGAACCTTGTAATTATCATTCCATTATTCACTTTCACTTCACGTTGCGCCGTCCCTTGCTGATCTCACCTTGTCACTTGCGTCGCCGTCTTCGTGTCACATACACTTTAAGCACCAAGTACAAGTCCGGGTTGTCTTTATGATATATTAACTGTATGTACAGTGCTGCTATTACTGCTTCATTTTTTGGACTATTCAAATTTATACATGTTTTTATGTAAGTAATTTTTTCCTAACTTAATACAGTATGTTTTTTCTTAAATCATTCTCTTCTTGAGTCTTCCTTATCTCCTTTGCAATGTTTTTCTTACATGCAAATTATTTGTCTTGGTCGAATGATACCAGTTGAGAGTTGTTGTTGTTTCTTACATTATTACCCTATCTCAACGAGGTTTACGGGTTACGCTCCTGTTGTTTTTTCTTAGATTTTAGGGTAGCGCAATGGTGTTTGTGTAGTGTTGGGGGTAGTTCTGGGGGTAGTGTTTTAGGGTTTAGGGTAGCGCAGTTGTGCTTGTGTAGTGTAGGGGGTCATACTGAGGGTAGTGTTTTAGGGTGTAGCGTAGTGCAGTGGTGTTTGGGTAGTGTAGGGAGTAGTGTTTTAGGGTTTAGGGTAGTGCAGTGCTGTTTGTGTAATGTAGGGGTTGTGCTGGTGGTAGTATTTTTAGGGTTTAGGGTAGTGCAGTGGTGTTTGTGTAGTATGGGGGTAGTGTTTTAGGGTTTAGGGTAGTGCAGTGGTGTTTGGGTAGTGTAGGGGGTCTTGCTGGGGGTAGTGTTTTAGGGTTTGGAGTAGTGCAGTGGTGTATGTGTAGAATAGGCGGCCGTGTTTCAGTTTTCAGGGTAGCGCAGTGGTGTTTGGGTAGTGTAGGGGGTCATGCTGGGGGTAGTGTTTTAGGGTTTAGGGTAGCGCAGTGGTGTTTGGGTAGTATAGGGGGTTGTGCTGGGGTTTGTGTTTCAGGGTTAATGGTAGCGCAGTGGTGTTTGTGTAGTGTAGGGGGTCGTGCTGGGGGAGTGGTTTAGGGTAGCGCAGGGGTGTTTGTTTAGTAAAAGGGCGTGCTGGGGTAGTGCTTTAGGGTTTAGGGTAGCACAGTGGTGTTTGTGTAGTGTAGGGGGTCATGCTGGAGGTAGTGTTTTAGGGTTTAGAGTAGCCCAGTGGTGTTTGTTTACTGTAGGGGGTGTTGCTGGGAGTAGTGTTATAGGGTTTAGGGTAGCGCAGTGGTGTTTGGGTAGCATAGGGGATCATGCTGGGGTAGTGTTTTAGGGTTTAGGGTAGCGCAGTGGTGTTTGGTTAGCATCGGGGGTCATGCTAGGGGTAGTGTTTTAGGGTTTAGGGTAGTGCAATGGTGTTTGGGTAGCGTAGGTGGTGGTGCAGGGGGTAGATTTAGGGTTTAGGGTAGCGCAGTGGTGTTTGGGTAGCCTATCGGGTCATGCTGGGGGTAGTTTTTTAGATTTTAGGGTAGTGCAGTGCTGATTGTGTAGTGTAGGGGGTAGTGTTTTAGGCTTTAGGGTAGTGCAGTGGTGTTTGTGTAGTGTAGGGGGTCATGCTGGGGGCAGTTTTTTAGATTTTAGGGTAGTGCAGTGGTGTTTTTGTAGTGTAGGGGGTCGTGTTTTAGGGTATAGGGTAGAGCAGTTGTGTTAGGGTAGTGTAGGGGGTCGTGTTTTAGGGTTTAGGGTAGTGCAGTGGTGTTTGGGTAGGATAGGGGGTCGTGCTGGGGGTAGTGTTTTAGGGTTTGGTTTAGTGCAGTGCTGTTTGTGTAGTGTAGGGGGTAGTGTTTTAGGGTTTAGGGAAGTGCAGCGGTGTTTGTGTAGTGTTGGGTGTAGTGCTGGGGGTAGTGCTATAGGGTTTAGGGTAGGGGTGGGCGGAATTTGCGGAATTAACCTTCGCAAATTATCGCGAGAATGTTTAAAATTATCGCAAACAAGCAGAAATATCGCGAAGATGCGGAAGTTTTTTTCCGGCATGTTCGCGCGATTTTCTGCATGGTTGCGGGTCGCCAACTTACCCATGTGGCTGCTTGCGGGCGCGGCCATCTTGTTTTGAGTTGTTCTCGCGGTGCATGATCGCGAGAAAAAAGACGTGATCGCGCGACGCATGACGTCACTGCGGGCGCGAACTGTCGCGAGACAGCGCAAATGGCTAAAAACAATACAACATCTCATGGAGAACGCGACCGGATCAAGAAAACTTGTCGGCGAACGCAGGGAATCAGGTAAGGCGATCGCGCGCGCGCGAGAATGTATCATTTTACAGCGCGAGCAAGAAACAAATTATCGCCAAGCTGCGGAAACCGGAATTTTTGACATCTTCGCGCTCTCCGCGGAACGCAAAAATGTCAAATTATCGCAATTTCCGCGAACGGAACGAAATTTTTGCCCAGGCCTAGTTTAGGGTAGCGCAGTGGTGTTTATGTAGTGTAGGGGGTCGTACTGGGGGTAGTGTTTTAGGGTACAGCGTAGTACAGTGGTGTTTGGGTAGTGTAGGGGGTTGTGCTGGGGATAGATTTAGGGTAGTGCAGTGGTGTTTGTGTAGTGTAGGGGTTCGTGCTGGGGTAGTGTTTTAGGATTTAGTGTAATGCAGTGGTGTTTGTGTAGTGTTGGGTGTTGTGCTGGGGGTAGTGCTTTAGGGTTTAGGGTAGCGCAGTGGTGTTTATGTAGTGTAGGGGGTCGTACTGGGGGTAGTGTTTTAGGGTACAGCGTAGTACAGTGGTGTTTGGGTAGTGTAGGGGGTTGTGCTGGGGATAGATTTAGGGTAGTGCAGTGGTGTTTGTGTAGTGCAGGGGTTCGTGCTGGGGTAGTGTTTTAGGATTTAGTGTAATGCAGTGGTGTTTGTGTAGTGTAGGGGGTAGTGTTTTAGGGTTTAGGGTAGTGGTTTAGGTTTAGGGTGTAGTGTAGGGGTCATGCTGGGGGTAGTGTTTAAGATTTTAGGGCAGTGCAGTGGTGTTTTTTTAGTGTAGTGGTTCGTACTGGGGTAGTTGTTTAGGGTTTAGTGTAGTGCAGTGGTGTTTGTGTAGTGTAGGGGGTAGTGTTTTAGGGTTTAGGGTAGTGCAGTTGTGTTTGGGTAGTGTAGCAGGTCGTGTTTTAGGGTTTAGGGTAGTGCAGCGGTGTTTGGGTATTGTAGGCGTTCGTTCTGGTGGTAGTATTTTAGGGTTTAGGGTAGTGCAGTGGTGTTTGTGTAGTGTAGGGGGTCATGCTGGGGGCAGTTTTTTAGATTTTAGGGTAGTGCAGTGGTGTTTTTGTAGTGTAGGGGGTCGTGTTTTAGGGTATGGGGTAGAGCAGTTGTGTTAGGGTAGTGTAGGGGGTCGTGTTTTAGGGTTTAGGGTAGTGCAGTGGTGTTTGGGTAGTGTAGGGGGTCGTGCTGGGGGTAGTGTTTTAGGGTTTGGTTTAGTGCAGTGCTGTTTGTGTAGTGTAGGGGTAGTGTTTTAGGGTTTAGGGTAGTGCAGCGGTGTTTGTGTAGTGTTGGGTGTAGTGCTGGGGGTAGTGCTTTAGGGTTTAGGGTAGCGCAGTGGTGTTTATGTAGTGTAGGGGGTCGTACTGGGGGTAGTGTTTTAGGGTACAGCGTAGTACAGTGGTGTTTGGGTAGTGTAGTGGGTTGTGCTGGGGATAGATTTAGGGTAGTGCAGTGGTGTTAGGGTAGTGTAGGGGGTCGTGTTTTAGGGTTTAGGGTAGTGCAGTGGTGTTTGGGTAGTGTAGAGGGTCGTGCTGGGGGTAGTGTTTTAGGGTTTGGTTTAGTGCAGTGCTGTTTGTGTAGTGTAGGGGGTAGTGTTTTAGGGTTTAGGGTAGTGCAGCGGTGTTTGTGTAGTGTTGGGTGTAGTGCTGAGGGTAGTGCTTTAGGGTTTAGGGTAGCGCAGTGGTGTTTATGTAGTATAGGGGGTCGTACTGGGGGTAGTGTTTTAGGGTACAGCGTAGTACAGTGGTGTTTGGGTAGTTGTGAGAAGTTGGCCTGGTATATGCTGTTCACTAGTTCTAGTGACCACCTTGTACCATGCCAAGCAACCCTTATGGTGTGGTTGTAAGTCAACCTTTTTGGACTAGCTGCCCTAGTGGTAGCGTAGGCTAAGCAGTCTTTGAGGCTAAACTCGTGAAGCGTGTTAAGCCAGCTGTTTTACCAAATGCAACCCCCTTTTATACCAATGAAAGGACACCACACAGATATATATTCAAAATATATATGTATTTATTTATCAAAGTAACCCCTAGTCTCTTTATGAGCACAGGAGCACAAATCGTCAAACAAGATTATCACAGAATACACAGAAGTTGCACTTTATATGGATAGGCCCTGGTGGCCACTCAAACCATATACTAAAATAGTGGTATAAGTACCACGAACAGAAAAGGGAAAAGGCCTAGGGCCTCTAGAATCGCTGGGCCTACAAGGAGCTAACGTCAGTTAGTGACCAGGAGGTCCACGGGTGGCGTGTGCAGAGCAAATAGTCACACGCGTGCTCCCATAGGTTTCAATGGGTGCGTAAAAAGTACAAAGTTACTGCAAAGGAGATCTTCCGGGTTGACTAGGAACTTAAGATTTGGAACACAGGCACTAGAGATGTATTACTACACATGGGCACCGGAGTACCAGCTTTACCTCACCCACAGGAAGCGGGTGCATAGGCCTCAAAGTGCGTCGGGTTTCTTCTATCTGTTCCGTGGAGCTTGAAGACAAAGATGCTGCAGGCGGTCGGTCCGGGAGAGATGCAGTGGATCCAAGAGTGGATCGGAGATGTTGAAGACCTGTAAGCAGAGGGGACAGTGTTCACAGTCACTAGCCAGTGACCAGCGTGGCACCAGGTGGGTACCAGGCGATGTCGGGTGCAAACAGGTGATGAGGGGTAGATTGTCTCCGCAGCCACGTGGTCCCTGAAGGTCGACGACGTCCAGGAGTCGGCTCACGAGCTGTCCCACGCAGGCTCTCGCTGTCGGCGGTGTCGGCGACTTGATCGAAGCAAACAAGCCTTGGCAAAAGCAATTGCAGGAGGATTCGGAAATCAGCTGTTGGTTCTGACCAGCAAGGTCAGAGGGATTGCTCCTTTGGAGGGGAGCAAGGGCCAGTCTGGAGCAACCAGACCAGCGGTGTTTGTCGTAGATTTCGTCGCCAAGATGGCCACTAGCCAGCGGGCCAGCAACCGGTTAGGCGCGTCGAGTGGCAAAAGGCAGAAGGGCCCCACGCAGATCGTGGAGATGCTGGAGGGCTCACCTTTGGTGCAGATGCTGCTCGAGGGTTGGGCTTCTCAGGACCCAAAGCACAACTTGGAGGGAGCCTCGGTTGTTGCACTTGTCAGCTTGTCGTAGTCGTTCCAAGATGGCTGGCTCCACGTGTCTCGGTGCCTCCACGGGTCTCCTCTTTTCAGGGACTGTGGATCGGGCGGTGAGAGGTCTGGAGGTCCAGGTCTTGTCAGTCTCTGGGCTCGGGCTCCGGCGGGAGGCGGCGGCAAAGCAGACGGTGATTCGCTGGATGGTGCTTGCGTTAGCAAGGTGGTCACTCCCTGACCACAGGGGAGATTTTCTTCAGTCTTCTGTGCAGCAGAATGTCGAAGTTCCCGTCTTCTTCTTAGTTTCAAGTTGATTCCAGGATGTCTAAAGTCTTAGGACACAGCTCCTACCTTTATTCGGATTCTAGGGGCCGGACTACCTGCTAGGTCCCTCCCTATGGGTGGGACCAGGAAGGGGGGTGGTTACACCCCCAATCCTTTGTCCAGCTCGCCCCAGGCCCGGGACTGGTGTGCCCCAGGACCGGTTTGAACTGGCATATGCCCCGAGGCTCCTTGTGAGCCACAGGCATGTCTGGTTTCTTTCAAGCCCTACCTGACCAATACACAAAATCCTGTCTGGGGTGGTGCATGCACCTCCCCTGGCAGGAAACCCTTTGTCCACACCTCCCAAGCTGGAAGGACTCCCAGCAGCAGGAGGGCAGACTTGTGTCTGTGGTGGCAGCATCCATTTTGTGGAGCTGAGGCTATGTCTGATTTTACCCGGGTTTCAGGTACTGTACATGTCGTGTCCCTCTAGAAGGGTGGAATGCTAACCCCGTCGCCAGAATTGGCGAGGGGTTAGTATTCCAATTCGTATGACACCTTACTCGACATGTTTTGATAAAGCCAAACCAAAGATAGCATTTAACCGCGAGGTTCATAATGCACTTAAGAGTATATGGTATGACGATATCTGGAAACAGCAGAAGGAAGTTGTTCCGACCACTGCAGACAGGCTCAGCTCATGCCAGAGCACCATCTCACATGGAACCAAGCACTCTGCCTTCAGGATTGTTAAGGCCTGCCATAGGAGTGACTTAGAGGTTACCAGGTGTCCCATTTAAGGTTAGGTATAGGTATACTACACCTAAGTAAGAGGTGATTACACCAACTTACCCCAGCTGAGTGATCAGCCAGTTGTGTCAGATTGTTAGGCCAAGCCTGGGGTGGCATAATACATGCTGCAGCCCCCGGCAGGCCTTGGGTACACCAATGCCCTGGGTACCTAGTGTACACTGGTACAGGGGCTGACAGGGTGATCCACTTCCAATTGGTTATGCACCTAGGGTGCATAGTTTTAATTTAGTAGAGAGAACAGCAGGCTGGGGGTCTGATTGGCAGGCCCACAGCCTCAATATGTCAAAAACCAGAGAAGCAAAAAGCAAAAATTTGGGGTGACCATAGGATAGCAGACCCTACTCTCCTACAGTAGTGTAGGGGGTTGTGCTGGGGATAGATTTAGGGTAGTGCAGTGGTGTTTGTGTAGTGTAGGGGTTCGTGCTGGGGTAGTGTTTTAGGATTTAGTGTAATGCAGTGGTGTTTGTGTAGTGTAGGGGGTAGTGTTTTAGGGTTTAGGGTAGTGGTTTAGGTTTAGGGTGTAGTGTAGGGGTCATGCTGGGGGTAGTGTTTAAGATTTTAGGGCAGTGCAGTGGTGTTTTTGTAGTGTAGTGGTTCGTACTGGGGTAGTTGTTTAGGGTTTAGTGTAGTGCAGTGGTGTTTGTGTAGTGTAGGGGGTAGTGTTTTAGGGTTTAGGGTAGTGCAGTTGTGTTTGGGTAGTGTAGCAGGTCGTGTTTTAGGGTTTAGGGTAGTGCAGCGGTGTTTGGGTATTGTAGGCGTTCGTTCTGGTGGTAGTATTTTAGGGTTTAGGGTAGTGCAGTGGTGTTTGTGTAGTGTAGGGGGTAGTGTTTTAGGGTTTAGGGTAGTGCAGAGGTCTTTGTGTAGTGTAGGGGGTCTAGCTCGGGGTAGTGTTTTGGAGTTTGGTGTAGTGCAGTGGTGTTTGTGTAGTATAAGGGGTCGTGTTTTAGGGTTTAGGGTAGTGCAGTTGTGTTTGGGTAGTGTAGGGGGTCATGCTCGGGGTAGTGTTTTAGGGTTTAGGGTAGTGCAGTGGTGTTTGGGTAATGTAGGGGTTCGTGCTGGTGGTCTTGTTTTAGGGTTTAGGGTCATGCAGTGGTGTTTGTGTAGTGTAGGGGGTCATGCTGGGGGTCGATTTAGGGTAGTGCAGGTGTGTTTGGGTAGTGTAGGGGGTCATGCTGGGGGCAGTGTGTTAGGTCTTAGGGTAGTGCAGTGGTGTTTGAGTCGTGTAGGGGGTCGTGTTGTGGGTAGATTTAGGGTTTAGGGTAGTGCAGTGGTGTTTGTGTTGTGTAGGGGGTCGTGCTGGGGGTAGTGTTTTAGGGTTTAGGGTAGTGCAGTGGTGTTTGGGTAGTGTAGGGGGTCATGCTGGGGTAGATTTAGGGTTTAGGGTAGTGCAGGGGTGTTTGTTTAGTGTTGGGTGTAGTGCTGGGGTAGTGCTTTAGGGTTTAGGGTACCGTAGTGGTGTTTGTGTAGTGTAGGTGGTCGTACTGGGGGTAGTGTTTTAGGGTACAGCGTAGTACAGTGGTGTTTGGGTAGTGTAGGGGGTTGTGCTGGGGATAGATTTAGGGTAGTGCAGTGGTGTTTGTGTAGTGTAGGGGTTCGTGCTGGGGTAGTGTTTTAGGATTTAGTGTAATGCAGTGGTGTTTGTGTAGTGTTGGGTGTAGTGCCGGGGGTAGTGCTTTAGGGTTTAGGGTAGCGCAGTGGTGTTTATGTAGTGTAGGGGGTCGTACTGGGGGTAGTGTTTTAGGGTACAGCGTAGTACAGTGGTGTTTGGGTAGTGTAGGGGGTTGTGCTGGGGATAGATTTAGGGTAGTGCAGTGGTGTTTGTGTAGTGCAGGGGTTCGTGCTGGGGTAGTGTTTTAGGATTTAGTGTAATGCAGTGGTGTTTGTGTAGTGTAGGGGTAGTGTTTTAGGGTTTAGGGTAGTGGTTTAGGTTTAGGGTGTAGTGTAGGGGTCATGCTGGGGGTAGTGTTTAAGATTTTAGGGCAGTGCAGTGGTGTTTTTTAGTGTAGTGGTTCGTACTGGGGTAGTTGTTTAGGGTTTAGTGTAGTGCAGTGGTGTTTGTGTAGTGTAGGGGGTAGTGTTTTAGGGTTTAGGGTAGTGCAGTTGTGTTTGGGTAGTGTAGCAGGTCGTGTTTTAGGGTTTAGGGTAGTGCAGCGGTGTTTGGGTATTGTAGGCGTTCGTTCTGGTGGTAGTATTTTAGGGTTTAGGGTAGTGCAGTGGTGTTTGTGTAGTGTAGGGGGTCATGCTGGGGGCAGTTTTTTAGATTTTAGGGTAGTGCAGTGGTGTTTTTGTAGTGTAGGGGGTCGTGTTTTAGGGTATGGGGTAGAGCAGTTGTGTTAGGGTAGTGTAGGGGGTCGTGTTTTAGGGTTTAGGGTAGTGCAGTGGTGTTTGGGTAGTGTAGGGGGTCGTGCTGGGGGTAGTGTTTTAGGGTTGGGTTTAGTGCAGTGCTGTTTGTGTAGTGTAGGGGGTAGTGTTTTAGGGTTTAGGGTAGTGCAGCGGTGTTTGTGTAGTGTTGGGTGTAGTGCTGGGGGTAGTGCTTTAGGGTTTAGGGTAGCGCAGTGGTGTTTATGTAGTGTAGGGGGTCGTACTGGGGGTAGTGTTTTAGGGTACAGCGTAGTACAGTGGTGTTTGGGTAGTGTAGGGGGTTGTGCTGGGGATAGATTTAGGGTAGTGCAGTGGTGTTAGGGTAGTGTAGGGGGTCGTGTTTTAGGGTTTAGGGTAGTGCAGTGGTGTTTGGGTAGTGTAGGGGGTCGTGCTGGGGGTAGTGTTTTAGGGTTTGGTTTAGTGAAGTGCTGTTTGTGTAGTGTAGGGGGTAGTGTTTTAGGGTTTAGGGTAGTGCAGCGGTGTTTGTGTAGTGTTGGGTGTAGTGCTGGGGGTAGTGCTTTAGGGTTTAGGGTAGCGCAGTGGTGTTTATGTAGTGTAGGGGGTCGTACTGGGGGTAGTGTTTTAGGGTACAGCGTAGTACAGTGGTGTTTGGGTAGTGTAGGGGGTTGTGCTGGGGATAGATTTAGGGTAGTGCAGTGGTGTTTGTGTAGTGTAGGGGTTCGTGCTGGGGTAGTGTTTTAGGATTTAGTGTAATGCAGTGGTGTTTGTGTAGTGTAGGGGGTAGTGTTTTAGGGTTTAGGGTAGTGGTTTAGGTTTAGGGTGTAGTGTAGGGGTCATGCTGGGGGTAGTGTTTAAGATTTTAGGGCAGTGCAGTGGTGTTTTTGTAGTGTAGTGGTTCGTACTGGGGTAGTTGTTTAGGGTTTAGTGTAGTGCAGTGGTGTTTGTGTAGTGTAGGGGGTAGTGTTTTAGGGTTTAGGGTAGTGCAGTTGTGTTTGGGTAGTGTAGCAGGTCGTGTTTTAGGGTTTAGGGTAGTGCAGCGGTGTTTGGGTATTGTAGGCGTTCGTTCTGGTGGTAGTTTTTTAGGGTTTAGGGTAGTGCAGTGGTGTTTGTGTAGTGTAGGGGGTAGTGTTTTAGGGTTTAGGGTAGTGCAGAGGTCTTTGTGTAGTGTAGGGTGTCTAGCTCGGGGTAGTGTTTTGGAGTTTGGTGTAGTGCAGTGGTGTTTGTGTAGTATAAGGGGTCGTGTTTTAGGGTTTAGGGTAGTGCAGTTGTGTTTGGGTAGTGTAGGGGGTCATGCTCGGGGTAGTGTTTTAGGGTTTAGGGTAGTGCAGTGGTGTTTGGGTAATGTAGGGGTTCGTGCTGGTGGTCTTGTTTTAGGGTTTAGGGTCATGCAGTGGTGTTTGTGTAGTGTAGGGGGTCATGCTGGGGGTCGATTTAGGGTAGTGCAGGTGTGTTTGGGTAGTGTAGGGGGTCATGCTGGGGGCAGTGTGTTAGGTCTTAGGGTAGTGCAGTGGTGTTTGAGTCGTGTAGGGGGTCGTGTTGTGGGTAGATTTAGGGTTTAGGGTAGTGCAGTGGTGTTTGTGTTGTGTAGGGGGTCGTGCTGGGGGTAGTGTTTTAGGGTTTAGGGTAGTGCAGTGGTGTTTGGGTAGTGTAGGGGGTCATGCTGGGGTAGATTTAGGGTTTAGGGTAGTGCAGGGGTGTTTGTTTAGTGTTGGGTGTAGTGCTGGGGTAGTGCTTTAGGGTTTAGGGTACCGTAGTGGTGTTTGTGTAGTGTAGGTGGTCGTGTTTTAGGGTTTAGGGTAGTGCAGTGCAATGGTGTTTGGGTAGTGTAAGGGGTCGTGTTTTAGGGTTGAGGGTAGTGCAGTGGTGTTTGGGTAGTGTAGGGGGTCGTGCTGTGGGTAGATTTAGGGTTTAGGGTAGTGCAGTGGTGTTCAGGTTCTGTAGGGGGTCATGCTGGGGGTAGTGTTTTAGGGTTTAGGGTAGCGCAGTGGTCTTTGGGTAGTGTAGGCGGTCGTGCTGTGGTTAGTGGTTTAGGGTAGCGCAGTGCTGTTTGGGTAGTGTAGGGGATCATGCTGGGGTTTGTGTTTTAGGGTTAATGGTAGTGCAGTGGTGTTTGTGTAGTGTAGGGGGTCGTGCTGGGGGAGTGTTTTAGGGTTTAGGGTAGCGCAGTGGTGTTTGTTTAGTATAGGGTGTCGTGCTGGGGCTAGTGTTTTAGGGTTTAGGGTAGCACAGTGGTGTTTGTGTAGTGTAGGGGGTCATGCTGGGGGTAGTGTTTTACTGTTTAGGTTAGCGCAGTGGTGTTTGTGTTGTGTAGGGGGTCTTGCTGGGGCTAGCGTTTTAGGGTTTAGGGTAGCGCAGTGGTGTTTGGGTAGCATAGGGGGTCATGCTGGGGGTAGTGTTTTAGGGTTTAGGGTAGCGCAGTGCTGTTTCGTTAGCGTAGGGGGTCATGCTAGGGGTAGTGTTTTAGGGTTTAGGGTAGTGCAGTGGTGTTTGTGTAGCGTAGGTGGTGGTGTGGGGGGTAGACTTAGGGTTCAGGGTAGTGCAGTGGTGTTTGGGTAGCGTAGGGGGTCCTGCTGGGGGTAGTGTTTTAGGGTTAAGGGTAGCGCAGTGGTGTTTGGGTAGTGTAGGGGGTCATGCTGGGAGTAGTGTTTTAGGGTTTAGGGTAGCACAGTGCAATGGTGTTTGGGTAGTGTAAGGGGTCGTGTTTTAGGGTTGAGGGTAGTGCAGTGGTGTTTGGGTAGTGTAGGGAGTCGTGCTGTGGGTAGATATAGGGTTTAGGGTAGTGCAGTGGTGTTACGGTTCTGTAGGGGGTCATGCTGGGGGTAGTGTTTTAGGGTTTAGGGTAGCGCAGTGGTGTTGGGTAGTGTAGGCGGTCGTGCTGTAGTTAGTGGTTTAGGGTAGCGCAGTGCTGTTTGGGTAGTGTAGGGGATCATGCTGGGGTTTGTGTTTTAGGGTTAATGGTAGCGCAGTGGTGTTTGTGTAGTGTAGGGGGTCGTGCTGGGGGAGTGTTTTAGGGTTTAGGGTAGCGCAGTGGTGTTTGTTTAGTATAGGGTGTCGTGCTGGGGCTAGTGTTTTAGGGTTTAGGGTAGCACAGTGGTGTTTGTGTAGTGTAGGGGGTCATGCTGGGGGTAGTGTTTTACTGTTTAGGTTAGCGCAGTGGTGTTTGTGTTGTGTAGGGGGTCTTGCTGGGGCTAGCGTTTTAGGATTTAGGGTAGCGCAGTGGTATTTGGGTAGCATAGGGGGTCATGCTGGGGGTAGTGTTTTAGGGTTTAGGGTAGCGCAGTGCTGTTTCGTTAGCGTAGGGGGTCATGCTAGGGGTAGTGTTTTAGGGTTTAGGGTAGTGCAGTGGTGTTTGTGTAGTGTAGGTGGTGGTGTGGGGGGTAGACTTAGGGTTCAGGGTAGTGCAGTGGTGTTTGGGTAGCGTAGGGGGTCCTGCTGGGGGTAGTGTTTTAGGGTTAAGGGTAGCGCAGTGGTGTTTGGGTAGTGTAGGGGGTCATGCTGGGAGTAGTGTTTTAGGGTTTAGGGTAGCACAGTGCAATGGTGTTTGGGTAGTGTAAGGGGTCGTGTTTTAGGGTTGAGGGTAGTGCAGTGGTGTTTGGGTAGTGTAGGGAGTCGTGCTGTGGGTAGATATAGGGTTTAGGGTAGTGCAGTGGTGTTACGGTTCTGTAGGGGGTCATGCTGGGGGTAGTGTTTTAGGGTTTAGGGTAGCGCAGTGGTGTTGGGTAGTGTAGGCGGTCGTGCTGTAGTTAGTGGTTTAGGGTAGCGCAGTGGTGTTTGGGTAGTGTAGGGGGTCATGCTGGGGTTTGTGTTTTAGGCTTAATGGTAGCGCAGTGGTGTTTGTGTAGTATAGGGGGTCGTGCTGGGGGAGTGTTTTAGGGTTTAGGGTAGCGCAGTGGTGTTTGTTTAGGATAGGGGGTCGTGCTGGGGGTAGTGTTTTAGGGTTTAGGGTAGCACAGTGGTGTTTGTGTAGTGTAGGGGGTCATGCTGGGGGTAGTGTTTTATTGTTTAGGGTAGCGCAGTGGTGTTTGTGTAGTGTAGGGGGTCTTGCTGGGGCTAGCGTTTTAGGGTTTAGGGTAGCGCAGTGGTGTTTGGGTAGCATAGGGGGGTCATGCTGGGGGTAGTGTTTTAGGGTTTAGGGTAGCGCAGTGCTGTTTCATTAGCGTAGGGGGTCATGCTAGGGGTAGTGTTTTAGGGTTTAGGGTAGTGCAGTGGTGTTTGGGTAGCGTAGGTGGTGGTGTGGGGGGTAGACTTAGGGTTCAGGGTAGCGCAGTGGTGTTTGGGTAGCGTAGGGGGTCCTGCTGGGGGTAGTGTTTTAGGGTTAAGGGTAGCGCAGTGGTGTTTGGGTAGCGTAGGGGGTCATGCTGGGAGTAGTGTTTTAGGGTTTAGGGTAGCACAGTGGTGTTTGGTAGTATAGGGGGTAGTGCTGGCGGTAGTGTTTTAGCGTTTAGGGTAGCGCAGTGGTGTTTGTGTAGTGTTCGGGGTAGTGCTGGGGGTAGTGTTTTAGGGTTTAGGGTAGCGCAGTTGTGTTTGTGTAGTGTGGGGGGTCATACTGAGGGTAGTGTTTTAGGGTTTAGTGTAGTGCAGTGGTGTTTGGGTAGTGTAGGGGGTAGTGTTTTAGGGTTTAGGGTAGTGCAGTGCTATTTGTGTAGTGTAGGGGGTCATGATGGGGGTAGTGTTTTAGATTTTAGGGTAGTACAGTGGTGTTTTTGTAGTGTAGGGGGTCGTGTTTAAGGGTTGAGGGTAGTGCAGTGGTGTTTGGGTAGTGTAGGGGGTCGTGCTGGTGGTAGTGTTTTTAGGGTTTAGGGTAGTGCAGTGGTGTTTGTGTAGTATAGGGGTAGTGTTTTAGGGTTTAGGGTAGTACAGTGGTGTTTGGGTAGTGTAGGGGGTCGTGCTGGGGGCAGTGTTTTAGGGGTTGGTGTAGTGCAGTGGTGTATGTGTAGTGTAAGGGGTTGTGTTTTAGGGTTTAGGGTAGCACAGTGGTGTTTGGGTAGTGTAGGGGGTAGTGTTTTAGGGTTTAGGGAAGCGCAGTGGTGTTTGTGTAGTGTTGGGGGTAGTGCTGCGAATAGGGTTTTAGGGTTTAATGTAGCGCAGTGGTGTTTGTGTAGTATAGGGGGTCGTACTGGGGGAAGTGTTTTAGGTTTTAGCGTAGTGCAGTGGTGTTTGGGTAGTGTATGGGGTTGTACTGGGGGTAGTGTTTTAGGGATTAGGGTAGTGCATTGGTGTTTGTGTAGTGTAGGGATTCGTATTGGGGTAGTGTTTTAGGGTTTAGTTTAGTGCAGTGGTGTTTGAGTGGCGTAGGGGGTAGTGTTTTAGGGTTTAGGTTAGTGCAGTGGTGTTTGTGTAGTGTAGGGGGTCATGCTGGGGGTAGTGTTTTAGATTTTAGAGTAGTACTGTGGTGTTTTTGTAGTGTAGGTGGTCGTGTTTTAGGGTTTAGGGTCGAGCAGTTGTGTTAGGGTAGTGTAGGGGGTCGTGTTTTAGGGTTTAGGGTAGTACAGTGGTGTTTGGGTAGTGTAGGGGGTCGTGCTGGAGGTAGTTTTTTTAGGGTTTGGTGTAATGCAGTGATGTTTGTGTAGTGTAGGGGGTCGTGTTTTAGGGTTTAGGGTAGCGCAGTGGTGTTTGGGTAGTGTAGGGGTAGTGCTGGGAGTAGTGTTTTAGGGTTTAGGGTAGCGCAGTGGGGTTTGTGTAATGTTGAGGGTAGTGCTGGGGGTAGTGTTTTAGGGTTTAGGGTAGTGCAGTGGTGTTTGTGTAGTGTAGGGGGTCGTACTGGGGGTAGATTTAGGGTAGTACAGTGGTGTTTGTGTAGTGTATGGGGTCGTGCTGGGGGTAGTGTTTTAGGGTTTAGTGTAGTGCAGTGGTGTTTGTGTAGTGTAGGGGGTCATGCTGGGGGTAGTGTTTTAGATTTTAGGGTAGTGCAGTGGTGTTTTTGTAGTGTAGGGGGTCGTGTTTTATGGTTTAGGGTAGTTCAGGGGTGTTTGGGTAGTGTAGGGGGTCTAGCTGGGGTAGTGTTTTAGAGTTTGGTGTAGTGCAGTGGTGTTTGAGAAGTATGGGGGTCCTGTTTTAGGGTTTAGGGTAGTGCAGTGGTGTTTGGGTAGTGTAGGGGGTCATGCTGGGGGTAGTGTTTTAGGGTTTAGGGTAGGGTAGCGCAGTGGTGTTTGGGTAGTGTAGGCGGTCTTGCTGTGGTTATTGTTTTAGGGTTTAGGGTAGCGCAGTGGTGTTTGGGTAGTGTAGGGGGTCGTGCTGGGTTTAGTGTTTTAGGGTTAATGGTAGCGCAGTAGTGTTTGTGTAGTGTAGGGGGTCGTGCTGGGGTAGTGTTTTAGGGTTTAGGGTAGCGCAGTGGTGTTTGTTTAGTATAGTTTCTTGTGCTGGGGTAGTGTTTTAGGGTTTAGGGTAGTGCAGTGGTGTTTGTGTAGTGTAGTGGGTGTAGGAAGGTGGAATCTGACTATATGGTTGCCCCCACTTTTTTCCTGGTGTTTGAATGGTTTTTGACTAGTCTGGCTTGGATCCTGCTATCCAGGACTCCAGCCTATCTGCTTACTCCCTTAAATGATTGGTGTGCATATTAGATGCACTAGTGATTGGATACTGTGGTGCCTTATGAGCCCCTAGTATATGGTACCTTAGGTACCTAGGGCATGTATTATGCCACCCCTGGGAAGCATTCACAATCTGACACCACAGGCCTGCTACTGCAGCCTGTGTGAGGTAGTGTTAGCACTCCTCACTGAGGTATAGGTTCCTATATCTCACCATACACACACATATAAACCTATCAGTCACCCCTATGGTAGGCCCTATCAATCCCAAGGGCAGGATGCATGGTTTACTATGTGAGGGGGTGCTTATGCCTTAGCAGGACCCCTCTGCAGCTGGCAGAGTCTATTCTCTGCTGCTGTTTGTGGATGCAGTTAAACCATATACTCTTAAGTGCATTATAACCTCGCGGTAAATGCTAACTTTGGAATGACTGCATCAAAACATGTTGTGTTTGGTGTCAAACAACTTGGAATCCTACCCCCACACCAGTAACTGGTGTGGGAGTAGGATCCCACCCTTCTAGAGGGGACGACATGTACCCACTGTACTACACGGTAGAAATCTTTCAGAGCCCTGGCATCACAAAATGGATGCCACCAGCACAGACACCGGGCTACCCTCCTGCTGCTGACCGAAACTCGCAGTGGAGGGAGCCCAACAAAGTGTTTCCTGTCACAGGGAGGTGTCACCACCTCCCAGACAGGATTTTGTGTATTGGAGCTGGGTGGGTGCACTCTTAGAGTGCTTTGAAGTCCTGCACTTGGGGAGCAGTAGGCTCCTCTGTGCATATGCCAGCTCAAACCGGTTCAGGGGCTACCTGCCCCTGCTCTGGCGTGAAACTGGACAAAGGGAAGTGGGTGTAACCACCCACTACCCTGACCCTCCTAGAGGAGTGGTCATAGAGCTAGTCCCTCTCATCTTTTCACTATAAGATACCACACATTGCCAATGCAATTTAGATTACACCTGGACGACGCTCAACTAAGAAGAATCCTGGCCCTTCGATGTTCCACTATCTCTGGAAGACTGAAGTATCTCCCTTGGAGTCAAGGAGTGACTCCCCTGCTTGGCAGGCACCAAAACTCTCTACAACGGTTGCAAACTTTACCGCTCCCGCCGGAGCCCGAAGTCCCTGCGTCCCCTGAAGCGGATTTCCTGACCTCGCGATGGCCATTTTGAGTCCCCAGCGAATCTGTGGCATCTGGACCCCACGAGTGACGAGGAACAGCAATACCAGGGAACTGTGCACTGATTTCGAGTGCAAGCCCTAAACTACGTCCAACGAAGTTGTGCTTTAGACCACTTGTTGTCCAAGTCCCTAGCAGGTCTAGTACCGAATTTCAACAGCCTACCCCGTCCCAAGTGACCGTGGGCTGTTGTTAAACTTTTCCTGCAAAGGCGTGTTTGCGGTTGCTTGCCCGTTGGCTAGTAACTCACCTGAAGACTTCCACATCGATTCTAAGGGCTCACCTGGTTACTCTGGGCCTGCCCTCACTTACCCTCACTGGGTAAGTCCATCAGACCTTGCTGGTCTGCAGCATTGCCAATCTTCACTCCACACGAGACTTGCGGCTGCCAAGGCTTGTTGGCTCCAATCTGGGTGTCGACACCGTCGACAGCTGCAGACATTGTCGGACCTCCCGAATCCAGCTGCTGGTCATCGTCGAGTCTTCCTGGACCTCGTGAGCAAAGAGACAAAACACCATCACTGACCTGAAGAGACGCGACAGCTGTGGTCATCCATCTTGCTGGCCACCGGTCACTGGCAAGTGACTCTGAACTCTGTCCCCTCAATTTCTAGGTCTTCTGCAACTCCAATCCATTGTCGGATTCGAACGGACACCTCTCCAGTCGTCACAAGCAGCAAGTATCCAGTGATCTCCCTTGGAAACAGCATCGCGACCCGACACCAAAGGAGACCTATGCACCCGGCTTCCCTGGGTGAGGTAAGTCATGCACTCTGGTGCCCAAGTGTGTGTTGGCTCTCTAAATACTTACCCTGTAAGTTGCTTGCCTGTTGACTTTTGCGAAGTGCCCTAGAACTGTAAAATACAAACCGCGACATTTGCCATTGAAACGCATTGAAAACCTGCGTGTGTGTTTAGACACTGCACACGTCTCCTGTGGGCTGATTACTTACCTGCTAACACTGCAGAAGTGAAGCCCCAGCGATTCCCAAGGCCCTAGGCCTCTTACTTTTGCAAGTCGAGTTTGTTAACCCATTATTTTAGTATATGGTCTGGTACGCCCCTAGGGCTACAGCCATATTTGTGCTTAATTTATTCAGAACTGTTGATCTTTTGAATGTTTACCTGGCTCTAATCTCATAAAGAGATTAGTAGAGTATATTTAGAAATAAATACATATATATTTGATATATATACCTGTGTGGTGTCTTTTCATTTGGTAATTCAAGAGATTATAAGGTAAAACAAGCTGCTTTACATTCCTCAGAGACTTAGCCTGAAGGCTGCTCTCCACAGCTACCACTAGGATAGCTTTCTTTAACCCCTTCGCTGCTGCGGACATTCCGCAGCAGCGCTGGGGGGGCAGGGGGGCAGCGCGGCGGGCCTGTGCTCATGACGGAGCCGCTCCGTCATGAGCCACAGTTGAGCTGTGCTCATGACGGAACGGTTCCGTCATGACTCCGCCCATTTGCGTTGTCCCCTCGCACAGGCGGGGAAACAGCGCCGCGCAGGCGGAGCGGCGGCCAACAGGATTGTCATGACGGAACCGTTCCGTCATGAGCACACGCCAACCGTGGCTCATGACGGAACGGTTCCGTCATGAGCAGGGAAGGGGTTAAATGGTTGTCTTTAAACCTATCTACCAAGAGTCGAATTGGACTGGTGCAAGGTGGCCACTATAACTAGTGACCAGCATATGCCAGGCCAACTTCTCACATTGGTGGGCAGCGTGTGGGATTCCAGCTTGCCATTGTTTTACCAGAAAATCTCTATTTGAATTACTAACTGAAAACCACTTAAGGTACTCAAGGTACATATAAAGTCAAGCTAGTATCAATAAGTTCTACTGAACTTAGAGCTGTTTGTGAAGGGACAAGCACACCCTTGCTACAGCTCAAGCTAGGTCCAGTAGGCCTCAACTAGTGTAGGTAGTACAACACTGCACAACACTAGTATGTCTCACCATGTTGGAGCCAGTGGGTCCACCCCATCTCAGTACAAAGATATAGCCTACACTGAACTGAAGGCCTTATGCTTTGAAAGACAACTGAGGGTGGGCAGGAGTCCCTCATCACAACAACTGATAGATCTGTTAGTAGCAGATGACCTGAGACAAGCTCTAGGAGCAAGTGGGTCTGCATCAGGGGGTGGTTCAAACATAGTCTCTGGGTCTGATGATGAAAATCAAGATGACCTGGAGTCTGTGGGTGAAGGGCCAGACCCAGAAGGGTCTGAAAAGAACAGAGGAATTCTCCCTAAGAGAACTGACAAAGTGGGAGGAAGCACTAGGTCCCTTTCAGTGGACTCTGACCATTCATACCACTCTGGAAGAGAATCTGTTCACCAGAGGAACTCCAACTTTCCCAGGGAGTATTCCTCTGAAAGAAGGTTCAAGATGCTCCAGTATGAGGAAGCTAGGCTTGCCCTCAGAACCAAGCAATTGGCCTTAGATAGGGAAGCCTTCGAGCTCCAAAGAGCTTCTAAGAAGGAGGGGTTAGATACCCCTGGTGGCAGCAACAGTGTCCCTAGAGGCAGAGATTACATGCCAGATCATAGGAACCTGTCCAAGGTTGTTCCTCCCTACCAGAGTGGGGATGATATCCACAAATGGATAACTGTTATGGAGAGGGCCTGTAAAGTTCAACAGGTCCCCCAGAAACAGTGGGCAGCAATCTTGTGGCTCTCCTTTTCAGACAAAGGTAGAGACAAGCTCCTCACTGTTAGAGAAGAGGATGCTAATGATTATGAATCCCTGAAGAGTGCATTAATAGATGGGTTTGGCTTAACCACTGAACAGTACAGGTTCAAGTTCAGAGACACCCAGAAAGCACAGACTCAGGATTGGGTGGACTTTGTAGATTATGCTACCAAGGCTCTGGAGGGTTGGATAGTTGGCAGTAGAGTCACTGACTTTAAAGGATTGTATAGTTTGATTATGAGAGAGCAGATCCTTAATAATTGTCAAAACCAACTGTTACACCAGTACCTGGTGGACTCTGATCTGACCTCTCCCCAAGAATTGGGAAAGAAGGCAGACAAATGGGTCAGAACCAGGGTTAGGCCCAAGAACCAAGGTGGTGACCAGAAGAAAGATTCCACTAAACCCAAAGAGAAAGGTGGGGATGATAAAACAGAAAAGTCCTCTGAAGGGCCCCAAAAACCCAGTTCTGGGGGTGGGTCCCAAAATCCTTCCTCTTCCAATAAGAAACCATATTGCCATGTGTGCAAGCAACCTGGACACTGGAAAACTGACTCCAGCTGTCCAAAGAATGGCAATAAAGAAAATGTTCCTCCCTCTGCAGATCCAACACCTCCTGTTACTACCAGTAGTAATCCCCCAGGTGGTGGGAGTGCACCCAAAAAATTAGTTGGGCTTTCTTGGGGAACTCAGGTGGACTCTGGCCTTACCAGGTCCCCTACACAAGCAACTCTAGTCTGTGATGGTGGCATGGGGTTTGCCAACTTTACCATGAGTCCCAATATCTTGGGCAGGTACAGACAAGAGCCCATGATCAATGGTCAGAAGGCTGTGGCCTACAGGGACACAGGGGCTAGTGTCACCATGGTGACAAAGAGACTAGTGCCCCTAGAACAGCTTTTACCTGGGTTTAGCTACCAGGTGACCAATATTGATGGAATTAGGACAGACCATCCCATGGCAGAGGTAAATCTCAGCTGGGGAGGGGTCACTGGCCCAAAGAGAGTGGCAGTGTCCCCAACCTTGCCTGTGGATTGTCTTCTGGGGAATGATCTGGAAATCTCAGCCTGGGCTGAGGTAGACCACAAGGCCCATTTGAAAATGGTAGGAATCCCTGAGAGAGTGGATGAGACCCTGAGGGCCTCACCTCCACCCCAGGAGAAATTAAGGGGAGTGAAGCCTGAAACTATGGATCACTCCACACAAACAGAGAGCACAGGGGGTGAGGAACAGTCCTCCCCCCACCAGACTAAAGGTAAGGGTCAGCTTCCTAAGGGAACTGCCCCTGCCCCTTGTGAAGTAACTGCCCCAGAAGTGGTCAGACCTGTCCTGGCCACAACTCTGATGGCAGGGGATCCTTCCAAGGTGGCACCCAGTCTGGAGCAGGTATCCTGCCCCTCTCTACCCTGCCTCAGTCAGCCCAGGGCTGCAGAGGTCAGGGAGGTCAGTGGAACCTTGATGGGCCCCTGTCCAGAGGAACCCCCTCATCAGCAGATTAGGGACACCCAGCCTAGTAGTTCTAGCCAGGTGAATATTCCTCTACAAACTGAGGGATCCCCCTTACCCCTAGGTGCAGGTACCCCCCAGATGGACTTTGTTGGGCACAGGGAAACCTGGGGCATAGTTGCCCCAAACATTCCAATGCCCTCCACTACTCCAAGAGTAGAATCGAATTGGACTGGTGCAAGGTGGCCACTATAACTAGTGACCAGCATATGCCAGGCCAACTTCTCACAGGGGGTCATGCTGGGGGTAGTGTTTTAGGGTTTAGGGTAGCGCAGTGGTGTTTGGTTAGCGTAGGGGGTCACGCTATGGGTAGTGTTTTAGTGTTTAGGGTAGTGCAGTGGAGTTTGGGTAGCGTAGGTGGTGGTGCGGGGGGTAGATTTAGGGTTTAGGGTACCGTGGTGGTGTTTGGGTGGCGTATGGGGTCATGTTGGGGGTAGTGTTTTAGGGTTTAGGGTAGTGCAGTGGTGTTTGGGTAGTGTATGGGGTAGTGCTGGGGGTAGTGTTTTAGAGTTTGGTGTAGTGCAGTGGTGTTTGTGTAGTATAAGGGATCGCGTTTTAGGGTTTAGGGTAGTGCAGTTGTGTTTGGGTAGTGTAGGGGGTCATGCTCGGGGTAGTGTTTTAGGGTTTAGGGTAGTGCAGTGGTGTTTGGGTAGTGTAGGGGGTAGTGTTTTAGGGTTTAGGGTAGTGCAGTGGTGTTTGTGTAGTGTAGGGGGTCTAGCTGGGGGTAGTGTTTTAGAGTTTGGTGTAGTGCAGTGCTGTTTGTGTAGTATAAGGGGTCGTGTTTTAGGGTATAGGGTAGTGCAGTTGTGTTTGGGTAGTGTAGGGGGTCATGCTCGGGGTAGTGTTTTAGGGTTTAGGGTAGTGCAGTGGTGTTTGGGTAGTGTAGGGGGTCATGCTGGGGTAGATTTAGGGTTTAGGGTAGTGCAGTGGTGTTTGTGTAGTGTAGGGGGTCATGCTGTGGGTAGATTTAGGGTTTAGGGTAGTGCAGTGGTGTTTGTGTTGTGTAGGGGGTCGTACTGGGGGTAGTGTTTTAGGGTTTAGGGTAGTGCAGTGGTGTTTGTGTGGTGTAGGGGGTGGTGTTTTAGGGTTTAGGTTAGTACAGTGGTGTTTGTTTAGTGTAGGGGGTCATGCTGGGGGTAGTGATTTAGATTTTAGGGTAGTGCAGTGGTGTTTTTGTAGTGTAGGTGGTCGTGTTTTAGGGTTTAGGGTCGAGCAGTTGTGTAAGGGTAGTGTAGGGGGTAGTGCTGGGGGTAGTCTTTTAGGGTTTATGGTAGCGCAGTGGTGTTTGTGTAGTGTTGGGGGTAGTGCTGCGGATAGTGTTTTAGGGTTTAAGGTAGCGCAGTGGTGTTTGTGTAGTGTAGGGGTTGTGCTGGGGGTAGTGTTTTAGGGTTTGGTGTAGTGCAGTGGTGTTTGTGTAGTGTAGGGGGTCGTGGTTTAAGGTTTAGGGTAGCACAGTGGTGTTTGGGTAGTGTAGGGGTAGTGCTGGGAGTAGTGTTTTAGGGTTTAGGGTAGCGCAGTGGTGTTTGTGTAGTGTTGGGGTAGTACTGGGGGTAGTGTTTTAGGGTTTAGGGTAGCACAGTGGTGTTTGTGTAGTGTAAGGCGTCATACTGGGGGTAGTGTTTTAGGGTTTAGCATAGTGCAATGGTGTTTGGGTAGTGTAGGGGGTCATGCTGGGGTTAGATTTAGGGTAGTGCAGTAGTGTTTGTGTAGTGTATGGGGTTGTGCTGGACGTAGTGTTTTAGGGTTTAGGGTAGTGCAGTGGTGTTTGTGTAGTGTAGGGGTTCGTGCTGGGGGTAGTGTTTTAGGGTTTAGTGCAGTGCAGTGGTGTTTGTGTAGTGTAGGGGGTAGTGTTTTAGGGTTTAGGGTAGTGTAGTGTTTTTTTTGTAGTGTTGGGGGTCGTGTTTTAGGGTTTAGGGTAGTGCAGTTGTGTTTGGGAAGTGTAGGTGGTGGTGTGGGGGGTAGATTTAGGGTTTAGGGTACCGTGGTGGTGTTTGGGTAGCGTAGGGGGTCATGTTGGGGGTACTGTTTTAGGGTTTAGGGTAGCACCGTGGTGTTTGGGTAGTGTATGGGGTAGTGCTGGGGGTAGTGTTTTAGAGTTTAGGGTAGCGCAGTGGTGTTTGTGTAGTGTTGGGGGTAGTGCTGCGGATAGTGTTTTAGGGTTTAAGGTAGCGCAGTGGTGTTTGTGTTGTGTAGGGGTTTGTGCTGGGGGTAGTGTTTTAGGGTTTGGTGTAGTGCAGTGGTGTTTGTGTAGTGTAGGGGGTCATACTGGGGGTAGTGTTTTAGGGTTTAGGGTAGCGCAGTGGTGTTTGGGTAGTGTAGGCGGTCGTGCTGTTGGTAGTGTTTTAGGGTTTAGGGTAGCGCAGTGGTGTTTGGGTAGTGTAGGGGGTCATGCTGGGGGTAGTGTTTTAGGGTTAATGGTAGCGCAGTGGTGTTTGTGTAGTGTAGGGGGTCGTGCTAGGGGAGTGTTTTAGGGTTTAGGGTAGCGCATTGGTGTTTGTTTAGTATAGGGGGTCGTGCTGGGGGTAGTGTTTTAGGGTTTAGGGTAGCGCAGTGGTGTTTGTGTAGTGTAGGGGGTCATGCTGGGGGTAGTGTTTTAGGGTTTAGGGTAGCGCAGTGGTGTTTGGTTAGAGTAGGGGGTCATGCTATGGGTAGTGTTTTAGTGTTTAGGGTGGTGCAGTGGTGTTTGGGTAGCGTAGGTGGTGGTGCGGGGGGTAGATTTAGGGTTTAGGGTACCGTGGTGGTGTTTGGGTAGCGTAGGGGGTCATGTTGGGGGTACTGTTTTAGGGTTTAGGGTAGCACTGTGGTGTTTGGGTAGTGTATGGGGTAGTGCTGGGGGTAGTGTTTTAGAGTTTGGTGTAGTGCAGTGGTGTTTGTGTAGTATAAGGGATCGCGTTTTAGGGTTTAGGGTAGTGCAGTTGTGTTTGGGTAGTGTAGGGGGTCATGCTCGGGGTAGTGTTTTAGGGTTTAGGGTAGTGCAGTGGTGTTTGGGTAGTGTAGGGGGTAGTGTTTTAGGGTTTAGGGTAGTGCAGTGGTGTTTGTGTAGTGTAGGGGGTCTAGCTGGGGGTAGTGTTTTAGAGTTTGGTGTAGTGCAGTGCTGTTTGTGTAGTATAAGGGGTCGTGTTTTAGGGTATAGGGTAGTGCAGTTGTGTTTGGGTAGTGTAGGGGGTCATGCTCGGGGTAGTGTTTTAGGGTTTAGGGTAGTGCAGTGGTGTTTGGGTAGTGTAGGGGGTCATGCTGGGGTAGATTTAGGGTTTAGGGTAGTGCAGTGGTGTTTGTGTAGTGTAGGGGGTCATGCTGTGGGTAGATTTAGGGTTTAGGGTAGTGCAGTGGTGTTTGTGTTGTGTAGGGGGTCGTACTGGGGGTAGTGTTTTAGGGTTTAGGGTAGTGCAGTGGTGTTTGTGTGGTGTAGGGGGTGGTGTTTTAGGGTTTAGGTTAGTACAGTGGTGTTTGTTTAGTGTAGGGGGTCATGCTGGGGGTAGTGATTTAGATTTTAGGGTAGTGCAGTGGTGTTTTTGTAGTGTAGGTGGTCGTGTTTTAGGGTTTAGGGTCGAGCAGTTGTGTAAGGGTAGTGTAGGGGGTAGTGCTGGGGGTAGTCTTTTAGGGTTTATGGTAGCGCAGTGGTGTTTGTGTAGTGTTGGGGGTAGTGCTGCGGATAGTGTTTTAGGGTTTAAGGTAGCGCAGTGGTGTTTGTGTAGTGTAGGGGTTGTGCTGGGGGTAGTGTTTTAGGGTTTGGTGTAGTGCAGTGGTGTTTGTGTAGTGTAGGGGGTCGTGGTTTAAGGTTTAGGGTAGCACAGTGGTGTTTGGGTAGTGTAGGGGTAGTGCTGGGAGTAGTGTTTTAGGGTTTAGGGTAGCGCAGTGGTGTTTGTGTAGTGTTGGGGTAGTACTGGGGGTAGTGTTTTAGGGTTTAGGGTAGCACAGTGGTGTTTGTGTAGTGTAAGGCGTCATACTGGGGGTAGTGTTTTAGGGTTTAGCATAGTGCAATGGTGTTTGGGTAGTGTAGGGGGTCATGCTGGGGTTAGATTTAGGGTAGTGCAGTAGTGTTTGTGTAGTGTATGGGGTTGTGCTGGACGTAGTGTTTTAGGGTTTAGGGTAGTGCAGTGGTGTTTGTGTAGTGTAGGGGTTCGTGCTGGGGGTAGTGTTTTAGGGTTTAGTGCAGTGCAGTGGTGTTTGTGTAGTGTAGGGGGTAGTGTTTTAGGGTTTAGGGTAGTGTAGTGTTTTTTTTGTAGTGTTGGGGGTCGTGTTTTAGGGTTTAGGGTAGTGCAGTTGTGTTTGGGAAGTGTAGCGGGTCCTGTTTTAGGGTTTAGGGTAGTGGAGTGGTGTATGGGTAGTGTAGGGGGTCGTGTTGGTGGGAGTGTTTTAGGGTTTAGGGTAGTGCTGGGGTGTTTGTGTAGTGTAGGGGGTAGTGTTTCAGGATTTAGGGTAGTGCAGTGGTGTTTGTGCAGTGTAGGGGGTCTAGCTGGGGGTAGTGTTTTAGAGTCTCGTGTAGTGCAGTGGTGTTTGTTTAGTATAGGGGGTCGTGTTTTAGGGTTTAGGGTAGTGCCGTTGTGTTTGGGTAGTGTAGGGGGTCATGCTTGGTGTGGTGTTTTAGGGTTTAGGGTAGTGCAGTGGTGTTTGGGTAGTGTAGGGGTTTGTGCTGGTGGTAGTGTTTTAGGGTTTAGGGTCATGCAGTGGTGTTTGTGTAGTGAAGAGGGTCATGCTGGGGCTAGATTTAGGGTAGTGCAGTTGTGTTTGGGTAGTGTAGGGGGTCATGCTGGGGGTAGTGTGTTTGGGTAGTACATTGGTGTTTTGGTAGTGTAGGGGGTCGTGCTGTGGGTAGATTTAGGGTTTAGGGTAGTGCAGTGGTGTTTGTGTTGTGTAGGGGGTCTTGCTGGGGGTAGTGTTTTAGGGTTTAGGGTAGTGCAGTGGTGTTTGGGTAGTGTTGGGGGTCGTGCTGGGGCAGATTTAGGGTTTAGGTAGCGCAGTGGTGTTTGTGTAGTGTAGGGGGTTGTGCTAGGGGTAGTGTTTTAGGGTTTGGTGTAGTGCAGTGGTGTTTGTGTAGTGTAGGGGGTCGTGGTTTAGGGTTTAGGGTGGCACAGTGGTGTTTGGGTAGTGTAGGGGTAGTGCTGGGAGTAGTGTTTTAGGGTTTAGGGTAGTGCAGTGGTGTTTGGGTAGTGTAGGGGGTCATGCTGGGGTAGATTTAGGGTTTAGGGTAGTGCAGTGGTGTTTGTGTAGTGTAGGGGGTCATGCTGTGGGTAGATTTAGGGTTTAGGGCAGTGCAGTGGTGTTTGTGTTGTGTAGGGGGTCGTACTGGGGGTAGTGTTTTAGGGTTTAGTTTAGTGCAGTGGTGTTTGTGTGGTGTAGGGGGTGGTGTTTTAGGGTTTAGGTTAGTACAGTGGTGTTTGTTTAGTGTAGGGGGTCATGCTGGGGGTAGTGATTTAGATTTTAGGGTAGTGCAGTGGTGTTTTTGTAGTGTAGGTGGTCGTGTTTTAGGGTTTAGGGTCGAGCAGTTGTGTAAGGGTAGTGTAGGGGGTAGTGCTGGGGGTAGTCTTTTAGGGTTTATGGTAGCGCAGTGGTGTTTGTGTAGTGTTGGGGGTAGTGCTGCAGATAGTGTTTTAGGGTTTAAGGTAGCGCAGTGGTGTTTGTGTAGTGTAGGGGTTGTGCTGGGGTAGTGTTTTAGGGTTTGGTGTAGTGCAGTGGTGTTTGTGTAGTGTAGGGGGTCGTGGTTTAAGGTTTAGGGTAGCACAGTGGTGTTTGGGTAGTGTAGGGGTAGGGCTTGGAGTAGTGTTTTAGGGTTTAGGGCAGCGCAGTGGTGTTTGTGTAGTGTTGGGGTAGTACTGGGGTAGTGTTTTAGGGTTTATGGTAGCACAGTGGTGTTTGTGTAGTGTAAGGGGTCATACTGGGGGTAGTGTTTTAGGGTTTAGCATAGTGCAATGGTGTTTGGGTAGTGTAGGGGGTCATGCTGGGGTTAGATTTAGGGTAGTGCAGTAGTGTTTGTGTAGTGTATGGGGTTGTGCTGGACCTAGTGCTTTAGGGTTTAGGGTAGTGCAGTGGTGTTTGTGTAGTGTAGGGGTTCGTGCTGGGGGTAGTGTTTTAGGGTTTAGTGCAGTGCAGTGGTGTTTGTGTAGTGTAGGGGGTAGTGTTTTAGGGTTTAGGGTAGTGTAGTGTTTTTTTGTAGTGTTGGGGGTCGTGTTTTAGGGTTTAGGGTAGTGCAGTTGTGTTTGGGAAGTGTAGCGGGTCCTGTTTTAGGGTTTAGGGTAGTGGTGTGGTGTATGGGTAGTGTAGGGGGTCGTGTTGGTGGGAGTGTTTTAGGGTTTAGGGTAGTGCTGGGGTGTTTGTGTAGTGTAGGGGGTAGTGTTTCAGGATTTAGGGTAGTGCAGTGGTGTTTGTGTAGTGTAGGGGGTCTAGCTGGGGGTAGGGTTTTAGAGTCTGGTGTAGTGCAGTGGTGTTTGTTTAGTATAGGGGGTCGTGTTTTAGGGTTTAGGGTAGTGCCGTTGTGTTTGGGTAGTGTAGGGGGTCATGCTTGGTGTGGTGTTTTAGGGTTTAGGGTAGTGCAGTGGTGTTTGGGTAGTGTAGGGGTTTGTGCTGGTGGTAGTGTTTTAGGGTTTAGGGTCATGCAGTGGTGTTTGTGTAGTGAAGAGGGTCATGCTGGGGGTAGATTTAGTTTAGTGCAGTTGTGTTTGGGTAGTGTAGGGGTTCATGCTGGGGGTAGTGTGTTAGGGTAGTACAGTGGTGTTTTGGTAGTGTAGGGGGTCGTGCTGTGGGTAGATTTAGGGTTTAGGGTAGTGCAGTGGTGTTTGTGTTGTGTAGGGGGTCGTGCTGGGGGTAGTGTTTTTGGGTTTAGGGTAGTGCAGTGGTGTTTGGGTAGTGTTGGGGGTCGTGTTGGGGTAGATTTAGGGTTTAGGTAGCGCAGTGGTGTTTGTGTAGTGTAGGGGGTTGTGCTGGGGGTAGTGTTTTAGGGTTTGGTGTAGTGCAGTGGTGTTTGTGTAGTGTAGGGGTCGTGGTTTAGGGTTTAGGGTGGCACAGTGGTGTTTGGGTAGTGTAGGGGTAGTGCTGGGAGTAGTGTTTTAGGGTTTAGGGTAGCGCAGTGGTGTTTGTGTAGTGTTGGGGTAGTGATGGGGGTAGTGTTTAAGGGTTTAGAGTAGCGCAGTGGTGTTTGTGTAGTGTAAGGGGTCATACTGGGGGTAGTGTTTTAGGGTTTAGCATAGTGCAGTGGTGTTTGGGTAGTGTAGGGGGTCATGCTGGGGTTAGATTTAGGGTAGTGCAGTAGTGTTTGTGTAGTGTATGGGGTTGTGCTGGACGTAGTGTTTTAGGGTTTAGGGTAGTGCAGTGGTGTTTGGGTAGTGTAGCGGGTCGTGTTGGTGGTAGTGTTTTAGGGTTTAGGGTAGTGCAGTGGTGTTTGTGTAGTGTAGGGGGTAGTGTTTTAGGATTTAGGGTAGTGCAGTGGTGTTTGTGTAGTGTAGGGGGTCTAGCTGGGGGTAGTGTTTTAGAGTTTGGTGTAGTGCAGTGGTGTTTGTGTAGTATAGGGGGTGGTGTTTTAGGGTTTAGGGTAGTGCAGTTGTGTGTCGGTAGTGTAGAGGGTCATGCTCGGGGTTGTGTTTTAGGGTTTAGGGTAGTGCAGTGGTGTTTGGGTAGTGTAGGGGTTTGTGCTGGTGGTAGTGTTTTAGGGTTTAGGGTCATGCAGTGGTGTTTGTGTAGTGTAGGGGGTCATGCTGGGGTAGATTTAGGGTAGCGCAGTTGTGTTTGGGTACTGTAGTGGGTCACGCTGGGGGTAGTGTGTTAGGGGTGAGGGTAGTGCAGTGGTGTTTGTGTAGTGTAGGGGTTCGTGTTTAGGGTTTAGGGTAGTGCAGTGGTGTTTGGTAGTGTAGGTGGTCATGCTAAGTGTAGATTTAGGGTTTAGGGTAGTGCAGTGGTGTTTGTGTAGTGTTGGGTGTAGTGCTGGGGGTAGTGCTTTAGGGTTTAGGGTAGTGTAGTGGTGTTTGTGTAGTGTAGGGGGTCATGTTTTAGGGATAAGTGTAGTGCAGTTGTGTTTGGGTAGTGAAAGGGGCCGTGTTTTAGGGTTGAGGGTAGTACAGTGGTGTTTGGGTAGTGTAGGGGGTCATGCTGGGGGTAGATTTAGGGTTTAGGGTAGTGCAGTGGTGTTCGGGTACTGTAGGGGGTCATGCTGGGGGTAGTGTTTTAGGGTTTAGGGTAGCGCAGTGGTGTTTGGGTAGTGTAGGCGGTCGTGCTGTTGGTAGTGTTTTAGGGTTTAGGGTAGCGCAGTGATGTTTGGGTGGTGTAGGGGGTCGTGCTGGGGGTAGTGTTTTAGGGTTAATGGTAGCGCAGTGGTGTTTGTGTAGTGTAGGGGGTCGTGCTAGGGGAGTGTTTTAGGGTTTAGGGTAGCGCAGTGGTGTTTGTTTAGTATAGGGGGTCGTGCTGGGGGTAGTGTTTTAGGGTTTAGGGTAGCGCAGTGGTGTTTGTGTAGTGTAGGGGGTCATGCTGGGGTAGTGTTTTAGGGTTTAGGGTAGCGCAGTGGTGTTTGGTTAGAGTAGGGGGTCATGCTATGGGTAGTGTTTTAGGGTTTAGGGTACCGCGGTGGTGTTTGGGTAGCATAGGGGGTCATGTTGGGGGTAGTGTTTTAGGGTTTAGGGTAGCACCGTGGTGTTTGGGTAGTGTAGGGGTAGTGCTGGGGGTAGTGTTTTAGAGATTAGGGTAGCGCAGTGGTGTTTGTGTAGTGTTGGGGGTAGTGCTGCGGATAGAGTTTTAGGGTTTAAGGTAGCGCAGTGGTGTTTGTGTAGTGTAGGGGGTTGTGCTGGGGGTAGTGTTTTAGGGTTAGGGTAGTGCAGTGGTGTTTGTGTAGTGTAGGGGTTCGTGTTTAGGGTTCAGGGTAGTGCAGTGGTGTTTGGTAGTGTAGGTGGTCATGCTGGGGGTAGATTTAGGGTTTAGGGTAGTGCAGTGGTGTTTGTGTAGTGTTGGGTGTAGTGCTGGGGGTAGTGCTTTAGGGTTTAGGGTAGTGTAGTGGTGTTTGTGTAGTGTAGGGGTCATGTTTTAGGGATAAGTGTAGTGCAGTGGTGTTTGGGTAGTGAAAGGGGTCGTGTTTTAGGGTTGAGGGTAGTACAGTGGTGTTTGGGTAGTGTAGGGGGTCGTGCTGGGGGTAGATTTAGGGTTTACGGTAGTGCAGTGGTGTTCGGGTACTGTAGGGGGTCATACTGGGGGTAGTGTTTTAGGGTTTAGGGTAGCGCAGTGGTGTTTGGGTAGTGTAGGCGGTCGTGCTGTTGGTAGTGTTTTAGGGTTTAGGGTAGCGCAGTGGTGTTTGGGTAGTGTAGGGGGTCATGCTGGGGGTAGTGTTTTAGGGTTAATGGTAGCGCAGTGGTGTTTGTGTAGTGTAGGGGGTCGTGCTAGGGGATTGTTTTAGGGTTTAGGGTAGCGCATTGGTGTTTGTTTAGTATAGGGGGTCGTGCTGGGGGTAGTGTTTTAGGGTTTAGGGTAGCGCAGTGGTGTTTGTGTAGTGTAGGGGGTTGTGCTGGGGGTAGTGTTTTAGGGTTAGGGTAGTGCAGTGGTGTTTGTGTAGTGTAGGGGTTCGTGTTTAGGGTTTAGGGTAGTGCAGTGGTGTTTGGTAGTGTAGGTGGTCATGCTGGGGGTAGATTTAGGGTTTAGGGTAGTGCAGTGGTGTTTGTGTAGTGTTGGGTGTAGTGCTGGGGGTAGTCTTTTAGGGTTTAGGGTGGTGTAGTGGTGTTTGTGTAGTGTAGGGGGTCGTGTTTTAGGGATAAGTGTAGTGCAGTGGTGTTTGGGTAGTGAAAGGGGTCGTGTTTTAGGGTTGAGGGTAGTACAGTGGTGTTTGGGTAGTGTAGGGGTTCGTGCTGGGGGTAGATTTAGGGTTTAGGGTAGTGCAGTGGTGTTCGGGTACTGTAGGGGTCATGCTGGGGGTAGTGTTTTAGGGTTTAGGGTAGCACAGTGGTGTTTGGGTAGTGTAGGCGTCGTGCTGTTGGTAGTGTTTTAGGGTTTAAGTAAGCGCAGTGGTGTGTGGGTAGTGTAGGGGGTCGAGCTGGGGGTAGTGTTTTAAGGTTAATGGTAGCGCAGTGGTGTTTGTTTAGTGTAGGGGGTCGTGCTAGGGGAGTGTTTTAGGGTTTAGGGTAGCGCAGTGGTGTTTGTTTAGTATAGGGGTCGTGCTGGGGGTAGTGTTTTAGGGTTTAGGGTAGCGCAGTGGTGTTTGTGTAGTGTAGGGGGTCATGCTGGGGATAGTGTTTTAGGGTTTAGGGTAGCGCAGTGGTGTTTGGTTAGAGTAGGGGGTCATGCTATGGGTAGTGTTTTAGTGTTTAGGGTAGTGCAGTGGTGTTTGGGTAGCGTAGGTGGTGGTGCGGGGGGTAGATTTAGGGTACCGCGGTAGTGTTTGGGTAGCGTAGGGGGCCATGTTGGGGGTAGTGTTTTAGGGTTTAGGGTAGCACAGTGGTGTTTATATAGTGCAGGGGTAGTGCTGGGGGTTGTGTTTTAGAGTTTAGGGTAGCGCAGTGGTGTTTGTGTAGCGTTGGGGGTAGTGCTGCGGATAGTGTTTTAGGGTTTAAGGTAGCGCAGTGGTGGTTTTGTAGTGTAGGGGGTTGTGCTGGGGGTAGTGTTTTAGGGTTTGGTGTAGTGCAGTGGTGTTTGTGTAGTGTAGGGGTAGTGCTGGGAGTAGTGTTTTAGGGTTTAGGGTAGCGCAGTGGTGTTTGTGTAGTGTTGGGGTAGTGATGGGGTAGTGTTTTAGGGTTTAGGGTAGCGCAGTGGTGTTTGTGTAGTGTAAGGGGTCATACTGGGGGTAGTGTTTTAGGGTTTAGCATAGTGCAGTGGTGTTTGGGTAGTGTAGGGGGTCATGCTGGGGTTAGATTTAGGGTAGTGCAGTAGTGTTTGTGTAGTGTATGAGGTTGTGCTGGACGTAGTGTTTTAGGGTTTAGGGTAGTGCAGTGGTGTTTGTGTAGTGTAGGGGTTCGTGCTGGGGGTAGTGTTTTAGGGTTTAGTGCAGTGCAGTGGTGTTTGTGTAGTGTAGGGGGTAGTGTTTAGGGTTTAGGGTAGTGCAGTGGTGTTTGTTTAGTGTAGGGGTCATGCTGGGGGTACTGTTTTAGATTTTTGGGTAGTGTATTGGTTTTTTTGTAGTGTAGGGGGTCGTGTTTTAGGGTTTAGGGTAGTGAAGTTGTGTTTGGGAAGTGTAGCGGGTCGTGTTTTAGGGTTTAGGGTAGTGCAGTGGTGTTTGGGTAGTGTAGCGGGTCGTGTTGGTGGTAGTGTTTTAGGGTTTAGGGTAGTGCAGTGGTGTTTGTGTAGTGTAGGGGGTAGTGTTTTAGGATTTAGGGTAGTGCAGTGGTGTTTGTGTAGTATAGGGGGTGGTGTTTTAGGGTTTAGGGTAGTGCAGTTGTGTTTGGGTAGTGTAGGGGGTCATGCTCGGGGTGGTGTTTTAGGGTTTAGGGTAGTGCAGTGGTGTTTGGGTAGTGTAGGGGTTTGTGCTGGTGGTAGTGTTTTAGGGTTTAGGGTCATGCAGTGGTGTTTGTGTAGTGTAGGGGGTCATGCTGGGGTAGATTTAGGGTAGCGCAGTTGTGTTTGGGTAGTGTAGTGGGTCACGCTGGGGGTAGTGTGTTAGGGGTGAGGGTAGTGCAGTGGTGTTTGTGTAGTGTAGGGGTTCGTGTTTAGGGTTTAGGGTAGTGCAGTGGTGTTTGGTAGTGTAGGTGGTCATGCTGGGTGTAGATTTAGGGTTTAGGGTAGTGCAGTGGTGTTTGTGTAGTGTTGGGTGTAGTGCTGGGGGTAGTGCTTTAGGGTTTAGGGTAGTGGAGTGGTGTTTGTGTAGTGTAGGGGGTCATGCTTTAGGGATAAGTGTAGTGCAGTGGTGTTTGGGTAGTGAAAGGGGCCGTGTTTTAGGGTTGAGGGTAGTACAGTGGTGTTTGGGTAGTGTAGGGGGTCGTGCTGGGGGTAGATTTAGGGTTTAGGGTAGTGCAGTGGTGTTCGGGTACAGTAGGGGGTCGTGCTGGGGGTAGTGTTTTAGGGTTTAGGGTAGCGCAGTGGTGTTTGGGTAGTGTAGGCGGTCGTGCTGTTGGTAGTGTTTTAGGGTTTAGGGTAGCGCAGTGGTGTTTGGGTAGTGTAGGGGGTCGTGCTGGGGGTAGTGTTTTAGGGTTAATGGTAGCGCAGTGGTGTTTGTGTAGTGTAGGGGGTCGTGCTAGGGGAGTGTTTTAGGGTTTAGGGTAGCGCAGTGGTGTTTGTTTAGTATAGGGGGTCGTGCTGGGGGTAGTGTTTTAGGGTTTAGGGTAGCGCAGTGGTGTTTGTGTAGTGTAGGGGGTCATGCTGGGGTAGTGTTTTAGGGTTTAGGGTAGCGCAGTGGTATTTGGGTAGCGTAGGGGGTCATGTTGGAGGTAGTGTTTTAGGGTTTAGGGTAGCACCGTGGTGTTTGGGTAGTGTAGGGGTAGTGCTGGGGGTAGTGTTTTAGAGATTAGGGTAGCGCAGTGGTGTTTGTAGTGTTGGGGGTAGTGCTGCGGATAGTGTTTTAGGGTTTAAGGTAGCGCAGTCGTGTTTGTGTAGTGTAGGGGGTTGTGCTGGGGGTAGTGTTTTAGGGTTTAGTGTAGTGCAGTGGTGTTTGTGTAGTGTAGGGGGTTGTGGTTTAGGGTAGCACAGTGGTGTTTGGGTAGTGTAGGTGTAGTGCTTGGAGTAGTGTTTTAGGGTTTAGGATAGCGCAGTGGTGTTTGTGTAGTGTAAGGGGTCATACTGGGGGTAGTGTTTTAGGGTTTAGCATAGTGCAGTGGTGTTTGGGTAGTGTAGGGGGTCATGCTGGGGATAGATTTAGGGTAGTGCAGTAGTGTTTGTGTAGTGTATGGGGTTGTGCTGGACGTAGTGTTTTAGGGTTTAGGGTAGTGCAGTGGTGTTTGTGTAGTGTAGGGGTTCGTGCTGGGGGTAGTGTTTTAGAGTTTAGGGTAGTGCAGCGGTGTTTGTGTAGTGTAGGGGTCATGCTGGGTGTAGTGTTTTAGATTTTAGGGTAGTGTAGTGGTTTTTTTGTAGTGTAGGGGGTCGTTTTTTAGGGTTTAGGGTAGTGCAGTTGTGCTTGGGAAGTGTAGCGGGTCGTGTTTTAGGGTTTAGGGTAGTGCAGTGGTGTTTGTGTAGTGTAGGGGGTAGTGTTTTAGGATTTAGGGTAGTGCAGTGGTGTTTGTGTAGTGAAGGGGGTCTAGCTGGGGGTAGTGTTTTAGAGTTTGGTGTAGTGCAGTGGTGTCTGTGTAGTATAGGGGGTCGTGTTTTAGGGTGTAGGGTAGTGCACTGGTGTTGGGTTAGTGTAGGGGTTTGTGCTGGTGGTAGTGTTTTAGGGTTTAGGGTCATGCAGTGGTGTTTGTGTAGTGTAGGGGGTCATGCTGGGGGTAGATTTAGGGTACTGCAGTTGTGTTTGGGTAGTGTGGGGGTAGTGTGTTAGGGTTTAGGGTAGTACAGTCGTCTTTTGTAGTGTAGGGGGTCGTGCTGTGGGTAGATTTAGGGTTTAGGGTAGTGCAGTGGTGATTGTGTTGTGTAGGGGATCGGGCTGGGGGTTTCGGGTAGTGCAGTGGTGTTTGGTAGTGTAGGTGGTCATGCTGGGGGTAGATTTAGGGTTTAGGGTAGTGCAGTGGTGTTTGTGTAGTGTTGGATGTAGTGCTGGGGGTAGTGCTTTAGGGTGGTGTAGTGGTGTTTGTGTAGTGTAGGGGGTCGTGTTTTAGCGATAAGTGTAGTGCAGTGGTGTTTGGGTAGTGAAAGTGGTCGTGTTTTAGGGTTGAGGGTAGTACAGTGGTGTTTGGGTAGTGTAGGGGGTCGTGCTGGGGGTAGATTTAGGGTTTAGTGTAGTGCAGTGGTGTTCGGGTACTCTAGGGCTCATGCTGGGGGTAGTGTTTTAGGGTTTAGGGTAGCGCAGTGGTGTTTGGGTAATGTAGGCGTCGTGCTGTTGGTAGTGTTTTAGGGTTTAAGTAAGCGCAGTGGTGTTTGGGTAGTGTAGGGGGTCGAGCTGGGGGTAGTGTTTTAAGGTTAATGCTAGCGCAGTGGTGTTTGTGTAGTGTAGGGGGTCGTGCTAGGGGAGTGTTTTAGGGTTTAGGGTAGCGCAGTGGTGTTTGTTTAGTATAGGGGGTCGTGCTGGGGGTTGTGTTTTAGAGTTTAGGGTAGCGCAGTGGTGTTTGTGTAGTGTAGGGGGTCATGCTGGGGGTAGTGTTTTAGGGTTTAGGGTAGCACAGTGGTGTTTGGTTAGAGTAGGGGGTCATGCTATGGGTAGTGTTTTAGTTTTTAGGGTAGTGCAGTGGTGTTTGGGTAGCGTAGGTGGTGGTGCGGGGGGTAGATTTAGGGTACCGCGGTGGTGTTTGGGTAGCGTAGGGGGCCATGTTGGGGTAGTGTTTTAGGGTTTAGGGTAGCACAGTGGTGTTTATGTAGTGTAGGGGTAGTGCTGGGGGTTGTGTTTTAGAGTTTAGGGTAGCGCAGTGGTGTTTGTGTAGCGTTGGGGTAGTGCTGCGGATAGTGTTTTAGGGTTTAAGGTAGCGCAGTGGTGTTTGTGTAGTGTAGAGGTTGTGCGGGGGTAGTGTTTTAGGGTTTGGTGTAGTGCAGTGGTGTTTGTGTAGTGTAGGGGGTCGTGGTTTAGGGTTTAAGTTAGCACAGTGGTGTTTGGGCAGTGTAGGGGTAGTGCTGAGAGAAGTGTTTTAGGGTTTAGGGTAGCGCAGTGGTGTTTGTGTAGTGTTGGGGTAGTGATGGGGTAGTGTTTTAGGGTTTAGGGTAGCGCAGTGGTGTTTGGGTAGTGTAGGGGGTCATGCTGGGGTTAGATTTAGGGTAGTGCAGTAGTGTTTGTGTAGTGTATGGGGTTGTGCTGGACGTAGTGTTTTAGGGTTTAAGGTAGTGCAGTGGTGTTTGTGTAGTGTAGGGGTTCGTGCTGGGGGTAGTGTTTTAGGGTTTATTGCAGTGCAGTGGTGTTTGTGTAGTGTAGGGGTAGTGTTTTAGGGTTTAGGGTAGTGCAGTGGTGTTTGTGTAGTGTAGGGGTCATGCTGGGGGTAGTGTTTTAGATTTTTGGGTAGTGTAGTGGTTTTTTTGTAGTGTAGGGGGTCGTGTTTTAGGGTTTAGGGTAGTGAAGTTGTGTTTGGGAAGTGTAGCGGGTCGTGTTTTAGGGTCTAGGGTAGTGCAGTGGTGTTTGGGTAGTGTAGGGGGTTGTGTTGGTGGTAGTGTTTTAGGGTTTAGGGTAGTGCAGTGGTGTTTGTGTAGTGTAGGGGGTCTAGCTGGGGGAAGTGTTTTAGAGTTTGGTGTAGTGCAGTGGTGTTTGTGTAGTATAGGGGGTCGTGTTTTAGGGTTTAGGGTAGTGCAGTTGTGTTTGGGTAGTGTAGGGGGTCATGCTCGGGGTGGTGTTTTAGGGTTTAGGGTAGTGCAGTGGTGTTTGGGTAGTGTAGGGGTTTGTGCTGGTGGTAGTGTTTTAGGGTTTAGGGTCATGCAGTGGTGTTTGTGTAGTGTAGGGGGTCATGCTGGGGGTAGATTTAGGGTAGTGCAGTTGTGTTTGGGTAGTGTAGGGGGTCACGCTGGGGGTAGTGGGTTAGGGTTTAGGGTAGTACAGTGGTGTTTTGGTAGTGTAGGGGGTCGTGCTGTGAATAGATTTAGAGCTTAGGGTAGTGCAGTGGTGTTTTTGTTGTGTAGGGGGTCGTGCTGGGGGTAGTGTTTTAGGGTTTAGGGTAGTGCAGTGGTGTTTGGGTAGTGTTGGGGGTCGTGCTGGGGTAGATTTAGGGTTTAGGTAGTGCAGTGGTGTTTGTGTTGTGTAGGGGGTCGTGCTGGGTGTAGTGTTTTAGGGTTAGGGTAGCGCAGTGGTGTTTGTGTAGTGTAGGGGTTCGTGTTTAGGGTTTAGGGTAGTGCAGTGGTGTTTGGTAGTGTAGGTGGTCATGCTGGGGGTAGATTTAGGGTTTAGGGTAGTGCAGTGGTGTTTGTGTAGTGTTGGGTGTAGTGCTGGGGGTAGTGCTTTAGGGTAGTGTAGTGGGGTTTGTGTAGTGTAGGGGGTCGTGTTTTAGGGATAAGTGTAGTGCAGTGGTGTTTGGGTAGTGAAAGGGGTCGTGTTTTAGGGTTGAGGGTAGTACAGTGGTGTTTGGGTAGTGTAGGGGGTCGTGCTGGGGGTAGATTTAGGGTTTAGGGTAGTGCAGTAGTGTTCGTGTACTGTAGGGGGTCATGCTGGGGGTAGTGTTTTAGGGTTTAGGGTAGCGCAGTGGTGTTTGGGTAGTGTAGGCGGTCGTGCTGTTGGTAGTGTTTTAGGGTTTAGGGTAGCGAAGTGGTGTTTGGGAAGTGTAGGGGGTTGTTCTGGGGGTAGTGTTTTAGGGTTAATGGTAGCGCAGTGGTGTTTGTGTAGTGTAGGGGTTCATGCTAGGGGAGTGTTTTAGGGTTTAGGGTAGCGCAGTGGTGTTTGTTTAGTATAGGGGTTGTGCTGGGGGTAGTGTTTTAGGGTTTAGGGTAGCGCAGTGGTGTTTGCATAGTGTAGGGGGTCATGCTGGGGGTAGTGTTTTAGGGTTTAGGGTAGCGCAGTGGTGTTTGGTTAGAATAGGGGGTGATGCTATGGGTAGTGTTTTAGGGTTTAAGGTAGCTCAGTGGTGTTTGTGTAGTGAAGGGGGTTGTGCTGGGGGTAGTGTTTTAGGGTTTGGTGTAGTGCAGTGGTGTTTGTGTAGTGTAGGGGGTCGTGGTTTAGGGTAGTACAGTGGTGTTTGGGTAGTGTAGGGGTAGTGCTGGGAGTAGTGTTTTAGGGTTTAGGGTAGCGCAGTGGTGTTTGTGTAGTGTTGGGGTAGTGCTGGGGGTAGTGTTTTAGGGTTTAGGTTAGTGCAGCGGTGTTTGTGTAGTGTAGGGGACATGCTGGGTGTAGTATTTTAGATCTTAGGGTAGTGTAGTGGTTTTTTTGTAGTGTAGGGGATCGTGTTTTAGGGTTTAGGGTAGTGCAGTTGTGTTTGGGAAGTGTAGCGGGTCGTGTTTTAGGGTGTAGGGTAGTGCAGTGGTGTTTGTGTAGTGTAGGGGGTAGTGTTTTAGGATTTAGGGTAGTGCAGTGGTGTTTGTGTAGTGAAGGGGGTCTAGCTGGGGGTAGTGTTTTAGAGTTTGGTGTAGTGCAGTGGTGTTTGTGTAGTATAGGGGGTCGTGTTTTAGGGTGTAGGGTAGTGCAGTTGTGTTTGGGTAGTGTAGGGGGTCATGCTCGGGGTGGTGTTTTAGGGTTTAGGGTAGTGCAGTGGTGTTTGGGTAGTGTAGGGGTTTGTGCTGGTGGTAGTGTTTTAGGGTTTAGGGTCATGCATTGGTGTTTGTGTAGTGTAGGGGGTCATGCTGGGGGGAGATTTAGGGTACTGCAGTTGTGTTTGGGTAGTGTGTTAGGGTTTAGGGTAGTACATTCGTGTTTTGTAGTGTAGGGGGTCGTGCTGTGGGTAGATTTAGGGTTTAGGGTAGTGCAGTGGTGATTGTGTTGTGTAGGGGATCGGGCTGGGGGTTTAGGGTAGTGCAGTGGTGTTTGGTAGTGTAGGTGGTCATGCTGGGGGTAGATTTAGGGTTTAGGGTAGTGCAGTGGTGTTTGTGTAGTGTTGGATGTAGTGCTGGGGTAGTGCTTTAGGGTTTAGGGTAGTTTAGTGGTGTTTGTGTAGTGTAGGGGGTTGTGTTTTAGGGATAAGTGTAGTGCAGTGGTGTTTGGGTAGTGAAAGGGGTCGTGTTTTAGGGTTGAGGGTAGTACAGTGGTGTTTGGGTAGTGTAGGGGGTCGTGCTGGGGGTAGATTTAGGGTTTAGGGTAGTGCAGTGGTGTTCGGATACTGTAGGGCTCATGCTGGGTGTAGTGTTTTAGGGTTTAGGGTAGCGCAGTGGTGTTTAGGTAGTGTAGGCGTCGTGCTGTTGGTAGTGTTTTAGGGTTAATGGTAGCGCAGTGGTGTTTGTTTAGTATAGGGGGTCGTGCTGGGGGTAGTGTTTTAGTGTTTAGGGTAGCGCAGTGGTGTTTGTGTAGTGTAGGGGGTCATGCTGGGGGTAGTGTTTTAGGGTTTAGGGTAGCGCAGTGGTGTTTGGTTAGAGTAGGGGGTCATGCTATGGGTAGTGTTTTAGTGTTTAGGGTAGTGCAGTGGTGTTTGGGTAGCGTAGGTGGTGGTGCGGGGGGGTAGATTTAGGGTACCGCGGTGGTGTTTGGGTAGCGTAGGGGACCAAGTTGGGGGTAGTGTTTTAGGGTTTAGGGTAGCACAGTGGTGTTTATGTAGTGTAGGGGGTAGTGCTGGGGGTTGTGTTTTAGAGTTTAGGGTAGCGCAGTGGTGTTTGTGTAGCGTTGGGGTAGTGCTGCGGATAGTGTTTTAGGGTTTAAGGTAGCGCAGTGGTGTTTGTGTAGTGTAGGGGGTTGTGCTGGGGGTAGTATTTTAGGGTTTGGTGTAGTGCAGTGGTGTTTGTGTAGTGTAGGGGGTCGTGGTTTAGGGTTTAGGTTAGCACAGTGGTGTTTGGGTAGTGTAGGGGTAGTGCTGGGAGTAGTGTTTTAGGGTTTAGTGTAGCGCAGTGGTGTTTGTGTAGTGTTGGGGTAGTGATGGGGGTAGTGTTTTAGGGTTTAGGGTAGCGCAGTGGTGTTTGTGTAGTGTAAGGGGTCATACTGGGGGTAGTGTTTTAGGGTTTAGCATAGTGCAGTGGTGTTTGGGTAGTGTAGGGGGTCATGCTGGGGTTAGATTTAGGGTAGTGCAGTAGTGTTTGTGTAGTGTAGGGGGTTGTGCTGGGGGTAGTATTTTAGGGTTTGGTGTAGTGCAGTGGTGTTTGTGTAGTGTAGGGGGTCGTGGTTTAGGGTTTAGGTTAGCACAGTGGTGTTTGGGTAGTGTAGGGGTAGTGCTGGGAGTAGTGTTTTAGGGTTTAGGGTAGTGCAGTGGTGTTTGTGTAGTGTAGGGGTTCGTGCTGGGGGTAGTGTTTTAGGGTTTAGTGCAGTGCAGTGGTGTTTGTGTAGTGTAGGGGTAGTGTTTTAGGGTTTAGGGTAGTGCAGTGGTGTTTGTGTAGTGTAGGGGTCATGCTGGGGGTAGTGTTTTAGATTTTTGGGTAGTGTAGTGGTCTTTTTGTAGTGTAGGGGGTCATGTTTTAGGATTTAGGGTAGTGAAGTTGTGTTTGGGAAGTGTAGCGGGTCGTGTTTTAGGGTTTAGGGTAGTGCAGTGGTGTTTGGGTAGTGTAGGGGGTCGTGTTGGTGGTAGTGTTTTAGGGTTTAGGGTAGTGCAGTGGTGTTTGTGTAGTGTAGGGGGTAGTGTTTTAGGATTTAGGGTGGTGCAGTGGTGTTTGTGTAGTGTAGGGGGTCTAGCTGGGGGTAGTGTTTTAGAGTTTGGTGTAGTGCAGTGGTGTTTGTGTAGTATAGGGGGTAGTGTTTTAGGGTTAATGGTAGCGCAGTGGTGTTTGTGTAGTGTAGGGGGTCGTGCTAGGGGAGTGTTTTAGGGTTTAGGGTAGCGCAGTGGTGTTTGTTTAGTATAGGGGGTCGTGCTGGGGGTAGTGTTTTAGGGTTTAGGGTAGCGCAGTGGTGTTTGTGTAGTGTAGGGGGTCATGCTGGGGTAGTGTTTTAGGGTTTAGGGTTGCACAGTGGTATTTGGTTAGAGTAGGGGGTCATGCTATGGGTAGTGTTTTAGTGTTTAGGGTAGTGCAGTGGTGTTTGGGTAGCGTAGGTGGTGGTGCAGGGGGTAGATTTAGGGTTTAGGGTACCGCGGTGGAGTTTGGGTAGCGTAGGGGGTCATGTTGGCGGTAGTGTTTTAGGGTTTAGGGTAGCACCGTGGTGTTTGGGTAGTGTAGGGGTAGTGCTGGGGGTAGTGTTTTAGAGATTAGGGTAGAGCAGTGGTGTTTGTGTAGTGTTGGGGGTAGTGCTGTGGATAGTGTTTTAGGGTTTAAGGTAGCGCAGTGGTGTTTGTGTAGTGTAGGAGTTGTGCTGGGGGTAGTGTTTTAGGGTTTGGTTTAGTGCAGTGGTGTTTGTGTAGTGTAGGGGGTCGTGGTTTAGGGTTTAGGGTAGCACAGTGGTGTTTGTGTAGTGTTGGGGTAGTGCTGGGGGTAGTGTTTTAGGGTTTAGGGTAGCGCAGTGGAGTTTGTGTAGTGTAAGTGGTCATACTGGGGGTAGTGTTTTAGGGTTTAACATAGTGCAGTGGTGTTTGGGGAGTGTAGGGGGTCATGCTGGGGATAGATTTAGGGTAGTGCAGTAGTGTTTGTGTAGTGTATGGGGTTGTGCTGGACGTAGTGTTTTAGGGTTTAGGGTAGTGCAGTGGTGTTTGTGTAGTGTAGGGGTTCGTGCTGGGGGTAGTGTTTTAGGGTTTAGGGTAGTGCAGCGGTGTTTGTGTAGTGTAGGGGTCATGCTGGGTGTAGTGTTTTAGATTTTAGGGTAGTGTAGTGGTTTTTTTGTAGTGTAGGGGGTCGTGTTTTAGGGTTTAGGGTAGTGCAGTTGTGTTTGGGAAGTGTAGCGGGTCGTGTTTTAGGGTTTAGGATAGTGCAGTGGTGTTTGTGTAGTGTAGGGGGTAGTGTTTTAGGATTTAGGGTAGTGCAGTGGTGTTTGTGTAGTGAAGGGGGTCTAGCTGGGGGTAGTGTTTTAGAGTTTGGTGTAGTGCAGTGGTGTTTGTGTAGTATAGGGGGTCGTGTTTTAGGGTGTAGGGTAGTGCAATGGTGTTTGGGTAGTGTAGGGGTTTGTGCTGGTGGTAGTGTTTTAGGGTTTAGGGTCATGCAGTTGTGTTTGTGTAGTGTAGGGGGTCATGCTGGGGGTAGATTTAGGGTACTGCAGTTGTGTTTGGGTAGTGTGTTAGGGTTTAGGGTAGTACAGTCGTGTTTTGTAGTGTAGGGGGTTGTGCTGTTGGTAGATTTAGGGTTTAGGGTAGTGCAGTGGTGATTGTGTTGTGTAGGGGATCGGGCTGGGGGTTTGGGTAGTGCAGTGGTGTTTGGTAGTGTAGGTGGTCATGCTGGGGGTAGATTTAGGGATTAGGGTAGTGCAGTGGTGTTTGTGTAGTGTTGGATGTAGTGCTGGGGGTAGTGCTTTAGGGTTTAGGGTGGGGCAGTGGTGTTTGGGTAGTGAAAGTGGTCGTGTTTTAGGGTTGAGGGTAGTACAGTGGTGTTTGGGTAGTGTAGGGGGTCGTGCTGGGGGTAGATTTAGGGTTTAGGGTAGTGCAGTGGTGTTCGGGTACTGTAGGGCTCATGCTGGGGGTAGTGTTTTAGGCCTTAGGGTAGCGCAGTGGTGTTTGGGTAGTGTAGGCGTTGTGCTGTTGGTAGTGTTTTAGGGTTTAAGTAAGCGCAGTGGTGTTTGGGTAGTGTAGGGGGTCGAGCTGGGGGTAGTGTTTTAAGGTTAATGGTAGCGCAGAGGTGTTTGTGTAGTGTAGGGGGTCGTGCTAGGGGAGTGTTTTAGGGTTAAGGGTAGCGCAGTGGTGTTTGTTTAGTATAGGGGGTCGTGCTGGGGGTAGTGTTTTAGGGTTTAGGGTAGTGCAGTGGTGTTTGTGTAGTGTAGGGGGTAGTGTTTTAGGATTTAGGGTGGTGCAGTGGTGTTTGTGTAGTGTAGGGGGTCTAGCTGGGGGTAGTGTTTTAGAGTTTGGTGTAGTGCAGTGGTGTTTGTGTAGTATAGGGGTAGTGTTTTAGGGTTAATGGTAGCGCAGTGGTGTTTGTGTAGTGTAGGGGGTTGTGCTAGGGGAGTGTTTTAGGGTTTAGGGTAGCGCAGTGGTGTTTGTTTAGTATAGGGGGTCGTGCTGGGGGTAGTGTTTTAGGGTTTAGGGTAGCGCAGTGGTGTTTGTGTAGTGTAGGGGGTCATGCTGGGGTAGTGTTTTAGGGTTTAGGGTTGCACAGTGGTATTTGGTTAGAGTAGGGGGTCATGCTATGGGTAGTGTTTTAGTGTTTAGGGTAGTGCAGTGGTGTTTGGGTAGCGTAGGTGGTGGTGCAGGGGGTAGATTTAGGGTACCGCGGTGGTGTTTGGGTAGCGTAGGGGGCCATGTTGGGGGTAGTGTTTTAGGGTTTAGGGTAGCACAGTGGTGTTTATGTAGTGTAGGGGGTAGTGCTGGGGGTTGTGTTTTAGAGTTTAGGGTAGCGCAGTGGTGTTTGTGTAGCGTTGGGGTAGTGCTGCGGATAGTGTTTTAGGGTTTAAGGTAGCGCAGTGGTGTTTGTGTAGTGTAGGGGGTTGTGCGGGGGGTAGTGTTTTAGGGTTTGGTGTAGTGTAGTGGTGTTTGTGTAGTGTAGGGGGTCGTGGTTTAGGGTTTAGGTTAGCACAGTGGTGTTTGGGTATTGTTGGGGTAGTGATGGGGGTAGTGTTTTAGGGTTTAGGGTAGCGCAGTGGTGTTTGTGTAGTGTAAGGGGTCATACTGGGGTTAGTGTTTTAGGGTTTAGCATAGTGCAGTGGTGTTTGGGTAGTGTAGGGGGTCATGCTGGGGTTAGATTTAGGGTAGTGCAGTAGTGTTTGTGTAGTGTATGGGGTTGTGCTGGACGTAGTGTTTTAGGGTTTAGGGTAGTGCAGTGGTGTTTTTATAGTGTAGGGGTTCGTTCTGGGGGTAGTGTTTTAGGGTTTAGGTTAGTGCAGCGGTGTTTGTGTAGTGTAGGGGTCATGCTGGGGGTAGTGTTTTAGATTTTTGGGTAGTGTAGTGGTTTTTTTGTAGTGTAGGGGGTCGTGTTTTAGGGTTTAGGGCAGTGCAGTGGTGTTTGTGTAGTGTAGGGGGTAGTGTTTTAGGATTTAGGGTAGTGCAGTGGTGTTTGTGTAGTGTAGGGGGTCTAGCTGGGGGTAGTGTTTTAGAGTTTGATGTAGTGCAGTGGTGTTTGTGTAGTATAGGGGGTAGTGTTTTAGGGTTTAGGGTAGCGCAGTGGTGTTTGTGTAGTGTAGGGGGTCATGCTGGGGTAGTGTTTTAGGGTTTAGGGTAGCGCAGTGGTATTTGGTTAGAGTAGGGGGTCATGCTATGGGTAGTGTTTTAGTGTTTAGGGTAGTGCAGTGGTGTTTGGGTAGCGTAGGTGGTGGTGCAGGGGGTAGATTTAGGGTTTAGGGTACCGCGGTGGTGTTTGGGTAGCGTAGGGGGTCATGTTGGGGGTAGTGTTTTAGGGTTTAGGGTAGCACCGTGGTGTTTGGGTAGTGTAGGGGTAGTGCTGGGGGTAGTGTTTTAGAGATTAGGGTAGCGCAGTGGTGTTTGTGTAGTGTTGGGGGTAGTGCTGCGGATAGTGTTTTAGGGTTTAAGGTAGCGCAGTGGTGTTTGTGTAGTGTAGGGGGTTGTGCTGGGGGTAGTGTTTTAGGGTTTGGTGTAGTGCAGTGGTGTTTGTGTAGTGTAGGGGGTCGTGGTTTAGGGTAGTACAGTGGTGTTTGGGTAGTGTAGGGGTAGTGCTGGGAGTAGTGTTTTAGGGTTTAGGGTAGCGCAGTGGTGTTTGTGTAGTGTTGGGGTAGTGCTGGGGGTAGTGTTTTAGGGTTTAGGTTAGTGCAGCGGTGTTTGTGTAGTGTAGGGGTCATGCTGGGTGTAGTATTTTAGATTTTAGGGTAGTGTACTGGTTTTTTTGTAGTGTAGGGGATCGTGTTTTAGGGTTTAGGGTAGTGCAGTTGTGTTTGGGAAGTGTAGCGGGTCGTGTTTTAGGGTGTAGGGTAGTGCAGTGGTGTTTGTGTTGTGTAGGGGGTAGTGTTTTAGGATTTAGGGTAGTGCAGTGGTGTTTGTGTAGTGAAGGGGGTCTAGCTGGGGGTAGTGTTTTAGAGTTTGGTGTAGTGCAGTGGTGTTTGTGTAGTATAGGGGGTCGTGTTTTAGGGTGTGGGGTAGTGCAGTTGTGTTTGGGTAGTGTAGGGGGTCATGCTCGGGGTGGTGTTTTAGGGTTTAGGGTAGTGCAGTGGTGTTTGGGTTGTGTTGGGGTTTGTGCTGGTGGTAGTGTTTTAGGGTTTAGGGTCATGCAGTGGTGTTTTTGTAGTGTAGGGGGTCATGCTGGGGGGAGATTTAGGGTACTGCAGTTGTGTTTGGGTAGTGTGTTAGGGTTTAGGGTAGTACAGTCGTGTTTTGTAGTGTAGGGGGTCGTGCTGTGGGTAGATTTAGGGTTTAGGGTAGTGCAGTGGTGATTGTGTTGTGTAGGGGATCGGGCTGGGGGTTTAGGGTAGTGCAGTGGTGTTTGGTAGTGTAGGTGGTCATGCTGGGGGTAGATTTAGGGTTTAGGGTAGTGCAGTGGTGTTTGTGTAGTGTTGGGTGTAGTGCTGGGGTAGTGCTTTAGGGTTTAGGGTGGTGTAGTGGTGTTTGTGTAGTGTAGGGGGTTGTGTTTTACGGATAAGTGTAGTGCAGTGGTGTTTGGGTAGTGAAAGGGGTCGTGTTTTAGGGTTGAGGGTAGTACAGTGGTGTTTGGGTAGTGTAGGGGGTCGTGCTGGGGGTAGATTTAGGGTTTAGGGTAGTGCAGTGGTGTTCGGATACTGTAGGGCTCATGCTGGGTGTAGTGTTTTAGGGTTTAGGGTAGCGCAGTGGTGTTTGGGTAGTGTAGGCGTTGTGCTGTTGGTAGTGTTTTAGGGTTAATGGTAGCGCAGTGGTGTTTGTTTAGTATAGGGGGTCGTGCTGGGGGTAGTGTTTTAGGGTTTAGGGTAGCGCAGTGGTGTTTGTGTAGTGTAGGGGGTCATGCTGGGGGTAGTGTTTTAGGGTTTAGGGTAGCGCAGTGGTGTTTGGTTAGAGTAGGGGGTCATGCTATGGGTAGTGTTTTAGTGTTTAGGGTAGTGCAGTGGTGTTTGGGTAGCGTAGGTGGTGGTGCGGGGGGGTAGATTTAGGGTACCGCGGTGGTGTTTGGGTAGCGTAGGGGGCCAAGTTGGGGGTAGTGTTTTAGGGTTTAGGGTAGCACAGTGGTGTTTATGTAGTGTAGGGGGTAGTGCTGGGGGTTGTGTGTTAGAGTTTAGGGTAGCGCAGTGGTGTTTGTGTAGCGTTGGGGTAGTGCTGCGGATAGTGTTTTAGGGTTTAAGGTAGCGCAGTGGTGTTTGTGTAGTGTAGGGGGTTGTGCTGGGGGTAGTATTTTAGGGTTTGGTGTAGTGCAGTGGTGTTTGTGTAGTGTAGGGGGTCGTGGTTTAGGGTTTAGGTTAGCACAGTGGTGTTTGGGTAGTGTAGGGGTAGTGCTGGGAGTAGTGTTTTAGGGGTTAGGGTAGCGCAGTGGTGTTTGTGTAGTGTAGGGGTAGTGATGGGGTAGTGTTTTAGGGTTTAGGGTAGTGCAGTGGTGTTTGTGTAGTGTAAGGGGTCATACTGGGGGTAGTGTTTTAGGGTTTAGCATAGTGCAGTGGTGTTTGGGTAGTGTAGGGGGTCATGCTAGGGTTAGATTTAGGGTAGTGCAGTAGTGTTTGTGTAGTGTATGGGGTTGTGCTGGACGTAGTGTTTTAGGGTTTAGGGTAGTGCAGTGGTGTTTGTGTAGTGTAGGGGTTCGTGCTGGGGGTAGTGTTTTAGGGTTTAGTGCAGTGCAGTGGTGTTTGTGTAGTGTAGGGGTAGTGTTTTAGGGTTTAGGGTAGTGCAGTGGTGTTTGTGTAGTGTAGGGGTCATGCTGGGGGTAGTGTTTTAGATTTTTGGGTAGTGTAGTGGTTTTTTTGTAGTGTAGGGGGTCATGTTTTAGGATTTAGGGTAGTGAAGTTGTGTTTGGGAAGTGTAGCGGGTCGTGTTTTAGGGTTTAGGGTAGTGCAGTGGTGTTTGGATAGTGTAGGGGGTCGTGTTGGTGGTAGTGTTTTAGGGTTTAGGGTAGTGCAGTGGTGTTTGTGTAGTGTAGGGGGTAGTGTTTTAGGATTTAGGGTGGTGCAGTGGTGTTTGTGTAGTGTAGGGGGTCTAGCTGGGGGTAGTGTTTTAGAGTTTGGTGTAGTGCAGTGGTGTTTGTGTAGTATAGGGGGTAGTGTTTTAGGGTTAATGGTAGCGCAGTGGTGTTTGTGTAGTGTAGGGGGTCATGCTAGGGGAGTGTTTTAGGGTTTAGGGTAGCGCAGTGGTGTTTGTTTAGTATAGGGGGTCGTGCTGGGGGTAATGTTTTAGGGTTTAGGGTAGCGCAGTGGTGTTTGTGTAGTGTAGGGGGTCATGCTGGGGTAGTGTTTTAGGGTTTAGGGTTGCACAGTGGTATTTGGTTAGAGTAGGGGGTCATGCAATGGGTAGTGTTTTAGTGTTTAGGGTAGTGCAGTGGTGTTTGGGTAGCGTAGGTGGTGGTGCAGGGGGTTGATTTAGGGTTTAGGGTACCGCGGTGGTGTTTGGGTAGCGTAGGGGGTCATGTTGGGGGTAGTGTTTTAGGGTAGCACCGTGGTGTTTGGGTAGTGTAGGGGTAGTGCTGGGGGTAGTGTTTTAGAGATTAGGGTAGCGCAGTGGTGTTTGTGTAGTGTTGGGGTTAGTGCTGCGGATAGTGTTTTAGGGTTTAAGGTAGCGCAGTGGTGTTTGTGTAGTGTAGGGGGTTGTGCTGGGGGTAGTGTTTTAGGGTTTGGTGTAGTGCAGTGGTGTTTGTGTAGTGTAGGGGGTCGTGGTTTAGGGTTTAGGGTAGCACAGTGGTGTTTGTGTAGTGTTGGGGTAGTGCTGGGGGTAGTGTTTTAGGGTTTAGGGTAGCGCAGTGGAGTTTGTGTAGTGTAAGGGGTCATACTGGGGGTAGTGTTTTAGGGTTTAGCATAGTGCAGTGGTGTTTGGGTAGTGTAGGGGGTCATGCTGGGGATAAATTTAGGGTAGTGCAGTTGTGTTTGTGTAGTGTATGGGGTTGTGCTGGACGTAGTGTTTTAGGGTTTAGGGTAGTGCAGTGGTGTTTGTGTAGTGTAGGGGTTCGTGCTGGGGGTAGTGTTTTAGGGTTTAGGGTAGTGCAGCGGTGTTTGTGTAGTGTATGGGTCATGCTGGGTGTAGTGTTTTAGATTTTAGGGTAGTGTAGTGGTTTTTTTGTAGTGTAGGGGGTCGTGTTTTAGGGTTTAGGGTAGTGCAGTTGTGTTTGGGAAGTGTAGCGGGTCGTGTTTTAGGGTTTAGGATAGTGCAGTGGTGTTCGTGTAGTGTAGGGGGTAGTGTTTTAGGATTTAGGGTAGTGCAGTGGTGTTTGTGTAGTGAAGGGGGTCTAGCTGGGGGTAGTGTTTTAGAGTTTGGTGTAGTGCAGTGGTGTTTGTGTAGTATAGGGGGTCGTGTTTTAGGGTGTATGGTAGTGCAGTGGTGTTTGGGTAGTGTAGGGGTTTGTGCTGGTGGTAGTGTTTTAGGGTTTAGGGTCATGCAGTGGTGTTTGTGTAGTGTAGGGGGTCATGCTGGGGGTAGATTTAGGGTACTGCAGTTGTGTTTGGGTAGTGTGTTAGGGTTTAGGGTAGTACAGTCGTGTTTTGTAGTGTAGGGGGTTGTGCTGTTGGTAGATTTAGGGTTTAGGGTAGTGCAGTGGTGATTGTGTTGTGTAGGGGATCGGGCTGGGGGTTTGGGTAATGCAGTGGTGTTTGGTAGTGTAGGTGGTCATGCTGGGGGTAGATTTAGGGTTTAGGGTAGTGCAGTGGTGTTTGTGTAGTGTTGGATGTAGTGCTGGGGGTAGTGCTTTAGGGTTTAGGGTGGTGCAGTGGTGTTTGGGTAGTGAAAGTGGTCGTGTTTTAGGGTTGAGGGTAGTACAGTGGTGTTTGGGTAGTGTAGGGGGTCGTGCTGGGGGTAGATTTAGGGTTTAGGGTAGTGCAGTGGTGTTCGGGTACTGTAGGGCTCATGCTGGGGGTAGTGTTTTAGGGTTTAGGTTAGCGCAGTGGTGTTTGGGTAGTGTAGGCGTTGTGCTGTTGGTAGTGTTTTAGGGTTTAAGTAAGCGCAGTGGTGTTTGGGTAGTGTAGGGGGTCGAGCTGGGGGTAGTGTTTAAAGGTTAATGGTAGGGCAGAGGTGTTTGTGTAGTGTAGGGGGTCATGCTAGGGGAGTGTTTTAGGGTTTAGGGTAGCGCAGTGGTGTTTGTTTAGTATAGGGGGTCGTGCTGGGGGTAGTGTTTTAGGGTTTAGGGTAGCGCAGTGGTGTTCGTGTAGTGTAGGGGGTCATGCTGGGGGTAGTGTTTTAGGGTTTAGGGTAGCGCAGTGGTGTTTGGTTAGAGTAGGGGGTCATGCTATGGGTAGTGTTTTAGTGTTTAGGGTAGTGCAGTGGTGTTTGGGTAGCGTAGGTGGTGGTGCGGGGGGTAGATTTAGGGTACCGCGGTGGTGTTTGGGTAGCATAGGGGGCCATGTTGGGGGTAGTGTTTTAGGGTTTAGGGTAGCACAGTGGTGTTTATGTAGTGTAGGGGGTAGTGCTGGGGGTTGTGTTTTAGAGTTTAGGGTAGCGCAGTGGTGTTTGTGTAGCGTTGGGGTAGTGCTGCGGATAGTGTTTTAGGGTTTAAGGTAGCGCAGTGGTGTTTGTGTAGTGTAGGGGGTTGTGCGGGGGGTAGTGTTTTAGGGTTTGGTGTAGTGCAGTGGTGTTTGTGTAGTGTAGGGGGTCGTGGTTTAGGGTTTAGGTTAGCACAGGGGTGTTTGGGTATTGTTGGGGTAGTGATGGGGGTAGTGTTTTAGGGTTTGGGGTAGCGCAGTGGTGTTTGTGTAGTGTAAGGGGTCATACTGGGGGTAGTGTTTTAGGGTTTAGCATAGTGCAGTGGTGTTTGGGTAGTGTAGGGGGTCATGCTGGGGTTAGATTTAGGGTAGTGCAGTGGTGTTTGTGTAGTGTATGGGGTTGTGCTGGACGTAGTGTTTTAGGGTTTAGGGTAGTGCGGTGGTGTTTGTGTAGTGTAGGGGTTCGTTCTGGGGGTAGTGTTTTAGGGTTTAGTGCATTACAGTGGTGTTTGTGTAGTGTAGGGGTAGTGTTTTAGGGTTTAGGGTAGTGCAGTGGTGTTTGTGTAGTGTAGGGGTCATGCTGGGGGTAGTGTTTTAGATTTTTGGGTAGTGTAGTGGTTTTTTTGTAGTGTAGGGGGTCGTGTTTTAGGGTTTAGGGTAGTGCAGTGGTGTTTGTGTAGTGTAGGGGGTAGTGTTTTAGGATTTAGGGTAGTGCAGTGGTGTTTGTGTAGTGTAGGGGGTCTAGCTGGGGGTAGTGTTTTAGAGTTTGATGTAGTGCAGTGGTGTTTGTGTAGTATAGGGGGTAGTGTTTTAGGGTTAATGGTAGCGCAGTGGTGTTTGTGTAGTGTAGGGGGTCGTGCTAGGGGAGTGTTTTAGGGTTTAGGGTAGCGCAGTGGTGTTTGTTTAGTATAGGGGTCGTGCTGGGGGTAGTGTTTTAGGGTTTAGGGTAGCGCAGTGGTGTTTGTGTAGTGTAGGGGGTCATGCTGGGGTAGTGTTTTAGGGTTTAGGGTAGCGCAGTGGTATTTGGTTAGAGTAGGGGGTCATGCTATGGGTAGTGTTTTAGTGTTTAGGGTAGTGCAGTGGTGTTTGGGTAGCGTAGGTGGTGGTGCAGGGGGTAGATTTAGGGTTTAGGGTACCGTGGTGGTGTTTGGGTAGCGTAGGGGGTCATGTTGGGGGTAGTGTTTTAGGGTTTAGGGTAGCACCGTGGTGTTTGGGTAGTGTAGGGGTAGTGCTGGGGGTAGTGTTTTAGAGATTAGGGTAGCGCAGTGGTGTTTGTGTAGTTTTGGGGGTAGTGCTGCGGATAGTGTTTTAGGGTTTAAGGTAGCGCAGTGGTGTTTGTGTAGTGTAGGGGGTTGTGCTGGGGGTAGTGTTTTAGGGTTTGGTGTAGTGCAGTGGTGTTTGTGTAGTGTAGGGGGTCGTGGTTTAGGGTAGTACAGTGGTGTTTGGGTAGTGTAGGGGTAGTGCTGGGAGTAGTGTTTTAGGGTTTAGGGTAGCGCAGTGGTGTTTGTGTAGTGTTGGGGTAGTGCTGGGGGTAGTGTTTTAGGGTTTAGGTTAGTGCAGCGGTGTTTGTGTAGTGTAGGGGTCATGCTGGGTGTAGTATTTTAGATTTTAGGGTAGTGTAGTGGTTTTTTTGTAGTGTAGGGGATCGTGTTTTAGGGTTTAGGGTAGTGCAGTTGTGTTTGGGAAGTGTAGCGGGTCGTGTTTTAGGGTGTAGGGTAGTGCAGTGGTGTTTGTGTAGTGTAGGGGGTAGTGTTTTAGGATTTAGGGTAGTGCAGTGGTGTTTGTGTAGTGAAGGGGGTCTAGCTGGGGGTAGTGTTTTAGAGTTTGGTGTAGTGCAGTGGTGTTTGTGTAGTATAGGGGGTCGTGTTTTAGGGTGTAGGGTAGTGCAGTTGTGTTTGGGTAGTGTATGGGGTCATGCTCGGGGTGGTGTTTTAGGGTTTAGGGTAGTGCAGTGGTGTTTGGGTAGTGTAGGGGTTTGTGCTGGTGGTAGTGTTTTAGGGTTTAGGGTCATGCAGTGGTGTTTGTGTAGTGTAGGGGGTCATGCTGGGGGGAGATTTAGGGTACTGCAGTTGTGTTTGGGTAGTGTGTTAGGGTATAGGGTAGTACAGTCGTGTTTTGTAGTGTAGGGGGTCGTGCTGTGGGTAGATTTAGGGTTTAGGGTAGTGCAGTGGTGATTGTGTTGTGTAGGGGATCGGGCTGGGGGTTTAGGGTAGTGCAGTGGTGTTTGGTAGTGTAGGTGGTCATGCTGGGGGTAGATTTAGGGTTTAGGGTAGTGCAGTGGTGTTTGTGTAGTGTTGGGTGTAGTGCTGGGGTAGTGCTTTAGGGTTTAGGGTGGTGTAGTGGTGTTTGTGTAGTGTAGGGGGTTGTGTTTTAGGGATAAGTGTAGTGCAGTGGTGTTTGGGTAGTGAAAGGGGTCGTGTTTTAGGGTTGAGGGTAGTACAGTGGTGTTTGGGTAGTGTAGGGGTTTGTGCTGGTGGTAGTGTTTTAGGGTTTAGGGTCATGCAGTGGTGTTTCTGTAGTGAAGAGGGTCATGCTGGGGGTAGATTTAGGGTAGTGCAGTGGTGTTCGGATACTGTAGGGCTCATGCTGGGTGTAGTGTTTTAGGGTTTAGGGTAGCGCAGTGGTGTTTAGGTAGTGTAGGCGTCGTGCTGTTGGTAGTGTTTTAGGGTTAATGATAGCACAGTGGTGTTTGTTTAGTATAGGGGGTCGTGCTGGGGGTAGTGTTTTAGGGTTTAGGGTAGCGCAGTGGTGTTTGTGTAGTGTAGGGGGTCATGCTGGGGGTAGTGTTTTAGGGTTTAGGGTAGCGCAGTGGTGTTTGGTTAGAGTAGGGGGTCATGCTATGGGTAGTGTTTTAGTGTTTAGGGTAGTGCAGTGGTGTTTGGGTAGCGTAGGTGGTGGTGCGGGGGGGTAGATTTAGGGTACCGCGGTGGTGTTTGGGTAGCGTAGGGGGCCAAGTTGGGGGTAGTGTTTTAGGGTTTAGGGTAGCACAGTGGTGTTTATGTAGTGTAGGGGGTAGTGCTGGGGGTTGTGTTTTAGAGTTTAGGGTAGCGCAGTGGTGTTTGTGTAGCGTTGGGGTAGTGCTGCGGATAGTGTTTTAGGGTTTAAGGTAGCGCAGTGGTGTTTGTGTAGTGTAGGGGGTTGTGCTGGGGGTAGTATTTTAGGGTTTGGTGTAGTGCAGTGGTGTTTGTGTAGTGTAGGGAGTCGTGGTTTAGGGTTTAGGTTAGCACAGTGGTGTTTGGGTAGTGTAGGGGTAGTGCTGGGAGTAGTGTTTTAGGGTTTAGGGTAGCGCAGTGGTGTTTGTGTAGTGTTGGGGTAGTGATGGGGGTAGTGTTTTAGGGTTTAGGGTAGCGCAGTGGTGTTTGTGTAGTGTAAGGGGTCATACTGGGGTAGTGTTTTAGGGTTTAGCATAGTGCAGTGGTGTTTGGGTAGTGTAGGGGGTCATGCTGGAGTTAGATTTAGGGTAGTGCAGTAGTGTTTGTGTAGTGTATGGGGTTGTGCTGGACGTAGTGTTTTAGGGTTTAGGGTAGTGCAGTGGTGTTTGTGTAGTGTAGGGGTTCGTGCTGGGGTAGTGTTTTAGGGTTTAGTGCAGTGCAGTGGTGTTTGTGTAGTGTAGGGGTAGTGTTTTAGGGTTTAGGGTAGTGCAGTGGTGTTTGTGTAGTGTAGGGGTCATGCTGGGGGTAGTGTTTTAGATTTTTGGGTAGTGTAGTGGTTTTTTTGTAGTGTAGGGGGTCATGTTTTAGGATTTAGGGTAGTGAAGTTGTGTTTGGGAAGTGTAGCGGGTCGTGTTTTAGGGTTTAGGGTAGTGCAGTGGTGTTTGGGTAGTGTAGGGGGTCGTGTTGGTGGTAGTGTTTTAGGGTTTAGGGTAGTGCAGTGGTGTTTGTGTAGTGTAGGGGGTAGTGTTTTAGGATTTAGGGTGGTGCAGTGGTGTTTGTGTAGTGTAGGGGGTCTAGCTGGGGGTAGTGTTTTAGAGTTTGGTGTAGTGCAGTGGTGTTTGTGTAGTATAGGGGGTAGTGTTTTAGGGTTAATGGTAGCGCAGTGGTGTTTGTGTAGTGTAGGGGGTCGTGCTAGGGGAGTGTTTTAGGGTTTAGGGTAGCGCAGTGGTGTTTGTTTAGTAGAGGGGGTCGTGCTGGGGGTAGTGTTTTAGGGTTTAGGGTAGCGCAGTGGTGTTTGTGTAGTGTAGGGGGTCATGCTGGGGTAGTGTTTTAGGGTTTAGGGTTGCACAGTGGTATTTGGTTAGAGTAGGGGGTCATGCTATGGGTAGTGTTTTAGTGTTTAGGGTAGTGCAGTGGTGTTTGGGTAGCGTAGGTGGTGGTGCAGGGGGTAGATTTAGGGTTTAGGGTACCGCGGTGGTGTTTGGGTAGCGTAGGGGGTCATGTTGGCGGTAGTGTTTTAGGGTTTAGGGTAGCACCGTGGTGTTTGGGTAGTGTAGGGGTAGTGCTGGGGGTAGTGTTTTAGAGATTAGGGTAGAGCAGTGGTGTTTGTGTAGTGTTGGGGGTAGTGCTGCGGATAGTGTTTTAGGGTTTAAGGTAGCGCAGTGGTGTTTGTGTAGTGTAGGGGGTTGTGCTGGGGGTAGTGTTTTAGGGTTTAGTTTAGTGCAGTGGTGTTTGTGTAGTGTAGGGGGTCGTGGTTTAGGGTTTAGGGTAGCACAGTGGTGTTTGTGTAGTGTTGGGGTAGTGCTGGGGGTAGTGTTTTAGGGTTTAGGGTAGCGCAGTGGAGTTTGTGTAGTGTAAGTGGTCATACTGGGGGTAGTGTTTTAGGGTTTAGCATAGTGCAGTGGTGTTTGGGTAGTGTAGGGGGTCATGCTGGGGATAGATTTAGGGTAGTGCAGTAGTGTTTGTGTAGTGTATGGGGTTGTGCTGGACGTAGTGTTTTAGGGTTTAGGGTAGTGCAGTGGTGTTTGTGTAGTGTAGGGGTTCGTGCTGGGGGTAGTGTTTTAGGGTTTAGGGTAGTGCAGCGGTGTTTGTGTAGTGTAGGGGTCATGCTGGGTGTAGTGTTTTAGATTTTAGGGTAGTGTAGTGGTTTTTTTGTAGTGTAGGGGGTCGTGTTTTAGGGTTTAGGGTAGTGCTTTTGTGTTTGGGAAGTGTAGCGGGTCGTGTTTTAGGGTTTAGGATAGTGCAGTGGTGTTTGTGTAGTGTAGGGGGTAGTGTTTTAGGGTTTAGGGTAGTGCAGTGGTGTTTGTGTAGTGAAGGGGGTCTAGCTGGGGGTAGTGTTTTAGAGTTTGGTGTAGTGCAGTGGTGTTTGTGTAGTATAGGGGGTCGTGTTTTAGGGTGTAGGGTAGTGCAATGGTGTTTGGGTAGTGTAGGGGTTTGTGCTGGTGGAAGTGTTTTAGGGTTTAGGGTCATGCAGTTGTGTTTGTGTAGTGTAGGGGGTCATGCTGGGGGTAGATTTAGGGTACTGCAGTTGTGTTTGGGTAGTGTGTTAGGGTTTAGGGTAGTACAGTCGTGTTTTGTAGTGTAGGGGGTTGTGCTGTTGGTAGATTTAGGGTTTAGGGTAGTGCAGTGGTGATTGTGTTGTGTAGGGGATCGGGCTGGGGGTTTGGGTAGTGCAGTGGTGTTTGGTAGTGTAGGTGGTCATGCTGGGGGTAGATTTAGGGTTTAGGGTAGTGCAGTGGTGTTTGTGTAGTGTTGGATGTAGTGCTGGGGGTAGTGCTTTAGGGTTTAGGGTGGTGCAGTGGTGTTTGGGTAGTGAAAGTGGTCGTGTTTTAGGGTTGAGGGTAGTACAGTGGTGTTTGGGTAGTGTAGGGGGTCGTGCTGGGGGTAGATTTAGGGTTTAGGGTAGTGCAGTGGTGTTTGGGTACTGTAGGGCTCATGCTGGGGGTAGTGTTTTAGGGCTTAGGGTAGCGCAGTGGTGTTTGGGTAGTGTAGGCGTTGTGCTGTTGGTAGTGTTTTAGGGTTTAAGTAAGCGCAGTGGTGTTTGGGTAGTGTAGGGGGTCGAGCTGGGGGTAGTGTTTTAAGGTTAATGGTAGCGCAGAGGTGTTTGTGTAGTGTAGGGGGTCGTGCTAGGGGAGTGTTTTAGGGTTAAGGGTAGTGCAGTGGTGTTTGTGTAGTGTAGGGGGTAGTGTTTTAGGATTTAGGGTGGTGCAGTGGTGTTTGTGTAGAGTAGGGGGTCTAGCTGGGGGTAGTGTTTTAGAGTTTGGTGTAGTGCAGTGGTGTTTGTGTAGTATAGGGGGTAGTGTTTTAGGGTTAATGGTAGCGCAGTGGTGTTTGTGTAGTGTAGGGGGTCGTGCTAGGGGAGTGTTTTAGGGTTTAGGGTAGCGCAGTGGTGTTTGTTTAGTATAGGGGGCCGTGCTGGGGGTAGTGTTTTAGGGATTAGGGTAGCGCAGTGGTGTTTGTGTAGTGTAGGGGGTCATGCTGGGGTAGTGTTTTAGGGTTTAGGGTTGCACAGTGGTATTTGGTTAGAGTAGGGGGTCATGCTATGGGTAGTGTTTTAGTGTTTAGGGTAGTGCAGTGGTGTTTGGGTAGCGTAGGTGGTGGTGCAGGGGGTAGATTTAGGGTACCGCGGTGGTGTTTGAGTAGCGTAGGGGGCCATGTTGGGGGTAGTGTTTTAGGGTTTAGGGTAGCACAGTGGTGTTTATGTAGCGTTGGGGTAGTGCTGCGGATAGTGTTTTAGGGTTTAAGGTAGCGCAGTGGTGTTTGTGTAGTGTAGGGGGTTGTGCGGGGGGTAGTGTTTTAGGGTTTGGTGTAGTGCAGTGGTGCTTGTGTAGTGTAGGGGGTCGTGGTTTAGGGTTTAGGTTAGCACAGTGGTGTTTGGGTATTGTTGGGGTAGTGATGGGGGTAGTGTTTTAGGGTTTAGGGTAGCGCAGTGGTGTTTGTGTAGTGTAAGGGGTCATACTGGGGGTAGTGTTTTAGGGTTTAGCATAGTGCAGTGGTGTTTGGGTAGTGTAGGGGGTCATGCTGGGGTTAGATTTAGGGTAGTGCAGTAGTGTTTGTGTAGTGTATGGGGTTGTGCTGGACGTAGTGTTTTAGGGTTTAGGGTAGTGCAGTGGTGTTTGTGTAGTGTAGGGGTTCGTTCTGGGGGTAGTGTTTTAGGGTTTAGTGCAGTGCAGTGGTGTTTGTGTAGTGTAGGGGTAGTGTTTTAGGGTTTAGGGTAGTGCAGTGGTGTTTGTGTAGTGTAGGGGTCATGCTGGGGGTAGTGTTTTAGATTTTTGGGTAGTGTAGTGGTTTTTTTGTAGTGTAGGGGGTCGTGTTTTAGGGTTTAGGGTAGTGCAGTGGTGTTTGTGTAGTGTAGGGGGTAGTGTTTTAGGATTTAGGGTAGTGCAGTGGTGTTTGTGTAGTGTAGGGGGTCTAGCTGGGGGTAGTGTTTTAGAGTTTGATGTAGTGCAGTGGTGTTTGTGTAGTATAGGGGGTAGTGTTTTAGGGTTAATGGTAGCACAGTGGTGTTTGTGTAGTGTAGGGGGTCGTGCTAGGGGAGTGTTTTAGGGTTTAGGGTAGCGCAGTGGTGTTTGTTTAGTATAGGGGGTCGTGCTGGGGGTAGTGTTTTAGGGTTTAGGGTAGCGCAGTGGTGTTTGTGTAGTTTAGGGGGTCATGCTGGGGTAGTGTTTTAGGGTTTAGGGTAGCGCAGTGGTATTTGGTTAGAGTAGGGGGTCATGCTATGGGTAGTGTTTTAGTGTTTAGGGTAGTGCAGTGGTGTTTGGGTAGCGTAGGTGGTGGTGCAGGGGGTAGATTTAGGGTTTAGGGTACCGCGGTGGTGTTTGGGTAGCGTAGGGGGTCATGTTGGGGGTAGTGTTTTAGGGTTTAGGGTAGCACCGTGGTGTTTGGGTAGTGTAGGGGTAGTGCTGGGGGTAGTGTTTTAGAGATTAGGGTAGCGCAGTGGTGTTTGTGTAGTGTTGGGGGTAGTGCTGCGGATAGTGTTTTAGGGTTTAAGGTAGCGCAGTGGTGTTTGTGTAGTGTAGGGGGTTGTGCTGGGGGTAGTGTTTTAGGGTTTGGTGTAGTGCAGTGGTGTTTGTGTAGTGTAGGGGGTCGTGGTTTAGGGTAGTACAGTGGTGTTTGGGTAGTGTAGGGGTAGTGCTGGGAGTAGTGTTTTAGGGTTTAGGGTAGCGCAGTGGTGTTTGTGTAGTGTTGGGGTAGTGCTGGGGGTAGTGTTTTAGGGTTTAGGTTAGTGCAGCGGTGTTTGTGTAGTGTAGGGGTCATGCTGGGTGTAGTATTTTAGATTTTAGGGTAGTGTAGTGGTTTTTTTGTAGTGTAGGGGATCGTGTTTTAGGGTTTAGGGTAGTGCAGTTGTGTTTGGGAAGTGTAGCGGGTCGTGTTTTAGGGTGTAGGGTAGTGCAGTGGTGTTTGTGTAGTGTAGGGGGTAGTGTTTTAGGATTTAGGGTAGTGCAGTGGTGTTTGTGTAGTGAAGGGGGTCTAGCTGGGGGTAGTGTTTTAGAGTTTGGTGTAGTGCAGTGGTGTTTGTGTAGTATAGGGGTCGTGTTTTAGGGTGTAGGGTAGTGCAGTTGTGTTTGGGTAGTGTAGGGGGTCATGCTCGGGGTGGTGTTTTAGGGTTTAGGGTAGTGCAGTGGTGTTTGGGTAGTGTAGGGGTTTGTGCTGGTGGTAGTGTTTTAGGGTTTAGGGTCATGCAGTGGTGTTTTTGTGGTGTAGGGGGTCATGCTGGGGGGAGATTTAGGGTACTGCAGTTGTGTTTGGGTAGTGTGTTAGGGTTTAGGGTAGTACAGTCGTGTTTTGTAGTGTAGGGGGTCGTGCTGTGGGTAGATTTAGGGTTTAGGGTAGTGCAGTGGTGATTGTGTTGTGTAGGGGATCGGGCTGGGGGTTTAGGGTAGTGCAGTGGTGTTTGGTAGTGTAGGTGGTCATGCCGGGGGTAGATTTAGGATTTACGGTAGTGCAGTGGTGTTTGTGTAGTGTTGGGTGTAGTGCTGGGGTAGTGCTTTAGGGTTTAGGGTGGTGTAGTGGTCTTTGTGTAGTGTAGGGGGTTGTGTTTTACGGATAAGTGTAGTGCAGTGGTGTTTGGGTAGTGAAAGGGGTCGTGTTTTAGGGTTGAGGGTAGTACAGTGGTGTTTGGGTAGTGTAGGGGGTCGTGCTGGGGGTAGATTTAGGGTTTAGGGTAGTGCAGTGGTGTTCGGATACTGTAGGGCTCATGCTGGGTGTAGTGTTTTAGGGTTTAGGGTAGCGCAGTGGTGTTTGGGTAGTGTAGGCGTCGTGCTGTTGGTAGTGTTTTAGGGTTAATGGTAGCGCAGTGGTGTTTGTTTAGTATAGGGGGTCGTGCTGGGGGTAGTGTTTTAGGGTTTAGGGTAGCGCAGTGGTGTTTGTGTAGTGTAGGGGGTCATGCTGGGGGTAGTGTTTTAGAGTTTAGGGTAGCGCAGTGGTGTTTGGTTAGAGTAGGGGGTCATGCTATGGGTAGTGTTTTAGTGTTTAGGGTAGTGCAGTGGTGTTTGGGTAGCGTAGGTGGTGGTGCGGGGGGGTATATTTAGGGTACCGCGGTGGTGTTTGGGTAGCGTAGGGGGCCAAGTTGGGGGTAGTGTTTTAGGGTTTAGGGTAGCACAGTGGTGTTTATGTAGTGTAGGGGGTAGTGCTGGGGGTTGTGTTTTAGAGTTTAGGGTAGCGCAGTGGTGTTTGTGTAGCGTTGGGGTAGTTCTGCGGATAGTGTTTTAGGGTTTAAGGTAGCGCAGTGGTGTTTGTGTAGTGTAGGGGGTTGTGCTGGGGGTAGTATTTTAGGGTTTGGTGTAGTGCAGTGGTGTTTGTGTAGTGTAGGGGGTGGTGCAGGGGGTAGATTTAGGGTTTAGGGTACCGCGGTGGTGTTTGGGTAGCGTAGGGGGTCATGTTGGGGGTAGTGTTTTAGGGTTTAGGGTAGCACCGTGGTGTTTGGGTAGTGTAGGGGTAGTGCTGGGGGTAGTGTTTTAGAGATTAGGGTAGCGCAGTGGTGTTTGTGTAGTGTTGGGGGTAGTGCTGCGGATAGTGTTTTAGGGTTTAAGGTAGCGCAGTGGTGTTTGTGTAGTGTAGGGGGTTGTGCTGGGGGTAGTGTTTTAGGGTTTGGTGTAGTGCAGTGGTGTTTGTGTAGTGTAGGGGGTCGTGGTTTAGGGTAGTACAGTGGTGTTTGGGTAGTGTAGGGGTAGTGCTGGGAGTAGTGTTTTAGGGTTTAGGGTAGCGCAGTGGTGTTTGTGTAGTGTTGGGGTAGTGCTGGGGGTAGTGTTTTAGGGTTTAGGTTAGTGCAGCGGTGTTTCTGTAGTGTAGGGGTCATGCTGGGTGTAGTATTTTAGATTTTAGGGTAGTGTAGTGGTTTTTTTGTAGTGTAGGGGATCGTGTTTTAGGGTTTAGGGTAGTGCAGTTGTGTTTGGGAAGTGTAGCGGGTCGTGTTTTAGGGTGTAGGGTAGTGCAGTGGTGTTTGTGTAGTGTAGGGGGTAGTGTTTTAGGATTTAGGGTAGTGCAGTGGTGTTTGTGTAGTGAAGGGGGTCTAGCTGGGGGTAGTGTTTTAGAGTTTGGTGTAGTGCAGTGGTGTTTGTGTAGTATAGGGGGTCGTGTTTTAGGGTGTAGGGTAGTGCAGTTGTGTTTGGGTAGTGTAGGGGGTCATGCTCGGGGTGGTGTTTTAGGGTTTAGGGTAGTGCAGTGGTGTTTGGGTAGTGTAGGGGTTTGTGCTGGTGGTAGTGTTTTAGGGTTTAGGGTCATGCAGTGGTGTTTTTGTAGTGTAGGGGGTCATGCTGGGGGGAGATTTAGGGTACTGCAGTTGTGTTTGGGTAGTGTGTTAGGGTTTAGGGTAGTACAGTCGTGTTTTGTAGTGTAGGGGGTCGTGCTGTGGGTAGATTTAGGGTTTAGGGTAGTGCAGTGGTGATTGTGTTGTGTAGGGATCGGGCTGGGGGTTTAGGGTAGTGCAGTGGTGTTTGGTAGTGTAGGTGGTCATGCTGGGGGTAGATTTAGGATTTACGGTAGTGCAGTGGTGTTTGTGTAGTGTTGGGTGTAGTGCTGGGGTAGTGCTTTAGGGTTTAGGGTGGTGTAGTGGTCTTTGTGTAGTGTAGGGGGTTGTGTTTTACGGATAAGTGTAGTGCAGTGGTGTTTGGGTAGTGAAAGGGGTCGTGTTTTAGGGTTGAGGGTAGTACAGTGGTGTTTGGGTAGTGTAGGGGGTCGTGCTGGGGGTAGATTTAGGGTTTAGGGTAGTGCAGTGGTGTTCGGATACTGTAGGGCTCATGCTGGGTGTAGTGTTTTAGGGTTTAGGGTAGCGCAGTGGTGTTTGGGTAGTGTAGGTGTCGTGCTGTTGGTAGTGTTTTAGGGTTAATGGTAGCGCAGTGGTGTTTGTTTAGTATAGGGGGTCGTGCTGGGGGTAGTGTTTTAGGGTTTAGGGTAGCGCAGTGGTGTTTGTGTAGTGTAGGGGGTCATGCTGGGGGTAGTGTTTTAGGGTTTAGGGTAGCGCAGTGGTGTTTGGTTAGAGTAGGGGGTCATGCTATGGGTAGTGTTTTAGTGTTTAGGGTAGTGCAGTGGTGTTTGGGTAGCGTAGGTGGTGGTGCGGGGGGGTAGATTTAGGGTACCGCGGTGGTGTTTGGGTAGCGTAGGGGGCCAAGTTGGGGGTAGTGTTTTAGGGTTTAGGGTAGCACAGTGGTGTTTATGTAGTGTAGGGGGTAGTGCTGGGGGTTGTGTTTTAGAGTTTAGGGTAGCGCAGTGGTGTTTGTGTAGCGTTGGGGTAGTTCTGCGGATAGTGTTTTAGGGTTTAAGGTAGCGCAGTGGTGTTTGTGTAGTGTAGGGGGTTGTGCTGGGGGTAGTATTTTAGGGTTTGGTGTAGTGCAGTGGTGTTTGTGTAGTGTAGGGGGTTGTGGTTTAGGGTTTAGGTTAGCACAGTGGTGTTTGGGTAGTGTAGGGGTAGTGCTGGGAGTAGTGTTTTAGGGTTTAGGGTAGCGCAGTGGTGTTTGTGTAGTGTAGGGGTAGTGATGGGGGTAGTGTTTTAGGGTTTAGGGTAGCGCAGTGGTGTTTGTGTAGTGTAAGGGGTCATACTGGGGGTAGTGTTTTAGGGTTTAGCATAGTGCAGTGGTGTTTGGGTAGTGTAGGGGGTCATGCTGGGGTTAGATTTAGGGTAGTGCAGTAGTGTTTGTGTAGTGTATGGGGTTGTGCTGGACGTAGTGTTTTAGGGTTTAGGGTAGTGCAGTGGTGTTTGTGTAGTGTAGGGGTTCGTGCTGGGGGTAGTGTTTTAGGGTTTAGTGCAGTGCAGTGGTGTTTGTGTAGTGTAGGGGTAGTGTTTTAGGGTTTAGGGTAGTGCAGTGGTGTTTGTGTAGTGTAGGGGTCATGCTGGGGGTAGTGTTTTAGATTTTTGGGTAGTGTAGTGGTTTTTTTGTAGTGTAGGGGGTCATGTTTTAGGATTTAGGGTAGTGAAGTTGTGTTTGGGAAGTGTAGCGGGTCGTGTTTTAGGGTTTAGGGTAGTGCAGTGGTGTTTGGGTAGTGTAGGGGGTCGTGTTGGTGGTAGTGTTTTAGGGTTTAGGGTAGTGCAGTGGTGTTTGTGTAGTGTAGGGGGTAGTGTTTTAGGATTTAGGGTGGTGCAGTGGTGTTTGTGTAGCGTAGGGGGTCTAGCTGGGGGTAGTGTTTTAGAGTTTGGTGTAGTGCAGTGGTGTTTGTGTAGTATAGGGGGTAGTGTTTTAGGGTTAATAGTAGCGCAGTGGTGTTTGTGTAGTGTAGGGGGTCGTGCTAGGGGAGTGTTTTAGGGTTTAGGGTAGCGCAGTGGTGTTTGTTTAGTATAGGGGGTCGTGCTGGGGGTAGTGTTTTAGGGTTTAGGGTAGCGCAGTGGTGTTTGTGTAGTGTAGGGGGTCATGCTGGGGTAGTGTTTTAGGGTTTAGGGTAGCGCAGTGGTATTTTGTTAGAGTAGGGGGTCATGCTATGGGTAGTGTTTTAGTGTTTAGGGTAGTGCAGTGGTGTTTGGGTAGCGTAGGTGGTGGTGCAGGGGGTAGATTTAGGGTTTAGGGTACCGCGGTGGTGTTTGGGTAGCGTAGGGGGTCATGTTGGGGGTAGTGTTTTAGGGTTTAGGGTAGCACCGTGGTGTTTGGGTAGTGTAGGGGTAGTGCTGGGGGTAGTGTTTTAGAGATTAGGGTAGCGCAGTGGTGTTTGTGTAGTGTTGGGGGTAGTGCTGCGGATAGTGTTTTAGGGTTTAAGGTAGCGCAGTGGTGTTTGTGTAGTGTAGGGGGTTGTGCTGGGGGTAGTGTTTTAGGGTTTGGTGTAGTGCAGTGGTGTTTGTGTAGTGTAGGGGGTCGTGGTTTAGGGCAGTACAGTGGTGTTTGGGTAGTGTAGGGGTAGTGCTGGGAGTAGTGTTTTAGGGTTTAGGGTAGCGCAGTGGTGTTTGTGTAGTGTTGGGGTAGTGCTGGGGGTAGTGTTTTAGGGTTTAGGTTAGTGCAGCGGTGTTTGTGTAGTGTAGAGGTCATGCTGGGTGTAGTATTTTAGATTTTAGGGTAGTGTAGTGGTTTTTTTGTAGTGTAGGGGATCGTGTTTTAGGGTTTAGGGTAGTGCAGTTGTGTTTGGGAAGTGTAGCGGGTCGTGTTTTAGGGTGTAGGGTAGTGCAGTGGTGTTTGTGTAGTGTAGGGGGTAGTGTTTTAGGATTTAGGGTAGTGCAGTGGTGTTTGTGTAGTGAAGGGGGTCTAGCTGGGGGTAGTGTTTTAGAGTTTGGTGTAGTGCAGTGGTGTTTGTGTAGTATAGGGGGTCGTGTTTTAGGGTGTTGGGTAGTGCAGTTGTGTTTGGGTAGTGTATGGGGTCATGCTCGGGGTGGTGTTTTAGGGTTTAGGGTAGTGCAGTGGTGTTTGGGTAGTGTAGGGGTTTGTGCTGGTGGTAGTGTTTTAGGGTTTAGGGTCATGCAGTGGTGTTTGTGTAGTGTAGGGGGTCATGCTGGGGGGAGATTTAGGGTACTGCAGTTGTGTTTGGGTAGTGTTTTAGGGTATAGGGTAGTACAGTCGTGTTTTGTAGTGTAGGGGGTCGTGCTGTGGGTAGATTTAGGGTTTAGGGTAGTGCAGTGGTGATTGTGTTGTGTAGGGGATCGGGCTGGGGGTTTAGGGTAGTGCAGTGGTGTTTGGTAGTGTAGGTGGTCATGCTGGGGGTAGATTTAGGGCTTAGGGTAGTGCAGTGGTGTTTGTGTAGTGTTGGGTGTAGTGCTGGGGTAGTGCTTTAGGGTTTAGGGTGGTGTAGTGGTGTTTGTGTAGTGTAGGGGGTTGTGTTTTAGGGATAAGTGTAGTGCAGTGGTGTTTGGGTAGTGAAAGGGGTCGTGTTTTAGGGTTGAGGGTAGTACAGTGGTGTTTGGGTAGTGTAGGGGGTCGTGCTGGGGGTAGATATAGGGTTTAGGGTAGTGCAGTGGTGTTCGGATACTGTAGGGCTCATGCTGGGTGTAGTGTTTTAGGGTTTAGGGTAGCGCAGTGGTGTTTGGGTAGTGTAGGTGTCGTGCTGTTGGTAGTGTTTTAGGGTTAATGATAGCGCAGTGGTGTTTGTTTAGTATAGGGGGTCGTGCTGGGGGTAGTGTTTTAGGGTTTAGGGTAGCGCAGTGGTGTTTGTGTAGTGTAGGGGGTCATGCTGGGGGTAGTGTTTTAGGGTTTAGGGTAGCGCAGTGGTGTTTGGTTAGAGTAGGGGGTCATGCTATGGGTAGTGTTTTAGTGTTTAGGGTAGTGCAGTGGTGTTTGGGTAGCGTAGGTGGTGGTGCGGGGGGGTAGATTTAGGGTACCGCGGTGGTGTTTGGGTAGCGTAGGGGGCCAAGTTGGGGGTAGTGTTTTAGGGTTTAGGGTAGCACAGTGGTGTTTATGTAGTGTAGGGGGTAGTGCTGGGGGTTGTGTTTTAGAGTTTAGGGTAGCGCAGTGGTGTTTGTGTAGCGTTGGGGTAGTGCTGCGGATAGTGTTTTAGGGTTTAAGGTAGCGCAGTGGTGTTTGTGTAGTGTAGGGGGTTGTGCTGGGGGTAGTATTTTAGGGTTTGGTGTAGTGCAGTGGTGTTTGTGTAGTGTAGGGGGTCGTGGTTTAGGGTTTAGGTTAGCACAGTGGTGTTTGGGTAGTGTAGGGGTAGTGCTGGGAGTAGTGTTTTAGGGTTTAGGGTAGCGCAGTGGTGTTTGTGTGATGTTGGGGTAGTGATGGGGGTAGTGTTTTAGGGTTTAGGGTAGCGCAGTGGTGTTTGTGTAGTGTAAGGGGTCATACTGGGGTAGTGTTTTAGGGTTTAGCATAGTGCAGTGGTGTTTGGGTAGTGTAGGGGGTCATGCTGGGGTTAGATTTAGGGTAGTGCAGTAGTGTTTGTGTAGTGTATGGGGTTGTGCTGGACGTAGTGTTTTAGGGTTTAGGGTAGTGCAGTGGTGTTTGTGTAGTGTAGGGGTTCGTGCTGGGGGTAGTGTTTTAGGGTTTAGTGCAGTGCAGTGGTGTTTGTGTAGTGTAGGGGTAGTGTTTTAGGGTTTAGGGTAGTGCAGTGGTGTTTGTGTAGTGTAGGGGTCATGCTGGGGGTAGTGTTTTAGATTTTTGGGTAGTGTAGTGGTTTTTTTGTAGTGTAGGGGGTCATGTTTTAGGATTTAGGGTAGTGAAGTTGTGTTTGGGAAGTGTAGCGGGTCGTGTTTTAGGGTTTAGGGTAGTGCAGTGGTGTTTGGGTAGTGTAGGGGGTCGTGTTGGTGGTAGTGTTTTAGGGTTTAGGGTAGTGCAGTGGTGTTTGTGTAGTGTAGGGGGTAGTGTTTTAGGATTTAGGGTGGTGCAGTGGTGTTTGTGTAGTGTAGGGGGTCTAGCTGGGGGTAGTGTTTTAGAGTTTGGTGTAGTGCAGTGGTGTTTGTGTAGTATAGGGGGTAGTGTTTTAGGGTTAATGGTAGCGCAGTGGTGTTTGTGTAGTGTAGGGGGTCGTGCTAGGGGAGTGTTTTAGGGTTTAGGGTAGCGCAGTGGTGTTTGTTTAGTATAGGGGGTCGTGCTGGGGGTAGTGTTTTAGGGTTTAGGGTAGCGCAGTGGTGTTTGTGTAGTGTAGGGGGTCATGCTGGGGTAGTGTTTTAGGGTTTAGGGTTGCACAGTGGTATTTGGTTAGAGTAGGGGGTCATGCTATGGGTAGTGTTTTAGTGTTTAGGGTAGTGCAGTGATGTTTGGGTAGCGTAGGTGGTGGTGCAGGGGGTAGATTTAGGGTTTAGGGTACCGCGGTGGTGTTTGGGTAGCGTAGGGGGTCATGTTGGGGGTAGTGTTTTAGGGTTTAGGGTAGCACCGTGGTGTTTGGGTAGTGTAGGGGTAGTGCTGGGGGTAGTGTTTTAGAGATTAGGGTAGCGCAGTGGTGTTTGTGTAGTGTTGGGGGTAGTGCTGCGGATAGTGTTTTAGGGTTTAAGGTAGCGCAGTGGTGTTTGTGTAGTGTAGGGGGTTGTGCTGGGGGTAGTGTTTTAGGGTTTGGTGTAGTGCAGTGGTGTTTGTGTAGTGTAGGGGGTTGTGGTTTAGGGTTTAGGGTAGCACAGTGGTGTTTGTGTAGTGTTGGGGTAGTGCTGGGGGTAGTGTTTTAGGGTTTAGGGTAGCGCAGTGGAGTTTGTGTAGTGTAAGGGGTCATACTGGGGTAGTGTTTTAGGGTTTAGCATAGTGCAGTGGTGTTTGGGTAGTGTAGGGGGTCATGCTGGGGATAGATTTAGGGTAGTGCAGTAGTGTTTGTGTAGTGTATGGGGTTGTGCTGGACGTAGTGTTTTAGGGTTTAGGGTAGTGCAGTGGTGTTTGTGTAGTGTAGGGGTTCGTGCTGGGGGTAGTGTTTTAGGTTTTAGGGTAGTGCAGCGGTGTTTGTGTAGTGTAGGGGTCATGCTGGGTGTAGTGTTTTAGATTTTAGGGTAGTGTAGTGGTTTTTTTGTAGTGTAGGGGGTCGTGTTTTAGGGTTTAGGGTAGTGCAGTTGTGTTTGGGAAGTGTAGCGGGTCGTGTTTTAGGGTTTAGGATAGTGCAGTGGTGTTTGTGTAGTGTAGGGGGTAGTGTTTTAGGATTTAGGGTAGTGCAGTGGTGTTTGTGTAGTGAAGGGGGTCTAGCTGGGGGTAGTGTTTTAGAGTTTGGTGTAGTGCAGTGGTGTTTGTGTAGTATAGGGGGTCGTGTTTTAGGGTGTAGGGTAGTGCAGTGGTGTTTGGGTAGTGTAGGGGTTTGTGCTGGTGGTAGTGTTTTAGGGTTTAGGGTCATGCAGTGGTGTTTGTGTAGTGTAGGGGGTCATGCTGGGGGTAGATTTAGGGTACTGCAGTTGTGTTTGGGTAGTGTGTTAGGGTTTAGGGTAGTACAGTCATGTTTTGTAGTGTAGGGGGTTGTGCTGTTGGTAGATTTAGGGTTTAGGGTAGTGCAGTGGTGATTGTGTTGTGTGGGGGATCGGGCTGGGGCTTTGGGTAGTGCAGTGGTGTTTGGTAGTGTAGGTGGTCATGCTGGGGGTACATTTAGGGTTTAGGGTAGTGCAGTGGTGTTTGTGTAGTGTTGGATGTAGTGCTGGGGGTAGTGCTTTAGGGTTTAGGGAGGTGCAGTGGTGTTTGGGTAGTGAAAGTGGTCGTGTTTTAGGGTTGAGGGTAGTACAGTGGTGTTTGGGTAGTGTAGGGGGTCGTGCTGGGGGTAGATTTAGGGTTTAGGGTAGTGCAGTGGTGTTCGGGTACTGTAGGGCTCATGCTGGGGGTAGTGTTTTAGGGTTTAGGGTAGCGCAGTGGTGTTTGGGTAGTGTAGGCATTGTGCTGTTGGTAGTGTTTTAGGGTTTAAGTAAGCGCAGTGGTGTTTGTGTAGTGTAGGGGGTCATGCTGGGCGTAGTGTTTTAGGGTTTAGGGTAGCACAGTGGTGTTTGGTTAGAGTAGGGGGTCATGCTATGGGTAGTGTTTTAGTGTTTAGGGTAGTGCAGTGGTGTTTTGGTAGCGTAGGTGGTGGTGCGGGGGGTAGATTTAGGGTACCGCGGTGGTGTTTGGGTAGCGTAGGGGGCCATGTTGGGGGTAGTGTTTTAGGGTTTAGGGTAGCACAGTGGTGTTTCTGTAGTGTAGGGGGTAGTGCTGGGGGTTGTGTTTTAGAGTTTAGGGTAGCGCAGTGGTGTTTGTGTAGCGTTGGGGTAGTGCTGCGGATAGTGTTTTAGGGTTTAAGGTAGCGCAGTGGTGTTTGTGTAGTGTAGGGGGTTGTGAGGGGGGTAGTGTTTTAGGGTTTGGTGTAGTGCAGTGGTGTTTGTGTAGTGTAGGGGGTCGTGGTTTTGGGTTTAGGTTAGCACAGTGGTGTTTGGGTATTGTTGGGGTAGTGATGGGGGTAGTGTTTTAGGGTTTAGGGTAGCGCAGTGGTGTTTGTGTAGTGTAAGGGGTCATACTGGGGGTAGTGTTTTAGGCTTTAGCATAGTGCAGTGGTCTTTGGGTAGTGTAGGGGGTCATGCTGGGGTTAGATTTAGGGTAGTGCAGTAGTGTTTGTGTAGTGTATGGGGTTGTGCTGGACGTAGTGTTTTAGGGTTTAGGGTAGTGCAGTGGTGTTTGTGTAGTGTAGGGCTTCGTTCTGGGGGTAGTGTTTTAGGGTTTAGTGCAGTGCAGTGGTGTTTGTGTAGTGTAGGGGTAGTGTTTTAGGGTTTAGGGTAGTGCAGTGGTGTTTGTGTAGTGTAGGGGTCATGCTGGGGGTAGTGTTTTAGATTTTTGGGTAGTGTAGTGGTTTTTGTGTAGTGTAGGGGGTCGTGTTTTAGGGTTTAGGGTAGTGCAGTGGTGTTTGTGTAGTGTAGGGAGTAGTGTTTTAGGATTTAGGGTAGTGCAGTGGTGTTTGTGTAGTGTAGGGGGTCTAGCTGGGGGTAGTGTTTTAGACTTTGATGTAGTGCAGTGGTGTTTGGGTAGTATAGGGGGTAGTGTTTTAGGGTTAATGGTAGTGCAGTGGTGTTTGTGTAGTGTAGGGGGTCGTGCTAGGGGAGTGTTTTAGGGTTTAGGGTAGCGCAGTGGTGTTTGTTTAGTATAGGGGGTCGTGCTGGGGGTAGTGTTTTAGGGTTTAGGGTAGCGCAGTGGTGTTTGTGTAGTGTAGGGGGTCATGCTAGGGTAGTGTTTTAGGGTTTAGGGTAGCGCAGTGGTATTTGGTTAGAGTAGGGGGTCATGCTATGGGTAGTGTTTTAGTGTTTAGGGTAGTGCAGTGGTGTTTGGGTAGCGTAGGTGGTGGTGCAGGGGGTAGATTTAGGGTTTAGGGTACCGCGGTGGTGTTTGGGTAGCGTAGGGGGTCATGTCGGGGGTAGTGTTTTAGGGTTTAGGGTAGCACCGTGGTGTTTGGGTAGTGTAGGGGTAGTGCTGGGGGTAGTGTTTTAGAGATTAGGGTAGCGCAGTGGTGTTTGTGTAGTGTTGGGGGTAGTGCTGCGGATAGTGTTTTAGGGTTTAAGGTAGCGCAGTGGTGTTTGTGTAGTGTAGGGGGTTGTGCTGGGGGTAGTGTTTTAGGGTTTGGTGTAGTGCAGTGGTGTTTGTGTAGTGTAGGGGGTCGTGGTTTAGGGTTTAGGGTAGCACAGTGGTGTTTGGGTAGTGTAGGTGTAGTGCTGGGAGTAGTGTTTTAGGGTTTAGGGTAGCGCAGTGGTGTTTGTGTAGTGTTGGGGTAGTGCTGGGGGTAGTGTTTTAGGGTTTAGGGTAGCGCAGAGGAGTTTGTGTAGTGTAAGGGGTCATACTGGGGGTAGTGTTTTAGGGTTTAGCATAGTGCAGTGGTGTTTGGGTAGTGTAGGGGGTCATGCTGGGGATAGATTTAGGGTAGTGCAGTAGTGTTTGTGTACTGTATGGGGTTGTGCTGGACGTAGTGTTTTAGGGTTTAGGGTAGTGCAGTGGTGTTTGTGTAGTGTAGGGGTTCGTGCTGGGGGTAGTGTTTTAGGGTTTCGGGTAGTGCAGCGGTGTTTGTGTAGTGTAGGGGTCATGCTGGGTGTAGTGTTTTAGATTTTAGGGTAGTGTAGTGGTTTTTTTGTAGTGTAGGGGGTCGTGTTTTAGGGTTTAGGGTAGTGCAGTTGTGTTTGGGAAGTGTAGCGGGTTGTGTTTTAGGGTTTAGGGTAGTGCAGTGGTGTTTGTGTAGTGTAGGGGGTAGTGTTTTAGGATTTAGGGTAGTGCAGTGGTGTTTGTGTAGTGAAGGGGGTCTAGCTAGGGGTAGTGTTTTAGAGTTTGGTGTAGTGCAGTGGTGTTTGTGTAGTATAGGGGGTCGTGTTTTAGGGTGTAGGGTAGTGCAGTGGTGTTTGGGTAGTGTAGGGGTTTGTGCTGGTGGTAGTGTTTTAGGGTTTAGGGTCATGCAATGGTGTTTGTGTAGTGTAGGGGGTCATGCTGGGGGTAGATTTAGGGTACTGCAGTTGTGTTTGGGTAGTATGTTAGGGTTTAGGGTAGTACAGTCGTGTTTTGTAGTGTAGGGGGTCGTGCTGTTGGTAGATTTAGGGTTTAGGGTAGTGCAGTGGTGATTGTGTTGTGTAGGGGATCGGGCTGGGGGTTTAGGGTAGTGCAGTGGTGTTTGGTAGTGTAGGTGGTCATGCTGGGGGTAGATTTAGGGTTTAGGGTAGTGCAGTGGTGTTTGTGTAGTGTTGGATGTAGTGCTGGGGGTAGTGCTTTAGGGTTTAGGGTGGTGCAGTGGTGTTTGGGTAGTGAAAGTGGTCGTGTTTTAGGGTTGAGGGTAGCACAGTGGTGTTTGGGTAGTGTAGGGGGTCGTGCTGGGGGTAGATTTAGGGTTTAGGGTAGTGCAGTGGTGTTCGGGTACTGTAGGGCTCATGCTGGGGGTAGTGTTTTAGGGTTTAGGGTAGCGCAGTGGTGTTTGGGTAGTTTAGGCGTCGTGCTGTTGGTAGTGTTTTAGGGTTTAAGTAAGCGCAGTGGTGTTTGGGTAGTGAAGGGGGTCGAGCTGGGGGTAGTGTTTTAAGGTTAATGGTAGCGCAGTGGTGTTTGTGTAGTGTAGGGGGTCGTGCTAGGGGAGTGTTTTAGGGTAGCGCAGTGGTGTTTGTTTAGTATAGGGGGTCGTGCTGGGGGTAGTGTTTTAGGGTTTAGGGTAGCGCAGTGGTGTTTGTGTAGTGTAGGGGTCATGCTGGGGGTAGTGTTTTAGGGTTTAGGGTAGCACAGTGGTGTTTGGTTAGAGTAGGGGGTCATGCTATGGGTAGTGTTTTAGTGTTTAGGGTAGTGCAGTGGTGTTTGGGTAGCGTAGGTGGTGGTGCGGGGAGTAGATTTAGAGTACCTCGGTGGTGTTTGGGTAGGGTAGGGGGCCATGTTTGGGGTAGTGTTTTAGGGTTTAGGGTAGCACAGTGGTGTTTATGTAGTGTAGGGGGTAGTGCTGGGGGTTGTGTTTTAGAGTTTAGGGTAGCGCAGTGGTGTTTGTGTAGCGTTGGGGTAGTGCTGCGGATAGTGTTTTAGGGTTTAAGGTAGCGCAGTGGTGTTTGTGTAGTGTAGGGGGTTGTGCGGGGGGTAGTGTTTTAGGGTTTGGTGTAGTGCAGTGGTGTTTGTGTAGTGTAGGGGGTCGTGGTTTAGGGTTTATGTTAGCACAGTGGTGTTTGGGTAGTGTAGGGGTAGTGCTGAGAGAAGTGTTTTAGGGTTTAGGGTGGCGCAGTGGTGTTTGTGTAGTGTTGGGGTAGTGATGGGGGTAGTGTTTTAGGGTTTAGGGTAGTGCAGTGGTGTTTGTGTAGTGTAAGGGGTCATACTGGGGGTAGTGTTTTAGGGTTTAGCATAGTGCAGTGGTGTTTGGGTAGTGTAGGGGGTCATGCTGGGGTTAGATTTAGGGTAGTGCAGTAGTGTTTGTGTAGTGTATGGGGTTGTGCTGGACGTAGTGTTTTAGGGTTTAGGGTAGTGCAGTGGTGTTTGTGTAGTGTAGGGGTTCGTGCTGGGGGTAGTGTTTTAGGGTTTAGTTCAGTGCAGTGGTGTTTGTGTAGTGTAGGGGTAGTGTTTTAGGGTTTAGGGTAGTGCAGTGGTGTTTGTGTAGTGTAGGGGTCATGCTGGGGGTAGTGTTTTAGATTTTTGGGTAGTGTAGTGGTTTTTTTGTAGTGTAGGGGGTCGTGTTTTAGGGTTTAGGGTAGTGAAGTTGTGTTTGGGAAGTGTAGCGGGTCGTGTTTTAGGGTTTAGGGTAGTGCAGTGGTGTTTGGGTAGTGTAGGGGGTCGTGTTGGTGGTATTGTTTTAGGGTTTAGGGTAGTGCAGTGGTGTTTGTGTAGTGTAGGGGGTAGTGTTTTAGGATTTAGGGTAGTGCAGTGGTGTTTGTGTAGTGTAGGGGGTCTAGCTGGGGGTAGTGTTTTAGAGTTTGGTGTAGTGCAGTGGTGTTTGTGTAATATAGGGGGTCGTGTTTTAGGGTTTAGGGTAGTGCAGTTGTGTTTGTGTAGTGTAGGGGGTAGTGTTTTAGGATTTAGGGTAGTGCAGTGGTGTTTGTGTAGTGAAGGGGGTCTAGCTAGGGGTAGTGTTTTAGAGTTTGGTGTAGTGCAGTGGTGTTTGTGTAGTATAGGGGGTCGTGTTTTAGGGTGTAGGGTAGTGCAGTGGTGTTTGGGTAGTGTAGGGGTTTGTGCTGGTGGTAGTGTTTTAGGGTTTAGGGTCATGCAATGGTGTTTGTGTAGTGTAGGGGGTCATGCTGGGGGTAGATTTAGGGTACTGCAGTTGTGTTTGGGTAGTATGTTAGGGTTTAGGGTAGTACAGTCGTGTTTTGTAGTGTAGGGGGTCGTGCTGTTGGTAGATTTAGGGTTTAGGGTAGTGCAGTGGTGATTGTGTTGTGTAGGGGATCGGGCTGGGGGTTTAGGGTAGTGCAGTGGTGTTTGGTAGTGTAGGTGGTCATGCTGGGGGTAGATTTAGGGTTTAGGGTAGTGCAGTGGTGTTTGTGTAGTGTTGGATGTAGTGCTGGGGGTAGTGCTTTAGGGTTGAGGGTAGTACAGTGGTGTTTGGGTAGTGTAGGGGGTCGTGCTGGGGGTAGATTTAGGGTTTAGGGTAGTGCAGTGGTGTTCGGGTACTGTAGGGCTCATGCTGGGGGTAGTGTTTTAGGGTTTAGGGTAGCGCAGTGGTGTTTGGGTAGTGTAGGCGTCGTGCTGTTGGTAGTGTTTTAGGGTTTAAGTAAGCGCAGTGGTGTTTGGGTAGTGAAGGGGGTCGAGCTGGGGGTAGTGTTTTAAGGTTAATGGTAGCGCAGTGGTGTTTGTGTAGTGTAGGGGGTCGTGCTAGGGGAGTGTTTTAGGGTAGCGCAGTGGTGTTTGTTTAGTATAGGGGGTCGTGCTGGGGGTAGTGTTTTAGGGTTTAGGGTAGCGCAGTGGTGTTTGTGTAGTGTAGGGGTCATGCTGGGGGTAGTGTTTTAGGGTTTAGGGTAGCACAGTGGTGTTTGGTTAGAGTAGGGGGTCATGCTATGGGTAGTGTTTTAGTGTTTAGGGTAGTGCAGTGGTGTTTGGGTAGCGTAGGTGGTGGTGCGGGGAGTAGATTTAGAGTACCTCGGTGGTGTTTGGGTAGGGTAGGGGGCCATGTTTGGGGTAGTGTTTTAGGGTTTAGGGTAGCACAGTGGTGTTTATGTAGTGTAGGGGGTAGTGCTGGGGGTTGTGTTTTAGAGTTTAGGGTAGCGCAGTGGTGTTTGTGTAGCGTTGGGGTAGTGCTGCGGATAGTGTTTTAGGGTTTAAGGTAGCGCAGTGGTGTTTGTGTAGTGTAGGGGGTTGTGCGGGGGGTAGTGTTTTAGGGTTTGGTGTAGTGCAGTGGTGTTTGTGTAGTGTAGGGGGTCGTGGTTTAGGGTTTATGTTAGCACAGTGGTGTTTGGGTAGTGTAGGGGTAGTGCTGAGAGAAGTGTTTTAGGGTTTAGGGTGGCGCAGTGGTGTTTGTGTAGTGTTGGGGTAGTGATGGGGGTAGTGTTTTAGGGTTTAGGGTAGTGCAGTGGTGTTTGTGTAGTGTAAGGGGTAATACTGGGGGTAGTGTTTTAGGGTTTAGCATAGTGCAGTGGTGTTTGGGTAGTTGTGAGAAGTTGGCCTGGTATATGCTGTTCACTAGTTCTAGTGACCACCTTGTACCATGCCAAGCAACCCTTATGGTGTGGTTGTAAGTCAACCTTTTCGGACTAGCTGCCCTAGTGGTAGCGTAGGCTAAGCAGTCTTTGAGGCTAAACTCGTGATGCGTGTTAAGCAAGCTGTTTTACCAATAGTAACCCCCTTTTATACCAATGAAAGGACACCACACAGATATATATTCAAAATATATATGTATTTATTTCTCAAAGTAACCCCTAGTCTCTTTATGAGCACAGGAGCACAAATCGTCAAACAAGATTATCACAGAATACACAGAAGTTGCACTTTATATGGATAGGCCCTGGTGGCCACTCGAACCATATACTAAAATAGTGGTATAAGTACCACGAACAGAAAAGGGAAAAGGCCTAGGGCCTCTAGAATCGCTGGGCCTACAAGGAGCTAACGTCAGTTAGTGACCAGGAGGTCCACGGGTGGCGTGTGCAGAGCAAATAGTCACACGCGGGCTCCCATAGGTTTCAATGGGTGCGTAAAAAGTACAAAGTTACTGCAAAAGGAATCTTCCGGATGACCTAGGAACTTAAGATTTGGAACACAGGCACTAGAGATGTATTACTACACATGGGCACCGGAGTACCAGCTTTACCTCACCCACAGGAAGCGGGTGCATAGGCCTCAAAGTGCGTCGGGTTTCTTCTATCTGTTCCGTTGAGCCTGGGACAAAGATGCTGCAGGCGGTCGGTCGGGAAGAGATGCAGTGGATCCAAGAGTGGATCGGAGATGTTGAAGACCTGTAAGCAGAGGGGACAGTGTTCACAGTCACTAGCCAGTGACCAGCGTGGCACCAGGTGGGTACCAGGCGATGTCGGGTGCAAACAGGTGATGAGGGGTAGCTTGTCTCCGCAGCCACGTGGTCCCTGAAGGTCGACGACGTCCAGGAGTCGGCTCACGAGCTGTCCCACGCAGGGTCTCGCTGTCGGCGGTGTCGGCGACTTGATCGAAGCAAACAAGCCTTGGCAAAAGCAATTGCAGGAGGATTCGGAAATCAGCTGTTGGTTCTGACCAGCAAGGTCAGAGGGATTGCTCCTTTGGTGTGGAGCAAGGGCCAGTCTGGAGCAACCAGACCAGCGGTGTTTGTCGTAGATTTCGTCGCCCAGATGGCCACTAGCCAGCGGGCCAGCAACCGGTTAGGCGCGTCGAGTGGCAAAATGCAGAAGGGCCCCACGCAGATCGTGGAGATGCTGGAGGGCTCACCTTTGGTGCAGATGCTGCTCGAGGGTTGGGCTTCTCAGGACCCAAAGCACAACTTGGAGGGAGCCTCGGTTGTTGCACTGGTCAGCTTGTCGTAGTCGTTCCAAGATGGCTGGCTCCACGTGTCTCGGTGCCTCCACGGGTCTCCTCTTTTCAGGGACTGTGGATCGGGCGGTGAGAGGTCTGGAGGTCCAGGTCTTGTCAGTCTCTGGGCTCGGGCTCCGGCGGGAGGCGGCAGCAAAGCAGACGGTGATTCGCTGGATGGTGCTTGCGTTAGCAAGGTGGTCACTCCCTGACCACAGGGGAGATTTTCTTCAGTCTTCTGTGCAGCAGAATGTCGAAGTTCCCGTCTTCTTCTTAGTTTCAAGTTGATTCCAGGATGTCCGAAGTCTTAGGACACAGCTCCTACCTTTAAGCGGATTCTAGGGGCCGGACTACCTGCTAGGTCCCTCCCTAAGGGTGGGACCAGGAAGGGGGGTGGTTACACCCCCAATCCTTTGTCCAGCTCGCCCCAGGCCCGGGACTGGTGTGCCCCAGGACCGGTTTGAACTGGCATATGCACCGAGGCTCCTTGTGAGCCACAGGCATGTCTGGTTTCTTTCAAGCCCTACCTGACCAATACACAAAATCCTGTCTGGGGTGGTGCACGCACCTCCCCTGGCAGGAAACCCTTTGTCCACACCTCCCAAGCTGGAAGGACTCCCAGCAGCAGGAGGGCAGACTTGTGTCTGTGGTGGCAGCATCCATTTTGTGGAGCTGAGGGTATGTCTGATTTTACCCGGGTTTCAGGTACTGTACATGTCGTGTCCCTCTAGAAGGGTGGAATGCTAACCCCGTCGCCAGAATTGGCGAGGGGTTAGTATTCCAATTCGTATGACACCTTACTCGACATGTTTTGATAAAGCCAAACCAAAGATAGCATTTAACCGCGAGGTTCATAATGCACTTAAGAGTATATGGTATGACGATATCTGGAAACAGTAGAAGGAAGTTGTTCCGACCACTGCAGACAGGCTCAGCTCATGCCAGAGCACCATCTCACATGGAACCAAGCACTCTGCCTTCAGGATTGTTAAGGCCTGCCATAGGAGTGACTTATAGGTTACCAGGTGTCCCATTTAAGTTTAGGTATAGGTATACTACACCTAAGTAAGAGGTGATTACACCAACTTACCCCAGCTGAGTGATCAGCCAGTTGTGTCAGATTGTTAGGCCAAGCCTGGGGTGGCATAATACATGCTTCAGCCCCTGGCAGGCCTTGGATACACCAATGCCCTGGGTACCTAGTGTACACTGGTACAGGGGCTGACAGGGTGATCCAACCAATTGGGTATGTACCTAGGGTACATGGAGTCCATTTTACAGAGAGAGCAGATAGCCTGAGAGCCTGAATGGCAGGATCTCAGGCCAACTAAGTCGAAAAACCAGCTAGACACTAGGCAAAAATTTGGGGGTAACCATAGTCAGATATCCACCTTCCTACACAACCCCCCCCCAAACGAAGGGAGATAAGGCTGACCTTGACCAGGTAAGCCTATATTGCCCAAGTGGCCATATAAGGAGGAACCAGCACTGGCATGGTTACCCCCTGTCTCATGGTCCACTAAGCAATCCCTCACCCTAAGGGTATCAGAGGGTCTCCACCATAGGGAATCTCTACCTGTGGTGTGTCTTGGCAAAGTAAAAGGCTGGTGTTGAGATGGAGTACTGAAGTGAGTGTCCTCAAAGTGAGGCCTCAGCTTCCTCCAATCATCCTCCACCATGGATGCCTTTCTTTCTTTAACTGAGTTGCACTGTGCTCTCAGGGTCAGCCTCTGGCTACCTAAAGCTGGAGGCTGGGTCCCTTTTGTGGGCTTACTGGAGGGACAGGTCAGGTTTGGGGCCCTAAGGTCCCATGTTTGCCTGTGCCCAACAGAATCCCCCTGGGGGAGGTCCCTAACTACCTGTAAAGGAGATCCCTCAGGAATGTTTTTACCCATCACCTGACTAGGGCTACTAGCCAGGCAATCCTCATTCTTTTGATGGGGGGGTTCTTGTGGACAGGGGCCCTCTGGGGGTCCACTGGCCTCCCTGACCTCTGCAGCCCTGGGCTGACTGAGGCAGGGTAGAGAGAGGCAGGCTACCTGCACCAGACTGGATCCCACCTTGGAAGGGGCCACTGACATCAGAGGCTCTGCCAGGCCAGGCCTGGCTACCTCTGGGGCAGTTCCTTCACAAGGGGTGAGGTCAGATCCCTGAGGAGGCTGACCTTTTCCTAATGTCTGGGGAGAGGGAGACTTTTCTTCCTCCCCACTACTCTCAGTTTGTGTGGAGTGATCCATTGTTTCAGGCTTCACTACACCTATGTCAGTCTGAGTATAGGCTGAGACCATTACAGCCTTGCCAACCTTTTCAGGGGGGCACTCAGTTTGTGTTTGAGCTGTGACTGTCACAGCTCTGCCAGTCCCTACAGGGAAGTCTGTCTGTGCCTGGGCTGTGGCTACCACTGCCCTTCCAACCTTTTCAGGGAGGAAATCTATTTGGACAGGGGTTGTGAATGGCACAACCCCCCTACCCTTTTGTGAAAGGCCTACCATTTTAGAATGGGTGTCTTGTTCAACTCCAGCCCAAGCTGAGAGTTCTAAGTCATTCCCCAGTAAGCAGTCTACAGGCAAGGTTGGGGACACTGCTACCCTTTTAGGGCCAGTGACCCCTCCCCAGCTGAGACATACCTCTGCCATGGGATGACTGTTCTGTTTGCCATCAATGTTAGTCACCTGGTAGGAGAAACCGGGCAAAAGCTGCTCAGAGGGAACTAGCCAATGGGCCACCATTGTGATGCTAGCCCCAGTGTCTCTGTAGGCCTCAGCTTTTGTACCATTGATGTAGGGCTCCTGTCTGTACCTACCCAAAGTGTTGGGACAGGCAGTGAAGTTGGCAAACCCCATGCCACCATCACAGACAAGAGTGGTTGCTGTAGGGGAATTGGCTAAGCCAGGGTCCCCCTGTGTTCCCCAAGTAAACCCACCCAGATTTCTGGGGGCACTCCCACCACCTGGGGGATTACTGCTGACAGTAATAGGTGGTGTGACAGGAGTAATTGGAGGAACAGTTTTGTTTTTAGCCCTTGGGCAACCGCTGTCAGTTTTCCAATGCCCAGGAGTTTTACACTCATGGCAGTAGGGCTTTTTAGCTGTGGTAGAGGAGGGAGCTTGGGACCCACCACCCTGTGTGGAGTTTTGGGGCCCTGAGGAAGGTTTCTCTTTTTCTTTATCCCCACCCTTCTCTTGAGGCTTGGTGGTATCTTTCTTTTGGTCACCACCCTGGTTTTTAGGCCTGATCCTGGTCCTGACCCATTTATCTGCCCTCTTTCCCAATTCTTGGGGAGAGGTCAAATCTGAGTCTACCAGGTGTTGATGGAGAAGCTGGTTTTGACAATTACTTAAAATCTGCTCTCTCATCATCAAATTGTACAATCCTGTATAATCAGACACCTTACTTCCCAGCAACCAACCCTCCAAAGCCTTAGTGGCACATTCCACATATTCAGACCAGTCCTGAGTCTGTGTCTTCTGGGTGTCTCTGAACATTAACCTGTACTGTTCAGTGGTTAAGCCTAACCCATCAACTAGGACACTCTTCAGGACTCTGTAATTTCTGACATCCTCTTCTCTAACAGTGAGGAGTCTATCTCTGCCTCTCCCCTCAAAGGAGAGCCATAAGATTGCTGCCCACTGGTCTTCAGGAACCTGCTGCACTTTGCAGGCTCTCTCAAGAGCAGTCATCCATTTGTGGATGTCATCCCCACTTTTGTAGGGGGGCACAATCTTGGACAGGTTCCTATTGTCAAAGACCCTATCTTTGTCCCTAGGGACATTGCTGCCACCAGTGGGTATAGACCCACTCTCTCTATGCTGCCTAGCCTTGCTCAGTTTTTCTTCCATCAGGGCTACTTCTAGCTCCTGCTTCCTGATCCTCAGCTGGGCTTCTTGCATCTTGGCCTCATGTTCCCTCCTCTGAGGGGTGGTCATCCTTCTCCTGGAGTGACCTTGAGAGCCTCTAGAGCCATGGGAAGCATTGGAGTCACCTGAGCGATTCCTTTGCCTTCCAAGCCCTGTGTTAAGTCCACTGGGGAGATCCAGTGGGGTGAACCCACTGTCAGTCCCCAATAGCCTTAGTTTAGCTGGGCCAAGTATAACACTTGGCACTGGGCTAGTTCTCCCTTCATCCCCACTCACATCTGTATCCCCATCACTTTCTTCCTCTGTGGTAGGCATCCCATCTAAGGGGTGACTATTGGGAAGGGGTACTTCAGTGGCATCTTCAGAAGGGGGGCCTCCTGTTCCTGTCCCTAAGGGGGCTAACTGGGAAGCTTTCTTGAGTGCTCTCTGATTCTCATCATTCTGTAAGAGCTCTCTGAGCTCAGCAGAGTTTGGGTTCTTGGGCTGTTTAAGGCCTCTAAGAGTTGCCAAATGCCTGAGCTCATTCTGATTAAGGGTAGCAAAGCTGGATGGTGCCCTCTGGGGGTCACTCTCAACAGAGATGGGTACAGTGGACCCCTCTGCCCCGGCCATTGCTCTTAAGTGTGGGTGGATGTGTTGCAATCTACCTACACTTGGGTTTACCTACTAAACCTATCTAGTAGTTGTAGTCAGGGTGTGCTACTCCCTTTGCTCTACAACAACTAAGTTCAGTAGAACTTAAGTATATCTAATCTTGTTTTATATGTACCTACCGGTACCTATGTGATCTTTCAATTGGTAACCAAGAGATTACAATGGTAAAACACAGCAAGCTCAAATCCAACCGCTGCTCACCAATGTGAGAAGTTGGCCTGGTATATGCTGTTCACTAGTTCTAGTGACCACCTTGTACCATGCCAAGCAACCCTTATGGTGTGGTTGTAAGTCAACCTTTTCGGACTAGCTGCCCTAGTGGTAGCGTAGGCTAAGCAGTCTTTGAGGCTAAACTCGTGATGCGTGTTAAGCAAGCTGTTTTACCAATAGTAACCCCCTTTTATACCAAAGAAAGGACACCACACAGATATATATTCAAAATATATATGTATTTATTTCTCAAAGTAACCCCTAGTCTCTTTATGAGCACAGGAGCACAAATCGTCAAACAAGATTATCACAGAATACACAGAAGTTGCACTTTATATGGATAGGCCCTGGTGGCCACTCGAACCATATACTAAAATAGTGGTATAAGTACCACGAACAGAAAAGGGAAAAGGCCTAGGGCCTCTAGAATCGCTGGGCCTACAAGGAGCTAACGTCAGTTAGTGACCAGGAGGTCCACGGGTGGCGTGTGCAGAGCAAATAGTCACACGCGGGCTCCCATAGGTTTCAATGGGTGCGTAAAAAGTACAAAGTTACTGCAAAAGGAATCTTCCGGATGACCTAGGAACTTAAGATTTGGAACACAGGCACTAGAGATGTATTACTACACATGGGCACCGGAGTACCAGCTTTACCTCACCCACAGGAAGCGGGTGCATAGGCCTCAAAGTGCGTCGGGTTTCTTCTATCTGTTCCGTTGAGCCTGGGACAAAGATGCTGCAGGCGGTCGGTCGGGAAGAGATGCAGTGGATCCAAGAGTGGATCGGAGATGTTGAAGACCTGTAAGCAGAGGGGACAGTGTTCACAGTCACTAGCCAGTGACCAGCGTGGCACCAGGTGGGTACCAGGCGATGTCGGGTGCAAACAGGTGATGAGGGGTAGCTTGTCTCCGCAGCCACGTGGTCCCTGAAGGTCAACGACGTCCAGGAGTCGGCTCACGAGCTGTCCCACGCAGGCTCTCGCTGTCGGCGGTGTCGGCGACTTGATCGAAGCAAACAAGCCTTGGCAAAAGCAATTGCAGGAGGATTCGGAAATCAGCTGTTGGTTCTGACCAGCAAGGTCAGAGGGATTGCTCCTTTGGTGTGGAGCAAGGGCCAGTCTGGAGCAACCAGACCAGCGGTGTTTGTCGTAGATTTCGTCGCCCAGATGGCCACTAGCCAGCGGGCCAGCAACCGGTTAGGCGCGTCGAGTGGCAAAATGCAGAAGGGCCCCACGCAGATCGTGGAGATGCTGGAGGGCTCACCTTTGGTGCAGATGCTGCTCGAGGGTTGGGCTTCTCAGGACCCAAAGCACAACTTGGAGGGAGCCTCGGTTGTTGCACTGGTCAGCTTGTCGTAGTCGTTCCAAGATGGCTGGCTCCACGTGTCTCGGTGCCTCCACGGGTCTCCTCTTTTCAGGGACTGTGGATCGGGCGGTGAGAGGTCTGGAGGTCCAGGTCTTGTCAGTCTCTGGGCTCGGGCTCCGGCGGGAGGCGGCGGCAAAGCAGACGGTGATTCGCTGGATGGTGCTTGCGTTAGCAAGGTGGTCACTCCCTGACCACAGGGGAGATTTTCTTCAGTCTTCTGTGCAGCAGAATGTCGAAGTTCCCGTCTTCTTCTTAGTTTCAAGTTGATTCCAGGATGTCCGAAGTCTTAGGACACAGCTCCTACCTTTAAGCGGATTCTAGGGGCCGGACTACCTGCTAGGTCCCTCCCTAAGGGTGGGACCAGGAAGGGGGGTGGTTACACCCCCAATCCTTTGTCCAGCTCGCCCCAGGCCCGGGACTGGTGTGCCCCAGGACCGGTTTGAACTGGCATATGCACCGAGGCTCCTTGTGAGCCACAGGCATGTCTGGTTTCTTTCAAGCCCTACCTGACCAATACACAAAATCCTGTCTGGGGTGGTGCACGCACCTCCCCTGGCAGGAAACCCTTTGTCCACACCTCCCAAGCTGGAAGGACTCCCAGCAGCAGGAGGGCAGACTTGTGTCTGTGGTGGCAGCATCCATTTTGTGGAGCTGAGGCTATGTCTGATTTTACCCGGGTTTCAGGTACTGTACATGTCGTGTCCCTCTAGAAGGGTGGAATGCTAACCCCGTCGCCAGAATTGGCGAGGGGTTAGTATTCCAATTCGTATGACACCTTACTCGACATGTTTTGATAAAGCCAAACCAAAGATAGCATTTAACCGCGAGGTTCATAATGCACTTAAGAGTATATGGTATGACGATATCTGGAAACAGTAGAAGGAAGTTGTTCCGACCACTGCAGACAGGCTCAGCTCATGCCAGAGCACCATCTCACATGGAACCAAGCACTCTGCCTTCAGGATTGTTAAGGCCTGCCATAGGAGTGACTTATAGGTTACCAGGTGTCCCATTTAAGTTTAGGTATAGGTATACTACACCTAAGTAAGAGGTGATTACACCAACTTACCCCAGCTGAGTGATCAGCCAGTTGTGTCAGATTGTTAGGCCAAGCCTGGGGTGGCATAATACATGCTTCAGCCCCTGGCAGGCCTTGGATACACCAATGCCCTGGGTACCTAGTGTACACTGGTACAGGGGCTGACAGGGTGATCCAACCAATTGGGTATGTACCTAGGGTACATGGAGTCCATTTTACAGAGAGAGCAGATAGCCTGAGAGCCTGAATGGCAGGATCTCAGGCCAACTAAGTCGAAAAACCAGCTAGACACTAGGCAAAAATTTGGGGGTAACCATAGTCAGATATCCACCTTCCTACAGTAGTGTAGGGGGTCATGCTGGGGTTAGATTTAGGGTAGTGCAGTAGTGTTTGTGTAGTGTATGGGGTTGTGCTGGACGTAGTGTTTTAGGGTTTAGGGTAGTGCAGTGGTGTTTGTGTAGTGTAGGGGTTCGTGCTGGGGGTAGTGTTTTAGGGTTTAGTTCAGTGCAGTGGTGTTTGTGTAGTGTAGGGGTAGTGTTTTAGGGTTTAGGGTAGTGCAGTGGTGTTTGTGTAGTGTAGGGGTCATGCTGGGGGTAGTGTTTTAGATTTTTGGGTAGTGTAGTGGTTTTTTTGTAGTGTAGGGGGTCGTGTTTTAGGGTTTAGGGTAGTGAAGTTGTGTTTGGGAAGTGTAGCGGGTCGTGTTTTAGGGTTTAGGGTAGTGCAGTGGTGTTTGGGTAGTGTAGGGGGTCGTGTTGGTGGTATTGTTTTAGGGTTTAGGGTAGTCAAGTGGTGTTTGTGTAGTGTAGGGGGTAGTGTTTTAGGATTTAGGGTAGTGCAGTGGTGTTTGTGTAGTGTAGGGGGTCTAGCTGGGGGTAGTGTTTTAGAGTTTGGTGTAGTGCAGTGGTGTTTGTGTAATATAGGGGGTCGTGTTTTAGGGTTTAGGGTAGTGCAGTTGTGTTTGGGTAGTGTAGGGGTGTTAGAAATGGCGATTTCTGGTTGGCTAGGGCTTGCGCCAAAGTCAGGCAGAAACCACCACTCTAGTCAGGGCAAGGAAGTTACACGCCAAAGATAACCCCTGCTCACCCCCTTGGTAGCTTGGCACGAGCAGACAGGCTTATCCCTGAGGCGATGTGTAAAGCGTTTGCGCGCGCACCCAGCAACAACACCCAAGGCCCACCACAAAGGAAACTCCACACAAGGTATTCTATAAAAATAGCCTTTGTATTATACACAACACATTAGATAAAGACACACACTCTACAATGTGCCAACAGGCACGGGCAGAATTTACAAGGGATTATATATACAGGGGACAGGGCCACCTGGACCACTGTCAGGAATTAGCACTTTTTAGAACATAGGAATAATACTGTAGTACAAAATAACATATGTAGCACACAACCAGTACCTACTGGTATCAGGTAAGTACCACCTACGCAACCCTAACCACCTTAGGAAAATATTGCGCAGGGAATCAGGACCTCACTAGCACCACCTGTACTAGGGAGAAAACAACCACCTAAGTATCACAATACCTGTAAGGGTCTAAGCACATAAACACATGATGCAGAACATTCAGAGGTGTAAAGCAAAGCACATGACGCATAAACACATTCAGAGGTGCAGGAAAGGAACAATGGCGCAAAAACTCACATTAGCCACTATCTGTGGCAGTCCCTAGGCCAACTGGCCGTGAAGGGGCAAAGGCGCCCTGTGTCCAGCCAAGTCAGGGTGCGCCTGCGCAGGCTGCGCAAACCAAGGCGCACAAAGCACAACCTACACGTAGCAGTTGCCCACTAAGTGCTGGGCAACTGGAGAGATGCTGGGGCACCACTGTGCCTTCCTAAATAAATATGGCAGGGGTTGGAGCCTCTCCTGGGCTCTAAGAAAACACTTGTGGCCCCCTGAGCCTCGCAGGCTCTGATCAATATTGTGGGGCAAGGTGGGAGTGGCCCGCTACCATCTGGGGCCACTCAATCGCCAAGGAAATGCCCCCGTATGCGTTTGGAGCGTGCACTGCGCTCTCCACAAACAATGCGCTGCCGTTGGAGTCCCTCTGGACTCTGAACATAAATATGCCCTCTGCGTTGGAGCCTCGTGGGCTCGAGACAAATGATGGGGCCAGACGTTGCAACGCACCAGCGCTCTCGAGCACACAATGCCCACGTACGTTGGAGCCTTCTCGGGGCTCAAGGACAGGTACCGGCACCCTTAGCATATGCGCGGAGTCCCCCCCACGCTGAAGAGCCGGGCGAGGCTCTCCATAACAAGCTCCCTGCACGTTGGGGCGCGCCAGCGCTCAGCAACCACTCAGGCTGCTTCGCGCACCCTCCTGGCAAGAGCCCCACTCACCGGCTGACTCGGAGGCTGCGCTGATGTCTCCGGTGACGGCAGGAGGCTCTCCGCGTCTCTCCTTGGCGCGCTGCTCCACTGGACCTTGCAGGGCTCTCACCACTCGCGGGAGCCCTGCAGGGGAAGCCGCCGCACGTCCGCTTCTCTCCTCAGGGCCCCGGGGCGCAGGGTAGGCTCCTGCCGGCTCCGGGGCTTTCAATCAAACCGCCAGTCTTCGGTGGGAGGCGGGGTAGGCTCCCGCCCTCCTACTTCCTGATCCGGTTGTCCCAGCGGCCCGCCCCCGGCCCGCCTGACTTCCTGGATGTCCCAGGCTGCAGCGGTGATTTTCAATCTTGGCAATGAGAGGGGTAGATGCGGTATACGGCGGGGTGGGCACCCGCCGTAAGAATAAGCAAATAAGCGGGGTGGGCACCCGCCAACGACCACGGCAATGTCCCTGGCAGGGTGGGCACCTGCCAGGGGACTTCAGAATCTGTACAGACGGGGCAAATGCCGGGTGGGCACCGGCTTTGAGAAATAAAGCTCTCTAAGCGCTAAGGAAAACAAGGGAGAGCGCTCCCAGCGCTCAAGGCCAGTTCAGCGCTTCCAGGCGCTTAGAGATCCAAATAAAGCGCTCCCAACGTTCTAAAGAGGATAACAGCAAAGTCCAGGAGAGTTCTCCCCTGCATGCAGCAGGGCAGGGGTGGGGGGGAAGGCTGGACCCAGAGCCAGCTCACTGGGCCTCCAGGCAGGGAGGTAGTCCAAGTGGCGGTCCTCTGGTCCAGCGGCAGCAGCAGCCCCCCTCAGGCAGGATCCTGGCAAAAGAACAGTTTCTGTGGGGACACAGCCCCATTTTTATACAGTCAAACCCTTTGTTCTGGGTTCAGGGTGAGGGGGAAAACCAGTCGCAGCTGGTTGGGGAGCACCCTTGATGTGCTCAGCCCCTCACTCTATTCACTGGCAGGGCTAGGGTCGTCAGTCGCACCACAGGGGGCGGGGCCAGCATTGTGTGTGGAAAACCCTGTCCTATTCAGGACCCAGGTGTACTCCTCCCACCCATCTAGCTGCTGATCTCCCCATTCACCACTGGGTGACTCATCCTGACTCTGGGGAATCCCTAGCCCGTCACATGACATGACCAGCCAATCACGCGACAGACACCCTGCACACAGAAGTGCCCACCTCTAGAAGTGGCACTTCCACACTAGGTACATGCACGCCGCACACATCATCGCGCAGCATTCACTCCCACGAGTACGCACATACCAAACTCGGGCCTGCACACCCCACACATCAGGAACTACTAGGGACACATACACTCCCCATGCATTCCTATGGGAGGGCAGGCCTATCTCACCACATGCACTCAGAGCACGCACGCACTTTACCCTGGGACACAGGGAAAGTGCGCAGAAACCAAAACAATTACCACACCAAGTCACCAATAAAAAGCCAAAAAGTCCAGGGGTGAACCTGCCAGAAGGGCCAAGTGCAACACAACCCCCTTCCAGCCAAAACGCAGGGCAGACCAATCACCACCGTGATGGACTTCCCTGCTTGGGGCGATAGAACACGGACGCGGGCCCGCAACTGCAGGGACACCCTCCGGTTCTACGCCACGGTGAACCCATGGAATTCTTTCTAACACCACTGTCTGGACCAACTGGGCTACCCCACTGGTACTCCCAAGCTGTCCGCGGCCAAGACCAGGCCCTAGGCCACCCAGGTGCCACCGGTCTTTGCCTAATCACAGAGTGGGGGGTAGTAACCCCTGGCACATAGCGGCCATTCTCCACTCTTCCTCTCTGCAAGACAGGACTAGACTGCCACTGGTTCTCCAGCCTAGGGTCTACACCCTCAGGCGGACCAGGAGTCTCAGGGAAGGCTCTCCTCCCCCCACCTCTTCTCCTAGGGTTCCTCCTCCTCCGGCGAGTGGTACACCTAGAACGCCATTCCAACCCAGGGTTTAACCCCTCAGGTTGTACCGGGGCCAGAGGTGGGCTCTCCCACCCTCTGCACCCCCTTCCAGAACCCTGCTCCCTACCAACTGGGGCGGTACCTCTGGAAGAAGAACCGGTCGGGACGCTGATTACAGACGTCCCACCCTTCAGGTCAGGCTGATCCCGAACCTGGCCTTCCAACCTCCGGCCTAGAACCTTTGGTGGAATAATCGCCTGGCACTCCAGGACTTTTGGGGATTTCCACTCCATCCCCCTGAGGCTATCAAATGACACATATGTCGAGCGACTGTCTGTCTGGCGCTGATCTCCCGTCCCCTGTCCACCTGACAGTGCGCGGAGACCCCCCAGAACAGAAGTGGTGCCACCCTGGTCACTACACGGGATCCTAGCCCAACTGGGTAGTCCCTGACCCACAGGCTCTTTGTTAGCCTTGGGGGTCTCTGGTTGGCGCAAGGTTGCCCTTGTGTCAAGCAGGAACCCTCTCCTCTACGTCAGGGCGCAGGATAACCCCTTGTGAATGACCCTTGCTCACCCTCTAGGTGCGTGACGTGAGCAGCCAAGGCGATTCCTCAGGCGTTGTTGGTTAAGCACTTACAATCACACACACAGTAAATACATCAATCCCCCCAGAAACGGACACCAGACTTGGATATATAGAAAAATACGCTTCTTTATGTAAAAATAAGGATATATATCTCAGCAGACTTATCACAAGACCAATAACGGTTTCGCTATGCCACCAGGTTGTAAAGCAGGCAAAGGTTCTTTGTTCGTAGCTTCAAATGGAGACCTTGTAGTCTCTTGCAAATGTTACTTGTGGTTCCAGTACTCACAGAGATCGGCTCCTGCGAACGGGGAAATAAGGCGTTGCGGGCCCCGAGCCCGATACTGGAACTTCTTTCGTGATGTGGAGAGTCGGCACAGGTCGGTGCGACTCTTAGCTTGGGAAGTGTTCTTGGGTCCTCAATCAGCAGGTGTGGGCAAGTAGGCAGGCGCGGCCAGCGACCCTTTAGCACGGCGGTGCCGGAGGGTCTCCACAGCGGGGGCGGCGCGGCCTGAGATGTCCGGGGATAGCGAAGCGGGGTCGCAGGGCACGGTCAGTGCAGCTGGATGACCCGGCGTAGATCACAGTCGTCGGACGGTTTCCGGCGGGAGGGGTGATAGCGCGGTCAGCGCGCTCCAGTAGCAGGCGGTGACAGGGATGCAGGCGACCTGGCCCGGGGACAGAGAGCGGCTCTGGACGGAGCGGGGCTCTCACGGGTTTGAGGCAGGCAAGCTTCTGAGTGTCACGGCCCTAGGAGGGGCGATGAGGGGCGCAGTCTCTTTCCAGTGGGATGCACACACGGCTCGAATTGGAGGACGAGCAAAAGCACAGAGAACCCACTGGTCCTGGGGTTCAGTTCAGGGGGCAAGCTCAGATCAAGCCCTTGGAGAATGTTCAAGCACTAAGTAGCAAAGTCTTTTCAGTAAGTCTCTTCCTCTCCTTTCTCAGCAAGGCAAGCAGCAGGCCAGCTCCTCCAGCGTCTTCTTCTCCTTCTAGTCGGGCAGAGGTTCTTTGTGGTAAACAGGATTCTGATTTCTTAGGAGCCAGGCTCCTACTTTTATACCATGATTCTTTTGTTCTTTAGCGCCAGGGGGCCTGGGCCTGGCTCAGTCCAGTTCTGGAGCACTTTGTTATGGTGACTCTGCTCTCTCCTTTCAGCAGCAGGGCAGAGACATCAGCCGCTCCACAGGGGGGCGGCGCCGGCTTTGTGGTGGCAGAGCACAGGTCTATTCAAGAGTCAAGGTGTACTCCTCCCACCCATCCAGGTGTCACCTCTCTACCCACCACCTGGCAGCCAACCTGTCTCTGGGGATTCCCCAACCCTGCTCCTTACTGTTGCCAGGCAGAACACATACACACAGCAGAGGCGGACTGAATGGCCAGGTCAGTAAATACTAACTTTCTAAAAGTAGCATTTACAAACCCAGGATATTAAAATAAACTTGACTACAAGAAGTATTTTATTATTCTGAGTTCAGGCATACTAAACTTGACATTCTACCATGCTCTCTGAGTCCACTGGGGTCACAGCGTTGGCGTGATCCCAGCAGCCCATTCTGGCCTATGGAGAGCAGGTAGCCTTCAATAGTGAAAAACGAAAAGGGCTGTAATTCACTACTAAGACATGCCACACACATCATGGCATGTCCTACCTTATGCCTACAATGCACCCTGCCCTTGGGCCTACCAGAGGGGTGGCTAATACGTAGGTAAGGGAAGGTTTAGGGACTGGCAAGTGGGGGCGTTTGCGCAGTCAGCGCGACAGTCCCAGACTGCACGCAGGGTCTGCGGTGGCAGACCCTAGACACATTTTACAAAGCCGCTTTCTGTGGGTGGCGCAACCAGCGCTGCAGGCCCACCAGCAGCATTGGCATTCACAAGCCCTGGCACCCCTGGTGCACTTTACTGGGGACTGACAGTGAATCCAATAAACCAATCAGGAACATCAATTACAGGTACACTTTACCTAGGGAGCACTTGCACTGCGGCACGGATTAGCCGTGGCGCAGTGCCCTGAGCGGACAACACCATCAAAACAATCGAGGCACACCATCAAAAAGTGGAAGGGAAACTCACGCCAAGGTGCCAGGTCTAACACGTGTCCCCTCCAGCTGAAATGTGGGGAGAACTACCCTTGCCCAGGGGGTTCCTCGTCACTAAGGCGGAAATACCTGGACAGACCGTCAGCGTTGGCGTGATCTGTACCAGGACGGTGTTCCACCGTAAAGTCCATACCCTGTAGGGAGATGGACCACCTCAACAGCTTCGGGTTCTCACCCCTCATTTGCATCAACCATCTGAGGGGCCTGTGGTCCGTCTGAACCCGGAAGTGAGACCCAAACAAGTAGGGTCTTAGCTTCTTCAGCGCCCAGACCACAGCAAATGCTTCTCGCTCAATTGCACTCCACCTACTTTCCCATGGAAGTAACTTCCTACTGATGAAGGCTACGGGTTGGTCCCAGCCCTCCTCAGTCATCTGTGAGAGAACAGCCCCTACACCATGCTCTGAAGCGTCTGTCTGTACTAGGAATTCCTTGGAGAAGTCAGGGGCCAAGAGCACGGGCGCCGTGCACATGGCAGTCTTCAGGGTGTCGAAAGCTTTCTGACAGGTGTCAGTCCAGATCACGTTCCTGGGCTGCTTCTTGGAAGTCAGCTCTGTCAAGGGGGCAACAATCGTTCCATAGCCCTTGACAAACCTCCTGTAGTACCCAGTGAGCCCCAGGAAGGCCCTCACTGCGGTCTGCGTCTTGGGGGGTTCCCAAGCCAGGATGGTCTCAATTTTGGGTTGCAAGGGTGCCACCTTGCCACTCCCCACTTGGTGTCCCAAGTACACCACGGAACCCTGCCCGATCTGGCACTTGCTTGCCTTGATCGTGAGGCCTGCTCGGCGCAGAGCCATCAACACTTCCCAGAGGTGGTGCAGGTGTTCGGGCCAGGTGGCACTGAACACTGCGATGTCATCCAGGTAGGCGGCACTGAACGCATCCAGCCCAACCAGTACCTGGTTGACCAACCTCTGAAAGGTGGCAGGGGCATTCTTCATTCCAAATGGCATGACTCGGAACTGGAAGTGCCCATCTGGTGTAGAGAATGCTGACCTCTCTTTGGCCCCTTCGGTCAAGGCGATCTGCCAGTACCCAGACGTTAAATCAAACGTGCTGAGGAACCGGGCAGCGCCCAGCCGATCAATGAGCTCATCAGGTCTGGGGATGGGGTGCGCGTCAGTCTTAGTTACTGAATTGAGTCCTCTGTAGTCCACACAGAACCGGAGTTCAGGTGTGGCTCCCGGCGCAGCAGCTTTGGGGACCAAGACCACGGGGCTGGACCAAGGACTGCTGGAGGACTCAACCACCCCTAGCGCAAGCATTTTGGAGACCTCCTCCTTGATGCAAGCTCTGACCCTGTCAGTTACCCTGTAAGCCTTGTGCTTCACAGGTAAGCTGTCTCCTGTGTCCACGTCATGGACGCACCAATCTGTGACACCAGGAACCAGGGAGAACCTATCGGGAAACTGCGCCAGCAAGTGGCGGCAATCTTCCTGTTGTTCGGGCGTCAGGGTGGGTGAGAGGTTAACTCCATCCACTGACCCATCTTTCTCAGAGGCTACTAAGAGGTCAGGAAGAGGCTCGGTCTCCTCTTCCATTCCATCATCAGTGGCCAGCAGCATGCCCACTTCGGTCCTCTCTAAGTGGGGCTTAAGGCGGTTAACATGTAGGACCCTCAAAGGGTTCCTGGGAGACTGCATGTCCACCAAGTAGGTGATAGGACTTTTGCGCTCCACAACCTCAAATGGACCTGTCCACTTATCCTGAAGTGCACAAGGCTCCACTGGGGCCAAGACCCACACCTTTTGTCCAGGTTGAAGCTCTACCAGAGTGGCATTCCGGTCGTACCACCGCTTCATCTCCTCCTGGCTGGCTTCCAGATTTGCCTCAGCAAGTTGCCTGAAACGCCGAGTCTGGTTTCGGAAGGCCAGCATGTAACTGTATACATTCTGGGGAGGTTTCCTGGGAGATTGCTCCCAGCCTTCCTTTACCAAACTCAGAGGTCCTCTTACCGGGTGACCATACAGAAGCTCAAAGGGGCTGAACCCTAGAGACTTCTGTGGCACCTCTCGGTAAGCGAAGAGCAGGCATGGCAAGAGGACGTCCCACTTACGCCTCATTGGACCGTCCAGGCCCATGATCATGCCTTTGAGGGTTCGGTTGAATCTCTCAACCAACCCATTTCCTTGGGGGTGGTAAGGAGTGGTGAACTTGTACGTTACCCCACACTCCTTCCACAGGGATTTCATATATGTGGATATGAAACTGGTCCCCCTGTCGCTCACCACCTCTAGAGGGAATCCCACTCGGGAGAAAATTCCCATCAGTGCTCGTCCCACCACGGGGGCCGTCACTGTCCTCAGAGGGATGGCTTTAGGGTACCGGGTGGCATGGTCCACCAAGACCAGGATGAACCTGTTGCCCAGGGCTGTCTTGGGGTCCAGAGGCCCCACAATGTCAATACCCACTCGCTGGAATGGCGTACCGACCACGGGGAAGGGCTGCAGAGGAGCCTTGTGCTTCCCTCCGCTCTTACCACTTGCCTGGCAAGTCTGACAGGTTCTGCAGTAGGAATCTGAATTCTTGTGCATTTGGGGCCAGTAAAAGTGGGTGACAAGCCTGTCATAGGTCTTGTCCATCCCCAAATGTCCTGCTAAAGGCACATCATGAGCCAGCCCCAGTAGGAAGGTTCTGAACTTCTGGGGTACCACCAGCACACGGGCTGACCCAGGTTCAGCAGCCTTAGGCTCGGAATACAGGAGGTCACTCTCCCAGTACACGTAATGTGTTTTGGCCTGAACACCATTGGCCTGGTCTGCAGCCTGTTGCCGCATACCCACGAGAGAAGGGCATTCTTTCTGCTCCCTGCAGAATTCCTCCCTGGAGGGACCTCCTTCTTGCTGCCAATGGGTCAGCTCAGGCAGGTCTCCCAGTTCGGCAATCTGTTCCCCGGTAGGCACCAGAGCATCCCCCTCCGGGTCTGCTTCCTCCTGGGCAGTGGGAACTTCGGGGGCCGGCTTCCCGCGCCTCCTGCGCCTTCTCCCTAAGGCCGGTTCCTGGACCTCTCCCTCAGGCTCCAGGACCCTCTCAACACCCCTACTGGCTGCCATGGACCGTGTGGTCACGCACGCCCAGTCGGGTAGACCCACCATCCTCAGATGCGTGGTCTTCTCCACCTTTTCCCAAGGGGAGCTCTCCAGGTCGTTCCCTAGCAGACAGTCTACAGGCATGTCAGTTCTCACAGCGACTTGTAGAGTACCAGAGACCTCCCCCCACTCAAAGGGAACTTGAGCCATTGGACAACGGCTCTCTATGTTGTCAGCATTGACAACCCTACAGTAGGCATTGGGTACAATCTGCTCTTGAGACACCAGGTGTTGCCTCACCGAGGTCACGCTGGCTCCTGTATCTCTAAGAGCCTCAACCTTCTTTCCATTGATGGTCACTACTTGCCCATATTTCTTAGTGTTAGAGGGCAGGTAGGTTACAGGGACCATCTCACTGTCTCCTAGCGAGACTAGGGTCATCTGCCCGGGACCCCCACCCTCCTGGCCTGCTACCTCCTCCCCAAAATTAACATTAGCTACTTGCCGGGGTGGAGCACCAGTGGGTGCGGTCTTACCAAACAGGCGACACTTAGGATCAGAGGCAATGTGACCCGGGTCACCACACCTATAACAATTGAAGGGCCCCTTTGGAACAGGTCTACCTGTCGGGGCCCCGTTCTGCTGCGGGGGTGGGGGAGGCTGAGAACCCTTCTGCTGGTTCCCTTGGGAATTACTTTGGGGGCCTTTTTGGAACCCCTTCTGTTTACCCTTGTCCCCCCCACTCTTCTGCTGGGGACCCTGCCCACATTTGGCGGAGTCTCCCACTGGACCCTTGTGGACCCTGGTGCTGAGCCAGCGGTCCGCCTCCTCAGCAAGCTTCCTCGGGTTGGACAGCTTGCTATCAATCAGGTGCTGGCGTAGCTCAGGAAAACATTGACTGGACAAGTGCTCCCATGCAATTAAATCAAGCAGCCCTTGATAATCATTCACTTTGCTACCCTTCACCCAACCATCCAGTGCTCTGCAGAAAAAGGTTACATACTCCACATACGTACTCTCAGGGATCTTCTTAGTCTCCCTGAACCTCTGTCTATATAGCTCAGGAGTTAACCCATACCTGGTCATTAAAGCTTCCTTCATATGGGGGTATGAGGTCTGGACTTCTAAGGGCAAATCTAACAGTGTGTCCCGCCCTTCAGCAAGGAACCTTCCCCACAACCCCGCTCCCCAGTCTTTCTCAGGGACCCGGTGTGAAGACATGGCCACCTCGTAGGCTCTAAACCACTGCCCTATGTCATCCTTTCTAAAATACTCCTTTACTACATCTTTGGGGATGTACACCTTGGACTCTACCTGCACCGGTGGAGTGCTGCCACCAGAAGGAGCGGTGTCCAAACTTCTCGCCTTCAGCTCCAACTCCTTCAATCTTATATCATGATCCATTTGGCGTTGTTGTGCCTCCAGGGCCAACTTCTGCTTTTCCATTTCCATTTGTCCTGCCAACTTTGCCATCTCCATTGCATGCGCCCTGTCTGCTGCCCTGTCTGCCAGCTCCTCTGGCGACCGGACTCTGCTGGGCTCCTCAAGGTTGTCGGGTGGAACGATGTCCCCCGCATTCCGTGGGTCTCGTGACTCCTTCCAGGCTCTCAACGCCTTGGTGTACTGGTTCTTCCTCTTGAATCCAGCATGGGGAACTCGGAATTTTACACTGTAGCCTTTCAATTGCTCCATCATGTAGCCTTCCAGTCTCTCCCAATCCACCTCATCTATTCCAGAAATCACAGAGAGCGCTCTTCCAGCAGAGAGTGAGCCAGGCATGGTTGCAGTAATGGCAGATGTCTCAACAAAGTTCAAAAATGAAAACCTGTGGCTGCGTTACTTGGTCTGCTCTCACTATCTGGTGATTAATAATTCACTGTATGCAAATTACAAGTGCAAATCCGAAATCCCACCCACTGCCACCAATGTTAGCCTTGGGGGTCTCTGGTTGGCGCAAGGTTGCCCTTGTGTCAAGCAGGAACCCTCTCCTCTACGTCAGGGCGCAGGATAACCCCTTGTGAATGACCCTCGCTCACCCTCTAGGTGCGTGGCGTGAGCAGCCAAGGCGATTCCTCAGGCGTTGTTGGTTAAGCACTTACAATCACACACACAGTAAATACATCAATCCCCCCAGAAACGGACACCAGACTTGGATATATAGAAAAATACGCTTCTTTATGTAAAAATAAGGATATATATCTCAGCAGACTTATCACAAGACCAATAACGGTTTCGCTATGCCACCAGGTTGTAAAGCAGGCAAAGGTTCTTTGTTCGTAGCTTCAAATGGAGACCTTGTAGTCTCTTGCAAATGTTACTTGTGGTTCCAGTACTCACAGAGATCGGCTCCTGCGAACGGGGAAATAAGGCGTTGCGGGCCCCGAGCCCGATACTGGAACTTCTTTCGTGATGTGGAGAGTCGGCACAGGTCGGTGCGACTCTCAGCTTGGGAAGTGTTCTTGGGTCCTCAATCAGCAGGTGTGGGCAAGTAGGCAGGCGCGGCCAGCGACCCTTTAGCACGGCGGTGCCGGAGGGTCTCCACAGCGGGGGCGGCGCGGCCTGAGATGTCCGGGGATAGCGAAGCGGGGTCGCAGGGCACGGTCAGTGCAGCTGGATGACCCGGCGTAGATCACAGTCGTCGGGCGGTTTCCGGCGGGAGGGGTGATAGCGCGGTCAGCGCGCTCCAGTAGCAGGCGGTGACAGGGATGCAGGCGACCTGGCCCGGGGACAGAGAGCGGCTCTGGACGGAGCGGGGCTCTCACGGGTTTGAGGCAGGCAAGCTTCTGAGTGTCACGGCCCTAGGAGGGGCGATGAGGGGCGCAGTCTCTTTCCAGCGGGATGCACACACGGCTCGAATTGGAGGACGAGCAAAAGCACAGAGAACCCACTGGTCCTGGGGTTCAGTTCAGGGGGCAAGCTCAGATCAAGCCCTTGGAGAATGTTCAAGCACAAAGTAGCAAAGTCTTTTCAGTAAGTCTCTTCCTCTCCTTTCTCAGCAAGGCAAGCAGCAGGCCAGCTCCTCCAGCGTCTTCTTCTCCTTCTAGTCGGGCAGAGGTTCTTTGTGGTAAACAGGATTCTGATTTCTTAGGAGCCAGGCTCCTACTTTTATACCATGATTCTTTTGTTCTTTAGCGCCAGGGGGCCTGGGCCTGGCTCAGTCCAGTTCTGGAGCACTTTGTTATGGTGACTCTGCTCTCTCCTTTCAGCAGCAGGGCAGAGACATCAGCCGCTCCACAGGGGGGCGGCGCCGGCTTTGTGGTGGCAGAGCACAGGTCTATTCAAGAGTCAAGGTGTACTCCTCCCACCCATCCAGGTGTCACCTCTCTACCCACCACCTGGCAGCCAACCTGTCTCTGGGGATTCCCCAACCCTGCTCCTTACTGTTGCCAGGCAGAACACATACACACAGCAGAGGCGGACTGAATGGCCAGGTCAGTAAATACTAACTTTCTAAAAGTAGCATTTACAAACCCAGGATATTAAAATAAACTTGACTACAAGAAGTATTTTATTATTCTGAGTTCAGGCATACTAAACTTGACATTCTACCATGCTCTCTGAGTCCACTGGGGTCACAGCGTTGGCGTGATCCCAGCAGCCCATTCTGGCCTATGGAGAGCAGGTAGCCTTCAATAGTGAAAAACGAAAAGGGCTGTAATTCACTACTAAGACATGCCACACACATCAGGGCATGTCCTACCTTATGCCTACAATGCACCCTGCCCTTGGGCCTACCAGAGGGGTGGCTAATACGTAGGTAAGGGAAGGTTTAGGGACTGGCAAGTGGGGGCACTTGCGCAGTCAGCGCGACAGTCCCAGACTGCACGCAGGGTCTGCGGTGGCAGACCCTAGACACATTTTACAAAGCCGCTTTCTGTGGGTGGCGCAACCAGCGCTGCAGGCCCACCAGCAGCATTGGCATTCACAAGCCCTGGCACCCCTGGTGCACTTTACTGGGGACTGACAGTGAATCCAATAAACCAATCAGGAACATTAATTACAGGTACACTTTACCTAGGGAGCACTTGCACTGCGGCACGGATTAGCCGTGGCGCAGTGCCCTGAGCGGACAACACCATCAAAACAATCGAGGCACACCATCAAAAAGTGGAAGGGAAACTCACGCCAAGGTGCCAGGTCTAACACTCTTCCACTGGGGAACTCATCCCCCAATCACTCCTCACGCTGGACTCCTGTACCCTCCCTACCGGAGCGGTACTGCCAGACACTAGAACCACAGGAGCCCTGGTTACAGGTGCTCCAGGTCCTCTACTCACTAGGAGATCTTCCTCAAGTGGAGTAACAGGACAGCCTAGGTCCCCAACTTGGTGTTCCCTCAAGAAACCATCCAAGTCCTGAGGCAGGGTTTCGTGCGTCTGGGGACCCTCGGTAACCCTCTCACTCCTGCTCCACTGAGCCAGGCAGTGAGCCCCTACACCCTCCTCGCTATCCTGGGACCTAGCTGGGTCTACACTGAGCCTCTTCCACCACGCTGGGCTGGAAGATACCTGACCCACTACTTTTGGAGTCACTCCCTAATGACTCTAGAGAACCTCGAGCCCTTTCCCAGCGCTCTGCTTCATCCGCAAGGTCAAATGGCTCAGACAATCCACACCCCAACAGGTGTTGGCGCAACCCCGGCACACAACAACTGAGCAGGTGTTCTTTGAGAACCAGATCAAACAGTTTATCAAAATCAGTTTCTGCGGGAATTCTTATCCAATCAGCCAGTGCATCCTCACATTTATCCACAAACTCCTCCCAAGACTGGTGAGACAGTTTCCTACTGCCCCTGAATTTCAACCTTAACTCCTCCTCCTGGGAAACAGGTACCAGACTGGGGGAACTGGGACTGGGATTTCCTACACTGGAATCTATCTGGCTGCTACCACTGGACTCAACCCTCCCTGGTGAGTCCAGAAAACCACAGCTGCGCTCAGGGGATAACCTACCCTCCAGAGCTAGTTTCTCTCTGGCAAAGGCCCTCTCAGCCTCCGCCATCTGTCTTTTGACCTCCAGCTGCGCCATAGCCTGGGCATGCTGCAACCTGAGCTTTTCTAACGTCAGCTGGTGCTCCCTTTCTTTCCTCCTATCTTCCCACTCCTCTGGGGACAGGGAAAGGGATGAGGCGCTTCCTCCTACGCTGGACCCAGCAAGGGACGCCCTACCTATGGGGTCTTCACTCTCTACTGGCGTCCAGGTATTGTCATCCTCTACCTCCTCTTCTGAATCTTCAGGGCTCCCCACAGACCCACCACCCTCCAGGTGTGAGGCCTGGGCCCTTTCCGTACTGCGCTCAAGATCCCTTTGCCTCTTAACCCACTGGATCATGTGGCCCCTAAGTTCACACATAGTGTCTGACTCTCTCACCCCTATGCCTCTCTCTCTACAGAACCTTTCCAACTCCTGCATACTGTAATAAATTAGATCACTGAGATCAAAAGCAGGCTCCATTCTGGCAGACGTTCTAGAGAAAAGATCACACAGGGAACCTAGGGGTCTGAGCCTACCAGGAGTACACAATTCACAAAAAGATTCAGCAAGCTCTCTATCCCAGAGAAATCACACTCACTTGCCTAGTGCCACACACCATTCATCCACACACAACCCTCCCCTCGGACTGGTAAGGCAGTTTCTACCACCCCTGATTCCTCAACCTGACCACCACGTGACACAGGTACCAACTCTGGGCGCAGGGTGGGGGACAAATGTACAGGACACTATTACGCTGCCACCACTGGATCCCACCCTCTGGTGAATCCAGAAAACACAATGCACTAAGGGGGATGATCTACCCTCCCGAGCTAGGGACACTTAACTCACAGTGCACAAAAACACATTTCCAAAGAAATGACAATTAAAAACAAACTTAGAACAATAATCCCTATACCATGTGATTTATCTAAATGCACAGTTTTGTAGTGCGGCCTGTTGCAACTGCGGTACAGCGCAAACGCAAGTCCAAATCCCACCGCTGATCACCAATGTTAGAAATGGCGATTTCTGGTTGGCTAGGGCTTGCGCCAAAGTCAGGCAGAGACCACCACTCTAGTCAGGGCAAGGAAGTTACACGCCAAAGATAACCCCTGCTCACCCCCTTGGTAGCTTGGCACGAGCAGACAGGCTTATCCCTGAGGCGATGTGTAAAGCGTTTGCGCGTGCACCCAGCAACAACACCCAAGGCCCACCACAAAGGAAACTCCACACAAGGTATTCTATAAAAATAGCCTTTGTATTATACACAACACATTAGATAAAGACACACACTCTACAATGTGCCAACAGGCACGGGCAGAATTTACAAGGGATTATATATACAGGGGACAGGGCCACCTGGACCACTGTCAGGAATTAGCACTTTTTAGAACATAGGAATAATACTGTAGTACAAAATAACATATGTAGCACACAACCAGTACCTACTGGTATCAGGTAAGTACCACATACGCAACCCTAACCACCTTAGGAAAATATTGCGCAGGGAATCAGGACCTCACTAGCACCACCTGTACTAGGGAGAAAACAACCACCTAAGTATCACAATACCTGTAGGGGTCTAAGCACATAAACACATGATGCATAACATTCAGAGGTGTAAAGCAAAGCACATGACGCATAAACACATTCAGAGGTGCAGGAAAGGAACAATGGCGCAAAAACTCACATTAGCCACTATCTGTGACAGTCCCTAGGCCAACTGGCCGTGAAGGGGCAAAGGTGCCCTGTGTCCAGCCAAGTCAGGGTGCGCCTGCGCAGGCTGCGCAAACCAAGGCGCACAAAGCACAACCTACACGTAGCAGTTGCCCACTAAGTGCTGGGCAACTGGAGAGATGCTGGGGCACCACTGTGCCTTCCTAAATAAATATGGCAGGGGTTGGAGCCTCTCCTGGGCTCTAAGAAAACACTTGTGGCCCCCTGAGCCTCGCAGGCTCTGATCAATATTGTGGGGCAAGGTGGGAGTGGCCCGCTGCCATCTGGGGCCACTCAATCGCCAAGGAAATGCCCCCGTATGCGTTTGGAGCGTGCACTGCGCTCTCCACAAACAATGCGCTGCCGTTGGAGTCCCTCTGGACTCTGAACATAAATATGCCCTCTGCGTTGGAGCCTCGTGGGCTCGAGACAAATGATGGGGCCAGACGTTGCAATGCACCAGCGCTCTCGAGCACACAATGCCCACGTACGTTGGAGCCTTCTCGGGGCTCAAGGACAGGTACCGGCACCCTTAGCATATGCGCGGAGTCCCCCCCACGCTGAAGAGCCGGGCGAGGCTCTCCATAACAAGGTCCCTGCACGTTGGGGCGCGCCAGCGCTCAGCAACCACTCAGGCTGCTTCGCGCACCCTCCTGGCAAGAGCCCCACTCACCGGCTGACTCGGAGGCTGCGCTGATGTCTCCGGTGACGGCAGGAGGCTCTCCGCGTCTCTCCTTGGCGCGCTGCTCCACTGGACCTTGCAGGGCTCTCACCACTCGCAGGAGCCCTGCAGGGGAAGCCGCCGCACGTCCGCTTCTCTCCTCAGGGCCCCGGGGCGCAGGGTAGGCTCCTGCCGGCTCCGGGGCTTTTAATCAAACCGCCAGTCTTCGGTGGGAGGCGGGGTAGGCTCCCGCCCTCCTACTTCCTGATCCGGTTGTCCCGGCGGCCCGCCCCCGGCCCGCCTGACTTCCTGGATGTCCCGGGCTGCAGCGGTGATTTTCAATCTTGGCAATGAGAGGGGTAGGCTCCCTCGTAGATGCGGTATACGGCGGGGTGGGCACCCGCCGTAAGAATAAGCAAATAAGCGGGGTGGGCACCCGCCAACGACCACGGCAATGTCCCTGGCAGGGTGGGCACCTGCCAGGGGACTTCAGAATCTGTACAGACGGGGCAAACGCCGGGTGGGCACCGGCTTTGAGAAATAAAGCGCTCTAAGCGCTAAGGAAAACAAGGGAGAGCGCTCCCAGCGCTCAAGGCCAGTTCAGCGCTTCCAGGCGCTTAGAGATCCAAATAAAGCGCTCCCAACGTTCTAAAGAGGATAACAGCAAAGTCCAGGAAAGTTCTCCCCTGCATGCAGCAGGGCAGGGGTGGGGGGGAAGGCTGGACCCAGAGCCAGCTCACTGGGCCTCCAGGCAGGGAGGTAGTCCAAGTGGCGGTCCTCTGGTCCAGCAGCAGCAGCAGCCCCCCTCAGGCAGGATCCTGGCAAAAGAACAGTTTCTGTGGGGACACAGCCCCATTTTTATACAGTCAAACCCTTTGTTCTGGTTCAGGGTGAGGGGGAAAACCAGTCGCAGCTGGTTGGGGAGCACCCTTGATGTGCTCAGCCCCTCACTCTATTCACTGGCAGGGCTAGGGTCGTCAGTCGCACCACAGGGGGCGGGGCCAGCATTGTGTGTGGAAAACCCTGTCCTATTCAGGACCCAGGTGTACTCCTCCCACCCATCTAGCTGCTGATCTCCCCATTCACCACTGGGTGACTCATCCTGACTCTGGGGAATCCCTAGCCCGTCACATGACATGACCAGCCAATCACGCGACAGACACCCTGCACACAGAAGTGCCCACCTCTAGAAGTGGCACTTCCACACTAGGTACATGCACGCCGCACACATCATCGCGCAGCATTCACTCCCACGAGTCCGCACATACCAAACTCGGGCCTGCACACCCCACGCATCAGGAACTACTAGGGACACATACACTCCCCATGCATTCCTAAGGGAGGACAGGCCTATCTCACCACATGCACTCAGAGCACGCACGCACTTTATCCTGGGACACAGGGAAAGTGCGCAGAAACCCAAAAAATTACCACACCAAGTCACCAATAAAAAGCCAAAAAGTCCAGGGGTGAACCTGCCAGAAGGGCCAAGTCCAACAAGGGGGTCATGCTCGGGGTGGTGTTTTAGGGTTTAGGGTAGTGCAGTGGTGTTTGGGTAGTGTAGGGGTTTGTGCTGGTGGTAGTGTTTTAGGGTTTAGGGTCATGCAGTGGTGTTTGTGTAGTGTAGGGGGTCATGCTGGGGGTAGATGTAGGGTAGCGCAGTTGTGTTTGGGTAGTGTAGGGGGTCACACTGGGGGTAGTGGGTTAGGGTTTAGGGTAGTACAGTGGTGTTTTGGTAGTGTAGGGGGTCGTGCTGTGGATAGATTTAGAGCTTAGGGTAGTGCAGTGGTGTTTTTGTTGTGTAGGGGGTCGTGCTGGTGGTAGTGTTTTTGGGTTTAGGGTAGTGCAGTGGTGTTTGGGTAGTGATGGGGTCGTGCTGGGGTAGATTTAGGGTTTAGGTAGTGCAGTGGTGTTTGTGTTGTGTAGGGGGTCATGCTGGGTGTAGTGTTTTAGGGTTAGGGTAGTGCAGTGGTGTTTGTGTAGTGTAGGGGTTCGTGTTTAGGGTTTAGGGTAGTGCAGTGGTGTTTGGTAGTGTAGGTGGTCATGCTGGGGGTAGATTCAGGGTTCAGGGTAGTGCAGTGGTGTTTGTGTGGTGTTGGGTGTAGTGCTGGGGGTAGTGCTTTAGGGTAGTGTAGTGGGGTTTGTGTAGTGTAGGGGGTCGTGTTTTAGGGATAAGTGTAGTGCAGTGGTGTTTGGGTAGTGTAGGGGGTCGCGCTGGGGGTAGATTTAGGGTTTAGGGTAGTGCAGTAGTGTTCGTGTACTGTAGGGGGTCATGCTGGGGGTTGTGTTTTAGGGTTTAGGGTAGCGCAGTGGTGTTTGGGTAGTGTAGGCGGTCGTGCTGTTGGTAGTGTTTTAGGGTTTAGGGTAGCGCAGTGGTGTTTGGGAAGTGTAGGGGGTTGTGCTGGGGGTAGTGTTTTAGGGTTAATGGTAGCGCAGTGGTGTTTGTGTAGTGTAGGGGTTCATGCTAGGGGAGTGTTTTAGGGTTTAGGGTAGCGCAGTAGTGTTTGTGTAGTGTAGGGGGTCATGCTGGGGGTAGTGTTTTAGGGTTTAGGGTAGCGCAGTGGTGTTTGGTTAGAGTAGGGGGTGATGCTATGGGTAGTGTTTTACTGTTTAGGGTAGTGCAGTGGTGTTTGGGTAGCGTAGGTGGTGGTGCGGGGGGTAGATTTAGGGTTTAGAGTACCGCGGTGGTGTTTGGGTAGCGTAGGGGGTCATGTTGGGAGTAGTGTTTTAGGGTTTAGGGTTGCACAGTGGTGTTTGTTTAGTATAGGGGGTTGTGCTGGGGGTAGTGTTTTAGGGTTTAGGGTAGCGCAGTGGTGTTTGTGTAGTGTAGGGGGTCATGCTGGGGGTAGTGTTTTAGGGTTTAGGGTAGCGCAGTGGTATTTGGTTAGAGTAGGGGGTCATGCTATGTGTAGTGTTTTAGTGTTTAGGGCAGTGCAGTGGTGTTTGGGTAGCGTAGGTGGTGGTGTGGGGGGTAGATTTAGGGTTTAGGGTACCGCTGTGGTGTTTGTGTAGCGTAGGGGGTCATGTTGGGGGTAGTGTTTTAGGGTTTAGGGTAGCACAGTGGTGTTTGGGTAGTCTAGGGGGTAGTGCTGGGGGTAGTGTTTTAGAGTTTAGTGTAGCGCAGTGGTGTTTGTGTAGTGTTGGGGGTAGTGTTGGGGGTAGTGTTTTAAGGTTTAGGGTAGTGCAGTGGTGTTTCTATAGTGTAGGGGGTCATACTGAGGGTAGTGTTTTAGGGTTTAGCGTAGTGCAGTGGTGTTTGGGTATTGTAGGGGGTCGTGCTGGTGGTAGTGTTTTTAGGGTTTAGGGTAGTGCTGTGGTGTTTGTGTAGTATAGGGGTAGTGTTTTAGGGTTTAGGGTAGTGCAGTGGTGTTTGGGTAGTGTAGGGGGTCGTGCTGGGGGTAGTGTTTTAGGTTTTAGCGTAGTGCAGTGGTGTTTGGGTAGTGTAGGGGGTCGTGCTGGGGTAGATTTAGGGTTTAGGGTAGTGCAGTGGTGTTTGTGTAGTATATGGGGTCAAGCTGGGGGTTGTGTTTTAGTGTTTAGGGTAGTGCAGTGCTGTTTGTGTAGTCTAGGGGTTCGTACTGGGTTAGTTTTTTAGGGTTTAGTGTAGTACAGTGGTGTTTGTGTAGGGTAGGGGGTAGTGTTTTAGTGTTTAGGGTAGTGCAGTGGTGTTTGTGTAGTGTAGGGGGTCATGCTGGGGGTAGTGTTTTAGATTTTAGGGCAGTGCAGTGGTGTTTTTGTAATGTAGGGGGTCGTGTTTTAGGGTTTAGGGTAGAGCAGTTGTGTTAGGGTAGTGTAGGGGGTCGTGTCTTAGGGTTTAGGGTAGTGCAGTGGTATTTGGGTAGTGTAGGGGGTCGTGTTTTAGGGTTTTAGGTAACGCAGTGGTGTTTGGGTAGTGTATTGGCTAGTGCTGGGGGTAGTGTTTTAGGGTTTAGGGTAGCGCAGTGGTGTTTGTGTAGTGTTGGGGGTAGTGCTGGGGTAGTGTTTTAGGGTTTAGGGTAGCACAGTGGTGTTTGTGTAGTGTATGGGGTCATACTTGGGGTCGTGTTTTAGGGTTTAGCATAGTGCAGTGGTGTTTGGGTAGAGTAGGGGGTCATGCTGGGGTTAGATTTAGGGTAGTGCTGTGGTGTTTGTATAGTGTATGGGGTTGTGCTGGACGTAGTGTTTTAGGGTTCAGGGTAGTACAGTGGTGTTTGTGTAGTGTAGGGGTTCGTGCTGGGGGTAGTGTTTTAGGGTTTAGTGTAGTGCAGTGGTATTTGTGTAGTGTAGGGGTAGTGTTTTAGGGTTTAGGGTAGTGCAGTTGTGTTTGGGTAGTGTAGCAGGTCGGGTTTTACGGTTTAGGGTAGTGCAGTGGTGTTTGGGTAGTGTAGGGGGTCGTTCTGGTGGTAGTGTTTTAGGGTTTAGGGTAGTGCAGTGGTGTTTGTGTAGTGTAGGGGTAGTGTTTTAGGGTTTAGGGTAGTGCGGTGGTGTTTGTGTAGTGTAGGGGGTCTAGCTGGGGGTAGTGTTTTGGAGTTTGATGTAGTGCAGTGGTGTTTGTGTAGTATAAGGGATCGTGTTTTTTAGTGTTTAGGGTAGTGCAGTTCTGTTTGGGTAGTGTACGGGGTTCGTGCTGGTGGTCGTGTTTTAGGGTTTAGGGTCATGCAGTGGTGTTTTTGTAGTGTAGGGGGTCATGCTGGGGGTCGATTTAGGGTAGTGCAGGTGTGTTTGGGTAGTGTAGGGGGTCATGCTGGGGTAGTGTGTTAGGGCTTAGGGTAGTGCAGTGGTGTTTGCGTAGTGTAGGGGGTCGTGTCTTAGGGTTTAGGGTAGTGCAGTGGTATTTGGGTAGTGTAGGGGGTCGTGTTTTAGGGTTTTAGGTAACGCAGTGGTGTTTGGGTAGTGTGGGGGTAGTGCTGGGGGTATTGTTTTAGGGTTTAGGGTAGCGCAGTGGTGTTTGTGTAGTGTTGGGGGTAGTGCTGGGGTAGTGTTTTAGGGTTTAGGGTAGCACAGTGGTGTTTGTGTAGTGTATGGGGTCATACTGGGGGTCGTGTTTTACGGTTTAGCATAGTGCAGTGGTGTTTGGGTAGTGTAGGGGGTCGTGCTGGGGTTAGATTTAGGGTAGTGCTCTGGTGTTTGTATAGTGTATGGGTTTGTGCTGGACGTAGTGTTTTAGGGTTCAGGGTAGTGCAGTGGTGTTTGTGTAGTGTAGGGGTTCGTGCTGGGGGTAGCGTTTTAGGGTTTGGTGTAGTGCAGTGGTGTTTGTGTAGTGTAGGGGGTAGTTTTTTAGGGTTTAGGGTAGTGCAGTTGTGTTCGGGTAGTGTAGCAGGTCGTGTTTTACGGTTTAGGGTAGTGCAGTGGTGTTTGGGTAGTGTAGGGGGTCGTTCTGGTGGTAGTGTTTTAGGGTTTAGGGTAGTGCAGTGGTGTTTGTGTAGTGTAGGGGTAGTGTTTTAGGGTTTAGGGTAGTGCAGTGGTGTTTGTGTAGTGTAGGGGGTCTAGCTGGGGGTAGTGTTTTGTAGTTTGGTGTAGTGCAGTGGTGTTTGTGTAGTAAAAGGGGTCATGTTTTAGTGTTTAGGGTAGTGCAGTGGTGTTTGGGTAGTGTAGGGGTTTGTGCTGGTGGTCGTGTTTTAGGGTTTAGGGTCATGCAGTGGTGTTTTTGTAGTGTAGGGGGTCAGGCTGGGGGTCGATTAAGGGTAGTGCAGGTGTGTTTGGGTAGTGTAGGGGGTCATGCTGGGGGTAGTGTGTTAGGGCTTAGGGTAGTGCAGTGGTGTTTGCGTAGTGTAGGGGGTCATGCTGTGGGTAGATTTAGGGTTTAGGGTAGTGCAGTGGTGTTTGTGTTGTGTAGGGGGTCGTGCTGGGGGTAGTGTTTTAGGGTTCAGGGTAGTGCAGTGGTGTTTGGGTAGTGTAGGGGGTCATGCTGGGGTAGATTTAGGGTTTAGAGTAATGCAGTATTGTTTGTGTTGTGTAGGGGATCGTGCTGGGGTACTGTTTTAGGGTATAGGGTAGTGCAGTGGTGTTTGTGTAGTGTAGGGGGTCGTGTTTAGGGTTTAGGGTAGTGCAGTGGTGTTTGGTAGTGTAGGCGGTCGTGCTGTGGTTAGTGGTTTAGGGTAGCGCAGTGGTGTTTGGGTAGTGTAGGGGGTCATGCTGGGGTTTGTGTTTTAGGGTTATTGGTAGCGCAGTTGTGTTTGTGTAGTGTAGGGGGTCATGCTGGGGGAGTGTTTTAGGGTTTAGCGTAGCACAGTGGTGTTTGTTTAGTATAGAGGGTCGTGCTGGGGGTAGTGTTTTAGGGTTTAGGGTAGCACAGTGTTTTTTGTGTAGGGGGTCATGCTGGGGGTAGTGTTTTATTGTTTAGGGTAGCGCAGTGGTGTTTGTGTAATGTAGGGGGTCTTGCTGGGGCTAGCGTTTTAGGGTTTACGGTAGCGCAGTGGTGTTTGTGTAGCGTAGGGGGTCATGCGGTGGGTAGTGTTTTAGGGTTTAGGGTAGCGCAGTGCTGTTTCATTAGCGTAGGGGGTCATGCTAGGGGTAGTGTTTTAGGGTTTAGGGTAGTGCAGTGGTGTTTGGGTAGCGTAGGTGGTGGTGTGGGGGGTAGACTTAGGGTTTAGGGTAGTGCAGTGGTGTTTGTGTAGTGTAGGGGGTCGTGTTTAGGGTTTAGGGTAGTGCAGTGGTGTTTGGTAGTGTAGGTGGTCATGCTGGGGGTAGATTTAGGGTTTAGGGTAGTGCAGTGGTGTTTGTTTAGTGTTGGGTGTAGTGCTGGGGGTAGTGCTTTAGGGTTTAGGGTAGCGTAGTGGTGTTTGTGTAGTGTAGGGGGTCGTGTATTAGGGTTTAGGGTAGTGCAGTGCAATGGTGTTTGGGTAGTGTAAGGGGTCGTGTTTTAGGGTTGAGGGTAATGCAGTGGTGTTTGGGTAGTGTAGGGGGTCATGCTGTGGGTAGATTTAGGGTTTAGGGTAGTGCAGTGGTGTTCAGGTTCTGTAGGGGGTCATGCTGGGGGTAGTGTTTTAGGGTTTAGGGTAGCGCAGTGGTGTTTGGGTAGTGTAGGCGGTCGTGCTGTGGTTAGTGGTTTAGGGTAGCGCAGTGGTGTTTGGGTAGTGTAGGGGGTCATGCTGGGGTTTGTGTTTTAGGGTTAATGGTAGCGCAGTGGTGTTTGTGTAGTGTAGGGGGTCGTGCTGGTGGAGTGTTTTAGGGTTTAGGGTAGCGCAGTGGTGTTTGTGTAATGTAGGGTGTCTTGCTGGGTCAAGCGTTTTAGGGTTTAGGGTAGCGCAGTGGTGTTTGGGTAGCGTAGGGGGTCATGCGGTGGGTAGTGTTTTAGGGTTTAGGGTAGCGCAGTGCTGTTTCATTAGCGTAGGGGGTCATGCTAGGGGTAGTGTTTTAGGGTTTAGGGTAGTGCAGTGGTGTTTGGGTAGCGTAGGTGGTGGTGTGGGGGGTAGACTTAGGGTTTAGGGTAGTGCAGTGGTGTTTGGGTAGTGTAGGGGGTCCTGCTGGGGTAGTGTTTTAGGGTTAAGGGTAGCGCAGTGGTGTTTGGGTAGCATAGGGGGTCATGCTGGGAGTAGTGTTTTAGGGTTTAGGGTAGCACAGTGGTGTTTGGTAGTGTAGGGGGTAGTGCTGGGGGTTGTGTTTTAGAGTTTAGGGTAGCGCAGTGGTGTTTGTGTAGCGTTGGGGTAGTGCTGCGGATAGTGTTTTATGGTTTAAGGTAGTGCAGTGGTGTTTGTGTGGTGTAGGGGGTAGTGTTTTAGGATTTAGGGTAGTGCAGTGTTGTTTGTGTAGTGTAGGGGGTCTAGCTGGGGGTAGTGTTTTAGAGTTTGGTGTAGTGCAGTGGTGTTTGTGTAGTATAGGGGGTCGTGTTTTAGGGTTTAGGGTAGTGCAGTTGTGTTTGGGTAGTGTAGGGGGTCATGCTCGGGGTGGTGTTTTAGGGTTTAGGGTAGTGCAGTGGTGTTTGGGTAGTGTAGGGGTTTGTGCTGGTGGTAGTGTTTTAGGGTTTAGGGTCATGCAGTAGTGTTTGTGTAGTGTAGGGGGTCATGCTGGGGGTAGATGTAGGGTAGCGCAGTTGTGTTTGGGTAGTGTAGGGGGTCACGCTGGGGGTAGTGGGTTAGGGTTTAGGGTAGTACAGTGGTGTTTTGGTAGTGTAGGGGGTCGTGCTGTGGATAGATTTAGAGCTTAGGGTAGTGCAGTGGTGTTTTTGTTGTGTAGGGGGTCGTGCTGGTGGTAGTGTTTTTGGGTTTAGGGTAGTGCAGTGGTGTTTGGGTAGTGATGGGGGTCGTGCTGGGGTAGATTTAGGGTTTAGGTAGTGCAGTGGTGTTTGTGTTATGTTGGGGGTCATGCTGGGTGTAGTGTTTTAGGGTTAGGGTAGTGCAGTGGTGTTTGTGTAGTGTAGGGGTTCGTGTTTAGGGTTTAGGGTAGTGCAGTGGTGTTTGGTAGTGTAGGTGGTCATGCTGGGGGTAGATTCAGGGTTTAGGGTAGTGCAGTGGTGTTTGTGTGATGTTGGGTGTAGTGCTGGAGGTAGTGCTTTAGGGTAGTGTAGTGGGGTTTGTGTAGTGTAGGGGGTCGTGTTTTAGGGATAAGTGTAGTGCAGTGGTGTTTGGGTAGTGAAAGGGGTCGTGTTTTAGGGTTGAGGGTAGAACAGTGGTGTTTGGGTAGTGTAGGGGGTCGTGCTGGGGGTAGATTTAGGGTTTAGGGTAGTGCAGTAGTGTTTGTGTACTGTAGGGGGTCATGCTGGGGGTTGTGTTTTAAGGTTTAGGGTAGCGCAGTGGTGTTTGGGTAGTGTAGGCGGTCGTGCTGTTGGTAGTGTTTTAGGGTTTAGGGTAGCGCAGTGGTGTTTGGGAAGTGTAGGGGGTTGTGCTGGGGGTAGTGTTTTAGGGTTAATGGTAGCGCAGTGGTGTTTGTGTAGTGTAGGGGTTCATGCTAGGGGAGTGTTTTAGGGTTTAGGGTAGCGCAGTGGTGTTTGTGTAGTGTAGGGGGTCATGCTGGGGGTAGTGTTTTAGGGTTTAGGGTAGCGCAGTGGTGTTTGGTTAGAGTAGGGGGTGATGCTATGGGTAGTGTTTTGGTGTTTAGGGTAGTGCAGTGGTGTTTGGGTAGCGTAGGTGGTGGTGCGGGGGGTAGATTTAGGGTTTAGAGTACCGCGGTGGTGTTTGGGTAGCGTAGGGGGTCATGTTGGGGGTAGTGTTTTAGGGTTTAGGGTTGCACAGTGGTGTTTGGGTAGTGTAGGGGGTAGTGCTGGGGGTAGTGTTTTAGAGTTTAGGGTAGCGCAGTGGTGTTTGTGTAGTGTTGGGGGTAGTGCTGGGGGTAGTGTTTTAAGGTTTAAGGTAGTGCAGTGGTGTTTCTGTAGTGTAGGGGGTCATACTGAGGGTAGTGTTTTAGAGTTTAGCATAGTGCAGTGGTGTTTGGGTATTGTAGGGGGTCGTGCTGGTGGTAGTGTTTTTAGGGTTTAGGGTAGTGCTGTGGTGTTTGTGTGGTATAGGGGGTAGTGTTTTAGGGTTTAGGGTAGTGCAGTGGTGTTTGGGTAGTGTAGGGGGTCCTGCTGGGGGTAGTGTTTTAGGGTTAAGGGTAGCGCAGTGGTGTTTGGGTAGCATAGGGGGTCATGCTGGGAGTAGTGTTTTAGGGTTTAGGGTAGCACAGTGGTGTTTGGTAGTGTAGGGGGTAGTGCTGGGGGTTGTGTTTTAGAGTTTAGGGTAGCACAGTGGTGTTTGTGTAGCGTTGGGGTAGTGCTGCGGATAGTGTCTTAGGGTTTAAGGTAGTGCAGTGGTGTTTGTGTAGTGTAGGGGGTAGTGTTTTAGGATTTAGGGTAGTGCAGTGGTGTTTGTGTAGTGTAGGGGGTCTAGCTGGGGGTAGTGTTTTAGAGTTTGGTGTAGTGCAGTGGTGTTTGTGTAGTATAGGGGGTCGTGTTTTAGGGTTTAGGGTAGTGCAGTTGTGTTTGGGTAGTGTAGGGGGTCATGCTCGGGGTGGTGTTTTAGGGTTTATGGTAGTGCAGTGGTGTTTGGGTAGTGTAGGGGTTTGTGCTGGTGGTAGTGTTTTGGGGTTTAGGGTCATGCAGTGGTGTTTGTGTAGTGTAGGGGGTCATGCTGGGGGTAGATGTAGGGTAGCGCAGTTGTGTTTGGGTAGTGTAGGGGGTCACGCTGGGGGTAGTGGGTTAGGGTTTAGGGTAGTACAGTGGTGTTTTGGTAGTGTAGGGGGTCGTGCTGTGGATAGATTTAGAGCTTAGGGTAGTGCAGTGGTGTTTTTGTTGTGTAGGGGGTCGTGCTGGTGGTAGTGTTTTTGGGTTTAGGGTAGTGCAGTGGTGTTTGGGTAGTGATGGGGGTCGTGCTGGGGTAGATTTAGGGTTTAGGTAGTGCAGTGGTGTTTGTGTTATGTAGGGGGTCATGCTGGGTGTAGTGTTTTAGGGTTAGGGTAGTGCAGTGGTGTTTGTGTAGTGTAGGGGTTTGTGTTTAGGGTTTAGGGTAGTGCAGTGGTGTTTGGTAGTGTAGGTGGTCATGCTGGGGGTAGATTCAGGGTTTAGGGTAGTGCAGTGGTGTTTGTGTGATGTTGGGTGTAGTGCTGGAGGTAGTGCTTTAGGGTAGTGTAGTGGGGTTTGTGTAGTGTAGGAGGTCGTGTTTTAGGGATAAGTGTAGTGCAGTGGTGTTTGGGTAGTGAAAGGGGTCGTGTTTTAGGGTTGAGGGTAGTACAGTGGTGTTTGGGTAGTGTAGGGGGTCGTGCTGGGGGTAGATTTAGGGTTTAGGGTAGTGCAGTAGTGTTCGTGTACTGTAGGGGGTCATGCTGGGGGTTGTGTTTTAGGGTTTAGGGTAGCGCAGTGGTGTTTGGGTAGTGTAGGCGGTCGTGCTGTTGGTAGTGTTTTAGGGTTTAGGGTAGCGCAGTGGTGTTTGGGAAGTGTAGGGGGTTGTGGTGGGTGTAGTGTTTTAGGGTTAATGGTACCGCAGTGGTGTTTGTGTAGTGTAGGGGTTCATGCTAGGGTAGAGTTTTAGGGTTTAGGGTAGCGCAGTGGTGTTTGTGTAGTGTAGGGGGTCATGCTGGGGGTAGCGTTTTAGGGTTTAGGGTAGCGCAGTGGTGTTTGGTTAGAGTAGGGGGTGATGCTATGGGTAGTGTTTTAGTGTTTAGGGTAGTGCAGTGGTGTTTGGGTAGCATAGGTGGTGGTGCGGGGGGTAGATTTAGGGTTTAGAGTACCGCGGTGGTGTTTGGGTAGCGTAGGGGGTCATGTTGGGGGTAGTGTTTTAGGGTTTAGGGTTGCACAGTGGTGTTTGGGTAGTGTAGGGGGTAGTGCTGGGGGTAGTGTTTTAGAGTTTAGGGTAGCGCAGTGGTGTTTGTGTAGTGTTGGGGGTAGTGCTGGGTGTAGTGTTTTAAGGTTTAGGGTAGTGCAGTGGTGTTTCTGTAGTGTAGGGGGTCATACTGAGGGTAGTGTTTTAGAGTTTAGCATAGTGCAGTGGTGTTTGGGTATTGTAGGGGGTCGTGCTGGTGGTAGTGTTTTTAGGGTTTAGGGTAGTGCTGTGGTGTTTGTGTGGTATAGGGGGTAGTGTTTTAGGGTTTAGGGTAGTGCAGTGGTGTTTGGGTAGTGTAGGGGGTCGTGCTAGGGGTAGTGTTTTAGGGTTTAGGGTAGCGCAGTGGTGTTTGGTTAGAGTAGGGGGTGATGCTATGGGTAGTGTTTTAGGGTTTAAGGTAGCGCAGTGGTGTTTGTGTAGTGTAGGGGGTTGTGCTGGGGTAGTGTTTTAGGGTTTGGTGTAGTGCAGTGGTGTTTGTGTAGTGTAGGGGGTCGTGGTTTAGGGTTTAGGGTAGCACAGTGGTGTTTGGGTAGTGTATGGGTAGTGCTGGGAGTAGTGTTTTAGGGTTTAGGGTAGCGCAGTGGTGTTTGTGTAGTGTTGGGGTAGTGCTGGGGGTAGTGTTTTAGGGTTTAGGGTAGCGCAGTGGTGTTTGTGTAGTGTAAGGGGTCATACTGGGGGTAGTGTTTTAGGGTTTGGCATAGTGCAGTGGTGTTTGGGTAGTGTAGGGGGTCATGCTGGGGTTAGATTTAGGGTAGTGCAGTAGTGTTTGTGTAGTGTATGGGGTTGTGCTGGACGTAGTGTTTTAGGGTTTAGGGTAGTGCAGTGGTGTTTGTGTAGTGTAGGGGTTCGTGCTGGGGTAGTGTTTTAGGGTTTAGGGTAGTGCAGCGGTGTTTGTGTAGTGTAGGGGTCATGCTGGGTGTAATGTTTTACATTTTAAGGTAGTGTAGTGGTTTTTTTGTAGTGTAGGGGGTCGTGTTTTAGGGTTTAAGGTAGTGCAGTTGCGTTTGGGAAGTGTAGCGGGTCGTGTTTTTGGGTGTAGGGTAGTGCAGTGGTGTTTGTGTAGTGTAGGGGGTAGTGTTTTAGGATTTAGGGTAGTGCAGTGGTGTTTGTGTAGTGAAGGGGGTCTAGCTGGGGGTAGTGTTTTAGAGTTTGGTGTAGTGCAGTGGTGTTTGTGTAGTATAGGGGGTCGTATTTTAGGGTGTAGGGTAGTGCAGTTGTGTTTGGGTAGTGTAGGGGGTCATGCTCGGGGTGGTGTTTTAGGGTTTAGGGTAGTGCAGTGGTGTTTGGGTAGTGTAGGGGTTTGTGCTGGTGGTAGTGTTTTAGGGTTTAGGGTCATGCAGTGGTGTTTGTGTCGTGAAGGGGGTCATGCTGGGGGGAGATTTAGGGTACTGCAGTTGTGTTTGGGTAGTGTGTTAGGGTTTAGGGTAGTACAGTCGTGTTTTGTAGTGTAGGGGGTCGTGCTGTGGGTAGATTTAGGGTTTAGGGTAGTGCAGTGGTGATTGTGTTGTGTAGGGGATCGGGCTGGGGGTTTAGGGTAGTGCAGTGGTGTTTGGTAGTGTAGGTGGTCATGCTAGGGGTAGATTTAGGGTTTAGGGTAGTGCAGTGGTGTTTGTGTAGTGTTGGGTGTAGTGCTGGGGGTAGTGCTTTAGGGTTTAGGGTGGTGTAGTGGTGTTTGTGTAGTGTAGGGGGTTGTGTTTTAGGGATAAGTGTAGTGCAGTGGTGTTTGGGTAGTGAAAGGGGTCGTGTTTTAGGGTTGAGGGTAGTATAGTGGTGTTTGGGTAGTGTAGGGGGTCGTGCTGGGGGTAGATTTAGGGTTTAGGGTAGTGCAGTGGTGTTCGGGTACTGTAGGGCTCATGCTGGGTGTAGTGTTTTAGGGTTTAGGGTAGCGCAGTTGTGTTTGGGTAGTGTAGGCGTCGTGCTGTTGGTAGTGTTTTAGGGTTTAGGGTAGCGCAGTGGTGTTTGTTTAGTATAGGGGGTCATGCTGGGGGTAGTGTTTTAGGGTTTAGGGTAGCGCAGTGGTGTTTGTGTAGTGTAGGGGGTCATGCTGGGGGTAGTGTTTTAGGGTTTAGGGTAGCGCAGTGGTGTTTGGTTAGAGTAGGGGGTCATGCTATGGGTAGTGTTTTAGTGTTTAGGGTAGTGCAGTGGTGTTTGGGTAGCGTAGGTGGTGGTGCGGGGGGTAGATTTAGGGTACCGCGGTGGTGTTTGGATAGCGTAGGTGGCCATGTTGGGGGTAGTGTTTTAGGGTAGCACAGTGGTGTTTATGTAGTGTAGGGGGTAGTGCTGGGGGTTGTGTTTTAGAGTTTAGGGTAGCGCAGTGGTGTTTGTGTAGCGTTGGGGTAGTGCTGCGGATAGTGTTTTAGGGTTTAAGGTAGTGCAGTGGTGTTTGTGTAGTGTAGGGGGTAGTGTTTTAGGATTTAGGGTAGTGCAGTGGTGTTTGTGTAGTGTAGGGGGTCTAGCTGGGGGTAGTGTTTTAGAGTTTGGTGTAGTGCAGTGGTGTTTGTGTAGTATAGGGGGTCGTGTTTTAGGGTTTAGGGTAGTGCAGTTGTGTTTGGGTAGTGTAGGGGGTCAGGCTCGGGGTGGAGTTTTAGGGTTTAGGGTAGTGCAGTGGTGTTTGGGTAGTGTAGGGGTTTGTGCTGGTGGTAGTGTTTTAGGGTTTAGGGTCATGCAGTGGTGTTTGTGTAGTGTAGGGGGTCATGCTGGGGGTAGATGTAGGGTAGCGCAGTTGTGTTTGGGTAGTGTAGGGGGTCACGCTGGGGGTAGTGAGTTAGGGTTTAGGGTAGTACAGTGGTGTTTTGGTAGTGTAGGGGGTCGTGCTGTGGATAGATTTAGAGCTTAGGGTAGTGCAGTGGTGTTTTTGTTGTGTAGGGGGTCGTGCTGGTGGTAGTGTTTTTGGGTTTAGGGTAGTGCAGTGGTGTTTGGGTAGTGATGGGGGTCGTGCTGGGGTAGATTTAGGGTTTAGGTAGTGCAGTGGTGTTTGTGTTGTGTAGGGGGTCATGCTGGGTGTAGTGTTTTAGGGTTAGGGTAGTGCAGTGGTGTTTGTGTAGTGTAGGGGTTCGTGTTTAGGGTTTAGGGTAGTGCAGTGGTTTTTGGTAGTGTAGGTGGTCATGCTGGGGGTAGATTCAGCGTTTAGGGTAGTGCAGTGGTGTTTGTGTGGTGTTGGGTGTAGTGCTGGAGGTAGTGCTTTAGGGTAGTGTAATGGGGTGTGTGTAGTGTAGGGGGTCGTGTTTTAGGGATAAGTGTAGTGCAGTGGTGTTTGGGTAGTGAAAGGGGTCGTGTTTTAGGGTTGAGGGTAGTACAGTGGTGTTTGGGTAGCATAGGTGGTGGTGCGGGGGGTAGATTTAGGGTTTAGAGTACCGCGGTGGTGTTTGGGTAGCGTAGGGGGTCATGTTGGGGGTAGTGTTTTAGGGTTTAGGGTTGCACAGTGGTGTTTGGGTAGTGTAGGGGGTAGTGCTGGGGGTAGTGTTTTAGAGTTTAGGGTAGCGCAGTGGTGTTTGTGTAGTGTTGGGGGTAGTGCTGGGTGTAGTGTTTTAAGGTTTAGGGTAGTGCAGTGGTGTTTCTGTAGTGTAGGGGGTCATACTGAGGGTAGTGTTTTAGAGTTTAGCATAGTGCAGTGGTGTTTGGGTATTGTAGGGGGTCGTGCTGGTGGTAGTGTTTTTAGGGTTTAGGGTAGTGCTGTGGTGTTTGTGTGGTATAGGGGGTAGTGTTTTAGGGTTTAGGGTAGTGCAGTGGTGTTTGGGTAGTGTAGGGGGTCGTGCTAGGGGTAGTGTTTTAGGGTTTAGGGTAGCGCAGTGGTGTTTGGTTAGAGTAGGGGGTGATGCTATGGGTAGTGTTTTAGGGTTTAAGGTAGCGCAGTGGTGTTTGTGTAGTGTAGGGGGTTGTGCTGGGGTAGTGTTTTAGGGTTTGGTGTAGTGCAGTGGTGTTTGTGTAGTGTAGGGGGTCGTGGTTTAGGGTTTAGGGTAGCACAGTGGTGTTTGGGTAGTGTAGGGGTAGTGCTGGGAGTAGTGTTTTAGGGTTTAGGGTAGCGCAGTGGTGTTTGTGTAGTGTTGGGGTAGTGCTGGGGGTAGTGTTTTAGGGTTTAGGGTAGCGCAGTGGTGTTTGTGTAGTGTAAGGGGTCATACTGGGGGTAGTGTTTTAGGGTTTGGCATAGTGCAGTGGTGTTTGGGTAGTGTAGGGGGTCATGCTGGGGTTAGATTTAGGGTAGTGCAGTAGTGTTTGTGTAGTGTATGGGGTTGTGCTGGACGTAGTGTTTTAGGGTTTAGGGTAGTGCAGTGGTGTTTGTGTAGTGTAGGGGTTCGTGCTGGGGTAGTGTTTTAGGGTTTAGGGTAGTGCAGCGGTGTTTGTGTAGTGTAGGGGTCATGCTGGGTGTAATGTTTTACATTTTAAGGTAGTGTAGTGGTTTTTTTGTAGTGTAGGGGGTCGTGTTTTAGGGTTTAAGGTAGTGCAGTTGCGTTTGGGAAGTGTAGCGGGTCGTGTTTTTGGGTGTAGGGTAGTGCAGTGGTGTTTGTGTAGTGTAGGGGGTAGTGTTTTAGGATTTAGGGTAGTGCAGTGGTGTTTGTGTAGTGAAGGGGGTCTAGCTGGGGGTAGTGTTTTAGAGTTTGGTGTAGTGCAGTGGTGTTTGTGTAGTATAGGGGGTCGTATTTTAGGGTGTAGGGTAGTGCAGTTGTGTTTGGGTAGTGTAGGGGGTCATGCTCGGGGTGGTGTTTTAGGGTTTAGGGTAGTGCAGTGGTGTTTGGGTAGTGTAGGGGTTTGTGCTGGTGGTAGTGTTTTAGGGTTTAGGGTCATGCAGTGGTGTTTGTGTCGTGAAGGGGGTCATGCTGGGGGGAGATTTAGGGTACTGCAGTTGTGTTTGGGTAGTGTGTTAGGGTTTAGGGTAGTACAGTCGTGTTTTGTAGTGTAGGGGGTCGTGCTGTGGGTAGATTTAGGGTTTAGGGTAGTGCAGTGGTGATTGTGTTGTGTAGGGGATCGGGCTGGGGGTTTAGGGTAGTGCAGTGGTGTTTGGTAGTGTAGGTGGTCATGCTAGGGGTAGATTTAGGGTTTAGGGTAGTGCAGTGGTGTTTGTGTAGTGTTGGGTGTAGTGCTGGGGGTAGTGCTTTAGGGTTTAGGGTGGTGTAGTGGTGTTTGTGTAGTGTAGGGGGTTGTGTTTTAGGGATAAGTGTAGTGCAGTGGTGTTTGGGTAGTGAAAGGGGTCGTGTTTTAGGGTTGAGGGTAGTACAGTGGTGTTTGGGTAGTGTAGGGGGTCGTGCTGGGGGTAGATTTAGGGTTTAGGGTAGTGCAGTGGTGTTCGGGTACTGTAGGGCTCATGCTGGGTGTAGTGTTTTAGGGTTTAGGGTAGCGCAGTTGTGTTTGGGTAGTGTAGGCGTCGTGCTGTTGATAGTGTTTTAGGGTTTAGGGTAGCGCAGTGGTGTTTGTTTAGTATAGGGGGTCATGCTGGGGGTAGTGTTTTAGGGTTTAGGGTAGCGCAGTGGTGTTTGTGTAGTGTAGGGGGTCATGCTGGGGGTAGTGTTTTAGGGTTTAGGGTAGCGCAGTGGTGTTTGGTTAGAGTAGGGGGTCATGCTATGGGTAGTGTTTTAGTGTTTAGGGTAGTGCAGTGGTGTTTGGGTAGCGTAGGTGGTGGTGCGGGGGGTAGATTTAGGGTACCGCGGTGGTGTTTGGATAGCGTAGGTGGCCATGTTGGGGGTAGTGTTTTAGGGTAGCACAGTGGTGTTTATGTAGTGTAGGGGGTAGTGCTGGGGGTTGTGTTTTAGAGTTTAGGGTAGCGCAGTGGTGTTTGTGTAGCGTTGGGGTAGTGCTGCGGATAGTGTTTTAGGGTTTAAGGTAGTGCAGTGGTGTTTGTGTAGTGTAGGGGGTAGTGTTTTAGGATTTAGGGTAGTGCAGTGGTGTTTGTGTAGTGTAGGGGGTCTAGCTGGGGGTAGTGTTTTAGAGTTTGGTGTAGTGCAGTGGTGTTTGTGTAGTATAGGGGGTCGTGTTTTAGGGTTTAGGGTAGTGCAGTTGTGTTTGGGTAGTGTAGGGGGTCAGGCTCGGGGTGGAGTTTTAGGGTTTAGGGTAGTGCAGTGGTGTTTGGGTAGTGTAGGGGTTTGTGCTGGTGGTAGTGTTGTAGGGTTTAGGGTCATGCAGTGGTGTTTGTGTAGTGTAGGGGGTCATGCTGGGGGTAGTGAGTTAGGGTTTAGGGTAGTACAGTGGTGTTTTGGTAGTGTAGGGGGTCGTGCTGTGGATAGATTTAGAGCTTAGGGTAGTGCAGTGGTGTTTTTGTTGTGTAGGGGGTCGTGCTGGTGGTAGTGTTTTTGGGTTTAGGGTAGTGCAGTGGTGTTTGGGTAGTGATGGGGGTCGTGCTGGGGTAGATTTAGGGTTTAGGTAGTGCAGTGGTGTTTGTGTTGTGTAGGGGGTCATGCTGGGTGTAGTGTTTTAGGGTTAGGGTAGTGCAGTGGTGTTTGTGTAGTGTAGGGGTTCGTGTTTAGGGTTTAGGGTAGTGCAGTGGTTTTTGGTAGTGTAGGTGGTCATGCTGGGGGTAGATTCAGCGTTTAGGGTAGTGCAGTGGTGTTTGTGTGGTGTTGGGTGTAGTGCTGGAGGTAGTGCTTTAGGGTAGTGTAATGGGGTGTGTGTAGTGTAGGGGGTCGTGTTTTAGGGATAAGTGTAGTGCAGTGGTGTTTGGGTAGTGAAAGGGGTCGTGTTTTAGGGTTGAGGGTAGTACAGTGGTGTTTGGGTAGTGTAGGGGGTCGTGCTGGGGGTAGATTTAGGGTTTAGGGTAGTGCAGTAGTGTTCGTGTACTGTAGGGGGTCATGCTGGGGGTTGTGGTTTAGGGTAGCGCAGTAGTGTTTGGGTAGTGTAGGCATTTGTGCTGTTGGTAGTGTTTTAGGGTTTAGGGTAGCGCAGTGGTGTTTGGGAAGTGTAGGGGGTTGTGCTGGGGGTAGTGTTTTAGGGTTAATGGTAGCGCAGTGGTGTTTGTGTAGTGTAGGGGTTCATGCTAGGGGAGTGTTTTAGGGTTTAGCGTAGCACAGTGGTGTTTGTTTAGTATAGAGGGTCGTGCTGGGGGTAGTGTTTTAGGGTTTAGGGTAGCACAGTGTTTTTTGTGTAGGGGGTCATGCTGGGGGTAGTGTTTTATTGTTTAGGGTAGCGCAGTGGTGTTTGTGTAATGTAGGGGGTCTTGCTGGGGCTAGCGTTTTAGGGTTTACGGTAGCGCAGTGGTGTTTGTGTAGCGTAGGGGGTCATGCGGTGGGTAGTGTTTTAGGGTTTAGGGTAGCGCAGTGCTGTTTCATTAGCGTAGGGGGTCATGCTAGGGGTAGTGTTTTAGGGTTTAGGGTAGTGCAGTGGTGTTTGGGTAGCGTAGGTGGTGGTGTGGGGGGTAGACTTAGGGTTTAGGGTAGTGCAGTGGTGTTTGTGTAGTGTAGGGGGTTGTGTTTAGGGTTTAGGGTAGTGCAGTGGTGTTTGGTAGTGTAGGTGGTCATGCTGGGGGTAGATTTAGGGTTTAGGGTAGTGCAGTGGTGTTTGTTTAGTGTTGGGTGTAGTGCTGGGGGTAGTGCTTTAGGGTTTAGGGTAGCGTAGTGGTGTTTGTGTAGTGTAGAGGGTCGTGTATTAGGGTTTAGGGTAGTGCAGTGCAATGGTGTTTGGGTAGTGTAAGGGGTCGTGTTTTAGGGTTGAGGGTAATGCAGTGGTGTTTGGGTAGTGTAGGGGGTCATGCTGTGGGTAGATTTAGGGTTTAGGGTAGTGCAGTGGTGTTCAGGTTCTGTAGGGGGTCATGCTGGGGGTAGTGTTTTAGGGTTTAGGGTAGCGCAGTGGTGTTTGGGTAGTGTAGGCGGTCGTGCTGTGGTTAGTGGTTTAGGGTAGCGCAGTGGTGTTTGGGTAGTGTAGGGGGTCATGCTGGGGTTTGTGTTTTAGGGTTAATGGTAGCGCAGTGGTGGTTGTGTAGTGTAGGGGGTCGTGCTGGTGGAGTGTTTTAGGGTTTAGGGTAGCGCAGTGGTGTTTGTGTAATGTAGGGTGTCTTGCTGGGTCAAGCGTTTTAGGGTTTAGGGTAGCGCAGTGGTGTTTGGGTAGCGTAGGGGGTCATGCGGTGGGTAGTGTTTTAGGGTTTAGGGTAGCGCAGTGCTGTTTCATTAGCGTAGGGGGTCATGCTAGGGGTAGTGTTTTAGGGTTTAGGGTAGTGCAGTGGTGTTTGGGTAGCGTAGGTGGTGGTGTGGGGGGTAGACTTAGGGTTTAGGGTAGTGCAGTGGTGTTTGGGTAGTGTAGGGGGTCCTGCTGGGGTAGTGTTTTAGGGTTAAGGGTAGCGCAGTGGTGTTTGGGTAGCATAGGGGGTCATGCTGGGAGTAGTGTTTTAGGGTTTAGGGTAGCACAGTGGTGTTTGGTAGTGTAGGGGGTAGTGCTGGGGGTTGTGTTTTAGAGTTTAGGGTAGCGCAGTGGTGTTTGTGTAGCGTTGGGGTAGTGCTGCGGATAGTGTTTTATGGTTTAAGGTAGTGCAGTGGTGTTTGTGTGGTGTAGGGGGTAGTGTTTTAGGATTTAGGGTAGTGCAGTGGTGTTTGTGTAGTGTAGGGGGTCTAGCTGGGGGTAGTGTTTTAGAGTTTGGTGTAGTGCAGTGGTGTTTGTGTAGTATAGGGGGTCGTGTTTTAGGGTTTAGGGTAGTGCAGTTGTGTTTGGGTAGTGTAGGGGGTCATGCTCGGGGTGGTGTTTTAGGGTTTAGGGTAGTGCAGTGGTGTTTGGGTAGTGTAGGGGTTTGTGCTGGTGGTAGTGTTTTAGGGTTTAGGGTCATGCAGTAGTGTTTGTGTAGTGTAGGGGGTCATGCTGGGGGTAGATGTAGGGTAGCGCAGTTGTGTTTGGGTAGTGTAGGGGGTCACGCTGGGGGTAGTGGGTTAGGGTTTAGGGTAGTACAGTGGTGTTTTGGTAGTGTAGGGGGTCGTGCTGTGGATAGATTTAGAGCTTAGGGTAGTGCAGTGGTGTTTTTGTTGTGTAGGGGGTCGTGCTGGTGGTAGTGTTTTTGGGTTTAGGGTAGTGCAGTGGTGTTTGGGTAGTGATGGGGGTCGTGCTGGGGTAGATTTAGGGTTTAGGTAGTGCAGTGGTGTTTGTGTTATGTTGGGGGTCATGCTGGGTGTAGTGTTTTAGGGTTAGGGTAGTGCAGTGGTGTTTGTGTAGTGTAGGGGTTCGTGTTTAGGGTTTAGGGTAGTGCAGTGGTGTTTGGTAGTGTAGGTGGTCATGCTGGGGGTAGATTCAGGGTTTAGGGTAGTGCAGTGGTGTTTGTGTGATGTTGGGTGTAGTGCTGGAGGTAGTGCTTTAGGGTAGTGTAGTGGGGTTTGTGTAGTGTAGGGGGTCGTGTTTTAGGGATAAGTGTAGTGCAGTGGTGTTTGGGTAGTGAAAGGGGTCGTGTTTTAGGGTTGAGGGTAGAACAGTGGTGTTTGGGTAGTGTAGGCGGTCGTGCTGTTGGTAGTGTTTTAGGGTTTAGGGTAGCGCAGTGGTGTTTGGGAAGTGTAGGGGGTTGTGCTGGGGGTAGTGTTTTAGGGTTAATGGTAGCGCAGTGGTGTTTGTGTAGTGTAGGGGTTCATGCTAGGGGAGTGTTTTAGGGTTTAGGGTAGCGCAGTGGTGTTTGTGTAGTGTAGGGGGTCATGCTGGGGGTAGTGTTTTAGGGTTTAGGGTAGCGCAGTGGTGTTTGGTTAGAGTAGGGGGTGATGCTATGGGTAGTGTTTTGGTGTTTAGGGTAGTGCAGTGGTGTTTGGGTAGCGTAGGTGGTGGTGCGGGGGGTAGATTTAGGGTTTAGAGTACCGCGGTGGTGTTTGGGTAGCGTAGGGGGTCATGTTGGGGGTAGTGTTTTAGGGTTTAGGGTTGCACAGTGGTGTTTGGGTAGTGTAGGGGGTAGTGCTGGGGGTAGTGTTTTAGAGTTTAGGGTAGCGCAGTGGTGTTTGTGTAGTGTTGGGGGTAGTGCTGGGGGTAGTGTTTTAAGGTTTAAGGTAGTGCAGTGGTGTTTCTGTAGTGTAGGGGGTCATACTGAGGGTAGTGTTTTAGAGTTTAGCATAGTGCAGTGGTGTTTGGGTATTGTAGGGGGTCGTGCTGGTGGTAGTGTTTTTAGGGTTTAGGGTAGTGCTGTGGTGTTTGTGTGGTATAGGGGGTAGTGTTTTAGGGTTTAGGGTAGTGCAGTGGTGTTTGGGTAGTGTAGGGGGTCCTGCTGGGGGTAGTGTTTTAGGGTTAAGGGTAGCGCAGTGGTGTTTGGGTAGCATAGGGGGTCATGCTGGGAGTAGTGTTTTAGGGTTTAGGGTAGCACAGTGGTGTTTGGTAGTGTAGGGGGTAGTGCTGGGGGTTGTGTTTTAGAGTTTAGGGTAGCACAGTGGTGTTTGTGTAGCGTTGGGGTAGTGCTGCGGATAGTGTCTTAGGGTTTAAGGTAGTGCAGTGGTGTTTGTGTAGTGTAGGGGGTAGTGTTTTAGGATTTAGGGTAGTGCAGTGGTGTTTGTGTAGTGTAGGGGGTCTAGCTGGGGGTAGTGTTTTAGAGTTTGGTGTAGTGCAGTGGTGTTTGTGTAGTATAGGGGGTCGTGTTTTAGGGTTTAGGGTAGTGCAGTTGTGTTTGGGTAGTGTAGGGGGTCATGCTCGGGGTGGTGTTTTAGGGTTTATGGTAGTGCAGTGGTGTTTGGGTAGTGTAGGGGTTTGTGCTGGTGGTAGTGTTTTGGGGTTTAGGGTCATGCAGTGGTGTTTGTGTAGTGTAGGGGGTCATGCTGGGGGTAGATGTAGGGTAGCGCAGTTGTGTTTGGGTAGTGTAGGGGGTCACGCTGGGGGTAGTGGGTTAGGGTTTAGGGTAGTACAGTGGTGTTTTGGTAGTGTAGGGGGTCGTGCTGTGGATAGATTTAGAGCTTAGGGTAGTGCAGTGGTGTTTTTGTTGTGTAGGGGGTCGTGCTGGTGGTAGTGTTTTTGGGTTTAGGGTAGTGCAGTGGTGTTTGGGTAGTGATGGGGGTCGTGCTGGGGTAGATTTAGGGTTTAGGTAGTGCAGTGGTGTTTGTGTTATGTAGGGGGTCATGCTGGGTGTAGTGTTTTAGGGTTAGGGTAGTGCAGTGGTGTTTGTGTAGTGTAGGGGTTTGTGTTTAGGGTTTAGGGTAGTGCAGTGGTGTTTGGTAGTGTAGATGGTCATGCTGGGGGTAGATTCAGGGTTTAGGGTAGTGCAGTGGTGTTTGTGTGATGTTGGGTGTAGTGCTGGAGGTAGTGCTTTAGGGTAGTGTAGTGGGGTTTGTGTAGTGTAGGGGGTCGTGTTTTAGGGATAAGTGTAGTGCAGTGGTGTTTGGGTAGTGAAAGGGGTCGTGTTTTAGGGTTGAGGGTAGTACAGTGGTGTTTGGGTAGTGTAGGGGGTCGTGCTGGGGGTAGATTTAGGGTTTAGGGTAGTGCAGTAGTGTTCGTGTACTGTAGGGGGTCATGCTGGGGGTTGTGTTTTAGGGTTTAGGGTAGCGCAGTGGTGTTTGGGTAGTGTAGGCGGTCGTGCTGTTGGTAGTGTTTTAGGGTTTAGGGTAGCGCAGTGGTGTTTGGGAAGTGTAGGGGGTTGTGGTGGGTGTAGTGTTTTAGGGTTAATGGTACCGCAGTGGTGTTTGTGTAGTGTAGGGGTTCATGCTAGGGGAGAGTTTTAGGGTTTAGGGTAGCGCAGTGGTGTTTGTGTAGTGTAGGGGGTCATGCTGGGGGTAGCGTTTTAGGGTTTAGGGTAGCGCAGTGGTGTTTGGTTAGAGTAGGGGGTGATGCTATGGGTAGTGTTTTAGTGTTTAGGGTAGTGCAGTGGTGTTTGGGTAGCATAGGTGGTGGTGCGGGGGGTAGATTTAGGGTTTAGAGTACCGCGGTGGTGTTTGGGTAGCGTAGGGGGTCATGTTGGGGGTAGTGTTTTAGGGTTTAGGGTTGCACAGTGGTGTTTGGGTAGTGTAGGGGGTAGTGCTGGGGGTAGTGTTTTAGAGTTTAGGGTAGCGCAGTGGTGTTTGTGTAGTGTTGGGGGTAGTGCTGGGTGTAGTGTTTTAAGGTTTAGGGTAGTGCAGTGGTGTTTCTGTAGTGTAGGGGGTCATACTGAGGGTAGTGTTTTAGAGTTTAGCATAGTGCAGTGGTGTTTGGGTATTGTAGGGGGTCGTGCTGGTGGTAGTGTTTTTAGGGTTTAGGGTAGTGCTGTGGTGTTTGTGTGGTATAGGGGGTAGTGTTTTAGGGTTTAGGGTAGTGCAGTGGTGTTTGGGTAGTGTAGGGGGTCGTGCTAGGGGTAGTGTTTTAGGGTTTAGGGTAGCGCAGTGGTGTTTGGTTAGAGTAGGGGGTGATGCTATGGGTAGTGTTTTAGGGTTTAAGGTAGCGCAGTGGTGTTTGTGTAGTGTAGGGGGTTGTGCTGGGGTAGTGTTTTAGGGTTTGGTGTAGTGCAGTGGTGTTTGTGTAGTGTAGGGGGTCGTGGTTTAGGGTTTAGGGTAGCACAGTGGTGTTTGGGTAGTGTAGGGGTAGTGCTGGGAGTAGTGTTTTAGGGTTTAGGGTAGCGCAGTGGTGTTTGTGTAGTGTTGGGGTAGTGCTGGGGGTAGTGTTTTAGGGTTTAGGGTAGCGCAGTGGTGTTTGTGTAGTGTAAGGGGTCATACTGGGGGTAGTGTTTTAGGGTTTGGCATAGTGCAGTGGTGTTTGGGTAGTGTAGGGGGTCATGCTGGGGTTAGATTTAGGGTAGTGCAGTAGTGTTTGTGTAGTGTATGGGGTTGTGCTGGACGTAGTGTTTTAGGGTTTAGGGTAGTGCAGTGGTGTTTGTGTAGTGTAGGGGTTCGTGCTGGGGTAGTGTTTTAGGGTTTAGGGTAGTGCAGCGGTGTTTGTGTAGTGTAGGGGTCATGCTGGGTGTAATGTTTTACATTTTAAGGTAGTGTAGTGGTTTTTTTGTAGTGTAGGGGGTCGTGTTTTAGGGTTTAAGGTAGTGCAGTTGCGTTTGGGAAGTGTAGCGGGTCGTGTTTTTGGGTGTAGGGTAGTGCAGTGGTGTTTGTGTAGTGTAGGGGGTAGTGTTTTAGGATTTAGGGTAGTGCAGTGGTGTTTGTGTAGTGAAGGGGGTCTAGCTGGGGGTAGTGTTTTAGAGTTTGGTGTAGTGCAGTGGTGTTTGTGTAGTATAGGGGGTCGTATTTTAGGGTGTAGGGTAGTGCAGTTGTGTTTGGGTAGTGTAGGGGGTCATGCTCGGGGTGGTGTTTTAGGGTTTAGGGTAGTGCAGTGGTGTTTGGGTAGTGTAGGGGTTTGTGCTGGTGGTAGTGTTTTAGGGTTTAGGGTCATGCAGTGGTGTTTGTGTCGTGAAGGGGGTCATGCTGGGGGGAGATTTAGGGTACTGCAGTTGTGTTTGGGTAGTGTGTTAGGGTTTAGGGTAGTACAGTCGTGTTTTGTAGTGTAGGGGGTCGTGCTGTGGGTAGATTTAGGGTTTAGGGTAGTGCAGTGGTGATTGTGTTGTGTAGGGGATCGGGCTGGGGGTTTAGGGTAGTGCAGTGGTGTTTGGTAGTGTAGGTGGTCATGCTAGGGGTAGATTTAGGGTTTAGGGTAGTGCAGTGGTGTTTGTGTAGTGTTGGGTGTAGTGCTGGGGGTAGTGCTTTAGGGTTTAGGGTGGTGTAGTGGTGTTTGTGTAGTGTAGGGGGTTGTGTTTTAGGGATAAGTGTAGTGCAGTGGTGTTTGGGTAGTGAAAGGGGTCGTGTTTTAGGGTTGAGGGTAGTACAGTGGTGTTTGGGTAGTGTAGGGGGTCGTGCTGGGGGTAGATTTAGGGTTTAGGGTAGTGCAGTGGTGTTCGGGTACTGTAGGGCTCATGCTGGGTGTAGTGTTTTAGGGTTTAGGGTAGCGCAGTTGTGTTTGGGTAGTGTAGGCGTCGTGCTGTTGGTAGTGTTTTAGGGTTTAGGGTAGCGCAGTGGTGTTTGTTTAGTATAGGGGGTCATGCTGGGGGTAGTGTTTTAGGGTTTAGGGTAGCGCAGTGGTGTTTGTGTAGTGTAGGGGTCATGCTGGGGGTAGTGTTTTAGGGTTTAGGGTAGCGCAGTGGTGTTTGGTTAGAGTAGGGGGTCATGCTATGGGTAGTGTTTTAGTGTTTAGGGTAGTGCAGTGGTGTTTGGGTAGCGTAGGTGGTGGTGCGGGGGGTAGATTTAGGGTACCGCGGTGGTGTTTGGATAGCGTAGGTGGCCATGTTGGGGGTAGTGTTTTAGGGTAGCACAGTGGTGTTTATGTAGTGTAGGGGGTAATGCTGGGGGTTGTGTTTTAGAGTTTAGGGTAGCGCAGTGGTGTTTGTGTAGCGTTGGGGTAGTGCTGCGGATAGTGTTTTAGGGTTTAAGGTAGTGGTGTTTGTGTAGTGTAGGGGGTAGTGTTTTAGGATTTAGGGTAGTGCAGTGGTGTTTGTGTAGTGTAGGGGGTCTAGCTGGGGGTAGTGTTTTAGAGTTTGGTGTAGTGCAGTGGTGTTTGTGTAGTATAGGGGGTCGTGTTTTAGGGTTTAGGGTAGTGCAGTTGTGTTTGGGTAGTGTAGGGGGTCAGGCTCGGGGTGGAGTTTTAGGGTTTAGGGTAGTGCAGTGGTGTTTGGGTAGTGTAGGGGTTTGTGCTGGTGGTAGTGTTTTAGGGTTTAGGGTCATGCAGTGGTGTTTGTGTAGTGTAGGGGGTCATGCTGGGGGTAGATGTAGGGTAGCGCAGTTGTGTTTGGGTAGTGTAGGGGGTCACGCTGGGGGTAGTGAGTTAGGGTTTAGGGTAGTACAGTGGTGTTTTGGTAGTGTAGGGGGTCGTGCTGTGGATAGATTTAGAGCTTAGGGTAGTGCAGTGGTGTTTTTGTTGTGTAGGGGGTCGTGCTGGTGGTAGTGTTTTTGGGTTTAGGGTAGTGCAGTGGTGTTTGGGTAGTGATGGGGGTCGTGCTGGGGTAGATTTAGGGTTTAGGTAGTGCAGTGGTGTTTGTGTTGTGTAGGGGGTCGTGCTGGGTGTAGTGTTTTAGGGTTAGGGTAGTGCAGTGGTGTTTGTGTAGTGTAGGGGTTCGTGTTTAGGGTTTAGGGTAGTGCAGTGGTTTTTGGTAGTGTAGGTGGTCATGCTGGGGGTAGATTCAGCGTTTAGGGTAGTGCAGTGGTGTTTGTGTGGTGTTGGGTGTAGTGCTGGAGGTAGTGCTTTAGGGTAGTGTAATGGGGTGTGTGTAGTGTAGGGGGTCGTGTTTTAGGGATAAGTGTAGTGCAGTGGTGTTTGGGTAGTGAAAGGGGTCGTGTTTTAGGGTTGAGGGTAGTACAGTGGTGTTTGGGTAGTGTAGGGGGTCGTGCTGGGGGTAGATTTAGGGTTTAGGGTAGTGCAGTAGTGTTCGTGTACTGTAGGGGGTCATGCTGGGGGTTGTGGTTTAGGGTAGCGCAGTAGTGTTTGGGTAGTGTAGGCATTTGTGCTGTTGGTAGTGTTTTAGGGTTTAGGGTAGCGCAGTGGTGTTTGGGAAGTGTAGGGGGTTGTGCTGGGGGTAGTGTTTTAGGGTTAATGGTAGCGCAGTGGTGTTTGTGTAGTGTAGGGGTTCATGCTAGGGGAGTGTTTTAGGGTTTAGGGTAGCGCAGTGGTGTTTGTGTAGTGTAGGGGGTCATGCTGGGGGTAGTGTTTTAGGGTTTAGGGTAGCGCAGTGGTGTTTGGTTAGAGTAGGGGGTGATGCTATGGGTAGTGTTTTAGTGTTTAGGGTAGTGCAGTGGTGTTTGGGTAGCGTAGGTGGTGGTGCGGGGGGTAGATTTAGGGTTTAGAGTACCGCGGTGGTGTTTGGGTAGCGTAGGGGGTCATGTTGGGGGTAGTGTTTTAGGGTTTAGGGTTGCACAGTGGTGTTTGGGTAGTGTAGGGGGTAGTGCTGGGGGTAGTGTTTTAGAGTTTAGGGTAGCGCAGTGGTGTTTGTGTAGTGTTGGGGGTAGTGCTGGGGGTAGTGTTTTAAGGTTTAGGGTAGTGCAGTGGTGTTTCTGTAGTGTAGGGGGTCATACTGAGGGTAGTGTTTTAGAGTTTAGCATAGTGCAGTGGTGTTTGGGTATTGTAGGGGGTCGTGCTGGTGGTAGTGTTTTTAGGGTTTAGGGTAGTGCTGTGGTGTTTGTGTGGTATAGGGGGTAGTGTTTTAGGGTTTAGGGTAGTGCAGTGGTGTTTGGGTAGTGTAGGGGGTCATGCTGGGGGTAGTGTTTTAGGTTTTAGCGTAGTGCAGTGGTGTTTGGGTAGTGTAGGGGGTCGTGCTAGGGGAGTGTTTTAGGGTTTAGGGTAGCGCAGTGGTGTTTGTTTAGTATAGGGGGTCGTGCTGGGGGTAGTGTTTTAGGGTTTAGGGTAGCGCAGTGGTGTTTGTGTAGTGTAGGGGGTCATGCTGGGGGTAGTGTTTTAGGGTTTAGGGTAGCGCAGTGGTGTTTGGTTAGAGTAGGGGGTCATGCTATGTGTAGTGTTTTAGTGTTTAGGGCAGTGCAGTGGTCTTTGGGTAGCGTAGGTGGTGGTGTGGGGGGTAGATTTAGGGTTTAGGGTACCGCTGTGGTGTTTGTGTAGCATAGGGGGTCATGTTGGGGGTAGTGTTTTAGGGTTTAGGGTAGCACAGTGGTGTTTGGGTAGTGTAGGGGGTAGTGCTGGGGGTAGTGTTTTAGAGTTTAGTGTAGCGCAGTGTTGTTTGTGTAGTGTTGGGGGTAGTGTTTTAAGGTTTAGGGTAGTGCAGTGGTGTTTCTACAGTGTAGGGGGTCATACTGAGGGTAGTGTTTTAGGGTTTAGCGTAGTGCAGTGGTGTTTGGGTATTGTAGGGGGTCGTGCTGGTGGTAGTGTTTTTAGGGTTTAGGGTAGTGCTGTGGTGTTTGTGTAGTATAGGGGTAGTGTTTTAGGCTTTAGGGTAGTGCAGTGGTGTTTGGGTAGTGTGGGGGGTCGTGCTGGGGGTAGTGTTTTAGGTTTTAGCGTAGTGCAGTGGTGTTTGGGTAGTGTAGGGGGTCGTGCTGGGGTAGATTTAGGGTTTAGGGTAGTACAGTGGTGTTTGTGTAGTATATGGGGTCAAGCTGGGGGTTGTGTTTTAGGGTTTAGGGTAGTGCAGTGCTGTTTGTGTAGTCTAGGGGTTCGTACTGGGTTAGTTTTTTAGGGTTTAGTGTAGTACAGTGGTGTTTGTGTAGGGTAGGGGGTAGTGTTTTAGTGTTTAGGGTAGTGCAGTGGTGTTTGTGTAGTGTAGGGGGTCATGCTGGGGGTAGTGTTTTAGATTTTAGGGCAGTGCAGTGGTGTTTTTGTAATGTAGGGGGTCGTGTTTTAGGGTTTAGGGTACAGCAGTTGTGTTAGGGTAGTGTAGGGGGTCGTGTCTTAGGGTTTAGGGTAGTGCAGTGGTATTTGGGTAGTGTAGGGGGTCGTGTTTTAGGGTTTTAGGTAACGCAGTGGTGTTTGGGTAGTGTATGGGGTAGTGCTGGGGTAGTGTTTTAGGGTTTAGGGTAGCGCAGTGGTGTTTGTGTAGTGTTGGGGGTAGTGCTGGGGTAGTGTTTTAGGGTTTAGGGTAGCACAGTGGTGTTTGTGTAGTGTATGAGGTCATATGGGGGTCGTGTTTTAGGGTTTAGCATAGTGCAGTGGTGTTTGGGTAGTGTAGGGGGTCGTGCTGGGGTTAGATTTAGGGTAGTGCTGTGGTGTTTGTATAGTGTATGGGGTTGTGCTGGACGTAGTGTTTTAGGGTTCAGGGTAGTACAGTGGTGTTTGTGTAGTGTAGGGGTTCGTGCTGGACGTAGTGTTTTAGGGTTCAGGGTAGTACAGTGGTGTTTGTGTAGTGTAGGGGTTCGTGCTGGGGGTAGTGTTTTAGGGTTTAGTGTAGTGCAGTGGTGTTTGTGTAGTGTAGGGGTAGTGTTTTAGGGTTTAGGGTAGTGCAGTTGTGTTTGGGTAGTGTAGCAGGTCGTGTTTTACGGTTTAGGGTAGTGCAGTGGTGTTTGGGTAGTGTAGGGGGTCGTTCTGGTGGTAGTGTTTTAGGGTTTAGGGTAGTGCAGTGGTGTTTGTGTAGTGTAGGGGTAGTGTTTTAGGGTTTAGGGTAGTGCGGTGGTGTTTGTGTAGTGTAGGGGGTCTAGCTGGGGGTAGTGTTTTGGAGTTTGGTGTAGTGCAGTGGTGTTTGTGTAGTAAAAGGGGTCGTGTTTTAGTGTTTAGGGTAGTGCAGTGGTGTTTGGGTAGTGTAGGGGTTTGTGCTGGTGGTCGTGTTTTAGGGTTTAGGGTCATGCAGTGGTGTTTTTGTAGTGTAGGCGGTCAGGCTGGGGGTCGATTAAGGGTAGTGCAGGTGTGTTTGGGTAGTGTAGGGGGTCATGCTGGGGGTAGTGTGTTAGGGCTTAGGGTCGTGCAGTGGTGTTTGCGTAGTGTAGGGGGTCATGCTGTGGGTAGATTTAGGGTTTAGGGTAGTGCAGTGGTGTTTGTGTTGTGTAGGGGGTCGTGCTGGGGGTAGTGTTTTAGGGTTCAGGGTAGTGCAGTGGTGTTTGGGTAGTGTAGGGGGTCATGCTGGGGTAGATTTAGGGTTTAGGGTAATGCAGTAGTGTTTGTGTTGTGTAGGGGATCGTGCTGGGGTACTGTTTTAGGGTATAGGGTAGTGCAGTTGTGTTTGTGTAGTGTAGGGGGTCGTGTTTAGGGTTTAGGGTAGTGCAGTGGTGTTTGGTAGTGTAGGTGGTCATGCTGGGGGTAGATTTAGGGTTTAGGGTAGTGCAGTGGTGTTTGTTTAGTGTTGGGTGTAGTGCTGGGGGTAGTGCTTTAGGGTTTAGGGTAGCGTAGTGGTGTTTGTGTAGTGTAGGGGGTCGTGTATTAGGGTTTAGGGTAGTGCAGTGTAATGGTGTTTGGGTGGTGTAAGCGGTTGTGTTTTAGGTTTGAGGGTAATGCAGTGGTGTTTGGGTAGTGTAGGGGGTCGTGCTGTGGGTAGATTTAGGGTTTAGGGTAGTGCAGTGGTGTTCGGGTTCTGTAGGGGGTCATGCTGGGGGTAGTGTTTTAGGGTATAGGGTAGCGCAGTGGTTTTTGGGTAGTGTAGGCGGTCGTGCTGTGGTTAGTGGTTTAGGGTAGCGCAGTGGTGTTTGGGTAGTGTAGGGGGTCATGCTGGGGTTTGTGTTTTAGGGTTATTGGTAGCGCAGTTGTGTTTGTGTAGTGTAGGGGTTCGTGCTGGGGGAGTGTTTTAGGGTTTAGCGTAGCACAGTGGTGTTTGTTTAGTATAGAGGGTCGTGCTGGGGGTAGTGTTTTAGGGTTTAGGGTAGCACAGTGTTTTTTGTTTAGTGTAGGGGGTCATGCTGGGGGTAGTGTTTTATTGTTTAGGGTAGCGCAGTGGTGTTTGTGTAATGTAGGGGGTCTTGCTGGGGCTAGCGTTTTAGGGTTTAGGGTAGCGCAGTGGTGTTTGGGTAGCGTAGGGGGTTATGCAGTGGGTAGTTGTAGGAGAGTAGGGTCTGCTATCCTATGGTCACCCCAAATTTTTGCTTTTTGCTTCACTGGTTTTTGACATATTGAGGCTGTGGGCCTGCCAATCAGACCCCCAGCCTGCTGTTCTCTCTACTAAATTAAAACTATGCACCCTAGGTGCATAACCAATTGGAAGTGGATCACCCTGTCAGCCCCTGTACCAGTGTACACTAGGTACCCAGGGCATTGGTGTACCCAAGGCCTGCCAGGGGCTGCAGCATGTATTATGCCACCCCAGGCTTGGCCTAACAATCTGACACAACTGGCTGATCACTCAGCTGGGGTAAGTTGGTGTAATCACCTCTTACTTAGGTGTAGTATACCTATACCTAACCTTAAATGGGACACCTGGTAACCTCTAAGTCACTCCTATGGCAGGCCTTAACAATCCTGAAGGCAGAGTGCTTGGTTCCATGTGAGATGGTGCTCTGGCATGAGCTGAGCCTGTCTGCAGTGGTCGGAACAACTTCCTTCTACTGTTTCCAGATATCGTCATACCATATACTCTTAAGTGCATTATGAACCTCGCGGTTAAATGCTATCTTTGGTTTGGCTTTATCAAAACATGTCGAGTAAGGTGTCATACGAATTGGAATACTAACCCCTCGCCAATTCTGGCGACGGGGTTAGCATTCCACCCTTCTAGAGGGACACGACATGTACAGTACCTGAAACCCGGGTAAAATCAGACATAGCCTCAGCTCCACAAAATGGATGCTGCCACCACAGACACAAGTCTGCCCTCCTGCTGCTGGGAGTCCTTCCAGCTTGGGAGGTGTGGACAAAGGGTTTCCTGCCAGGGGAGGTGCGTGCACCACCCCAGACAGGATTTTGTGTATTGGTCAGGTAGGGCTTGAAAGAAACCAGACATGCCTGTGGCTCACAAGGAGCCTCGGTGCATATGCCAGTTCAAACCGGTCCTGGGGCACACCAGTCCCGGGCCTGGGGCGAGCTGGACAAAGGATTGGGGGTCTAACCACCCCCCTTCCTGGTCCCACCCATAGGGAGGGACCTAGCAGGTAGTCCGGCCCCTAGAATCCGCTTAAAGGTAGGAGCTGTGTCCTAAGACTTCAGACATCCTGGAATCAACTTGAAACTAAGAAGAAGACGGGAACTTCGACATTCTGCTGCACAGAAGACTGAAGAAAATCTCCCCTGTGGTCAGGGAGTGACCACCTTGCTAACGCAAGCACCATCCAGCGAATCACCGTCTGCTTTGCCGCCGCCTCCCGCCGGAGCCCGAGCCCAGAGACTGACAAGACCTGGACCTCCAGACCTCTCACCGCCCGATCCACAGTCCCTGAAAAGAGGAGACCCGTGGAGGCACCGAGACACGTGGAGCCAGCCATCTTGGAACGACTACGACAAGCTGACAAGTGCAACAACCGAGGCTCCCTCCAAGTTGTGCTTTGGGTCCTGAGAAGCCCAACCCTCGAGCAGCATCTGCACCAAAGGTGAGCCCTCCAGCATCTCCACGATCTGCGTGGGGCCCTTCTGCATTTTGCCACTCGACGCGCCTAACCGGTTGCTGGCCCGCTGGCTAGTGGCCATCTTGGCGACGAAATCTACAACAAACACCGCTGGTCTGGTTGCTCCAGACTGGCCCTTGCTCCCCTCCAAAGGAGCAATCCCTCTGACCTTGCTGGTCAGAACCAACAGCTGATTTCCGAATCCTCCTACAATTGCTTTTGCCAAGGCTTGTTTGCTTCGATCAAGTCGCCGACACCGCCGACAGCGAGAGCCTGCGTGGGACAGCTCGTGAGCCGACTCCTGGACGTCGTCGACCTTCAGGGACCACGTGGCTGCGGAGACAAGCTACCCCCCATCACCTGTTTGCACCCGACATCGCCTGGTACCCACCTGGTGCCACGCTGGTCACTGGCTAGTGACTGTGAACACTGTCCCCTCTGCTTACAGGTCTTCAACATCTCCGATCCACTCTTGGATCCACTGCATCTCTTCCCGACCGACCGCCTGCAGCACTTTTGTCTACAGGCCCCACGGAACAGATAGAAGAAACCCGACGCACTTCGAGGCCTATGCACCCGCTTCCTGTGGGTGAGGTAAAGCTGGCACTCCGGTGCCCATGTGTAGTAATACATCTCTAGTGCCTGTGTTCCAAATCTTAAGTTCCTAGGTCATCCGGAAGATTCCTTTTGCAGTAACTTTGTACTTTTTACGCACCCATTGAAACCTATGGGAGCCCGCGTGTGACTATTTGCTCTGCACACGCCACCCGTGGACCTCCTGGTCACTAACTGACGTTAGCTCCTTGTAGGCCCAGCGATTCTAGAGGCCCTAGGCCTTTTCCCTTTTCTGTTCGTGGTACTTATACCACTATTTTAGTATATGGTTCGAGTGGCCACCAGGGCCTATCCATATAAAGTGCAACTTCTGTGTATTCTGTGATAATCTTGTTTGACGATTTGTGCTCCTGTGCTCATAAAGAGACTAGGGGTTACTTTGAGAAATAAATACATATATATTTTGAATATATATCTGTGTGGTGTCCTTTCATTGGTATAAAAGGGGGTTACTATTGGTAAAACAGCTTGCTTAACACGCATCACGAGTTTAGCCTCAAAGACTGCTTAGCCTACGCTACCACTAGGGCAGCTAGTCCAAAAAGGTTGACTTACAACCACACCATAAGGGTTGCTTGGCATGGTACAAGGTGGTCACTAGAACTAGTGAACAGCATATACCAGGCCAACTTCTCACATTGGTGAGCAGCGGTTGGATTTGAGCTTGCTGTGTTTTACCATTGTAATCTCTTGGTTACCAATTGAAAGATCACATAGGTACCTGTAGGTACATATAAAACAAGATTAGATATACTTAAGTTCTACTGAACTTAGTTGTTGTAGAGCAAAGGGAGTAGCACACCCTGACTACAACTACTAGATAGGTTTAGTAGGTAAACCCAAGTGTAGGTAGATTGCAACACATCCACCCACACTTAAGAGCAATGGCCGGGGCAGAGGGGTCCACTGTACCCATCTCTGTTGAGAGTGACCCCCAGAGGGCACCATCCAGCTTTGCTACCCTTAATCAGAATGAGCTCAGGCATTTGGCAACTCTTAGAGGCCTTAAACAGCCCAAGAACCCAAACTCTGCTGAGCTCAGAGAGCTCTTACAGAATGATGAGAATCAGAGAGCACTCAAGAAAGCTTCCCAGTTAGCCCCCTTAGGGACAGGAACAGGAGGCCCCCCTTCTAAAGATGCCACTGAAGTACCCCTTCCCAATAGTCACCCCTTAGATGGGATGCCTACCACAGAGGATGAGAGTGAAAAGGATACTGACAGTAGTGAGGATGAAGGGAGAACTAGCCCAGTGCCAAGTATTATACTTGGCCCAGCTAAACCAAGGCTATTGGGGACTGACAGTGGGTTCAACCCACTGGATCTCCCCAGTGGACTTAACACAGGGCTTGGAAGGCAAAGGAATCGCTCAGGTGACTCCAATGCTTCCCATGGCTCTAGAGGCTCTCAAGGTCACTCCAGGAGAAGGATGACCACCCCTCAGAGGAGGGAACATGAGGCCAAGATGCAAGAGGCTCAGCTGAGGATCAGGAAGCAGGAGCTAGAAGTAGCCCTGATGGAAGAGAAACTTAGCAAGGCTAGACAGCATAAAGAGAGTGGGTCTATACCCACTGGTGGCAGCATTGTCCCTAAGGACAAAGATAGGGTCTTTGACAATAGGAACCTGTCTAAGGTTGTGCCCCCCTACAAAAGTGGGGATGACATCCACAAATGGATAACTGCTCTTGAGAGAGCCTGCAAAGTACAGCAGGTTCCTGAAGACCAGTGGGCAGCAATCCTCTGGCTCTCCTTTGAAGGAAGAGGCAGAGACAGACTCCTCACTGTTAGAGAAGAGGATGTCAGAAACTACAGAGTCCTGAAGAGTGTTCTGGTAGATGGGTTAGGCTTAACCACTGAACAGTACAGGTTAATGTTCAGAGACACCCAAAAGACACAGACTCAGGACTGGTCTGAATACATTGAATGTGCCACTAAGGCTTTGGAGGGTTGGTTGCTGGGAAGTAAGGTATCTGATTTTACAGGATTGTATAATTTGATGATGAGAGAGCAGATTTTAAATAACTGTCAAAACCAGCAACTGCATCAACACTTGGTTGACTCTGATCTGACCTCTCCCCAAGAATTGGGAAAGAAGGCAGACAAATGGGTCAGAACCAGGGTTAAGCAAAAGAACCAGAACCAGGGCCAAGGGGGTGATCAGAAGAAAACAGACCAAAAGGGTGGAGATCAGAAACCTAAAGACCAGAAGTCTTCAACAGGGCCCCAAACTACTACTAAGGAGGGTGGGTCCCAACAGTCCAAAAAGAAGAAAGAAGGTCAGAAGAAACCCTGGTGCAATCATTGTAAAAATACAACTCACTGGACTAGTGATTGCAAAAAGGGTGGAGCCCCCAACACTGTTGCCCCTAAGGCACCTGCTCCCAGTACTACTGTTAGCAGTGTTGGTCCCCAGACAAAGGGTGTAGTGGGAATCACTATGGGAACTGAAGGAGATTCTGACTTAGACAGAACCCTTACACAGGCAGTCTTGATCTGTGATGGGGACATTGATTTGTCCCTGACTGTGAGCCCCAGTAACCTGGGCAAGTACAGACAGACTCCTTTAATTAATGACAAAGTGGCTCAAGCCTACAGGGACACATGTGCCAGTGTCACTATGGTGACACCAGGCTTTGTGGATCCTGGACAGTACATACCAGGTGAGAACTACCTGGTGACCAATGCCAGCAATGCCACTACTTCACATAGTGTGGCAGTTGTTAACTTCTCATGGGGAGGGGTAACTGGCCTCAAAAGGGTTGTGGTTAGTGCAGACCTCCCAGTAGAATGTTTGTTGGGCAATGACCTAGAGAGTTCTCTATGGTCAGAAGTGGAGTACAGGACTCATGCAGAGATGTTAGGTATATCATCACATGTCCTTGCTGTGACCAGGTCACAGGCCAAAAAGTGCCTCACTGAACCACAGGTCTTGGATCCTGGAACAATGGACCAAGCACCTACCAAGAAGAAGAACAGGAGGGTCAAGGCTGTGCCTTCCCCCCTGCCTCAGAGTGATGATCAGCCTTCCCAGGAAGCTGATCTAGAGGACCCTGAAGGAACTGTCCCTGAAGAGCTTGAACCTGATCAGGTTGAGTTTCTGGGGACAGGGGGACCTTCAAGGGCTGACTTGAGGCAGGCTCAGTTATCCTGTCCCTCTCTTGAACCCCTCAGACAGCTGGCTGCTGCTGAGGCTGCTGGGAATGCTCAAGGTACCCATAAAGTGTATTGGGATGAAGGGCTCCTTTATTCAGAGGCTAGAGACCCCAAGCCTGGTGCAACCAGGAGGTTGGTCATACCTCTGCAATTTAGGGGCTTCCTTCTTACCTTGGCCCATGACATTCCTTTAGCAGGACACTTAGGCCAGAACAAGACTTGGGACAGGCTTGTCCCTCACTTTCACTGGCCTCATATGAATGAAGATACAAAGGAGTTTTGTCGCTCCTGTGTTACCTGCCAAGCCAGTGGCAAATCAGGTGGCACAACAAAGGCCCCCCTAATACCACTACCTGTGGTGGGGGTCCCCTTTGAAAGAGTGGGAATAGACATAGTGGGTCCCATGGATCCTCCCACTGCATCTGGACACAGATTTATACTGGTGGTAGTGGATCATGCCACCAGGTATCCAGAGGCAATTCCCCTTAGGACCACTACAGCTCCTGTTGTGGCCAGGGCCCTGCTGGGAGTATTCTCCAGAGTGGGGTTTCCTAAGGAGGTAGTATCTGACAGAGGTACCAACTTTATGTCAGGATACTTGACAGCTATGTGGAAGGAATGTGGTGTCAACTACAAGTTCACCACCCCTTATCACCCACAATGCAATGGGCTTGTTGAGAGATTCAACAAGACCCTAAAGGGTATGATCAAAGGATTACCTGAAAAGCTCAGGCGAAGATGGGATATCCTTCTACCCTGCCTTCTGTTTGCTTACAGAGAGGTCCCACAAAAAGGAGTTGGCTACAGCCCCTTTGAATTGTTGTTTGGGCACCCTGTGAGAGGCCCACTGTGTTTGGTGAAGGAAGGATGGGAGTTACCTCTCAAAAAGCCTAAGCTAGACATAGTGGACTATGTACTTGGTCTCCGCTCCAGGATGGCTGAGTATATGGAGAAGGCATCTAAAAACCTTGAGGCAAGCCAGGCCTTACAGAAAGCTTGGCATGACCAAAAGGCTGTCTTGGTTGAGTATCAGCCAGGACAGAAGGTATGGGTGTTGGAGCCGGTGGCCCCAGCAGCACTCCAAGACAAATGGTCTGGACCCCATACAATCCTGGAAAAGAAGGGAGAGGTCACCTACTTGGTCGACCTAGGAACTCCCAGGAGTCCCCACAGGGTACTCCATGTTAACAGGCTTAAAGCATATGTTGACAGGGCAGACATGGGCTTGCTCATGGCTACAGATGAGGGACAGGAGGAAGAGAGTGACCCTCTCCCAGACCTGTTGTCTCAGAACCCTGAAGATGGCTCAGTTGAAGGAGTGACCCTTGGAGGCAACCTCACTGCCCATCAGCAGACTGAATGTAGACAGGTTCTACAATCATTTTCACATATGTTTTCCTTGATACCTAGTCAAACTGACTGGTGTACCCATGTTGTGGACACTGGTGACAGTCTGCCTGTAAAGAACAAACTTTACAGACAACCTGACCACGTCAGGAACTGTATAAAGGCTGAGGTACATAAAATGCTGGAATTAGGTGTCATTGAACCCTCAGAGAGCCCCTGGGCTAGCCCAGTGGTTCTGGTCCCCAAACCTCACACCAAAGATGGCAAGAGAGAGATGAGGTTCTGTGTGGATTACAGAGGACTCAATGCTGTCACCAGGACAGATGCACACCCTATTCCAAGGGCAGATGAGCTCATAGACAAACTAGCTTCTGCAAAGTTTTTGAGCACATTTGACTTGACAGCTGGCTATTGGCAAATCAGGTTAGCTGAGGAGTCTAAGGCCAAAACAGCATTCTCAACCCCAGGTGGGCATTATCAGTTTGTGGTGATGCCCTTTGGTCTGAAGAATGCACCTGCCACCTTCCAAAGGCTGGTGAACCAAGTCCTTACTGGGTTGGATGACTTTTGCGCAGCATATCTTGATGACATTGCTGTCTTTAGTTCCACCTGGGAGGATCACCTGATCCACCTGAAGAAGGCTCTTGAGGCTCTGCAAAGGGCAGGCCTCACTATCAAGGCTACTAAGTGCCAGATAGGGCAGAGTAAGGTTGTGTATTTGGGCCACCTTGTAGGTGGGGGCCAAGTTCAACCACTGGAGAGTAAGATACAGTCCATCAAGGATTGGTCCCCTCCAACCACCCAGACTCAAGTTCGAGCTTTCTTGGGCTTGACTGGGTATTACAGGAAGTTTGTTAAGAACTATGGGTCCATTGTGACTCCTCTTAATGATCTGACATCCAAGAAGATGCCCAAAAAGGTTCAGTGGACAGTAAGCTGTCAAAAGGCATTTGATGACCTGAAGGAGGCCATGTGCTCTGCACCTATCCTGAAAAGTCCTGACTACTCCAAAGAGTTTATTGTCCAAACAGATGCTTCTGAGTTGGGTGTGGGAGCTGTGCTGTCACAACTTAATGTAGATGGTCAAGACCAACCCATTGCTTTTATTAGCAGAAGGTTGACCCCCAGAGAGAAGAATTGGTCAGCTATTGAGAGGGAGGCCTTTGCTGTGGTGTGGGCCCTGAAGAAGCTGAGGCCATACTTGTTTGGCACTCACTTCAAGATTCAGACCGACCATAAGCCCCTCTTGTGGCTAAATCAGATGAAGGGTGAAAACCCCAAACTGCTTAGGTGGTCCATTTCCCTACAGGGGATGGACTTTACAGTGGAGCACCGGCCAGGTACTGACCATGGGAATGCAGATGGTCTCTCCAGGTACTTCCACTTAGGACATGAAGACGAGACTGGTCAAGGCTAGTTTAATGTCCCAGCGTTTGGGGGGGGGTTGTGTAGGAGAGTAGGGTCTGCTATCCTATGGTCACCCCAAATTTTTGCTTTTTGCTTCACTGGTTTTTGACATATTGAGGCTGTGGGCCTGCCAATCAGACCCCCAGCCTGCTGTTCTCTCTACTAAATTAAAACTATGCACCCTAGGTGCATAACCAATTGGAAGTGGATCACCCTGTCAGCCCCTGTACCAGTGTACACTAGGTACCCAGGGCATTGGTGTACCCAAGGCCTGCCAGGGGCTGCAGCATGTATTATGCCACCCCAGGCTTGGCCTAACAATCTGACACAACTGGCTGATCACTCAGCTGGGGTAAGTTGGTGTAATCACCTCTTACTTAGGTGTAGTATACCTATACCTAACCTTAAATGGGACACCTGGTAACCTCTAAGTCACTCCTATGGCAGGCCTTAACAATCCTGAAGGCAGAGTGCTTGGTTCCATGTGAGATGGTGCTCTGGCATGAGCTGAGCCTGTCTGCAGTGGTCGGAACAACTTCCTTCTACTGTTTCCAGATATCGTCATACCATATACTCTTAAGTGCATTATGAACCTCGCGGTTAAATGCTATCTTTGGTTTGGCTTTATCAAAACATGTCGAGTAAGGTGTCATACGAATTGGAATACTAACCCCTCGCCAATTCTGGCGACGGGGTTAGCATTCCACCCTTCTAGAGGGACACGACATGTACAGTACCTGAAACCCGGGTAAAATCAGACATAGCCTCAGCTCCACAAAATGGATGCTGCCACCACAGACACAAGTCTGCCCTCCTGCTGCTGGGAGTCCTTCCAGCTTGGGAGGTGTGGACAAAGGGTTTCCTGCCAGGGGAGGTGCGTGCACCACCCCAGACAGGATTTTGTGTATTGGTCAGGTAGGGCTTGAAAGAAACCAGACATGCCTGTGGCTCACAAGGAGCCTCGGTGCATATGCCAGTTCAAACCGGTCCTGGGGCACACCAGTCCCGGGCCTGGGGCGAGCTGGACAAAGGATTGGGGGTGTAACCACCCCCCTTCCTGGTCCCACCCATAGGGAGGGACCTAGCAGGTAGTCCGGCCCCTAGAATCCGCTTAAAGGTAGGAGCTGTGTCCTAAGACTTCAGACATCCTGGAATCAACTTGAAACTAAGAAGAAGACGGGAACTTCGACATTCTGCTGCACAGAAGACTGAAGAAAATCTCCCCTGTGGTCAGGGAGTGACCACCTTGCTAACGCAAGCACCATCCAGCGAATCACCGTCTGCTTTGCCGCCGCCTCCCGCCGGAGCCCGAGCCCAGAGACTGACAAGACCTGGACCTCCAGACCTCTCACCGCCCGATCCACAGTCCCTGAAAAGAGGAGACCCGTGGAGGCACCGAGACACGTGGAGCCAGCCATCTTGGAACGACTACGACAAGCTGACAAGTGCAACAACCGAGGCTCCCTCCAAGTTGTGCTTTGGGTCCTGAGAAGCCCAACCCTCGAGCAGCATCTGCACCAAAGGTGAGCCCTCCAGCATCTCCACGATCTGCGTGGGGCCCTTCTGCATTTTGCCACTCGACGCGCCTAACCGGTTGCTGGCCCGCTGGCTAGTGGCCATCTTGGCGACGAAATCTACGACAAACACCGCTGGTCTGGTTGCTCCAGACTGGCCCTTGCTCCCCTCCAAAGGAGCAATCCCTCTGACCTTGCTGGTCAGAACCAACAGCTGATTTCCGAATCCTCCTACAATTGCTTTTGCCAAGGCTTGTTTGCTTCGATCAAGTCGCCGACACCGCCGACAGCGAGAGCCTACGTGGCACAGCTCGTGAGCCGACTCCTGGACGTCGTCGACCTTCAGGGACCACGTGGCTGCGGAGACAAGCTACCCCCCATCACCTGTTTGCACCCGACATCGCCTGGTACCCACCTGGTGCCACGCTGGTCACTGGCTAGTGACTGTGAACACTGTCCCCTCTGCTTACAGGTCTTCAACATCTCCGATCCACTCTTGGATCCACTGCATCTCTTCCCGACCGACCGCCTGCAGCACTTTTGTCTACAGGCCCCACGGAACAGATAGAAGAAACCCGACGCACTTCGAGGCCTATGCACCCGCTTCCTGTGGGTGAGGTAAAGCTGGCACTCCGGTGCCCATGTGTAGTAATACATCTCTAGTGCCTGTGTTCCAAATCTTAAGTTCCTAGGTCATCCGGAAGATTCCTTTTGCAGTAACTTTGTACTTTTTACGCACCCATTGAAACCTATGGGAGCCCGCGTGTGACTATTTGCTCTGCACACGCCACCCGTGGACCTCCTGGTCACTAACTGACGTTAGCTCCTTGTAGGCCCAGCGATTCTAGAGGCCCTAGGCCTTTTCCCTTTTCTGTTCGTGGTACTTATACCACTATTTTAGTATATGGTTCGAGTGGCCACCAGGGCCTATCCATATAAAGTGCAACTTCTGTGTATTCTGTGATAATCTTGTTTGACGATTTGTGCTCCTGTGCTCATAAAGAGACTAGGGGTTACTTTGAGAAATAAATACATATATATTTTGAATATATATCTGTGTGGTGTCCTTTCATTGGTATAAAAGGGGGTTACTATTGGTAAAACAGCTTGCTTAACACGCATCACGAGTTTAGCCTCAAAGACTGCTTAGCCTACGCTACCACTAGGGCAGCTAGTCCAAAAAGGTTGACTTACAACCACACCATAAGGGTTGCTTGGCATGGTACAAGGTGGTCACTAGAACTAGTGAACAGCATATACCAGGCCAACTTCTCACAGTAGTGTTTTAGGGTTTAGGGTAGTGTAGTGCTGTTTCATTAGCGTAGGGGGTCATGCTAGGGGTAGTGTTTTAGGGTTTAGGGTAGTGCAGTGGGGTTTGGGTAGCGTAGGTGGTGGTGTGGGGGGTAGACTTAGGGTTTAGGGTAGTGCAGTGGTGTTTGTGTAGTGTAGGGGGTCGTGTTTAGGGTTTAGGGTAGTGCAGTGGTGTTTGGTAGTGTAGGTGGTCATGCTGGGGGTAGGTTTAGGGTTTAGGGTAGTGCAGTGGAGTTTGTTTAGTGTTGGGTGTAGTGCTTTAGGGTTTAGGGTAGCGTAGTGGTGTTTGTGTAGTGTAGGGGGTCGTGTATTAGGGTTTAGGGTAGTGCAGTGCAATGGTGTTTGGGTAGTGTAAGGGGTCGTGTTTTAGGGTTGAGGGTAATGCAGTGGTGTTTGGGTAGTGTAGGGGGTCGTGCTGTGGGTAGATTTAGGGTTTAGGGTAGTGCAGTGGTGTTCAGGTTCTGTAGGGGGTCATGCTGGGGGTAGTGTTTTAGGGTTTAGGGTAGCGCAGTGGTGTTTGGGTAGTGTAGGCGGTCGTGCTGTGGTTAGTGGTTTAGGGTAGTGCAGTGGTGTTTGGGTAGTGTAGGGGGTCATGCTGGGGTTTGTGTTTTAGGGTTTAGGGTAGCGCAGTGGTGTATGTGTAGTGTAGGGGGTCTTGCAGGGGCTAGTGTTTTAGGGTTTAGGGTAGCGCAGTGGTGTTTGGGTAGTGTAGGGGGTCATGCTAGGGGTAGTGTTTAAGGGTTTAGGGTAGTGCAGTTGTGTTTGAGTAGCGTAGGTGGTGGTGCGGGGTAGACTTAGGATTTAGGGTAGTGCAGTGTAGTTTGGGTAGCGTAGTGGATCATGCTAGGGGAAGTGTTTTAGGGTTTAGGGTAGTGCAGTGGTGTTTGAGTAGCATAGGTGGTGGTGCGGGGTAGACTTAGGATTTAGGGTAGCGCAGTGGTGTTTGGGTAGCGTTGTGGATCATGCTGGGGGTAGCGTTTTAGGGTTAAGGGTAGCGCAATGGTGTTTGGGCAGCGTAGGGGGTCATGCTGGGGGTAGTGTTTTAGGGTTTAGGGTAGCACAGTGGTGTTTGGGTAGTGCTCGGGGTAGTGCTCGGGGTAGTGATTTATGGTTTAGGGTAGCGCAGTTGTGTTTGTGTAGTGTAGGGGGTCATACTGAGGGCAGTGTTTTACGGTTTAGTGTAGTGCAGTGGTGTTTGGGTAGTGTAGGGGGTAGTGTTTTAGGGTTTAGGGTAGTGCAGTGCTATTTGTGTAGTGTAGGGGGTCATGCTGGGGGTAGTGTTTTAGATTTTAGGGTAGTACAGTGGTGTTTTTGTAGTGTAGGGGGTCATGTTTAAGGGTTGAGGGTAGTGCAGTGGTGTTTGTGTAGTATGGGGGTAGTGTTTCAGGGTTTAGGGTAGTGCAGTGGTGTTTGGGTGGTGTGGCGGGTCGTGCTGGGGGTAGTGTTTTAGGGTTTGGTGTAGTGCAGTGGTGTATGTGTAGTGTAGGGGGTCGTTTTTTAGGGTTTGGTGTAGCGCAGTGGTGTTTGGGTAGTGTAGGGGGTAGTGCTGGGGGTAGTGCTTTTGTGTTTAGGGTAGCGCAGTGGTGTTTGTGCAGTGTTGGGGTAGTGCTGCGGATAGTGTTTTAGGGTTTAAGGTAGCGCAGTGGTGTATGTGTAGTACAGGGGGTCGTACTGGGGGTAGTGTTTTAGGTTTTAGCATAGTGCATTGGTGCTTGGGTAGTGTAGGGGTCATGCTGGGGTATATTTAGGGTTTAGGGTAGTGCAGTGGTGTTTGTGTAGTGTATGAGGTCGTGCTGTGGTAGTGTTTTAGGGATTAGGGTAGAGCAGTGGTGTTTGTGTAGTGTAGGGTTTCGTACTGGGGTAGTGTTTTAGGGTTTAGTTTAGTGCAGTGGTGTTTGTGTGGTGTAGGGGGTAGTGTTTTAGGGTTTAGGTTAGTGCAGTGGTATTTGTGTAGTGTAGGGGTCATGCTGGGGGTAGTGTTTTAGATTTTAGGGTAGTGCAGTGGTGTTTTTGTAGTGTAGGTGGTCATGTTTTAGGGATTAGGGTTGAGAAGTTGTGTTAGGGTAGTGTAGGGGGCCGTGTTTTAGGGTTTTGGGTAGTGCAGTGGTGTTTGGTTAGTGTAGGGGTTCATGCTGCAGGTAGTGTTTTAGGCTTTGGTGTAGTGCAGTGGTGTTTGTGTAGCGTAGGGGGTCGTGTTTTAGGGTTCAGGGTAGCACAGTGGTGTTTGTGTAGTGTTGGGGGTAGTGCTGGGGGTAGTGTTTTAGGGTTTATGGTAGCGCAGTGGTGTTTTTGTAGTGTAGGGGGTTGTTCTGGGGGTTAGTGTTTTAGGCTTTAGCTTAGTGCAGTGTTGTTTGGGTAGTGTAGGGGGTCATGCTGGGGTAGATTTAGGGTAGTGCAGTGGTGTTTGTGTAGTGTATGGGGTCGTGCTGGGGGTAGTGTTTTAGGGTTTAGGGTAGCGCCGTGGTGTTTGTGTAGTGTAGGGGGTCGTGTTTTAGGGTTTAGGGTAGTGCAGTTGTGTTTGGGTAGTGTAGGGGGTCGTGTTTTATGGTTTAGGGTAGTGCAGTGGTGTTTGGGTAGTGTAGGGGGTCTAGCTGGGGATAGTGTTTTAGAGTTTGGTGTAGTGCAGTGGTGTTTGAGTAGTATAGGGGGTCGTGTTTTAGGGTTTAGGGTAGTGCAGTTGTGTTTGGGTAGTGTAGGGGTTCGTGCTGGGGTAGTGTTGTAGGGTTTGGTGTAGTGCAGTGGTGAATGTGTAGTGTAGGGGTCATGTTTTAGGGTTTAGGGTAGCGCAGTGGTGTTTGTGTAGTGTTGGGGTAGTGCTGTGGGTAGTGTTTTAGGGTTTAGGGTAGCGCAGTGGTGTTTCTATAGTGTAGGGGGTTGTTCTGGGGGTAGTGTTTTAGGTTTTAGCGTAGTGCAGTGGTGTTTGGGTAGTGTAGGGGGTAGTGCTGGGGTAGATTTAGGGTTTAGGGTAGTGCAGTGGTGTTTGGGAAGTGTAGGGGTTCGTGCTGGGGGTAGTGTTTTAGGGTTTGGTGTAGTGCAGTGGAGTATGTGTAGTGTAGGGGGTCGTGTTTTAGGGTTTAGGGTAGCGCAGTTGTGTTTGTGTAGTGTTGGGGTAGTGCTGCGGGTAGTGTTTTAGGGTTTAGGGTAGCGCAGTGGTGTTTCTGTAGTGTAGGGGGTCGTACTGGGAGTAGTGTTTTAGGTTTTAGTGTAGTGCAGTGGTGTTTCTGTAGTGAAGGGGGTCATGCTGGGGGTATTGTTTTAGATTTTAGGGCAGTGCAGTCGTGTTTTTGTAGTGTAGTGGGTCGTGTTTTAGGGTTTAGGGTAGCGCAGTGGTGTTTGGGTAGTGTAGGGGGTAGTGCTGGGGGTAGTGTTTTGAGGGTTTAGGGTAGCGCAGTGGTGTTTGTGTAGTGTAGGGGGTCATACTGGGGGTCGTGTTTTAGGGTTTAGCATAGTGCAGTGGTGTTTGGGTAGTGTAGGGGGTCGTGCTGGGGTTAGATTTAGGGTAGTGCAGTGGTGTTTGAGTAGTGTATGGGGTTGTGCTGGACGTAGTGTTTTAGGGTTTAGGGTAGTGTAGTGGTGTTTGTGTAGTGTAGGGGTTCGTGCTGGGGGTAGTGTTTTAGGGTTTAGGGTAGTGCAGTGGTGTTTGGGTAGTGTAAGGGGTCGTGTTTTAGGGTTGAGGGTAGTACAGTGTTGTTTGGGTAGTGTAAGGGGTCATGCTGGGGGTAGATTTAGGGTTTAGGGTAGTGCAGTGGTGTTCAGGTACTGTAGGGGGTCATGCTGGGGGTAGTGTTTTAGGGTTTAGGGTAGCGCAGTGATGTTTGGGTAGTGTAGGCAGTCGTGCTGTGGGTAGTGTTTTAGGGTTTAGGGTAGCACAGTGGTGTTTGGGTAGTGTAAGGGGTCATGCTGGGGGTTGTGTTTTAGGGTTAATGGGAGCGCAGTGGTGTTTGTGTAGTGTACTACTGCACTACCCTAAACCCTGGAACACCACCCCCCGCACGACCCCTACAGTGCCCGAACAGCACTGCACTGCCCAAAAACCCTGAAACACCACCTGCGCACGACCCCCTATACTGCCTGAACACCACTGCACTGCCCTAAACCCTGAAACACTACCCCCGCACAACCCCCTACACTGCCCGAACACCACTGCACTGCCCTAAACCCTGAAACACTAGCCCCATCACGACCCCCTACACTTCCTGAACACCACTGCACAGCCCTAAACCCTGAAACACCACCCCCTGCATGAGCCCCCACACTGCCTGAACACCTCTGCACTGCCCTAAACCCTGAATCTTCACCCCCGAACAACCCCCTACACTGCCCGAGCAGCAATGCACTGCCCTAAACCTTCAAACACCACCCCCCCACATGACCTCCTATACTTCCCGAACACCACTAAACTGTCCTAAACCCTGAAACACCTCCCCCGCACTACCCCTACACTGCCCGAATCCACTGCACTGCCCTAAACTCCGAAACTCCACCCCCCACACGACCCCATCACTGCCCGAACACCACTGCACTGCCCTAAACCCTGAAACACCACCCTCTGCACGGCCCCCTACACTGCCCAAACACCACTCCACTGCCCTCAACCCTGAAACACCACCCCAGCGCTACCCCTACATTCCCCAAACACCACTGCACTGCCTTAAACCCTCAAACACCACCCCCAAACGACCCCCTACACTGCCCGAACACCACTGCACTGCCCTAAACCCTGAAACACCACTTCCCGCATGCCCCCTACACTGCCCGCACACCACTGAACTGCCCTAAACCCTGAAAGACCACCCCCAGCACGACCCCCTACACTGCACGATCACCACTGTCCTGCCCTAAACCCTGAAACACCACACCACCAAGACCCCCTACACTGCCCGAACACCACTGCCCTGCACTAAACACTGAAACACCACCCCTAGCACGACCCCCTACACTGCACGATCACCACTGTCCTGCCCTAAACCCTGAAACACCACCCCCACCATCACCCCCTACACGGCCCGAACACCACTGCACTGCCCTAAACTCTGAAACACCACTTACCGCATGCCACCCTACAGTGCCTGCACACCACTGAACTGCCCTAAACCCTGAAACACCACCTCCAGCACGACCCCCTACACTGCACGATCACCACTGCCCTGCCCTAAACCCTGAAACACCACCCCAGCAATACCCCCTACACTGCCCGAACACCACTGCCCTGCCCTAAACCCTGAAACAACACCACCACCATCACCACCTACACTGCCCGAACACCACTGCACTGCCCTAAACCCTAAAACACCACCCCCAGCACGACCCCCTACACTACCCAAACACCACTGCACTGCCCTTAACCCTGAAACCCTACCCCCAGCATGACCCCTACACTACACAAACACCACTGCAATACCCTAAACCCTGAAACACCACCCACCGCACGACCCCCTACACTGCCCGAACACCATTGCACTGCTCTAAACCCTGAAACACCAACCCTGCATGACCCCCTACACTGCCCGAACACCACTGCACTGCCCTAAACCCTAAAATACCACACCTGAACGACCACCTACACTGCCTGAACACCACTGCACTGCGCTAAACCCTGAAACACCACCCCCAGCACGACAATCTACACTGCCTGAACACCACTGCCCTGCCCTAAACCCTGAAACACCACCCCCAGTACGACCATCTACACTTCCCAAACACCACTGCACTGCTCTAAACTCTGAAACTCCAACCCGCACGACCCCCTACACTGCCTGAACACAACTGCACTTCCCTAATCCCTGAAACACCACCCCCAGCACGACCCCCTACACTGCCCGAACAGCACTGCCCTGCCCTAAACCCTGAAACACCATCCCCAGCACGACTCTCTATACTGCCCGAACACAACTGCACTGCCCAAAACCCTGAAACACTACCCCTGCACAACCCCCTACACTGCCCGAACACCACTGCCCTGCCCTAAACACTGAAACACCACCCCCATCAACAACCCCTACACTGCCTGAACACCACTGCCCTACCCTAAACCCTGAAACACCACCCCCAGCATAACACCCTACACTGCCCGAACACCACTGCCCTGCCCTAAACCCTGAAACACCACCCCCTGCAAGACCCCCTACACTGCCTGAACACCACTGCCCTGCCCCAAACCCTGAAACACCACCCCAGCAAGACCCCCTACACTGCCAGAACACCACAGCACTGCCCTAAACCATGAAACACCACTACCGCACGACCCCCTACACTGCCCGAACACCACTGCACTGCCCTAAACCCTGAAACACCACCCGCGCATGACCCCCTACACTGCCCAAACAGCAATGCACTGCCCTAATCCCTGAAACACAACCCCCGCACGACCCCCTACACTGCCCAAACACCACTGCACTGCCCTAAACCCCAAAACACTACCCCCGCACGACACCCTACACTACACAAACACCACTGCAGTACCCTAAACCCTAAAACACTACCCTCAGCACGACCCCCTACACTACACAAACACCACTGCACTACCCTAAACCCTAAAACACTACCCCCTAAACTGCACAAACACCACTGCACTACTATAAACCCTGATACACCACCCCCGCAAGACCCCCTACACTGCCCGAACACCACTGCACTGCTCTAAACCCTGAAACACCAACCCCGCATGACCCCCTACACTGCCCGAACACCACTGCACTGCCCTAAACCCTAAAATACCACACCCGAACGACCACCTACACTGCCTGAACACCACTGCACTGCGCTAAACCCTGAAACACCACCCCCAGCACGACCATCTACACTGCCCGAACACCACTGCCCTGCATTAAAAACCCTGAAACACCACCCCCAGTACGACCATCTACACTGCCCAAACACCACTGCACTGCCCTGAACTCTGAAACTCCAACTCGCACGACCCCCTACACTGCCTGAACACAACTGCACTTCCCTAATCCCTGAAACACCACCCCCAGCACGACCCCCTACACTGCCCGAACAGCACTGCCCTGCCCTAAACCCTGAAACACCATCCCCAGCACGACTCTCTATACTGCCCGAACACCACTGCACCGCCCAAAACCCTGAAACACTACCCCTGCACAACCCCCTACACTGCCCAAACACCACAGCCCTGCCATATACCCTGAAACACCACCCACATCAACACCCCCTACACTGCCTGAACACCACTGCCCTGCCCTAAACCCTGAAACACCACCCCAGCACAACCCCCTACACTGCCCGAACACCACTGCCCTGCCCTAAACCCTGAAACACCACCCCCTGCAAGACCCCCTACACTGCCTGAACACCACTGCCCTGCCCTAAACCCTAAAACACCACCCCAGCAAGACCCCCTACACTGCCAGAACACCACAGCACTGCCCTAAACCCTGAAACACCACTACCGCATGACCCCCTACACTGCCCGAACACGACTGCACTGCCCTAAACCCTGAAACACCACCCGTGCATGACCCCCCTTCACTCCCCGAACAGCAATGCACTGCCCTAATCCCTGAAACACAACCCCCGCACAACCCCCTACACTGCCCAAACACCACTGCACTGCCCTAAACCCCAAAACACTATCCCCGCATGACACCCTACACTACACAAACACCACTGCAGTACTCTAAACCCTAAAACACTACCCTCAGCACGACCCCCTACACTACACAAACACCACTGCACTACCCTAAACCCTAAAACACTACCCCCTAAATTGCACAAACACCACTGCACTACCATAAACCCTGAAACACCACTACCGCACGACCCCCTACACTGCCCGAACACCACTGCACTGCCCTAAACCCTGAAACACCACCCGCGCATGACCCCCTACACTGCCCAAACAGCAATGCACTGCCCTAATCCCTGAAACACAACCCCCGCACGATCCCCTACACTGCCCAAACACCACTGCACTGCCCTAAACCCCAAAACACTACCCCCGCATTACACCCTACACTACACAAACACCACTGCAGTACCCTAAACCCTAAAACACTACCCTCAGCACGACCACCTACACTACACAAACACCACTGCACTACCCTAAACCCTAAAACACTACCCCCGAAACTGCACAAACACCACTGCACTACCATAAACCCTGAAACACCACCCCCCGCAAGACCCCCTACACTGCCTGAACACCACTGCACTGCTCTAAACCCTGAAACACCAACCCCGCATGACCCCCTACACTGCCCGAACACCACTGCACTGCCCTAAACCCTAAAATACAACACCCGAGCGACCACCTACACTGCCTGAACACCACTGCACTGCGCTAAACCCTGAAACACCACCCCCAGCACGACCATCTACACTGCCCGAACACCACTGCCCTGCATTAAAAACCCTGAAACACCACCCCCAGTACGACCATCTACACTGCCCAAACACCACTGCACTGCCCTAAACTCTGAAACTCCAACTCGCACGACCCCCTACACTGCCTGAACACAACTGCACTTCCCTAATCCCTGAAACACCACCCCCAGCACGACCCCCTACACTGCCAGAACAGCACTGCCCTGCCCTAAACCCTGAAACACCATCCCCAGCACGACTCTCTATACTGCCCGAACACCACTGCACCGCCCAAAACCCTGAAACACTACCCCTGCACAACCCCCTACACTGCCCGAACACCACAGCCCTGCCATAAACCCTGAAACACCACCCACATCAACACCCCCTACACTGCCTGAACACCACTGCCCTGCCCTAAACCCTGAAACACCACCCCAGCACAACCCCCTACACTGCCCGAACACCACTGCCCTGCCCTAAACCCTGAAACACCACCCCCTGCAAGACCCCCTACACTGCCTGAACACCACTGCCCTGCCCTAAACCCTAAAACACCACCCCAGCAAGACCCCCTACACTGCCAGAACACCACAGCACTGCCCTAAACCCTGAAACACCACTACCGCACGACCCCCTACACTGCCCGAACACCACTGCACTGCCCTAAACCCTGAAACACCACCCACGCATGACCCCCTACACTGCCCGAACAGCAATGCACTGCCCTAATCCCTGAAACACAACCCCCGCACGACCCCCTACACTGCCCAAACACCACTGCACTGCCCTAAACCCCAAAACACTATCCCCGCAAGACACCCTACACTACACAAACACCGCTGCAGTACTCTAAACCCTAAAACACTACCCTCAGCACAACCCCCTACACTACACAAACACCACTGCACTACCCTAAACCCTAAAACACTACCCCCTAAACTGCACAAACACCACTGCACTACCATCAACCCTGAAACACCACCCCCGCATGACCCCCTACACTGCCCGAACACCACTGCCCTGCCCTAAACCCTGAAACACCACCCCACCATCACCCCCTACACTGCCCGAACACCACTGCACTGCCCTAAACCCTAAAAGACTACCCCAGCACAACCCCCTACACTGCCTGAACACCACTGCCCTGCCCTAAACCCTAAAACACCACCCCAGCAAGACCCCCTACACTGCCAGAACACCACACCACTGCCCTAAACCCTGAAACACCACTACCGCACGACCCCCTACACTGCCCGAACACCACTGCACTGCCCTAAACCCTGAAACACCACCCGCGCATGACCCCCTACACTGCCCAAACACCACTGCACTGCCCTAAACCCTGGAACCCCACTTCCCCGCACGACCCACTAAACTGCCCGAAAACCACTGCACTGCCCTAAACCCTGAAACACCACCCCCAGCACAACCCCTACACTGCCCGAACACCACTGCTGTGCCCAAAATGCTGAAACACCAGCCCCAGCACAACCCCTACACTGCCCAAACACCATTGCACTGCTCTAAACCCTGAAACACAAACCCCGCATGACCCCCTACACCGCTCGAACACCACTGCGCTGCCCTAAACCCTAAAATACCATACCCGAACAACCACCTACACTGCCTGAACACCACTGCACTGCGCTAAACCCTGAAACACAACCCCCAGCATGACCATCTACACTGCCCGAACACCACTGCCCTGCCCTAAACCCTGAAACACCACCCCCAGCACGACCATCTACACTGCCCAAAAACCACTGCACTGCCCTAAACTCTGAAACTCCAACCCGCACGACCCCCTACACTGCCTGAAAACAACTGCACTTCCCTTACCCCTTAAACACCACCCCCAGCACGACCCCCTACACTGCCCCAACAGCACTGCCCTGCCCTAAACTCTGAAACACCATCCCCAGAACGACTCTCTATACTGCCCGAACACCACTGCTCTGCCCAAAACCCTGAAACACCAGCCCCAGCATGACCCCCTACACTGCCTGAACTCCACTGCACTACCCTAAACACTAAAACACCATCCCCCCGCATGACCCCCTACACTGCCCAAAACCCACTGCCCTAAACCCTGAAACACCACCCCCGTACGACCCCCTACACTGCCCAAACACCACTGCTCTGCCCTAAACCCTGAAACACCACATCCCGCATGACCCCCTTCACTGCCCGAACACCACTGCACTGCACTAAACCCTGAAACACCACCCTTAGCATGACCCTTACACTGCCCGAACACCACTGCACTGCCCTAATCCCTGAAACAGTTGCCCTAGCATGATACCCTACACTGCCTGAATACCACTGCACTGCCCTAAACCCTGAAACACCACCCCGCCGCACGACCCCCTACACTGCCCGTACACCACTGCCCTGCCCTAAAACCTGAAACACCACCCCCAGCACGACAACATACACTCCTCGAACACCACTGCACAGCCCTAAACCCTGAAACACCACCCCAGCATGACAATCTGCACTACCCGAACACCACTGATCTGCCCAAAACCCTGAAACACCACCCCAGCACGACCCTCTACACTGCCCAAACACCACTGCTCTGCCCAAAACCCTGAAACACCAGCATGACCCCCTGCACTGCCCGAACATCATGGCAATGCCCTTAACTCTGAAACACCAGCCCCAGCACGACCCCCTACACTGCCCGAACACCACTGCACTGCCCTAAACCTTGAAACACCACCCCCGAACGACCACCTACACTGCCTGAACACCACTGCCCTGCCCTAAAACCTGAAACACCACCCCAAGCAAGACCACCTACACGGCCCGAACACCACTGCACTGCCCTAAACCCTGAAACACCACCCCCACATGACCCCCAACACTCCTCGAACACCACTGCACAGCCCTAAACCCTGAAACACCACCCCAGCACAACAATCTACACTGCCCGAACACCACTGCTCTGCCCAAAACCCTGAAACACTACCCCCAGCACGACCCTCTACACTGCCCAAACACCACTACTCTGCCCAAAACCCAGAAACACCAGCACGACCTTCTACACTGCCCGAACACCATGGCAATACCCTAAACCCTGAAACACCAGCCCCAGCACGACCCCCTACACTGCCCGAACACTACTGCACTGCCCTAAACCCTGAAACACCACCACCAGCATGACCCCCTACACTGCCAGAACACCACTGCCCTGCCCTAAACCCTGAAAAACCACACCCGAACAACCACCTACACTGCCTGAACACCACTGCCCTGCCCTAAACCCTGAAACACAACCCCCAGTAAGACCCCCTACACTGCCTGAACACCACTGCCCTGCCCTAAACCCTGAAACACAAACCCCGCATGACCCCCTACACCGCCCGAACACCACTGCGCTGCCCTAAACCCTAAAATACCACACCCGAACAACCACCTACACTGCCTGAACACCACTGTACTGCGCTAAACCCTGAAACACAACCCCCAGCATGATCATCCACACTGCCCGAACACCACTGCCCTGCCCTAAACCCTGAAACACCACCCCCAGCACGACCATCTACACGGCCCAAAAACCACTGCACTGCCCTAAACTCTGAAACTCCAACCCGCATGACCCCCTACACTGCCTGAACACAACTGCACTTCCCTAATCCCTGAAACACCACCCCCAGCACGACCCCCTACACTGCCCGAACAGCACTGCCCTGCCCTAAACCCTGAAACACCATCCCCAGCACGACTCTCTATACTGCCCGAACACCACTGCACCGCCCAAAACCCTGAAACACTACCCCTGCACAACCCCCTACACTGCCCGAACACCACAGCCCTGCCATAAACCCTGAAACACCACCCACATCAACACCCCCTACACTGCCTGAACACCACTGCCCTGCCCTAAACCCTGAAACACCACCCCAGCACAACCCCCTACACTGCCCGAACACCACTGCCCTGCCCTAAACCCTGAAACACCACCCCCTGCAAGACCCCCTACACTGCCTGAACACCACTGCCCTGCCCTAAACCCTAAAACACCACCCCAGCAAGACCCCCTACACTGCCAGAACACCACAGCACTGCCCTAAACCCTGAAACACCACTACCGCACGACCCCCTACACTGCCCGAACACCACTGCACTGCCCTAAACCCTGAAACACCACCCACGCATGACCCCCTACACTGCCCGAACAGCAATGCACTGCCCTAATCCCTGAAACACAACCCCCGCACGACCCCCTACACTGCCCAAACACCACTGCACTGCCCTAAACCCCAAAACACTATCCCCGCATGACACCCTACACTACACAAACACCGCTGCAGTACTCTAAACCCTAAAACACTACCCTCAGCACAACCCCCTACACTACACAAACACCACTGCACTACCCTAAACCCTAAAACACTACCCCCTAAACTGCACAAACACCACTGCACTACCATCAACCCTGAAACACCACCCCCGCATGACCCCCTACACTGCCCGAACACCACTGCCCTGCCCTAAACCCTGAAACACCACCCCACCATCACCCCCTACACTGCCCGAACACCACTGCACTGCCCTAAACCCTAAAAGACTACCCCAGCACAACCCCCTACACTGCCTGAACACCACTGCCCTGCCCTAAACCCTAAAACACCACCCCAGCAAGACCCCCTACACTGCCAGAACACCACACCACTGCCCTAAACCCTGAAACACCACTACCGCACGACCCCCTACACTGCCCGAACACCACTGCACTGCCCTAAACCCTGAAACACCACCCGCGCATGACCCCCTACACTGCCCAAACACCACTGCACTGCCCTAAACCCTGGAACCCCACTTCCCCGCACGACCCACTAAACTGCCCGAAAACCACTGCACTGCCCTAAACCCTGAAACACCACCCCCAGCACAACCCCTACACTGCCCGAACACCACTGCTGTGCCCAAAATGCTGAAACACCAGCCCCAGCACAACCCCCTACACTGCCCAAACACCATTGCACTGCTCTAAACCCTGAAACACAAACCCCGCATGACCCCCTACACCGCCCGAACACCACTGCGCTGCCCTAAACCCTAAAATACCATACCCGAACAACCACCTACACTGCCTGAACACCACTGCACTGCGCTAAACCCTGAAACACAACCCCCAGCATGACCATCTACACTGCCCGAACACCACTGCCCTGCCCTAAACCCTGAAACACCACCCCCAGCACGACCATCTACACTGCCCAAAAACCACTGCACTGCCCTAAACTCTGAAACTCCAACCCGCACGACCCCCTACACTGCCTGAAAACAACTGCACTTCCCTTACCCCTTAAACACCACCCCCAGCACGACCCCCTACACTGCCCCAACAGCACTGCCCTGCCCTAAACTCTGAAACACCATCCCCAGAACGACTCTCTATACTGCCCGAACACCACTGCTCTGCCCAAAACCCTGAAACACCAGCCCCAGCATGACCCCCTACACTGCCTGAACTCCACTGCACTACCCTAAACACTAAAACACCATCCCCCCGCATGACCCCCTACACTGCCCAAAACCCACTGCCCTAAACCCTGAAACACCACCCCCGTACGACCCCCTACACTGCCCAAACACCACTGCTCTGCCCTAAACCCTGAAACACCACATCCCGCATGACCCCCTTCACTGCCCGAACACCACTGCACTGCACTAAACCCTGAAACACCACCCTTAGCATGACCCTTACACTGCCCGAACACCACTGCACTGCCCTAATCCCTGAAACAGTTGCCCTAGCATGATACCCTACACTGCCTGAATACCACTGCACTGCCCTAAACCCTGAAACACCACCCCGCCGCACGACCCCCTACACTGCCCGTACACCACTGCCCTGCCCTAAAACCTGAAACACCACCCCCAGCACGACAACATACACTCCTCGAACACCACTGCACAGCCCTAAACCCTGAAACACCACCCCAGCATGACAATCTGCACTACCCGAACACCACTGATCTGCCCAAAACCCTGAAACACCACCCCAGCACGACCCTCTACACTGCCCAAACACCACTGCTCTGCCCAAAACCCTGAAACACCAGCATGACCCCCTGCACTGCCCGAACATCATGGCAATGCCCTTAACTCTGAAACACCAGCCCCAGCACGACCCCCTACACTGCCCGAACACCACTGCACTGCCCTAAACCTTGAAACACCACCCCCGAACGACCACCTACACTGCCTGAACACCACTGCCCTGCCCTAAAACCTGAAACACCACCCCAAGCAAGACCACCTACACGGCCCGAACACCACTGCACTGCCCTAAACCCTGAAACACCACCCCCACATGACCCCCAACACTCCTCGAACACCACTGCACAGCCCTAAACCCTGAAACACCACCCCAGCACAACAATCTACACTGCCCGAACACCACTGCTCTGCCCAAAACCCTGAAACACTACCCCCAGCACGACCCTCTACACTGCCCAAACACCACTACTCTGCCCAAAACCCAGAAACACCAGCACGACCTTCTACACTGCCCGAACACCATGGCAATACCCTAAACCCTGAAACACCAGCCCCAGCACGACCCCCTACACTGCCCGAACACTACTGCACTGCCCTAAACCCTGAAACACCACCACCAGCATGACCCCCTACACTGCCCGAACACCACTGCCCTGCCCTAAACCCTGAAAAACCACACCCGAACAACCACCTACACTGCCTGAACACCACTGCCCTGCCCTAAACCCTGAAACACAACCCCCAGTAAGACCCCCTACACTGCCTGAACACCACTGCCCTGCCCTAAACCCTGAAACACAAACCCCGCATGACCACCTACACCGCCCGAACACCACTGCGCTGCCCTAAACCCTAAAATACCACACCCGAACAACCACCTACACTGCCTGAACACCACTGTACTGCGCTAAACCCTGAAACACAACCCCCAGCATGATCATCCACACTGCCCGAACACCACTGCCCTGCCCTAAACCCTGAAACACCACCCCCAGCACGACCATCTACACGGCCCAAAAACCACTGCACTGCCCTAAACTCTGAAACTCCAACCCGCATGACCCCCTACACTGCCTGAACACAACTGCACTTCCCTAATCCCTGAAACACCACCCCCAGCACGACCCCCTACACTGCCCGAACAGCACTGCCCTGCCCTAAACCCTGAAACACCATCCCCAGAACGACTCTCTATACTGCCCGAACACCACTGCTCTGCCCAAAACCCTGAAACACCAGCCCCAGCACGACCCCCTACACTGCCCGAACTCCACTGCACTACCCTAAACACTAAAACACCATCCCCCCGCATGACCCCCTACACTGCCCAAAACCCACTGCACTAAACCCTGAAACACCACCCCGTACGACCCCCTACACTGCCCAAACACCACTGCTCTGCCCTAAACCATGAAACACCACATCCCGCATGACCCCCTTCACTGCCCGAACACCACTGCACTGCACTAAACCCTGAAACACCACCCTTAGCATGACCCTTACACTGCCCGAACACCACTGCACTGCCCTAATCCCTGAAACAGTAGCCCCAGCATGACACCCTACACTGCCTGAATACCACTGCACTGCCCTAAACCCTGAAACACCACCCCGCCGCACGACCCCCTACACTGCCCGTACACCGCTGCCCTGCCCTAAAACCTGAAAAACCACCCCCAGCAAGACCACCTACACTGCCCGAACATCACTGCCCTGCCCTAAACCCTGAAACACCACCCCCGCATGACCACCTACACTGCCCGAACACCACTGCACTGCCCTAAACCCTGAAACACAAACCCCCCAGCACGACAATCTACACTCCTCGAACACCACTGCACAGCCGTAAACCCTGAAACACCACCCCAGCATGACACTTCCCTAATCCCTGAATCACCACCCCCAGCACGACCCCCTACACTGCCCGAACAGCACTGCCGTGCCCTAAACCCTGAAACACCATCCCCAGCACGACTCTCTATACTGCCCGAACACCACTGCACTGCCCAAAACCCTGAAACACTACCCCTGCACAACCCCCTACACTGCCCGAACACCACTGCCCTGCCCTAAACCCTGAAACACCACCCCCATCAACAACCCCTACACTGCCTGAACACCACTGCCCTGCCCTAAACCCTGAAACACCACCCCCATCAACACCCCCTACACTGCCTGAACACCACTGCCCTGCCCTAAACCCTGAAACACCACCCCCAGCATCACCCCCTACACTGCCCGAACACCACTGCCCTGCCCTAAACCCTGAAACACCACCCCCTGCAAGACCCCCTACACTGCCTGAACACCACTGCCCTGCCCCAAACCCTGAAACACCACCCCAGCAAGACCCCCTACACTGCCAGAACACCACAGCACTGCCCTAAACCCTGAAACACCACTACCGCATGACCCCCTACACTGCCCGAACACCACTGCACTGCCCTAAACCCTGAAACACCACCCGCGCATGACCCCCTACACTGCCCAAACAGCAATGCACTGCCCTAATCCCTGAAACACAACCCCTGCACGACCCCCTACACTGCCCAAACACCACTGCACTGCCCTAAACCCCAAAACACTACCCCCCGCACGACCCCCTACACTACACAAACACCACTGCACTACCCTGAACCCTAAAACACTACCCCCTAAACTGCACAAACACCACTGCACTACCATAAACCCTGAAACACAACCCCCCGCACGACCCCCTACACTGCCCGAACACCACTGCACTGCTCTAAACCCTGAAACACCAACCCCACATGACCCCCTACACTGCCCGAACACCACTGCACTGCCCTAAACCCTAAAATACCACACCCGAACGACCACCTACACTGCCTGAACACCACTGCACTGCGCTAAACCCTGAAACACCACCCCCAGCACGACCATCTACACTGCCCGAACACCACTGCCCTGCATTAAAAACCCTGAAACACCACCCCCAGTACGACCATCTACACGCCCAAACACCACTGCACTGCCCTAAACTCTGAAACTCCAACTCGCACGACCCCCTACACTGCCTGAACACAACTGCACTTCCCTAATCCCTGAAACACCACCCCCAGCACGACCCCCTACACTGCCCGAACAGCACTGCCCTGCCCAAAACCCTGAAACACTACCCCTGCACAACCCCCTACACTGCCCGAACACCACAGCCCTGCCATAAACCCTGAAACACCACCCACATCAACACCCCCTACACTGCCTGAACACCACTGCCCTGCCCTAAACCCTGAAACACCACCCCAGCACAACCCCCTACACTGCCCGAACACCACTGCCCTGCCCTAAACCCTGAAACACCACCCCCTGCAAGACCCCCTACACTGCCTGAACACCACTGCCCTGCCCTAAACCCTAAAACACCACCCCAGCAAGACCCCCTACACTGCCAGAACACCACAGCACTGCCCTAAACCCTGAAACACCACTACCGCACGACCCACTACACTGCCCGAACACCACTGCACTGCCCTAAACCCTGAAACACCACCCGCGCATGACCCCCTACACTGCCCGAACAGCAATGCACTGCCCTAATCCCTGAAACACAACCCCCGCACGACCCCCTACACTGCCCAAACACCACTGCACTGCCCTAAACCCCAAAACACTATCCCCGCATGACACCCTACACTACACAAACACCGCTGCAGTACTCTAAACCCTAAAACACTACCCTCAGCACGACCCCCTACACTACACAAACACCACTGCACTACCCTAAACCCTAAAACACTACCCCCTAAACTGCACAAACACCACTGCACTACCATAAACCCTGAAACACCACCCCCCGCATGACCCCCTACACTGCCCGAACACCACTGCCCTGCCCTAAACCCTGAAACACCACCCCCACCATCACCCCCTACACTGCCCGAACACCACTGCACTGCCCTAAACCCTAAAAGACTATCCCAGCACAACCCCCTACACTGCCCGAACACCACTGCCCTGCCCTAAACCCTGAAACACCACCCCCTGCAAGACCCCCTACACTGCCTGAACACCGCTGCCCTGCCCTAAACCCTAAAACACCACCCCAGCAAGACTCCCTACACTGCCAGAACACCACACCACTGCCCTAAACCCTGAAACACCACTACCGCACGACCCCCTACACTGCCCGAACACCACTGCACTGCCCTAAACCCTGAAACCCCACTTCCCCGCATGACCCACTAAACTGCCCGAAAACCACTGCACTGCCCTAAACCCTGAAACACCACCCCCAGCACAACCCCTACACTGCCCGAACACCACTGCTGTGCCCAAAATGCTGAAACACCAGCCCCAGCACAACCCCCTACACTGCCCGAACACCATTGCACTGCTCTAAACCCTGAAACACAAACCCCGCATGACCCCCTACACCGCCCGAACACCACTGCGCTGCCCTAAACCCTAAAATACCACACCCGAACAACCACCTACACTGCCTGAACACCACTGCACTGCGCTAAACCCTGAAACACAACCCCCCGCATGGCCATCTACACTGCCCGAACACCACTGCCCTGCCCTAAACCATGAAACACCACCCCCAGCACGACCATCTACACTGCCCAAAAACCACTGCACTGCCCTAAACTCTGAAACTCCAACCCGCACGACCCCCTACACTGCCTGAAAACAACTGCACTTCCCTTAACCCTTAAACACCACCCCCAGCACGACCACCAACACTGCCCCAACAGCACTGCCCTGCCCTAAACTCTGAAACACCATCCCCAGAACGACTCTCTATACTGCCCGAACACCACTGCTCTGCCCAAAACCCTGAAACACCAGCCCCAGCACGACCCCCTACACTGCCTGAACTCCACTGCACTACCCTAAACACTAAAACACCATCCCCCCGCATGACCCCTACACTGCCCGAACACCACAGCACTGCCCTAAACCCTGAAACACCACCCGCGCATGACCCCCTACACTGCCCGAACAGCAATGCACTGCCCTAATCCCTGAAACACAACCCCCGCACGACCCCCTACACTGCCCAAACCCCACTGCACTGCCCTAAACCCCAAAACACTATCCCCGCATGACACCCTACACTACACAAACACCGCTGCAGTACTCTAAACCCTAAAACACTACCCTCAGCACGACCCCCTACACTACACAAACACCACTGCACTACCCTAAACCCTAAAACACTACCCCCTAAACTGCACAAACACCACTGCACTACCATCAACCCTGAAACACCACCCCCGCATGACCCCCTACACTGCCCGAACACCACTGCCCTGCCCTAAACCCTGAAACACCACCCCACCATCACCCCCTACACTGCCCGAACACCACTGCACTGCCCTAAACCCTAAAAGACTACCCCAGCACAACCCCCTACACTGTCCGAACACCACTGCCCTGCCCTAAACCCTGAAACACCACCCCCTGCAAGACCCCCTACACTGCCTGAACACCACTGCCCTGCCCTAAACCCTAAAACACCACCCCAGCAAGACCCCCTACACTGCCAGAACACCACACCACTGCCCTAAACCCTGAAACACCACTACCGCACGACCCCCTACACTGCCCGAACACCACTGCACTGCCCTAAACCCTGAAACACCACCCGCGCATGACCCCCTACACTGCCCAAACACCACTGCACTGCCCTAAACCCTGGAACCCCACTTCCCCGCACGACCCACTAAACTGCCCGAAAACCACTGCACTGCCCTAAACCCTGAAACACCACCCCCAGCACAACCCCTACACTGCCCGAACACCACTGCTGTGCCCAAAATGCTGAAACACCAGCCCCAGCACAACCCCCTACACTGCCCAAACACCATTGCACTGCTCTAAACCCTGAAACACAAACCCCGCATGACCCCCTACACCGCCCGAACACCACTGCGCTGCCCTAAACCCTAAAATACCATACCCGAACAACCCCCTACACTGCCTGAACACCACTGCACTGCGCTAAACCCTGAAACACAACCCCCAGCATGACCATCTACACTGCCCGAACACCACTGCCCTGCCCTAAACCCTGAAACACCACCCCCAGCACGACCATCTACACTGCCCAAAAACCACTGCACTGCCCTAAACTCTGAAACTCCAACCCGCACGACCCCCTACACTGCCTGAAAACAACTGCACTTCCCTTAACCCTTAAACACCACCCCCAGCACGACCCCCTACACTGCCCCAACAGCACTGCCCTGCCCTAAACTCTGAAACACCATCCCCAGAACGACTCTCTATACTGCCCGAACACCACTGCTCTGCCCAAAACCCTGAAACACCAGCCCCAGCATGACCCCCTACACTGCCTGAACTCCACTGCACTACCCTAAACACTAAAACACCATCCCCCCGCATGACCCCCTACACTGCCCAAAACCCACTGCCCTAAACCCTGAAACACCACCCCCGTACGACCCCCTACACTGCCCAAACACCACTGCTCTGCCCTAAACCCTGAAACACCACATCCCGCATGACCCCCTTCACTGCCTGAACACCACTGCACTGCACTAAACCCTGAAACACCACCCTTAGCATGACCCTTACACTGCCCGAACACCACTGCACTGCCCTAATCCCTGAAACAGTTGCCCTAGCATGATACCCTACACTGCCTGAATACCACTGCACTGCCCTAAACCCTGAAACACCACCCCGCCGCACGACCCCCTACACTGCCCGTACACCACTGCCCTGCCCTAAAACCTGAAACACCACCCCCAGCACGACAACATACACTCCTCGAACACCACTGCACAGCCCTAAACCCTGAAACACCACCCCAGCATGACAATCTGCACTACCCGAAAACCACTGCTCTGCCCAAAACCCTGAAACACCACCCCAGCACGACCCTCTACACTGCCCAAACACCACTGCTCTGCCCAAAACCCTGAAACACCAGCATGACCCCCTGCACTGCCCGAACATCATGGCAATGCCCTTAACTCTGAAACACCAGCCCCAGCACGACCCCCTACACTGCCCGAACACCACTGCACTGCCCTAAACCTTGAAACACCACCCCCGAACGACCACCTACACTGCCTGAACACCACTGCCCTGCCCTAAAACCTGAAACACCACCCCCAGCAAGACCACCTACACGGCCCGAACACCACTGCACTGCCCTAAACCCTGAAACACCACCCCCACATGACCCCCAACACTCCTCGAACACCACTGCACAGCCCTAAACCCTGAAACACCACCCCAGCACAACAATCTACACTGCCCGAACACCACTGCTCTGCCCAAAACCCTGAAACACTACCCCCAGCACGACCCTCTACACTGCCCAAACACCACTACTCTGCCCAAAACCCAGAAACACCAGCACGACCCTCTACACTGCCCGAACACCATGGCAATGCCCTAAACCCTGAAACACCAGCCCCAGCACGACCCCCTACACTGCCCGAACACTACTGCACTGCCCTAAACCCTGAAACACCACCACCAGCATGACCCCCTACACTGCCCGAACACCACTGCCCTGCCCTAAACCCTGAAAAACCACACTAGAACAACCACCTACACTGCCTGAACACCACTGCCCTGCCCAAACCCTGAAACACAACCCCCAGTAAGACCCCCTACACTGCCTGAACACCACTGCCCTGCCCTAAACCCTGAAACACAAACCCCGCATGACCCCCTACACCGCCCGAACACCACTGCGCTGCCCTAAACCCTAAAATACCACACCCGAACAACCACCTACACTGCCTGAACACCACTGCACTGCGCTAAACCCTGAAACACAACCCCCAGCATGATCATCCACACTGCCCGAACACCACTGCCCTGCCCTAAACCCTGAAACACCACCCCCAGCACGACCATCTACACGGCCCAAAAACCACTGCACTGCCCTAAACTCTGAAACTCCAACCCGCATGACCCCCTACACTGCCTGAACACAACTGCACTTCCCTAATCCCTGAAACACCACCCCCAGCACGACCCCCTACACTGCCCGAACAGCACTGCCCTGCCCTAAACCCTAAAACACCATCCCCAGAACGACTCTCTATACTGCCCGAACACCACTGCTCTGCCCAAAACCCTGAAACACCAGCCCCAGCACGACCCCCTACACTGCCCGAACTCCACTGCACTACCCTAAACACTAAAACACCATCCCCCCGCATGACCCCCTACACTGCCCAAAACCCACTGCACTAAACCCTGAAACACCACCCCGTACGACCCCCTACACTGCCCAAACACCACTGCTCTGCCCTAAACCATGAAACACCACATCCCGCATGACCCCCTTCACTGCCCGAACACCACTGCACTGCACTAAACCCTGAAACACCACCCTTAGCATGACCCTTACACTGCCCGAACACCACTGCACTGCCCTAATCCCTGAAACAGTAGCCCCAGCATGACACCCTACACTGCCTGAATACCACTGCACTGCCCTAAACCCTGAAACACCACCCCGCCGCACGACCCCCTACACTGCCCGTACACCGCTGCCCTGCCCTAAAACCTGAAAAACCACCCCCAGCAAGACCACCTACACTGCCCGAACATCACTGCCCTGCCCTAAACCCTGAAACACCACCCCCGCATGACCACCTACACTGCCCGAACACCACTGCACTGCCCTAAACCCTGAAACACCAACCCCCCAGCACGACAATCTACACTCCTCGAACACCACTGCACAGCCGTAAACCCTGAAACACCACCCCAGCATGACAATCTACACTACCCGAACACCACTGCTCTGCCCAAAACCCTGAAACACCACCCCAGCACGTCCCTCTACACTGCCCAAACACCACTGCTCTGCCCAAAACCCTGAAACACCAGCATGACCCCCTACACTGCCCGAACATCATGGCAATGCCCTTAACCCTGAAACACCAGCCCCAGCACGACCCCCTACACTGCCCGAACACCACTGCACTGCTCTAAACCTTGAAACACCACGCCCACACGACCACCTACACTGCCTGAACACCACTGCACTGCACTAAACCCTGAAACACCACCCCCAGCACGACCATCTACACTGCCAGAATACCACTGCCCTGCCCAAAACCCTGAAACACCACCCCCAGTACGACCATCTACACTGCCCAAACACCACTGCACTCCCCTAAACTCTGAAACTCCAACCCGCATGACCCCCTACACTGCCCGAACACCACTGCACTTCCCTAAACCCTGAAACACCATCCCCAGCATGACCCCCTACACTGCCGAACAGCACTGCCCTGCCCTAAACCCTGAAACACCATCCCCAGCATGACTCTCTATACTGCCTGAACACCACTGCTCTGCCCAATACCCTGAAACACCAGCCCCAGGAAGACCCCCTACACTGCCCGAACTCCACTGCACTACCCTAAACCCTGAAACACCATCCCCCCGCATGACCCCCTACACTGCCCGAAACCCACTACCCTAAAACCTGAAACACCACCCCGTACCACCCCCTACATGGCCCGAACACCACTGCACTACCCTAAACCCTGAAACACCACCTCCCGCATGACCCCCTACACTGCCCGAACACCACTGCACTGCACTAAACCCTGAAATACCACCCTTAGCACGACCCTTACACTGCCCAAACACCACTGCTCAGCCCTAAAGCCTGAAACACTAGCCCCAGCATGACCCCCTACACTGCCTGAACACCACTTGTTAGAAATGGGGGTCTCTAGTTGGCACAGGTATGCACTTGCGACAAGCAGGGACTCTCAATTCTAAGTCAGGATAAGGGGATCACCCTTTCAAATAACCCCTGCTCACCCTTTAGGTAGTGTGGCGCAAGCAGTCAAGACTATTCTCAGGGCGTCATAGGTTAAGCATTTGTGAACACATACAGTAATACAATGACACACCACAAATGGACACCAGTCAAGGTTATATCAAAAATAGTTCTCTTTATATAAGGCTTAGCACAAGACCAGAATAACGATTAGAAATGACCACAGTATTATTTCAAAGTTCAATGTTCTTGCAAAAAGGCTTAAAATGCAAAAATAGGCTTCTTTTACTCAATTCTGCTTCTTTTCAGGCTTTGTACGGTTCGTACCTGGGTGTACGACTCGTCCGCTTTAAAAACAAAGAAAGTACGAGTCAAACAATCGGTGCGGACTCCGGGGTCCGGGACGGGCACACTGCGGTGCGAACAAAACAAGTACCTTAAGTTTGTGGGGTCCGCGACGGACAGTGCGGGACAAGTTGATGGGTCCGGGTCGTAGTTCGGCAGCGTACTCGGTCTGGTCCGGTCACGGCGTCGGGACGCGGCGTTGGTACGGGACCGTCAGGGGTACGGGCGGATGAGCCGGATCAGCTTGCTGAGTCCGTGGCGTCGGCGTTCGGGCCGTACCTTTGGTGCGGATCGGCGGCGACACTTCTCGACGCCGTACAGCGTACGGGGAGGATCAACGTACTGTGGCTTCTCGGCTCTGAGTACGGCACGGTGCAGTACGTTGGCAGCGTATGGACCGTACCTGCGGGACAGCGAAGCTTGAGTCCGGCGTACAGGGTTCGGCAGCCAGGGATGTACGTCTCGAATCGGCGGGGAAGGTTGGGTGCAATGCAGCCGGGAGGGATACGGTGCGTACTAACGCTTTTTGGTTCAGCGTAGACACACGGTGCCGGGCGGCAAAGACACGGCTTCGCGGCGGATGTAGTACGAGGCGTACTGGGGCCAAATCCAGCGGGAAACAAGCAAGAATTGTCCAGGCAACTCTGTTTTTGAAGGCAGATGAGTCCAATGGTCCTGGGACTCAGTTCAGGGGGCAAGCTCTCTTCAAAGCCCTTGGAGATAGATGAAAACAAAGTACAAAGTCTCTTTCAGTCTTTTCCTCTCCTTCCTCAGCAAGGCACCAACTGCAGGCCAATCCCTCAGGTCAGGGAAAGTTACTCCTCCTTCAGCGTCTTCCAGGTCCTTCTAGTCAGGCAGAGTTCCTTCGTGGTTCAATCAGGATCTGATTTCTTAGGAGCAGGGCTCCTACATTTATACTCAGTTTCTTTTGTCTTTACAGGCCAGGGGGGCCTTTGCATAATCCCAGTCCAGTTCTTTTCAGTGAGGAGCACTTTGTTGTTGAGACTCTGGCTTCTTCTTTCAGCAGGCAGGGCGGAGACATCAGACGCTCCCCAGGGGGTGGAGCCAGCATTGTGGAGGCAGAGCACTGTCCTATTCAGAGTCAAGGTGCACTCCTCCCACCCATCCTGGTGTAATCTTTCTATTCACCACCTGGCAGCCCCAGCCTGTCTCCTGGAACTTCCCAGCCCTGTCACTCAAGCTACACACAAAGAAGATAGCCCTCCCCTCCAGAGGCGGACTGAAATGGTTAAGCAAGCAAATGCTAACTTTCTAAAAGTAGCATTTGCAAACACAGGATATTAAAATAAACTTTACTAAAAGATGTATTTTATTATTCTGAGTTCAGGCATACTAAACTCAAATTTCTACCATGCTTCCTGAGCCTGCCAGGATTATAGAGTGTTATAATCTAGCAGCCCATTCTGGCCTATGGAGAGCAGGTAGCCTTACAATAGTGAAAAACGAAAATGGCTGTAATTCACTATTAGGACATGCCACACACCTCAGGGCATGTCCTACCTTATCCTGACAATGCACCCTGCCCTAGGGCCTACCATAGGGGTGACTAATATGAAGGTAAGGGAAGGTTTAGGGACTGGCAAGTGGGGACACTTGCCCAGTCAGCATGACAGTACCAGACTGCATGCAGGTTCTGCAATGGCAGACCTTAGACACATTGTACACCGCTGCCTCTGTGGGTGGCACAACCAGTGCTGCAAGCCCACTAGCAGCATTTGGATATACAAGCCCTTGGCACCCCTGGTGCACTCTACTAGGGACTGATAGTAAACCAAATAAGCCAAACATGGAAGTCAATTCACATACTACATTTTACCATAGGGAGCACTTGCACTGTGGCACTGGATGGCAGTGGCACAGTGCCCTGAGCAGCTAACACCAGCACAAAAATACATTGAGGCACAAACAAAAAATGGAAGGGTGACCCACGCCAACGGTGCCAGGTCTAACACCACTGCACTGTCCTAAACCCTGAAACACCACCCCATGTATGACCCCCTACACTGCCCGCACATCACTGCACTGTCCTAAATCCTGAAACACCACCCCGCATGACCCCCTACACTGCACAAACACCAATGGACTGCCCTAAACCCTGAAACACCACCCCGCACGACCCCCTACACTGCCCAAAACCCTGAAACACCACCCCAGCACGACCCCCTACACTACACAAACACCGCTGAACTACCCTAAACCTTGAAATACCACCCCCGCACGACCCCCTACACTGCCTGAAAACCACTGCACTGCCCTAACCCTGAAACACCACCCCCGCACGACCCCCTACACTGCACAAACACCACTGCACTGCCCTAAACCCTGAAGCACCACCCCCGCACGACCCCCTACACTGCCCGAACACCACTGCACTGCCATATTACCCAAACACCACCCCGAACAACCACCTACACTGCCTGAACGCCCCTGCACTGCCGTAAACCCTGAAACACCACCCCCAGCACGATCCACTACACTACACAAACACTACTGCACTGCCCTAAACTCTGAAACACCACCCCCGCATGACCCCTACACTGCCCAAACACCACTGCACTTCCCTAAACCCTGAAACACCTTCCCCAGCATGACCCTCTATACTGCCCGAACCCCACTGCTCTGCCCAAAACCCTGAAACACCACCCCCCCCCGCACAACCCCCTACACTTCCCAAACACCACTGCACTACCCTAAACCCGGAAACACCACCCCCGCATGACCCCCTACACTGCACAAACACCACTGCACTGCCCTAAACCCTGAAGCACCACCCCCGCACGACCCCCTGCACTGCCCGAACACCACTGCACTGCCGTATTACCCAAACACCACCCCGAACAACCACCTACACTGCCTGAACGCCCCTGCACTGCCGTAAACCCTGAAACACCACCCCCAGCACGACCCACTACACTACACAAACACTACTGCACTGCCCTAAACTCTGAAACACCACCCCGCATGACCCCTACACTGCCCAAACACCACTGCACTTCCCTAAACCCTGAAACACCTTCCCCAGCATGACCCTCTATACTGCCCGAACCCCACTGCTCTGCCCAAAACCCTGAAACACCCCCCCCCCCCGCACAACCCCCTACACTTCCCAAACACCACTGCACTACCCTAAACCCGGAAACACCAACCCCGCATGACCCCCTACACTGCACGAAACCCACTGCCTAAACCCTGAAACACCACCCCGCATGACCCCCTGCACTGCCCAAACAGCACTGCCCTGCCCTAAACCCTGAAACACCACCCCCAGCACAACCATCTACACTGCCCGAACACCACTGCCCTGCCCTAAACCCTAAAACAACACCCCCAGCACAACCATCTACACTGCCCGAACACCACTGCACTGCCCTAAACCATGAAACACCACCCTCCGCACGACCCCCTACACTACCCAAACACCACTGCACTGCCCTAAACCCTGAAACACCACCCCAACACGACCCCCTACACTGCCCGAACAGCACTGCCCTGCCATAAACCCTGAAACACCACCCCCAGCACGACCCCCTACATTGCCCGAACACCACTGCCGTGCCCTAAACCCTGAAACACCATACCCAGCAAGACACCCTACACTGCCTGAACACCACTGCCCTGCCCTAAACCCTGAACCACCACCCCCAGCACGACCCCAACACTGGCCGAATACCACTGCACAGCCCTAAATCCTAAAACACCACCACCAGCACAACCCCCTACACTACCCAAACACCACTGCACTGCCCTAAACCCTAAAACACTATCCCCAGCACGACCCCCTACACTACCCAATCACCACTGCATTACCCTAAACCCTAAAAAACAACCCCCCGCATGACCCCCTACACTACCCAAAGACCACTGCACTACCCTAAACCCTAAAACACGACCCCCTACACTACACAAACACCGCTGAACTACCCTAAACCTTGAAACACCACCCCCCGCACAACCCCCTACACTGCCCGAAAACCACTGCACTGCCCTAACCCTGAAACACCACCCCCGCACGACCCCCTACACTGCACAAACACCACTGCACTGCCCTAAACCCTGAAGCACCACCCCCACACGACCCCCTACACTGCCCGAACACCACTGCACTGCTCTAAACCTTGAAACACCACGCCCACACGACCACCTACACTGCCTGAACACCACTGCACTGCACTAAACCCTGAAACACCACCCCCAGCACGACCATCTACACTGCCAGAATACCACTGCCCTGCCCAAAACCCTGAAACACCACCCCCAGTACGACCATCTACACTGCCCAAACACCACTGCACTCCCCTAAACTCTGAAACTCCAACCCGCATGACCCCCTACACTGCCCGAACACCACTGCACTTCCCTAAACCCTGAAACACCATCCCCAGCATGACCCCCTACACTGCCGAACAGCACTGCCCTGCCCTAAACCCTGAAACACCATCCCCAGCATGACTCTCTATACTGCCTGAACACCACTGCTCTGCCCAATACCCTGAAACACCAGCCCCAGGAAGACCCCCTACACTGCCCGAACTCCACTGCACTACCCTAAACCCTGAAACACCATCCCCCCGCATGACCCCCTACACTGCCCGAAACCCACTACCCTAAAACCTGAAACACCACCCCGTACCACCCCCTACATGGCCCGAACACCACTGCACTACCCTAAACCCTGAAACACCACCTCCCGCATGACCCCCTACACTGCCCGAACACCACTGCACTGCACTAAACCCTGAAATACCACCCTTAGCACGACCCTTACACTGCCCAAACACCACTGCTCAGCCCTAAAGCCTGAAACACTAGCCCCAGCATGACCCCCTACACTGCCTGAACACCACTTGTTAGAAATGGGGGTCTCTAGTTGGCACAGGTATGCACTTGCGACAAGCAGGGACTCTCAATTCTAAGTCAGGATAAGGGGATCACCCTTTCAAATAACCCCTGCTCACCCTTTAGGTAGTGTGGCGCAAGCAGTCAAGACTATTCTCAGGGCGTCATAGGTTAAGCATTTGTGAACACATACAGTAATACAATGACACACCACAAATGGACACCAGTCAAGGTTATATCAAAAATAGTTCTCTTTATATAAGGCTTAGCACAAGACCAGAATAACGATTAGAAATGACCACAGTATTATTTCAAAGTTCAATGTTCTTGCAAAAAGGCTTAAAATGCAAAAATAGGCTTCTTTTACTCAATTCTGCTTCTTTTCAGGCTTTGTACGGTTCGTACCTGGGTGTACGACTCGTCCGCTTTAAAAACAAAGAAAGTACGAGTCAAACAATCGGTGCGGACTCCGGGGTCCGGGACGGGCACACTGCGGTGCGAACAAAACAAGTACCTTAAGTTTGTGGGGTCCGCGACGGACAGTGCGGGACAAGTTGATGGGTCCGGGTCGTAGTTCGGCAGCGTACTCGGTCTGGTCCGGTCACGGCGTCGGGACGCGGCGTTGGTACGGGACCGTCAGGGGTACGGGCGGATGAGCCGGATCAGCTTGCTGAGTCCGTGGCGTCGGCGTTCGGGCCGTACCTTTGGTGCGGATCGGCGGCGACACTTCTCGACGCCGTACAGCGTACGGGGAGGATCAACGTACTGTGGCTTCTCGGCTCTGAGTACGGCACGGTGCAGTACGTTGGCAGCGTATGGACCGTACCTGCGGGACAGCGAAGCTTGAGTCCGGCGTACAGGGTTCGGCAGCCAGGGATGTACGTCTCGAATCGGCGGGGAAGGTTGGGTGCAATGCAGCCGGGAGGGATACGGTGCGTACTAACGCTTTTTGGTTCAGCGTAGACACACGGTGCCGGGCGGCAAAGACACGGCTTCGCGGCGGATGTAGTACGAGGCGTACTGGGGCCAAATCCAGCGGGAAACAAGCAAGAATTGTCCAGGCAACTCTGTTTTTGAAGGCAGATGAGTCCAATGGTCCTGGGACTCAGTTCAGGGGGCAAGCTCTCTTCAAAGCCCTTGGAGATAGATGAAAACAAAGTACAAAGTCTCTTTCAGTCTTTTCCTCTCCTTCCTCAGCAAGGCACCAACTGCAGGCCAATCCCTCAGGTCAGGGAAAGTTACTCCTCCTTCAGCGTCTTCCAGGTCCTTCTAGTCAGGCAGAGTTCCTTCGTGGTTCAATCAGGATCTGATTTCTTAGGAGCAGGGCTCCTACATTTATACTCAGTTTCTTTTGTCTTTACAGGCCAGGGGGGCCTTTGCATAATCCCAGTCCAGTTCTTTTCAGTGAGGAGCACTTTGTTGTTGAGACTCTGGCTTCTTCTTTCAGCAGGCAGGGCGGAGACATCAGACGCTCCCCAGGGGGTGGAGCCAGCATTGTGGAGGCAGAGCACTGTCCTATTCAGAGTCAAGGTGCACTCCTCCCACCCATCCTGGTGTAATCTTTCTATTCACCACCTGGCAGCCCCAGCCTGTCTCCTGGAACTTCCCAGCCCTGTCACTCAAGCTACACACAAAGAAGATAGCCCTCCCCTCCAGAGGCGGACTGAAATGGTTAAGCAAGCAAATGCTAACTTTCTAAAAGTAGCATTTGCAAACACAGGATATTAAAATAAACTTTACTAAAAGATGTATTTTATTATTCTGAGTTCAGGCATACTAAACTCAAATTTCTACCATGCTTCCTGAGCCTGCCAGGATTATAGAGTGTTATAATCTAGCAGCCCATTCTGGCCTATGGAGAGCAGGTAGCCTTACAATAGTGAAAAACGAAAATGGCTGTAATTCACTATTAGGACATGCCACACACCTCAGGGCATGTCCTACCTTATCCTGACAATGCACCCTGCCCTAGGGCCTACCATAGGGGTGACTAATATGAAGGTAAGGGAAGGTTTAGGGACTGGCAAGTGGGGACACTTGCCCAGTCAGCATGACAGTACCAGACTGCATGCAGGTTCTGCAATGGCAGACCTTAGACACATTGTACACCGCTGCCTCTGTGGGTGGCACAACCAGTGCTGCAAGCCCACTAGCATCATTTGGATATACAAGCCCTTGGCACCCCTGGTGCACTCTACTAGGGACTGATAGTAAACCAAATAAGCCAAACATGGAAGTCAATTCACATACTACATTTTACCATAGGGAGCACTTGCACTGTGGCACTGGATGGCAGTGGCACAGTGCCCTGAGCAGCTAACACCAGCACAAAAATACATTGAGGCACAAACAAAAAATGGAAGGGTGACCCACGCCAACGGTGCCAGGTCTAACACCACTGCACTGTCCTAAACCCTGAAACACCACCCCATGTATGACCCCCTACACTGCCCGCACATCACTGCACTGTCCTAAATCCTGAAACACCACCCCGCATGACCCCCTACACTGCACAAACACCAATGGACTGCCCTAAACCCTGAAACACCACCCCGCACGACCCCCTACACTGCCCAAAACCCTGAAACACCACCCCAGCACGACCCCCTACACTACACAAACACCGCTGAACTACCCTAAACCTTGAAATACCACCCCCGCACGACCCCCTACACTGCCTGAAAACCACTGCACTGCCCTAACCCTGAAACACCACCCCCGCACGACCCCCTACACTGCACAAACACCACTGCACTGCCCTAAACCCTGAAGCACCACCCCCGCACGACCCCCTACACTGCCCGAACACCACTGCACTGCCATATTACCCAAACACCACCCCGAACAACCACCTACACTGCCTGAACGCCCCTGCACTGCCGTAAACCCTGAAACACCACCCCCAGCACGATCCACTACACTACACAAACACTACTGCACTGCCCTAAACTCTGAAACACCACCCCCGCATGACCCCTACACTGCCCAAACACCACTGCACTTCCCTAAACCCTGAAACACCTTCCCCAGCATGACCCTCTATACTGCCCGAACCCCACTGCTCTGCCCAAAACCCTGAAACACCACCCCCCCCCGCACAACCCCCTACACTTCCCAAACACCACTGCACTACCCTAAACCCGGAAACACCACCCCCGCATGACCCCCTACACTGCACAAACACCACTGCACTGCCCTAAACCCTGAAGCACCACCCCCGCACGACCCCCTACACTGCCCGAACACCACTGCACTGCCGTATTACCCAAACACCACCCCGAACAACCACCTACACTGCCTGAACGCCCCTGCACTGCCGTAAACCCTGAAACACCACCCCCAGCACGACCCACTACACTACACAAACACTACTGCACTGCCCTAAACTCTGAAACACCACCCCGCATGACCCCTACACTGCCCAAACACCACTGCACTTCCCTAAACCCTGAAACACCTTCCCCAGCATGACCCTCTATACTGCCCGAACCCCACTGCTCTGCCCAAAACCCTGAAACACCCCCCCCCGCACAACCCCCTACACTTCCCAAACACCACTGCACTACCCTAAACCCGGAAACACCAACCCCGCATGACCCCCTACACTGCACGAAACCCACTGCCTAAACCCTGAAACACCACCCCGCATGACCCCCTGCACTGCCCAAACAGCACTGCCCTGCCCTAAACCCTGAAACACCACCCCCAGCACAACCATCTACACTGCCCGAACACCACTGCCCTGCCCTAAACCCTAAAACAACACCCCCAGCACAACCATCTACACTGCCCGAACACCACTGCACTGCCCTAAACCATGAAACACCACCCTCCGCACGACCCCCTACACTACCCAAACACCACTGCACTGCCCTAAACCCTGAAACACCACCCCAACACGACCCCCTACACTGCCCGAACAGCACTGCCCTGCCATAAACCCTGAAACACCACCCCCAGCACGACCCCCTACATTGCCCGAACACCACTGCCGTGCCCTAAACCCTGAAACACCATACCCAGCAAGACACCCTACACTGCCTGAACACCACTGCCCTGCCCTAAACCCTGAACCACCACCCCCAGCACGACCCCAACACTGGCCGAATACCACTGCACAGCCCTAAATCCTAAAACACCACCACCAGCACAACCCCCTACACTACCCAAACACCACTGCACTGCCCTAAACCCTAAAACACTATCCCCAGCACGACCCCCTACACTACCCAATCACCACTGCATTACCCTAAACCCTAAAAAACAACCCCCCGCATGACCCCCTACACTACCCAAAGACCACTGCACTACCCTAAACCCTAAAACACGACCCCCTACACTACACAAACACCGCTGAACTACCCTAAACCTTGAAACACCACCCCCCGCACAACCCCCTACACTGCCCGAAAACCACTGCACTGCCCTAACCCTGAAACACCACCCCCGCACGACCCCCTACACTGCACAAACACCACTGCACTGCCCTAAACCCTGAAGCACCACCCCCACACGACCCCCTACACTGCCCGAACACCACTGCACTACCGTATTCCCTGAAACACCACCCACCGCATGACCCCCTACACTGCGCAAACACCATTGCACTGCCCTAAACACTGAAACACCACCCTCGCATGACCCCCTACACTGCCCGAACACCACTGCACTGCTGTATTCCCTGAAACATCACCCCGAACACCACCTACACTGCCTGAACGCCCCTGCACTGCCGTAAACCCTGAAACACCACCCCCAGCACGACCCACTACACTGCCCGAACACCACTGCACTGCCCTAAACTCTGAAACACCACCCCCGCATGACCCCCTACACTGCCCAAACACCACTGCACTTCCCTAAACCCTGAAACATGACCCCCAGCATGACCCCCTACACTGCCCGAACAGCACTGCCCTTCCTTAAACCCTGAAACTCCTTCCCCAGCATGACCCTCTATACTGCCCGAACCCCACTGCTCTGCTCAAAACCCTGAAACACCACCCCCCGCACGACCCCCTACACTGCTCGAACACCACTGCACTACCCTAAGCCCTGAAACACCACCCCCGCACGACCTCCTACACTGCCCAATACCCACTGCCCTAAACCCTGAAAAACAACCCCGCACGACCCCCTGCACTGCCCGAACACCACTGCACTGCCCTAATCCCTGAAACACCACCTCCTGCACGACCCCTTACATGGCCAGAACACCACTGCACTTCACTAAACCCTGAAACACCCCCCTTAGCATGACCCCTACACTGCCCAAACAACACTGCTCTGCCCAAAACCCTGAAACACCAGGCCCAGCATGATCCCCTACACTGCCCAAACACCACTTCACTGCCCTAAACCCTGAAACACTAGCCCCAGCACGACCCCCAACACTGCCTGAACAACACTGCTCTGCCCTAAACCCTGAAACACCACCCCCCCACAAGACCCTCTACACTGCCCAAACACCACTGTACTGCCCTAAAACCTGAAACACCAACCCCCGCACAACCCCCTACACTGCCCAAACACCAATGCACTGCCCTAAACCCTGAAACACCACCCCCGCACGACCCCTACACTGCCCGAACACCGCTGCATAACTCTAAACCCTGAAACACCACCCCCCAGCACGACCCCCTACACTGCCCGAATACCACTGCACTGCCCTAAATCCTAAAACACCACCCCAGCACGACCCCCTACATTACCCAAACACCACTGCACTGCCCGAAACCCTAAAACACTACCCTAGCACGACCCCCTACACTGCCCGAACACCACCGCACTGCCGTATTCCCTGAGACACCACCCCAAACAACCACCTACACTGCCTGGATGCCCCTGCACTGCCCTAAACCCTGAAACACCACCCCCAGCACGACCCACTACACTGTCCGAACACCACTGCACTGCCCTAAACTCTGAAACTCCACCCTCGCATGACCCCCTACACTGCCCAAACACCACTGCACTTCCTTAAACCCTGAAACACCTTCCCCAGCACGACCCTCTATACTGCCCGAACCCCACTGCTCTGCACAAAACCCTGAATCACCACCCCCCCGCACAACCCTCTACACTGCCCGAACACCACTGCACTACCCTAAACCCTGAAACACCACCCCCGCACGACCCCCTACACTGCCGGAACGCCACTGCCCAAAACCCTGAAACACCACCCCGCACGACCCCCTGCACTGCCCGAACACCACTGCACTATCCTAAACCCTGAAACACCACCTCCCGCATGACCCCCTACATGGCCCGAACACCACTGCACTGCACTAAACCCTGAAACACCACCCTTAGCACGACCGCTACACTGCCCGAACACCACTGCTCTACCCAAAACCCTGAAACACCAGCCCCAGCACGACCCCCTACACTGCCGAACACCACTGCACTGCCCTAAACCCTGAAACACTAGCCCCAGCACGACCCCAACACTGCCTGAACACCACTGCACTGCCCTAAACCCTGAAACACCACCCCCGAGCATGACCCCCTACACTGCCCGAATACCACTGCACTGCCCTAAATCCTAAAACACCACCCCAGCACGCCCCCCTACACTACCCAAACACCACTGCACTGCCCTAAACACTAAAACACTACCCCAGCACTACCCCTACACTACCCAAACACCACTGCACTACCCTAAAGCCTAAAACTCTACCCCGCATGACCCCCTACACTACCCAAAGACCACTGCACTACCCTAAACCCTGAAACACCACCCGCGCATGACCCCCTACACTGCCCAAACACCACTGCACTGCCCTAAACAATGAAACACCACCCCCCGCACGACCCCTACACTGCCCGAACACCGCTGCACTGCCGTAAACCCTGAATCACCACCCCCAGCATGACACCCTACACTGCCTGAACACCACTGCCGTGCCCTAACCCTGAAACACCATACCCAGCAAGACACCCTACACTGCCTGAACACCACTGCCCTGCCCTAAACCCTGAACCACCACCCCCAGCACGACCCCCAACACTGGCCGAATACCACTGCACAGCCCTAAATCCTAAAACACCACCCCCAGCACAACCCCTTACCCTGCCCAAACAACACTGAACTGCCCTAAACCCTAAAACACTATCTCCAGAACGACCTCCTACACTACCCAATCACCACTGCATTACCCTAAACCCTAAAAAACAACCCCCCGCATGACCCCCTACACTACCCAAAGACCACTGCACTACCCTAAACCCTAAAACACGACCCCCTACACTACACAAACACCGCTGAACTACCCTAAACCTTGAAACACCACCCCCCGCACAACCCCCTACACTGCCCGAAAACCACTGCACTGCCCTAACCCTGAAACACCACCCCCGCACGACCCCCTACACTGCACAAACACCACTGCACTGCCCTAAACCCTGAAGCACCACCCCCACACGACCCCCTACACTGCCCGAACACCACTGCACTACCGTATTCCCTGAAACACCACACACCGCATGACCCCCTACACTGCGCAAACACCATTGCACTGCCCTAAACACTGAAACACCACCCTCGCATGACCCCCTACACTGCCCGAACACCACTGCACTGCTGTATTCCCTGAAACATCACCCCGAACACCACCTACACTGCCTGAACGCCCCTGCACTGCCGTAAACCCTGAAACACCACCCCCAGCACGACCCACTACACTGCCCGAACACCACTGCACTGCCCTAAACTCTGAAACACCACCCGCGCATGACCCCCTACACTGCCCAAACAGCAATGCACTGCCCTAATCGCTGAAACACAACCCCCGCACGACCCCCTACACTGCCCAAACCCCACTGCACTGCCCTAAACCCCAAAACACTATCCCCGCATGACACCCTACACTACACAAACACCGCTGCAGTACTCTAAACCCTAAAACACTACCCTAAGCACAACCCCCTACACTACACAAACACCACTGCACTACCCTAAACCCTAAAACACTACCCCCTAAACTGCACAAACACCACTGCACTACCATCAACCCTGAAACACCACCCCGCATGACCCCCTACACTGCCCGAACACCACTGCCCTGCCCTAAACCCTGAAACACCACCCCACCATCACCCCCTACACTGCCCGAACACCACTGCACTGCCCTAAACCCTAAAAGACTACCCCAGCACAACCCCCTACACTGTCCGAACACCACTGCCCTGCCCTAAACCCTGAAACACCACCCCCTGCAAGACCCCCTACACTGCCTGAACACCACTGCCCTGCCCTAAACCCTAAAACACCACCCCAGCAAGACCCCCTACACTGCCAGAACACCACACCACTGCCCTAAACCCTGAAACACCACTACCGCACGACCCCCTACACTGCCCGAACACCACTGCACTGCCCTAAACCCTGAAACACCACCCGCGCATGACCCCCTACACTGCCCAAACACCACTGCACTGCCCTAAACCCTGGAACCCCACTTCCCCGCACGACCCACTAAACTGCCCGAAAACCACTGCACTGCCCTAAACCCTGAAACACCACCCCCAGCACAACCCCTACACTGCCCGAACACCACTGCTGTGCCCAAAATGCTGAAACACCAGCCCCAGCACAACCCCCTACACTGCCCAAACACCATTGCACTGCTCTAAACCCTGAAACACAAACCCCGCATGACCCCCTACACCGCCCAAACACCACTGCGCTGCCCTAAACCCTAAAATACCATACCCGAACAACCACCTACACTGCCTGAACACCACTGCACTGCGCTAAACCCTGAAACACAACCCCCAGCATGACCATCTACACTGCCCGAACACCACTGCCCTGCCCTAAACCCTGAAACACCACCCCCAGCACGACCATCTACACTGCCCAAAAACCACTGCACTGCCCTAAACTCTGAAACTCCAACCCGCACGACCCCCTACACTGCCTGAAAACAACTGCACTTCCCTTAACCCTTAAACACCACCCCCAGCACGACCCCCTACACTGCCCCAACAGCACTGCCCTGCCCTAAACTCTGAAACACCATCCCCAGAACGACTCTCTATACTGCCTGAACACCACTGCTCTGCCCAAAACCCTGAAACACCAGCCCCAGCACGACCCCCTACACTGCCTGAACTCCACTGCACTACCCTAAACACTAAAACACCATCCCCCCGCATGACCCCTACACTGCCCAAAACCCACTGCCCTAAACCCTGAAACACCACCCCCGTACGACCCCCTACACTGCCCAAACACCACTGCTCTGCCCTAAACCCTGAAACACCACAACCCGCATGACCCCCTTCACTGCCCGAACACCACTGCACTGCACTAAACCCTGAAACACCACCCTTAGCATGACCCTTACACTGCCCGAACACCACTGCACTGCCCTAATCCCTGAAACAGTTGCCCTAGCATGATACCCTACACTGTCTGAATACCACTGCACTGCCCTAAACCCTGAAACACCACCCCGCCGCACGACCCCCTACACTGCCCGTACACCACTGCCCTGCCCTAAAACCTGAAACACCACCCCCAGCACGACAACATACACTCCTCGAACACCACTGCACAGCCCTAAACCCTGAAACACCACCCCAGCATGACAATCTGCACTACCCGAACACCACTGCTCTGCCCAAAACCCTGAAACACCACCCCAGCACGACCCTCTACACTGCCCAAACACCACTGCCCTGCCCTAAAACCTGAAACACCACCCCCAGCAAGACCACCTACACGGCCCGAACACCACTGCACTGCCCTAAACCCTGAAACACCACCCCCACATGACCCCCAACACTCCTCGAACACCACTGCACAGCCCTAAACCCTGAAACACCACCCCAGCACAACAATCTACACTGCCCGAACACCACTGCTCTGCCCAAAACCCTGAAACACTACCCCCAGCACGACCCTCTACACTGCCCAAACACCACTACTCTGCCCAAAACCCAGAAACACCAGCACGACCCTCTACACTGCCCGAACACCATGGCAATGCCCTAAACCCTGAAACACCAGCCCCAGCACGACCCCCTACACTGCCCGAACACTACTGCACTGCCCTAAACCCTGAAACACCACCACCAGCATGACCCCCTACACTGCCCGAACACCACTGCCCTGCCCTAAACCCTGAAAAACCACACCCGAACAACCACCTACACTGCCTGAACACCACTGCCCTGCCCAAACCCTGAAACACAACCCCCAGTAAGACCCCCTACACTGCCTGAACACCACTGCCCTGCCCTAAACCCTGAAACACAAACCCCGCATGACCCCCTACACCGCCCGAACACCACTGCGCTGCCCTAAACCCTAAAATACCACACCCGAACAACCACCTACACTGCCTGAACACCACTGCACTGCGCTAAACCCTGAAACACAACCCCCAGCATTATCATCCACACTGCCCGAACACCACTGCCCTGCCCTAAACCCTGAAACACCACCCCCAGCACGACCATCTACACGGCCCAAAAACCACTGCACTGCCCTAAACTCTGAAACTCCAACCCGCATGACCCCCTACACTGCCTGAACACAACTGCACTTCCCTAATCCCTGAAACACCACCCCCAGCACGACCCCCTACACTGCCCGAACAGCACTGCCCTGCCCTAAACCCTGAAACACCATCCCCAGAACGACTCTCTATACTGCCCGAACACCACTGCTCTGCCCAAAACCCTGAAACACCAGCCCCAGCACGACCCCCTACACTGCCCGAACTCCACTGCACTACCCTAAACACTAAAACACCCTCCCCCCGCATGACCCCCTACACTGCCCAAAACCCACTGCACTAAACCCTGAAACACCACCCCGTATGACCCCCTACACTGCCCAAACACCACTGCTCTGCCCTAAACCATGAAACACCACATCCCGCATGACCCCTTTCACTGCCCGAACACCACTGCACTGCACTAAACCCTGAAACACCACCCTTAGCATGACCCTTACACTGCCCGAACACCACTGCACTGCCCTAATCCCTGAAACAGTAGCCCCAGTGTGAGAAGTTGGCCTGGTATATGATGCTCACTAGTTAAAGTGATCACCTTGTACCATGCCAAGCAACCCTTATGGTGTGGTTGTAAGTCAACCTTTTCGGACTAGCTGCCCTAGTGGTAGCGTAGGCTAAGCAGTCTTTGAGGCTAAACTCGTGAAGCGTGTTAAGCCAGCTGTTTTACCAAATGCAACCCCCTTTTATACCAATGAAAGGACACCACACAGATATATATTCAAAATATATATGTATTTATTTATCAAAGTTACCCCTAGTCTCTTTATGAGCACAGGAGCACAAATCGTCAAACAAGATTATCACAGAATACACAGAAGTTGCACTTTATATGGGTAGGCCCTGGTGGCCACTCAAACCATATACTAAAATAGTGGTATAAGTACCACGAACAGAAAAGGGAAAAGGCCTAGGGCCTCTAGAATCGCTGGGCCTACAAGGAGCTAACGTCAGTTAGTGACCAGGAGGTCCACGGGTGGCGTGTGCAGAGCAAATAGTCACACGCGGGCTCCCATAGGTTTCAATGGGTGCGTAAAAAGTACAAAGTTACTGCAAAAGGAATCTTCCGGATGACCTAGGAACTTAAGATTTGGAACACAGGCACTAGAGATGTATTACTACACATGGGCACCGGAGTACCAGCTTTACCTCACCCACAGGAAGCGGGTGCATAGGCCTCAAAGTGCGTCGGGTTTCTTCTATCTGTTCCGTTGAGCCTGGGACAAAGATGCTGCAGGCGGTCGGTCGGGAAGAGATGCAGTGGATCCAAGAGTGGATCGGAGATGTTGAAGACCTGTAAGCAGAGGGGACAGTGTTCACAGTCACTAGCCAGTGACCAGCGTGGCACCAGGTGGGTACCAGGCGATGTCGGGTGCAAACAGGTGATGAGGGGTAGCTTGTCTCCGCAGCCACGTGGTCCCTGAAGGTCGACGACGTCCAGGAGTCGGCTCACGAGCTGTCCCACGCAGGCTCTCGCTGTCGGCGGTGTCGGCGACTTGATCGAAGCAAACAAGCCTTGGCAAAAGCAATTGCAGGAGGATTCGGAAATCAGCTGTTGGTTCTGACCAGCAAGGTCAGAGGGATTGCTCCTTTGGAGGGGAGCAAGGGCCAGTCTGGAGCAACCAGACCAGCGGTGTTTGTCGTAGATTTCGTCGCCAAGATGGCCACTAGCCAGCGGGCCAGCAACCGGTTAGGCGCGTCGAGTGGCAAAATGCAGAAGGGCCCCACGCAGATCGTGGAGATGCTGGAGGGCTCACCTTTGGTGCAGATGCTGCTCGAGGGTTGGGCTTCTCAGGACCCAAAGCACAACTTGGAGGGGGCCTCGGTTGTTGCACTGGTCAGCTTGTCGTAGTCGTTCCAAGATGGCTGGCTCCACGTGTCTCGGTGCCTCCACGGGTCTCCTCTTTGCAGGGACTGTGGATCGGGCGGTGAGAGGTCTGGAGGTCCAGGTCTCGTCAGTCTCTGGGCTCGGGCTCCGGCGGGAGGCGGCGGCAAAGCAGACGTTGATTCGCTGGATGGTGCTTGCGTTAGCAAGGTGGTCACTCCCTGACCACAGGGGAGATTTTCTTCAGTCTTCTGTGCAGCAGAATGTCGAAGTTCCCGTCTTCTTCTTAGTTTCAAGTTGATTCCAGGATGTCTGAAGTCTTAGGACACAGCTCCTACCTTTAAGCGGATTCTAGGGGCCGGACTACCTGCTAGGTCCCTCCCTAAGGGTGGGACCAGGAAGGGGGGTGGTTACACCCCCAATCCTTTGTCCAGCTCGCCCCAGGCCCGGGACTGGTGTGCCCCAGGACCGGTTTGAACTGGCATATGCACCGAGGCTCCTTGTGAGCCACAGGCATGTCTGGTTTCTTTCAAGCCCTACCTGACCAATACACAAAATCCTGTCTGGGGTGGTGCACGCACCTCCCCTGGCAGGAAACCCTTTGTCCACACCTCCCAAGCTGGAAGGACTCCCAGCAGCAGGAGGGCAGACTTGTGTCTGTGGTGGCAGCATCCATTTTGTGGAGCTGAGGCTATGTCTGATTTTACCCGGGTTTCAGGTACTGTACATGTCGTGTCCCTCTAGAAGGGTGGAATGCTAACCCCGTCGCCAGAATTGGCGAGGGGTTAGTATTCCAATTCGTATGACACCTTACTCGACATGTTTTGATAAAGCCAAACCAAAGATAGCATTTAACCGCGAGGTTCATAATGCACTTAAGAGTATATGGTATGACGATATCTGGAAACAGTAGAAGGAAGTTGTTCCGACCACTGCAGACAGGCTCAGCTCATGCCAGAGCACCATCTCACATGGAACCAAGCACTCTGCCTTCAGGATTGTTAAGGCCTGCCATAGGAGTGACTTATAGGTTACCAGGTGTCCCATTTAAGTTTAGGTATAGGTATACTACACCTAAGTAAGAGGTGATTACACCAACTTACCCCAGCTGAGTGATCAGCCAGTTGTGTCAGATTGTTAGGCCAAGCCTGGGGTGGCATAATACATGCTTCAGCCCCTGGCAGGCCTTGGATACACCAATGCCCTGGGTACCTAGTGTACACTGGTACAGGGGCTGACAGGGTGATCCAACCAATTGGGTATGTACCTAGGGTACATGGAGTCCATTTTACAGAGAGAGCAGATAGCCTGAGAGCCTGAATGGCAGGATCTCAGGCCAACTAAGTCGAAAAACCAGCTAGACACTAGGCAAAAATTTGGGGGTAACCATAGTCAGATATCCACCTTCCTACACAACCCCCCCCCAAACGAAGGGAGATAAGGCTGACCTTGACCAGGTAAGCCTATATTGCCCAAGTGGCCATATAAGGAGGAACCAGCACTGGCATGGTTACCCCCTGTCTCATGGTCCACTAAGCAATCCCTCACCCTAAGGGTATCAGAGGGTCTCCACCATAGGGAATCTCTACCTGTGGTGTGTCTTGGCAAAGTAAAAGGCTGGTGTTGAGATGGAGTACTGAAGTGAGTGTCCTCAAAGTGAGGCCTCAGCTTCCTCCAATCATCCTCCACCATGGATGCCTTTCTTCCTTTAACTGAGTTGCACTGTGCTCTCAGGGTCAGCCTCTGGCTACCTAAAGCTGGAGGCTGGGTCCCTTTTGTGGGCTTACTGGAGGGACAGGTCAGGTTTGGGGCCCTAAGGTCCCATGTTTGCCTGTGCCCAACAGAATCCCCCTGGGGGAGGTCCCTAACTACCTGTAAAGGAGATCCCTCAGGAATGTTTTTACCCATCACCTGACTAGGGCTACTAGCCAGGCAATCCTCATTCTTTTGATGGGGGGGTTCTTGTGGACAGGGGCCCTCTGGGGGTCCACTGGCCTCCCTGACCTCTGCAGCCCTGGGCTGACTGAGGCAGGGTAGAGAGAGGCAGGCTACCTGCACCAGACTGGATCCCACCTTGGAAGGGGCCACTGACATCAGAGGCTCTGCCAGGCCAGGCCTGGCTACCTCTGGGGCAGTTCCTTCACAAGGGGTGAGGTCAGATCCCTGAGGAGGCTGACCTTTTCCTAATGTCTGGGGAGAGGGAGACTTTTCTTCCTCCCCACTACTCTCAGTTTGTGTGGAGTGATCCATTGTTTCAGGCTTCACTACACCTATGTCAGTCTGAGTATAGGCTGAGACCATTACAGCCTTGCCAACCTTTTCAGGGGGGCACTCAGTTTGTGTTTGAGCTGTGACTGTCACAGCTCTGCCAGTCCCTACAGGGAAGTCTGTCTGTGCCTGGGCTGTGGCTACCACTGCCCTTCCAACCTTTTCAGGGAGGAAATCTATTTGGACAGGGGTTGTGAATGGCACAACCCCCCTACCCTTTTGTGAAAGGCCTACCATTTTAAAATGGGTGTCTTGTTCAACTCCAGCCCAAGCTGAGAGTTCTAAGTCATTCCCCAGTAAGCAGTCTACAGGCAAGGTTGGGGACACTGCTACCCTTTTAGGGCCAGTGACCCCTCCCCAGCTGAGACATACCTCTGCCATGGGATGACTGTTCTGTTTGCCATCAATGTTAGTCACCTGGTAGGAGAAACCGGGCAAAAGCTGCTCAGAGGGAACTAGCCAATGGGCCACCATTGTGATGCTAGCCCCAGTGTCTCTGTAGGCCTCAGCTTTTGTACCATTGATGTAGGGCTCCTGTCTGTACCTACCCAAAGTGTTGGGACAGGCAGTGAAGTTGGCAAATCCCATGCCACCATCACAGACAAGAGTGGTTGCTGTAGGGGAATTGGCTAAGCCAGGGTCCCCCTGTGTTCCCCAAGTAAACCCACCCAGATTTTTGGGGGCACTCCCACCACCTGGGGGATTACTGCTGACAGTAATAGGTGGTGTGACAGGAGTAATTGGAGGAACAGTTTTGTTTTTAGCCCTTGGGCAACCGCTGTCAGTTTTCCAATGCCCAGGAGTTTTACACTCATGGCAGTAGGGCTTTTTAGCTGTGGTAGAGGAGGGAGCTTGGGACCCACCACCCTGTGTGGAGTTTTGGGGCCCTGAGGAAGGTTTCTCTTTTTCTTTATCCCCACCCTTCTCTTGAGGCTTGGTGGTATCTTTCTTTTGGTCACCACCCTGGTTTTTAGGCCTGATCCTGGTCCTGACCCATTTATCTGCCCTCTTTCCCAATTCTTGGGGAGAGGTCAAATCTGAGTCTACCAGGTGTTGATGGAGAAGCTGGTTTTGACAATTACTTAAAATCTGCTCTCTCATCATCAAATTGTACAATCCTGTATAATCAGACACCTTACTTCCCAGCAACCAACCCTCCAAAGCCTTAGTGGCACATTCCACATATTCAGACCAGTCCTGAGTCTGTGTCTTCTGGGTGTCTCTGAACATTAACCTGTACTGTTCAGTGGTTAAGCCTAACCCATCAACTAGGACACTCTTCAGGACTCTGTAATTTCTGACATCCTCTTCTCTAACAGTGAGGAGTCTATCTCTGCCTCTCCCCTCAAAGGAGAGCCATAAGATTGCTGCCCACTGGTCTTCAGGAACCTGCTGCACTTTGCAGGCTCTCTCAAGAGCAGTCATCCATTTGTGGATGTCATCCCCACTTTTGTAGGGGGGCACAATCTTGGACAGGTTCCTATTGTCAAAGACCCTATCTTTGTCCCTAGGGACATTGCTGCCACCAGTGGGTATAGACCCACTCTCTCTATGCTGCCTAGCCTTGCTCAGTTTTTCTTCCATCAGGGCTACTTCTAGCTCCTGCTTCCTGATCCTCAGCTGGGCTTCCTGCATTCTGGCCTCATGTTCCCTCCTCTGAGGGGTGGTCAGTCTCCTTCTGGAGTGACCTTGAGAGCCTCTAGAGCCATGGGAAGCATTGGAGTCACCTGAGCGATTCCTTTGCCTTCCAAGCCCTGTGTTAAGTCCACTGGGGAGATCCAATGGGGTGAACCCACTGTCAGTCCCCAATAGCCTTAGTTTAGCTGGGCCAAGTATAACACTTGGCACTGGGCTAGTTCTCCCTTCATCCCCACTCACATCTGTATCCCCATCACTTTCTTCCTCTGTGGTAGGCATCCCATCTAAGGGGTGACTATTGGGAAGGGGTACTTCAGTGGCATCTTCAGAAGGGGGGCCTCCTGTTCCTGTCCCTAAGGGGGCTAACTGGGAAGCTTTCTTGAGTGCTCTCTGATTCTCATCATTCTGTAAGAGCTCTCTGAGCTCAGCAGAGTTTGGGTTCTTGGGCTGTTTAAGGCCTCTAAGAGTTGCCAAATGCCTGAGCTCATTCTGATTAAGGGTAGCAAAGCTGGATGGTGCCCTCTGGGGGTCACTCTCAACAGAGATGGGTACAGTGGACCCCTCTGCCCCGGCCATTGCTCTTAAGTGTGGGTGGATGTGTTGCAATCTACCTACACTTGGGTTTACCTACTAAACCTATCTAGTAGTTGTAGTCAGGGTGTGCTACTCCCTTTGCTCTACAACAACTAAGTTCAGTAGAACTTAAGTATATCTAATCTTGTTTTATATGTACCTACAGGTACCTATGTGATCTTTCAATTGGTAACCAAGAGATTACAATGGTAAAACACAGCAAGCTCAAATCCCACCGCTGCTCACCAATGTGAGAAGTTGGCCTGGTATATGATGCTCACTAGTTAAAGTGATCACCTTGTACCATGCCAAGCAACCCTTATGGTGTGGTTGTAAGTCAACCTTTTCGGACTAGCTGCCCTAGTGGTAGCGTAGGCTAAGCAGTCTTTGAGGCTAAACTCGTGAAGCGTGTTAAGCCAGCTGTTTTACCAAATGCAACCCCCTTTTATACCAATGAAAGGACACCACACAGATATATATTCAAAATATATATGTATTTATTTATCAAAGTTACCCCTAGTCTCTTTATGAGCACAGGAGCACAAATCGTCAAACAAGATTATCACAGAATACACAGAAGTTGCACTTTATATGGGTAGGCCCTGGTGGCCACTCAAACCATATACTAAAATAGTGGTATAAGTACCACGAACAGAAAAGGGAAAAGGCCTAGGGCCTCTAGAATCGCTGGGCCTACAAGGAGCTAACGTCAGTTAGTGACCAGGAGGTCCACGGGTGGCGTGTGCAGAGCAAATAGTCACACGCGGGCTCCCATAGGTTTCAATGGGTGCGTAAAAAGTACAAAGTTACTGCAAAAGGAATCTTCCGGATGACCTAGGAACTTAAGATTTGGAACACAGGCACTAGAGATGTATTACTACACATGGGCACCGGAGTACCAGCTTTACCTCACCCACAGGAAGCGGGTGCATAGGCCTCAAAGTGCGTCGGGTTTCTTCTATCTGTTCCGTTGAGCCTGGGACAAAGATGCTGCAGGCGGTCGGTCGGGAAGAGATGCAGTGGATCCAAGAGTGGATCGGAGATGTTGAAGACCTGTAAGCAGAGGGGACAGTGTTCACAGTCACTAGCCAGTGACCAGCGTGGCACCAGGTGGGTACCAGGCGATGTCGGGTGCAAACAGGTGATGAGGGGTAGCTTGTCTCCGCAGCCACGTGGTCCCTGAAGGTCGACGACGTCCAGGAGTCGGCTCACGAGCTGTCCCACGCAGGCTCTCGCTGTCGGCGGTGTCGGCGACTTGATCGAAGCAAACAAGCCTTGGCAAAAGCAATTGCAGGAGGATTCGGAAATCAGCTGTTGGTTCTGACCAGCAAGGTCAGAGGGATTGCTCCTTTGGAGGGGAGCAAGGGCCAGTCTGGAGCAACCAGACCAGCGGTGTTTGTCGTAGATTTCGTCGCCAAGATGGCCACTAGCCAGCGGGCCAGCAACCGGTTAGGCGCGTCGAGTGGCAAAATGCAGAAGGGCCCCACGCAGATCGTGGAGATGCTGGAGGGCTCACCTTTGGTGCAGATGCTGCTCGAGGGTTGGGCTTCTCAGGACCCAAAGCACAACTTGGAGGGGGCCTCGGTTGTTGCACTGGTCAGCTTGTCGTAGTCGTTCCAAGATGGCTGGCTCCACGTGTCTCGGTGCCTCCACGGGTCTCCTCTTTGCAGGGACTGTGGATCGGGCGGTGAGAGGTCTGGAGGTCCAGGTCTCGTCAGTCTCTGGGCTCGGGCTCCGGCGGGAGGCGGCGGCAAAGCAGACGTTGATTCGCTGGATGGTGCTTGCGTTAGCAAGGTGGTCACTCCCTGACCACAGGGGAGATTTTCTTCAGTCTTCTGTGCAGCAGAATGTCGAAGTTCCCGTCTTCTTCTTAGTTTCAAGTTGATTCCAGGATGTCTGAAGTCTTAGGACACAGCTCCTACCTTTAAGCGGATTCTAGGGGCCGGACTACCTGCTAGGTCCCTCCCTAAGGGTGGGACCAGGAAGGGGGGTGGTTACACCCCCAATCCTTTGTCCAGCTCGCCCCAGGCCCGGGACTGGTGTGCCCCAGGACCGGTTTGAACTGGCATATGCACCGAGGCTCCTTGTGAGCCACAGGCATGTCTGGTTTCTTTCAAGCCCTACCTGACCAATACACAAAATCCTGTCTGGGGTGGTGCACGCACCTCCCCTGGCAGGAAACCCTTTGTCCACACCTCCCAAGCTGGAAGGACTCCCAGCAGCAGGAGGGCAGACTTGTGTCTGTGGTGGCAGCATCCATTTTGTGGAGCTGAGGCTATGTCTGATTTTACCCGGGTTTCAGGTACTGTACATGTCGTGTCCCTCTAGAAGGGTGGAATGCTAACCCCGTCGCCAGAATTGGCGAGGGGTTAGTATTCCAATTCGTATGACACCTTACTCGACATGTTTTGATAAAGCCAAACCAAAGATAGCATTTAACCGCGAGGTTCATAATGCACTTAAGAGTATATGGTATGACGATATCTGGAAACAGTAGAAGGAAGTTGTTCCGACCACTGCAGACAGGCTCAGCTCATGCCAGAGCACCATCTCACATGGAACCAAGCACTCTGCCTTCAGGATTGTTAAGGCCTGCCATAGGAGTGACTTATAGGTTACCAGGTGTCCCATTTAAGTTTAGGTATAGGTATACTACACCTAAGTAAGAGGTGATTACACCAACTTACCCCAGCTGAGTGATCAGCCAGTTGTGTCAGATTGTTAGGCCAAGCCTGGGGTGGCATAATACATGCTTCAGCCCCTGGCAGGCCTTGGATACACCAATGCCCTGGGTACCTAGTGTACACTGGTACAGGGGCTGACAGGGTGATCCAACCAATTGGGTATGTACCTAGGGTACATGGAGTCCATTTTACAGAGAGAGCAGATAGCCTGAGAGCCTGAATGGCAGGATCTCAGGCCAACTAAGTCGAAAAACCAGCTAGACACTAGGCAAAAATTTGGGGGTAACCATAGTCAGATATCCACCTTCCTACACCCAGCATGACACCCTACACTGCCTGAATACCACTGCACTGCCCTAAACCCTGAAACACCACCCCGCCGCACGACCCCCTACACTGCCCGTACACCGCTGCCCTGCCCTAAAACCTGAAAAACCACCCCCAGCAAGACCACCTACACTGCCCGAACATCACTGCCCTACCCTAAACCCTGAAACACCACCCCCGCATGACCACCTACACTGCCCGAACACCACTGCACTGCCCTAAACCCTGAAACACCAACCCCCCAGCACGACAATCTACACTCCTCGAACACCACTGCACAGCCGTAAACCCTGAAACACCACCCCAGCATGACAATCTACACTACCCGAACACCACTGCTCTGCCCAAAACCCTGAAACACCACCCCAGCACGTCCCTCTACACTGCCCAAACACCACTGCTCTGCCCAAAACCCTGAAACACCAGCATGACCCCCTACACTGCCCGAACATCATGGCAATGCCCTTAACCCTGAAACACCAGCCCCAGCACGACCCCCTACACTGCCCGAACACCACTGCACTGCCCTAAACCTTGAAACACCACGCCCACACGACCACCTACACTGCCTGAACACCACTGCACTGCACTAAACCCTGAAACACCACCCCCAGCACGACCATCTACACTGCCAGAATACCACTGCCCTGCCCAAAACCCTGAAACACCACCCCCAGTACGACCATCTACACTGCCCAAACACCACTGCACTCCCCTAAACTCTGAAACTCCAACCCGCATGACCCCCTACACTGCCCGAACACCACTGCACTTCCCTAAACCCTGAAACACCATCCCCAGCATGACCCCCTACACTGCCGAACAGCACTGCCCTGCCCTAAACCCTGAAACACCATCCCCAGCATGACTCTCTATACTGCCTGAACACCACTGCTCTGCCCAATACCCTGAAACACCAGCCCCAGGAAGACCCCCTACACTGCCCGAACTCCACTGCACTACCCTAAACCCTGAAACACCATCCCCCCGCATGACCCCCTACACTGCCCGAAACCCACTACCCTAAAACCTGAAACACCACCCCGTACCACCCCCTACATGGCCCGAACACCACTGCACTACCCTAAACCCTGAAACACCACCTCCCGCATGACCCCCTACACTGCCCGAACACCACTGCACTGCACTAAACCCTGAAATACCACCCTTAGCACGACCCTTACACTGCCCAAACACCACTGCTCAGCCCTAAAGCCTGAAACACTAGCCCCAGCATGACCCCCTACACTGCCTGAACACCACTTGTTAGAAATGGGGGTCTCTAGTTGGCACAGGTATGCACTTGCGACAAGCAGGGACTCTCAATTCTAAGTCAGGATAAGGGGATCACCCTTTCAAATAACCCCTGCTCACCCTTTAGGTAGTGTGGCGCAAGCAGTCAAGACTATTCTCAGGGCGTCATAGGTTAAGCATTTGTGAACACATACAGTAATACAATGACACACCACAAATGGACACCAGTCAAGGTTATATCAAAAATAGTTCTCTTTATATAAGGCTTAGCACAAGACCAGAATAACGATTAGAAATGACCACAGTATTATTTCAAAGTTCAATGTTCTTGCAAAAAGGCTTAAAATGCAAAAATAGGCTTCTTTTACTCAATTCTGCTTCTTTTCAGGCTTTGTACGGTTCGTACCTGGGTGTACGACTCGTCCGCTTTAAAAACAAAGAAAGTACGAGTCAAACAATCGGTGCGGACTCCGGGGTCCGGGACGGGCACACTGCGGTGCGAACAAAACAAGTACCTTAAGTTTGTGGGGTCCGCGACGGACAGTGCGGGACAAGTTGATGGGTCCGGGTCGTAGTTCGGCAGCGTACTCGGTCTGGTCCGGTCACGGCGTCGGGACGCGGCGTTGGTACGGGACCGTCAGGGGTACGGGCGGATGAGCCGGATCAGCTTGCTGAGTCCGTGGCGTCGGCGTTCGGGCCGTACCTTTGGTGCGGATCGGCGGCGACACTTCTCGACGCCGTACAGCGTACGGGGAGGATCAACGTACTGTGGCTTCTCGGCTCTGAGTACGGCACGGTGCAGTACGTTGGCAGCGTATGGACCGTACCTGCGGGACAGCGAAGCTTGAGTCCGGCGTACAGGGTTCGGCAGCCAGGGATGTACGTCTCGAATCGGCGGGGAAGGTTAGGTGCAATGCAGCTGGGAGGGATACGGTGCGTACTAACGCTTTTTGGTTCAGCGTAGACACACGGTGCCGGGCGGCAAAGACACAGCTTCGCGGCGGATGTAGTACGAGGCGTACTGGGGCCAAATCCAGCGGGAAACAAGCAAGAATTGTCCAGGCAACTCTGTTTTTGAAGGCAGATGAGTCCAATGGTCCTGGGACTCAGTTCAGGGGGCAAGCTCTCTTCAAAGCCCTTGGAGATAGATGAAAACAAAGTACAAAGTCTCTTTCAGTCTTTTCCTCTCCTTCCTCAGCAAGGCACCAACTGCAGGCCAATCCCTCAGGTCAGGGAAAGTTACTCCTCCTTCAGCGTCTTCCAGGTCCTTCTAGTCAGGCAGAGTTCCTTCGTGGTTCAATCAGGATCTGATTTCTTAGGAGCAGGGCTCCTACATTTATACTCAGTTTCTTTTGTCTTTACAGGCCAGGGGGGCCTTTGCATAATCCCAGTCCAGTTCTTTTCAGTGAGGAGCACTTTGTTGTTGAGACTCTGGCTTCTTCTTTCAGCAGGCAGGGCAGAGACATCAGACGCTCCCCAGGGGGTGGAGCCAGCATTGTGGAGGCAGAGCACTGTCCTATTCAGAGTTAAGGTGCACTCCTCCCACCCATCCTGGTGTAATCTTTCTATTCACCACCTGGCAGCCCCAGCCTGTCTCCTGGAACTTCCCAGCCCTGTCACTCAAGCTACACACAAAGAAGATAGCCCTCCCCTCCAGAGGCGGACTGAAATGGTTAAGCAAGCAAATGCTAACTTTCTAAAAGTAGCATTTGCAAACACAGGATATTAAAATAAACTTTACTAAAAGATGTATTTTATTATTCTGAGTTCAGGCATACTAAACTCAAATTTCTACCATGCTTCCTGAGCCTGCCAGGATTATAGAGTGTTATAATCTAGCAGCCCATTCTGGCCTATGGAGAGCAGGTAGCCTTACAATAGTGAAAAACGAAAATGGCTGTAATTCACTATTAGGACATGCCACACACCTCAGGGCATGTCCTACCTTATCCTGACAATGCACCCTGCCCTAGGGCCTACCATAGGGGTGACTAATATGAAGGTAAGGGAAGGTTTAGGGACTGGCAAGTGGGGACACTTGCCCAGTCAGCATGACAGTACCAGACTGCATGCAGGTTCTGCAATGGCAGACCTTAGACACATTGTACACCGCTGCCTCTGTGGGTGGCACAACCAGTGCTGCAAGCCCACTAGCAGCATTTGGATATACAAGCCCTTGGCACCCCTGGTGCACTCTACTAGGGACTGATAGTAAACCAAATAAGCCAAACATGGAAGTCAATTCACATACTACATTTTACCATAGGGAGCACTTGCACTGTGGCACTGGATGGCAGTGGCACAGTGCCCTGAGCAGCTAACACCAGCACAAAAATACATTGAGGCACAAACAAAAAATGGAAGGGTGACCCACGCCAACGGTGCCAGGTCTAACACCACTGCACTGTCCTAAACCCTGAAACACCACCCCATGTATGACCCCCTACACTGCCCGCACACCACTGCACTGTCCTAAATCCTGAAACACCACCCCGCATGACCCCCTACACTGCACAAACACCAATGGACTGCCCTAAACCCTGAAACACCACCCCGCACGACCCCCTACACTGCCCAAAACCCTGAAACACCACCCCAGCACGACCCCCTACACTACACAAACACCGCTGAACTACCCTAAACCTTGAAATACCACCCCCGCACGACCCCCTACACTGCCTGAAAACCACTGCACTGCCCTAACCCTGAAACACCACCCCCGCACGACCCCCTACACTGCACAAACACCACTGCACTGCCCTAAACCCTGAAGCACCACCCCCGCACGACCCCCTACACTGCCCGAACACCACTGCACTGCCATATTACCCAAACACCACCCCGAACAACCACCTACACTGCCTGAACGCCCCTGCACTGCCGTAAACCCTGAAACACCACCCCCAGCACGATCCACTACACTACACAAACACTACTGCACTGCCCTAAACTCTGAAACACCACCCCCGCATGACCCCTACACTGCCCAAACACCACTGCACTTCCCTAAACCCTGAAACACCTTCCCCAGCATGACCCTCTATACTGCCCGAACCCCACTGCTCTGCCCAAAACCCTGAAACACCACCCCCCCCGCACAACCCCCTACACTTCCCAAACACCACTGCACTACCCTAAACCCGGAAACACCACCCCCGCATGACCCCCTACACTGCACAAACACCACTGCACTGCCCTAAACCCTGAAGCACCACCCCCGCACGACCCCCTACACTGCCCGAACACCACTGCACTGCCGTATTACCCAAACACCACCCCGAACAACCACCTACACTGCCTGAACGCCCCTGCACTGCCGTAAACCCTGAAACACCACCCCCAGCACGACCCACTACACTACACAAACACTACTGCACTGCCCTAAACTCTGAAACACCACCCCGCATGACCCCTACACTGCCCAAACACCACTGCACTTCCCTAAACCCTGAAACACCTTCCCCAGCATGACCCTCTATACTGCCCGAACCCCACTGCTCTGCCCAAAACCCTGAAACACCCCCCCCCCGCACAACCCCCTACACTTCCCAAACACCACTGCACTACCCTAAACCCGGAAACACCAACCCCGCATGACCCCCTACACTGCACGAAACCCACTGCCTAAACCCTGAAACACCACCCCGCATGACCCCCTGCACTGCCCAAACAGCACTGCCCTGCCCTAAACCCTGAAACACCACCCCCAGCACAACCATCTACACTGCCCGAACACCACTGCCCTGCCCTAAACCCTAAAACAACACCCCCAGCACAACCATCTACACTGCCCGAACACCACTGCACTGCCCTAAACCATGAAACACCACCCTCCGCACGACCCCCTACACTACCCAAACACCACTGCACTGCCCTAAACCCTGAAACACCACCCCAACACGACCCCCTACACTGCCCGAACAGCACTGCCCTGCCATAAACCCTGAAACACCACCCCCAGCACGACCCCCTACATTGCCCGAACACCACTGCCGTGCCCTAAACCCTGAAACACCATACCCAGCAAGACACCCTACACTGCCTGAACACCACTGCCCTGCCCTAAACCCTGAACCACCACCCCCAGCACGACCCCAACACTGGCCGAATACCACTGCACAGCCCTAAATCCTAAAACACCACCACCAGCACAACCCCCTACACTACCCAAACACCACTGCACTGCCATAAACCCTAAAACACTATCCCCAGCACGACCCCCTACACTACCCAATCACCACTGCATTACCCTAAACCCTAAAAAACAACCCCCCGCATGACCCCCTACACTACCCAAAGACCACTGCACTACCCTAAACCCTAAAACACGACCCCCTACACTACACAAACACCGCTGAACTACCCTAAACCTTGAAACACCACCCCCCGCACAACCCCCTACACTGCCCGAAAACCACTGCACTGCCCTAACCCTGAAACATCACCCCCGCACGACCCCCTACACTGCACAAACACCACTGCACTGCCCTAAACCCTGAAGCACCACCCCCACACGACCCCCTACACTGCCCGAACACCACTGCACTACCGTATTCCCTGAAACACCACCCACCGCATGACCCCCTACACTGCGCAAACACCATTGCACTGCCCTAAACACTGAAACACCACCCTCGCATGACCCCCTACACTGCCCGAACACCACTGCACTGCTGTATTCCCTGAAACATCACCCCGAACACCACCTACACTGCCTGAACGCCCCTGCACAGCCGTAAACCCTGAAACACCACCCCCAGCACGACCCACTACACTGCCCGAACACCACTGCACTGCCCTAAACTCTGAAACACCACCCCCGCATGACCCCCTACACTGCCCAAACACCACTGCACTTCCCTAAACCCTGAAACATGACCCCCAGCATGACCCCCTACACTGCCCGAACAGCACTGCCCTTCCTTAAACCCTGAAACTCCTTCCCCAGCATGACCCTCTATACTGCCCGAACCCCACTGCTCTGCTCAAAACCCTGAAACACCAACCCCCCGCACGACCCCCTACACTGCTCGAACACCACTGCACTACCCTAAGCCCTGAAACACCACCCCCGCACGACCCCCTACACTGCCCAATACCCACTGCCCTAAACCCTGAAAAACAACCCCGCACGACCCCCTGCACTGCCCGAACACCACTGCACTGCCCTAATCCCTGAAACACCACCTCCTGCACGACCCCTTACATGGCCAGAACACCACTGCACTTCACTAAACCCTGAAACACCCCCCTTAGCATGACCCCTACACTGCCCAAACAACACTGCTCTGCCCAAAACCCTGAAACACCAGGCCCAGCATGATCCCCTACACTGCCCAAACACCACTTCACTGCCCTAAACCCTGAAACACTAGCCCCAGCACGACCCCCAACACTGCCTGAACAACACTGCTCTGCCCTAAACCCTGAAACACCACCCCCCCACAAGACCCTCTACACTGCCCAAACACCACTGTACTGCCCTAAAACCTGAAACACCAACCCCCGCACAACCCCCTACACTGCCCAAACACCAATGCACTGCCCTAAACCCTGAAACACCACCCCCGCACGACCCCTACACTGCCCGAACACCGCTGCATAACTCTAAACCCTGAAACACCACCCCCCAGCACGACCCTCTACACTGCCCGAATACCACTGCACTGCCCTAAATCCTAAAACACCACCCCAGCACGACCCCCTACATTACCCAAACACCACTGCACTGCCCTAAACCCTAAAACACTACCCTAGCACGACCCCCTACACTGCCCAAACACCACCGCACTGCCGTATTCCCTGAGACACCACCCCAAACAACCACCTACACTGCCTGGATGCCCCTGCACTGCCCTAAACCCTGAAACACCACCCCCAGCACGACCCACTACACTGTCCGAACACCACTGCACTGCCCTAAACTCTGAAACTCCACCCTCGCATGACCCCCTGCACTGCCCAAACACCACTGCACTTCCTTAAACCCTGAAACACCTTCCCCAGCACGACCCTCTATACTGCCCGAACCCCACTGCTCTGCACAAAACCCTGAATCACCACCCCCCCGCACAACCCTCTACACTGCCCGAACACCACTGCACTACCCTAAACCCTGAAACACCACCCCCGCACGACCCCCTACACTGCCCGAACGCCACTGCCCAAAACCCTGAAACACCACCCCGCACGACCCCCTGCACTGCCCGAACACCACTGCACTACCCTAAACCCTGAAACACCACCTCCCGCATGACCCCCTACATGGCCCGAACACCACTGCACTGCACTAAACCCTGAAACACCACCCTTAGCACGACCGCTACACTGCCCGAACACCACTGCTCTACCCAAAACCCTGAAACACCAGCCCCAGCACGACCCCCTACACTGCCGAACACCACTGCACTGCCCTAAACCCTGAAACACTAGCCCCAGCACGACCCCAACACTGCCTGAACACCACTGCACTGCCCTAAACCCTGAAACACCACCCCCGAGCATGACCCCCTACACTGCCCGAATACCACTGCACTGCCCTAAATCCTAAAACACCACCCCAGCACACCCCCCTACACTACCCAAACACCACTGCACTGCCCTAAACACTAAAACACTACCCCAGCACTACCCCTACACTACCCAAACACCACTGCACTACCCTAAAGCCTAAAACTCTACCCCACATGACCCCCTACACTACCCAAAGACCACTGCACTACACTAAACCCTAAAACACGACCCCCTACACTGCATGAACACTACTGCCCTAAACCCTGAAACACCACCCGCGCATGACCCCCTACACTGCCCAAACACCACTGCACTGCCCTAAACAATGAAACACCACCCCCCGCACGACCCCTACACTGCCCGAACACCGCTGCACTGCCGTAAACCCTGAATCACCACCCCCAGCATGACACCCTACACTGCCTGAACACCACTGCCGTGCCCTAACCCTGAAACACCATAACAAGCAAGACACCCTACACTGCCTGAACACCACTGCCCTGCCCTAAACCCTGAACCACCACCCCCAGCACGACCCCCAACACTGGCCGAATACCACTGCACAGCCCTAAATCCTAAAACACCACCCCCAGCACAACCCCTTACCCTACCCAAACACCACTGAACTGCCCTAAACCCTAAAACACTATCTCCAGAACGACCTCCTACACTACCCAATCACCACTGCATTACCCTAAACCCTAAAAAACAACCCCCCGCATGACCCCCTACACTACCCAAAGACCACTGCACTACCCTAAACCCTAAAACACGACCCCCTACACTACACAAACACCGCTGAACTACCCTAAACCTTGAAACACCACCCCCCGCACAACCCCCTACACTGCCCGAAAACCACTGCACTGCCCTAACCCTGAAACACCACCCCTGCACGAACCCTACACGGCACAAACACCACTGCACTGCCCTAAACCCTGAAGCACCACCCCCACACGACCCCCTACACTGCCCAAACACCACTGCACTACCGTATTCCCTGAAACACCACCCACCGCATGACCCCCTACACTACGCAAACACCATTGCACTGCCCTAAACACTGAAACACCACCCTCGCAAGACCCCCTACACTGCCCGAACACCACTGCACTGCTGTATTCCCTGAAACATCACCCCGAACACCACCTACACTGCCTGAACGCCCCTGCACTGCCGTAAACCCTGAAACACCACCCCCAGTACGACCCACTACACTGCCCGAACACCACTGCACTGCCCTAAACTCTGAAACTCCACCCCCGCATGACCCCCTACACTGCCCAAACACCACTGCACTTCCCTAAACCCTGAAACATGACCCCCAGCATGACCCCCTACACTGCCCGAACAGCACTGCCCTTCCTTAAACCCTGAAACTCCTTCCCCAGCATGACCCTCTATACTGCCCGAACCCCACTGATCTGCTCAAAACCCTGAAACACCACCCCCCCGCACGACCCGCTACACTGCTCAAACACCACTGCACTACCCTAAACCTTGAAACACCACCCCCGCACGACCCCCTGTACTGCCCGAAAACCACTGCACTGCCCTAATCCCTGAAACACCACCTCCTGCATGACCCCTTACATGGCCAGAACACCACTGCACTTCACTAAACCCTGAAACACCCCCCTTAGCATGACCCCTACACTGCCCAAACAACACTGCTCTGCCCAAAACCCTGAAACACCTGGCCCAGCACGATCCCCTACACTGCCCGAACACCACTGCACTGCCCTAAACCCTGAAACACTAGCCCCAGCACGACCCCCAACACTGCCTGAACAACACTGCACTGCCCTAAACCCTGAAACACCACCCCCCACAAGACCCTCTACACTGCCCGAACACCACTGTACTGCCCTAAAACCTGAAACACCAACCCCGCATGACCCCCTACACTGCCCAAACACCAATGCACTGCCCTAAACCCTGAAAACCACCCCCGCACGACCCCTACACTGCCCGAACACCGCTGCATAACCCTAAACCCTGAAACACCACCCCCCAGCACGACCCCCTACACTGCCCGAATACCACTGCACTGCCCTAAATCCTAAAACACCACCCCAGCATGACCCCCTACACTACCCAAACACCACTGCACTGCCCTAAACCCTAAAACACTACCCTAGCACGACCCCCTACACTGCCCGAACACCACCGCACTGCCGTATTCCCTGAAACACCACCCCGAACAACCACCTACACTGCCTGGATGCCCCTGCACTGCCCTAAACCCTGAAACACCACCCCCAGCACGACCCACTACACTGTCCGAACACCACTGCACTGCCCTAAACTCTGAAACCCCACCCCCACATGACCCCCTACACTGCCCAAACACCACTGCACTTCCTTAAACCCTGAAACACCTTCCCCAGCACGACCCTCTATACTGCCCGAACCCCACTGATCTGCACAAAACCCTGAATCACCACCCCCCGCACAACCCTCTACACTGCCCGAACACCACTGCACTACCCTAAACCCTGAAACACCACCCCCGCACGACCCCCTACACTGCCCGTACGCCAGTGCCCTAAACCTTGAAACACCACCCCGCACGACCACCTGCACTGCCCAAACACCACTGCACTACCCTAAACCCTGAAACACCACCTCCCGCATGACCCCCTACATGGCCCAAACACCACTGCACTGCACTAAACCCTGAAACACCGCCCTTAGCACGACCCTTACACTGATCGAACACCACTGCTCTACCCAAAACCCTAAAACACCAGCCCCATCACGACCCCCTACACTGCCGAACACCACTGCACTGCCCTAAACCCTGAAACACTAGCCCCAGCACAACCCCAACACTGCCTGAACACCACTGCACTGCCCTAAACCCTGAAACACCACACCCGAGCATGACCCCCTACACTGCCCGAATACCACTGCACTGCCCTAAATCCTAAAACACCACCCCAGCACGCCCCCCTACACTACCCAAACACCACTGCACTGCCCTAAACACTAAAACACTACCCCAGTACTACCCCTACATCACCCAAACACCACTGCACTACCCTAAACCCTAAAACACTACCCCGCATGACCCCCTACACTACCCAAAGACCACTGCACTACCCTAAACCCTAAAACACGACCCCCTACACTGCATGAACACTACTGCACTGCCCTAAACCCTGAAACACCACCCCCGCATGACCCCCTACACTGCCCAAACACCACTGCACTGCCCTAAACAATGAAACACCACCCCCGCACGACCCCCTACACTGCCCGAACACCACTGCACTGCCGTAAACCCTGAATCACCACCCCCAGCATGACCCCCTACACTACCCAAACACCACTGCACTGCCCTAAACCCTAAAACACTACCCGAGCACGACCCCCTATACTACTTAAACACCACTGCACTACCATAAACCCTAAAACACTACCCTCAGCACGACCCCTACACTACACAAACACCACTGCACTACCCTAAACCCTAAAACACTACCCCCTAAACTACACAAACACAGCTGCACTACCTAAACCCTGAAACACCACCCTCCGCATGACCCCCTACACTACCAGAACACAACTGCCCTGCCCTAAACCCTGAAACACCACCCCCAGCAAGACACCCTACACTGCCCGAACACCACTGCCCTGCTCTAAACCCTGAAACACTACCCGCAGCAAGACCCCCTACACTGCCCGAACACCACTGCCCTACCCTAAACCCTGAACACCACCCCCAGCAAAACCCCTACACTGCCCGAACACCACTGCCCTGCCCTAAACCGTGAAACACCACCCCCAGCATGACCCCCTACACTGCCCGAACACCACTGCACTGCCCTTAATCCTAAAACACCACCCCCAGCATGACCCCCTACACTACCCAAACAGCACTGCACTGCCCTAAACCCTAAAACACTACCCCAGCAAAACCCCCTACACTACCCAAACACCACTTCACTACACTAAACCCTAAAACACTACCCCCCGCACGACCCCCTACACTACCCAAAGACCACTGCACTACCCTAAACCCTAAAACACGACCCCCTACACTGCCCGAACACCACTGCACTGCCATAAACCCTGAAAAACCACCCCCGCATGACCACCTACACTGCCCGAACACAACTCCACTGCCCTAAACCCTGAAACACTACCCCCCGCACGAACCCCTACACTGCCCGAATACCACTGCCCTGCCGTAAACCCTGAAACACCACCCCAGCACGGCCATCTACACTGCCTGAACACCACTGCACTGCCCTTAACTCTGAAACTCCACCCCGCACGACCCCCTGCACTGCCCGAACACCACTGCACTTCCCTAAAACCTGAAACACCACCCCCAGCACGACCCCCTACACTGCCCGAACACCACTGCCCTGCAGTAAACCCTGAAACACCACCCTTAGTATGACCATCTACACTGCCCGAACACCACTGCACTACCCTAAACCCTGAAACACCACCCCCCGCACGACCCCCTACAATGCCCGAACACCATTGCACTGCCCTAAACCCTGAAACACCACCCCCAACACGACCCCGTACACTGCCCGAACAGCACTGCCCTGCCCTAAACCCTGAAACACCACCCCCAGCACAACCCCCTACATAGCCCAAACACCACTGCCCTGCCCTAAACCCTGAAACACCATCCCCAGCAAAACCACCTACACTGCCTGAACACCACTGCCCTGTCCTAAACCCTGAAACACAACCCCCAGTAAGACCCCCTACACTGCACGAACACCACTGCCCTGCCCTCAACCGTGAAACACCACCCCCAGCATGACCCCCTACACTGCCCGAATACCACTGCACAGCCCTAAACCCTAAAACACCATCCCCAGCACGACCCCGTACACTACCCAAACACCACTGCACTGCCCTAAACCCTAAAACACTACCCCCAGCACGACCCCATACACTACCCAATCACCACTGCACTACCCTAAACCCTAAAAAGCTATGCCACACACGACCCCCTACACTACCCAAAGACCACTGCACTATCCTAAACCCTAAAACACGACCCCCTACACTACACAAACACCGCTGAACTACACTAAACCTTGAAACACCATCCCTGCACGACCCCCTACACTGCCCGAAAACCACTGCACTGCCCTAAACCCTGAAACACCAACCCCGCACGACCCCCTACACTGCCCAAACAACACTGCACTGCCCTAAACCCTGAAGCACCACCCCCACATGACCCCTACACTGCCCGAACAACACTGCCCTGCCCTAAACCCTGAAACACCACCCCCAGCACGACCATCTACACTGCCCGAACACCACTGCCCTACAGTTAATCCTGAAACACCACCCCAGTACGACCATCTACACTGCCCGAAAACCACTGCAATACCCTAAATCCTGAAACACCACCCCCGCACAACCCCCTACACTGCGCGAACATCACTGCATTGCCCTAAACCCTGAAACACCACCCCCAACACAACCCCCTACACTGCCCGAACAGCACTGCCCTGCCCTAAACCCTGAAACACCACCCCCAGCACAACCCCTTACACTGCTCAAACACCACTGCCCTGCCCTTAACCCTGAAACACCATCCCCAGCTAGACCACCTACACTGCCTGAACACCACTGCCCTGCCCTAAACCCTGAAACACCACCCCCAGTAAGACCCCCTACACTGCACAAACACCACTGCCCTGCCCGCAACCGTGAAACACCACCCCCAGCACGATGCCCTACACTACCCAAACACCACTGCACTGCCCTAAACCCTAAAGCACTAACCCCAGCACGACCCCATACACTACCCAATCACCACTGCACTAGCCTAAACACTAAAAAACTACGCCCCACACAACCCCCTACACTACCCAAAGACCACTGCACTATCCTAAATCCTAAAACACGACCCCCTACACTACACAAACTCCGCTGAACTACCCTAAACCTTGAAACACCACCCCCCGCATGATCCCCTACACTGCTCGAAAACAAATGCACTGCCCTAACCCTGAAACACCACCCCCGCATGACCCCCTACACTGCCCAAACACCACTGCACTGCCCTACACCCTGAAGGACCAACCCCGCATGACCCCCTACACTGCCCAAACACCACTGCCCTGCCCTAAACCCTGAAACAGCACCCCCAGCAAGACCCCCTACACTGCCAGAACACCACAGCACTGCCCTAAACCCTGAAACTCCACTATCGCACGACCCCCTACACTGCCCGAACACCACTTCACTGCCCTAAACCCTGAAACACCACCCGCGCACGACCCCCTATACTGCCCGAACACCAATGCACTGCCCTAATCCCTGAAACACAACCCCCCACACGACCCCCTACACTGCCTGAACACCACTGGACTGCCCTAAACCCTGAAACTCTACCACAAGCACGACCCTCTACACTACTCAAACACCACTGCAATACCCTAAACCCCAAAACACTACCCCCCGCACGACACCCTACACTACCCTAAACCCTAAAACACGACCCCCTACACTACACAAACACCTCTACACTACCCGAAACCCTAAAACACTACCCTCGGCATGACCCCCTACACTACACTGCCCGAACACCACTGCCCTAAACCCTGAAACACCACTTCCTTCATGCCCCCCTACACTGCCCGCACACCACTGAACTGCCCTAAACCCTGAAACACCACCCCTAGCATGACCCCCTACACTGCACGATCACCACTGCCCTGCCCTAAACCCTGAAACACCACCCCAGCAAGACTCCCTTGTAGGAGAGTAGGGTCTGCTATCCTATGGTCACCCCAAGGTTTTTGACATATTGAGGCTGTGGGTCTGCTAATCAGACCTCCAGCCTGCTGTTCTCTCTACTAAATTGACAACTATGCACTTTAGGTGCATAACCAATTGGAATTGGATCACCCTGTGAGCCCCTGTACCAGTGTACACTAGGTATCCAGGGCATTGGTGTATCTAAGGCCTACCAGGGGCTGAAGCATGTAGTGTGCCACCCCTGGCCTGGCCTAACAATTTGACACAACTGGCTGATCACTCAGCTGGGGTAAGTTGGTGTATCCACCTCTTACTTAGGTGTAGTATACCTATACCTAACCTTAAATGGGACACATGTTAACCTATAAGTCACTCCTATGGCAGGCCTTAACAATCCTGAAGGCAGAGTGCTTGGTTCCATGTGAGATGGTGCTCTGGCATGAGCTGAGCCTGTCTGCAGTGGTCGGAACAATTTCCTTCTACCGTTCCAGATATCACCATACCATATACTCTTAAGTGCATTATGAACCTCGCAGTTAAATGCTATCTTTGGTTTGGCTTTATCAAAACATGTCGAGTAAGGTGTCATACGAATTGGAATACTAACCCCTCGCCAATTCTGGCGACGGGGTTAGCATTCCACCCTTCTAGAGGGACACGACATGTACAGATCCTGAAACCCGGGTAAAATCAGACATAGCCTCAGCTCCACAAAATGGACGCTGCCACCACAGACACAAGTCTGCCCTCCTGCTGCTGGGAGTCCTTCCAGCTTGGGAGACGTGGACAAAGGGTTTCCTGCCAGGGGAGGTGCGAGCACCACCCCAGACAGGATTTTGTGTATTGGTCAGGTGGGTTTTGAATAGAATCAGACATGCCTGAGGTTCACAAGGAGCCTCGGTGCATATGCCAGTTCAAACCGGTCCTGGGGCACACCAGTCCCGGACCTGGGGTGAACTGGACAAAGGATTGGGGGTGTAACCACCCCCCTTCCTGGTCCCACCCTTAGGGAGGGACCTAGCAGGTAGTCCGGCCCCTAGAATCCGCTTAAAGGTAGGAGCTGTGTCCTAAGACTTCAGACATCCTGGAATCAACTTAACACTAAGAAGAAGACGGGAACTTCGACGTTCTGCTGCACAGAAGACTGAAGGAATTCTCCCCTATGGTCAGAGAGTGACCATCTTGCTAACGCAAGCACCAACCAGCGAATCGATGTCTGCTTTGCCGCCGCCTCCAGCTGGAGCCCGAGCCCAGAGACCGACAAGAACTGGACCTCCAGACCTCTCACAGCCCGATCCACAGTCCCTGCAAAGAAGGAACCCGTGGAGGCACCGAGACACGTGGAGCCAATCATCTTGGAAGACACTCGACAAGCTGCAAGCGCGACAACAGAGGCTCCCTCCAAGTTGTGCTTTGGGTCCTGAGAAGCCCAACATCCGAGCAGCATCTGCACCAAAGGTGAGCCCTCCAGCATCTCCACGATCTGCGTGGGGCTCCTCTGCACTTTGCGACTCGACGCGTCTAACCGGTCCCTGGCCCGTTGGCTAGTGGCCATCTTGGTGACCCTATTTGAAAACTACGATGCTGGTCTGATTGCTCCAGACTGGCCCCTGCTTCCCTCCAAAGGAGCAGCCCCTCTGACCTTGCTGGTCAGAGCTAACAGCTTTCTTCAATTCCTACGACTCCTGCTTTTGCCAAGGCTTGTTTGCTCCTTTTGAGTTGCTGACACCGCCAACAGCAAGAGCCTGCGTGGGACAACTCGTGAACCGACTCCTGGACGTCGTCAACCTTCAGGGACCACGTGGCTGCAGAGACAAGCTACACCTCTTCACCTGTTTGCACCCGACATCGCCTGGTACCTACCTGGTGCTACGCCGGTCACTGGCTAGTGACTGTGAACACTGTCCCCTCTGCTTACAGGTCTTCCACAACTCCGATCCATCCTTGGATCCACCGCATCTCTTCTGGACCGACCGCCTGCAGCATCTTTGTCATCAGGCTCCATTGAACAGATAGACGAAACCCGACGCACTTCGAGACCTATGCACCCGCTTCCTGTGGGTGAGGTAAAGCTGGCACTCCGGTGCACAAGTGTAGAGTAACATCTCTAGTGTCTAGGTTTGAAGTCTTGAATTCGTAGTCCAACCAGAAGACCCTTCTAGCAGTAACTTTTGAACTTTTACGCACCCATTGAAAACCTATGGGAGCCCGCGTGTAACTTTCCTCACTGCACACGCGACCCGTGGACCTCCTGGTCACTAACTGAAGTTATCTCCTTGTAGGCCCAGCGATTCTAGAGGCCCTAGGCCTTTTCCCTTTCCTATTCGTGGTACTTATACCACTATTTTAGTATATGGTTTGAGCGGCCACCAGGGCCTATCCATATAAAGTGACACTTCTGTATATTGTGATACTTTCTTGTTTAACGATTTGTGCTCCTGTGCTCATAAAGAGTCTAGGGGATACTTTGAGTAATAAATACATATATATTTTGAATATATATCTGTGTGGTGTCCTTTCATTGGTATAAAGGGGGGTTACATATGGTAAAACAGCTTGCTGAACACGCTTAAACGAGTTTAGCCTCAAAGACTGCTTAGCCTACGCTACCACTAGGGCAGCTGGTCCGAAAAGGTTGACTTACAACCACACCATAAGGGTTGCTTGGCATGGTACAAGGTGGTCACTTTAACTAGTGAACATTATATACCAGGCCAACTTCTCACATTGGTGATCAGCGGTTGGATTTGAGCTTGCTGTGTTTTACCTCTGTAATCTCTTTGTTACCAATTGAAAGATCATACAGGTACCTTTAGGTACATATAAAACAAGATAGTTATATACTTAAGTTCTACTGAACTTAGTTGTTGTAGAGCAAAGGGAGTAGCACACCCTGACTACAACTACTAGATAGGTTTAGTAGGAAAACCTAAGTGTAGGTAGTTGCAACACATCCACCCACACTTAAGAGCAATGGCTGGGGCAGAGGGGTCCAACGTACCCATCTCTGTCGAGAGTGACCCCCAGAGGGCACCATCCATCTTTGCTACCCTAAACCAGAATGAGCTCAGGCAGTTGGCTAATATCAGGGGCCTTAAACAGCCCAGGGACCCTACCTCTGCTGAACTCAGAGAACTCTTACAAGCTGATGAAGATCAGAGAGCTCTCAAGAATGCCTCCCAGTTAGGACCCTTAGGGACTGGAACAGGAGGCCCTCCTTCTGAAGATGCTACTGAAGCACCCCTTCCTAACAGTCGCCCCTTAGTTGAGAATCAGACTACAGATGATGAGGATAAGCATAGGGACAAGGATGACAAGGGGGATGAGTCTGATAGTAGTAGTAATTCTGATGGGAAAAATAGCCCAGTGCCAGGTGCTATACCTGGCTCAGCTAACTTAAGACTATTTGGGACTGACAATGGGTTCCCCCCATTGAATCTCCCTAGTGGACTTAACCAGGGGTTTGGGAGACAGAGGAATCACTCAGGTGACTCTAATGCCTCTCATGCCTCTAGAGGCTCTCAGGGTCACTCCAGAAGAAGGATGACCAGCCCTCAGAGGAGGGAGCATGAGGCCAGAATGCAGGAAGCCCAGCTGAGGATCAGGAAACAGGAGCTAGAAGTAGCCCTGATGGAAGAGAAACTGAGCAAGGCTAGGCAACCTAGAGAGAGTGGGCCTATACCCACTGGTGGCAGCATTGTCCCTAGGGACAAAGATAGGGTCTTTGATAATAGGAACCTGTCCAAGGATGTGCCCCCCTACAAAAGTGGGGATGATATCCACAAGTGGATGACTGCTCTTGAGAGAGCCTGCAAAGTGCAGCAGGTTCCTGAAGACCAGTGGGCAGCAATCTTATGGCTCTCCTTTGAAGGTAGAGGCAGAGATAGACTCCTCACTGTTAGAGAGGAAGATGTCAGAAACTACAGAGCCCTGAAGAGTGTCCTGGTTGATGGGTTAGGCTTAACCACTGAACAGTACAGGTTAATGTTCAGAGATACCCAGAAGACACAGACTCAGGACTGGTCTGAATACACTGAATGTGCCACTAAGGCTTTGGAGGGTTGGTTGCTGGGAAGTAAGGTGTCTGATTATACAGGATTGTACAATTTGATGATGAGAGAACAGATTTTAAATAACTGCCAAAACCAGCAACTGCATCAACACTTGGTTGACTCGGATCTGACCTCTCCCCAAGAATTGGGAAAGAAGGCAGACAAATGGGTCAGAACCAGGTGTGAGAAGTTGGCCTGGTATATGATGCTCACTAGTTAAAGTGATCACCTTGTACCATGCCAAGCAACCCTTATGGTGTGGTTGTAAGTCAACCTTTTCGGACTAGCTGCCCTAGTGGTAGCGTAGGCTAAGCAGTCTTTGAGGCTAAACTCGTGAAGCGTGTTAAGCCAGCTGTTTTACCAAATGTAACCCCCTTTTATACCAATGAAAGGACACCACACAGATATATATTCAAAATATATATGTATTTATTTCTCAAAGTGACCCCTAGTCTCTTTATGAGCACAGGAGCACAAATCGTCAAACAAGATTATCACAGAATACACAGAAGTTGCACGTTATATGGATAGGCCCTGGTGGCCACTCAAACCATATACTAAAATAGTGGTATAAGTACCACGAACAGAAAAGGGAAAAGGCCTAGGGCCTCTAGAATCGCTGGGCCTACAAGGAGCTAACGTCGGTTAGTGACCAGGAGGTCCACGGGTGGCGTGTGCAGAGCAAATAGTCACACGCGTGCTCCCATAGGTTTCAATGGGTGCGTAAAAAGTACAACGTTACTGCAAAGAGGATCTTCCGGATGGACTAGGAACTCAAGATTTGGAACACAGGCACTAGAGATGTAATACTACACTTGGGCACAGGTGTGCCAGCTTTACCTCACCCACAGGAAGCGGGTGCATAGGCCTCGAAGTGCGTCGGGTTTCTTCTATCTGTTCCGTGGAGCTTGAAGACAAAGATGCTGCAGGCGGTCGGTCCGGGAGAGATGCAGTGGATCCAAGAGTGGATCGGAGATGTTGAAGACCTGTAAGCAGAGGGGACAGTGTTCACAGTCACTAGCCAGTGACCAGCGTGGCACCAGGTGGGTACCAGGCGATGTCGGGTGCAAACAGGTGATGAGGGGTAGCTTGTCTCCACAGCCACGTGGTCCCTGAAGGTCGACGACGTCCAGGAGTCGGCTCACGAGCTGTCCCACGCAGGCTCTCGCTGTCGGCGGTGTCGGCGACTTGATCGAAGCAAACAAGCCTTGGCAAAAGCAATTGTAGGAGGATTCGGAAATCAGCTGTTGGTTCTGACCAGCAAGGTCAGAGGGATTGCTCCTTTGGAGGGGAGCAAGGGCCAGTCTGGAGCAACCAGACCAGCAGTGTATTTCGTAGAGTTCGTCGCCAAGATGGCCACTAGCCAGCGGGCCAGCAACTGGTTAGGCGCGTCGAGTGGCAAAATGCAGAAGGGCCCCACGCAGATCGTGGAGATGCTGGAGGGCTCACCTTTGGTGCAGATGCTGCTTGGGGGTTGGGCTTCTCAGATCCCAAAGCACAACTTGGGGGGAGCCTCGGTTGTTGCACTTGTCAGCTTGTCGTAGTCGTTCCAAGATGGCTGGCTCCACGTGTCTCGGTGCCTCCACGGGTCTCCTCTTTTCAGGGACTGTGGATCGGGCGGTGAGAGGTCTGGAGGTCCAGGTCTTGTCAGTCTCTGGGCTCGGGCTCCGGCGGGAGGCGGCGGCAAAGCAGACGTTGATGCGCTGGATGGTGCTTGCGTTAGCAAGGTGGTCACTCCCTGACCACAGGGGAGATTTTTCTTCAGTCTTCTGTGCAGCAGAATGTCGAAGTTCCCGTCTTCTTCTTAGTTTCAAGTTGATTCCAGGATGTCTGAAGTCTTAGGACACAGCTCCTACCTTTAAGCGGATTCTAGGGGCCGGACTACCTGCTAGGTCCCTCCCTATGGGTGGGACCAGGAAGGGGGGTGGTTACACCCCCAATCCTTTGTCCAGCTCGCCCCAGGCCCGGGACTGGTGTGCCCCAGGACCGGTTTGAACTGGCATATGCACCGAGGCTCCTTGTGAGCCACAGGCATGTCTGGTTTCTTTCAAGCCCTACCTGACCAATACACAAAATCCTGTCTGGGGTGGTGCACGCACCTCCCCTGGCAGGAAACCCTTTGTCCACACCTCCCAAGCTGGAAGGACTCCCAGCAGCAGGAGGGCAGACTTGTGTCTGTGGTGGCAGCATCCATTTTGTGGAGCTGAGGCTATGTCTGATTTTACCCGGGTTTCAGGTACTGTACATGTCGTGTCCCTCTAGAAGGGTGGAATGCTAACCCCGTCACCAGAATTGGCGAGGGGTTAGTATTCCAATTCGTATGACACCTTACTCGACATGTTTTGATAAAGCCAAACCAAAGATAGCATTTAACCGCGAGGTTCATAATGCACTTAAGAGTATATGGTATGACGATATCTGGAAACAGTAGAAGGAAGTTGTTCCGACCACTGCAGACAGGCTCAGCTCATGCCAGAGCACCATCTCACATGGAACCAAGCACTCTGCCTTCAGGATTGTTAAGGCCTGCCATAGGAGTGACTTATAGGTTACCAGGTGTCCCATTTAAGGTTAGGTATAGGTATACTACACCTAAGTAAGAGGTGATTACACCAACTTACCCCAGCTGAGTGATCAGCCAGTTGTGTCAGATTGTTAGGCCAAGCCTGGGGTGGCATAATACATGCTGCAGCCCTTGGCAGGCCTTGGGTACACCAATGCCCTGGGTACCTAGTGTACACTGGTACAGGGGCTGACAGGGTGATCCACTTCCAATTGGTTATGCACCTAGGGTGCATAGTTTTAATTTAGTAGAGAGAACAGCAGGCTGGGGGTCTGATTGGCAGGCCCACAGCCTCAATATGTCAAAAACCAGTGAAGCAAAAAGCAAAAATTTGGGGTGACCATAGGATAGCAGACCCTACTCTCCTACACAACCCCCCCCCAAACGCTGGGACATTAAACTAGCCTTGACCAGTCTCGTCTTCATGTCCTAAGTGGAAGTACCTGGAGAGACCATCTGCATTCCCATGGTCAGTACCTGGCCGGTGCTCCACTGTAAAGTCCATCCCCTGTAGGGAAATGGACCACCTAAGCAGTTTGGGGTTTTCACCCTTCATCTGATTTAGCCACAAGAGGGGCTTATGGTCGGTCTGAATCTTGAAGTGAGTGCCAAACAAGTATGGCCTCAGCTTCTTCAGGGCCCACACCACAGCAAAGGCCTCCCTCTCAATAGCTGACCAATTCTTCTCTCTGGGGGTCAACCTTCTGCTAATAAAAGCAATGGGTTGGTCTTGACCATCTACATTAAGTTGTGACAGCACAGCTCCCACACCCAACTCAGAAGCATCTGTTTGGACAATAAACTCTTTGGAGTAGTCAGGACTTTTCAGGATAGGTGCAGAGCACATGGCCTTCTTCAGGTCATCAAATGCCTTTTGACAGCTTACTGTCCACTGAACCTTTTTGGGCATCTTCTTGGATGTCAGATCATTAAGAGGAGTCACAATGGACCCATAGTTCTTAACAAACTTCCTGTAGTACCCAGTCAAGCCCAAGAAAGCTCGAACTTGAGTCTGGGTGGTTGGAGGGGACCAGTCCTTGATGGATTGTATCTTACTCTCCAGTGGTTGAACTTGGCCTCCACTTACAAGGTGGCCCAAATACACAACCTTACTCTGCCCTATCTGGCACTTAGTAGCCTTGATAGTGAGGCCTGCCCTCTGCAGGGCCTCCAGAGCCTTCTTCAGGTGGATCAGGTGATCCTCCCAGGTGGAGCTAAAGACAGCAATGTCATCAAGATATGCTGCACAAAAGTCATCCAACCCAGTAAGGACTTGGTTCACCAGCCTTTGGAAGGTGGCAGGTGCATTCTTCAGACCAAAGGGCATCACCACAAACTGATAATGCCCACCTGGGGTTGAGAATGCTGTTTTGGCCTTAGACTCCTCAGCTAATCTGATTTGCCAATAGCCAGCTGTTAAGTCAAATGTGCTCAAAAACTTTGCAGAAGCTAGTTTGTCTATGCGCTCATCTGCCCTTGGAATAGGGTGTGCATCTGTCCTGGTGACAGCATTGAGTCCTCTGTAATCCACACAGAACCTCATCTCTCTCTTGCCATCTTTGGTGTGAGGTTTGGGGACCAGAACCACTGGGCTAGCCCAGGGGCTCTCTGAGGGTTCAATGACACCTAATTCCAGCATTTTATGTACCTCAGCCTTTATACAGTCCCTGACGTGGTCAGGTTGTCTGTAAAGTTTGTTCTTTACAGGCAGACTGTCACCAGTGTCCACAACATGGCTACACCAGTCAGTTTGACTAGGTATCAAGGAAAACATATGTGAAAATGATTGTAGAACCTGTCTACATTCAGTCTGCTGATGGGCAGTGAGGTTGCCTCCAAGGGTCACTCCTTCAACTGAGCCATCTTCAGGGTTCTGAGACAACAGGTCTGGGAGAGGGTCACTCTCTTCCTCCTGTCCCTCATCTGTAGCCATGAGCAAGCCCATGTCTGCCCTGTCAACATATGCTTTAAGCCTGTTAACATGGAGTACCCGGTGGGGACTCCTGGGAGTTCCTAGGTCCACCAAGTAGGTGACCTCTCCCTTCTTTTCCAGGATTGTATGGGGTCCAGACCATTTGTCTTGGAGTGCTGCTGGGGCCACTGGCTCCAACACCCATACCTTCTGTCCTGGCTGAAACTCAACCAAGACAGCCTTTTGGTCATGCCAAGCTTTCTGTAAGGCCTGGCTTGCCTCAAGGTTTTTGGATGCCTTCTCCATATACTCAGCCATCCTGGAGCGGAGACCAAGTACATAGTCCACTATGTCTAGCTTAGGCTTTTTGAGAGGTAACTCCCATCCTTCCTTCACCAAACACAGTGGGCCTCTCACAGGGTGCCCAAACAACAATTCAAAGGGGCTGTAGCCAACTCCTTTTTGTGGGACCTCTCTGTAAGCAAACAGAAGGCAGGGTAGAAGGATGTCTCATCTTCGCCTGAGCTTTTCAGGTAATCCTTTGATCATACCCTTTAGGGTCTTGTTGAATCTCTCAACAAGCCCATTGCATTGTGGGTGATAAGGGGTGGTGAACTTGTAGTTGACACCACATTCCTTCCACATAGCTGTCAAGTATCCTGACATAAAGTTGGTACCTCTGTCAGATACTACCTCCTTAGGAAACCCCACTCTGGAGAATACTCCCAGCAGGGCCCTGGCCACAACAGGAGCTGTAGTGGTCCTAAGGGGAATTGCCTCTGGATACCTGGTGGCATGATCCACTACCACCAGTATAAATCTGTGCCCAGATGCAGTGGGAGGATCCATGGGACCCACTATGTCTATTCCCACTCTTTCAAAGGGGACCCCCACCACAGGTAGTGGTATTAGGGGGGCCTTTGTTGTGCCACCTGATTTGCCACTGGCTTGGCAGGTAACACAGGAGCGACAAAACTCCTTTGTATCTTCATTCATATGAGGCCAGTGAAAGTGAGGGACAAGCCTGTCCCAAGTCTTGTTCTGGCCTAAGTGTCCTGCTAAAGGAATGTCATGGGCCAAGGTAAGAAGGAAGCCCCTAAATTGCAGAGGTATGACCAACCTCCTGTAGCACCAGGCTTGGGGTCTCTAGCCTCTGAATAAAGGAGCCCTTCATCCCAATACACTTTATGGGTACCTTGAGCATTCCCAGCAGCCTCAGCAGCAGCCAGCTGTCTGAGGGGTTCAAGAGAGGGACAGGATAACTGAGCCTGCCTCAAGTCAGCCCTTGAAGGTCCCCCTGTCCCCAGAAACTCAACCTGATCAGATTCAAGCTATTCAGGGACAGTTCCTTCAGGGTCCTCTAGATCAGCTTCCTGGGAAGGCTGATCATCACTCTGAGGCAGGGGGGAAGGCACAGCCTTGACCCTCCTGTTCTTCTTCTTGGTAGGTGCTTGGTCCATTGTTCCAGGATCCAAGACCTGAGGTTCAGTGAGGCACTTTTTGGCCTGTGACCTGGTCACAGCAAGGACATGTGATGATATACCTAACATCTCTGCATGAGTCCTGTACTCCACTTCTGACCATAGAGAACTCTCTAGGTCATTGCCCAACAAACATTCTACTGGGAGGTCTGCACTAACCACAACCCTTTTGAGGCCAGTTACCCCTCCCCATGAGAAGTTAACAACTGCCACACTATGTGAAGTAGTGGCATTGCTGGCATTGGTCACCAGGTAGTTCTCACCTGGTATGTACTGTCCAGGGTCCACAAAGCCTGGTGTCACCATAGTGACACTGGCACATGTGTCCCTGTAGGCTTGAGCCACTTTGTCATTAATTAAAGGAGTCTGTCTGTACTTGCCCAGGTTACTGGGGCTCACAGTCAGGGACAAATCAATGTCCCCATCACAGATCAAGACTGCCTGTGTAAGGGTTCTGTCTAAGTCAGAATCTCCTTCAGTTCCCACAGTGATTCCCACTACACCCTTTGTCTGGGGACCAACACTGCTAACAGTAGTACTGGGAGCAGGTGCCTTAGGGGCAACAGTGTTGGGGGCTCCACCCTTTTTGCAATCACTAGTCCAGTGAGTTGTATTTTTACAATGATTGCACCAGGGTTTCTTCTGACCTTCTTTCTTCTTCTTGGACTGTTGGGACCCACCCTCCTTAGCAGTAGTTTGGGGCCCTGTTGAAGACTTCTGGTCTTTAGGTTTCTGATCTCCACCCTTTTGGTCTGTTTTCTTCTGATCACCCCCTTGGCCCTGGTTCTGGTTCTTTTGCTTAACCCTGGTTCTGACCCATTTGTCTGCCTTCTTTCCCAATTCTTGGGGAGAGGTCAGATCAGAGTCAACCAAGTGTTGATGCAGTTGCTGGTTTTGACAGTTATTTAAAATCTGTTCTCTCATCATCAAATTATACAATCCTGTAAAATCAGATACCTTACTTCCCAGCAACCAACCCTCCAAAGCCTTAGTGGCACATTCAACATATTCAGACCAGTCCTGAGTCTGTGTCTTTTGGGTGTCTCTGAACATTAACCTGTACTGTTCAGTGGTTAAGCCTAACCCATCTACCAGAACACTCTTCAGGACTCTGTAGTTTCTGACATCCTCTTCTCTAACAGTGAGGAGTCTGTCTCTGCCTCTTCCTTCAAAGGAGAGCCAGAGGATTGCTGCCCACTGGTCTTCAGGAACCTGCTGTACTTTGCAGGCTCTCTCAAGAGCAGTTATCCATTTGTGGATGTCATCCCCACTTTTGTAGGGGGGCACAACCTTAGACAGGTTCCTATTGTCAAAGACCCTATCTTTGTCCTTAGGGACAATGCTGCCACCAGTGGGTATAGACCCACTCTCTCTAGGTTGCCTAGCCTTGTTCAGTTTTTCTTCCATCAGGGCTACTTCTAGCTCCTGCTTCCTGATCCTCAGCTGGGCTTCCTGCATTCTGGCCTCATGTTCCCTCCTCTGAGGGGTGGTCATCCTTTTCCTGGAGTGACCTTGAGAGCCTCTAGAGCCATGAGAAGCATTGGAGTCACCTGAGCGATTCCTTTGCCTCCCAAGCCCTGTGTTAAGTCCACTGGGGAGATCCAATGGGGTGAACCCATTGTCAGTCCCCAATAGCCTTAGTTTAGCTGGGCCAAGTATAATACTTGGCACTGGGCTAGTTCTCCCTTCATCATCACTACTTTCTGTATCCTCACCACTTTCCTCCCCTGTAGTATGGTTCTCATCTAAGGGATGGCTATTGGAACTGGGTACCTCTGTAGTATCTTCAGAAGGGGGGCCTCCTGTTCCTGACCCTAAGGGGGCTAACTGGGAAGCTTTCTTGAGTGCTCTCTGATTCTCATCATTCTGTAAGAGCTCTCTGAGCTCAGCAGAGTTTGGGTTCTTGGGCTGTTTAAGGCCTCTAAGAGTTGCCAAATGCCTGAGCTCATTCTGATTAAGGGTAGCAAAGCTGGATGTTGCCCTCTGGGGGTCACTCTCAACAGAGATGGGTACAGTGGACGCCTCTGCCCCGGCCATTGCTCTTAAGTGTGGGTGGATGTGTTGCAATCTACCTACACTTGTGTTTACCTACTAAACCTATCTAGTAGTTGTAGTCAGTGTGTGCTACTCCCTTTGCTCTACAACAACTAAGTTCAGTAGAACTTATGTATATCTAATCTTGTTTTATATGTACCTACAGGTACCTATGTGATCTTTCAATTGGTAACCAAGAGATTACAATGGTAAAACACAGCAAGCTCAAATCCAACCGCTGCTCACCAATGTGAGAAGTTGGCCTGGTATATGATGCTCACTAGTTAAAGTGATCACCTTGTACCATGCCAAGCAACCCTTATGGTGTGGTTGTAAGTCAACCTTTTCGGACTAGCTGCCCTAGTGGTAGCGTAGGCTAAGCAGTCTTTGAGGCTAAACTCGTGAAGCGTGTTAAGCCAGCTGTTTTACCAAATGTAACCCCCTTTTATACCAATGAAAGGACACCACACAGATATATATTCAAAATATATATGTATTTATTTCTCAAAGTGACCCCTAGTCTCTTTATGAGCACAGGAGCACAAATCGTCAAACAAGATTATCACAGAATACACAGAAGTTGCACGTTATATGGATAGGCCCTGGTGGCCACTCAAACCATATACTAAAATAGTGGTATAAGTACCACGAACAGAAAAGGGAAAAGGCCTAGGGCCTCTAGAATCGCTGGGCCTACAAGGAGCTAACGTCGGTTAGTGACCAGGAGGTCCACGGGTGGCGTGTGCAGAGCAAATAGTCACACGCGTGCTCCCATAGGTTTCAATGGGTGCGTAAAAAGTACAAAGTTACTGCAAAGAGGATCTTCCGGATGGACTAGGAACTCAAGATTTGGAACACAGGCACTAGAGATGTAATACTACACTTGGGCACAGGTGTGCCAGCTTTACCTCACCCACAGGAAGCGGGTGCATAGGCCTCGAAGTGCGTCGGGTTTCTTCTATCTGTTCCGTGGAGCTTGAAGACAAAGATGCTGCAGGCGGTCGGTCCGGGAGAGATGCAGTGGATCCAAGAGTGGATCGGAGATGTTGAAGACCTGTAAGCAGAGGGGACAGTGTTCACAGTCACTAGCCAGTGACCAGCGTGGCACCAGGTGGGTACCAGGCGATGTCGGGTGCAAACAGGTGATGAGGGGTAGCTTGTCTCCGCAGCCACGTGGTCCCTGAAGGTCGACGACGTCCAGGAGTCGGCTCACGAGCTGTCCCACGCAGGCTCTCGCTGTCGGCGGTGTCGGCGACTTGATCGAAGCAAACAAGCCTTGGCAAAAGCAATTGTAGGAGGATTCGGAAATCAGCTGTTGGTTCTGACCAGCAAGGTCAGAGGGATTGCTCCTTTGGAGGGGAGCAAGGGCCAGTCTGGAGCAACCAGACCAGCAGTGTATTTTGTAGAGTTCGTCGCCAAGATGGCCACTAGCCAGCGGGCCAGCAACCGGTTAGGCGCGTCGAGTGGCAAAATGCAGAAGGGCCCCACGCAGATCGTGGAGATGCTGGAGGGCTCACCTTTGGTGCAGATGCTGCTCGGGGATTGGGCTTCTCAGATCCCAAAGCACAACTTGGAGGGAGCCTCGGTTGTTGCACTTGTCAGCTTGTCGTAGTCGTTCCAAGATGGCTGGCTCCACGTGTCTCGGTGCCTCCATGGGTCTCCTCTTTTCAGGGACTGTGGATCGGGCGGTGAGAGGTCTGGAGGTCCAGGTCTTGTCAGTCTCTGGGCTCGGGCTCCGGCGGGAGGCGGCGGCAAAGCAGACGTTGATGCGCTGGATGGTGCTTGCGTTAGCAAGGTGGTCACTCCCTGACCACAGGGGAGATTTTTCTTCAGTCTTCTGTGCAGCAGAATGTCGAAGTTCCCGTCTTCTTCTTAGTTTCAAGTTGATTCCAGGATGTCTGAAGTCTTAGGACACAGCTCCTACCTTTAAGCGGATTCTAGGGGCCGGACTACCTGCTAGGTCCCTCCCTATGGGTGGGACCAGGAAGGGGGGTGGTTACACCCCCAATCCTTTGTCCAGCTCGCCCCAGGCCCGGGACTGGTGTGCCCCAGGACCGGTTTGAACTGGCATATGCACCGAGGCTCCTTGTGAGCCACAGGCATGTCTGGTTTCTTTCAAGCCCTACCTGACCAATACACAAAATCCTGTCTGGGGTGGTGCACGCACCTCCCCTGGCAGGAAACCCTTTGTCCACACCTCCCAAGCTGGAAGGACTCCCAGCAGCAGGAGGGAAGACTTGTGTCTGTGGTGGCAGCATCCATTTTGTGGAGCTGAGGCTATGTCTGATTTTACCCGGGTTTCAGGTACTGTACATGTCGTGTCCCTCTAGAAGGGTGGAATGCTAACCCCGTCGCCAGAATTGGCGAGGGGTTAGTATTCCAATTCGTATGACACCTTACTCGACATGTTTTGATAAAGCCAAACCAAAGATAGCATTTAACCGCGAGGTTCATAATGCACTTAAGAGTATATGGTATGACGATATCTGGAAACAGTAGAAGGAAGTTGTTCCGACCACTGCAGACAGGCTCAGCTCATGCCAGAGCACCATCTCACATGGAACCAAGCACTCTGCCTTCAGGATTGTTAAGGCCTGCCATAGGAGTGACTTATAGGTTACCAGGTGTCCCATTTAAGGTTAGGTATAGGTATACTACACCTAAGTAAGAGGTGATTACACCAACTTACCCCAGCTGAGTGATCAGCCAGTTGTGTCAGATTGTTAGGCCAAGCCTGGGGTGGCATAATACATGCTGCAGCCCTTGGCAGGCCTTGGGTACACCAATGCCCTGGGTACCTAGTGTACACTGGTACAGGGGCTGACAGGGTGATCCACTTCCAATTGGTTATGCACCTAGGGTGCATAGTTTTAATTTAGTAGAGAGAACAGCAGGCTGGGGGTCTGATTGGCAGGCCCACAGCCTCAATATGTCAAAAACCAGTGAAGCAAAAAGCAAAAATTTGGGGTGACCATAGGATAGCAGACCCTACTCTCCTACACCAGGGTTAAGCAAAAGAACCAGAACCAGGGCCAAGGGGGTGATCAGAAGAAAACAGACCAAAAGGGTGATCAGAAATCCAAAGACCAGAAGTCTTCAACAGGGCCCCAAACTAGTACTAATGAGGGTGGGTCCCAACAATCTAAAGGAAAGAAGAAAGAAGGTCCGAAGAAACCCTGGTGCAAATCTTGCAAGAATACAACTCACTGGACTAGTGATTTTAAGAAGGGTGGAGCCCCCAACACTGTTGCCCCTAAGGCACCTGCTCCCAGTAGTACTGTTAGCAGTGTTGGTCCCCAGACAAAGGGTGTAGTGGGAATCACTATGGGAACTGAAGGAGATTCTGACTTAGACAGAACCCTTACACAGGCAGTCTTGATCTGTGATGGGGACATGGATTTGTCCCTGACTGTGAGCCCCAGTAATCTGGGCAAGTACAGACAGACTCCATTGATTAATGCAAAAGTGGCTCAAGCCTACAGGGACACATGTGCCAGTGTCACTATGGTGACACCAGGCTTTGTGGATCCTGGACAGTACATACCAGGTGAGAATTACCTGGTGACCAATGCCAGCAATACCACTACTTCTCATAGTGTGGCTATTGTTAACTTCTCATGGGGAGGGGTAACTGGCCTCAAAAGGGTTGTGGTTAGTGCAGACCTCCCAGTAGAATGTTTGTTGGGCAATGACCTAGAGAGTTCTCTATGGTCAGAAGTGGAGTACAGGACACATGCAGAGATGTTAGGTATATCACCACATGTCCTTGCTGTGACCAGGTCACAGGCCAAAAAGTGCCTTACTAAACCTCAGGTCTTGGATCCTGGAACAATGGACCAAGCACCTACCAAGAAGAAGAACAGGATGGTTAAGGCTGTGCCTTCCCCCCTGCCTCCAAGTGATGATCAGTCTTCCCAGGAGGATGATCTAGAGAACCCTGAAGGAACTGTCCCTGAAGAGTTTGAACCTGACCAGGTTGAGTTTCTGGGGACAGGGGGACCTTCCAGGGCTGACTTGGGGCAGGCTCAGTTATCCTGTCCATCTCTTGAACCCCTCAGACAGCTGGCTGCTGCTGAGGCTGCTGGGAATACTCAAGGTACCCATAAAGTGTATTGGGATGATGGGCTCCTTTATTCAGAGGCTAGAGACCCAAAACCTGGTGCAACCAGGAGGTTGGTTATACCTCTGCAATTTAGGGGCTTCCTTCTTACCTTGGCCCATGATATTCCTCTAGCAGGACACTTAGGCCAGAACAAGACTTGGGACAGGCGTGTCCCTCACTTGCACTGGCCTCACATGAATGAAGATACCAAGGAGTTTTGTCGCTCCTGTGTGACCTGCCAAGCCAGTGGCAAATCAGGTGGTGCAACAAAGGCCCCCCTAATACCACTACCTGTGGTGGGGGTTCCCTTTGAAAGAGTGGGAATAGATATAGTGGGTCCCATGGATCCCCCCACTGCATCTGGGCACAGATTTATACTGGTGGTAGTGGATCATGCCACCAGGTATCCAGAGACAATTCCCCTTAGGACCACAACAGCTCCTGTTGTGGCCAGGGCCCTGCTGGGAGTATTCTCCAGAGTGGGGTTTCCTAAGGAGGTGGTTTCTGACAGGGGTACCAACTTCATGTCAGGATACTTGACAGCTATGTGGAAGGAATGTGGGGTCAACTACAAGTTCACCACTCCTTATCACCCACAATGCAATGGGCTTGTTGAGAGATTCAACAAGACCCTAAAGGGTATGATCAAAGGATTACCTGAAAAGCTCAGGCGAAGATGGGACATCCTTCTACCCTGCCTTATGTTTGCTTACAGAGAGGTCCCACAAAAAGGAGTTGGCTACAGCCCCTTTGAATTGTTGTTTGGGCACCCTGTAAGAGGCCACCTATGTCTGGTGAGGGAAGGATGGGAGTTACCTCTCAAAAAGCCTAAGCAAGACATAGTGGACTATGTACTTGGTCTCCGCTCCAGGATGGCTGAGTACATGGAGAAGGCATCCAAAAACCTTGAGGCAAGCCAGGCCTTACAGAAAGCTTGGCATGACAAAAAGGCTGTCTTGGTTGAGTTTCAGCCAGGACAGAAGGTATGGGTGTTGGAGCCAGTGGCCCCAGCAGCACTCCAAGACAAATGGTCTGGACCCCATACAATCCTGGAAAAGAAGGGAGAGGTTACCTACTTGGTGGACCTAGGCACTCCCAGGAGTCCCCACAGGGTACTCCATGTTAACAGGTTAAAAGCATATGTTGACAGGGCAGACATGGGCTTGCTCATGGCTACAGATGAGGGACAGGAGGAAGAGAGTGACCCTCTCCCAGACCTGTTGTCTCAGAACCCTGAAGATGGTTCAGTTGAAGGAGTGACCCTTGGAGGCAACCTCACTGAGCATCAGCAGATTGAATGTAGACAGGTTCAACAATCATTTCAGCATATGTTCTCACTGATACCTAGTCAAACTGACTGGTGTACCCATGTGGTGTACACTGGTGACAGTCTTCCTGTGAAGAACAAACTTTACAGGCAACCTGACCATGTCAGGGACTGTATAAAGGCTGAGGTACACAAAATGCTGGAACTGGGTGTCATTGAGCCCTCAGAGAGCCCCAGGGCTAGCCGAGTGGTTCTGGTCCCCAAACCTCACACCAAAGATGGCAAGAGAGCAATGCTGTCACTAGGACAGACGCACATCCTATTCCAAGGGCAGATGAGCTCATAGATAAACTGGCTTCTGCTAAGATTTTGAGCACATTTGATTTGACAGCTGGCTATTGGCAAATCAGGTTAGCTAAGGAGTCTAAGGCCAAAACAGCATTTTCAACCCCAGGAGGACACTACCAATTTTTGGTGATGCCCTTTGGTCTGAAGAATGCACCTGCCACCTTCCAAAGGTTGGTGAATCAAGTCCTTACTGGGTTGGATGACTTTTGTGCAGCATATCTTGATGACATTGCTGTCTTTAGCTCCACCTGGGAGGATCACCTGATCCACCTGAAGAAGGTACTTGAGGCTCTGCAAAAGGCAGGCCTCACTATCAAGGCTACTAAGTGCCAGATAGGGCAGAGTAAAGTTGTGTATTTGGGCCACCTTGTAGGTGGAGGCCAAGTTCAACCACTGGAGAGTAAGATACAATCCATCAAGGACTGGTCTCCTCCAACCACCCAGACTCAAGTTCGAGCTTTCTTGGGCTTGACTGGGTACTACAGGAAGTTTGTTAAGAACTATGGGTCCATTGTGACTCCTCTTAATGATCTGACATCCAAGAAGATGCCCAAAAAGGTTCAGTGGACAGTAAGCTGTCAAAAGGCATTTGATGACCTGAAGAAGGCCATGTGCTTTGCACCTATCCTGAAAAGTCCTGACTAATCTAAAGAGTTTATTGTCCAAACAGATGCTTCTGAGTTGGGTGTGGGAGCTGTGCTGTCACAACTTAATGTAGATGGTCAAGACCAACCCATTGCTTTTATTAGCAAAAGGTTGACCCCCAGAGAGAAGAATTGGTCAGCTATTGAGAGGGAGGCCTTTGCTGTGGTGTGGGCCCTGAAGAAGCTGAGGCCATACTTGTTTGGCACTCACTTCAAGATTCAGACCGACCATAAGCCCCTCTTGTGGCTAAATCAGATGAAGGGTGAAAACCCCAAACTGCTTAGGTGGTCCATTTCCCTACAGGGGATGGACTTTACAGTGGAGCACCGGACAGGCACAGACCATGGGAATGCAGATGGTCTCTCCAGGTACTTCCACTTAGGACATGAAGACGAGACTGGTCAAGGCTAGTTTAATGTCCCTGCGTTTGGGGGGGGGGGTTGTGTAGGAGAGTAGGGTCTGCTATCCTATGGTCACCCCACATTTTTGCTTTTTTGCTTCACTGGTTTTTGACATATTGAGGCTGTGGGCCTGTTAATCAGACCCCCAGCCTGCTGTTCTCTCTACTAAATTGACAACTATGCACTTTAGGTGCATAACCAATTGCAGTGGATCACCCTGTGAGCCCCTGTACCAGTATACACTAGGTACCCAGGGCATTGGTGTATCTAAGGCCTACCAGGGGCTGAAGCATGTATTGTGCCACCCCTGGCCTGGCCTAACAATTTGACACAACTGGCTGATCACTCAGCTGGGGTAAGTTGGTGTATCCACCTCTTACTTAGGTGTAGTATACCTATACCTAACAATTTGACACAACTGGCTGATCACTCAGCTGGGGTAAGTTGGTGTATCCACCTCTTACTTAGGTGTAGTATACCTATACCTAACCTTAAATGGGACACATGTTAACCTATAAGTCACTCCTATGGCAGGCCTTAACAATCCTGAAGGCAGAGTGCTTGGTTCTATGTGAGATGGTGCTCTGGCATGAGCTGAGCCTGTCTGCAGTGGTCGGAACAACTTCCTTCTACCGTTTCCAGATATCGCCATACCATATACTCTTAAGTGCATTATGAACCTCGCGGTTAAATGCTATCTTTGGTTTGGCTTTATCAAAACATGTCGAGTAAGGTGTCATACGAATTGGAATACTAACCCCTCGCCAATACTGGCGACGGGGTTAGCATTCCACCCTTCTAGAGGGACACGACATGTACAGATCCTGAAACCCGGGTAAAATCAGACATAGCCTCAGCTCCACAAAATGGACGCTGCCACCACAGACACAAGTCTGCCCTCCTGCTGCTGGGAGTCCTTCCAGCTTGGGAGACGTGGACAAAGGGTTTCCTTCCAGGGGAGGTGCGAGCACCACCCCATACAGGATTTTGTGTATTTGTCAGGTAGGGCTTGAATAGAATCAGACATGCCTGAGGCTCACAAGGAGCCTCGGTGCATATGCCAGTTCAAACCGGTCCTGAGGCACACCAGCCCCGGACCTGGGGCGAGCTGGACAAAGGATTGGGGGTGTAACCACCCCCCTTCCTAGTCCCACCCTTAGGGAGGGACCTAGCAGGTAGTCCGGCCCCTAGAATCCGCTTAAAGGTAGGAGCTGTGTCCTAAGACTTCAGACATCCTGAAATCAACTTAACACTAAGAAGAAGATGGGAACTTCGACGTTCTGCTGCACAGAAGACTGAAGGAATTCTCCCCTATGGTCAGGGAGTGACCATCTTGCTAACGCAAGCACCAACCAGCGAATCGACATCTGCTTTGCCGCCGCCGCCCGCCGGAGCCCGAGCCCAGAAACCAACAAGAACTGGACCTCCAGACCTCTCACAGCCCGATCCACAGTCCCTGCAAAGAAGGAACCCATGGAGGCACCGAGACACGTGGAGCCAGCCATCTTGGAAGACACTCGACAAGCTGCAAGCGCGACAACAGAGGCTCCCTCCAAGTTATGCTTTGGGTCCTGAGAAGCCCAACATCCGAGCAGCATCTGCACCAAAGGTGAGCCCTCCAGCATCTCCACGATCTGCGTGGGGCCCCTCTGCACTTTGCGACTCGACGCACCTAACCGGTCCCTGGCCCGTTGGCTAGTGGCCATCTTGGTGACCCTATTTGAAAACTGTGATGCTGGTCTGGTTGCTCCAGACTGGCCCCTGCTTCCCTCCAAAGGAGCAGCCCCACTGACCTTGCTGGTCAGAGCTAACAGCTTTCTTCAATTCCTATGACTCCTGCTTTTGCCAAGGCTTGTTTGCTCCTTTTGAGTCGCCGACACCGCTGACAGCGAAAGCCTGCGTGGGACAGCTCGTGAACCGACTCCTGGACATTGTTGACCTTCAGGGACCACGTGGCTGCAGAGACAAGCTACACCTCTTCACCTGTTTGCACCCAACATCGCCTGGTACCTACCTGGTGCCACGCCGGTCACTGGCTAGTGACTGTGAACACTGTCCCCTCTGCTTACAGGTCTTCTACAACTCCGATCCATCCTTGGATCCACCTCATCTCTTCTGGACAGACCGCCTGCAGCATCTTTGTCATCAGGCTCCATTGAACAGATAGACGAAACCCGACGCACTTCGAGACCTATGCACCCGCTTCCTGTGGGTGAGGTAAAGCTGGCACTCCAGTTCACAAGTGTAGAGTAACATCTCTAGTGTCTAGGTTTGAAGTCTTGAATTCGTAGTCCAACCAGAAGACCCTTCTAGCAGTAACTTTTGAACTTTTACGCACCCATTGAAAACCTATGGGAGCCCGCGTGTAACTTTCCTCACTGCACACGCAACCCGTGGACCTCCTGGTCACTAACTGAAGTTAGCTCCTTGTAGGCCCAGCGATTCTAGAGGCCCTAGGCCTTTTCCCTTTCCTATTCGTGGTACTTATACCACTATTTTAGTATATGGTTTGAGCGGCCACCAGGGCCTATGCATATAAAGTGACACTTCTGTATATTGTGATACTTTCTTGTTTAACTATTTGTGCTCCTGTGCTCATAAAGAGTCTAGGGGATACTTTGAGTAATAAATACATATATATTTTGAATATATATCTATGTGGTGTCCTTTCATTGGTATAAAGGGGGGTTACATATGGTAAAACAGCTTGCTTAACACGCTTAAACGAGTTTAGCCTCAAAGACTGCTTAGCCTACGCTACCACTAGGGCAGCTGGTCCGAAAAGGTTGACTTACAACCACACCATAAGGGTTGCTTGGCATGGTACAAGTGGTCACTTTAACTAGTGAACATCATATACCAGGCCAACTTCTCACACCCCTACACTGCCCGAACACACCACCCCAAGTACGACCATCTACAATGCCCAAACACCACTGCACTGCCCTAAACTCTGAAACTCCACCCCGCACGACCCCCTACACTGCCCGAACACCACTGCACTTCCGTAAACCCTGAAGCACCACCCCCAGCACGACCCCCTACACTGCCCGAACAGCACTGCCCTGCCCTAAAAACCCCGAAACACCATCCCCAGCACGACTCTCTATACTGCCTGAACACCACTGCTCTGCCCAAAACCCTGAAACACCACCCCCACACGACCCCCTACACTGCCCAAACACCACTGCACTGCCCTAAACCCTGAAACACCACCCCCAGCATAAACCCTACACTGCCCGAACACCACTGTACTGTCCTGAAACCTGAAACACCACCCCCTGCACGACCCCCTACACTGCCCGAACACCACTGCACTGCCCTAAACCCTGAAACACCACCCCCTGCACGACCCGCTACACTGCCCGAACACCACTGCACTGCCCTAAACCCTGAAATACCATCCCCAGCACGACCCCCTACACTACCCAAACACCACTGCACTGCCCTAAACCCTAAAACATTACCCCTAGCATGACCCTCTACACTACTCAACCACCACTGCACTACCCTAAACCCTAAAACACTACACCCCGCACGACCACCTACACTACCCAAAGACCACTGCAATACCCTAAACCCTAAAACACGACCCCCTACACTACACAAACACCGCTGCATTACCCTAAACACTAAAACACCACCCCCGTATGACCCCCTATACTGCCGGAACACCACTGCACTGCCGTAAACCCTGAAACACCACCCCCCACATGACACTCTACACCTTCCGAACACCACTGCACTGCTCTAAACCCTGAAACACCACCCCCCGCATGACCCCCACAATGCCTGAACACCACTGCACTGCCCTAATCCCTGAAACACCACCCCCAGCACAACCCCCTACACTGCCCAAACACCACTGCCCTGCCCTAAACCCTGAAACACCATCCCCAGCAAGACCACCTACACTGCCTGAACACCACTGCCCTACCCTAAACCCTGAAACACAACCCCCAGTAAGACCCCTTACACTGCACGAACACCACTGCCCTGCCCTCAACCGTGAAACACCACCCCCAGCACGACCCCCTACACTGCCTGAATACCACTGCACAGCCCTAAATCCTAAAACACCACCCCCAGAACGACCCCCTACACTACCCAAACACAACAGCACTGCCCTAAACCCTAAAACATTACCCTACACTACACAAACACCACTGCACTACCATAAACCCTAAAACACTACCCCCTAAACTACACAAACACAGCTGCACTACCTAAACCCTGAAACACCACTCCCGCACGACCCCCTACACTACCAGAACACCACTGCCCTGCCCTAAACCCTGAAACACCACCCCAGCAAGACACCCTACACTGCCCGAACACCACTGCCCTGCTCTAAACCCTGAAACACCACCCCCAGCAAGACCCCCTACAATGCCCGAACACCACTGCCCTACCCTAAACCCTGAACACCACCCCCAGCAAGACCCCTACACTGCCCACACACCACTGCCATGCCCTAAACCGTGAAACACCTCCCCCAGCATGACCCCTACACTGCCCGAACACCACTGCACTGCCCTAAACCCTAAAACACTACCCCAGCAAAACCCCCTACACTACCCAAACACCACTGCACTACCCTAAAACCTAAAACACTACCCCCCGCACGACCTCCTACACTACCCAAAGACCACTGCACTACCCTAAACCCTAAAACATGACCCCCTACACTGCCCGAACACCACTGCACTGCCCTAAACCCTGAAACACCACCCCCGCATGACCCCCTACACTGCCCGAACACAACTGCACTGCCCTAAACCCTGAAACACTACCCCCGCACTAACCCCTACACTGCCCTAATACCACTGCACTGCCGTAAACCCTGAAACACCACCCCAGCACGACCCCCTGCACTGCCCGAACACCACTGCACTTCCCTAAACCCTGAAACACCACCCCCAGCACGACCCCCTACACTACCCGAACACCACTGCACTGCCCTAAACCCTGAAACACCACCCCCAACACGACCCCCTACACTGCCCGAACAGCACTGCCCTGCCCTAAACCCTGAAACACCACCCCCAGCACAACCCCCTACACTACACAAACACCGCTGAACTACACTAAACCTTGAAACACCATCCCCGCACGACCCCCTACACTGCCCGAAAACCACTGCACTGCCCTAACCCTGAAACACCACCCCCCGCATGACCCCCTACACTGCCCGAACACCACCGCACTGCCCTAAACCCTGAAGCAGCACCCCCGCACCACCCCCGCATGACCCCCTACACTGTATGTATTGAATGTATGTATTGAGTTCTTATTGAGCGCTACTGTCACCCCAAGGGTATCCTGGCGCTTGACCTTGAATAAGTCATCAGATCTAATACACAACATTACTTTGGAAAGAGATAGGTTTTCAACTCTTTTTTAAAGGAGAAGATTTCCTGCTTACTCCTTAGCAACAAAGGGAAGGTATTCCACAGCTTAGCTGCTGTAAAACCAAAAGCACGACCACCCATCCTCACTCTAACAAATTTAGGGACTGTGATCAAAAAAGCCGAGGAGGATCTTAAGGGCCTAACAGCCTGATACCACGAGAAAAGATGTTGGAGTGGCAGCGGTCCCAGCCCATGCAGCGCTCTAAACACAATACAGGCAGCTTTGAAGAAAATGCGCTGCTGGACAGGCAGCCAATGGAGGTCAGATAATGCTTCTGAAGATGACGCGGAGCGAGGTCGGGCTAGAGCCAGTTTGGCCGCCATATTTTGAACCCTCTGCAGCCTACCTACTAAGGACTTAGGTGCCCCCAGAAGTAGTGCGTTGCAGTAGTCTAACCTACTGAGTATAGTACTGCGCACCACCTCTGCCCGAGCCTCTGGGGGGAGCAACGGCAGGATTTTACGTAGTGCTCGAAGCAGGCCCATGCATGTAGCTATAGTCTTATTCACTGAGGCATCCAGTTGCAGACCAGGCTCAAACAGTATCCCCAGATTACGGGCCGACTCCGCCGCTGTCACCGTACCCAAAATGGATGCCGGCCAAAAACCTTCTGGCAACGTGCGAGAGGGCTGATCCAATGAGCAGTGGAGCACTTCGGTCTTTGCCCCATTAAATTGGAGTGAGTTGAGGCGAAGCCACTCTGCTGTTTCCGACATGCACTGATGGAAAGTTTTCCTCGAAACCGCCTCCTTACCCTCAAAGGAAAAAATCAGTTGTGTATCGTCGGCATAATTGATGACCGAGATGCCGAAAGATTTTATCAGACTAATTAAGGGTCGGAGGTATAGGTTGAAGAGGATCGGGCTAATCGCCGACCCCTGTGGCACACCCTGCTTCACCTGACGTGTGTCTGACCGGAAAGGTGGCAATGCAACTGCTTGTTGCCTATTTTCCAGGTAAGATTCAAGCCAACCCAGCGCCAGACCACCCACGCCCGCCCTCTGGAGACGATCCAGCAGGACTGCGTGATCCACCGTGTCGAACGCGGCCGACATGTCCAGCAGCACTAGAAATGCTGCCTTACCCGTATCGACACGCGTTCGCAGATCGTCCAGCACGATGATCAGGGCAGTCTCAGTCCCATGCGCCGGCCTGAATCCAAACTGGACAGCGTCCAGACAAGCGTTAGATTCCAGAAAGTTAGATAAAGTTCTTGTAACCAACTTCTCTAGAATTTTTATAGGGAATGGAAGCAGCGAGATAGGCCTATAGCTGGCAGGACAAAGCGGGTCCAAAGAGGCCTTTTTTAGCAACGGTGTCACGATTGCAAGCTTCCAGCTATCAGGAACCAAAGCTGAAGTCAAAGACTGGCAGCAGATGGTATGCAGCGGAGGTAGCAGTTCTGTCTGGAAGACCTTCCAAATCCTATGTGGCAAGGGATCCAGTGGGGAACCCGACGACACACCATTAGCCACCGTACAGAATTCCTCCAAGGAAGGGATGGGAAAGCAAGATAATAGCTGTTGTTCCCCCTTGACCTCCTCCACACCCAGAGAGTGAGGAGGTTTCCGTGGAGAGGACTCTATCGGGACCAAATGGCTCGAAGTCGAGAGGCCACTCAAGATAAGCCTGATTTTTAACTCAAAAGCAGAGGCCAAGGAATTACACAGCTCCTGAGATGCTGTGGTGACTGGAACTGCACAGGCCGGATTTGCCAAGTTGTTGACCAACTTAAAAAGGGTCTGTGATTTGTTGGTGACTTTGGATAAAGAATCTTCCAGGAACTTCGCCTTAGCCATCTTTAGGTGGTCTTTATATTCCCGCAGAGCCTGTCTGTATTCTGCGCGATTTGAATCCGCATACCCTCTCCTCCAAGCACGCTCCGCCTGTTTACAGCGGAGTTTCTCTTGGCTAAGATCACTAGTGAACCAAGCGTTAGTTCTCCGAGGCTTGTTCTTCACCCTTTTTAGAGGGATCAATTCATCCAGTGATGTTACAATCTGATTACTAAGGGTAGCGTAGCTTTTATCCACAGTTTCCTGCACCTCAAAGGTTGTTGGCAACAAAGAAGGTAAACAAGGCCCCCTTAATAAACGGGACCACTGTCTGCTAAATTTATGCCCAGCCGAGCCGTCACTACGCTGCCCTCCAGCCACATAAATAGACATGAGAACCAGAGCATGATCAGTCCAGCATTGGTCCAGAACCTCCTTAATAGCAACCAACTTTTTGTCAGCAAAGACCAGGTCCAAAATGTTCCCCTTCACATGTGTGGAACATTGCACAAGCTGTTCCAGCTGTATGTTGTTACATGCTTGGCATATTTCTCTGAAGGCTAGATCTTGTGGGCCTGAAGGTCTTAAATTAAAATCGCCCAGCACTATAAAGTTAGAGTGCGAGTTGGATAAATTATAAACAAGGTCAATAAATTGCTGAAAAGAGGGGGCTATTCCAGAGGGAGGTCTGTAACACAGAAGACCTGACAAAACTATACCACCCTGAGCCATTAAGGAGAATCCCATGAGTTCAAAGCCTACCACCTGTTTAACTGTAAACTGTGAGAGGGCAAGTGTATCTTTACAAATAAACCCCACTCCGCCACCTCTTCCCGTGGTTCGAGGAATGTGTCTAATGAAATATCCTGGGGGACATGTCCAGGCCAACTCCGCTCCACTATCTAATGTGGTCCAAGTCTCTGTCAGGAATAGAATATCCAATTTAACTGACTCAACTAACAGAGAGATTTCGTCATAGTGCTTTACAAGGGAGCGGACGTTAAGAAGGCCACAAGAGATGGAGGACGAGGACAATGGCCGCACAGTGGATTCTTTATATGAGGCTGAATGAAAATTCAGAGCACATAGTTCCTCTCGAGAGTATACTAAGTGTGTCCTCAATGGGTCTATGGAGCCGGGAGCAACCGGGACGCGAACGGGCGCAAACGGGCTTACCTCTGGCGCACCTCCGGCGCGCCCATGGCGCGCCCGCTGCGCGCAAACGCTGCGCACCCGCAGCTCCATTCACTTTATAGTATTACGCCGCGTGAGTATCGCCTCGTATGTGACTGACCCACCCAATATGGCGCCTACAGTGTCCCAAGCCTCACTCACCCACTCAAAGATGGCGATCAAGCGCCGCTGAACCGGAGCCCCCGCTAACTAAGTCCCGCCAAATGCGGGTGATAGAACCGTTTTAATGTGCAGGTAAGCCTGACTGCCTCCCCCCGCGGCAGAGCAGCATAGCAGCCAATTTAAAAACTCTATTCCCATAGAGTAGTATATAATTTAAAAACAGAGCAATGCGCGCGATGACAAAGTCTGCCTTACCGTGTTAGAGGAGCTGTTTTTATAGCTCTCCAATGAGTGAGTATCGCCTCGTATGTGACTGACCCACCCAATATGACGCCTACAGTGTCCCAAGCCTCACTCACCCACTCAAAGATGGCGATCAAGCGCCGCTTAACCGGAGCCCCCGCTAACTAAGTCCCGCCAAATGCGGGTGATAGAACCGTTTTAATGTGCAGGTAAGCCTGACTGTCTCCCCCCGCGGCAGAGCAGCATAGCAGCCAATTTAAAAACTCTATTCCCATAGAGTAGTATATAATTTAAAAATAGAGCAATGCGCGCGATGACACTGCCCGAACAACACTGCACTGCCCTAAACCCTGAAACACCATCCCCAGCACGACCATCTACACTGCCCGAACACCACTGCACTGCAGTTAATCCTGAAACACCACCCCAGTACGACCATCTACACTGCACGAAAACCACTGCAATACCCTAAACCCTGAAACACCACCCCCGCACAACTCCCTACACTGCCCGAACATCACTGCATTGCCCTAAACCCTGAAACACCACCCCCAACACGACCCCCTACACTGCCCGAACAGCACTGCCCTGCCCTACACCCTGAAACACCACCCCCAGCACAACCCCCTACACTGCTCAAACACCACTGCCCTGCCCTAAACCCTGAAACACCATCCCCAGCAAGACCACCTACACTGCCTGAACACCACTGCCCTGCCCTAAACCCTGAAACACCACCCCCAGTAAGACCCCCTACACTGCACGAACATCACTGCCCTGCCCTCAACCGTGAAACACCACCCCCAGGACGACGCCCTACACTACCCAAACAACACTGCACTGCCCTAAACCCTAAAGCACTACCCCAGCACGACCCCATACACTACCCAATCACCAATGCACTAGCCTAAACCCTAAAAAACTACGCCCCACACAACCCCCTACACTACCCAAAGACCACTGCACTATCCTAAAGCCTAAAACACGACCCCCTACACTACACAAACACTGCTGAACTACCCTAAACCTTGAAACACCACCCCCTGCATGACCCCCTACACTGCCCGAAAACCACTGCACTGCCCTAAACCCTGAAGCACCACCCCCGCACGACCCCCTACACTGCCCGAACACCACTGCCCTGCCCTAAACCCTGAAACAGCACCCCCAGCAAGACCCCCTACACTGCCAGAACACCACAGCACTGCCCTAAACCCTGAAACTCCACTACCGCACGACCCCCTACACTGCCCGAACACCACTGCACTGCCCTAAACCCTGAAACACCACCCGCGCACAACTCCCTACACTACCCGAACACCAATGCACTGCCCTAATCCCTGAAACACAACCCCCGCACGACCCCCTACACTGCCTGAACACCACTGCACTGCCCTAAACCCTGAAACTCTACCCCCAGCACGACCCTCTACACTACTCAAACACCACTGCACTACCCTAAACCCCAAAACACTACCCCCCGCACGACACCCTACACTACCCTAAACCCCAAAACACGACCCCCTACACTACACAAACACCTCTATACTACCCTAAACCCTAAAACACTACCCTCGGCACAACCCCCTACACTACACTGCCCGAACACCACTGCACTGCCCTAAACCCTGAAACACCACTTCCTTCATGCCCCCCTACACTGCCTGCACACCACTGAACTGCACTAAACCCTGAAACACCACCCCTAGCATGACCCCCTACACTGCACGATAACCACTGCCCTGCCCTAAACCCTGAAACACCACCCCAGCAAGACCCTCTACACTGCCCGAACACCACTGCCCTGCCTTAAACCCTGAAACACCACCCCCACCATCACCCCCTGCACTGCCCGAACACCATTGCACTGCCCTAAACCCTAAAACACCACCCCCAGCACGACCCCCTACACGACCCAAACACCACTGCACTGCCCTTAACCCTGAAACACTACCCCCAGCACGAACCCATACACTACCCAAACACCACTGCAATACCCTAAACCCTGAAACACTACCCCCCGCATGACCCCCTACACTACCCAAAGACCACTGCACTATCCTAAACCCTGAAACACCACCCACCGCACGACCCCCTACACTGCCTGAACACCATTGCACTGCTCTAAACCCTGAAACAGCAACCCCGCACGAACCCCTACACTGCCCGAACACCACTGCACTGATCTAAACCCTGAAACACCACCCCCACAGGACCCCCTACACTGCCCGAACACCACTGCACTGCCCTAAACCCTGAAACACCAACCCCAGCATAAACCCTACACTGCCCGAACACCACTGCACTGTCCTGAAACCTGAAAAACCTCCCCCTGCACGACCCCCTACACTGCCCGAACACCACTGCACTGCCCTAAACCCTGAAACACCACCCCCCGGATGACCCCCTACACTGCCCGAACACCAATGCACTGTCCTAAACCCTGAAACACCACCCCCTGCACGACCCGCTACACTGCCCGAACACCACTGCACTGCCCTAAACCCTGAAACACCATCCTCAGCATGCTCCCCTACACTACCCAAACACCACTGCACTGCCCTAAACCCTAAAACATTACCCCCAGCACGACCCTCTACACTACTCAACCACCACTGCACTACCCTAAACCCTAAAACACTACACCCCGCACGACCACCTACACTACCCAAAGACCACTGCAATACCCTAAACCCTAAAACACGACCCCCTACACTACACAAACACCGCTGCATTACCCTAAACACTAAAACACCACCCCGCATGACCCCCTACACTGCCCGAACACCACCGCACTGCCCTAAACCCTAAAACACTACCCCAGCACAACCCCCTACACTGCCCGAACACCACCGCACTGCCGTATTCCCTGAAACACCACCCCGAACAACCACCTACACTGCCTGAATGCCCCTGCACCGCCCTAAACCCTAAAACATAACCCCCAGCACGACCCTCTACACTACTCAACCACACTGCACTACCCTAAACCCTAAAACACTACACCTCGCACAACCACCTACACTACCCAAAGACCACTGCAATACCCTAAACCCTAAAACACGACCCCCTACACTGCACAAACACCGCTGCATTACCCTAAACACTAAAACACCACCCCCGCATGACCCCCTACACTGCCCGAACACCACCGCACTACCCTAAACCCTAAAACACTACCCTCAGCATGACCCCCTACACTACACTGCCCGAACACCACTGCACTGCCCTAAACCCTGAAACACCACTTCCTTTATTCCCCCCTACACTGCCTGCACACCACTGAACTGCCCTAAACCCTGAAACACCACCCCTAGCATGACCCCCTACACTGCACGATAACCACTGCCCTGCCCTAAACCCTGAAACACCACCCCAGCAAGACCCCCTACACTGCCCGAACACCACTGCCCTGCCCTAAACCCTGAAACACCACCCCCTACACTGCCCGAACACCACTGCACTGCCCTAAACCCTAAAACACCACCCCCAGCACGACCCCCTACACGACCCAAACACCACTGCACTGCCCTTAACCCTGAAACACTACCCCAGCACGAACCCCTGCACTACCCAAACACCACTGCAATACCCTAAACCCTGAAACACTACCCCCCGCATGACCTCCTACACTACCCAAAGACCACTGCACTACCCTAAACCCTGAAACACCACCCACCGCATGACCCCCTACACTGCCCGAACACCATTGCACTGCTCTAAACCCTGAAACAGCAGCCCCGCACGAACCCCTACACTGCCCGAACACCACTGCACTGATCTAAACCCTGAAACACCACCCCCGAACGACTACCTACACTGCCTGAACACCACTGCACTACCCTAAACCCTAAAACACTACACCCCGCACGACCACCTACACTACCCAAAGACCACTGCAATACCCTAAACCCTAAAACACGACCCCCTACACTACACAAACACCGCTGCATTACCCTAAACACTAAAACACCACCCCCGCATGACCACCTACATTGCCCGAACACCACCGCACTGCCCAAAACCCTAAAACACTACCCCAGCACGACCCCCTACACTGCCCGAACACCACCGCACTGCCGTATTCCCTGAAACACCACCCCGAACAACCACCTACACTGCCTGAATGCCCCTGCACTGCCCTAAACCCTGAAACGCCACCCCCAGCACGACCCACTACACTGTCCGAACACCACTGCACTGCCCTAAACTCTGAAACTCCACCCCCGCATGACCCCCTACACTGCCCAAACACCACTGCACTTCCTTAAACCCTAAACACCTTCCCCAGCACGACCCTCTACACTGCCCGAACCCCACTGCTCTGCCCAAAACCCTGAATCACTACCCCCCCGCATGACCCCCTACACTGCCCGAACACCACTGCACTACCCTAAACCCTGAAAAACCACCCCCGCACGACCCCCTACACTGCCCGAAACCCACTGCCCTAAACCCTGAAACACCACCCCGCACGACCCCCTGCACTGCCCGAACACCACTGCACTACCCTAAACCCTGAAACACCACCTCCCTCATGACCCCCTACATGGCCCGAACACAACTGCACTGCACTAAACCCTGAAACACCACCCTTAGCACGACCCCTACACTGCCCGAACACCACTGCTCTGCCCAAAACCCTGAAACACCAGCCCCAGCACGACCCCCTACACTGCCGAACACCACTGCACTGCCCTAAACCCTGAAACACCACCCCCGAACATGACCCCCTACACTGCCCGAATACAACTGCACTGCCCTAAATCCTAAAACACCACCCCAGCACGCCCCCCTACACTACCCAAACACCATGGCACTGCCCTAAACACTAAAACACTACCCCAGCACTACCCCTACACTACCCAAACACCACTGCACTACCCTAAACCCTAAAACACTACCCCGCATGACCCCCTACACTACCCAAAGACCACTGCACTACCCTAAACCCTAAAACACGACCCCTACAATGCACGAACACTACTGCACTGCCCTAAACCCTGAAACACCACCCCCGCATGACCCCCTACACTGCCCAAACACCACTGCACTGCCCTAAACAATGAAACACCACCCCCGCACAACCCCCTACACTGCCCGAACACCACTGCACTGCCGTAAACCCTGAAACACCACCCCCAGCATGACCCCCTACACTACCCAAACACCACTGCACTGCCCTAAACCCTAAAACACTACCCCGAGCACGACCCCCTATACTACTTAAACACCGCTGCACTACCATTAACCCTAAAACACTACCCTCAGCACGACCCCTACACTACACAATCACCACTGCACTACCCTAAACCCTAAAACACTACCCCCTAAACTACACAAACACAGCTGTACTACCTAAACCCTGAAACACCACCCCCCGCACGACCCCCTACACTACCAGAACACAACTGCCCTGCCCTGCCCTAAACCCTGAAACACCACCCCAGCAAGATACCCTACACTGCCCAAACACCACTGCCCTGCTCTAAACCCTGAAACACCACCCCCAGCAAGACCCCCTACACTGCCCGAACACCACTGCCCTACCCTAAACCCTGAACACCACCCCCAGCAAGAACCCTACACTGCCCGAACACCACTGCCCTGCCATAAACCGTGAAACACCACCCCCAGCATGACCCCTACACTGCCCGAACACCACTGCACTGCCCTAAATCCTAAAACACCACCCCCAGCATGACCCCCTACACTACCCAAACAGCACTGCACTGCCCTAAACCCTAAAACACTACCCCCCGCACGACCCCCCTACACTACCCAAAGACCACTGCACTGCCCTAAACCCTGAAACACCACCCCCGCATGACCCCCTACACTGCCCGAACACCACTGCACTGCCCTAATCCCTGAAACACCACCCCCGCATGACCCCCTACACTGCCCGAACACCACTGCACTGCCCTAAACCCTGAAACACTACCCCCCGCACGAACCCCTACACTGCCCGAATACCACTGCACTACCGTAAACCCTGAAACACCACCCCAGCACGACCATCTACACTGCCCGAACACCACTGCACTGCCCTTAACTTTGAAACTCCACCCCGCACGACCCCCTGCACTGCCCGAACACCACTGCACTTCCCTAAACCCTGAAACACCACCCCCAGCACGACCCCCTACACTACCCGAACAGCACTGCCCTGCCCTAAACCCTAAAACACCACCCCCAGCACAACCATCTACACTGCCTGAACACCACTGCCCTGCAGTAAACCCTGAAACACCACCCCCAGTATGACCATCTACACTGCCCGAACACCACTGCACTACCCTAAACCCGGAAACACCACCCCCCGCATGACCCCCTACAATGCCCGAACACCACTGCACTGCCCTAAACCCTGAAACACCACCCCCAACACGACCCCCTACACTGCCCGAACAGCACTGCTCTGCCCTAAACCCTGAAACACCACCCCCAGCACAACCCCCTACACTGCCCAAACACCACTGCCCTGCCCTAAACCCTGAAACACCATCCCCAGCAAGACCACCTACACTGCCTGAACACCACTGACCTGCCCTAAACCCTGAAACACAACCCCCAGTAAGACCCCCTACACTGCACAAACACCACTGCCCTGCCCTCAACCGTGAAACACCACCCCCAGCATGACCCCCTACACTGCCCGAATACCACTGCACAGCCCTAAATCCTAAAACACCATCCCCAGCACGACCCCCTACACTACCCAAACACCACTGCACTGCCCTAAACCCTAAAACACTACCCCCAGCACGACCCCATACACTACCCAATCAACACTGCACTACCCTAAACCCTAAAAAACTATGCCCCACACAACCCCCTATACTACCCAAAGACCACTGCACTATCCTGAACCCTAAAACACGACCCCTACACTACACAAACACTGCTGAACTACACTAAACCTTGAAACACCATCCCCGCACGACCCCCTACACTGCCCGAAAACCACTGCACTGCCCTAACCCTAAAACACCACCCCCCCGCACGACCCCCTACACTGCCCGAACACCACTGCACTGCCCTAAACCTTGAAACACCACCCCCCGCACGACCCCCTACACTGCCCAAACACCACTGCACTGCCCTAAACCCTGAAGCAACACCCCCGCACCACCCCCGCACGACCCCCTGCACTGCCCGAACAACACTGCCCTGCCCTAAACACTGAAACACCACCCCCAGCACGACCATCTACACTGCCCGAACACCACTGCCCTGCAGTTAATCCTGAAACACCACCCCAGTACGACCATCTACACTGCCCGAAAACCACTGCAATACCCTAAACCCTGAAACACCACCCCCCGCACAACTCCCTACACTGCCCGAACATCACTGCATTGCCCTAAACCCTGAAACACCACCCCCAACACGACCCCCTACACTGCCCGAACAGCACTGCCCTGCCCTAAACCCTGAAACACCACCCCCAGCACAACCCCCTACACTGCTCAAACACCACTGCCCTGCCCTAAACCCTGAAACACCATCCCCAGCAAGACCACCTACACTGCCTGAACACCACTGCCCTGCCCTAAACCCTGAAACACCACCCCCAGTAAGACCCCCTACACTGCACGAACACCACTGCCCTGCCCTCAACCGTGAAACACCATCCCCAGCACGACGCCCTACACTACCCGAACACCACTGCACTGCCCTAAACCTTGAAACACCACTTCCCCGCACGACCATCTACACTGCCCGAAAACCACTGCACTACCCTAAACCCTGAAACACCACCCCCGCACAACCCCCTACACTGCCCGAACACCACTGCACTGCCCTAAACCCTGAAACACCACCCCCAACACGACTCCCTACACTGCCCGAACAGCACTGCCCTGCCCTAAACCCTGAAACACCACCCCCAGCACAACCCCCTACACTGCCCAAACACCACTGCCCTGCCCTAAACCCTGAAACACCATCCCCAGCAAGACCACCTACACTGCCTGAACACCACTGCCCTGCCCTAAACCCTGAAACACCACCCCCAGTAAGACCCCCTACACTGCACGAACACCACTGCCCTGCCCTCAACCGTGAAACACCACCCCCAGCACGACGCCCTACTCTGCCCGAATACCACTGCACAGCCCTAAATCCTAAAACACCACCCCCAGCACGACCCCCTACACTGCCTAAACACCACTGCACCTCCCTAAACCCTAAAGCACTACCCCCAGCATGACCCCATACACTACCCAATCACCACTGCACTAGCCTAAACCCTAAAAAACTACGCCCCACACAACCCCCTACACTACCCAAAGACCACTGCACTATCCTAAACCCTAAAACACGACCCCCTACACTACACAAACACCGCTGAACTACCCTAAACCTTGAAACACCACTCCCGCACGACCCCCTATACTGCCCGAAAACCACTGCACTGCCCTAACCCTGTAACTCTACCCCCCGCATGACCTCCTACACTGCCCACACACCACTGCACTGCCCTAAACCCTGAAGCACCACCCCGCACGACCCCCTACACTGCCCGAACACCACTGCCCTGCCCTAAACCTTGAAACACCACCCCCAGCAAGACCCCCTACACTGCCAGAACACCACAGCACTGCCCTAAACCCTGAAAAACCACTACCGCACGACCCCCTACACTGCCCGAACACCACTGCACTGCCCTAAACCCTGAAACACAACCCCCCGCACGACCCCCTACACTGCCTGGACACCACTGCACTGCCCTAAACCCTGAAACTCTACCCCCAGCACGACCACGACCCTCTACACTACTCAAACACCACTGCACTACCCTAAACCCCAAAAGACTACCCCCCGCACGACACCCTACACTACCCAAAGACCACTGCACTACCCAAAACCCTAAAACACGACCCCCTACACTACACAAACACGTCTACACTACCCTAAACCCTAAAAAACTACCCTCGGCACGACCCCCTACACTACACAAACACCACTGCACTACCCTAAACCCTAAAACACTACCCCCTAAACTGTACAAACACGGCTGCACTACCATAAACCCTGAATCATTACCCCCCGCACGACCCCCTGCACTGCCCGAACACCACTGCACTGCCCTAAACTCTGAAACCCCACTTCCCCGCACGACGCCCTACACTGCCCGAACACCACTTCTCTGCCCTAAACCCTGAAACACCACCCCCAGCACGACCACTACACTGCCCGAACACCACTGCTGTGCCCAAAACGCTAAAACACCAGCCCCAGCACAACCCCCTACACTGCCCGAACACCACTGCACTGCCCTAAACCCTGAAACATTAGCCCCAGCATGAACCCCTACACTACCCGAACACCACTGCACTGCCATAAACCCTGAAACACCACTTTCCCGCACGACCCCCAACACTACTCGAACACCACTGCACTGCCCTAAACCCTGAAACACCACTCCCCACATGACCCCCTACACTGCCCGAACACCATTGCACTGTCCTAAACCCTGAAACACCTCCCCCGCTCAACCCCCAAATTGCCTGAAAACTACTGCACTGCCCTTAACTCCGAAACACCACCCCCCGCATGACCCCCACACTGCCTGATCACCACTGCACTGACCTGAACCCTGAAACACCACCCTCCGCATGACCCCCTACGCTGCCCGAACACCACTGCACTGCCCTAAACCCTGAAACACCACTCCCCGCGCGACCCCTACACTGCCCGAACACCACTGCACTGCCTTAAACCCATAAACACCACCCCCACCATCACCCCTACACTGCCCGAACACTACTGCTCTGCCCTAAACCCTAAAACACCACCCCCAGCACGACCCCCTACATGACCCAAACACCATTGCACTGCCCTTAACCCTAAAACACTACCCCCGCACAACCCCCTACACTACCCAAAGACCACTGCACTACCCTAAACCCTGAAACTCCAACCACCGCACGACCCCCTACACTGCCCGAACACCATTGCACTGCTCTAAACCCTGAAACAGCAGCCCCGCATGACCCCCTACACTGCCCGAATACCACTGCACTGCCCTAAACCCTGAAACACCACCCCCGAACGACTACCTACACTGCCTGAACACCACTGCACTGCGCTAAACCCTGAAACACCACCCCCAGCACGACCCCCTACACTGCCCGAACAGCACTGCCCTGCCCTAAAAACCCTGAAACACCATCCCCAGCACAACTCTCTATACTGCCCGAACACCACTGCTCTGCCCATAACCCTAAAACACCACCCCCACACGACCCCCTACACTGCCCGAACACCACTGCACTGCCCTAAACCCTGAAACACCACCCCCAGCACAAACCCTACACTGCCCGAATACCACTGCACTGTCCTGAAACACCACCCCCTGCACGACCCCCTACACTGCCCGAACACAATTGCAATGCCCTAAACCCTGAAACACCACCCCCCGGATGACCCCCTACACTGCCCGAACACAAATGCACTGTCCTAAACCCTGAAACACCACCCCCCGCATGACCCGCTACACTGCCCGAACACCACTGCTCTGCCCTAAACCCTAAAACACCACCCCAAGCACGACCCCCTACACGACCCAAACACCATTGCACTGCCCTTAACCCTGAAACACTACCCCCAGCACGACCCCCTACACTACCCAAAGACCACTGCACTACCCTAAACCCTGAAACTCCAACCACCGCACGACCCCCTACACTGCCCGAACACCATTGCACTGCTCTAAACCCTGAAACAGCAGCCCCGTATGACCCCCTACACTGCCCAAATACGACTGCACTGCCCTAAACCCTGAAACACCAACCCCGAACGACTACCTACACTGCCTGAACACCACTGCACTGCGCTAAACCCTGAAACACCACCCCCAGCACGACCCCCTACACTGCCCGAACAGCACTGCCCAGCCCTAAAAACCCTGAAACACCATCCCCAGCACGACTCTCTATACTGCACGAACACCACTGCTCTGCCCAAAACCCTGAAACACCACCCCCACACGACCCCCTACACTGCCCGAACACCACTGCACTGCCCTAAACCCTGAAACACCACCCCCAGCACAAACCCTACACTACCCGAATACCACTGCACTGTCCTGAAACCTGAAACACCACCCCCTGCACGACCCCCTACACCTCCCGAACACCATTGCACTGCCCTAAACCCTGAAACACCACCCCCCGGATGACCCCCTACACTGCCCGAACACAAATGCACTGTCCTAAACCCTGAAACACCACCCCCCGCACGACCCGCTACACTGCCCGAACACCACTGCACTGCCCTAACCCCTGAAACACCATCCCCAGCATGACCCCCTACACTACCCAAACACCACTGCACTGCCCTAAACCCTAAAACATTACCCCCAGCACGACCCTCTACACTACTCAACCACCACTGCACTACCCTAAACCCTAAAACACGACCCCATACACTACACAAACACCGCTGCATTACCCTAAACACTAAAACACCACCACCGCATGACCCCCTACACTGCCCGAACACCACTGCACTGCCGTAAACCCTGAAACACCACCCCCAGCACGACCATCTACACTGCCCGAACACCACTGCCCTGCAGTAAACCCTGAAACACCACCCCAGTACGACCATCTACACTGCCCGAAAACCACTGCACTACCCTAAACCCTGAAACACCACCCCCGCACAACCCCCTACACTGCCCGAACACCACTGCACTGCCCTAAACCCTGAAACACTACCCCCAACACTACCCCCTACACTGCCCGAACAGCACTGCCCTGCCCTAAACCCTGAAACACCACCCCCAGCACAACCCCCTACACTGCCCAAACACCACTGCCCTGCCCTAAACCCTGAAACACCATCCCCAGCAAGACCACCTACACTGCCTGAACACCACTGCCCTACCCTAAACCCTGAAACACCACCCCCAGTAAGACCCCCTACACTGCACGAACACCACTGCCCTGCCCTCAACCGTGAAAGACCACCCCCAGCACGACACCCTACACTGCCCGAATACCACTGCACAGCCCTAAATCCTAAAACACCACCCCCAGCACGACCCCTACACTACCCAAACACCTCTGCACTGCCCTAAACCCTAAAGCACTACCCCCAGCACAACCCCATACACTACCCAATCACCACTGCACTAGCCTAAACCATAAAAAACTACACCCCACACAACCCCCTACACTACCCAAAGACCATCCCCAGCAAGACCACCTACACTGCCTGAACACCACTGCCCTACCCTAAACCCTGAAACACCACCCCCAGTAAGACCCCCTACACTGCACGAACACCGCTGAACTACCCTAAACCTTGAAACACCACCCCCCGCATGACCCCCTACACTGCCCGAAAACCACTGTACTGCCCTAACCCTGAAACACCACCCCCCGCATGACCCCCTACACTGCCCAAACACCACTGCACTGCCCTAAACCCTGAAACACCACCCCCAGCAAGACCCCCTGCACTGCCAGAACACCACAGCACTGCCCTAAACCCTGAAACACCTCTACCGCACGACCCCCTACACTGCCTGACACCACTGCCCTGCCCTAAACCCTGAAACACCACCCCCACCATCACCCCCTACACTGCCCGAACACCACTGGACTGCCCTAAACCCTAAAACACCACCCCAAGCATGACCCCCTACACGACCCAAACACCATTGAACTGCCCTTAACCCTGAAACACTACCCCCAGCACGACCCCCTACACTACCCAAACACCACTGCAATACCCTAAACCCTGAAACACTATCCCCCGCACGACCCCCTACACTACCCAAAGACCACTGCACTACCCTAAACCCTGAAACACCACCCACCGCACGACCCCCTACACTGTCCGAACACCATTGCACTGCTCTAAACCCTGAAACAGCAACCCCGCACGACCCCCTACACTGCCCGAACACCACTGCACTGCCCTAAACCCTGAAACACCAGCCCCAAACGACTACCTACACTGCCTGAACACCACTGCACTGCGCTAAACCCTGAAACACCACCCCCAGCATGAACATCTACACTGCCCGAACACCACTGCCCTGCTCTAAACCCTGAAATACCACCCCCAGTACGACCATCTACAATGCCCAAACACGACTGCACTGCCCTAAACTCTGAAACTCCACCCCGCACGACCCCCTACACTGCCCGAACACCACTGCACTTCCCTAAACCCTGAAGCACCACCCCCACACGACCCCTACACTGCCCGAACACCACTGCATTGCCCTAAACCCTGAAACACCACCCCCAGCACAAACCCTACACTGCCCGAACACCACTGCACTGCCCTAAACCCTGAAACACCATCCCCAGCACGACCCCCTACACTACCCGAACACCAATGCACAGTCCTAAACCCTGAAACACCACCCCCCGCACGACCCGCTACACTGCCCGAACACCACTGCACTGCCCCAAACCCTGAAACACCATCCCCAGCACGACCCCCTACACTACCTAAACACCACTGCACTGCCCTAAACCCTGAAACACCATCCCCAGCACGACCCCCTACACTACCTGAACACCAATGCACAGTCCTAAACCCTGAAACACCACCCCCACACGACCCGCTACACTGCCCGAACACCACTGCACTGCCCCAAACCCTGAAACACCATCCCCAGCACGACCCCCTACACTACCTAAACACCACTGCACTGCCCTAAACCCTAAAACATTACCCCCAGCACGACCCTCTACACTACTCAACCACCACTGCACTACCCTAAACCCTCAAACACTACACTCCGCACAACCACCTACACTACCCAAAGATCACTGCACTACCCTAAACCCTAAAACACGACCCCTACACTACACAAACACCGCTGCATTACCCTAAACACTAAAACAACACCCCCCACACGACACTCTACACCATCCGAACACCACTGCACTGCTCTAAACCCTGAAACAGCACCCCCCGCATGACCCCCTACAATGCCCGAACACACCTGCACTGCCCTAAACCCTGAAACATCACCCCCAGCATGGCCCCCTACACTGCCCGACCACTGCACTGCCCTAAACCCTGAAACACCACTCGTGCACAACCCCCTATACTGCCCGAGCACCACTGCACTGCCCAAAACCCTGAAACACCACCCCCGCACAACCCCATACACTGCCTGAACACAACTGCCCTGCCCTAAACCCTGAAACTCCACCCCCAGCAAGACCCCATACACTGCCTGAACACCACTGCCCTGCTCTAAACCCTGAAACACCACTGCCAGCACAACCCCCTAAACTGCCCGAGCACCACTGCCCTGCCCTAAACCCTGACACACCACCAGGACCCCCTACACTGCCTTAACACCAATGCCCTGGCCTAAACCCTGAAACACCACCACCAGCAAGACCCCCTACACTGCCAGAACACCACAGCAATGCCCTGGCCTAAACCCTGAAACACCACCACCAGCAAGACCCCCTACACTGCCAGAACACCACAGCACTGTCCTAAACCCTGAAACACCACTACCGCACGAACCCCTACACTACCCGCACACCACTACACTGCCCTAAACCCTGAAACACCACCCGCGCACGACCCCCTACACTGCCCGAACACCAATGCACTGCCCTAATCCCTGAAACACAACCCCCGAACGACCCCCTACACTGCCCGAACACCATTGCACTGCTCTAATCCTGAAAGAGCAACCCCGCACGACCCCTATACTGCCCGAACACCACTGCACTGCCTAAACCCTGAAACACCACCACCAGCAAGACCCCCTACACTGCCAGAACACCACAGCACTGTCCTACACCCTGAAACACCACTACCGCATGACCCCCCTCCACTACCCGCACACTACTGCACTGCCCTAAACCCTGAAACACCACCCGCGCACGACCCCGTACACTGCCCGAACACCAATGCACTGCCCTAATCCCTGAAACACAACCCCCCGAAGGAACCCCTACACTGCCCGAACACCATTGCACTGCTCTAAACCCTGAAACACCACTCGTGCACAACACCCTATACTGCCCGAAGACCACCGCACTGCCCAAAACCCTGAAACACCACCCCCGCACAACCCCCTACACTGCCTGAACACCACTGCCCTGCCCTAAACCCTGAAATACCACCCCCAGTACGACCATCTACAATGCCCAAACACGACTGCACTGCCCTAAGCTCTGAAACTCCACCCCGCACGACCTCCTACACTGCCCGAACACCACTGCACTTCCCTAAACCCTGAAGCACCACCCCCACATGACCCCCTACACTGCCCGAACACCACTGCATTGCCCTAAACCCTGAAACACCCCCCCCAGCACAAACCCTACACTGCCCGAACACCACTGCACTGTCCTAAACCCTGAAACACCACCCCCCGCACGACCCGCTACACTGCCCGAACACCACTGCACTGCCCTAAACCCTGAAACACCATCCCCAGCACGACCCCCTTCACTACCCGAACACCAATGCACAGTCCTAAACCCTGAAACACCACCCCCCGCACGACCCGCTACACTGCCCGAACACCACTGCACTGCCCCAAACCCTGAAACACTATCCCCAGCACGACCCCCTACACTACCTAAACACCACTGCACTGCCCTAAACCCTAAAACATTACCCCCAGCACGACCCTCTACACTACTCAACCACCACTGCACTACCCTAAACCCTAAAACACTACACCCCGCACAACCACCTACACTACCCAAAGATCACTGCACTACCCTAAACCCTAAAACACGACCCCCTACACTACACAAACACCGCTGCATTACCCTAAACACTAAAACACCACCCCCCACACGACACTCTACATCTTCCGAACACAACTGCACTGCTCTAAACCATGAAACACCACCCCCGCATGGCCCCCTACAATGCCCGAACACACCTGCACTGCCCTAAACCCTGAAACATCACCCCCAGCACGACCCCCTACACTGCCCGACAACTGCACTGCCCTAAACCCTGAAACACCACTCGTGCACAACCCCCTATACTGCCCGAACACCACTGCACTGCCCAAAACCCTGAAACACCACCCCCGCACAACCCCCTACACTGCCTGAACACAACTGCCCTGCCCTAAACCCTGAAACTCCACCCCCAGCAAGATCCCATACACTGCCTGAACACCACTGCCCTGCTCTAAACCCTGAAACACCACTGCCAGCACAACCCCCTACACTGCCCGAACACCACTGCCCTGCCCTAAACCCTGACACACCACCAGGACCCCCTACACTGCCTTAACACCAATGCCCTGGCCTAAACCCTGAAACACCACCACCAGCAAGACCCCCTACACTGCCAGAACACCAAAGCAATGCCCTGGCCTAAACCCTGAAACACCACCACCAGCAAGACCCCCTACACTGCCAGAACACCACAGCACTGTCCTAAACCCTGAAACACCACTACCGCACGAACCCCTACACTACCCGCACACCACTACACTGCCCTAAACCCTGAAACACCACCCGCGCACGACCCCCTACACTGCCCGAACACCAATGCACTGCCCTAATCCCTGAAACACAACCCCCGAACGACCCCCTACACTGCCCGAACACCATTGCACTGCTCTAATCCTGAAAGAGCAACCCCGCACGACCCCCTATACTGCCCGAACACCACTGCACTGGCTAAACCCTGAAACACCACCACCAGCAAGACCCCCTACACTGCCAGAACACCACAGCACTGTCCTACACCCTGAAACACCCCTACCGCATGACCCCCTACACTACCCGCACACCACTGCACTGCCCTAAACCCTGAAACACAACCCGCGCACGACCCCGTACACTGCCCGAACACCAATGCACTGCCCTAATCCCTGAAACACAACCCCCCGAAGGAACCCCTACACTGCCCGAACACCATTGCACTGCTCTAAACCCTGAAACACCACTCGTGCACAACCCCCTATACTGCCCGAAGACCACCGCACTGCCCAAAACCCTGAAACACCACTCCCGCACAACCCCCTACACTGCCTGAACACCACTGCCCTGCCCTAAACCCTGAAATACCACCCCCAGTACGACCATCTACAATGCCCAAACACGACTGCACTGCCCTAAGCTCTGAAACTCCACCCCGCACGACCTCCTACACTGCCTGAACACCACTGCACTTCCCTAAACCCTGAAGCACCACCCCCACACAACCCCCTACACTGCCCGAACACCACTGCATTGCCCTAAACCCTGAAACACCACCCCCAGCACAAACCCTACACTGCCCGAACACCACTGCACTGTCCTAAACCCTGAAACACCACCCCCCGCACGACCCGCTACACTGCCCGAACACCACTGCACTGCCCTAAACCCTGAAACACCATCCCCAGCACGACCCCCTTCACTACCCGAACACCAATGCACAGTCCTAAACCCTGAAACACCACCCCCCGCATGACCCGCTACACTGCCCGAACACCACTGCACTGCCCCAAACCCTGAAACACCATCCCCAGCACGACCCCCTACACTACCTAAACACCACTGCACTGCCCTAAACCCTAAAACATTACCCCCAGCACGACCCTCTACACTACTCAACCACCACTGCACTACCCTAAAACCTAAAACACTACACCCCGCACAACCACCTACACTACCCAAAGATCACTGCACTACCCTAAACCCTAAAACACAACCCCCTACACTACACAAACACCGCTGCATTACCCTAAACACTAAAACACCACCCCCCACATGACACTCTACATCTTCCGAACACAACTGCACTGCTCTATACCATGAAACACCACCCCCCACATGGCCCCCCACAATGCCCGAACACACCTGCACTGCCCTAAACCCTGAAACATCACCACCAGCACGACCCCCTACACTGCCCGACCACTGCACTGCCCTAAACCCTGAAACACCACTCGTGCACAACCCCCTATACTGCCCGAACACCACTGCACTGCCCAAAACCCTGAAACACCACCCCCGCACAACCCCCTACACTGCCTGAACACAACTGCCCTGCCCTAAACCCTGAAACTCCACCCCCAGCAAGACCCCATACACTGCCTGAACACCACTGCCCTGCCCTAAACCCTGAAACACCACCACCAGCACAACCCCCTACACTGCCCGAACACCACTGCCCTGCCCTAAACCCTGAAACACCACCCGCGCACGACCCCCTACACTGCCCGAACACCAATGCACTGCCCTAATCCCTGAAACACCTCCCCCGCTCAACCCCCAAATTGCCTGAAAAACACTGCACTGCCCTTAACTCCGAAACACCACCCCCGCATGACCCCCACACTGCCTGATCACCACTGCACTGACCTGAACCCTGAAACACCACAATCCGCATGACCCCCTACACTGCCCGAACACCACTGAACTGCACTAAACCCTGAAACACCGCTCCCCGCGCGACCCCTACACTGCCCGAACACCACTGCACTGCCTTAAACCTTGAAACACCACCCCCCCCCATCACCCCTACACTGCCCGAACACCACTGCTCTGCCCTAAACCCTAAAACACCACCCTCAGCACGACCCCCTACATGACCCAAACACCATTGCACTGCCCTTAACCCTGAAACACTACCCCCAGCACGACCCCCTACACTACCCAAACACCACTGCAATACCCTAAACCCTGAAACACTACCCCCGCACAACCCCCTACCCTACCCAAAGACCACTGCACTACCCTAAACCCTGAAACTCCAACCACCGCACGACCCCCTACACTGCACGAACACCATTGCACTGCTCCAAACCCTGAAACAGCAGCCCCGCATGACCCCCTACACTGCCCGAATACCACTGCACTGCCCTAAACCCTGAAACACCACCCCCGAACGACTACCTACACTGCCTGAACACCACTGCACTGCGCTAAACCCTGAACCACCACCCCCAGCACGACCCCCTACACTGCCCGAACAGCACTGCCCTGCCCTAAAAACCCTGAAACACCATCCCCAGCACGACTCTCTATACTGCCCGAACACCACTGCTTTGCCCAAAGCCCTGAAACACCACCCCCATACGACCCCCTACACTGCCCGAACACCACTGCACTGCCCTAAACCCTGAAACACCACCCCCAGCACAAACCCTACACTGCCCGAATACCACTGCACTGTCCTGAAACCTGAAACACCACCCCCTGTACGACCCCCTACACTGCCCGAACACCATTGCACTGCCCTAAACCCTGAAACACCACTCCCCGGATGACCCCCTACACTGCCCAAACACAAATGCACTGTCCTAAACCCTGAAACACCACCCCCCGCACGACCCGCTACACTGCCCGAACACCACTGCTCTGCCCTAAACCCTAAAACACCACCCCTAGCACAACCCCCTACACGACCCAAACACCATTGCACTGCCCTTAACCCTGAAACACTACCCCCAGCACGACCCCCTACACTACCCAAAGACCACTGCACTACCCTAAACCCTGAAACTCCAACCACCGCACGACCCCCTACACTGCCCGAACACCATTGCACTGCTCTAAACCCTGAAACAGCAGCCCCGCATGACCCCCTACACTGCCCAAATACCACTGCACTGCCCTAAACCCTGAAACACCACCCCCAAACGACTACCTACACTGCCTGAACACCACTGCACTGCGCTAAACCCTGAAACACCACCCCCAGCACGACCCCCTACACTGCCCGAACAGCACTGCCCTGCCCTAAAAACCCTGAAACACCATCCCCAGCACGACTCTCTATACTGCCCGAACACCACTGCTCTGCCCAAAACCCTGAAACACCACCCCCAGCAAGACCCCCTGCACTGCCAGAACACCACAGCACTGGCCTAAACCCTGAAACACCACTACCGCACGACCCCCTACACTGCCCGAACACCACTGCCCTGCCCTAAAAACCCTGAAACACCATCCCCAGCACGACTCTCTATACTGCCCAAACACCACTGCTCTGCCCAAAAGCCTGAAACACCACCCCACACGACCCCCTACACTGCCCGAACACCACTGCACTGCCCTACACCCTGAAACACCACCCCCCGCATGACCCACTACACTGCCCGAACACCACTGCTCTGCCCTAAACCCTAAAACACCACCCCCAGCACGACCCCCTACACGACCCAAACACCATTGCACTGCCCTTAACCCTGAAACACTACCCCCAGCACGACCCCCTACACTACCCAAAGACCACTGCACTACCCTAAACCCTGAAACTCCAACCACCGCACGACCCCCTAGACTGCCCGAACACCATTGCACTGCTCTAAACCCTGAAACAGCAGCCCCGCATGACCCCCTACACTGCCCAAATACCACTGCATTGCCCTAAACCCTGAAACACCTCCCCCGAACGACTACCTACACTGCCTGAACACCACTGCACTGCGCTAAACCCTGAAACACCACCCCCAGCACGACCCCCTACACTGCCCGAACAGCACTGCCCTGCCCTGCCCTGCCCCAAAAACCCTGAAACACCATCCCCAGCACGACTCTCTATACTGCACGAACACCACTGCTCTGCCCAAAACCCTGAAACACCACCCCCACACGACCCCCTACACTGCCCGAACACCACTGCACTGCCCTAAACCCTGAAACACCACCCCCAGCACAAACCCTACACTGCACGAATACCACTGCACTGTCCTGAAACCTGAAACACCACCCCCTGCACGACCCCCTACACCTCCCGAACACCATTGCACTGCTTTAAACCCTGAAACACCACCCCCCGGATGACCCCCTACACTGCCCGAACACAAATGCACTGTCCTAAACCCTGAAACACCACCCCCCGCACGACCCACTACACTGCCCGAACACCACTGCACTGCCCTAACCCCTGAAACACCATCCCCAGCACGACCCCCTACACTAGCCAAACACCACTGCACTGCCCTAAACCCTAAAACATTACCCCCAGCACGACCCTCTACACTACTCAACCACCACTGCACCACCCTAAACCCTAAAACACGACCCCCTCCACTACACAAACACCGCTGCATTACCCTAAACACTAAAACACCACCACCGCATGACCCCCTACACTGCCCGAACACCACTGCACTGCCGTAAACCCTGAAACACCACCCCCAGCACGACCATCTACACTGCCCGAACACCACTGCCCTGCAGTAAACCCTGAAACACCACCCCAGTACGACCATCTACACTGCCCGAAAACCACTGCACTACCCTAAACCCTGAAACACCACCCCCGCACAACCCCCTACACTGCCCGAACACCACTGCACTTCCCTTAACCCTTAAACACCACCCCCAGCACGACCCCCTACACTGCCCCAACAGCACTGCCCTGCCCTAAACTCTGAAACACCATCCCCAGCAAGACCACCTACACTGCCTGAACACCACTGCCCTACCCTAAACCCTGAAACACCACCCCCAGTAAGAAACCCCTACACTGCACGAACACCACTGCCCTGCCCTCAACCGTGAAAGACCTCCCCCAGCACAACACCCTACACTGCCCGAATACCACTGCACAGCCCTAAATCCTAAAACACCACCCCCAGCACGACCCCCTACACTACCCAAACACCTCTGCACTGCCCTAAACCCTAAAGCACTACCCCCAGCACAACCCCATACACTACCCAATCACCACTGCACTAGCCTAAGCCCTAAAAAACTACACCCCACACAACCCCCTACACTACCCAAAGACCACTGCACTATCCTAAACCCTAAAACACGACCCCCTACACTACACAAACACCGCTGAACTACCCTAAATCTTGAAACACCACCCCCCGCATGACCCCCTACACTTCCCGAAAACCACTGTACTGCCCTAACCCTGAAACACCACCCCCCGCATGACCCCCTACACTGCCCAAACACCACTGCACTGCCCTAAACCCTGAAATACCACCCCCAGCAAGACCCCCTGCACTGCCAGAACACTACAGCACTGCCCTAAACCCTGAAACACCACTACCACACGACCCCTACACTGTCCGAACACCACTGCACTGCCCTAAACCCTGAAACACCACCCGCGCACGACCCCCTACACTTCCCGAACACTAATGCACTGCCCTAATCCCTGAAACACAACCCCAGCACGACCCCCTACACTGCCTGAACACCACTGCACTGCCCTAAACCCTGAAACTCTACCCCTAGCATGACCCTCTACACTACTCAAACACCACTGCACAACCCTTAACCCCAAAACACTACCCCCCGCACGACACCATGCACTACCCAAAGACCACTGCACTACCCTAAACCCTAAAACACGACCCCCTACACTACACAAACACCTCTAAACTACCCTAAACCCTAAAACACTACCCTCGGCACGACCCCCTACACTACACAAACACCACTGCACTACCCTAAACCCTAAAACACTACCCTCTAAACTGTACAAACACCGCTGCACTACCATAAACCCTGAAACACCACCCCCGCACGACCCCCTACACTGCCAGAACACCACTGCACTGCCCTAAACCCTGAAACCCCACTTCCCCGCATGACCCCCTACACTGCCCGAACACCACTGCACTGCCCTAAACCCTGAAACACCACCCCCAGCACGACCACTACACTGCCCGAACACCACTGCTGTGCCCAAAACGCTAAAACACCAGCCCCAGCACAACCCCCTACACTGCCCGAACACCACTGCACTGCCCTAAACCCTGAAACATTAGCCCCAGCATGACCCCCTACACTGCCTGAACACCACTGCACAGCCCTAAACCCTGAAACACTACCCCCTGCACGAGCCCCTACACTACGCGAACACCACTGCACTTCCCTAAACCCTGAAACACCACTTGCCCGCACGACCCCCAACACTACTCGAACACCACTGCACTGTCCTAAACCCTGAAACACCTCCCCCGCACAACCCCCAAATTGCCCGAAAACAACTGCACTGATCCTAAACTTCGAAACACCACCCCCCGCATGACCCCCACACTGCCCGATCACCACTGCACTGACCTGAACCCTGAAACACCACCCTCCGCACGACCCCCTACACTGCCCGAACACCACAGCACTGCCCTAAACCCTGAAACACCACTCCCCGCGCGACCCCTACACTGCCCGAACACCACTGCACTGCCTTAAACCCTGAAACACCACCCCGCACGACCCCCTAAACTGCCCAAACACCACTGCACTGCCCTAAACCCTGAAACACCACTTCCCACATCCCCCTACACTGCCCGCACACCACTGAACTGCCCTAAACCCTGAAACACCAACCACAGCATGACCCCCTACACTGCACGATCACCACTGCCCTGCCCTAAACCCTGAAACACAACCCCAGCAAGACATCCTACACTGCCCGAACACCACTGCCCTGCCCTAAACCCTGAAACACCACCCCCACCATCACCCCCTACACTGCCCGAACACCACTGGACTGCCCTAAACCCTAAAACACCACCCCCAGCACGACCCCCTACCCGACCCAAACACCATTGAACTGCCCTTAACCCTGAAACACTACCCCCAGCACGACCCCCTACACTACCCAAACACCACTGCAATACCCTAAACCCTGAAACACTACCCCCCGCACGACCCCCTACACTACCCAAAGACCACTGCACTACCCTAAACCCTGAAACACCACCCACCGCACGACCCCCTACACTGTCCGAACACCATTGCACTGCTCTAAACCCTGAAACAGCAATCCCGCACGACCCCCTACACTGCCCGAACACCACTGCACTGCCCTAAACCCTGAAACACCACCCCCAAATGACTACCTACACTGCCTGAACACCACTGCACTGCGCTAAACCCTGAAACACCACCCCCAGCACGACCATCTACACTGCCCGAACACCACTGCCCTGCTCTAAACCCTGAAATACGTCCCCCAGTACGACCATCTACAATGCCCAAACACGACTGCACTGCCCTAAACTCTGAAACTCCACCCCGCACGACCCCCTACACTGCCCGAACACCACTGCACTTCCCTAAACCCTGAAGCACCACCCCCACACGACCCCTACACTGCCCGAACACCACTGCATTGCCCTAAACCCTGAAACACCACCCCCAGCACAAACCCTACACTGCCCGAACACCACTGCACTGTCCTAAACCCTGAAACACCACCCCACGCACGACCCTCTACTCTGCCCGAACACCACTGCACTGCCCTAAACCCTGAAACACCATCCCCAGCACGACCCCCTACACTACCCGAACACCAATACACAGTCCTAAACCCTGAAACACCACCCCCCGCACGACTCGCTACACTGCCCGAACACCACTGCACTGCCCCAAACCCTGAAACACCATCCCCAGCACGACCCCCTACACTACCTAAACACCACTGCACTGCCCTAAACCCTGAAACACCATCCCCAGCACGACCCCCTACACTACCCGAACACCAATGCACAGTCCTAAACCCTGAAACACCACCCCCCGGACGACCCGCTACTCTGCCCGAACACCACTGCACTGCCCCAAACCCTGAAACACCATCCCCAGCACGACCCCCTACACTACCTAAACACCACTGCACTGCCCTAAACCCTAAAACATTACCCCCAGCACGACCCTCTACACTACTCAACCACCACTGCACTACCCTAAACCCTCAAACACTACACTCCGCACAACCACCTACACTACCCAAAGATCACTGCACTACCCTAAACCCTAAAACACGACCCCCTACACTACACAAACACCGCTGCATTACCCTAAACACTAAAACAACACCCCCACACGACACTCTACACCATCCGAACACCACTGCACTGCTCTAAACCCTGAAACACCACCCCCCGCATGACCCCCCACAATGCCCGAACACACCTGCACTGCCCTAAACCCTGAAACATCACCCCCAGCACGACCCCCTACACTGCCCGACCACTGCACTGCCCTAAACCCTGAAACACCACTCGTACACAACCCCCTATACTGCCCGAAGACCACTGCACTGCCCAAAACCCTGAAACACCACCCCCGCACAACCCCCTACACTGCCTGAACACAACTGCCCTGCCCTAAACCCTGAAACTCCACCCCCAGCAAGACCCCATACACTGCCTGAACACCACTGCCCTGCTCTAAACCCTGAAACACCACTGCCAGCACAACCCCCTACACTGCCCGAACACCACTGCCCTGCCCTAAACCCTGAAACACCACCCCCAGCAAGACCCCCTACACTACCCGAACACCAATACACAGTCCTAAACCCTGAAACACCACCCCCCGCACGACTCGCTACACTGCCCGAACACCACTGCACTGCCCCAAACCCTGAAACACCATCCCCAGCACGACCCCCTACACTACCTAAACACCACTGCACTGCCCTAAACCCTGAAACACCATCCCCAGCACGACCCCCTACACTACCCGAACACCAATGCACAGTCCTAAACCCTGAAACACCACCCCCCGGACGACCCGCTACTCTGCCCGAACACCACTGCACTGCCCCAAACCCTGAAACACCATCCCCAGCACGACCCCCTACACTACCTAAACACCACTGCACTGCCCTAAACCCTAAAACATTACCCCCAGCACGACCCTCTACACTACTCAACCACCACTGCACTACCCTAAACCCTCAAACACTACACTCCGCACAACCACCTACACTACCCAAAGATCCCTGCACTACCCTAAACCCTAAAACACGACCCCCTACACTACACAAACACCGCTGCATTACCCTAAACACTAAAACAACACCCCCCACACGACACTCTACACCATCCGAACACCACTGCACTGCTCTAAACCCTGAAACACCACCCCCCGCATGACCCCCTACAATGCCCGAACACACCTGCACTGCCCTAAACCCTGAAACATCACCCCCAGCACGACCCCCTACACTGCCCGACCACTGCACTGCCCTAAACCCTGAAACACAACTCGTGCACAACCCCCTATACTGCCCGAAGACCACTGCACTGCCCAAAACCCTGAAACACCACCCCCGCACAACCCCCTACACTGCCTGAACACAACTGCCCTGCCCTAAACCCTGAAACTCCACCCCCAGCAAGACCCCATACACTGCCTGAACACCACTGCCCTGCTCTAAACCCTGAAACACCACCGCCAGCACAACCCCCTACACTGCCCGAACACCACTGCCCTGCCCTAAACCCTGAAACACCACCCCCAGCAAGACCCCCTACACTACCCGAACACCAATACACAGTCCTAAACCCTGAAACACCACCCCCCGCATGACTCGCTACACTGCCCGAACACCACTGCACTGCCCCAAACCCTGAAACACCATCCCCAGCACGACCCCCTACACTACCTAAACACCACTGCACTGCCCTAAACCCTGAAACACCATCCCCAGCACGACCCCCTACACTACCCGAACACCAATGCACAGTCCTAAACCCTGAAACACCACCCCCCGGACGACCCGCTACTCTGCCCGAACACCACTGCTCTGCCCCAAACCCTGAAACACCATCCCCAGCACGACCCCCTACACTACCTAAACACCACTGCACTGCCCTAAACCCTAAAACATTACCCCCAGCACGACCCTCTACACTACTCAACCACCACTGCACTACCCTAAACCCTCAAACACTACACTCCGCACAACCACCTACACTACCCAAAGATCCCTGCACTACCCTAAACCCTAAAACACGACCCCCTACACTACACAACACCGCTGCATTACCCTAAACACTAAAACAACACCCCCCACACGACACTCTACACCATCCGAACACCACTGCACTGCTCTAAACCCTGAAACACCACCCCCCGCATGACCCCCTACAATGCCCGAACACACCTGCACTGCCCTAAACCCTGAAACATCACCCCCAGCACGACCCCCTACACTGCCCGACCACTGCACTGCCCTAAACCCTGAAACACCACTCGTGCACAACCCCCTATACTGCCCGAAGACCACTGCACTGCCCAAAACCCTGAAACACCACCCCCGCACAACCCCCTACACTGCCTGAACACAACTGCCCTGCCCTAAACCCTGAAACTCCACCCCCAGCAAGACCCCATACACTGCCTGAACACCACTGCCCTGCTCTAAACCCTGAAACACCACTGCCAGCACAACCCCCTACACTGCCCGAACACCACTGCCCTGCCCTAAACCCTGAAACACCACCAAGACCCCCTACACTGCCTTAACACCAATGCCCTGGCCTAAACCCTGAAACACCACCACCAGCAAGACCCCCTACACTGCCAGAATACCACAGCACTGTCCTAAACCCTGAAACACCACTACCGCACGACCCCCTACACTACCCGCACACCACTGCAATACCCTAAACCCTGAAACACTACCCCCGCACAACCCCCTACACTACCCAAAGACCACTGCACTACCCTAAACCCTGAAACACCACCTACCGCATGACCCCCTACACTGCCCGAACACCATTGCACTGCTCTAAACCCTGAAACAGCAACCCCGCACGACCCCCTACACAGCCCGTACACCACTGCACTGCCCTAAACCCTGAAACTCTACCCCTAGCATGACCCTCTACACTACTCAAACACCACTGCACAACCCTAAACCCCAAAACACTACCCTCTGCACGACACCATGCACTACCCAGAGACCACTGCACTACCCTAAACCCTAAAGCACGACCCCCTACACTACACAAACACCTCTAAACTACCCTAAACCCTAAAACACTACCCTCGGCACGACCCCTACACTACACAAACACCACTGCACTACCCTAAACCCTAAAACACTACCCTCTAAACTGTACAAACACCGCTGCACAACCATAAACCCTGAAACACCACCCCCGCATGACCCCCTACACTGCCAGAACACCACTGCACAGCCCTAAACCCTGAAACCCCACTTCCCCGCACGACCCCCTACACTGCCCGAACACCACTGCACTGCCCTAAACCCTGAAACACCACCCCCAGCACGACCACTACACTGCCCGAACACCACTGCTGTGCCCAAAACGCTAAAACACCAGCCCCAGCACAACCCCCTATACTGTCCGAACACCACTGCACTGCCCTAAACCCTGAAACATTAGCCCCAGCATGACCCCCTACACTGCCTGAACACCACTGCACAACCCTAAACCCTGAAACACTACCCCCTGCACGAGCCCCTACACTACGCGAACACCACTGCACTGCCCTAAACCCTGAAACACCACTTGCCCGCACGACCCCCAACACTACTCGAACACCACTGCACTGTCCTAAACCCTGAAACACCTCCCCCGCACAACCCCCAAATTGCCCGAAAACAACTGCACTGATCCTAAACTCCGAAACACCACCCCCCGCATGACCCCCACACTGCCCAATCACCACTGCACTGACCTGAACCCTGAAACACCACCCTCCGCACGACCCCCTACACTGCCCGAACACCACAGCACTGCCCTAAACCCTGAAACACCACTCCCTGCGCGACCCCTACACTGCCCGAACACAACTGCACTGCCTTAAACCCTGAAACACCACCCCACACGACCCCCTAAACTGCCCAAACACCACTGCACTGCCCTAAACCCTGAAACACCACTCCCCACATGCCCCCCTACACTGCCCGCACACCACTGAACTGCCCTGAACCCTGAAACACCAACCCCAGCATGACCCCCTACACTGCACGATCACCACTGCCCTGCCCTAAACCCTGAAACACCACCCCAGCAAGACATCCTACACTGCCCGAACACCACTGCCCTGCCCTAAACCCTGAAACACCACCCCCACCATCACCCCCTACACTGCCCGAACACCACTGGACTGCCCTAAACACTAAAACACCACCCCCAGCACGACCCCCTACACGACCCAAACAACATTGCACTGCCCTTAACCCTGAAACACTACCCCCAGCATGACCCCCTACACTACCCAAACACCACTGCAATACCCTAAACCCTGAAACACTACCCCCGCACGACCCCCTACACTACCCAAAGACCACTGCACTACCCTAAACCCTGAAACACCACCCACCTCACGAACCCCTACACTGTCCGAACACCATTGCACTGCTCTAAACCCTGAAACAGCAACCCCGCACGACCCCCTACACTGCCCGAACACCACTGCACTGCCCTAAACCCTGAAACACCACCCCCAAATGACTACCTACACTGCCTGAACACCACTGCACTGCGCTAAACCCTGAAACACCACCCCCAGCACGACCATCTACACTGCCCGAACACTACTGCACTGCCCTAAGCTCTGAAACTCCACCCCACACGACCCCCTATACTGCCCGAACACCACTGCACTTCCCTAACCCTGAAGCACCACCCCCACACGACCCCCTACACTGCCCGAACACCACTGCATTGCCCTAAACCCTGAAACACCACCCCCAGCACAAACCCTATACTGCCCGAACACCACTTCACTGTCCTAAACCCTGAAACACCACCCCCCGCATGACCCGCTACACTGCCCGAACACCACTGCACTGCCCTAAACCCTGAAACACCATCCCCAGCACGACCCCCTACACTACCCGAACACCAATGCACAGTCCTAAACCCTGAAACACCACCCCCCGCACGACCCGCTACTCTGCCCGAACACCACTGCACTGCCCCAAACCCTGAAACACCATCCCCAGCATGACCCCCTACACTACCTAAACACCACTGCACTGCCCTAAACCCTAAAACATTACCCCCAGCACGAAACTCTACACTACTCAACCACCACTGCACTACCCTAAACCCTAAAACACTACACCCCGCACAACCACCTACACTACCCAAAGATCACTGCACTACCCTAAACCCTAAAACACGACCCCCTACACTACACAAACACCGCTGCATTACCCTAAACACTAAAACACCACCCCCCACACGACACTCTAACCTTCCGAACACCATTGCACTGCTCTAAACCATGAAACACCACCCCCGCATGGCCCCTTACAATGCCCGAACACACCTGCACTGCCCTAAACCCTGAAACATCACCCCCAGCACGACCCCCTACACTGCCCGACCACTGCACTGCCCTAAACCCTGAAACACCACCCCCGCACAACCCCCTACACTGCCTGAACACAACTGCCCTGCCCTAAACCCTAAAACTCCACCCCCAGCAAGACCCCATACACTGCCTGAACACCACTGCCCTGCCCTAAACCCTGAAACACTACCGCCAGCACAACCCCCTACACTGCCCGAACACCACTGCCCTGCCCTAAACCCTGAAACACCACCCCCAGCAAGACCCCCTACACTGCCTGAACACCACAGCACTGTCCTAAACCCTGAAACACCACTACCGCACGAACCCCTACACTACCCGCACACCACTGCACTGCCCTAAACCCTGAAACACCACCCGCGCACGACCCCCTACACTGCCCGAACACCAATGCACTGCCCTAATCCCTGAAACACCTCCCCCGCTCAACCCCCAAATTGCCTGAAAACCACTGCACTGCCCTTAACTCCGAAACACCTGCCCCCGCATGACCCCCACACTGCCTGATCACCACTGCACTGACCTGAACCCTGAAACACCACCCTCCGCATGACCCCCTACACTGCCCGAACACCACTGCACTGCCCTAAACCCTGAAACACCACTCCCCGCGCGACCCCTACACTGCCCGAACACCACTGCACTGCCTTAAACCCTGAAACACCACCCCCACCATCACCCCTACACTGCCTGAACACCACTGCTCTGCCCTAAACCCTGAAATACCACCCCCAGCACGACCCCCTACATGACCCAAACACCATTGCACTGCCCTTAACCCTGAAACACTACCCCCAGCACGACCCCCTACACTACCCAAACACCACTGCAATACCCTAAACCCGGAAACACTACCCCCCGCACGACCCCCTACACTACCCAAAGACCACTGCACTACCCTCAACCCTGAAACTCCAACCACCGCACGATCCCCTACACTGCCCGAACACCATTGCACTGCTCCAAACCCTGAAACAGCAGCCCCGCATGACTCCCTACACTGCCCGAATACCACTGCACTGCCCTAAACCCTGAAACACCACCCCGAACGACTACCTACACTGCCTGAACACCACTGCACTGCGCTAAACCCTGAAACACCACCCCTAGCACGACCCCCTACACTGCCCGAACAGCACTGCCCTGCCCTAAAAACCCTGAAACACCATCCCCAGCACGACTCTCTATACTGCCCGAACACCACTGCTCTGCCCAAAACCCTGAAACACCACCCCCACACGACCCCCTACACTGCCCGAACACCACTGCACTGCCCTAAACCCTGAAACACCACCCCCAGCACAAACCCTACACTGCCCGAATACCACTGCACTGTCCTGAAACCTGAAACACCACCCCCGCACGACCCGCTACACTGCCCGAACACCACTGCTCTGCCCTAAACCCTAAAACACCACCCCCAGCACGACCCCCTACACGACCCAAACACCATTGCACTGCCCTTAACCCTGAAACACTACCCCCAGCACGACCCCCTACACTACCCAAAGACCACTGCACTACCCTAAACCCTGAAACTCCAACCACCGCACGACTCCCTACACTGCCCGAACACCATTGCTCTGCTCTAAACCCTGAAACAGCAGCCCCGCATGACCCCCTACACTGCCCAAATACCACTGCACTGCCCTAAACCCTGTGTAGGAAGGTGGATACCTGACTATGGTTACCCCCAAATTTTTGCCTAGTGTCTAGCTGGTTTTTCGACTTAGTTGGCCTGAGATCCTGCTATTCAGGATCTCAGCCTGGCTGTTCTCTCTTTAAAATGGACTCCATGTACCCTAGGTACATACCCAATTGGTTGGATCACCCTGTCAGCCCCTGTACCAGTGTACACTAGGTACCCAGGGCATTGGTGTACCCAAGGCCTGCCAAGGGCTGAAGCATGTATTATGCCACCCCAGGCTTGGCCTAACAATCTGACACAACTGGCTGATCACTCAGCTGGGGTAAGTTGGTGTAATCACCTCTTACTTAGGTGTAGTATACCTATACCTAACCTTAAATGGGACACCTGGTAACCTATAAGTCACTCCTATGGCAGGCCTTAACAATCCTGAAGGCAGAGTGCTTGGTTCCATGTGAGATGGTGCTCTGGCATGAGCTGAGCCTGTCTGCAGTGGTCGGAACAACTTCCTTCTACTGTTTCCAGATATCGTCATACCATATACTCTTAAGTGCATTATGAACCTCGCGGTTAAATGCTATCTTTGGTTTGGCTTTATCAAAACATGTCGAGTAAGGTGTCATACGAATTGGAATACTAACCCCTCGCCAATTCTGGCGACGGGGTTAGCATTCCACCCTTCTAGAGGGACACGACATGTACAGTGCCTGAAACCCGGGTAAAATCAGACATAGCCTCAGCTCCACAAAATGGATGCTGCCACCACAGACACAAGTCTGCCCTCCTGCTGCTGGGAGTCCTTCCAGCTTGGGAGGTGTGGACAAAGGGTTTCCTGCCAGGGGAGGTGCGTGCACCACCCCAGACAGGATTTTGTGTATTGGTCAGGTAGGGCTTGAAAGAAACCAGACATGCCTGTGGTTCACAAGGAGCCTCGGTGCATATGCCAGTTCAAACCGGTCCTGGGGCACACCAGTCTCGGGCCTGGGGCGAGCTGGACAAAGGATTGGGGGTGTAACCACCCCCCTTCCTGGTCCCGCCCATAGGGAGGGACCTAGCAGGTAGTCCGGCCCTTAGAATCCGCTTAAAGGTAGGAGCTGTGTCCTAAGACTTCAGACATCCTGGAATCAACTTGAAACTAAGAAGAAGACGGGAACTTCGACATTCTGCTGCACAGAAGACAGAAGAAAATCTCCCCTGTGGTCAGGGAGTGACCACCTTGCTAACGCAAGCACCATCCAGCGAATCACCGTCTGCTTTGCCGCCGCCTCCCGCCGGAGCCCGAGCCCAGAGACTGACAAGACCTGGACCTCCAGACCTCTCACCGCCCGATCCACAGTCCCTGAAAAGAGGAGACCCGTGGAGGCACCGAGACACGTGGAGCCAGCCATCTTGGAACGACTACGACAAGCTGACAAGTGCAACAACCGAGGCTCCCTCCAAGTTGTGCTTTGGGATCTGAGAAGCCCAACCCCCGAGCAGCATCTGCACCAAAGGTGAGCCCTCCAGCATCTCCACGATCTGCGTGGGGCCCTTCTGCATTTTGCCACTCGACGCGCCTAACCGGTTGCTGGCCCGCTGGCTAGTGGCCATCTTGGCGACGAACTCTACGAAATACACTGCTGGTCTGGTTGCTCCAGACTGGCTCTTGCTCCCCTCCAAAGGAGCAATCCCTCTGACCTTGCTGGTCAGAACCAACAGCTGATTTCCGAATCCTCCTACAATTGCTTTTGCCAAGGCTTGTTTGCTTCGATCAAGTCGCCGACACCGCCGACAGCGAGAGCCTGCGTGGGACAGCTCGTGAGCCGAATCCTGGACGTCGTCGACCTTCAGGGACCACGTGGCTGCGGAGACAAGCTACCCCTCATCACCTGTTTGCACCCGACATCGCCTGGTACCCACCTGGTGCCACGCTGGTCACTGGCTAGTGACTGTGAACACTGTCCCCTCTGCTTACAGGTCTTCAACATCTCCGATCCACTCTTGGATCCACTGCATCTCCCCCGGACCGACCGCCTGCAGCATCTTTGTCTTCAAGCTCCACGGAACAGATAGAAGAAACCCGACGCACTTCGAGGCCTATGCACCCGCTTCCTGTGGGTGAGGTAAAGCTGGCACACCTGTGCCCAAGTGTAGTATTACATCTCTAGTGCCTGTGTTCCAAATCTTGAGTTCCTAGTCCATCCGGAAGATCCTCTTTGCAGTAACTTTGTACTTTTTACGCACCCATTGAAACCTATGGGAGCACGCGTGTGACTATTTGCTCTGCACACGCCACCCGTGGACCTCCTGGTCACTAACTGACGTTAGCTCCTTGTAGGCCCAGCGATTCTAGAGGCCCTAGGCCTTTTCCCTTTTCTGTTCGTGGTACTTATACCACTATTTTAGTATATGGTTTGAGTGGCCACCAGGGCCTATCCATATAACGTGCAACTTCTGTGTATTCTGTGATAATCTTGTTTGACGATTTGTGCTCCTGTGCTCATAAAGAGACTAGGGGTTACTTTGAGAAATAAATACATATATATTTTGAATATATATCTGTGTGGTGTCCTTTCATTGGTATAAAAGGGGGTTACATTTGGTAAAACAGCTGGCTTAACACGCTTCACGAGTTTAGCCTCAAAGACTGCTTAGCCTACGCTACCACTAGGGCAGCTAGTCCGAAAAGGTTGACTTACAACCACACCATAAGGGTTGCTTGGCATGGTACAAGGTGATCACTTTAACTAGTGAGCATCATATACCAGGCCAACTTCTCACATTGGTGAGCAGCGGTGGGATTTGAGCTTGCTGTGTTTTACCATTGTAATCTCTTGGTTACCAATTGAAAGATCACATAGGTACCTGTAGGTACATATAAAACAAGATTAGATATACATAAGTTCTACTGAACTTAGTTGTTGTAGAGCAAAGGGAGTAGCACACCCTGACTACAACTACTAGATAGGTTTAGTAGGTAAACACAAGTGTAGGTAGATTGCAACACATCCACCCACACTTAAGAGCAATGGCCGGGGCAGAGGGGTCCACTGTACCCATCTCTGTTGAGAGTGACCCCCAGAGGGCAACATCCAGCTTTGCTACCCTTAATCAGAATGAGCTCAGGCATTTGGCAACTCTTAGAGGCCTTAAACAGCCCAAGAACCCAAACTCTGCTGAGCTCAGAGAGCTCTTACAGAATGATGAGAATCAGAGAGCACTCAAGAAAGCTTCCCAGTTAGCCCCCTTAGGGTCAGGAACAGGAGGCCCCCCTTCTGAAGATACTACAGAGGTACCCAGTTCCAATAGCCATCCCTTAGATGAGAACCATACTACAGGGGAGGAAAGTGGTGAGGATACAGAAAGTAGTGATGATGAAGGGAGAACTAGCCCAGTGCCAAGTATTATACTTGGCCCAGCTAAACTAAGGCTATTGGGGACTGACAATGGGTTCACCCCATTGGATCTCCCCAGTGGACTTAACACAGGGCTTGGGAGGCAAAGGAATCGCTCAGGTGACTCCAATGCTTCTCATGGCTCTAGAGGCTCTCAAGGTCACTCCAGGAAAAGGATGACCACCCCTCAGAGGAGGGAACATGAGGCCAGAATGCAGGAAGCCCAGCTGAGGATCAGGAAGCAGGAGCTAGAAGTAGCCCTGATGGAAGAAAAACTGAACAAGGCTAGGCAACCTAGAGAGAGTGGGTCTATACCCACTGGTGGCAGCATTGTCCCTAAGGACAAAGATAGGGTCTTTGATAATAGGAACCTGTCTAAGGTTGTGCCCCCCTACAAAAGTGGGGATGACATCCACAAATGGATAACTGCTCTTGAGAGAGCCTGCAAAGTACAGCAGGTTCCTGAAGACCAGTGGGCAGCAATCCTCTGGCTCTCCTTTGAAGGAAGAGGCAGAGACAGACTCCTCACTGTTAGAGAAGAGGATGTCAGAAACTACAGAGTCCTGAAGAGTGTTCTGGTTGATGGGTTAGGCTTAACCACTGAACAGTACAGGTTAATGTTCAGAGACACCCAAAAGACACAGACTCAGGACTGGTCTGAATATGTGGAATGTGCAACTAAGGCTTTGGAGGGTTGGTTGCTGGGAAGTAAGGTGTCTGATTATACAGGATTGTACAATTTGATGATGAGAGAGCAGATTTTAAGTAATTGTCAAAACCAGCTTCTCCATCAACACTTGGTAGACTCAGATTTGACCTCTCCCCAAGAATTGGGAAAGAGGGCAGATAAATGGGTCAGGACCAGGATCAGGCCTAAAAACCAGGGTGGTGACCAAACGAAAGATACCACCAAGCCTCAAGAGAAGGGTGGGGATAAAGCAAAAGAGAAATCTTCCTCAGGGCCCCAAAACTCCACACAGGGTGGTGGGTCCCAAGCTCCCTCCTCTACCACAGCTAAAAAGCCTTACTGCCATGAGTGTAAAACTCCTGGGCATTGGAAAACTGACAGCAGTTGCCCAAGGGCTACAAACAAAACTGTTCCTCCAATTACTCCTGTCACACCACCTATTACTGTCAGCAGTAATCCCCCAGGTGGTGGGAGTGCCCCCAAAAATTTGGGTGGGCTTACTTGGGGAACACAGGGGGACTCTGGCTTAGCCAATTCCCCTGCAGCAGATACTCTTGTCTATGATGGTGGCATGGGGTTTGCCAACTTCACTGCCTGTCCCAACACTTTGGGTAGGTACAGACAGGAGCCCTACATCAATGGTACAAAAGCTGAGGCCTACAGAGACACTGGAGCTAGCATCACAATGGTGGCCCATTGGCTAGTTCCCTCTGAGCAGCTTTTGCCTGGTTTCTCCTACCAGGTGACCAACATTGATGGCAAACAGAACAGTCATCCCATGGCAGAGGTATGTCTCAGCTGGGGAGGTGTCACTGGCCCTAAAAGGGTGGCAGTGTCCCCAACCTTGCCTGTAGACTGCTTACTGGGGAATGACTTAGAGCTCTCAGCTTGGGCTGGAGTTGAACAAGACACCCATTCTAAAATGGTAGGCCTTTCACAAAAGGGTAGTGGGGTTGTGCCATTCACAACCACTGTCCAAATAGATTTCCTCCCTGGAAAGGTTGGAAGGGCAGTGGTAGCCACAGCCCAGGCACAGACAGACTTCCCTGTAGAGACTGGCAGAGCTGTGACAGTCACAGCTCAAACACAAACTGAGTGCCCCCCTGAAAAGGTTGGCAAGGCTGTAATGGTCTCAGCCTATACTCAGACTGACATAGGTGTAGTGAAGCCTGAAACTATGGATCACTCCACACAAACAGAGAGTAGTGGGGAGGAAGAAAAGTCTCCCTCTCCCCAGACATTAGGAAAAAGTCAGCCTCCTCAGGGAGCTGACCTCACCCCTTGTGAAGGAACTGCCCCAGAGGTAGCCAGGCCTGGCCTGGCAGAGCCTCTGATGTCAGTGGCCCCTTCCAAGGTGGGACCCAGTCTGGTGCAGGTAGCCTGCCTCTCTCTACCCTGCCTCAGTCAGCCCAGGGCTGCAGAGGTCAGGGAGGCCAGTGGACCCCAAGAGGGCCCCTGTCCACAAGAACCCCCCCATCAAAAGAATGAGGATTGCCTGGCTAGTAGCCCTAGTCAGGTGATGGGTAAAAACATTCCTGAGGGATCTCCTTTACAGGTAGTTAGGGACCTCCCCCAGAGGGATTCTGTTGGGTACAGGCAAACATGGGACCTTAGGGCCCCAGACCTGACCTGTCCCTCCAGTAAGCCCACAAAAGGGACCCAGCCTCCAGCTTTAGGTAGCCAGAGGCTGACCCTGAGAGCACAGTGCAACTCAGTTAAGGAAAGAAAGGCATCCATGGTGGAGGGGGATTGGAGGAAGGTGAGGCCTCACTTTGAGGACACTCACTTCAGTACTCCATCTCAACACCAGCCTTTTACTTTGCCAAGACACACCAAAGGTAGAGATTCCCTATGGTGGAGACCCTCTGATACCCTTAGGGTGAGGGATTGCTTAGTGGACCATGAGACAGGGGGTAACCATGCCAGTGCTGGTTCCTCCTTATATGGCCACTTGGGCAATATAGGCTTACCTGGTCAAGGTCAGCCTTATCTCCCTTCGTTTGGGGGGGGGGGGGTTGTGTAGGAAGGTGGATACCTGACTATGGTTACCCCCAAATTTTTGCCTAGTGTCTAGCTGGTTTTTCGACTTAGTTGGCCTGAGATCCTGCTATTCAGGATCTCAGCCTGGCTGTTCTCTCTTTAAAATGGACTCCATGTACCCTAGGTACATACCCAATTGGTTGGATCACCCTGTCAGCCCCTGTACCAGTGTACACTAGGTACCCAGGGCATTGGTGTACCCAAGGCCTGCCAAGGGCTGAAGCATGTATTATGCCACCCCAGGCTTGGCCTAACAATCTGACACAACTGGCTGATCACTCAGCTGGGGTAAGTTGGTGTAATCACCTCTTACTTAGGTGTAGTATACCTATACCTAACCTTAAATGGGACACCTGGTAACCTATAAGTCACTCCTATGGCAGGCCTTAACAATCCTGAAGGCAGAGTGCTTGGTTCCATGTGAGATGGTGCTCTGGCATGAGCTGAGCCTGTCTGCAGTGGTCGGAACAACTTCCTTCTACTGTTTCCAGATATCGTCATACCATATACTCTTAAGTGCATTATGAACCTCGCGGTTAAATGCTATCTTTGGTTTGGCTTTATCAAAACATGTCGAGTAAGGTGTCATACGAATTGGAATACTAACCCCTCGCCAATTCTGGCGACGGGGTTAGCATTCCACCCTTCTAGAGGGACACGACATGTACAGTGCCTGAAACCCGGGTAAAATCAGACATAGCCTCAGCTCCACAAAATGGATGCTGCCACCACAGACACAAGTCTGCCCTCCTGCTGCTGGGAGTCCTTCCAGCTTGGGAGGTGTGGACAAAGGGTTTCCTGCCAGGGGAGGTGCGTGCACCACCCCAGACAGGATTTTGTGTATTGGTCAGGTAGGGCTTGAAAGAAACCAGACATGCCTGTGGCTCACAAGGAGCCTCGGTGCATATGCCAGTTCAAACCGGTCCTGGGGCACACCAGTCCCGGGCCTGGGGCGAGCTGGACAAAGGATTGGGGGTGTAACCACCCCCCTTCCTGGTCCCACCCATAGGGAGGGACCTAGCAGGTAGTCCGGCCCCTAGAATCCGCTTAAAGGTAGGAGCTGTGTCCTAAGACTTCAGACATCCTGGAATCAACTTGAAACTAAGAAGAAGACGGGAACTTCGACATTCTGCTGCACAGAAGACTGAAGAAAATCTCCCCTGTGGTCAGGGAGTGACCACCTTGCTAACGCAAGCACCATCCAGCGAATCACCGTCTGCTTTGCCGCCGCCTCCCGCCGGAGCCCGAGCCCAGAGACTGACAAGACCTGGACCTCCAGACCTCTCACCGCCCGATCCACAGTCCCTGAAAAGAGGAGACCCGTGGAGGCACCGAGACACGTGGAGCCAGCCATCTTGGAACGACTACGACAAGCTGACAAGTGCAACAACCGAGGCTCCCTCCAAGTTGTGCTTTGGGATCTGAGAAGCCCAACCCCCGAGCAGCATCTGCACCAAAGGTGAGCCCTCCAGCATCTCCACGATCTGCGTGGGGCCCTTCTGCATTTTGCCACTCGACGCGCCTAACCGGTTGCTGGCCCGCTGGCTAGTGGCCATCTTGGCGACGAACTCTACAAAATACACTGCTGGTCTGGTTGCTCCAGACTGGCCCTTGCTCCCCTCCAAAGGAGCAATCCCTCTGACTTTGCTGGTCAGAACCAACAGCTGATTTCCGAATCCTCCTACAATTGCTTTTGCCAAGGCTTGTTTGCTTCGATCAAGTCGCCGACACCGCCGACAGCGAGAGCCTGCGTGGGACAGCTCGTGAGCCGACTCCTGGACGTCGTCGACCTTCAGGGACCACGTGGCTGCGGAGACAAGCTACCCCTCATCACCTGTTTGCACCCGACATCGCCTGGTACCCACCTGGTGCCACGCTGGTCACTGGCTAGTGACTGTGAACACTGTCCCCTCTGCTTACAGGTCTTCAACATCTCCGATCCACTCTTGGATCCACTGCATCTCCCCCGGACCGACCGCCTGCAGCATCTTTGTCTTCAAGCTCCACGGAACAGATAGAAGAAACCCGACGCACTTCGAGGCCTATGCACCCGCTTCCTGTGGGTGAGGTAAAGCTGGCACACCTGTGCCCAAGTGTAGTATTACATCTCTAGTGCCTGTGTTCCAAATCTTGAGTTCCTAGTCCATCCGGAAGATCCTCTTTGCAGTAACTTTGTACTTTTTACGCACCCATTGAAACCTATGGGAGCACGCGTGTGACTATTTGCTCTGCACACGCCACCTGTGGACCTCCTGGTCACTAACTGACGTTAGCTCCTTGTAGGCCCAGCGATTCTAGAGGCCCTAGGCCTTTTCCCTTTTCTGTTCGTGGTACTTATACCACTATTTTAGTATATGGTTTGAGTGGCCACCAGGGCCTATCCATAAACCGTGCAACTTCTGTGTATTCTGTGATAATCTTGTTTGACGATTTGTGCTCCTGTGCTCATAAAGAGACTAGGGGTTACTTTGAGAAATAAATACATATATATTTTGAATATATATCTGTGTGGTGTCCTTTCATTGGTATAAAAGGGGGTTACATTTGGTAAAACAGCTGGCTTAACACGCTTCACGAGTTTAGCCTCAAAGACTGCTTAGCCTACGCTACCACTAGGGCAGCTAGTCCGAAAAGGTTGACTTACAACCACACCATAAGGGTTGCTTGGCATGGTACAAGGTGATCACTTTAACTAGTGAGCATCATATACCAGGCCAACTTCTCACACCCTGAAACACCACCCCCGAACGACTACCTACACTGCCTGAACACCACTGCACTGCGCTAAACCCTGAAACACCACCCCCAGCACGACCCCCTACACTGTCCGAACAGCACTGCCCTGCCCTAAAAACCCTGAAACACCATCCCCAGCACGACTCTCTATACTGCCCGAACACCACTGCTCTGCCCAAAACCCTGAAACACCACCCCCACACGACCCCCTACACTGCCCGAACACCACTGCACTGCCCTAAGCCCTGAAACACCACCCCCAGCACAAACCCTACACTGCCCGAATACCACTGCTCTGTCCTGAAACCTGAAACACCACCCCCTGCACGACCCCCTACACTGCCCGAACACCATTGCACTGCCCTAAACCCTGAAACACCACCCCCCGGATGACCGCCTACACTGCCCGAACACAAATGCACTGTCCTAATCCCTGAAACACCACCCCCCGCACGACCCGCTACACTGCCCAAACACCACTGCACTGCCCTAACCCCTGAAACACCATCCCCAGCATGACCCCCGACACTACCCAAACACCACTGCACTGCCCTAAACCCTAAAACATTACCCCCAGCACGACCCTCTACACTACTCAACCACCACTGCACTACCCTAAACCCTAAAACACGACCCCCTACACTACACAAACACCGCTGCATTACCCTAAACACTAAAACACCACCACCGCATGACCCCCTACACTGCCCGAACACCACTGCACTGCCGTAAACCCTGAAACACCACACCCAGCACGACCATCTACACTGCCTGAACACCACTGCCCTGCAGTAAACCCTGAAACACCACCCCAGTACGACCATCTACACTGCCCGAAAACCACTGCACTACCCTAAACCCTGAAACACCACCCCCGCACAACCCCCTACACTGCCCGAACACCACTGCACTGCCCTAAACCCTGAAACACCACCCCCAACACTACCCCCTACACTGCCCAAACAGCACTGCCCTGCCCTAAACCCTGAAACACCACCCCCAGCACAACCCCCTACACTGCCCAAACACCACTGCCCTGCCCTAAACCCTGAAACACCATCCCCAGCAAGACCACCTACACTGCCTGAACACCACTGCCCTACCCTAAACCCTGAAACACCACCCCCAGTAAGACCCCCTACACTGCACGAACACCACTGCCCTGCTCTCAACCGTGAAAGACCACCCCCAGCACGACACCCTACACTGCCCGAATACCACTGCACAGCCCTAAATCCTAAAACACCACCCCCAGCACGACCCCCTACACTACCCAAACACCTCTGCACTGCCCTAAACCCTAAAGCACTACCCCAGCACAACCCCATACACTACCCAATCACCACTGCACTAGCCTAAACCCTAAAAAACTACACCCCACACAACGCCCTACACTACCCAAAGACCACTGCACTATCCAAAACCCTAAAACACGACCCCCTACACTACACATTCACCGCTGAACTACCCTAAACCTTGAAACACCACCCCCGCATGACCCACTACACTGCCCGAAAACCACTGTACTGCCCTAACCCTGAAACACCACCCCCCGCATGACCCCCTACACTGCCCAAACACCACTGCACTGCCCTAAACCCTGAAACACCACCCCCAGCAAGACCCCCTGCACTGCCAGAACACCACAGCACTGCCCTAAACCCTGAAACACCACTACCGCACGACCCCCTACACTGCCCGAACACCACTGCACTGCCCTAAACCCTGAAACACCACCCGCGCACGACCCCCTACACTTCCCGAACACTAATGCACTGCCCTAATCCCTGAAACACAACCCCCGCACGACCCCCTACACTGCCTGAACACGACTGCACTGCCCTAAACCCTGAAACTCTACCCCTAGCATGACCCTCTACACTACTCAAACACCACTGCACAACCCTAAACCCCAAAACACTACCCCCCGCACGACACCCTGCACTACCCAAAGACCACTGCACTACCCTAAACCCTAAAACACGACCCCCTACACTACACAAACACCTCTAAACTACCCTAAACCCTAAAACACTACCCTCGGCACGACCCCCTACACTACACAAACACCACTGCACTACCCTAAACCCTAAAACACTACCCTTTAAACTGAACAAACACCGCTGCACTACCATAAACCCTGAAACACCACCCCCGCACGACCCCCTACACTGCCAGAACACCACTGCACTGCCCTAAACCCTGAAACCCCACTTCCCTGCACGACCCCCTACACTGCCCGAACACCACTGCACTGCCCTAAACCCTGAAACACCTCCCCCAGCACGACCACTACACTGCCCGAACACCACTACTGTGCCCAAAACGCTAAAACACCAGCCCCAGCACAACCCCCTACACTGCCCGAACACCACTGCACTGCCCTAAACCCTGAAACAATACCCCCTGCACGAGCCCCTACACTACGCGAACACCACTGCACTTCCCTAAACCCTGAAACACCACTTGCCCGCACGGCCCCCAACACTACTCGAACACCACTGCACTGTCCTAAACCCTGAAACACCTCCCCCGCACAACCCCCAAATTGCCCGAAAACAACTGCACTGATCCTAAACTCCGAAACACCACCCCCCGCATGACCCCCACACTGCCCGATCACCACTGCACTGACCTGAACCCTGAAACACCACCCTCCGCACGACCCCCTACACTGCCCGAACACCACAGCACTGCCCTAAACCCTGAAACACCACTCCCCGCGCAACCCCTACACTGCCCGAACACCACTGCACTGCCTTAAACCCTGAAACACCACCCCGCACGACCCCCTAAACTGCCCAAACACCACTGCACTGCCCTAAACCCTGAAACACCACTTCCCACATGCCCCCCTACACTGCCCGCACACCACTGAACTGCCCTAAACCCTGAAACACCAACCCCAGCATGACCCCCTACACTGCACGATCACCACTGCCCTGCCCTAAACCCTGAAACACAACCCCAGCAAGACATCCTACACTGCCCGAACACCACTGCCCTGCCCTAAACCCTGAAACACCACCCCCACCATCACCCCCTACACTGCCCGAACACCACTGGACTGCCCTAAACCCTAAAACACCACCCCCAGCACGACCCCCTACACGACCCAAACACCATTGCACTGCCCTTAACCCTGAAACACTACCCCCAGCACGACCCCCTACACTACCCAAACACCACTGCAATACCCTAAACCCTGAAACACTACCCCCCGCACGACCCCCTACACTACCCAAAGACCACTGCACTACCCTAAACCCTGAAACACCACCCACCGCACGACCCCTACACTGTCGGAACACCATTGCACTGCTCTAAACCCTGAAACAGCAACCCCGCACGACCCCCTACACTGCCCGAACACCACTGCACTGCCCTAAACCCTGAAACACCACCCCCAAACGACTACCTACACTGCCTGAACACCACTGCACTGCGCTAAACCCTGAAACACCACCCCCAGCACGACCATCTACACTGCCCGAACACCACTCCCCTGCTCTAAACCCTGAAATACCACCCCCAGTACGACCATCTACAATGCCCAAACACGACTGCACTGCCCTAAACTCTGAAACTCCACCCCGCACGACCCCCTACACTTCCCGAACACCACTGCACTTCCCTAAACCCTGAAGCACCACCCCCACACGACCCCCTACACTGCCCGAACACCACTGCATTGCCCTAAACCCTGAAACACCACCCCCAGCACAAACCCTACACTGCCCGAACACCACTGCACTGTCCTAAACCCTGAAACACCACCCCCCGCACGACCCGCTACACTGCCCGAACACCACTGCACTGCCCTAAACCCTGAAACACCATCCCCAGCACGACCCCCTACACTACCCGAACACCAATGCACAGTCCTAAACCCTGAAACACCACCCCCCGCACGACCCGCTACACTGCCCGAACACCACTGCACTGTCCCAAATCCTGAAACACCATCCCCAGCACGACCCCCTACACTACCTAAACACCACTGCACTGCCCTAAACCCTAAAACATTACCCCCAGCACGACCCTCTACACTACTCAACCACCACTGCACTACCCTAAACCCTAAAACACTACACTCCGCACAACCACCTACACTACCCAAAGATCACTGCACTACCCTAAACCCTAAAACACGACCCCCTACACTACACAAACACCGCTGCATTACCCTAAACACTAAAACAACACCCCCCACACGACACTCTACACCATCCGAACACCACTGCACTGCTCTAAACCCTGAAACACCACCCCCCGCATGACCCCCTACAATGCCCGAACACACCTGCACTGCCCTAAACCCTGAAACATCACCCCCAGCATGACCTCCTACACTGCCCGACCACTGCACTGCCCTAAACCCTGAAACACCACTCGTGCACAACCCCCTATACTGCCCGAACACCACTGCACTGCCCAAAACCCTGAAACACCACCCCCGCACAACCCCCTACACTGCCTGAACACAACTGCCCTGCCCTAAACCCTGAAACTCCACCCCCAGCAAGACCCCATACACTGCCTGAACACCACTGCCCTGCTCTAAACCCTGAAACACCACTGCCAGCACAACCCCCTACACTGCCCGAACACCACTGCCTTGCCCTAAACCCTGAAACACCACCAAGACCCCCTACACTGCCTTAACACCAATGCCCTTGCCTAAACCCTGAAACACCACCACCAGCAAGACCCCCTACACTGCCAGAACACCACAGCAATGCTCTGGCCTAAACCCTGAAACACCACCACCAGCAAGACCCCCTCCACTGCCAGAACACCACAGCACTGTCCTAAACCCTGAAACACCACTACCGCACGAACCCCTACACTACCCGCACACCACTACACTGCCCTAAACCCTGAAACACCACCCGCGCACGACCCCCTACACTGCCCGAACACCAATGCACTGCCCTAATCCCTGAAACACAACCCCCCGAACGACCCCCTACACTGCCCGAACACCATTGCACTGCTCTAAACCCTGAAACAGCAACCCCGCATGACCCCCTATACTGCCCGAACACCACTGCACTGCCTAAACCCTGAAACACCACCACCAGCAAGACCCCCTACACTGCCAGAACACCACAGCACTGTCCTACACCCTGAAACACCACTACCGCATGACCCCCTACACTACCCGCACACCACTGCACTGCCCTAAACCCTAAAACACAACCCGCGCACGACCCCTACACTGCCCGAACACCAATGCACTGCCCTAATCCCTGAAACACAACCCCCCGAAGGAACCCCTACACTGCCCGAACACCATTGCACTGCTCTAAACCCTGAAACACCACTCGTGCACAACCCCCTATACTGCCCGAAGACCACTGCACTGCCCAAAACCCTGAAACACCACCCCCGCACAACCCCCTACACTGCCTGAACACCACTGCCCTGCCCTAAACCCTGAAACACCACCCCCAGCAAGACCCCATACACTGCCTGAACACCACTGCCCTGCCCTAAACCCTGACACACCACCGCCAGCACAACCCCCTACACTGCACAAACACCACTGCCCTGCCCTAAACCCTGAAACACCACCCCCAGCAAGACCCCCTACACTGCCTGAACACCAATGCCCTGGCCTAAACCCTGAAACACCACCACCAGCAAGACCCCCTACACTGCCAGAACACCACAGCACTGTCCTAAACCCTGAAACACCACTACCGCACGACCCCCTACACTACCCGCACATCACTGCAATACCCTAAACCCTGAAACACTACCCCCCGCACAACCCCCTACACTACCCAAAGACCACTGCACTACCCTAAACCCTGAAACACCACCTACCGCACGACCCCCTACACTGCCCGAACACCATTGCACTGCTCTAAACCCTGAAACAGCAACCCCGCACGACCCCCTACACAGCCCGAACACCACTGCATTGCCCTAAACCCTGAAACACCACCCCCAAATGACTACCTGCACTGCCTGAACACCACTGCACTGCGCGAAACCCTGAAACACCACCCCCAGCACGACCATCTACACTGCCCGAACACCACTGCCCTGCTCTAAACCCTGAAATACCACCCCCAGTACGACCATCTACAATGCCCAAACACAACTGCACTGCCCTAAACTCTGAAACTCCACCCCGCACGACCCCCTACACTGCCCGAACAACACTGCACTTCCCTAAACCCTGAAGCACCACCCCCACACGACCCCCTACACTGCCCGAACACCACTGCATTGCCCTAAACCCTGAAACACCACCCCAAGCACAAACCCTACACTGCCCGAACACCACTGCACTGTCCTAAACCCTGAAACACCACCCCGTGCACGACCCACTACACTGCCCGAACACCACTGCACTGCCCTAAACCCTGAAACACCATCCCCAGCACGACCCCCTACACTACCCGAACACCAATGCACAGCCCTAAACCCTGAAACACCACCCCCCGCACGACCCGCTACACTGCCCGAACACCACTGCACTGCCCCAAACCCTGAAACACCATCCCCAGCACGACCCCCTACACGACCTAAACACCACTGCACTGCCCTAAACCCTAAAACATTACCCCCAGCATGACCCTCTACACTACTCAACCACCACTGCACTACCCTAAACCCTAAAACACTACACTCCGCACAACCACCTACACTACCCAAAGAACACTGCACTACCCTAAACCCTAAAACACGACACCCTACACTACACAAACACCGCTGCATTACCCTAAACACTAAAACAACACCCCCACACGACACTCTACACCATCCGAACACCACTGCACTGCTCTAAACCCTGAAACACCACCCCCCGCATGACCCCCTACAATGCCCGAACACACCTGCACTGCCCTAAACCCTGAAACATCACCCCCAGCACAACCCCCTATAATGCCCGAACACCACTGCACTGCCCAAAACCCTGAAACACCACCCCCGCACAACCCCCTACACTGCCTGAACACAACTGCCCTGCCCTAAACCCTGAAACTCCACCCCCAGCAAGACCCCATACACTGCCTGAACACCACTGCCCTGCTCTAAACCCTGAAACACCACTGCCAGCACAACCCCCTACACTGCCCGAACACCACTGCCCTGCCCTAAACCCTGAAACACCACCAAGACCCCCTACACTGCCTTAACACCAATGCCCTGGCCTAAACCCTGAAACACCACCACCAGCAAGACCCCCTACACTGCCAGAACACCACAGCAATGCTCTGGCCTAAACCATGAAACACCACCACCAGCAAGACCCCCTACACTGCCAGAACAAAGCACTGTCCTAAACCCTGAAACACCACTACCGCACGAACCCCTACACTACCCGCACACCACTACACTGCCCTAAACCCTGAAACACCACCCGCGCACGACCCCCTACACTGCCCGAACACCAATGCACTGCCCTAATCCCTGAAACACAACCCCCCGAACGACCCCCTACACTGCCCAAACACCATTGCACTGCTCTAAACCCTGAAACAGCAACCCCGCATGACCCCCTATACTGCCCGAACACCACTGCACTGCCTAAACCCTGAAACACCACCACCAGCAAGACCCCCTACACTGCCCGAACACCAATGCACTGCCCTAATCCCTGAAACACAACCCCCCGAAGGAACCCCTACACTGCCCGAACACAATTGCACTGCTCTAAACCCTGAAACACCACTCGTGCACAACCCCCTATACTGCCCGAAGACCACTGCACTGCCCAAAACCCTGAAACACCACCCCCGCACAACCCCCTACACTGCCTGAACACCACTGCCCTGCCCTAAACCCTGAAACACCACCCCCAGCAAGACCCCATACACTGCCTGAACACCACTGCCCTGCCCTAAACCCTGAAACACCACCGCCAGCACAACCCCCTACACTGCACGAACACCACTGCCCTGCCCTAAACCCTGAAACACCCCCCCCAGCAAGACCCCCTACACTGCCTGAACACCAATGCCCTGGCCTTAACCCTGAAACACCACCACCAGCAAGACCCCCTACACTGCCAGAACACCACAGCACTGTCCTAAACCCTGAAACACCACTACCGCACGACCCCCTACACTACCCACACATCACTGCAATACCCTAAACCCTGAAACACTACCCCTCGCACAACCCCCTACACTACCCAAAGACCACTGCACTACCCTAAACCCTGAAACACCACCTACCGCACGACCCCCTACACTGCCCGAACACCATTGCACTGCTCTAAACCCTGAAACAGCAACCCCGCACGACCCCCTACACAGCCCGAACACCACTGCACTGCCCTAAACCCTGAAACACCACCCCCAAATGACTACCTGCACTGCCTGAACACCACTGCACTGCGCTAAACCCTGAAACACCACCCCCAGCACGACCATCTACACTGCCCGAACACCACTGCCCTGCTCTAAACCCTGAAATACCACCCCCAGTACGACCATCTACAATGCCCAAACACGACTGCACTGCCCTAAACTCTGAAACTCCATCCCCCACGACCCCCTACACTGCCCGAACACCACTGCACTTCCCTAAACCCTGAAGCACCACCCCCACACGACCCCCTACACTGCCGGAACACCACTGCATTGCCCTAAACCCTGAAACACCACCCCAAGCACAAACCCTACACTGCCCGAACACCACTGCACTGTCCTAAACCCTGAAACACCACCCCCGCATGACCCACTACACTGCCCGAACACCACTGCACTGCCCTAAACCCTGAAACACCATCCCCAGCACGACCCCCTTCACTACCCGAACACCAATGCACAGTCCTAAACCCTGAAACACCACCCCCCGCACGACCCGCTACACTGCCCGAACACCACTGCACTGCCCCAAACCCTGAAACACCATCCCCAGCACGACCCCCTACACTACCTAAACACCACTGCACTGCCCTAAACCCTAAAACATTACCCCCAGCACGACCCTCTACACTACTCAACCACCACTGCACTACCCTAAACCCTAAAACACTACACTCCGCACAACCACCTACACTACCCAAAGATCACTGCACTACCCTAAACCCTAAAACACGACCCCCTACACTACACAAACACCGCTGCATTACCCTAAACACTAAAACAACACCCCCACACGACACTCTACACCATCCGAACACCACTGCACTGCTCTAAACCCTGAAACACCACCCCCGCATGAACCCCTACAATGCCCGAACACACCTGCACTGCCCTAAACCCTGAAACATCACCCCCAGCACGACCCCCTACACTGTGTGACCACTGCACTGCCCTAAACCCTGAAACACCACTCGTGCACAACCCCCTATACTGCCCGAACACCACTGCACTGCCCAAAACCCTGAAACACCACCCCCGCACAACCCCCTACACTGCCTGAACACAACTGCCCTGCCCTAAACCCTGAAACTCCACCCCCAGCAAGACCCCATACACTGCCTGAACACCACTGCCCTGCTCTAAACCCTGAAACACCACTGCCAGCACAACCCCCTACACTGCCCAAACACCACTGCCCTGCCCTAAACCCTGAAACACCACCAAGACCCCCTACACTGCCTTAACACCAATGCCCTGGCCTAAACCCTGAAACACCACCACCAGCAAGACCCCCTACACTGCCAGAACACCACAGCACTGTCCTAAACCCTGAAACACCACTACCGCACGACCCCCTACACTACCCGCACATCACTGCAATACCCTAAACCCTGAAACACTACCCCCCGCACAACCCCCTACACTACCCAAAGACCACTGCACTACCCTAAACCCTGAAACACCACCTACCGCACGACCCCCTACACTGCCCGAACACCATTGCACTGCTCTAAACCCTGAAACAGCAAGCCCGCACGACCCCCTACACAGCCCGAACACCACTGCACTGCCCTAAACCCTGAAACACCACCCCAAATGACTACCTGCACTGCCTGAACACCACTGCACTGCGCTAAACCCTGAAACACCACCCCCAGCACGACCATCTACACTGCCCGAACACCACTGCCCTGCTCTAAACCCTGAAATACCACCCCCAGTACGACCATCTACAATGCCCAAACACGACTGCACAGCCCTAAACTCTGAAACTCCACCCCGCACGACCCCCTACACTGCCCGAACACCACTGCACTTCCCTAAACCCTGAAGCACCACCCCCACACGACCCCCTACACTGCCCGAACACCACTGCATTGCCCTAAACCCTGAAACACCACCCCAAGCACAAACCCTACACTGCCCGAACACCACTGCACTGTCCTAAACCCTGAAACACCACCCCCGCACGACCCACTACACTGCCCGAACACCACTGCACTGCCCTAAACCCTGAAACACCATCCCCAGCACGACCCCCTACACTACCCGAACACCAATGCACAGTCCTAAACCCTGAAACACCACCCCCCGCACGACCCGCTACACTGCCCGAACACCACTGCACTGCCCCAAACCCTGAAACACCATCCCCAGCACGACCCCCTACACTACCTAAACACCACTGCACTGCCCTAAACCCTAAAACATTACCCCCAGCACGACCCTCTGCACTACTCAACCACCACTGCACTACCCTAAACCCCAAAACACTACACTCCGCACAACCACCTACACTACCCAAAGATCACTGCACTACCCTAAACCCTAAAACACGACCCCCTACACTACACAAACACCGCTGCATTACCCTAAACACTAAAACAACACCCCCAAACGACACTCTACACCATCCGAACACCACTGCACTGCTCTAAACCCTGAAACACCACCCCCGCATGACCCCCTACAATGCCCGAACACACCTGCACTGCCCTAAACCCTGAAACATCACCCCCAGCACGACCCCCTACACTGCCCGACCACTGCACTGCCCTAATCCCTGAAACACCACTCGTGCACAACCCCCTATACTGCCCGAACACCACTGCACTGCCCAAAACCCTGAAACACCACCCCCGCACAACCCCCTACACTGCCTGAACACAACTGCCCTGCCCTAAACCCTGAAACTCCACCCCCAGCAAGACCCCATACACTGCCTGAACACCACTGCCCTGCTCTAAACCCTGAAACACCACTGCCAGCACAACCCCCTACACTGCCCGAACACCACTGCCCTGCCCTAAACCCTGAAACACCACCAAGACCCCCTACACTGCCTTAACACCAATGCCCTGGCCTAAACCCTGAAACACCACCACCAGCAAGACCCCCTACACTGCCAGAACACCACAGCAATGCCCTGGCCTAAACCCTGAAACACCACCACCAGCAAGACCCCCTACACTGCCAGAACACCACAGCACTGTCCTAAACCCTGAAACACCACTACCGCACGAACCCCTACACTACTCGCACACCACTACACTGCCCTAAACCCTGAAACACCACCCGCGCACGACCCCCTACACTGCCCGAACACCAATGCACTGCCCTAATCCCTGAAACACAACCCTCCGAACGACCCCCTACACTGCCCGAACACCATTGCACTGCTCCAAACCCTGAAACAGCAACCCCGCACATCCCCCTATACTACCCGAACACCACTGCACTGCCTAAACCCTGAAACACCACCACCAGCAAGACCCCCTACACTGCCAGAACACCACAGCACTGTCCTACACCCTGAAACACCACTACCGCATGACCCCCTACACTACCCGCACACCACTGCACTGCCCTAAACCCTGAAACACCACCGCGCACGACCCCCTACACTGCCCAAACACCAATGCACTGCCCTAATCCCTGAAACACAACCCCCCGAAGGAACCCCTACACTGCCCGAACACCATTGCACTGCTCTAAACCCTGAAACACCACTCGTGCACAACCCCCTATACTGCCCGAAGACCACTGCACTGCCCAAAACCCTGAAACACCACCCCCGCACAACCCCCTACACTGCCTGAACACCACTGACCTGCCCTAAACCCTGAAACACCACCCCCAGCAAGACCCCATACACTGCCTGAACACCACTGCCCTGCCCTAAACCCTGAAACACCACCGCCAGCACAACCCCCTACACTGCCCGAACACCACTGCCCTGCCCTAAACCCTGAAACACCACCCCCAGCAAGACCCCCTACACTGCCTGAACACCAATGCCCTGGCCTAAACCCTGAAACACCACCACCAGCAAGACCCCCTACACTGCCAGAACACCACAGCACTGTCCTAAACCCTGAAACACCACTACCGCACGACCCCCTACACTACCCGCACACCACAGCAATACCCTAAACCCTAAACCCTGAAACACTACCCCCCGCAAAACCTCCTACACTATCCAAAGACCACTGCACTACCCTAAACCCTGAAACACCACCTACCGCACGACCCCCTACACTGCCCGAACACCATTGCACTGCTCTAAACCCTGAAACAGCAACCCCGCACGACCCCCTACACAGCCCGAACACCACTGCACTGCCCTAAACCCTGAAACACCACCCCCAAATGACTACCTACACTGCCTGAATACCACTGCACTGCGCTAAACCCTGAAACACCACCCCCAGCACGACCATCTACACTGCCCGAACGCCACTGCCCTGCTCTAAACCCTGAAACTCCACCCCCAGTACGACCATCTACAATGCCCAAACACCACTGCACTGCCCTAAACTCTGAAACTCCACCCCGCACGAACCCCTACACTGCCCGAACACCACTGCACTTCCCAAAACCCTGAGGCACCACCCCCAGCACGACCCCCTACACTTCCCGAACACTAATGCACAGCCCTAATCCCTGAAACACAACCCCCGCACGACCCCCTACACTGCCTGAACACCACTGCACTGCCCTAAACCCTGAAACTCTACCCCTAGCATGACCCTCTACACTACTCAAACACCACTGCACAACCCTAAACCCCAAAACACTACCCCCCGCACGACACCCTGCACTACCCAAAGACCACTGCACTACGCAAAACCCTAAAACACGACCCCCTACACTACACAAACACCTCTAAACTACCCTAAACCCTAAAACACTACCCTCGGCACGACCCCCTACACTACACAAACACCACTGCACTACCCTAAACCCTAAAACACTACCCTCTAAACTGTACAAACACCGCTGCACTACCATAAACCCTGAAACACCACCCCCGCATGACCCCCTACGCTGCCCGAACACCACTGCACTGCCCTAAACCCTGAAACACCACCCCAGCACGACCACTACACTGCCCGAACACCACTGCTGTGCCCAAAACGCTAAAACACCAGCCCCAGCCCCAGCACAACCCCCTACACTGCCCGAACACCACTGCACTGCCCTAAACCCTGAAACATTAGCCCCAGCATGACCCCCTACACTGCCTGAACACCACAGCACAGCCCTAAACCCTGAAACACTACCCCCGGCACGAGCCCCTACACTACGCGAACACCACTGCACTGCCCTAAACCCTGAAACACCACTTGCCCGCACGACCCCCAACACTACTCGAACACCACTGCACTGTCCTAAACCCTGAAACATCTCCCCCGCACATCCCCCAAATTGCCCGAAAACAACTGCACTGATCCTAAACTCCGGAACACCACCCCCCGCATGACCCCCACACTGCCCAATCACCACTGCACTGACCTGAACCCTGAAACACCACCCTCCGCACGACCCCCTACACTGCCCGAACACCACAGCACTGCCCTAAACCCTGAAACACCACTCCCCGTGCGACCCCTACACTGCCCGAACACCACTGGACTGCCCTAAACCCTAAAACACCACCCCCAGCACGACCCCCTACACGACCCAAACACCATTGCACTGCCCTTAACCCTGAAACACTACCCCCAGCACGACCCCCTACACTACCCAAACACCACTGCAATACCCTAAACCCTGAAACACTACCCCCGCACGACCCCCTACACTACCCAAAGACCACTGCACTACCCTAAACCCTGAAACACCACCCACCGCACGACCCCCTACACTGTCGGAACACCATTGCACTGCTCTAAACCCTGAAACAGCAACCCCGCACGACCCCCTACACTGCCCGAACACCACTGCACTGCCCTAAACCCTGAAACACCACCCCCAAACGACTACCTACACTGCCTGAACACCACTGCACTGCGCTAAACCCTGAAACACCACCCCCAGCACGACCATCAACACTGCCCGACCACCACTGCCCTGCTCTAAACCCTGAAATACCACCCCCAGTACGACCATCTACAATGCCCAAACATGACTGCACTGCCCTAAACTCTGAAACTCCACCCCGCACGACCCCCTACACTGCCCGAACACCACTGCACTTCCCTAAACCCTGAAGCACCACCCCCACACGACCCCCGACACTGCCCGAACACCACTGCATTGCCCTAAACCCTGAAACACCACCCCAAGCACAAACCCTACACTGCCCGAACACCACTGCACTGTCCTAAACCCTGAAACACCACCCCCGCACGACCCACTACACTGCCCGAACACCACTGCACTGCCCTAAACCCTGAAACACCATCCCCAGCACGACCCCCTACACTACCCGAACACCAATGCACAGTCCTAAACCCTGAAACACCACCCCCCGCACGACCCGCTACACTGCCCGAACACCACTGCACTGCCCCAAACCCTGAAACACCATCCCCAGCACGACCCCCTACACTACCTAAACACCACTGCACTGCCCTAAACCCTAAAACATTACCCCCAGCACGACCCTCTACTCTACTCAACCACCACTGCACTACCCTAAACCCTAAAACACTACACTCCGCACAACCACCTACACTACCCAAAGATCACTGCACTACCCTAAACCCTAAAACACGACCCCCTACACTACACAAACACCGCTGCATTACCCTAAACACTAAAACAACACCCCCACACGACACTCTACACCATCCGAACACCACTGCACTGCTCTAAACCCTGAAACACCACCCCCGCATGAACCCCTACAATGCCCGAACACACCTGCACTGCCCTAAACCCTGAAACATCACCCCCAGCACGACCCCCTACACTGCCCGACCACTGCACTGCCCTAAACCCTGAAACACCACTCGTGCACAACCCCCTATACTGCCCGAACACCACTGCACTGCCCAAAACCCTGAAACACCAACCCCGCACAACCCCCTACACTGCCTGAACACAACTGCCCTGCCCTAAACCCTGAAACTCCACCCCCAGCAAGACCCCATACACTGCCTGAACACCACTGCCCTGCTCTAAACCCTGAAACACCACTGCCAGCACAACCCCCTACACTGCCCGAACACCACTGCCCTGCCCTAAACCCTGAAACACCACCAAGACCCCCTACACTGCCTTAACACCAATGCCCTGGCCTAAACCCTGAAACACCACCACCAGCAAGACCCCCTACACTGCCAGAACACCACAGCAATGCCCTGGCCTAAACCCTGAAACACCACCACCAGCAAGACACCCTACACTGCCAGAACACCACAGCACTGTCCTAAACCCTGAAACACCATTACCGCACGAACCCCTACACTACCCACACACCACTACACTGCCCTAAACCCTGAAACACCACCCGCGCACGACCCCCTACACTGCCCGAACACCAATGCACTGCCCTAATCCCTGAAACAGAACCCCGCACGACCCCCTATACAACCCGAACACCACTGCACTGCCTAAACCCTGAAACACCACCACCAGCAAGACCCCCTACACTGCCAGAACACCACAGCACTGTCCTACACCCTGAAACACCACTACCGCATGACCCCCTACACTACCCGCACACCACTGCACTGCCCTAAACCCTGAAACACCACCCGCGCACGACCCCCTACACTGCCCGAACACCAATGCACTGCCCTAATCCCTGAAACACAACCCCCCGAAGGAACCCCTACACTGCCCGAACACCATTGCACTGCTCTAAACCCTGAAACACCACTTGTGCACAACCCCCTATACTGCCCGAAGACCACTGCACTGCCCAAAACCCTGAAACACCACCCCCGCACAACCCCCTACACTGCCTGAACACCACTGCCCTGCCCTAAATCCTGAAACACCACCCCCAGCAAGACCCCATACACTGCCTGAACACCACTGCCCTGCCCTAAACCCTGAAACACCACCGCCAGCACAACCCCCTACACTGCACGAACACCACTGCCCTGCCCTAAACCCTGAAACACCACCCCCAGCAAGACCCCCTACACTGCCTGAACACCAATGCCCTGGCCTAAACCCTGAAACACCACCACCAGCAAGACCCCCTACACTGCCAGAACACCACAGCACTGTCCTAAACCCTGAAACACCACTACCGCACGACCCCCTACACTACCCGCACATCACTGCAATACCCTAAACCCTGAAACACTACCCCCCGCACAACCCCCTACACTACCCAAAGACCACTGCACTACCCTAAACCCTGAAACACCACCTACCGCACGACCCCCTACACTGCCCGAACACCATTGCACTGCTCTAAACCCTGAAACAGCAACCCCGCACGACCCCCTACACAGCCCGAACACCACTGCACTGCCCTAAACCCTGAAACACCACCCCCAAATGACTACCTGCACTGCCTGAACACCACTGCACTGCGCTAAACCCTGAAACACCCCCCCCAGCACGACCATCTACACTGCCCGAACACCACTGCCCTGCTCTAAACCCTGAAATACCACCCCCAGTACGACCATCTACAATGCCCAAACACGACTGCACTGCCCTAAACTCTGAAACTCCACCCCGCACGACCCCCTACACTGCCCGAACACCACTGCACTTCCCTAAACCCTGAAGCACCACCCCCACACGACCCCCTACACTGCCCGAACACCACTGCATTGCCCTAAACCCTGAAACACCACCCCAAGCACAAACCCTACACTGCCCGAACACCACTGCACTGTCCTAAACCCTGAAACACCACCCCTGCACGACCCACTACACTGCCCGAACACCACTGCACTGCCCTAAACCCTGAAACGCCATCCCCAGCACGACCCCCTACACTACCCGAACACCAATGCACAGTCCTAAACCCTGAAACACCACCCCCCGCACGACCCACTACACTGCCCGAACACCACTGCACTGCCCCAAACCCTGAAACACCATCCCCAGCACGACCCCCTACACTACCTAAACACCACTGCACTGCCCTAAACCCTAAAACATTACCCCCAGCACGACCCTCTACACTACTCAACCACCACTGCACTACCCTAAACCCTAAAACACTACACTCCGCACAACGACCTACACTACCCAAAGATCACTGCACTACCCTAAACACTAAAACAACACCCCCACACGACACTCTACACCATTCGAACACCACTGCACTGCTCTAAACCCTGAAACACCACCCCCGCATGACCCCCTACAATGCCCGAACACACCTGCACTGCCCTAAACCCTGAAACATCACCCCCAGCACGACCCCCTACACTGCCCGACCACTGCACTGCCCTAAACCCTGAAACACCACTCGTGCACAACCCCCTATACTGCCCGAACACCACTGCACTGCCCAAAACCCTGAAACACCACCCCCGCACAACCCCCTACACTGCCTGAACACAACTGCCCTGCCCTAAACCCTGAAACTCCACCCCCAGCAAGACCCCATACACTGCCTGAACACCACTGCCCTGCTCTAAACCCTGAAACACCACTGCCAGCACAACCCCCTACACTGCCAGAACACCACTGCCCTGCCCTAAACCCTGAAACACCACCAAGACCCCCTACACTGCCTTAACACCAATGCCCTGGCCTAAACCCTGAAACACCACCACCAGCAAGACCCCCTACACTGCCAGAACACCACAGCAATGCCCTGGCCTAAACCCTGAAACACCACCACCAGCAAGACCCCCTACACTGCCAGAACACCACAGCACTGTCCTAAACCCTGAAACACCACTACCGCACGAACCCCTACACTACCCGCACACCACTACACTGCCCTAAACCCTGAAACACCACCCGCGCACGACCCCCTACACTGCCCGAACACCAATGCACTGCCCTAATCCCTGAAACACAACCCCCCAAACGACCCCCTACACTGCCCGAACACCATTGCACTGCTCCAAACCCTGAAACAGCAACCCCGCACGACCCCCTATACTACCCGAACACCACTGCACTGCCTAAACCCTGAAACACCACCACCTGCAAGACCCCCTACACTGCCAGAACACCACAGCACTGTCCTACACCCTGAAACACCACTACCGCATGACCCCCTACACTACCCGTACACCACTGCACTGCCCTAAACCCTGAAACACCACCCTCGCACGACCCCCTACACTGCCCAAACACCAATGCGCTGCCCTAATCCCTGAAACACAACCCCCCGAAGGAACCCCTACACTGCCCGAACACCATTGCACTGCTCTAAACCCTGAAACACCACTCGTGCACAACCCCCTATACTGCCCGAAGACCACTGCACTGCTCAAAACCCTGAAACACCACCCCCGCACAACCCCCTACACTGCCTGAACACCACTGACCTGCCCTAAACCCTGAAACACCACCCCCAGCAAGACCCCATACACTGCCTGAACACCACTGCCCTGCCCTAAACCCTGAAACACCACCGCCAGCACAACCCCCTACACTGCACGAACACCACTGCCCTGCCCTAAACCCTGAAACACCACCCCCAGCAAGACCCCCTACACTGCCTGAACACCAATGCCCTGGCCTAAACCCTGAAACACCACCACCAGCAAGACCCCCTACACTGCCAGAACACCACAGCACTGTCCTAAACCCTGAAACACCACTACCGCACGACCCCCTACACTACCCGCACACCACAGCAATACCCTAAACCCTGAAACACTACCCCCCGCAAAACCTCCTACACTATCCAAAGACCACTGCACTACCCTAAACCCTGAAACACCACCTACCGCACGACCCCCTACACTGCCCGAACACCATTGCACTGCTCTAAACCCTGAAACAGCAACCCCGCACGACCCCCTACACAGCCCGAACACCACTGCACTGCCCTAAACCCTGAAACACCACCCCCAAATGACTACATACACTGCCTGAATACCACTGCACTGCGCTAAACCCTGAAACACCGCCCCCAGCACGACCATCTACACTGCCCGAACACCACTGCCCTGCTCTAAACCCTGAAACTCCACCCCCAGTACGACCATCTACAATGCCCAAACACCACTGCACTGCCCTAAACTCTGAAACTCCACCCCGCACGACCCCCTACACTGCCCGAACACCACTGCACTTCCCAAAACCCTGAGGCACCACCCCCAGCACGACCCCCTACACTTCCCGAACACTAATGCACAGCCCTAATCCCTGAAACACAACCCCCGCACGACCCCCTACACTGCCTGAACACCACTGCACTGCCCTAAACCCTGAAACTCTACCCCTAGCATGACCCTCTACACTACTCAAACACCACTGCACAACCCTAAACCCCAAAACACTACCCCCGCACGACACCCTGCACTACCCAAAGACCACTGCACTACGCTAAACCCTAAAACACTACCCTCTAAACTGTACAAACACCGCTGCACAACCATAAACCCTGAAACGACCCCCTACACTACACAAACACCTCTAAACTACCCTAAACCCTAAAACACTACCCTCGGCACGACCCCCTACACTACACAAACACCACTGCACTACCCTAAACCCTAAAACACTACCCTCTAAACTGTACAAACACCGCTGCACAACCATAAACCCTGAAACACCACCCCCGCATGACCCCCTACACTGCCAGAACACCACTGCACTGCCCTAAACCCTGAAACCCCACTTCCCCGCACGACCCCCTACACTGCCCGAACACCACTGCACTGCCCTAAACCCTGAAACACCACCCCCAGCACGACCACTACACTGCCCGAACACCACTGCTGTGCCCAAAACGCTAAAACACCAGCCCCAGCACAACCCCCTACACTGCCCGAACACCACTGCACTGCCCTAAACCCTGAAACATTAGCCCCAGCATGACCCCCTACACTGCCTGAACACCACTGCACAGCCCTAAACCCTGAAACACTACCCCCGGCACGAGCCCCTACACTACGCGAACACCACTGCACTGCCCTAAACCCTGAAACACCACTTGCCCGCACGACCCCCAACACTACTCGAACACCACTGCACTGTCCTAAACCCTGAAACACCTCCCCCGCACAACCCCCAAATTGCCCGAAAACAACTGCACTGATCCTAAACTCCGAAACACCACCCCCCGCATGACCCCCACACTGCCCGATCATCACTGCACTGACCTGAACCCTGAAACACCACCCTCCGCACGACCCCCTACACTGCCCGAACACCACAGCACTGCCCTAAACCCTGAAACACCACTCCCCGCGCGACCCCTACACTGCCCGAACACAACTGCACTGCCTTAAACCCTGAAACACCACCCCGCACGAACCCCTAAACTGCCCAAACACCACTGCACTGCCCTAAACCCTGAAACACCACTTCCCACATGCCCCCCTACACTGCCTGCACACCACTGAACTGCCCTAAACCCTGAAACACCAACCCCAGCATGACCCCCTACACTGCACGATCACCACTGCCCTGCCCTAAACCCTGAAACACCACCCCAGCAAGACATCCTACACTGCCCGAACACCACTGCCCTGCCCTAAACCCTGAAACACCACCCCCACCATCACCCCCTACACTGCCCAAACACCACTGGATTGCCCTAAACCCTAAAACACCACCCCCAGCACGACCCCCTACACGACCCAAACTCCATTGCACTTCCCTTAACCCTGAAACACTACCCCCAGCACGACCCCCTACACTACCCAAACACCACTGCAATACCCTAAACCCTGAAACACTACCCCCGCATGACCCCCTACACTACCCAAAGAACACTGCACTACCCTAAACCCTGAAACACCACCCACCGCACGACCCCCTACACTGTCCGAACACCATTGCACTGCTCTAAACCCTGAAACAGCAACCCCGCACGACCCCCTACACTGCCCGAACACCACTGCACTGCCCTAAACCCTGAAACACCACCACCAAACGACTACCTACACTGCCTGAACACCACTGCACTGCGCTAAACCCTGAAACACCACCCCCAGCACGACCATCTACACTGCCCGAACACCACTTCCCTGCTCTAAACCCTGAAATACCACCCCCAGTACGACCATCTACAATGCCCAAACACGACTGCACTGCCCTAAGCTCTAAAACTCCACCCCGCACGACCCCCTACACTGCCCGAACACCACTGCACTTCCCTAAACCCTGAAGCACCACCCCCACACGACCCCCTACACTGCCCAAACACCACAGCATTGCCCTAAACCCTGAAACACCACCCCCAGCACAAACCCTACACTGCCCGAACACCACTGCACTGTCCTAAACCCTGAAACACCACCCCCCGCACGACCCGCTACACTGCCCGAACACCACTGCACTGCCCTAAACCCTGAAACACCATCCCCAGCACGACCCCCTACACTACCCAAACACCAATGCACAGTCCTAAACCCTGAAACACCACCCCCCGCACGACCCGCTATACTGCCCGAACACCACTGCACTGCCCTAAACCCTAAAACATTACCCCCAGCACGACCCTCTACACTACTCAACCACCACTGCACTACCCTAAACCCTAAAACACTACACCCCGCACAACCACCTACACTACCCAAAGATCACTGCACTACCCTAAACCCTAAAACACGACCCCCTACACTACACAAACACCGCTGCATTACCCTAAACACTAAAACACCACCCCCCACACGACACTCTACACCTTCCGAACACCACTGCACTGCTCTAAACCATGAAACACCACCCCCCGCATGACCCCCTACAATGCCCGAACACACCTGCACTGCCCTAAACCCTGAAACACCACCCCCGCACAACCCCCTACACTGCCTGAACACAACTGCCCTGCCCTAAACCCTTAAACTCCACCCCCAGCAAGACCCCATACACTGCCTGAACACCACTGCCCTGCCCTAAACCCTGAAACACCACTGCCAGCACAACCCCCTACACTGCCCGAACAACACTGCCCTGCCCTAAACCCTGAAACACCACTCGTGCACAACCCCCTATACTGCCCGAACACCACTGCACTGCCCAAAACCCTGAAACACCACCCCCGCACAACCCCCTACACTGCCTGAACACAACTGCCCTGCCCTAAACCCTGAAACTCCACCCCCAGCAAGACCCCATACACTGCCTGAACACCACTGCCCTGCCCTAAACCCTGAAACACCACCGCCAGCACAACCCCCTACACTGCCCGAAAACCACTGCCCTGTCCTAAACCCTGAAACTACACCCCCAGCAAGACCCCCTACACTGCCTGAACACCAATGCCCTGGCCTAAACCCTGAAACACCACCACCAGCAAGACCCCCTACACTGCCAGAACACCACAGCACTGTCCTAAACCCTGAAACACCACTACCGCACGAACCCCTACACTACCCGCACACCACTGCACTGCCCTAAACCCTGAAACACCACCCGCGCACGACCCCCTACACTGCCCGAACACCAATGCACTGCCCTAATCCCTGAAACACCTCCCCCGCTCAACCCCCAAATTGCCTGAAAACCACTGCACTGCCCTTAACTCCGAAACACCACCCCCGCATGACCCCCACACTGCCTCATCACCACTGCACTGACCTGAACCCTGAAACACCACCCTCCGCATGACCTCCTACACTGCCCGAACACCACTGCACTGCCCTAAACCCTGAAACACCACTCCCCGCGCGACCCCTACACTGCCCGAACACCACTGCACTGCCTTAAACCCTGAAACACCACCCCCACCATCACCCCTACACTGCCCGAACACCACTGCTCTGCCCTAAACCCTAAAACACCACCCCAGCACGACCCCCTACATGACCCAAACACCATTGCACTGCCCTTACTCCTGAAACACTAACCCCAGCACGACCCCCTACACTACCCATACACCACTGCAATACCCTAAACCCTGAATCACTACCCCCGCACGACCCCCTACACTACCCAAAGACCACTGCACTACCCTAAACCCTGAAACTCCAACCACCGCACGACCCCCTACACTGCCCGAACACCATTGCACTGCTCTAAACCCTGAAACAGCAGCCCCGCATGACCCCCTACACTGCCCGAATACCACTGCACTGCCCTAAACCCTGGAACACCACCCCCGAACGACTACCTACACTGCCTGAACACCACTGCACTGCGCTAAACCCTGAAACACCACCCCCAGCACGACCCCCTACACTGCCCGAACAGCACTGCCCTGCCCTAAAAACCCTGAAACACCATCCCCAGCACGACTCTCTATACTGCCCGAACACCACTGCTCTGCCCGAAACCCTGAAACACCACCCCCACACGACCCCCTACACTGCCCGAACACCACTGCACTGCCCTAAACCCTGAAACACCACCCCCAGCACAAACCCCACACTGCCCGAATACCACTGCACTGTCCTGAAACCTGAAACACCACCCCCTGCACGACCCCCTACACTGCCCGAACACCATTGCACTGCCCTAAACCCTGAAACACCACCCCCCGGATGACCCCCTACACTGCCCGAACACAAATGCACTGTCCTAAACCCTGAAACACCACCCCCCGCACGACCCGCTACACTGCCCGAACACCACTGCTCTGCCCTAAACCCTAAAACACCACCCCCAGCACGACCCCCTACACGACCCAAACACCATTGCACTGCCCTTAACCCTGAAACACTACCCCCAGCACGACCCCCTACACTACCCAAAGACTACTGCACTACCCTAAACCCTGAAACACCATCCCCAGCACGACCCCCTACACTACCCAAACACCACTGCACTGCCCTAAACCCTAAAACATTACCCCCAGCACAACCCTCTACACTACTCAACCACCACTGCACTACCCTAAACCCTAAAACACGACCCCCTACACTACACAAACACCCCTGCATTACCCTAAACACTAAAACACCACCACCGCATGACCCCTACACTGCCCGAACACCACTGCACTGCCATAAACCCTGAAACACCACCCCCAGTACGACCATCTACACTGCCCGAACACCACTGCCCTGCAGTAAACCCTGAAAAGTAAAACCAGGAAAAGAACCATGATTGTAGTGACTTTAAATGGTTCATACTGGAAAAAATTGTAATGAATAGAAGGGGTGGAAACGTAGACCAGAAAAGAAAAACAAGAGAACAGTGGTACATATGTTACCTCAACACAGTGGAAAGAGGCTTGAATTTAAAAGAAGATTGGATGAAATTGATTTTAACATAAACATAAAACTGGATGAACAACTCAGGCTGTTATGGGAGATCAGTCCTAGATTATAGATCGCATTAAACAATACAATCTGAGAAGATAGACAATGGTAAAAAATTGCAAGTACGCCTATCAAATAGGACTGAGCACAACAGCAAATAAAGGCAAAATTAGTGTAAGCCCTTTAGTGTCACAAGATCAACAAAATATGCCTTTCCTTACTGTTAGTATCGACACAATACAAAAACTAATAAAAAAAGAAGGGAAGCTAACAACCCTAACATGCCTGATTATAAATCTAGCCTTTGGAAACTAATACTGACTATTACGGGGATGCCGTTTTAACAAGGGAGTAAGAACAGCTAAGTGTGCGAGAAATAAAGAACAATAAAGTTCGAATCAAAAAAGAAAGGGTAGAGCAAAACTAGGGATTGAAATCAGCCAACCGTGAATCAGATTGGTTAAGCGGCCATCATACTCATACCACGTGATATTAGGAACCAATTAGCAAACATATCACAACGTTTAAAAACAGGGAAGTGCCCACTAATGAACAGCTGAAGAAATTTTAACCCGACGATCGTTCTCGGAAACAGAATACGCTTACTTTAAGGTAAGGACAATGTTTAGATATAGGGCACATCGGTAACCGTAAAGAGGAGAGAAAAAGAGAACGTTGGTCTCCCGTGTAGCTTAATACAGTCTTTTGCACAATTTTTTGTAGATCCGCCCGAATAAGCAAGAGGAACGTAAGCCTCATAGGGGACGGAGCCTTCCATTCCGGGATGCTGGAAACGGAAAAGGAAAGAAAAAAAGTTTATTTTTAAATCGCACGCTCATCGTTGAAACTAGGAGCCTTTTTTAATATTGGTAAGAATCATCATTTTTTAAACCAAGAAATAGAGAGAGGAGACATACGTCCATGATTGGTAGCTAGTCTCCTGCGTTTCTAATAACAAATCTACGTTTACATTATTAGATTCGCCGGACCAATAGGAGGCAACGAATACCTCAAGAGGTGCGGACCTTTGAACTCTTTGATCTATATGAGGGAGACGAATAGGATTAATAACAAGAAGACCCTAAGGTAACCGACATTAGAGATGGGGTTATTAATCAGATAAAAACATAGGGCAAAACGAGAAAAGAAACAATACATCGTTGAATCTAAAAGTCGTTTTTTCACCTTTTCCTACTCAGATAAAAATCAGATGAGGGTAAGAAACAGCCGAAGGCAGGACATCGAATCTCCATATGCTGAAGAGTTGCACAACTATTAAAACGAAAATCACAACTGAATTTCGATTTTATAAGAAATATAGGTGAGACTTTTGAACCGGAATATATATAGTAAAAGGGTATACTTACACAAATCAGTGTCCCAGCTAAAAAACAATAATAGAATTCCCGTATAGCCAAGAATGAATTAAGTGGGGTATAAGGGGGTTTACGAAGACAAAATCAAACAACAACGGGCAACATAGAATCCCTGAAAGACCTTGATGAGTAACAAAGGCCAGCAACATGTTAGACATTACAACAGAGAAAGGGAGAACCTCCGACCTTTATCCCTAACAATAAGAACCATACTGTGTTGGTAAAGAATGTACCATAGATTACCCCCATTCCGTATCTATGCCTAAAGAATAGGATTTCACATAGAATAGACAGGAATTGAAATCACTGTCTGAATAAGATTATTAAATAAGATTAAGACTATATATGACCATATATGTTTGTCTTATTTAGGACTGAACTCAGGAGACAGACTAATTGGTGTCTTGATAAAGATGGTACGAATAATCTGAGGCCATCGAAACGCGTCGACGCTTTCAAAAGACACAATCCAAGGACCAACTGTGAGAAGTTGGCCTGGTATATGCTGTTCACTAGTTCTAGTGACCACCTTGTACCATGCCAAGCAACCCTTATGGTGTGGTTGTAAGTCAACCTTTTTGGACTAGCTGCCCTAGTGGTAGCGTAGGCTAAGCAGTCTTTGAGGCTAAACTCGTGAAGCGTGTTAAGCAAGCTGTTTTACCAATAGTAACCCCCTTTTATACCAATGAAAGGACACCACACAGATATATATTCAAAATATATATGTATTTATTTCTCAAAGTAACCCCTAGTCTCTTTATGAGCACAGGAGCACAAATCGTCAAACAAGATTATCACATAATACACAGAAGTTGCACTTTATATGGATAGGCCCTGGTGGCCACTCGAACCATATACTAAAATAGTGGTATAAGTACCACGAACAGAAAAGGGAAAAGGCCTAGGGCCTCTAGAATCGCTGGGCCTACAAGGAGCTAACGTCAGTTAGTGACCAGGAGGTCCACGGGTGGCGTGTGCAGAGCAAATAGTCACACGCGTGCTCCCATAGGTTTCAATGGGTGCGTAAAAAGTACAAAGTTACTGCAAAAGGAATCTTCCGGATGACCTAGGAACTTAAGATTTGGAACACAGGCACTAGAGATGTAATACTACACTTGGGCACAGGTGTGCCAGCTTTACCTCACCCACAGGAAGCGGGTGCATAGGCCTCGAAGTGCGTCGGGTTTCTTCTATCTGTTCCGTGGGGCCTGTAGACAAAAGTGCTGCAGGCGGTCGGTCGGGAAGAGATGCAGTGGATCCAAGAGTGGATCGGAGATGTTGAAGACCTGTAAGCAGAGGGGACAGTGTTCACAGTCACTAGCCAGTGACCAGCGTGGCACCAGGTGGGTACCAGGCGATGTCGGGCGCAAACAGGTGATGAGGGGTAGCTTGTCTCCGCAGCCACGTGGTCCCTGAAGGTCGACGACGTCCAGGAGTCGGCTCACGAGCTGTCCCACGCAGGCTCTCGCTGTCGGCGGTGTCGGCGACTTGATCGAAGCAAACAAGCCTTGGCAAAAGCAATTGTAGAAGGATTCGGAAATCAGCTGTTGGTTCTGACCAGCAAGGTCAGAGGGATTGCTCCTTTGGAGGGGAGCAAGGGCCAGTCTGGAGCAACCAGACCAGCGGTGTTTGTCGTAGATTTCGTCGCCAAGATGGCCACTAGCCAGCGGGCCAGCAACCGGTTAGGCGCGTCGAGTGGCAAAATGCAGAAGGGCCCCACGCAGATCGTGGAGATGCTGGAGGGCTCACCTTTGGTGCAGATGCTGCTCGAGGGTTGGGCTTCTCAGGACCCAAAGCACAACTTGGAGGGAGCCTCGGTTGTTGCACTTGTCAGCTTGTCGTAGTCGTTCCAAGATGGCTGGCTCCACGTGTCTCGGTGCCTCCACGGGTCTCCTCCTTTCAGGGACTGTGGATCGGGCGGTGAGAGGTCTGGAGGTCCAGGTCTTGTCAGTCTCTGGGCTCGGGCTCCGGCGGGAGGCGGCGGCAAAGCAGACGGTGATTCGCTGGATGGTGCTTGCGTTAGCAAGGTGGTCACTCCCTGACCACAGGGGAGATTTTCTTCAGTCTTCTGTGCAGCAGAATGTCGAAGTTCCCGTCTTCTTCTTAGTTTCAAGTTGATTCCAGGATGTCTGAAGTCTTAGGACACAGCTCCTACCTTTATTCGGATTCTAGGGGCCGGACTACCTGCTAGGTCCCTCCCTATGGGTGGGACCAGGAAGGGGGGTGGTTACACCCCCAATCCTTTGTCCAGCTCGCCCCAGGCCCGGGACTGGTGTGCCCCAGGACCGGTTTGAACTGGCATATGCACCGAGGCTCCTTGTGAGCCACAGGCATGTCTGGTTTCTTTCAAGCCCTACCTGACCAATACACAAAATCCTGTCTGGGGTGGTGCACGCACCTCCCCTGGCAGGAAACCCTTTGTCCACACCTCCCAAGCTGGAAGGACTCCCAGCAGCAGGAGGGCAGACTTGTGTCTGTGGTGGCAGCATCCATTTTGTGGAGCTGAGGCTATGTCTGATTTTACCCGGGTTTCAGGTACTGTACATGTCGTGTCCCTCTAGAAGGGTGGAATGCTAACCCCGTCGCCAGAATTGGCGAGGGGTTAGTATTCCAATTCGTATGACACCTTACTCGACATGTTTTGATAAAGCCAAACCAAAGATAGCATTTAACCGCGAGGTTCATAATGCACTTAAGAGTATATGGTATGACGATATCTGGAAACAGTAGAAGGAAGTTGTTCCGACCACTGCAGACAGGCTCAGCTCATGCCAGAGCACCATCTCACATGGAACCAAGCACTCTGCCTTCAGGATTGTTAAGGCCTGCCATAGGAGTGACTTATAGGTTACCAGGTGTCCCATTTAGGGTTAGGTATAGGTATACTACACCTAAGTAAGAGGTGATTACACCAACTTACCCCAGCTGAGTGATCAGCCAGTTGTGTCAGATTGTTAGGCCAAGCCTGGGGTGGCATAATACATGCTGCAGCCCCTGGCAGGCCTTGGGTACACCAATGCCCTGGGTACCTAGTGTACACTGGTACAGGGGCTGACAGGGTGATCCACTTCCAATTGGTTATGCACCTAGGGTGCATAGTTTTAATTTAGTAGAGAGAACAGCAGGCTGGGGGTCTGATTGGCAGGCCCACAGCCTCAATATGTCAAAAACCAGTGAAGCAAAAAGCAAAAATTTGGGGTGACCATAGGATAGCAGACCCTACTCTCCTACACAACCCCCCCCCAAACGCTGGGACATTAAACTAGCCTTGACCAGTCTCGTCTTCATGTCCTAAGTGGAAGTACCTGGAGAGACCATCTGCATTCCCATGGTCAGTACCTGGCCGGTGCTCCACTGTAAAGTCCATCCCCTGTAGGGAAATGGACCACCTAAGCAGTTTGGGGTTTTCACCCTTCATCTGATTTAGCCACAAGAGGGGCTTATGGTCGGTCTGAATCTTGAAGTGAGTGCCAAACAAGTATGGCCTCAGCTTCTTCAGGGCCCACACCACAGCAAAGGCCTCCCTCTCAATAGCTGACCAATTCTTCTCTCTGGGGGTCAACCTTCTGCTAATAAAAGCAATGGGTTGGTCTTGACCATCTACATTAAGTTGTGACAGCACAGCTCCCACACCCAACTCAGAAGCATCTGTTTGGACAATAAACTCTTTGGAGTAGTCAGGACTTTTCAGGATAGGTGCAGAGCACATGGCCTCCTTCAGGTCATCAAATGCCTTTTGACAGCTTACTGTCCACTGAACCTTTTTGGGCATCTTCTTGGATGTCAGATCATTAAGAGGAGTCACAATGGACCCATAGTTCTTAACAAACTTCCTGTAATACCCAGTCAAGCCCAAGAAAGCTCGAACTTGAGTCTGGGTGGTTGGAGGGGACCAATCCTTGATGGACTGTATCTTACTCTCCAGTGGTTGAACTTGGCCCCCACCTACAAGGTGGCCCAAATACACAACCTTACTCTGTCCTATCTGGCACTTAGTAGCCTTGATAGTGAGGCCTGCCCTTTGCAGAGCCTCAAGAGCCTTCTTCAGGTGGATCAGGTGATCCTCCCAGGTGGAACTAAAGACAGCAATGTCATCAAGATATGCTGCGCAAAAGTCATCCAACCCAGTAAGGACTTGGTTCACCAGCCTTTGGAAGGTGGCAGGTGCATTCTTCAGACCAAAGGGCATCACCACAAACTGATAATGCCCACCTGGGGTTGAGAATGCTGTTTTGGCCTTAGACTCCTCAGCTAACCTGATTTGCCAATAGCCAGCTGTCAAGTCAAATGTGCTCAAAAACTTTGCAGAAGCTAGTTTGTCTATGAGCTCATCTGCCCTTGGAATAGGGTGTGCATCTGTCCTGGTGACAGCATTGAGTCCTCTGTAGTCCACACAGAACCTCATCTCTCTCTTGCCATCTTTGGTGTGAGGTTTGGGGACCAGAACCACTGGGCTAGCCCAGGGGCTCTCTGAGGGTTCAATGACACCTAATTCCAGCATTTTATGTACCTCAGCCTTTATACAGTCCCTGACGTGGTCAGGTTGTCTGTAAAGTTTGTTCTTTACAGGCAGACTGTCACCAGTGTCCACAACATGGGTACACCAGTCAGTTTGACTAGGTATCAAGGAAAACATATGTGAAAATGATTGTAGAACCTGCCTACATTCAGTCTGCTGATGGGCAGTGAGGTTGCCTCCAAGGGTCACTCCTTCAACTGAGCCATCTTCAGGGTTCTGAGACAACAGGTCTGGGAGAGGGTCACTCTCTTCCTCCTGTCCCTCATCTGTAGCCATGAGCAAGCCCATGTCTGCCCTGTCAACATATGCTTTAAGCCTGTTAACATGGAGTACCCTGTGGGGACTCCTGGGAGTTCCTAGGTCCACCAAGTAGGTGACCTCTCCCTTCTTTTCCAGGATTGTATGGGGTCCAGACCATTTGTCTTGGAGTGCTGCTGGGGCCACTGGCTCCAACACCCATACCTTCTGTCCTGGCTGATACTCAACCAAGACAGCCTTTTGGTCATGCCAAGCTTTCTGTAAGGCCTGGCTTGCCCCAAGGTTTTTAGATGCCTTCTCCATATACTCAGCCATCCTGGAGCGGAGACCAAGTACATAGTCCACAATGTCTAGCTTAGGCTTTTTGAGAGGTAACTCCCATCCTTCCTTCACCAAACACAGTGGGCCTCTCACAGGGTGCCCAAACAACAATTCAAAGGGGCTGTAGCCAACTCCTTTTTGTGGGACCTCTCTGTAAGCAAACAGAAGGCAGGGTAGAAGGATATCCCATCTTCGCCTGAGCTTTTCAGGTAATCCTTTGATCATACCCTTTAGGGTCTTGTTGAATCTCTCAACAAGCCCATTGCATTGTGGGTGATAAGGGGTGGTGAACTTGTAGTTGACACCACATTCCTTCCACATAGCTGTTAAGTATCCTGACATAAAGTTGGTACCTCTGTCAGATACTACCTCCTTAGGAAACCCCACTCTGGAGAATATTCCCAGCAGGGCCCTGGCCACAACAGGAGCTGTAGTGGTCCTAAGGGGAATTGCCTCTGGATACCTGGTGGCATGATCCACTACCACCAGTATAAATCTGTGCCCAGATGCAGTGGGAGGATCCATGGGACCCACTATGTCTATTCCCACTCTTTCAAAGGGGACCCCCACCACAGGTAGTGGTATTAGGGGGGCCTTTGTTGTGCCACCTGATTTGCCACTGGCTTGGCAGGTAACACAGGAGCGACAAAACTCCTTTGTATCTTCATTCATATGAGGCCAGTGAAAGTGAGGGACAAGTCTGTCCCAGGTCTTGTTCTGGCCTAGGTGTCCTGCTAAAGGAATATCATGGGCCAAGGTAAGGAGGAAGCCCCTAAATTGCAGAGGTATAACCAACCTCCTGGTTGCACCAGGCTTGGGGTCTCTAGCCTCTGAATAAAGGAGCCCTTCATCCCAATACACTTTATGGGTACCTTGAGCATTCCCAGCAGCCTCAGCAGCAGCCAGCTGTCTGAGGGGTTCAAGAGAGGGACAGGATAACTGAGCCTGCCTCAAGTCAGCCCTTGAAGGTCCCCCTGTCCCCAGAAACTCAACCTGATCAGGTTCAAGCTCTTCAGGGACAGTTCCTTCAGGGTCCTCTAGATCAGCTTCCTGGGAAGGCTGATCATCACTCTGAGGCAGGGGGGAAGGCACAGCCTTGACCCTCCTGTTCTTCTTCTTGGTAGGTGCTTGGTCCATTGTTCCAGGATCCAAGACCTGTGGTTCAGTGAGGCACTTTTTGGCCTGTGACCTGGTCACAGCAAGGACATGTGATGATATACCTAACATCTCTGCATGAGTCCTGTACTCCACTTCTGACCATAGAGAACTCTCTAGGTCATTGCCCAACAAACATTCTACTGGGAGGTCTGCACTAACCACAACCCTTTTGAGGCCAGTTACCCCTCCCCATGAGAAGTTAACAACTGCCACACTGTGTGAAGTAGTGGCATTGCTGGCATTGGTCACCAGGTAGTTCTCACCTGGTATGTACTGTCCAGGGTCCACAAAGCCTGGTGTCACCATAGTGACACTGGCACATGTGTCCCTGTAGGCTTGAGCCACTTTGTCATTAATTAAAGGAGTCTGTCTGTACTTGCCCAGGTTACTGGGGCTCACAGTCAGGGACAAATCAATGTCGCCATCACAGATCAAGACTGCCTGTGTAAGGGTTCTGTCTAAGTCAGAATCTCCTTCAGTTCCCATAGTGATTCCCACTACACCCTTTGTCTGGGGACCAACACTGCTAACAGTAGTACTGGGAGCAGGTGCCTTAGGGGCAACAGTGTTGGGGGCTCCACCCTTTTTGCAATCACTAGTCCAGTGAGTTGTATTTTTACAATGATTGCACCAGGGTTTCTTTTGACCTTCTTTCTTCTTTTTGGACTGTTGGGACCCACCCTCCTTAGTAGTAGTTTGGGGCCCTGTTGAAGACTTCTGGTCTTTAGGTTTCTGATCTCCACCCTTTTGGTCTGTTTTCTTCTGATCACCCCCTTGGCCCTGGTTCTGGTTCTTTTGCTTAACCCTGGTTCTGACCCATTTGTCTGCCTTCTTTCCCAATTCTTGGGGAGAGGTCAGATCAGAGTCAACCAAGTGTTGATGCAGTTGCTGGTTTTGACAGTTATTTAAAATCTGTTCTCTCATCATCAAATTATACAATCCTGTAAAATCAGATACCTTACTTCCCAGCAACCAACCCTCCAAAGCCTTAGTGGCACATTCAATGTATTCAGACCAGTCCTGAGTCTGTGTCTTTTGGGTGTCTCTGAACATTAACCTGTACTGCTCAGTGGTTAAGCCTAACCCATCAACTAGAACACTCTTCAGGACTCTGTAGTTTCTGACATCCTCTTCTCTAACAGTGAGGAGTCTGTCTCTGCCTCTTCCTTCAAAGGAGAGCCAGAGGATTGCTGCCCACTGATCTTCAGGAACCTGCTGTACTTTGCAGGCTCTCTCAAGAGCAGTTATCCACTTGTGGATGTCATCCCCACTTTTGTAGGGGGGCACAACCTTAGACAGGTTTCTATTGTCGAAAACCCTATCTTTGTCCTTAGGGACAATGCTGCCACCAGTGGGTATAGACCCACTCTCTTTATGCTGTCTAGCCTTGCTAAGTTTCTCTTCCATCAGGGCTACTTCTAGCTCCTGCTTCCTGATCCTCAGCTGGGCCTCTTGCATCTTGGCCTCATGTTCCCTCCTCTGAGGGGTGGTCATCCTTCTCCTGGAGTGACCTTGAGAGCCTCTAGAGCCATGGGAAGCATTGGAGTCACCTGAGCGATTCCTTTGCCTTCCCAGCCCTGTGTTAAGTCCACTGGGGAGATCCAGTGGGTTGAACCCACTGTCAGTCCCCAATAGCCTTGGTTTAGCTGGGCCAAGTATAACACTTGGCACTGGGCTAGTTCTCCCTTCATCCTCACTACTGTCAGTATCCTTTTCACTCTCATCCTCTGTGGTAGGCATCCCATCTAAGGGGTGACTATTGGGAAGGGGTACTTCAGTGGCATCTTTAGAAGGGGGGCCTCCTGTTCCTGTCCCTAAGGGGGCTAACTGGGAAGCTTTCTTGAGTGCTCTCTGATTCTCATCATTCTGTAAGAGCTCTCTGAGCTCAGCAGAGTTTGGGTTCTTGGGCTGTTTAAGGCCTCTAAGAGTTGCCAAATGCCTGAGCTCATTCTGATTAAGGGTAGCAAAGCTGGATGGTGCCCTCTGGGGGTCACTCTCAACAGAGATGGGTACAGTGGACCCCTCTGCCCCGGCCATTGCTCTTAAGTGTGGGTGGATGTGTTGCAATCTACCTACACTTGGGTTTACCTACTAAACCTATCTAGTAGTTGTAGTCAGGGTGTGCTACTCCCTTTGCTCTACAACAACTAAGTTCAGTAGAACTTATGTATATCTAATCTTGTTTTATATGTACCTACAGGTACCTATGTGATCTTTCAATTGGTAACCAAGAGATTACAATGGTAAAACACAGCAAGCTCAAATCCAACCGCTGCTCACCAATGTGAGAAGTTGGCCTGGTATATGCTGTTCACTAGTTCTAGTGACCACCTTGTACCATGCCAAGCAACCCTTATGGTGTGGTTGTAAGTCAACCTTTTTGGACTAGCTGCCCTAGTGGTAGCGTAGGCTAAGCAGTCTTTGAGGCTAAACTCGTGAAGCGTGTTAAGCAAGCTGTTTTACCAATAGTAACCCCCTTTTATACCAATGAAAGGACACCACACAGATATATATTCAAAATATATATGTATTTATTTCTCAAAGTAACCCCTAGTCTCTTTATGAGCACAGGAGCACAAATCGTCAAACAAGATTATCACATAATACACAGAAGTTGCACTTTATATGGATAGGCCCTGGTGGCCACTCGAACCATATACTAAAATAGTGGTATAAGTACCACGAACAGAAAAGGGAAAAGGCCTAGGGCCTCTAGAATCGCTGGGCCTACAAGGAGCTAACGTCAGTTAGTGACCAGGAGGTCCACGGGTGGCGTGTGCAGAGCAAATAGTCACACGCGTGCTCCCATAGGTTTCAATGGGTGCGTAAAAAGTACAAAGTTACTGCAAAAGGAATCTTCCGGATGACCTAGGAACTTAAGATTTGGAACACAGGCACTAGAGATGTAATACTACACTTGGGCACAGGTGTGCCAGCTTTACCTCACCCACAGGAAGCGGGTGCATAGGCCTCGAAGTGCGTCGGGTTTCTTCTATCTGTTCCGTGGGGCCTGTAGACAAAAGTGCTGCAGGCGGTCGGTCGGGAAGAGATGCAGTGGATCCAAGAGTGGATCGGAGATGTTGAAGACCTGTAAGCAGAGGGGACAGTGTTCACAGTCACTAGCCAGTGACCAGCGTGGCACCAGGTGGGTACCAGGCGATGTCGGGCGCAAACAGGTGATGAGGGGTAGCTTGTCTCCGCAGCCACGTGGTCCCTGAAGGTCGACGACGTCCAGGAGTCGGCTCACGAGCTGTCCCACGCAGGCTCTCGCTGTCGGCGGTGTCGGCGACTTGATCGAAGCAAACAAGCCTTGGCAAAAGCAATTGTAGAAGGATTCGGAAATCAGCTGTTGGTTCTGACCAGCAAGGTCAGAGGGATTGCTCCTTTGGAGGGGAGCAAGGGCCAGTCTGGAGCAACCAGACCAGCGGTGTTTGTCGTAGATTTCTTCGCCAAGATGGCCACTAGCCAGCGGGCCAGCAACCGGTTAGGCGCGTCGAGTGGCAAAATGCAGAAGGGCCCCACGCAGATCGTGGAGATGCTGGAGGGCTCACCTTTGGTGCAGATGCTGCTCGAGGGTTGGGCTTCTCAGGACCCAAAGCACAACTTGGAGGGAGCCTCGGTTGTTGCACTTGTCAGCTTGTCGTAGTCGTTCCAAGATGGCTGGCTCCACGTGTCTCGGTGCCTCCACGGGTCTCCTCCTTTCAGGGACTGTGGATCGGGCGGTGAGAGGTCTGGAGGTCCAGGTCTTGTCAGTCTCTGGGCTCGGGCTCCGGCGGGAGGCGGCGGCAAAGCAGACGGTGATTCGCTGGATGGTGCTTGCGTTAGCAAGGTGGTCACTCCCTGACCACAGGGGAGATTTTCTTCAGTCTTCTGTGCAGCAGAATGTCGAAGTTCCCGTCTTCTTCTTAGTTTCAAGTTGATTCCAGGATGTCTGAAGTCTTAGGACACAGCTCCTACCTTTATTCGGATTCTAGGGGCCGGACTACCTGCTAGGTCCCTCCCTATGGGTGGGACCAGGAAGGGGGGTGGTTACACCCCCAATCCTTTGTCCAGCTCGCCCCAGGCCCGGGACTGGTGTGCCCCAGGACCGGTTTGAACTGGCATATGCACCGAGGCTCCTTGTGAGCCACAGGCATGTCTGGTTTCTTTCAAGCCCTACCTGACCAATACACAAAATCCTGTCTGGGGTGGTGCACGCACCTCCCCTGGCAGGAAACCCTTTGTCCACACCTCCCAAGCTGGAAGGACTCCCAGCAGCAGGAGGGCAGACTTGTGTCTGTGGTGGCAGCATCCATTTTGTGGAGCTGAGGCTATGTCTGATTTTACCCGGGTTTCAGGTACTGTACATGTCGTGTCCCTCTAGAAGGGTGGAATGCTAACCCCGTCGCCAGAATTGGCGAGGGGTTAGTATTCCAATTCGTATGACACCTTACTCGACATGTTTTGATAAAGCCAAACCAAAGATAGCATTTAACCGCGAGGTTCATAATGCACTTAAGAGTATATGGTATGACGATATCTGGAAACAGTAGAAGGAAGTTGTTCCGACCACTGCAGACAGGCTCAGCTCATGCCAGAGCACCATCTCACATGGAACCAAGCACTCTGCCTTCAGGATTGTTAAGGCCTGCCATAGGAGTGACTTATAGGTTACCAGGTGTCCCATTTAGGGTTAGGTATAGGTATACTACACCTAAGTAAGAGGTGATTACACCAACTTACCCCAGCTGAGTGATCAGCCAGTTGTGTCAGATTGTTAGGCCAAGCCTGGGGTGGCATAATACATGCTGCAGCCCCTGGCAGGCCTTGGGTACACCAATGCCCTGGGTACCTAGTGTACACTGGTACAGGGGCTGACAGGGTGATCCACTTCCAATTGGTTATGCACCTAGGGTGCATAGTTTTAATTTAGTAGAGAGAACAGCAGGCTGGGGGTCTGATTGGCAGGCCCACAGCCTCAATATGTCAAAAACCAGTGAAGCAAAAAGCAAAAATTTGGGGTGACCATAGGATAGCAGACCCTACTCTCCTACACCAACATAGAAAAACTGAATACTGATTATATCATTGTATCAAGGAACTATGTTTTGAAGTCCAAATCGGATGTGTATTCGTAAAGAATAGTAACTTTCTTTGTGTCTTACGTATATGTCTGTCTCTATATATTTTTTTAAAATTTTTTTTTATTTTTTTTCTTTTTTTTGGTCATAATTGTGATGTATTATACACTTACATGGTTGTGGAATACGAAATGTAAATTAGTGTAAACGATTGTTTTTTAATATTGTGATTAATTTTTATGTGATTGTATTTTATTGTATGTGTTTAGTATATGACTAAATACAATGTATATATATATATATATCTTTTAATAAAATGTTGTAATAATATAGAACTATTGATTTAGTATTCAGTCTTTCTATCAAATCACAAATATCCACTGAACTGTCATATTGACTAGTTAAGGGAATCACTTTCTTTTCTCTGGTTACAAGAACCTCATTTCCCTTGACATTTTAAGGGGTCCCTCTTATTTTCCTTTGTAAACCCTGAAACACCACCCCAGTACGACCATCTACACTGCCCGAAAACCCCTGCACTACCCTAAACCCTGAAACACCACCCCCGCACAACCACCTACACTGCCCGAGCACCACTGCACTGCCCTAAACCCTGAAACACCACCCCCAACACTACCCCCTACACTGCCCGAACAGCACTGCCCTGCCCTAAACCCTGAAACACCACCCCCAGCACAACCCCCTACACTGCCCAAACACCACTGCCCTGCCCTAAACCCTGAAACACCATCCCCAGCAAGACCACCTACACTGCCTGAACACCACTGCCGTACCCTAAACCCTGAAACACCACCCCCAGTAAGACCCCCTACACTGCACGAACACCACTGCCCTGCCCTCAACCGTGAAAGACCACCCCCAGCACGACACCCTACACTGCCAGAATACCACTGCACAGCCCTAAATCCTAAAACACCACCCCCAGCACGACCCCCTCCACTACCCAAACACCTCTGCACTGCCCTAAACCCTAAAGCACTACCCCCAGCACAACCCCATACACTACCCAATCACCACTGCACTAGCCTAAACCCTAAAAAACGACACCCCACACAACCCCCTACACTACCCAAAGACCACTGCACTATCCTAAACCCTAAAACACGACCCCCTACACTACACAAACACCGCTGAACTACCCTAAACCTTGAAACACCACCCCCCGCATGACCCCCTACACTGCCCGAAAACCACTGTACTGCCCTAACCCTGAAACACCACCCCCCGCATGACCCCCTACACTGCCCAAACACCACTGCACTGCCCTAAACCCTGAAACACCACCCCCAGCAAGACCCCCTGCACTGCCAAAACACCACAGCACTGCCCTAAACCCTGAAACACTACTACCGCACGACCCTCTACACTGCCCGAACACCACTGCACTGCCCTAAACCCTGAAACACCACCCGCGCACGACCCCCTACACTTCCCGAACACTAATGCACTGGCCTAATCCCTGAAACACAACCCCCGCACGACCCCCTACACTGCCTGAACACCACTGCACTGCCCTAAACCCTGAAACTCTACCCCTAGCATGACTCTCTACACTACTCAAACACCACTGCACAACCCTAAACCCCAAAACACTACCCCCCGCACGACACCCTGCACTACCCAAAGACCACTGCACTACCCTAAACCCTAAAACACGACCCCCTACACTACACAAACACCTCTAAACTGCCCTAAACCCTAAAACACTACCCTCGGCACGACCCCCTACACTACACAAACACCACTGCACTACCCTAAACCCTAAAACACTACCCTCTAAACTGTACAAACACCGCTGCACTACCATAAACCCTGAAACACCACCCCGCATGACCCCCTACACTGCCAGAACACCACTGCACTGCCCTAAACCCTGAAACCCCACTTCCCCGCACGACCCCCTACACTGCCCGAACACCACTGCACTGCCCTAAACCCTGAAACACCACCCCCAGCACGACCACTACACTGACCGAACACCACTGCTGTGCCCAAAACGCTAAAACACCAGCCCCAGCACAACCCCCTACACTGCCCGAACACCACTGCACTGCCCTAAACCCTGAAACATTAGCCCCAGCATGACCCCCTACACTGCCTGAACACCACTGCACAGCCCTAAACCCTGAAACACTACCCCCTGTACGAGTCCCTACACTACACGAACACCACTGCACTTCCCTAAACCCTGAAACACCACTTGCCCGCACGACCCCCAACACTACTCGAACAACACTGCACTGTCCTAAACCCTGAAACACCTCCCCCGCACAACCCCCAAATTGCCCGAAAACAACTGCACTGATCCTAAACTCCGAAACACCACCCCCCGCATGACCCCCACACTGCCCGATCACCACTGCACTGACCTGAACCCTGAAACACCACCCTCCGCACGACCCCCTACACTGCCCGAACACCACAGCACTGCCCTAAACCCTGAAACACCACTCCCCGCACGACCCCTACACTGCCCACACACCACTGCACTGCCTTAAATCCTGAAACACCACCCCGCACGACCCCCTAAACTGCCCAAACACCACTGCACTGCCCTAAACCCTGAAACACCACTTCCCACATGCCCCCCTACACTGCCCGCACACCACTGAACTGCTCTAAACCCTGAAACACCAACCCCAGCATGACCCCCTACACTGCACGATCACCACTGCCCTGCCCTAAACCCTGAAACACAACCCCAGCAAGACATCCTACACTGCCCGAACACCACTGCCCTGCCCTAAACCCTGAAACACCACCCCCACCATCACCCCCTACACTGCCCGAACACCACTGGACTGCCCTAAACCCTAAAACACCACCCCCAGCACGACCCCCTACACTACCCAAACACCATTGCACTGCCCTTAACCCTGAAACACTACCCCCCGCACGACCCCCTACACTACCCAAAGACCACTGCACTACCCTAAACCCTGAAACACCACCCACCGCACGACCCCCTACACTGTCCGAACACCATTGCACTGCTCTAAACCCTGAAACAGCAACCCCGCACGACCCCCTACACTGCCCGAACACCACTGCACTGCCCTAAACCCTGAAACACCACCCCCAAACGACTACCTACACTGCCTGAACACCACTGTACTGCGCTAAACCCTGAAACACCACCCCCAGCACGACCATCTACACTGCCCGAACACCACTGCCCTGCTCTAAACCCTGAAATACCACCCCCAGTACGACCATCTACAATGCCCAAACACGACTGCACTGCCCTAAACTCTGAAACTCCACCCCGCACGACCCCCTACACTGCCCGAACACCACTGCACTTCCTTAAACCCTGAAGCACCACCCCCACACGACCCCCTACACTGCCCGAACACCACTGCACTGTCCTAAACCCTGAAACACCACCCCCCGCACGACCCGCTACACTGCCCGAACACCACTGCACTGCCCTAAACCCTGAAACACCATCCCCAGCACGACCCCCTACACTACCCGAACACCAATGCACAGTCCTAAACCCTGAAACACCACCCCCCGCACGACCCGCTACACTGCCCGAACACCACTACACTGCTCCAAACCCTGAAACACCATCCCCAGCACGACCCCCTACACTACCTAAACACCACTGCACTGCCCTAAACCCTAAAACATTACCCCCAGCATGACCCTCTACACTACTCAACCAACACTGCACTACCCTAAACCCTAAAACACTACACTCCGCACAACCACCTACACTACCCAAAGATCACTGCACTACCCTAAACCCTAAAACACGACCCCCTACACTACACAAACACCGCTGCATTACCCTAAACACTAAAACAACACCCCGCACACGACACTCTACACCATCCGAACACCACTGCACTGCTCTAAACCCTGAAACACCACCCCCGCATGACCCCCTACAATGCCCGAACACACCTGCACTGCCCTAAACCCTGAAACATCACCCCCAGCACGACCCCCTACACTGCCCGACCACTGCACTGCCCTAAACCCTGAAACACCACTCGTGCACAACCCCCTATACTGCCCGAACACCACTGCACTGCCCAAAACCCTGAAACACCACCCCCGCACAATCCCCTACACTGCCTGAACACAACTGCCCTGCCCTAAACCCTGAAACTCCACCCCCAGCAAGACCCCATACACTGCCTGAACACCACTGCCAGCACAACCCCCTACACTGCCCGAACACCACTGCCTTGCCCTAAACCCTGAAACACCACCAAGACCCCCTACACTGCCTTAACACCAATGCCCTGGCCTAAACCCTGAAACACCACCACCAGCAAGACCCCCTACACTGCCAGAACACCACAGCAATGCCCTGGCCTAAACCCTGAAACACCACCACCAGCAAGACCCCCTACACTGCCAAAACACCACAGCACTGTCCTAAACCCTGAAACACCACTACCGCACGAACCCCTACACTACCCGCACACCACTACACTGCCCTAAACCCTGAAACACCACCCGCGCACGACCCCTACACTGCCCGAACACTAATGCACTGCCCTAATCCCTGAAACACAACCCCCCGAACGACCCCCTACACTGCCCGAACACCATTGCACTACTCTAAACCCTGAAACAGCAACCCCGCACGACCCCCTATACTGCCCTGTTGGACCTGGCCCTTTTTGAAGGGTCATCCCTAAACTTTTTGCCTTCCTCCTGTATTTTTTCTGACCTGGTGTTGGCTGATTTATGACTCTGGGCACCTTACCACTGCTGACCAGTGCTAAGGTGCATATGCTCTCCCTATGGTAAAATGTATACATTGATTGGTGTCCATGATTGGTTTATTTGGTTTACTGTCAGCCCCTAGTAAAGTGCACCAGGAGTGCCAGGGCTTGTAAATACAAATGCTGCTGGTGGGCTTGCAGCACTGGTTGTGCCACCCACAGAAGCGGCCTAGTAAAATGTGTCTAGGATCTGCCACTGCAGAACCTGCGCGCAGTCTGATACTGTCGCGCTGACTGCGCAAGTGCACCCACTTGCCAGTCCCTAAACCTTCCCTTAACTACATATTAGTCACCCCTCTGGTAGGCCCAAGGGCAGGGTGCATTGTAGGCATAAGGTAGGACATGCCCTGATGTGTGTGGCATGTCTTAATAGTGAATTACAGCCATTTTCGTTTTTCACTATTGAAGGCTACCTGCTCTCCATAGGCCAGAATGGGCTGCTGGAATTACTACACCCTGTAATCCCAGTGGACTCATAGAGCATGGTAGACAATTATGTTTAGTATGCCTGAACTCAGAATAATAAAATACTTCTTTTAGTAAAGTTTATTTTAATATCCTGCGTTTGTAAATACTACTTTTAGAAAGTTAGTATTTACTGACCTGGCCATTTCAGTCCGCCTCTGCTGTGTGTGTGTGTTCTGCCTAGCAACAGTAAGGAGCAGGGTTGGGGAATCCCCAGAGACAGGCTGGCTGCCAGGTGGTGGGTAGAGAGATTACACCAGGATGGGTGGGAGGAGTCCACCCTTGACTCTGAATAGACCTGTGCTCTGACAGCACAAAGCCGGCGCCGCCCCCTGTGGAGCGGCTGATGTCTCTGCCCTGCTGCTGAAAGGAAAGCGCAGAGTCACCACAACAAAGTGCTCCAGAACTGGACTGAGCCAGGCCCAGGCCCCCTGGCGCTAAAGAACAAAAGAATCGCACTATAAAAGTAGGAGCCTGGCTCCTAAGAAATCAGATCCTGTTTACGCAACGACGAACCTCTGCCTGAAGGAGAAGGACCTGGAGAAGCTGAAGGAGGAATACTGTCTCTCTGCCTGAGAGACTGGCCTGCAGTGGGTGCCTGTCTGCTGGAAGGAGAGGAAAAGACTGAAGGAAAAAGACTTTGAATCAACTTGTGCTGAACAATCTCCAAGGGCTTGCTTGTGAACTTGCCCCCTGATCTGCGCCCCAGGAACAGTGGGCGCAACCTACCCCCAGAAGAGGAGAAGTCGCTGGACGCCATCCCGTGACGCTGATCCCCAGAGAACCTGTGTGCCTCTCCCCCTTTCTCTACACCGCGACATCTGCCACCTGGGACTACCACGAGCACCGCAAGGACCTACCTACCTGGTCCAAGCACCGCAAGTACCAGCCCCTCCGAGCCGTAGCTCGCAACGCGGAGAAAGGCACCTGAAGGCCTGCGCACCGAGCCCTGGCGACCCTGCGCCGTCAAGATCACCGTGAGGCCCTGTGCACACTTGTGATCCCCTGAAAAGCTGATCGCGCTGCAACAGCGCTGTGGATTGCCCCGGAGCTGCTTCCCCCTCCTCTGCCCTTGGTCGTGTGGCTGAGACCTTTTTCGGGTGCCCCACGAAGCACCGCCGCCCTCTGACTGCGAGGGACGACACCGCGACGTGGGACACCGCTCCGTCGAAACCCGAGGCCGCTGGGGCCATCCCCGTGCGAACAAAAAGGTATTGGTGGCTTCGCGCGCTAAATCCCGGCCCGTACTAGCCTTTGTACGAACCGTGCCAGCATTAGAAGTATTTGTGATTTAGTGCGCTGTTTGTATGGCCCGTGCCTGCCTTGTACGGACCGTACTTACATCTGACGTGTTTTGAGCCGTCCTGCCTTGCCAGTATCCTGGGATTGCACCGTACTGTTGGCCCGTACTGTTTTCACGCACTGTTTGCACCGGACTATTGGCACGTACTACTGAGCCGTACTGCCTTTGCCAATATCCTGGGATTGCATCATACTGCCCGTGTACACACTGGCATCCTGTTTGAATCGTACTGTGTGCATCATAGTACGAGCCGTACCGACCGTACTTACATCTGGAGGAGCTTGTGTTTACTTTGGAACCGTACCTGCCTTTGGCATATGGGTGTCTGGGGCCGTAGTTCACCCCTACTGCTCCCTGTTCGCACCGTATTGACCCGCTCTGAGTTCGCACCGTACTGAGGAAGCCGTGTTCGCACCGGACCGGTGCTTCCCTCCAGGTACGGAGCGTCCCTGACAGTCCGAACCGTACCCGCATAGAAAAGCATTACCGGTGCTCACTCGAGAAGAGTGAGACTCGGCAAGCGTACTCGTGCTCACGCGAGAAGCGTGAGAAACGGCAAGGTCCTGTTAAAACCTTGCCCAGAGCACCCCAAAGGCGCTACGAAGTGCGCAGAAGACCTAAAGAACTTGATTTTAATCAGAACTTTGCCATTATTAAGACCTGTGGACTACCTTTGAGCATTTAAAGAGTAACTGGATTATTTCCCCAAGAGAACTGTATTTATGCAACCCGCCTGAAAGAAAAACTTTTATATAAAGAAATATATTTTACTATAAATACAGCCTTATGTCTTTGTGTGGTGGGGAGGTGATTATTGTGTGGGACAACTTGAACGCTTAACCTTATGCCCTCTGGAAATTTAGCCTGACTGCTCGCGCCACGTTACCTAGAGGGTGAGCAGGGGTTATTTTTAAAGAGGTGATCCTTTACCCTGACTTAGAGGAAAGGGTCCCTGCTTGTCGCAAGTGCATACCTGCGCCAACCAGAGACCCCGGATTCTAACATTGGTGGCAGCGGTGAGGATTTACGGATTTGCGTTCTTGGTGTCTGCACAGTGATTACTAACCATTGCACAGTAGACAGTCCAGTAGCTTGAGCCACAGAACTTTTTATTTTTGCTTGCCAAGAGAAGACGATCCCTTGTGTTTGGAGTCATGCCGGGCCCAAACAGCATAGAGAAAACCGCGCTGAAAGCCTGGATTGAATCAAGGGGTGCAACCAAGGAAGTTACACCATTGAAACCAGCGGGAAGTGTTCGCAGTTTTGGTAGAGGCCTGTCGCCAGAGGAGCTGGCAGACAGACAGGCCACCAGGGATCACGAAGTATTGTTGGCAAAGCTGGAAGTAAATGCCCAACTGGAGCTAGAGAGCAAGAAGCTGGCTCTGGAAGAAAAGAAAATGCAAATGGAGCATGACTTCCTAATGAAGAAATATGATATGGAGCTCGAGAGGCTTGAGGCCATGAGTGTCTCAGCCCAGCAACAAGAAAGGTGCGTAGCTCAGAGATTGAGCTTTTCTGAGTGGGAGGAGGAATCCAGCTCAGATGGTGGCAGCAGTATTGAATTCTCTAGTGTTGAAAGAGTAGTACGCACACCCAGAGATGTGGCGCCTGACTTGAAGGAGGGGGTTAACACACACCAGGAGGTTCAAGGGCATGAGGTAGCTCCAGTAGTGCGCAGTATCCCTGAAGGGAATAGGGTAACTGGCGCAGGGGTTCATAGTCCTAGTGGCGGGAGGGACACTCTACTGGCTCTAGATGAGAGGCGCAGGGAGAGGGGTTCCCCCAACATTGAAGTCCTGGTAGGTGAGTGTGAAGACCGCCCAGAAGAGTGTGGGTTGTGTGACAGAGACAGTCAGATACTGTCTTGCCAGTCTCAGGAGAGTGGTGTGGAGTACATGTGTGAGGCACTGGATGGTAAGGTGATGGCTAGTTTGGTTAAAACTGCTAGGGGGCTGTGTGATCCAATGGTGGGAGAGCATATTTTAAGTCCCTGTTTTCCAGAGCTACGTCAACACCTGCTGGAGAGTGAGTTCTCTGACCGCAGAGAACTCACATTGGAGGCAGACCTTTTGGTGGATTCCAGAGGGTCTGGAGAGGCATTGGGGAGTGACCCTGTGGGGAGTGGCTCAGGTATCTTCCAACCCAGAGTGGTGGAAGTGGTGCAGAGTAGCCCAGCTAGGTCCCATGGTAGTGGGAGGGGTGTAGGGGCTCACGTCCTGTCTCAGTGGAGAAGGAGTGAGTGTGGGGCTGCGTGCCCCCAGGTGCCCGAAACCCAGTCTCAGAGCCTGGATGGTTCTTTAAGGGAACACCAGGCGGGGAGCCTAGGCTGTCCTGATGGGCCGCCCGTTGAGGGGGATCCCCTAGTGTCTGGTGAGCTGGGAGTGTCTGTAAGCAGGCCTCCATCAGTTCTGGTGTCTGGCAGTACCGCTCCAGTTGGGAGGGTGCAGAGGTCCAGATTGAGGGGTGAGAGGGGGAAAGAGTCCCCAGTGGAAGAACCAGTGGGCCAGGGGCCAGCCAGAAGGGCTGCGTCCCCCGTGAGTGACCATGGTGACACCACTTCTGTCCTGGGGGATCTTCAGGCACTGTCAGATGGACAGGGGTCGGGAGATCAGCGCCAGGCAGACTGTCACACGACACATGAGTTATGTGTCACCCTCAGGGGGGGCATGCGTGCTCCCCGGGAAGTCCTGGTGCGCCAGGCGAGCGTTCAACCGCATGGGTTGGACCCAGGGTTGGGAAGCCAGGTTCAGGTGTTGTCTGACCTGGAGGGTGGGACCACTGTAATCAGTGTCCTGACCCATGTTGCTTCTAGGGGTACCACGCCAGTTGGGAGTGGGCAGTACTCTGGAAGGGGGTGCAGAGGGAGGGAGTCCTCGCCTCTGACCCCGGCTCAACTAAAGGGTTTAGACCCTAGGTTGAAGGGCCAGGTTCAGGGTGTCCCCCCTGACCTGGGCACCCAGTTGCAGGATAGAACCCCTGAACTGGTGGGCGAATTGCGCAGGACACCTGCCACAGGTGCCGTGGCAATTCTGGAAGGGGGTGCCACTCCAGGTGGGAGGGTACAGAGCCCCAAGGAGGAGGACCGGGAGTGGGAGAGCCCACCCCAGTCTTTGGTCCAGCCGCTGGGTACAGTCCCGGGGCTGGTGGGTCAGTGCCAGGATGTCATACCTGACCTGACAAGGGGGAGAATGGACAAAGGGTGCCAAGCACCTGGGGCTACTGCCCCCCGCTCCCTGGCGCCACAGAGGATTGAGAGCCCTGAGAGGCATACGGCCTGGGTCTCATCCCTGACTACTGTCAGTGGCCACTGTAGCATTTTGCTGTCTCTCTGGTTGGACACACCTGTGGGCCAGTTAAGGTTAGGTGCTGCACAGGTGGTGTCCACAGGCGAGGAGAAGGGTTCCCCATGGATTGGCTTGGTGGGCCCTGAGAGTATGGACAGAGGGAGTCCGATAGGTTCAGATTGGCGTAGAAGTGGAGTCTGCCCCTGCAGTTGCGGGCCAGGTCCTTGTTCTATCGCCCCAAGCAGGGAAGACCATCACGGTGGTGATTGGTCTACCCTGCGTTTTGGCTGGAAGGGGGTTGTGTTGGACCTGGCCCTTTTTGAAGGGTCATCCCTAAACTTTTTGCCTTCCTCCTGTATTTTTTCTGACCTGGTGTTGGCTGATTTATGACTCTGGGCACCTTACCACTGCTGACCAGTGCTAAGGTGCATATGCTCTCCCTATGGTAAAATGTATACATTGATTGGTGTCCATGATTGGTTTATTTGGTTTACTGTCAGCCCCTAGTAAAGTGCACCAGGAGTGCCAGGGCTTGTAAATACAAATGCTGCTGGTGGGCTTGCAGCACTGGTTGTGCCACCCACAGAAGCGGCCTAGTAAAATGTGTCTAGGATCTGCCACTGCAGAACCTGCGCGCAGTCTGATACTGTCGCGCTGACTGCGCAAGTGCACCCACTTGCCAGTCCCTAAACCTTCCCTTAACTACATATTAGTCACCCCTCTGGTAGGCCCAAGGGCAGGGTGCATTGTAGGCATAAGGTAGGACATGCCCTGATGTGTGTGGCATGTCTTAATAGTGAATTACAGCCATTTTCGTTTTTCACTATTGAAGGCTACCTGCTCTCCATAGGCCAGAATGGGCTGCTGGAATTACTACACCCTGTAATCCCAGTGGACTCATAGAGCATGGTAGACAATTATGTTTAGTATGCCTGAACTCAGAATAATAAAATACTTCTTTTAGTAAAGTTTATTTTAATATCCTGCGTTTGTAAATACTACTTTTAGAAAGTTAGTATTTACTGACCTGGCCATTTCAGTCCGCCTCTGCTGTGTGTGTGTGTTCTGCCTAGCAACAGTAAGGAGCAGGGTTGGGGAATCCCCAGAGACAGGCTGGCTGCCAGGTGGTGGGTAGAGAGATTACACCAGGATGGGTGGGAGGAGTCCACCCTTGACTCTGAATAGACCTGTGCTCTGACAGCACAAAGCCGGCGCCGCCCCCTGTGGAGCGGCTGATGTCTCTGCCCTGCTGCTGAAAGGAAAGCGCAGAGTCACCACAACAAAGTGCTCCAGAACTGGACTGAGCCAGGCCCAGGCCCCCTGGCGCTAAAGAACAAAAGAATCGCACTATAAAAGTAGGAGCCTGGCTCCTAAGAAATCAGATCCTGTTTACGCAACGACGAACCTCTGCCTGAAGGAGAAGGACCTGGAGAAGCTGAAGGAGGAATACTGTCTCTCTGCCTGAGAGACTGGCCTGCAGTGGGTGCCTGTCTGCTGGAAGGAGAGGAAAAGACTGAAGGAAAAAGACTTTGAATCAACTTGTGCTGAACAATCTCCAAGGGCTTGCTTGTGAACTTGCCCCCTGATCTGCGCCCCAGGAACAGTGGGCGCAACCTACCCCCAGAAGAGGAGAAGTCGCTGGACGCCATCCCGTGACGCTGATCCCCAGAGAACCTGTGTGCCTCTCCCCCTTTCTCTACACCGCGACATCTGCCACCTGGGACTACCACGAGCACCGCAAGGACCTACCTACCTGGTCCAAGCACCGCAAGTACCAGCCCCTCCGAGCCGTAGCTCGCAACGCGGAGAAAGGCACCTGAAGGCCTGCGCACCGAGCCCTGGCGACCCTGCGCCGTCAAGATCACCGTGAGGCCCTGTGCACACTTGTGATCCCCTGAAAAGCTGATCGCGCTGCAACAGCGCTGTGGATTGCCCCGGAGCTGCTTCCCCCTCCTCTGCCCTTGGTCGTGTGGCTGAGACCTTTTTCGGGTGCCCCACGAAGCACCGCCGCCCTCTGACTGCGAGGGACGACACCGCGACGTGGGACACCGCTCCGTCGAAACCCGAGGCCGCTGGGGCCATCCCCGTGCGAACAAAAAGGTATTGGTGGCTTCGCGCGCTAAATCCCGGCCCGTACTAGCCTTTGTACGAACCGTGCCAGCATTAGAAGTATTTGTGATTTAGTGCGCTGTTTGTATGGCCCGTGCCTGCCTTGTACGGACCGTACTTACATCTGACGTGTTTTGAGCCGTCCTGCCTTGCCAGTATCCTGGGATTGCACCGTACTGTTGGCCCGTACTGTTTTCACGCACTGTTTGCACCGGACTATTGGCACGTACTACTGAGCCGTACTGCCTTTGCCAATATCCTGGGATTGCATCATACTGCCCGTGTACACACTGGCATCCTGTTTGAATCGTACTGTGTGCATCATAGTACGAGCCGTACCGACCGTACTTACATCTGGAGGAGCTTGTGTTTACTTTGGAACCGTACCTGCCTTTGGCATATGGGTGTCTGGGGCCGTAGTTCACCCCTACTGCTCCCTGTTCGCACCGTATTGACCCGCTCTGAGTTCGCACCGTACTGAGGAAGCCGTGTTCGCACCGGACCGGTGCTTCCCTCCAGGTACGGAGCGTCCCTGACAGTCCGAACCGTACCCGCATAGAAAAGCATTACCGGTGCTCACTCGAGAAGAGTGAGACTCGGCAAGCGTACTCGTGCTCACGCGAGAAGCGTGAGAAACGGCAAGGTCCTGTTAAAACCTTGCCCAGAGCACCCCAAAGGCGCTACGAAGTGCGCAGAAGACCTAAAGAACTTGATTTTAATCAGAACTTTGCCATTATTAAGACCTGTGGACTACCTTTGAGCATTTAAAGAGTAACTGGATTATTTCCCCAAGAGAACTGTATTTATGCAACCCGCCTGAAAGAAAAACTTTTATATAAAGAAATATATTTTACTATAAATACAGCCTTATGTCTTTGTGTGGTGGGGAGGTGATTATTGTGTGGGACAACTTGAACGCTTAACCTTATGCCCTCTGGAAATTTAGCCTGACTGCTCGCGCCACGTTACCTAGAGGGTGAGCAGGGGTTATTTTTAAAGAGGTGATCCTTTACCCTGACTTAGAGGAAAGGGTCCCTGCTTGTCGCAAGTGCATACCTGCGCCAACCAGAGACCCCGGATTCTAACATGCCCGAACACCACTGCACTGCCTAAACCCTGAAACACCACCACCAGCAAGACCCCCTACACTGCCAGAACACCACAGCACTGTCCTACACCCTGAAACACCACTACCGCATGACCCCCTACACTACCCGCACACCACTGCCCTGCCCTAAACCCTGAAACACCACGCGCACACGACCCCCTACACTGCCCGAACACCAATGCACTGCCCTAATCCCTGAAACACAACCCCCCGAAGGAACCCCTACACTGCCCGAACACCATTGCACTGCTCTAAACCCTGAAACACCACTTGTGCACAACCACCTATACTGCCCGAAGACCACTGCACTGCCCAAAACCTTAAAACACCACCCCCGCACAACCCCCTACACTGCCTGAACACCAATGCCCTGCCCTAAACCCTTAAACACCACCCCCAGCAAGACCCCATACACTGCCTGAACACCACTGCCCTGCCCTAAACCCTGAAACACCACCGCCAGCACAACCCCCTACACTGCACGAACACCACTGCCCTGCCCTAAACCCTGAAACACCACCCCCAGCAAGACCCCCTACACTGCCTGAACACCAATGCCCTGGCCTAAACTCTGAAACACCACCACCAGCAAGACCCGCTACACTGCCAGAACACCACAGCACTGTCCTAAACCCTGAAACACCACTACCGCACGACCCCCTACACTACCCGCACACCACTGCAATACCCTAAACCCTGAAACACCACCTACCGCACGACCCCCTACACTGCCCGAACACCATTGCACTGCTCTAAACCCTGAAACAGCAACCCCGCACGACCCCCTACACAGCCCGAACACCACTGCACTGCCCTAAACCCTGAAACACCACCCCCAAATGACTACCTACACTGCCCGAACACCACTGCCCTGCTCTAAACCCTGAAACTCCACCCCCAGTACGACCATCTACAATGCCCAAACACCACTGCACTGCCCTAAACTCTGAAACTCCACCCCGCAGGACCCCCTACACTGCCCGAACACCACTGCACTTCCCAAAATCCTGAGGCACCACCCCTAGCACGACCCCCTACACTTCCCGAACACTAATGCACTGCCCTAATCCCTGAAACACAACCCCCGCACGACCCCCTACACTGCCTGAACACCACTGCACTGCCCTAAACCCTGAAACTCTACCCCTAGAATGACCCTCTACACTACTCAAACACCACTGCACAACCCTAAACCTCAAAACACTACCCCCCGCACGACACCCTGCACTACCCAAAGACCACTGCACTACCCTAAACCCTAAAACACGACCCACTACACTACAAAAACACCTCTAAACTACCCTAAACCCTAAAACACTACCCTCGGCACGACCCCCTACACTACACAAACACCACTGCACTACCCTAAACCCTAAAACACTACCCTCTAAACTGTACAAACACCGCTGCACTACCATAAACCCTGAAACACCACCCCCGCATGACCCCCTACACTGCCAGAACACCACTGCACTGCCCTAAACCCTGAAACCCCACTTCCCCGCACGACCCCCTACACTGCACGAACACCACTGCACTGCCCTAAACCCTGAAACACCACCCCCAGCACGACCACTACACTGCCTGAACACCACTGCTGCACCCAATACGCTAAAACACCAGCCCCAGCACAACCCCCTACACTGCCCGAACACCACTGCACTGCCCTAAACCCTGAAACATTAGCCCCAGCATGACCCCCTACACTGCCTGAACACCACTGCACAGCCCTAAACCCTGAAACACTACCCCCTGCACGAGCCCCTACACTACGCGAACACCACTGCACTGCCCTAAACCCTGAAACACCACTTGCCCGCACGACCCCCAACACTACTCCAACACCACTGCACTGTCCTAAACCCTGAAACACCTCCCCCGCACAACCCCCAAATTGCCCGAAAACAACTGCACTGATCCTAAACTCCGAAACACCACCCCCCGCATGACCCCCACACTGCCCGATCACCACTGCACTGACCTGAACCCTGAAACACCACCCTCCGCACGACCCCCTACACTGCCCGAACACCACAGCACTGGCCTAAACCCTGAATCACCACTCCCCGCGCGACCCCTAAACTGCCCGAACACAACTGCACTGCCTTAAACCCTGAAACACCACCCCGCACGACCCCCTAAACTGCCCAAACACCACTGCACTGCCCTAAACCCTGAAACACCACTTCCCACATGCCCCCCTACACTGCCCGCACACCACTGAACTGCCCTAAACCCTGAAACACCAACCCCAGCATGACCCCCTACACTGCACGATCACCACTGCCCTGCCCTAAACCCTGAAACACCACCCCCAAACGACTACCTACACTGCCTGAACACCACTGCACTGCGCTAAACCCTGAAACACCACCCCCAGCACGACCATCTACACTGCCCGAACACCACTGCACTGTCCTAAACCCTGAAACACCACCCCCACCATCACCCCCTACACTGCCCGAACACCACTGGACTGCCCTAAACCCTAAAACACCACCCCCAGCACGACCCCCTACTTGACCCAAACACCATTGCACTGCCCTTAACCCTGAAACACTACCCCCAGCACGACCCCCTACACTACCCAAACACCACTGCAATACCCTAAACCCTGAAACACTACCCCCGCACGACCCCCTACACTGCCCGAACACCACTGCACTGCCCTAAACCCTGAAACACCACCCCCAAACGACTACCTACACTGCCTGAACACCACTGCACTGCGCTAAACCCTGAAACACCACCCCCAGCACGACCATCTACACTGCCCGAACACCACTTCCCTGCTCTAAACCCTGAAATACCACCCCCAGTACGACCATCTACAATGCCCAAACACGACTCCACTGCCCTAAGCTCTGAAACTCCACCCCGCACGACCCCCTACACTGCCCGAACACCACTGCACTTCCCTAAACCCTGAAGCACCACCCCCACACGACCCCCTACACTGCCCGAACACCACTGCATTGCCCTAAACCCTGAAACACCACCCCCAGCACAAACCCTACACTGCCCGAACACCACTGCACTGTCCTAAACCCTGAAACACCACCCCCCGCACGACCCGCTACACTGCCCGAACACCACTGCACTGCCCTAAACCCTGAAACACCATCCCCAGCACGACCCCCTACACTACCCGAACACCAATGCACAGTCCTAAACCCTGAAACAACACCCCCCGCACGACACGCTACACTGCCCGAACACCACTGCACTGCCCCAAACCCTGAAACACCATCCCCAGCACGACCCCCTACACTACCTAAACACCACTGCACTGCCCTAAACCCTAAAACATTACCCCCAGAACGACCCTCTACACTACTCAACAACCACTGCACTACCCTAAACCCTAAAACACTACACCCCGCACAACCACCTACACTACCCAAAGATCACTGCACTACCCTAAACCCTAAAACACGACCCCCTACACTACACAAACACCGCTGCATTACCCTAAACACTAAAACACCACCCCCCACACGACACTCTACACCTTCCGAACACCACTGCACTGCTCTAAACCATGAAACACCACCCCCCGCATGAGCCCCTACACTGCCTGAACACAACTGCCCTGCCCTAAACCCTGAAACATCACCCCCAGCACGACCCCCTACACTGCCCGACCACTGCACTGCCCTAAACCCTGAAACACCACTCGTGCACAACCCCCTATACTGCCCGAACACCACTGCACTGCCCAAAACCCTGAAACACCACCCCCGCACAACCCCCTACACTGCCTGAACACAACTGCCCTGCCCTAAACCCTGAAACTCCACCCCCAGCAAGACCCCATACACTGCCTGAACACCACTGCCCTGGCCTAAACCCTGAAACACCACCACCAGCAAGACCCCCTACACTGCCAGAACACCACAGCACTGTCCTAAACCCTGAAACACCACTACCGCACGAACCCCTACACTACCCGCACACCACTGCACTGCCCTAAACCCTGAAACACCACCCGCGCATGACCCCCTACACTGCCCGAACACCAATGCACTGCCCTAATCCCTGAAATACAACCCCCCGAACGACCCCCTACACTGCCCGAACACCATTGCACTGCTCTAAACCCTGAAACAGCAGCCCCGCACGACCCCCTATACTGCCCGAACACCACTGCACTGCCTAAACCCTGAAACACCACCACCAGCAAGACCCCCTACACTGCCAGAACACTACAGCACTGTCCTACACCCTGAAACACCACTACAGCACGACCCCCTACACTACCCGCACACCACTGCACTGCCCTAAACCCTGAAACACCACCCGCGCACGACCCCCTACACTGCCCGAACACCAATGCACTGCCCTAATCCCTGAAACACAACCCCCCGAAGAAAACCCCTACACTGCCCGAACACCATTGCACTGCTCTAAACCCTGAAACACCACTCGTGCACAACCCCCTATACTGCCCGAACACCACTGCACTGCCCAAAACCCTGAAACACCACCCCCGCACAACCCCCTACACTGCCTGAACACCACTGCCCTGCCCTAAACCCTGAAACACCACCCGAGCAACACCCCCTACACTGCCTGAACACCAATGCCCTGGCCTAAACCCTGAAACACCACCACCAGCAAGACCCCCTACACTGCCAGAACACCACAGCACTGTCCTAAACCCTGAAACACCACTACCGCATGACCCCCTACACTACCCGCACACCACTGCAATACCCTAAACCCTGAAACACTACCCCCCGCACAACCCCCTACACTACCCAAAGACCACTGCACTACCCTAAACCCTGAAACACCACCTACCGCACGACCCCCTACACTGCCCGAACACCATTGCACTGCTCTAAACCCTGAAACAGCAATCCCGCACGACCCCCTACACAGCCCGAACACCACTGCACTGCCCTAAACCCTGAAACACCACCCCCAAATGACTACCTACACTGCCTTGTGGAAATATGGATTTTTCCGATCAGTTATGTCCCCTATCTTGGACCCCAACGGTTCTATGTGCATGTCACAAGTACATGTATGTTCCCTCCAGTTCCAGTTATGAAGACGCAAATACATGTGCGTCCACCGTCAACATGCCCTCTGTCAGATCCGCCATGAATAGGCCGGATATTCCATTCCTAAATATGAAAGGCCACCGGCTTCATATGGTTCACTTATGCCATTTTACAGTCCAGGCAAGTAGGCCCAGATTCTGTCATCAAACTCCTCTTGCTTTCTGCCTCTGAAAACTCCAGTTCGAGCCTGCATCTGTGACCATGAACTTTGTCTCATTCTCTGCGCGGCTCACGAAGCCTGACATCAGCCTATTCTCTGCCAAGAACTGTATTTCACCTTCGAGTTATCTGCTTCCCCCTCAGCCGATGCATTCCTGTCTAGTAGCTTAAGTAAACATTCTTCCAGCTACCGAGCAAAAGGCTCGACTTCTCTGTCCTCATGCAAGTAATTCATAGCCCTGTTACCATGGAATATTCCTACCCCCTCGCTTTCAGTGTAGACACTTAGACGCTTGTACACGCACGCACAGTCAGTATAGAATAGATTCTGTCCGAGAGTCCTTCTTTTGTGGATAACATAGTTCTTTAAACATAGGATGTTAGATATGATTCGGGATTAGGTTGACTTGACCCCCCAGACTTTTTGTCTCCACATGTAGAGCTGAATGTCAAGTCCCCTTCACCCCCTAGTTGCACGTCAATCACACGTCATACTGCTGCGCGCGCATCTATGCCAAGTATTATCTTATAGATCCACCTATAGGTGACATCATAACCAATTATGTTCCTTTTTACTCCTTATTACACCCATTTTTTGGTTACGCAGACAAATCGTCATTTTCCTTATCAATTGTTACGCCTATTGCATTCGCTTCATTGTAATGTATGTACTATAAAGGTTACTTCTTGTCAATAAAGTATGTACTTCACTTCCTGAACCTCCGTGGTGATGGAACTTGGAGCAACCGATTATAATCGATCATTGGAATAAAGCCCATTCCGAACCTCTAATACCACGGATTCTGCCTCTCATTTTACTGAGCTATTTAATTATGTTTCTGTATCAAATTACGTCCAGGTAAAGGAAAATTATTTACCACATGAATGGCGCCCGAATAGGGACACTTTCTCATCTCACGCGCCGGCGGTGCGTTGCAGGCCCGGTCTCCTGCCACAGCTGGACGGACAATAACGCGTACCAGCAGGATTTCCTGTATCTCCCTCCGGTCAAGCGGGGGCGACTGAGACTGCGATCAACACCCAGACGAGGCGGTGAGAAGTGCGAAGTATCCCGACCAGAGCCTAGCTGAGAGAGCAAGATCCGAGGTATACAGAGACCCACCAGTTCGAAGTCAAGCCCAGTGTCCGACGAGTCGAGTCGAGTCCAGTCCGGTTCAAGTTCAAGTTACCGAGGCCTTCCGTTTCCGAAGCTACCCGGTGAGTACCATTGCTGGGGAGGCATTTCTGACGTGCACATAAGTTGTGCCGGTCAAGACGGGTTTGGGTACACAAATCCGGTCTGCACTGTTTTAGCAGTGTATCTGTACTGTTTAGCAGTATATCAAGTATTCCGAAGTATCTAGTTATTGTCAAGAATTAAGCTTGGTGATTAGTTATGCAGACGATCATCATTGTTGGTTATTTTAAAGGTTAAAAATGTTTTAATGTTTAATGTTTAATGTGTTAAACGTCCTGCATATTGTGGTATGAATGGTTGTTCATTATTGTGCTTTTGTATTAAGTGTGTTCAAAATTAAGTATCGGATCAGTTGTCAATATGCCGCTCTTTTCGAAATTAAGACAGATCACTACTAGAAAAGGGGTTCTCGAAGAAGCCGTCCCTATTCCTCCTAGGGACACTCCAGGGCACTTCATGTATCACAAACATGGCTTAGACGCTATATTATTTCTTGATTTATGGGTAGACTACACCAAGGGATTACCAGAAAGTCAGAGGTGGCCCGCAGCGGGAACCTGGGATGCAGAGTGCATCATGAAAGTCGAGGAAGAGTTATGGAAAAGGAAAGTCAGACAGTCACAGAAAGACGCCGTTGAGTTATGGCGTAAAGAATCTCATAGACGCACAGAAAAAGCACGTAGACAGGAAGAAAAGAATAAAGAAAGTTCAAATAAAGTTCGAGAAAATCTATTAATTGAGGAAGGTATCCGAGTGAAATCAGAACAAGTAGACAGACAAAGAAACGCCCTTATGAATGGTATGTATCCCCTTCTGGCCGAAGGATTACCTAAGGCTACTCCAGAAATACCGAAAGACTTGCCACCCCCATTGTTCCCAATAAAGGTACATCCTAAGGGGCATCCTAGAACCGCAGAAGATGTTTTTCTTTCCTCATATTTAGATGACGCAGCTCCCGAATATGCAAATTCCGCCCCGCATAGACCGCATACCAGGGAGGTCCAACGCCAAGATCCAGCACCCGTATCCCTACAGCAACAAATCGAGTCACAAGTTCTGGCAAGCACATCTGTTTCTGCATCCGCTCCTACAGCCACTTCTATAGCTGTGTCCACACCTGTAGTTGCTGTGTCACGTTCGACGAATCCTTTCACACCCGACACCCCAGATGGGGCCACGGGAGGTGCTACCAATATCTTTTCTACGCCACCCAGAATAAATAAACTTACTTTTCAAGAGTCAGCACATTCACGTACACCCAAACTCATAAGTGCCCGTACGCTGAAGGAACTTCTTATAGATTGCAGATATGACCCTGTGCCCGGTAAAGAGGACGAAATGACCCTGGCATCATTGCGTATCAGACGAGCCGCAGTGTATTTAGGAAAGTTACCAGGAATGACTGCGCATCTAGATAATATATATCATTTTGTCCAAACAGGGCGAGATCCAGAATGTATTAACAGAGCTATGGAATACCAGAAAGTAGAGATACAGGGGGAACTGTTACGTTTCCTCATAAACTGTGTGATCAGAAATCAAGACCGACCGGGGGTAGACCCGGAAGCAATGCAAATTCTTACAAGATGGAGCCAGAATATATCAGAAGGGAGACATGATAAACAAAATTGTATAATAGCCATGTGCCGAAAGATCCGTAAAGAAATAGAACGCCTACACGAAGAGAGATTAGAGGTAGACGAGTTCGAACAAAGCGAGGAAGAAGGGTCAGGACTGCCCACAGGACAGTCAGACACCATAGCCTATGTAGGTAGAGGAAGATCTTGTAATAATAGTAGACGTCTTACTGACTCGATACGTCCGATATGTCCAGATAATAACAGGAATTTCCAAATACCTATAATTAATATAAGGTCTAACGAGCATTCGTTCCAAACCGCCGACAAACTACTCCGAGAACGAAGGGGTTATCATTTTCTCGATTCTATGGATGAACAAGATTTAGCCAGGGCAGCTGTCCATTGGGTGGACAGTCCCGGAAAATATAGTGATGATACAGTAGTACGCACATTTTTGAATCTTACCCCAGATGAACAGAGGTTAGCTGGGATTTATATGATTCAACAACTCATTATACTATATCGAAGTCAGCATTCGGACCCTGGTCCCTTACCTGACATACTGACTAAATTGCTTATGAATAAATGGAGAGGTGCAGGTACTAAATTAATTAAAGAAATTCTAGAATCAAGAAAGCAGTATATTCTTATTGTATGCGCAGAGCATGTCTCATTACCCGTCAAGGAAAGAACCACGTATCACATGGATAGACAGAATCCCTTACGAGAAGTACACCCAATAAAAGGCGAGGACAACGAGTTCAAGCGCGTATTTGTATATACGCCCATATCGAAAATAGAATTGTTACAAATGAAGAAAGTGGTACCCAGTCATGACAAAGATCCAGCGGGTTTTCACCGAGAAATTAAAGACATGTTACTCATGGGAGAGTATACCTATCCCGACATTATGACAATATTAAAGGTATTGATGCCTGCTGGTATTTATGAGAAACTCAAGGAAAAGGAGTGGGAGGTAGGAGACCAAAAGATAGAATGGTCAGTGTTAGAAGCGGAAGAAAAGGCCCGAACTGCAGGAGCAGGACTTGGGGATAAAACTAAAGCACTGCCAGGTTTATTAGTACAGGTACTGCCACGTTTATTAACTACGAAAAAGGAAGATTGGGGTACAATTTCAGCCTGTAAACAGAAGCAAGATGAAGACACTAGTGATTACTATGCCCGATTTGAAAAATGTTTTGGTATAAATAGTGGCATAAAAGCAAGTAGCGAATCATACCCACATCTGTTTGTAACAAAATTAGTAGAAAATGCCCTGCCACCAGTAAAGAATAGAGTATTAAAATTCGAGAGTACCTGGCAAGGTAACACTCCATCACAAATGTTACAAATGTTACAGTACTATCATAATAGAATTAGAGAGGAACAAGAACATGAACACAGACGCATGAAAGACACGAAAATGAAAATGTTAGTTTCCCAGACAGTCCCAGCTGAAGGACATAAAAAGGGTATGACACATTCCGATTCAGCAGGACCTGTAAAAGGGACATGCAATTATTGTAAAAAGCCAGGTCATTATGTACACGATTGTCCAGTTTTAAAACATAATATCGCCATAGGTAAAACACAAGAAAGACCACGGCCATTTAGACAAGAGCAGAATGAACAAGGAGCTCTGCAGCATGCCCAGGCCATGCCAGCCGCACAACAGCCAATACAGTTTGTGCCAGCTGCACCACCGTTGCCTGTTGCTGCCACACAGACAACAACACGACAAATGTATCAGACCGCACAGTATGAATATCCTGAGTATCAGCGTTACGCATGAACTAGCCTAGAGAGGGAAGTTGATTTACCCCTTATCGAGATTCCTGTAGATCAAGAAGGACCTTATGTACATAGTGAATTATTAGGCCAAGATAGGAAATTTTTACTCGATACAGGGGCAAGTCGAACAACTATAAAACGTAGTGAAGTTCCAGGGGCACCCCTCTCAGGCTCACAGAATATTTCCCTTGGTTTTTCAGGAAAACCTATTGTTAATGAAGTGTCACAACCTCTGCCACTTACGATAGGACCTCTGACCCGAACTACAGATTTATTGCTTACTAAATCATGTCCAGAAAACTTGCTAGGAATAAAAACATTGAAAGCTCTAGGAGCCATAATATGTTGTTCTCCGGAAGGAGTAAGGTTGTTTTTACGTGATTTTAAAGGTCACTATGTGTCTAGAGACATGGATCCCCGACTGCAGACTTTACCTACATGTCTATGGGCACAAGGCCCTACTGATGTTGGTTGCATGAATATTACACCATATCGAGTCACATTAAAGGCAGGAGTGGTGCTACCACGAATGCGACAATACAAGTTACCACCAGATGCTGTAGTGGCTTTACTACAAATCATTGACGAGCTTATTGCCCAAGGAGTAGTTATAGAAACAGACTCCAATGTATGTAATTCACCGATAATTCCGATTCTTAAACGAACAGATCCTAAGGCCCCGCCAGTATATCGATTGGTTATTGATCTGCGCGAGTTAAACAAATGCATTGTGCCACAATTTCCTGTGGTCCCAGATATCTCGTCATTACTGACAGCTATTGATTCCGAAGCAACATTCTTTACTGTAATCGATCTCAAGAATGCCTTTTTCAGCGTCCCAATAGATCCGGAAAGCCAATATTTGTTCGGATTTAGTTTAAATGGACGTAGTTTTAAATTCTCACGCGCACCTCAAGGATTTACAGAAAGCCCCAGCATCTATAGCCAAGCACTGAAACGAGAACTCGATAGTATCCACATGCCAGTTAACACTGCTCTGCTTCAATACGTCGATGATCTGCTGATCACCGCGAGAAGCGAACCGGAATGTGAAAAAGCATCACTGACAGTTTTACAATTTCTAGCCGAAAAGGGGCACAAGGTGTCCCCTTCTAAGCTGCAATTCTGTGTCCAGCGAGTTGTTTATCTTGGACACTCGCTGTCCAAGGAGGGAAGGCAGCTTACACCCGACCGCATTCAGTTAATAGCTAACATGCCAATACCCAAGACACAAAAGGAGGTACGGGCTTTCATAGGCCTCACTTCATATTGTAGGCAGTGGATCCCTCAGTATGCATTTCTAGCAAAACCACTCATTCAGTTGACAACACAGGAGGCAGCCACATCGACTGTTCTCCCTTGGACTCAAGAACATACACAAGCTTTTGAAAGCCTAAAGAAAGCTTTATGTCAAGCACCTGTTTTAGCAACACCATGTTACAGAAAACAGTTTACACTTTTTGTTACAGAACGCGAAGGTACTGCCTTGTCAGTACTCACACAGGAACAAGCAGGAGCACACAAACCATGTGCTTATTTTTCTAGTACATTAGATCCAGTAGCTCAGGCTTTGCCTGCATGCCTGAAATCAGTAGCAGCGACAGCTTTAGCAATCAGACAAAGCGATGCCATAGTGTTAGGACATCCATTGACAGTTCAAGTACCACACACAGTAGAGGTTCTTGTAAATAGAACGCAAACACAACACTTGACTATAGCGCGACTTACAGGGTATGAACTTACATTGTTTCAGCCACATATAGAAATCAGACGCTGTAACACATTGAATCCTGCCACACTTTTGCCAGTAACCGGAACAGACCCACTAGCTCATGACTGTATTGAAGTTATTACTATAACGACAAAACCCAGACAAGACTTGACAGATGTCCCATTGTCAGATCCAGACCTGTCGTTGTATGTAGATGGTTCATGTATGAGAACAAGTACAGGAGAGTTAGTGGCTGCTTACGCAGTCACCACAGATACTGAAGTCATTGAAACTAATCGTATAAATACTTTGTCAGCTCAAGCCGCAGAGCTCATCGCTCTGACACAAGCCTGTATTCAAGCCACAAATAAAAAAGTCAACATATACACTGACTCACGTTATGCATTCGGAGTTGTACATGACTTCGGCGTGCTGTGGCGAGAGAGAGGTTATTTAACTTCCCACGGTGCCCACATTCAGCACGGACCCCTCATTCATGCCTTATTAGATGCAATACATCTACCCACGGCAATATCAATTATGAAATGTAAGGCTCATACGAAGATTACTGATATCATTTCCCAAGGCAATGATCTAGCCGACAGAACAGCTAAACAGACTGCTCAAACTCAAACCCCCGACATGACAAAGACAATAGTCCCGACACCGACACATTGTATGACAGTTAAAGATCCTACCCTTGACGTAATTGACATACAGACACATGCTACACCAGACGAGATAAAGAAATGGACTGAATTAGGAGGGATCCAAACGGACCAAGGATGGATGATGAAGGAAAAGTCTGTATGGTTCCTTCCTGATTCAATGGTCCAAGTTATAATTAACACTATACATAGTCCAGCGCATCTAGGAGAAAAAGCTATGCTAGACAGCATTCAACACATCTGGTTCAATAAACATTTACGAGCAGCAGCCAAACAAAAGGTCCGTACCTGTATGATCTGTTGCCAGTTCAACCCAGGAAAAAGCGTTCCTGTAGAACAGGGTGGATTTCATCCTCCTGACCACCCTTTTGAAGTCCTCCAGATGGATTATATCCAGATGGAACGATGTCGAGGATTCAAATATGTTCTCGTAGTTGTCTGCGCTCTGTCCCGTTGGACGGAGGCATACCCGGTTTCAGATTACACTGCCCCGACTACTGCCAAACAGTTGGTTCGAGAATTCTTCCCACGATACGGTTTACCACGTGTTGTCTACTCAGATAACGGCCAGCCGTTCTCATCCGAATTAATGAAACATGTTTCACTTCTGCTAGGATATCAGTGGAAATTCCACTGTGTTCGACACCCCGAGGCAGCAGGTCTCGTAGAAAGACATAATCAGATACTGAAAATCAGACTGTCCAAAATATGCAGAGAGAAAGGTGTCGACTGGATAGTCGCATTACCAGTTGCACTCTTTTACATGAGAATGGTAGCACACTCTCGAACAGGGCTATCCCCGTATGAGGTGATCTTCGGCAGACCACCAAATATGTGGGGGACGCCCATACCACGCAAAATAACTGATATTGACTGTAATATGCTGACAGATTACTTGGCTTCCTTGATGTCTGCACTACAATCTTGTCGTTCACAGGTTGCTGCAGCATTTCCCGACAACACTGAGGTGAAACCCCATGACGTAGTTCCGGGTGATTTCGTGTTTGTGAAAAATTTCGACCGAAAGACTCAGCTGGAGCCCAGGTGGAAGACACCCAAGTTGGTTCTGCTGACCACAAGAACAGCCGTGAAGATCGAGGGCCGCAAGGGCTGGATTCATTCAAGTCATATCAAGAAATTTCATGGACAATCCTCGGATATAGACATTGTGCCCTGCACTCCCTCACAGACGGATTCAAAACTTCCTTTGGTTGAACAGACTGAAACCGAACTCTATAAAATTAAATTGAGGCCTAGAACGTCAGACGATTTGATTGTTTAAGTCCTCTCCTAGGTGAAGCGGTTGAATCTGTCTCTGACATGTATCCTCTAGACCTGAATCATGGACAGTCGCGAAAAATGATGAAACGACAGGCGTATTGTAAATCACTGCGTAGCCATTGCATAGTGACATTAATAATCTTGTTTTTCTTGAGTCTTTTAATAATTACTGCAAGCATATTGTTGCACATATATTACCCTATTTCTAGACATGTTTATAATGTTACTGCTGAACATTCTTTTAGTGACTTACCTCCGCATGAATTGTCTTATAGACTTGCGCTGCGCAATAACACTTTCATTAGTATGTTACATCATTCCCATCAGACTAGTAATGCCACTAATTGTTGGGTGTGTGGCCGACTCCCTCCCTATCAGAATTATGAAGGAGTCCTGCCTTTCTTTCCACATCCGTTTACACATAATGGATCCTGTGGAGCATGGTTTAGTTTAATCAATTCCATAGACTCAGACACAGCAGTTTACCAAGATCATTGGGTATGGGGAAATCTGAACCTAGTTTTACTCAAGGTCTGCTACCCTGACAAGGAGGGTCGCCCCAAGAGAACAGGAACTGATCTAGAAAATGAAGTATATGGATTAGGTAATTTTACACCTAATCTCATGATTCTGAATGTCGTATCCGAAGTTGAACTAGTCTTGCCCACCATGTCAGTATTCCCAGCGAAGGGTGAATTATGTGTAAGAAAGGTTGGTTCCATACATATGGGCCATAGTAAATGCACTACTATAGTAGAATTCAGTGATCGAGGCAAATCTTCATTTAGAGCTTATCGCCACTCCTACTTTATATGTGGTCAGACTGCATATATGCGTCTACCTCTAGACTGGGATGGTACCTGCTACATTGCATTCCTTTTGCCACCTGTTTTCCTAGCTCCTCCTGATTATTACAGAAATATTCATTTAGTACACAACAGGGAGCGGAGAGATCTCCCAATTGTCGATTACACTGAAACAGCATGGGAAAAATACACAGATTTCAATAAAGGCATCTTTCCTTATATAGGTACTGTTACTAATAGTAAACTGATACGTAGATTAACTAGAACCCTTGAAGCAGTAGTGAATGAGACTATTTCCGCCTTAGGCAATTTAACGGAAGAGCAGTCTGCTATGCGGATTGTTGTGCTTCAAAATCGTCTTGTTCTTGACGTCATCCTGGCTGATAGGGGCGGAGCTTGTAGGGTCATCGGGTCAAGCTGCTGCGTATTCATACCAGAAAATTCGCCATCTGTATATAAAGCCATCACTCGCCTTCATAAGATTGTAAACCAGATACACCAGAACCCAGGCACTTGGACTTGGTCCAGTTGGTTTTGGAGTGTGATATCAGCCTGGGGATGGAGAGTTTTATCCTTCCTAGGTATTGGCCTTCTCATACTATTCAGTTGCTGTCTATGTCTGCAATGTGGACCAGCGATTTGTGGTCTGTGTACCACATCGTGTATTCCACCACCAAGATTTCGTTCGTCCCGGAAGAAGAAAGAAGAACAAATGATGTTATATTAACAGATCAATGGATTGATGAAGATTGATATCTCTTGACGGGCAAGTAGGGGACAAGGAGGGAATGTGGAAATATGGATTTTTCCAAACAGTTATGTCCCCTATCTTGGACCCCAACGGTTCTATGTGCATGTCACAAGTACATGTATGTTCCCTCCAGTTCCAGTTATGAAGACGCAAATACATGTGCGTCCACCGTCAACATGCCCTCTGTCAGATCCGCCATGAATAGGCCGGATATTCCATTCCTAAATATGAAAGGCCACCGGCTTTATATGGTTCACTTATGCCATTTTACAGTCCAGGCAAGTAGGCCCAGATTCTGTCATCAAACTCCTCTTGCTTTCTGCCTCTGAAAACTCCAGTTCGAGCCTGCATCTGTGACCATGAACTTTGTCTCATTCTCTGCGCGGCTCACGAAGCCTGACATCAGCCTATTCTCTGCCAAGAACTGTATTTCACCTTCGAGTTATCTGCTTCCCCCTCAGCCGATGCATTCCTGTCTAGTAGCTTAAGTAAACATTCTTCCAGCTACCGAGCAAAAGGCTCGACTTCTCTGTCCTCATGCAAGTAATTCATAGCCCTGTTACCATGGAATATTCCTACCCCCTCGCTTTCAGTGTAGACACTTAGACGCTTGTACACGCACGCACAGTCAGTATAGAATAGATTCTGTCCGAGAGTCCTTCTTTTGTGGATAACATAGTTCTTTAAACATAGGATGTTAGATATGATTCGGGATTAGGTTGACTTGACCCCCCAGACTTTTTGTCTCCACATGTAGAGCTGAATGTCAAGTCCCCTTCACCCCCTAGTTGCACGTCAATCACACGTCATACTGCTGCGCGCGCATCTATGCCAAGTATTATCTTATAGATCCACCTATAGGTGACATCATAACCAATTATGTTCCTTTTTACTCCTTATTACACCCATTTTTTGGTTACGCAGACAAATCGTCATTTTCCTTATCAATTGTTACGCCTATTGCATTCGCTTCATTGTAATGTATGTACTATAAAGGTTACTTCTTGTCAATAAAGTATGTACTTCACTTCCTGAACCTCCGTGGTGATGGAACTTGGAGCAACCGATTATAATCGATCATTGGAATAAAGCCCATTCCGAACCTCTAATACCACGGATTCTGCCTCTCATTTTACTGAGCTATTTAATTATGTTTCTGTATCAAATTACGTCCAGGTAAAGGAAAATTATTTACCACAGCCTGAACACCACTGCACTGCGCTAAACCCTGAAACACCACCCCCAGCACGACCATCTACACTGCCCGAACACCACTGCCCTGCTCTAAACCCTGAAACACCACCCCCAGTACGACCATCTACAATGCCCAAACACCACTGCACTGCCCTAAACTCTGAAACTCCACCCCGCACGACCCCCTACACTGCCCGAACACCACTGCACTTCCCTAAACCCTGAGGCACCACCCCCAGCACGACCCCCTACACTGCCCGAACAGCACTGCCCTGCCCTAAAAACCCTAAAACACCATCCCCAGCATGCCTCTCTATACTACCCGAACACCACTGCTCTGCCCAAAACCCTGAAACACCTCCCCCACATGACCCCCTACACTGCCCGAACACAACTGCACTGCCCTAAACCCTGAAACACCACCCCCAGCACAAACCCTACACTTCCCGAACACCACTGCACTGTCCTGAAACCTGAAACATCACCCCCTGCACGGCCCCCTACACTGCCCGAACACCAATGCACTGTCCTAAACCCTGAAACACCACCCCCTGCACGACCCGCTACACTGCCCGAACACCACTGCACTGCCCTAAACCCTGAAACACCGTCCCCAGCACGACCCCCTACTCTACCCAAACACCACTGCACTGCCCTAAACCCTAAAACATTACCCCCAGCACGACCCTCTACACTACTCAACCACCACTGCACTACCCTAAACCCTAAAACACTACACCATGCATGACCACTTACACTACCCAAAGACCACTGCACTACCCTAAACCCTAAAACACGACCCCCTACACTACACAAACACCGCTGCATTACCCTAAACACTAAAACACCACCCCGCACGACCCCCTACACTGCCCGAACACCACTGCACTGCCGTAAACCCTGAAACACCACCCCCCACACAACACTCTACACCTTCCGAACACCACTGCACTGCTCTAAACCCTGAAACACCACCCCCCGCATGACCCCCTACAATGCCCGAACACCACTGCCTTGCCCTAAACCCTAAAACATCACCCCCAGCACGACCCCCTACACTGCCCGACCACTGCACTGCCCTACGCCCTGAAACACCACTCGTGCACAACCCCCTATATTGACCGAACACCACTGCACTGCCCAAAAACCTGAAACACCACCCGCGCACAACCCCCTACACTGCCTGAATACCACTGCCCTGCCCTAAACCCTGAAACACCACCCCGAGCAAGACCTCATACACTGCCTGAACACCACTGCCCTGCCCTAAACCCTGAAACACCACCGCCAGCACAACCCCCTACACTGCCTGAACACCACTGCCCTGCCCTAAACCCTGAAACACAACCCCCAGCAAGACCCCCTACACTGCCTGAACACCAATGCCCTGGCCTAAACCCTGAAACACCACCACCAGCAAGACTCCCTACACTGCCAGAACACCACAACACTGTCCTAAACCCTGAAACACCACTACCGCACGACCCCCTACACTACCGGCACACCACTGCACTGCCCTAAACCCTGAAACACCACCCGCGCAAGACCCCCTACACTGCCCGAACACCAATGCACTGCCCTAATCCCTGAAACACAACCCCCCGAACGACCCCCTACACTGCCTGAATACCACTGCACTGTTCTAATTCTGAAACACCACCACGCACGACCCCATACACTGCCCAAACACCACTGCACTGCCCTAAGCCCCAAAACACTACCCCCGCACGACACCCTACACTATCCAAAGACCACTGCACTACCCTAAACAATAAAACACGACCCCCTACACTACACAAACACCGCTGCAGTACCCTAAACCCTAAAACACTACCCTCAGCACGACCCCCTACACTACACAAACACCACTGCACTACCCTAAACCCTAAAACACTACCCCCTAAACTGCACAAACACTGTTGCACTACCATAAACCCTGAAACACCTCCCCCGCACGACCCCCTACACTGCCCGAACACCACTGCACTGCCCTAAACCCTGAAACCCCACTTCCCCGCATGACCCCCTACACTGCCTGAACACCACTGCACTGCCCTAAAACCTGAAACACCACCCCCAGTACGACCCCTACACTGCCCGAACACCACTGCTGTTCCCAAAACGCTGAAACACCAGCCCCAGCACAACCCCCTACGCTGCCCGAACACCACTGCACTGCCCTAAACCCTGAAACACTAGCCCCAGCACAACCCCCTACACTGCCTGAACACCACTGCACTGCCCTAAACCCTGAAACACTAGCCCCAGCACAACCCCCTACACTGCCTGAACACCACTGCACTGCCCTAAACCCTGAAACACCACTTCCCCGCACGACCCCCTACACTGCCCGAACACCACTGCACTGCCCTAAAACCTGAAACACCACCCCAGTACGACCCCTACACTGCCCGAACACCACTGCTGTTCCCAAAACGCTGAAACACCAGCCCCAGCACAACCCCCACGCTGCCCGAACACCACTGCACTGCCCTAAACCCTGAAACACTAGCCCCAGCACGACCCGCTACTCTACCCAAACACCACTGCACTGCCCTAAACCCTAAAACATTATCCCCAGCACGACCCTCTACACTACTCAACCACCACTGCACTACCCTAAACCCTAAAACACTACACCACGCACGACCACTTACACTACCCAAAGACCACTGCACTACCCTAAACCCTAAAACACGACCCCCTACACTACACAAACACCGCGGCATTACCCTAAAGACTAAAACACCACCCCGCATGACCCCCTACACTGCCCGAACACCACTGCACTGCCGTAAACCCTGAAACACCACCCCCCACACGACACTCTACACCTTCCGAACACCACTGCACTGCTCTAAACCCTGAAACACCACCCCCCGCATGACCCCCTACAATGCCCGAACACCACTGCCTTGCCCTAAACCCTGAAACATCACCCCCAGCACGACCCCCTACACTGCCCGACCACTGCACTGCCCTACGCCCTGAAACACCACTCGTGCACAACCCCCTATACTGACCGAACACCACTGCACTGCCCAAAAACCTGAAACACCACCCGCGCACAACCCCCTACACTGCCTGAACACCACTGCCCTGCCCTAAACCCTGAAACACCACCCCCAGCAAGACCTCATACACTGCCTGAACACCACTGCCCTGCCCTAAACCCTGAAACACCACCGCCAGCACAACCCCCTACACTGCCTGAACACCACTGCCCTGCCCTAAACCCTGAAACACAACCCCCAGCAAGACCCCCTACACTGCTTGAACACATATGACCTTGCCTAAACCCTGAAACACCACCACCAGCAAGACTCCCTACACTGCCAGAACACCACAACACTGTCCTAAACCCTGAAACACCACTACCGCACTACCCCCTACACTACCCGCACACCACTGCACTGCCCTAAACCCTGAAACACCACCCGCGCAAGACCCCCTACACTGCCCGAACACCAATGCACTGCCCTAATCCCTGAAACACAACCCCCCGAACGACCCCCTACACTGCCTGAATACCACTGCACTGTTCTAATTCTGAAACACCACCACGCACGACCCCATACACTGCCCAAACACCACTGCACTGCCCTAAGCCCCAAAACACTACCCCCGCACGACACCCTACACTATCCAAAGACCACTGCACTACCCTAAACAATAAAACACGACCCCCTACACTACACAAACACCGCTGCAGTACCCTAAACCCTAAAACACTACCCTCAGCACGACCCCCTACACTACACAAACACCACTGCACTACCCTAAACCCTAAAACACTACCCCCTAAACTGCACAAACACTGTTGCACTACCATAAACCCTGAAACACCTCCCCCGCACGATCCCCTACACTGCCCGAACACCACTGCACTGCCCTAAACCCTGAAACCCCACTTCCCCGCACGACCCCCTACACTGTCCGAACACCACTGCACTGCCCTAAAACCTGAAACACCACCCCCAGTACGACCCCTACACTGCCCGAACACCACTGCTGTTCCCAAAACGCTGAAACACCAGCCCCAGCACAACCCCCTACGCTGCCCGAACACCACTGCACTGCCCTAAACACTGAAACACTAGCCCCAGCACAACCCCCTACACTGCCTGAACACCACTGCACTGCCCTAAACCCTGAAACACCACCCCCTGCACGAGCCCCTACACCACTGCACTGCCCTAAACCCTGAAACACCACCCCCGTACAACCCCCTACACTGCCCGAGCCACAATGCACTGCCCTAAACCTTGAAACACCACCCCCAACACAACCCCCTACACTGCCCGAACACCACTGCACTCTCCTAAACCCTGAAACACCTCCCACTGCACGACCCTCTACACTGCCGAAAACCACTGCACTGCCCTAAACTCTGAAACACCACCCCCCCGCACGACCCCCACACTGCCTGAACACCACTGCACTGCCCTAAACCCTGAAACACCACCCTCCGCACGACCCCCTACAATGCCTGAACACCACTGCACTGCCCTAAACCCTGAAACACCACCCCCGTACGACCCCTACACTGCCCGAACACCACTGCACTGCCTTAAACTCTGAAACACCACACCCGCATGACCCCCTACACTGCCCGAACACCACTGCACTGCCCTAAACCCTGAAACACCACTTACCGCATGCCCCCTACACAGCCTGCAAACCAATGAACTGCCCAAAACCCTGAAACACCACCGCAGCACGACCCCCTACACTGCACGATCACCACTGCCCTGCCGTAAACCCTGAAACACCACCCCAGCAAGACCCCCTACACTGCCCGACCACTGCACTGGCCTAAACCCTGAAACACCACTCGTGCACAACCCCCTATACTGCCCGAACTCCACTGCACTGCCCAAAACCCTGAAACACCACCCCCGCACAACCCCCTACACTGCCTGAACACCACTGCCCTGCCCTAAACCCTGAAACACCACCGCCTGCACAACCCACTACACTGCCCGAACACCACTGCCCTGCCCTAAACCCTGAAACACCACCCCCAGCAAGACCCCCTACACTGCCTGAACACCAATGCCATGGCCTAAACCCTGAAACACCACCACCAGCAAGACCCCCTACACTGCCAGAACACCACAGCACTGTCCTAAACCCTGAAACACCACTACCACACGACCCCCTACACTACACAAACACCGCAGCAGTACCCTAAACCCTAAAACACTACCCTCAGCACGACCCCTACACTACACAAACACCACTGCACTACCCTAAACCCTAAAACACTACCCTCTAAACTGCACAAACACTGTTGCACTACCCTAAACCCTGAAACACCTCCCCCGCACGACCCCCTATACTGCCCGAACACCACTGCACTGCCCTAAACCCTGAAACCCCACTTCCCCGCACGACCCCCTACACTGCCCAAACACCACTGCACTGCCCTAAAACCTGAAACACCACCCCCAGTATGACCCCTAAACTGCCCGAACACCACTGCTGTTCCCAAAACACTGAAACACCAGCCCCAGCACAAACCCCTACACTTCCCGAGCACCACTGCACTGCCCTAAACCCTGAAACACAAGCCCCAGCACGACCCCCTACACTGCCTGAACACCACTGCACTGCCCTAAACCCTGAAACACCACCCCCTGCACGAGCCCCTACACTGCCCGAACACCACTGCACTGCCCTAAACCCTGAAATACCACCCCCGTACAACCCACTACACAGCCCGAGCCACAATGCACTGCCCTAAACCTTGAAACACCACCCCCCACACAACCCCCTTGTGAGAAGTTGGCCTGGTATATGATGCTCACTAGTTAAAGTGATCACCTTGTACCATGCCAAGCAACCCTTATGGTGTGGTTGTAAGTCAACCTTTTCGGACTAGCTGCCCTAGTGGTAGCGTAGGCTAAGCAGTCTTTGAGGCTAAACTCGTGAAGCGTGTTAAGCAAGCTGTTTTACCAATAGTAACCCCCTTTTATACCAATGAAAGGACACCACACAGATATATATTCAAAATATATATGTGTTTATTTCTCAAAGTAACCCCTAGTCTCTTTATGAGCACAGGAGCACAAATCGTCAAACAAGATTATCACAGAATACACAGAAGTTGCACTTTATATGGATAGGCCCTGGTGGCCACTCGAACCATATACTAAAATAGTGGTATAAGTACCACGAACAGAAAAGGGAAAAGGCCTAGGGCCTCTAGAATCGCTGGGCCTACAAGGAGCTAACGTCAGTTAGTGACCAGGAGGTCCACGGGTGGCGTGTGCAGAGCAAATAGTCACACGCGGGCTCCCATAGGTTTCAATGGGTGCGTAAAAAGTACAAAGTTACTGCAAAAGGAATCTTCCGGATGACCTAGGAACTTAAGATTTGGAACACAGGCACTAGAGATGTATTACTACACATGGGCACAGGTGTGCCAGCTTTACCTCACCCACAGGAAGCGGGTGCATAGGCCTCAAAGTGCGTCGGGTTTCTTCTATCTGTTCCGTTGAGCCTGGGACAAAGATGCTGCAGGCGGTCGGTCGGGAAGGGATGCAGTGGATCCAAGAGTGGATCGGAGATGTTGAAGACCTGTAAGCAGAGGGGACAGTGTTCACAGTCACTAGCCAGTGACCAGCGTGGCACCAGGTGGGTACCAGGCGATGTCGGGTGCAAACAGGTGATGAGGGGTAGCTTGTCTCCGCAGCCACGTGGTCCCTGAAGGTCGACGACGTCCAGGAGTCGGCTCACGAGCTGTCCCACGCAGGCTCTCGCTGTCGGCGGTGTCGGCGACTTGATCGAAGCAAACAAGCCTTGGCAAAAGCAATTGCAGGAGGATTCGGAAATCAGCTGTTGGTTCTGACCAGCAAGGTCAGAGGGATTGCTCCTTTGGAGGGGAGCAAGGGCCAGTCTGGAGCAACCAGACCAGCGGTGTTTGTCGTAGATTTCGTCGCCAAGATGGCCACTAGCCAGCGGGCCAGCAACCGGTTAGGCGCGTCGAGTGGCAAAATGCAGAAGGGCCCCACGCAGATCGTGGAGATGCTGGAGGGCTCACCTTTGGTGCAGATGCTGCTCGAGGGTTGGGCTTCTCAGGACCCAAAGCACAACTTGGAGGGAGCCTCGGTTGTTGCACTGGTCAGCTTATCGTAGTCGTTCCAAGATGGCTGGCTCCACGTGTCTCGGTGCCTCCACGGGTCTCCTCTTTTCAGGGACTGTGGATCGGGCGGTGAGAGGTCTGGAGGTCCAGGTCTTGTCAGTCTCTGGGCTCGGGCTCCGGCGGGAGGCGGCGGCAAAGCAGACGTTGATTCGCTGGATGGTGCTTGCGTTAGCAAGGTGGTCACTCCCTGACCACAGGGGAGATTTTCTTCAGTCTTCTGTGCAGCAGAATGTCGAAGTTCCCGTCTTCTTCTTAGTTTCCAGTTGATTCCAGGATGTCTGAAGTCTTAGGACACAGCTCCTACCTTTATTCGGATTCTAGGGGCCGGACTACCTGCTAGGTCCCTCCCTATGGGTGGGACCAGGAAGGGGGGTGGTTACACCCCCAATCCTTTGTCCAGCTCGCCCCAGGCCCGGGACTGGTGTGCCCCAGGACCGGTTTGAACTGGCATATGCACCGAGGCTCCTTGTGAGCCACAGGCATGTCTGGTTTCTTTCAAGCCCTACCTGACCAATACACAAAATCCTGTCTGGGGTGGTGCACGCACCTCCCCTGGCAGGAAACCCTTTGTCCACACCTCCCAAGCTGGAAGGACTCCCAGCAGCAGGAGGGCAGACTTGTGTCTGTGGTGGCAGCATCCATTTTGTGGAGCTGAGGCTATGTCTGATTTTACCCGGGTTTCAGGTACTGTACATGTCGTGTCCCTCTAGAAGGGTGGAATGCTAACCCCGTCGCCAGAATTGGCGAGGGGTTAGTATTCCAATTCGTATGACACCTTACTCGACATGTTTTGATAAAGCCAAACCAAAGATAGCATTTAACCGCGAGGTTCATAATGCACTTAAGAGTATATGGTATGACGATATCTGGAAACAGTAGAAGGAAGTTGTTCCGACCACTGCAGACAGGCTCAGCTCATGCCAGAGCACCATCTCACATGGAACCAAGCACTCTGCCTTCAGGATTGTTAAGGCCTGCCATAGGAGTGACTTATAGGTTACCAGGTGTCCCATTTAAGTTTAGGTATAGGTATACTACACCTAAGTAAGAGGTGATTACACCAACTTACCCCAGCTGAGTGATCAGCCAGTTGTGTCAGATTGTTAGGCCAAGCCTGGGGTGGCATAATACATGCTGCAGCCCTTGGCAGGCCTGGGGTACACCAATGCCCTGGGTACCTAGTGTACACTGGTACAGGGGCTGACAGGGTGATCCAACCAATTGGGTATGTACCTAGGGTACATGGAGTCCATTTTAAAGAGAGAGCAGATAGCCTGAGAGCCTGAATGGCAGGATCTCAGGCCAACTAAGTCGAAAAACCAGCTAGACACTAGGCAAAAATTTGGGGGTAACCATAGTCAGATATCCACCTTCCTACACAACCCCCCCCCAAACGAAGGGAGATAAGGCTGACCTTGACCAGGTAAGCCTATATTGCCCAAGTGGCCATATAAGGAGGAACCAGCACTGGCATGGTTACCCCCTGTCTCATGGTCCACTAAGCAATCCCTCACCCTAAGGGTATCAGAGGGTCTCCACCATAGGGAATCTCTACCTGTGGTGTGTCTTGGCAAAGTAAAAGGCTGGTGTTGAGATGGAGTACTGAAGTGAGTGTCCTCAAAGTGAGGCCTCAGCTTCCTCCAATCATCCTCCACCATGGATGCCTTTCTTTCTTTAACTGAGTTGCACTGTGCTCTCAGGGTCAGCCTCTGGCTACCTAAAGCTGGAGGCTGGGTCCCTTTTGTGGGCTTACTGGAGGGACGGGTCAGGTTTGGGGCCCTAAGGTCCCATGTTTGCCTGTGCCCAACAGAATCCCCCTGGGGGAGGTCCCTAACTACCTGTAAAGGAGATCCCTCAGGAATGTTTTTACCCATCACCTGACTAGGGCTACTAGCCAGGCAATCCTCATTCTTTTGATGGGGGGGTTCTTGTGGACAGGGGCCCTCTGGGGGTCCACTGGCCTCCCTGACCTCTGCAGCCCTGGGCTGACTGAGGCAGGGTAGAGAGAGGCAGGCTACCTGCACCAGACTGGATCCCACCTTGGAAGGGGCCACTGACATCAGAGGCTCTGCCAGGCCAGGCCTGGCTACCTCTGGGGCAGTTCCTTCACAAGGGGTGAGGTCAGATCCCTGAGGAGGCTGACCTTTTCCTAATGTCTGGGGAGAGGGAGACTTTTCTTCCTCCCCACTACTCTCAGTTTGTGTGGAGTGATCCATTGTTTCAGGCTTCACTACACCTATGTCAGTCTGAGTATAGGCTGAGACCATTACAGCCTTGCCAACCTTTTCAGGGGGGCACTCAGTTTGTGTTTGAGCTGTGACTGTCACAGCTCTGCCAGTCCCTACAGGGAAGTCTGTCTGTGCCTGGGCTGTGGCTACCACTGCCCTTCCAACCTTTTCAGGGAGGAAATCTATTTGGACAGGGGTTGTGAATGGCACAACCCCCCTACCCTTTTGTGAAAGGCCTACCATTTTAGAATGGGTGTCTTGTTCAACTCCAGCCCAAGCTGAGAGTTCTAAGTCATTCCCCAGTAAGCAGTCTACAGGCAAGGTTGGGGACACTGCTACCCTTTTAGGGCCAGTGACCCCTCCCCAGCTGAGACATACCTCTGCCATGGGATGACTGTTCTGTTTGCCATCAATGTTAGTCACCTGGTAGGAGAAACCGGGCAAAAGCTGCTCAGAGGGAACTAGCCAATGGGCCACCATTGTGATGCTAGCCCCAGTGTCTCTGTAGGCCTCAGCTTTTGTACCATTGATGTAGGGCTCCTGTCTGTACCTACCCAAAGTGTTGGGACAGGCAGTGAAGTTGGCAAACCCCATGCCACCATCACAGACAAGAGTGGTTGCTGTAGGGGAATTGGCTAAGCCAGGGTCCCCCTGTGTTCCCCAAGTAAACCCACCCAGATTTCTGGGGGCACTCCCACCACCTGGGGGATTACTGCTAACAGTAATAGGTGGTGTGACAGGAGTAATTGGAGGAACAGTTTTGTTTTTAGCCCTTGGGCAACCGCTGTCAGTTTTCCAATGCCCAGGAGTTTTACACTCATGGCAGTAGGGCTTTTTAGCTGTGGTAGAGGAGGGAGCTTGGGACCCACCACCCTGTGTGGAGTTTTGGGGCCCTGAGGAAGGTTTCTCTTTTTCTTTATCCCCACCCTTCTCTTGAGGCTTGGTGGTATCTTTCTTTTGGTCACCACCCTGGTTTTTAGGCCTGATCCTGGTCCTGACCCATTTATCTGCCCTCTTTCCCAATTCTTGGGGAGAGGTCAAATCTGAGTCTACCAGGTGTTGATGGAGAAGCTGGTTTTGACAATTACTTAAAATCTGCTCTCTCATCATCAAATTGTACAATCCTGTATAATCAGACACCTTACTTCCCAGCAACCAACCCTCCAAAGCCTTAGTGGCACATTCCACATATTCAGACCAGTCCTGAGTCTGTGTCTTCTGGGTGTCTCTGAACATTAACCTGTACTGTTCAGTGGTTAAGCCTAACCCATCAACTAGGACACTCTTCAGGACTCTGTAATTTCTGACATCCTCTTCTCTAACAGTGAGGAGTCTATCTCTGCCTCTCCCCTCAAAGGAGAGCCATAAGATTGCTGCCCACTGGTCTTCAGGAACCTGCTGCACTTTGCAGGCTCTCTCAAGAGCAGTCATCCATTTGTGGATGTCATCCCCACTTTTGTAGGGGGGCACAATCTTGGACAGGTTCCTATTGTCAAAGACCCTATCTTTGTCCCTAGGGACATTGCTGCCACCAGTGGGTATAGACCCACTCTCTCTATGCTGCCTAGCCTTGCTCAGTTTTTCTTCCATCAGGGCTACTTCTAGCTCCTGCTTCCTGATCCTCAGCTGGGCTTCCTGCATTCTGGCCTCATGTTCCCTCCTCTGAGGGGTGGTCATCCTTTTCCTGGAGTGACCTTGAGAGCCTCTAGAGCCATGAGAAGCATTGGAGTCACCTGAGCGATTCCTTTGCCTCCCAAGCCCTGTGTTAAGTCCACTGGGGAGATCCAATGGGGGGAACCCATTGTCAGTCCCCAATAGCCTTAGTTTAGCTGGGCCAAGTATAATACTTGGCACTGGGCTAGTTCTCCCTTCATCATCACTACTTTCTGTATCCTCACCACTTTCCTCCCCTGTAGTATGGTTCTCATCTAAGGGATGGCTATTGGAACTGGGTACCTCTGTAGTATCTTCAGAAGGGGGGCCTCCTGTTCCTGACCCTAAGGGGGCTAACTGGGAAGCTTTCTTGAGTGCTCTCTGATTCTCATCATTCTGTAAGAGCTCTCTGAGCTCAGCAGAGTTTGGGTTCTTGGGCTGTTTAAGGCCTCTAAGAGTTGCCAAATGCCTGAGCTCATTCTGATTAAGGGTAGCAAAGCTGGATGGTGCCCTCTGGGGGTCACTCTCAACAGAGATGGGTACAGTGGACCCCTCTGCCCCGGCCATTGCTCTTAAGTGTGGGTGGATGTGTTGCAATCTACCTACACTTGGGTTTACCTACTAAACCTATCTAGTAGTTGTAGTCAGGGTGTGCTACTCCCTTTGCTCTACAACAACTAAGTTCAGTAGAACTTAAGTATATCTAATCTTCTTTTATATGTACCTACAGGTACCTATGTGATCTTTCAATTGGTAACCAAGAGATTACAATGGTAAAACACAGCAAGCTCAAATCCAACCGCTGCTCACCAATGTGAGAAGTTGGCCTGGTATATGATGCTCACTAGTTAAAGTGATCACCTTGTACCATGCCAAGCAACCCTTATGGTGTGGTTGTAAGTCAACCTTTTCGGACTAGCTGCCCTAGTGGTAGCGTAGGCTAAGCAGTCTTTGAGGCTAAACTCGTGAAGCGTGTTAAGCAAGCTGTTTTACCAATAGTAACCCCCTTTTATACCAATGAAAGGACACCACACAGATATATATTCAAAATATATATGTGTTTATTTCTCAAAGTAACCCCTAGTCTCTTTATGAGCACAGGAGCACAAATCGTCAAACAAGATTATCACAGAATACACAGAAGTTGCACTTTATATGGATAGGCCCTGGTGGCCACTCGAACCATATACTAAAATAGTGGTATAAGTACCACGAACAGAAAAGGGAAAAGGCCTAGGGCCTCTAGAATCGCTGGGCCTACAAGGAGCTAACGTCAGTTAGTGACCAGGAGGTCCACGGGTGGCGTGTGCAGAGCAAATAGTCACACGCGGGCTCCCATAGGTTTCAATGGGTGCGTAAAAAGTACAAAGTTACTGCAAAAGGAATCTTCCGGATGACCTAGGAACTTAAGATTTGGAACACAGGCACTAGAGATGTATTACTACACATGGGCACAGGTGTGCCAGCTTTACCTCACCCACAGGAAGCGGGTGCATAGGCCTCAAAGTGCGTCGGGTTTCTTCTATCTGTTCCGTTGAGCCTGGGACAAAGATGCTGCAGGCGGTCGGTCGGGAAGGGATGCAGTGGATCCAAGAGTGGATCGGAGATGTTGAAGACCTGTAAGCAGAGGGGACAGTGTTCACAGTCACTAGCCAGTGACCAGCGTGGCACCAGGTGGGTACCAGGCGATGTCGGGTGCAAACAGGTGATGAGGGGTAGCTTGTCTCCGCAGCCACGTGGTCCCTGAAGGTCGACGACGTCCAGGAGTCGGCTCACGAGCTGTCCCACGCAGGCTCTCGCTGTCGGCGGTGTCGGCGACTTGATCGAAGCAAACAAGCCTTGGCAAAAGCAATTGCAGGAGGATTCGGAAATCAGCTGTTGGTTCTGACCAGCAAGGTCAGAGGGATTGCTCCTTTGGAGGGGAGCAAGGGCCAGTCTGGAGCAACCAGACCAGCGGTGTTTGTCGTAGATTTCGTCGCCAAGATGGCCACTAGCCAGCGGGCCAGCAACCGGTTAGGCGCGTCTAGTGGCAAAATGCAGAAGGGCCCCACGCAGATCGTGGAGATGCTGGAGGGCTCACCTTTGGTGCAGATGCTGCTCGAGGGTTGGGCTTCTCAGGACCCAAAGCACAACTTGGAGGGAGCCTCGGTTGTTGCACTGGTCAGCTTATCGTAGTCGTTCCAAGATGGCTGGCTCCACGTGTCTCGGTGCCTCCACGGGTCTCCTCTTTTCAGGGACTGTGGATCGGGCGGTGAGAGGTCTGGAGGTCCAGGTCTTGTCAGTCTCTGGGCTCGGGCTCCGGCGGGAGGCGGCGGCAAAGCAGACGTTGATTCGCTGGATGGTGCTTGCGTTAGCAAGGTGGTCACTCCCTGACCACAGGGGAGATTTTCTTCAGTCTTCTGTGCAGCAGAATGTCGAAGTTCCCGTCTTCTTCTTAGTTTCCAGTTGATTCCAGGATGTCTGAAGTCTTAGGACACAGCTCCTACCTTTATTCGGATTCTAGGGGCCGGACTACCTGCTAGGTCCCTCCCTATGGGTGGGACCAGGAAGGGGGGTGGTTACACCCCCAATCCTTTGTCCAGCTCGCCCCAGGCCCGGGACTGGTGTGCCCCAGGACCGGTTTGAACTGGCATATGCACCGAGGCTCCTTGTGAGCCACAGGCATGTCTGGTTTCTTTCAAGCCCTACCTGACCAATACACAAAATCCTGTCTGGGGTGGTGCACGCACCTCCCCTGGCAGGAAACCCTTTGTCCACACCTCCCAAGCTGGAAGGACTCCCAGCAGCAGGAGGGCAGACTTGTGTCTGTGGTGGCAGCATCCATTTTGTGGAGCTGAGGCTATGTCTGATTTTACCCGGGTTTCAGGTACTGTACATGTCGTGTCCCTCTAGAAGGGTGGAATGCTAACCCCGTCGCCAGAATTGGCGAGGGGTTAGTATTCCAATTCGTATGACACCTTACTCGACATGTTTTGATAAAGCCAAACCAAAGATAGCATTTAACCGCGAGGTTCATAATGCACTTAAGAGTATATGGTATGACGATATCTGGAAACAGTAGAAGGAAGTTGTTCCGACCACTGCAGACAGGCTCAGCTCATGCCAGAGCACCATCTCACATGGAACCAAGCACTCTGCCTTCAGGATTGTTAAGGCCTGCCATAGGAGTGACTTATAGGTTACCAGGTGTCCCATTTAAGTTTAGGTATAGGTATACTACACCTAAGTAAGAGGTGATTACACCAACTTACCCCAGCTGAGTGATCAGCCAGTTGTGTCAGATTGTTAGGCCAAGCCTGGGGTGGCATAATACATGCTGCAGCCCTTGGCAGGCCTGGGGTACACCAATGCCCTGGGTACCTAGTGTACACTGGTACAGGGGCTGACAGGGTGATCCAACCAATTGGGTATGTACCTAGGGTACATGGAGTCCATTTTAAAGAGAGAGCAGATAGCCTGAGAGCCTGAATGGCAGGATCTCAGGCCAACTAAGTCGAAAAACCAGCTAGACACTAGGCAAAAATTTGGGGGTAACCATAGTCAGATATCCACCTTCCTACACCCCTACACTGCCCGAACACCACTGCACTCTCCTAAACCCTGAAACACCTCCCCCTGCACGACCCTCTACACTGCCCGAAAACCACTGCACTGCCCTAAACTCTGAAACACCACCCCCCGCACGCCCCCCACACTGCCTGAACACCACTGCACTGCCCTAAACCCTGAAAGACCACACCCGCTTGACCCCCTACACTGCCCGAACACCGCTGCACTGCCCTAAACCCTGAAACACCACTTCCTGCATGCCCCCCTACACAGCCAGCAAACCAATGAACTGCCCAAAACCCTGAAACACCACCGCAGCACGACCCCCTACACTTCACGATCACCACTGCCCTGCGCTAAACCCTGAAACACCACCCCCCGCACGACCCCTACACTGCCCGAACACCACTGCACTGCCCTAAACCCTGAAAGACCACACCCACTTGACCCCCTACACTGCCCGAACACCGCTGCACTGCCCTAAACCCTGAAACACCACTTCCCGCATGCCCCCCTAAACTGCCAGCAAACCAATGAACTGCCCAAAACCCTGAAACACCACCGCAGCACGACCCCCTACACTTCACGATCACCACTGCCCTGCGCTAAACCCTGAAACACCACCCCAGCAAGACCCCCTACACTGCCCGACCACTGCACTGCCCTAAACCCTGAAACACCACTCGTGCACAACCCCCTATACTGCCCGATCTCCACTGCACTGCCCAAAACCCTGAAACACCACCCCCGCACAACCCCCTACACTGCCTGAACACCTTTAGCCCTGCCCTAAACCCTGAAACACCACCCTCAGCAAGACCCCATACACTGCCTGAACACCACTGTCCTGCCCTAAACCCTGAAACACCACCGCCAGCACAACCCACTACACTGCCCGAACACCACTGCCCTGCCCTAAACCCTGAAACACCACCCCCAGCAAGACCCCCTACACTGCCTGAACACCAATGCCCTGGACTCAACCCTGAAACACCACCACCAGCAAGACCCCCTACACTGCCAGAACACCACAGCACTGTCCTAAACCCTGAAACACCACTACCGCATGACCCCCTACACTACCCGCACTCCACTGCACTGCCCTAAACCCTGAAACACCATCCGCGCACGACCCCCTACACTGCCCGAACACTAATGCACTGCCCTAATCCCTGAAATACAACCCCCCGAACGATTCCCTACACTGCCTGAATACCACTGCACTGTTCTAATTCTGAAAGACCACCCCGCACGACCCCCTACACTGCCCGAACACCACTGCACTGCCCTAAACCCCAAAACACTACCCCCCGCACGACACCCTACACTATCCAAAGACCACTGCACTACCCTAAACAATAAAACACGACCCCCTACACTACACAAACACCGCTGCAGTACCCTAAACCCTAAAACACTACCCTCAGCACGACCCCCTACACTACACAAACACCACTGCACTACCCTAAACCCTAAAACACTACCCCCTAAACTGCACAAACACTGTTGCATTACCATAAACCCTTGAAACACCTCCCCCGCACGACTCCCTTCACTGCCTGAACACCACTGCACTGCCCTAAAACCTGAAACACCATCCCCAGTACGACCCCTACACTGCCCGAACACCACTGCTGTTCCCAAAACGCTGAAACACCAGACCCAGCACAACCCCCTACACTGCCCGAACACCACTGCACTGCCCTAAACCCTGAAACACTAGCCCCAGCACAACCCCTTACACTGCCTGAACACCACTGCACTGCCCTAAACCCTGAAACACCACCCCCTGCACGAGCCCCTACACTGCCCGAACACCACTGCACTGCCCTAAACCCTGAAACACCACCCCCGCACAACCCCCTACACTGCCCGAGCCACAACGCACTGCCCTAAACCTTGAAACACCACCCCCACACAACCCCCTACACTGCCCGAACACCACTGCACTCTCCTAAACCCTGAAACACCTCCCCCCGCACGACCCTCTACACTGCCCGAAATCCACTGCACTGCCCTAAATTCTAAAACACTACCCCCGCACGACCCCCACACTGCCTGAACACCACTGCACTGCCCTAAACCTTGAAACACCACCCTCCGCATGACCCCCTACACTGCCTGAACACCACTGAACTGCCCTAAACCCTGAAACACCACCCCCCGGGCGATCCCTACACTGCCCGAACACCACTACACCGCCTTAAACCCTGAAACACCACACCCGCATGACGCCCTACACTGCCCGAACACCACTGCACTGCCCTAAACCCTGAAACACCACTTCCCGCATGCCCCCCTACACAGCCCGCAAACCAATGAACTGCCCAAAACCCTGAAACACCACCGCAGCACGACCCCCTGCACTGCACGATCACCACTGCCCTGCCCAAAACCCTGAAACACCACCCCAGCAAGACCCCCTACACTTCCCGAACACCACTGCCCTGCCCTAAACCCTGAAACACCACTTCCCGCATGCCCCCCTACACAGCCCGCAAACCAATGAACTGCCCAAAACCCTGAAACACCACCGCAGCACGACCCCCTGCACTGCACGATCACCACTGCCCTGCCCAAAACCCTGAAACACCACCCCAGCAAGACCCCCTACACTTCCCGAACACCACTGAACTGCCCTAAACCCTGAAACACCACCCCCCGGGCGATCCCTACACTGCCCGAACACCACTGCACCGCCTTAAACCCTGAAACACCACACCTGCATGACCCCCTACACTGCCCGAACACCACTGCACTGCCCTAAACCCTGAAACACCACTTCCCGCATACCCCCCTACACAGCCCGCAAACCAATGAACTGCCCAAAACCCTGAAACACCACCGCAGCACGACCCCCTGCACTGCACGATCACCACTGCCCTGCCCAAAACCCTGAAACACCACACCCGCATGACCCCCTACACTGCCCGAACACCACTGCACTGCCCTAAACCCTGAAACACCACTTCCCGCATGCCCCCCTACACAGCCCGCAAACCAATGAACTGCCCAAAACCCTGAAACACCACCGCAGCACGACCCCCTGCACTGCACGATCACCACTGCCCTGCCCAAAACCCTGAAACACCACCCCAGCAAGACCCCATACACTGCCTGAACACCACTGCCCTGCCCTAAACCCTGAAACACCACCCCCAGCAAGACCCCCTACACTGCCTGAACACCAATGCCCTGGAGTAAACCCTGAAACACCACCACCAGCAAGACCCCCCTACACTGCCAGAACACCACAGCACTGTCGTAAACCCTGAAACACCACTACCACATGACCCCCTACACTACCCGCACACCACTGCACTGCCCTAAACCCTGAAACACCATCCGCGCACGACCCCCTACACTGCCCGAACACCAATGCACTGCCCTAATCCCTGAAATACAACCCCCCGAACGACCCCCTACACTGCCTGAATACCACTGCACTGTTCTAATTCTGAAAGACCACCCCGCACGACCCCCTACACTGCCCGAACACCACTGCACTGCCCTAAACCCCAAAACACTACCCCCCGCACGACACCCTACACTATCCAAAGACCACTGCACTACCCTAAACAATAAAACACGACCCCCTACACTACACAAACACCGCTGCAGTACCCTAAACCCTAAAACACTACCCTCAGCACGACCCCCTACACTACACAAACACCACTGCACTACCCTAAACCCTAAAACACTACCCCCTAAACTGCACAAACACTGTTGCACTACCATAAACCCTTGAAACACCTCCCCCGCACGACTCCCTTCACTGCCTGAACACCACTGCACTGCCCTAAAACCTGAAACACCATCCCCAGTACGACCCCTACACTGCCCGAACACCACTGCTGTTCCCAAAACGCTGAAACACCAGACCCAGCACAACCCCCTACACTGCCCGAACACCACTGCACTGCCCTAAACCCTGAAACACTAGCCCCAGCACGACCCCTTACACTGCCTGAACACCACTGCACTGCCCTAAACCCTGAAACACCACCCCCTGCACGAGCCCCTACACTGCCCGAACACCACTGCACTGCCCTAAACCCTGAAACACCACCCCCGCACAACCCCCTACACTGCCCGAGCCACAACGCACTGCCCTAAACCTTGAAACACCACCCCCACACAACCCCCTACACTGCCCGAACACCACTGCACTCTCCTAAACCCTGAAACACCTCCCCCCGCACGACCCTCTACACTGCCCGAAATCCACTGCACTGCCCTAAACTCTAAAACACTACCCCCGCACGATCCCCACACTGCCTGAACACCACTGCACTGCCCTAAACCTTGAAATACCACCCTCCGCACGACCCCCTACACTGCCTGAACACCACTGAACTGCCCTAAACCCTGAAACACCACCCCCCGGGCGATCCCTACACTGCCCGAACACCACTGCACCGCCTTAAACCCTGAAACACCACACCCGCATGACCCCCTACACTGCCCGAACACCACTGCACTGCCCTAAACCCTGAAACACCACTTCCCGCATGCCCCCCTACACAGCCCGCAAACCAATGAACTGCCCAAAACCCTGAAACACCACCGCAGCACGACCCCCTGCACTGCACGATCACCACTGCCCTGCCCAAAACCCTGAAACACCACCCCAGCAAGACCCCCTACACTTCCCGAACACCACTGCCCTGCCCTAAACCCTGAAACACCACTTCCCGCATGCCCCCCTACACAGCCCGCAAACCAATGAACTGCCCAAAACCCTGAAACACCACCGCAGCACGACCCCCTGCACTGCACGATCACCACTGCCCTGCCCAAAACCCTGAAACACCACCCCAGCAAGACCCCCTACACTTCCCGAACACCACTGCCCTGCCCTAAACCCTGAGACACCACTTCCCGCATGCCCCCCTACACAGCCCGCTAACCAATGAACTGCCCAAAACCCTGAAACACCACCGCAGCACGACCCCCTGCACTGCACGATCACCACTGCCCTGCCCAAAACCCTGAAACACCACCCCAGCAAGACCCCATACACTGATTGAACACCACTGCCCTGCCCTAAACCCTGAAACACCACCCCCAGCAAGACCCCCTACACTGCCTGAACACCAATGCCCTGGACTAAACCCTGAAACACCACCACCAGCAAGACCCCCCTACACTGCCAGAACACCACAGCACTGTCCTAAACCCTGAAACACCACTACCGCATGACCCCCTACACTACCCGCACACCACTGCACTGCCCTATACCCTGAAACACCATCCGCGCACGACCCCCTACACTGCCCGAACACCAATGCACTGCCCTAATCCCTGAAATACAACCCCCCGAACGACCCCCTACACTGCCTGAATACCACTGCACTGTTCTAATTCTGAAAGACCACCCCGCACGACCCCCTACACTGCCCGAACACCACTGCACTGCCCTAAACCCCAAAACACTACCCCCGCACGACACCCTACACTATCCAAAGACCACTGCACTACCCTAAACAATAAAACACGACCCCCTACACTACACAAACACCGCTGCAGTACCCTAAACCCTAAAACACTACCCTCAGCACGACCCCCTACACTACACAAACACCACTGCACTACCCTAAACCCTAAAACACTTCCCCCAAACTGCACAAACACTGTTGCACTACCATAAACCCTTGAAACACCTCCCCCGCACGACTCCCTACACTGCCTGAACACCACTGCACTGCCCTAAAACCTGAAACACCATCCCCAGTACGACCCCTACACTGCCCGAACACCACTGCTGTTCCCAAAACGCTGAAATACCAGACCCAGCACAACCCCCTACACTGCCTGAACACCGCTGCACTGCCCTAAACCCTGAAACACCACCCCCTGCACGAGCCCCTACACTGCCCGAACACCACTGCACTGCCCTAAACCCTGAAACACCACCCCCGCACAACCCCCTACACTGCCCGAGCCACAACGCACTGCCCTAAACCTTGAAACACCACCCCCACACAACCCCCTACACTGCCCGAACACCACTGCACTCTCCTAAACCCTGAAACACCTCCCCCCGCACGACCCTCTACACTGCCCGAAATCCACTGCACTGCCCTAAACTCTGAAACACTACCCCCGCATGACCCCCACACTGCCTGAACACCACTGCACTGCCCTAAACCTTGAAACACCACCCTCCGCACGACCCCCTACACTGCCTGAACACCACTGAACTGCCCTAAACCCTGAAACACCACCCCCCGGGCGATCCCTACACTGCCCGAACACCACTGCACCGCCTTAAACCCTGAAACACCACACCCGCATGACCCCCTACACTGCCCGAACCCCACTGCACTGCCCTAAACCCTGAAACACCACTTCCCGCATGCCCCCCCTACACAGCCCGCAAACCAATGAACTGCCCAAAACCCTGAAACACCACCGCAGCACGACCCCCTGCACTGCACGATCACCACTGCCCTGCCCAAAACCCTGAAACACCACCCCAGCAAGACCCCCTACACTTCCCGAACACCACTGCCCTGCCCTAAACCCTGAAACACCACCCCCACCTTCACCCCCTACACTGCCCGTACACCACTGCACTGCCCTAAACAATAAAACACCACCCCCAGCACAGCCCCCTACACTACTCAAACACCACTGCACTGCCCTTAACCCTGAAACACTATCCCCAGCACGACCCACTACACTACCCAAACACCACTGCAATACCCTAAACCCTGAAACACTACCGCCCGCACGACCCCTACAATACCCAAAGACCACTGCACTACCCTAAACCCAAAAACACGACCCCCTACACTACACAAACACCTCTGCACTACCCTAAATCCTAAAAAACTACCCTCAGCACAACTCCCTACACTACACAAACACGACTGCACTACCCTAAACCCTAAAACACTACCCCCTAAACTACACAAACATCGCTACACCACCCTAAACCCTGAAACACCACACCCCACACGACTCCTACACTGCCCGAACACCACTGCCCTGCCCTAAACCCTGAAACACCACCCCCAGCAAGACCCCCTACACTGCCTGAACACCAATGCCCTGGACTCAACCCTGAAACACCACCACCAGCAAGACCCCCTACACTGCCAGAACACCACTGTCCTGCCCTAAACCCTGAAACACCACCGCCAGCACAACCCACTACACTGCCCGAACACCACTGCCCTGCCCTAAACCCTGAAACACCACCCCCAGCAAGACCCCCTACACTGCCTGAACACCAATGCCCTGGACTCAACCCTGAAACACCACCACCAGCAAGACCCCCTACACTGCCAGAACACCACAGCACTGTCCTAAACCCTGAAACACCACTACCGCATGACCCCCTACACTACCCGCACTCCACTGCACTGCCCTAAACCCTGAAACACCATCCGCGCACGACCCCCTACACTGCCCGAACACCAATGCACTGCCCTAATCCCTGAAATACAACCCCCCGAACGACCCCCTACACTGCCTGAATACCACTGCACTGTTCTAATTCTGAAAGACCACCCCGCACGACCCCCTACACTGCCCGAACACCACTGCACTGCCCTAAACCCCAAAACACTACCCCCCGCACGACACCCTACACTATCCAAAGACCACTGCACTACCCTAAACAATAAAACATGACCCCCTACACTACACAAACACCGCTGCAGTACCCTAAACCCTAAAACACTACCCTCAGCACGACCCCCTACACTACACAAACACCACTGCACTACCCTAAACCCTAAAACACTACCCCCTAAACTGCACAAACACTGTTGCATTACCATAAACCCTTGAAACACCTCCCCCGCACGACTCCCTTCACTGCCTGAACACCACTGCACTGCCCTAAAACCTGAAACACCATCCCCAGTACGACCCCTACACTGCCCGAACACCACTGCTGTTCCCAAAACGCTGAAACACCAGACCCAGCACAACCCCCTACACTGCCCGAACACCACTGCACTGCCCTAAACCCTGAAACACTAGCCCCAGCACAACCCCTTACACTGCCTGAACACCACTGCACTGCCCTAAACCCTGAAACACCACCCCCTGCACGAGCCCCTACACTGCCCGAACACCACTGCACTGCCCTAAACCCTGAAACACCACCCCCGCACAACCCCCTACACTGCCCGAGCCACAACGCACTGCCCTAAACCTTGAAACACCACCCCCACACAACCCCCTACACTGCCCGAACACCACTGCACTCTCCTAAACCCTGAAACACCTCCCCCCGCACGACCCTCTACACTGCCCGAAATCCACTGCACTGCCCTAAATTCTAAAACACTACCCCCGCACGACCCCCACACTGCCTGAACACCACTGCACTGCCCTAAACCTTGAAACACCACCCTCCGCACGACCCCCTACACTGCCTGAACACCACTGAACTGCCCTAAACCCTGAAACACCACCCCCCGGGCGATCCCTACACTGCCCGAACACCACTGCACCGCCTTAAACCCTGAAACACCACACCCGCATGACCCCCTACACTGCCCGAACACCACTGCACTGCCCTAAACCCTGAAACACCACTTCCCGCATGCCCCCTACACAGCCCGCAAACCAATGAACTGCCCAAAACCCTGAAACACCACCGCAGAACGACCCCCTGCACTGCACGATCACCACTGCCCTGCCCAAAACCCTGAAACACCACCCCAGCAAGACCCCCTACACTTCCCCGAACACCACTGCCCTGCCCTAAACCCTGAAACACCACTTCCCGCATGCCCCCCTACACAGCCCGCAAACCAATGAACTGCCCAAAACCCTGAAACACCACCGCAGCACGACCCCCTGCACTGCACGATCACCACTGCCCTGCCCAAAACCCTGAAACACCACCCCAGCAAGACCCCCTACACTTCCCGAACACCACTGAACTGCCCTAAACCCTGAAACACCACCCCCCGGGCGATCCCTACACTGCCCGAACACCACTGCACCGCCTTAAACCCTGAAACACCACACCTGCATGACCCCCTACACTGCCCGAACACCACTGCACTGCCCTAAACCCTGAAACACCACTTCCCGCATACCCCCCTACACAGCCCGCAAACCAATGAACTGCCCAAAACCCTGAAACACCACCGCAGCACGACCCCCTGCACTGCACGATCACCACTGCCCTGCCCAAAACCCTGAAACACCACACCCGCATGACCCCCTACACTGCCCGAACACCACTGCACTGCCCTAAACCCTGAAACACCACTTCCCGCATGCCCCCCTACACAGCCCGCAAACCAATGAACTGCCCAAAACCCTGAAACACCACCGCAGCACGACCCCCTGCACTGCACGATCACCACTGCCCTGCCCAAAACCCTGAAACACCACCCCAGCAAGACCCCATACACTGCCTGAACACCACTGCCCTGCCCTAAACCCTGAAACACCACCCCCAGCAAGACCCCCTACACTGCCTGAACACCAATGCCCTGGACTAAACCCTGAAACACCACCACCAGCAAGACCCCCCTACACTGCCAGAACACCACAGCACTGTCGTAAACCCTGAAACACCACTACCACATGACCCCCTACACTACCCGCACACCACTGCACTGCCCTAAACCCTGAAACACCATCCGCGCACGACCCCCTACACTGCCCGAACACCAATGCACTGCCCTAATCCCTGAAATACAACCCCCCGAACGACCCCCTACACTGCCTGAATACCACTGCACTGTTCTAATTCTGAAAGACCACCCCGCATGACCAGATACACTGCCCGAACACCACTGCACTGCCCTAAACCCCAAAACACTACCCCCCGCACGACACCCTACACTATCCAAAGACCACTGCACTACCCTAAACAATAAAACACGACCCCCTACACTACACAAACACCGCTGCAGTACCCTAAACCCTAAAACACTACCCTCAGCACGACCCCCTACACTACACAAACACCACTGCACTACCCTAAACCCTAAAACACTACCCCCTAAACTGCACAAACACTGTTGCACTACCATAAACACTTGAAACACCTCCCCCGCACGACTCCCTTCACTGCCTGAACACCACTGCACTGCCCTAAAACCTGAAACACCATCCCCAGTACGACCCCTACACTGCCCGAACACCACTGCTGTTCCCAAAACACTGAAACACCAGACCCAGCACAACCCCCTACACTGCCCGAACACCACTGCACTGCCCTAAACCCTGAAACACTAGCCCCAGCACGACCCCTTACACTGCCTGAACACCACTGCACTGCCCTAAACCCTGAAACACCACCCCCTGCACGAGCCCCTACACTGCCCGAACACCACTGCACTGCCCTAAACCCTGAAACACCACCCCCGCACAACCCCCTACACTGCCCGAGCCACAACGCACTGCCCTAAACCTTAAAACACCACCCCCACACAACCCCCTACACTGCCCGAACACCACTGCACTCTCCTAAACCCTGAAACACCTCCCCCCGCACGACCCTCTACACTGCCCGAAATCCACTGCACTGCCCTAAACTCTAAAACACTACCCCCGCACGACCCCCACACTGCCTGAACACCACTGCACTGCCCTAAACCTTGAAACACCACCCTCCGCACGACCCCCTACACTGCCTGAACACCACTGAACTGCCCTAAACCCTGAAACACCACCCCCCGGGCGATCCCTACACTGCCCGAACACCACTGCACCGCCTTAAACCCTGAAACACCACACCCGCATGACCCCCTACACTGCCCGAACACCACTGCACTGCCCTAAACCCTGAAACACCACTTCCCGCATGCCCCCCTACACAGCCCGCAAACCAATGAACTGCCCAAAACCCTGAAACACCACCGCAGCACGACCCCCTGCACTGCACGATCACCACTGCCCTGCCCAAAACCCTGAAACACCACCCCAGCAAGACCCCCTACACTTCCCGAACACCACGGCCCTGCCCTAAACCCTGAAACACCACTTCCCGCATGCCCCCCTACACAGCCCGCAAACCAATGAACTGCCCAAAACCCTGAAACACCACCGCAGCACGACCCCCTGCACTGCACGATCACCACTGCCCTGCCCAAAACCCTGAAACACCACCCCAGCAAGACCCCCTACACTTCCCGAACACCACTGAACTGCCCTAAACCCTGAAACACCACCCCCCGGGCGATCCCTACACTGCCCGAACACCACTGCACCGCCTTAAACCCTGAAACACCACACCCGCATGACCCCCTACACTGCCCGAACACCACTGCACTGCCCTAAACCCTGAAACACCACTTCCCGCATGCCCCCCTACACAGCCCGCAAACCAATGAACTGCCCAAAACCCTGAAACACCACCGCAGAACGACCCCCTGCACTGCACGATCACCACTGCCCTGCCCAAAACCCTGAAACACCACCCCAGCAAGACCCCCTACACTTCCCGAACACCACTGCCCTGCCCTAAACCCTGAAACACCACTTCCCGCATGCCCCCCTACACAGCCCGCAAACCAATGAACTGCCCAAAACCCTGAAACACCACCGCAGCACGACCCCCTGCACTGCACGATCACCACTGCCCTGCCCAAAACCCTGAAACACCACCCCAGCAAGACCCCCTACACTTCCCGAACACCACTGAACTGCCCTAAACCCTGAAACACCACCCCCCGGGCGATCCCTACACTGCCCGAACACCACTGCACCGCCTTAAACCCTGAAACACCACACCTGCATGACCCCCTACACTGCCCGAACACCACTGCACTGCCCTAAACCCTGAAACACCACTTCCCGCATACCCCCCTACACAGCCCGCAAACCAATGAACTGCCCAAAACCCTGAAACACCACCGCAGCACGACCCCCTGCACTGCACGATCACCACTGCCCTGCCCAAAACCCTGAAACACCACACCCGCATGACCCCCTACACTGCCCGAACACCACTGCACTGCCCTAAACCCTGAAACACCACTTCCCGCATGCCCCCCTACACAGCCCGCAAACCAATGAACTGCCCAAAACCCTGAAACACCACCGCAGCACGACCCCCTGCACTGCACGATCACCACTGCCCTGCCCAAAACCCTGAAACACCACCCCAGCAAGACCCCATACACTGCCTGAACACCACTGCCCTGCCCTAAACCCTGAAACACCACCCCCAGCAAGACCCCCTACACTGCCTGAACACCAATGCCCTGGACTAAACCCTGAAACACCACCACCAGCAAGACCCCCCTACACTGCCAGAACACCACAGCACTGTCGTAAACCCTGAAACACCACTACCACATGACCCCCTACACTACCCGCACACCACTGCACTGCCCTAAACCCTGAAACACCATCCGCGCACGACCCCCTACACTGCCCGAACACCAATGCACTGCCCTAATCCCTGAAATACAACCCCCCGAACGACCCCCTACACTGCCTGAATACCACTGCACTGTTCTAATTCTGAAAGACCACCCCGCACGACCCCCTACACTGCCCGAACACCACTGCACTGCCCTAAACCCCAAAACACTACCCCCCGCACGACACCCTACACTATCCAAAGACCACTGCACTACCCTAAACAATAAAACACGACCCCCTACACTACACAAACACCGCTGCAGTACCCTAAACCCTAAAACACTACCCTCAGCACGACCCCCTACACTACACAAACACCACTGCACTACCCTAAACCCTAAAACACTACCCCCTAAACTGCACAAACACTGTTGCACTACCATAAACCCTTGAAACACCTCCCCCGCACGACTCCCTTCACTGCCTGAACACCACTGCACTGCCCTAAAACCTGAAACACCATCCCCAGTACGACCCCTACACTGCCCGAACACCACTGCTGTTCCCAAAACGCTGAAACACCAGACCCAGCACAACCCCCTACACTGCCCGAACACCACTGCACTGCCCTAAACCCTGAAACACTAGCCCCAGCACGACCCCTTACACTGCCTGAACACCACTGCACTGCCCTAAACCCTGAAACACCACCCCCTGCACGAGCCCCTACACTGCCCGAACACCACTGCACTGCCCTAAACCCTGAAACACCACCCCCGCACAACCCCCTACACTGCCCGAGCCACAACGCACTGCCCTAAACCTTGAAACACCACCCCCACACAACCCCCTACACTGCCCGAACACCACTGCACTCTCCTAAACCCTGAAACACCTCCCCCCGCACGACCCTCTACACTGCCCGAAATCCACTGCACTGCCCTAAACTCTAAAACACTACCCCCGCACGACCCCCACACTGCCTGAACACCACTGCACTGCCCTAAACCTTGAAACACCACCCTCCGCACGACCCCCTACACTGCCTGAACACCACTGAACTGCCCTAAACCCTGAAACACCACCCCCCGGGCGATCCCTACACTGCCCGAACACCACTGCACCTCCTTAAACCCTGAAACACCACACCCGCATGACCTCCTACACTGCCCGAACACCACTGCACTGCCCTAAACCCTGAAACACCACTTCCCGCATGCCCCCCTACACAGCCCGCAAACCAATGAACTGCCCAAAACCCTGAAACACCACCGCAGCACGACCCCCTGCACTGCACGATCACCACTGCCCTGCCCAAAACCCTGAAACACCACCCCAGCAAGACCCCCTACACTTCCCGAACACCACTGCCCTGCCCTAAACCCTGAAACACCACTTCCCGCATGCCCCCCTACACAGCCTGCAAACCAATGAACTGCCCAAAACCCTGAAACACCACCGCAGCACGACCCCCTGCACTGCACGATCACCACTGCCCTGCCCAAAACCCTGAAACACCACCCCAGCAAGACCCCCTACACTTCCCGAACACCACTGAACTGCCCTAAACCCTGAAACACCACCCCCCGGGCGATCCCTACACTGCCCGAACACCACTGCACCGCCTTAAACCCTGAAACACCACACCCGCATGACCCCCTACACTGCCCGAACACCACTGCACTGCCCTAAACCCTGAAACACCACTTCCCGCATACCCCCTACACAGCCCGCAAACCAATGAACTGCCCAAAACCCTGAAACACCACCGCAGCACGACCCCCTGCACTGCACGATCACCACTGCCCTGCCCAAAACCCTGAAACACCACACCCGCATGACCCCCTACACTACCCGAACACCACTGCACTGCCCTAAACCCTGAAACACCACTTCCCGCATGCCCCCCTACACAGCCCGCTAACCAATGAACTGCCCAAAACCCTGAAACACCACCGCAGCACGACCCCCTGCACTGCACGATCACCACTGCCCTGCCCAAAACCCTGAAACACCACCCCAGCAAGACCCCATACACTGCCTGAACACCACTGCCCTGCCCTAACCCCTGAAACACCACCCCCAGCAAGACCCCCTACACTGCCTGAACACCAATGCCCTGGACTAAACCCTGAAACACCACCACCAGCAAGACCCCCCTACACTGCCAGAACACCACAGCACTGTCCTAAACCCTGAAACACCACTACCGCATGACCCCCTACACTACCCGCACACCACTGCACTGCCCTAAACCCTGAAACACCATCCGCGCACGACCCCCTACACTGCCCGAACACCAATGCACTGCCCTAATCCCTGAAATACAACCCCCCGAACGACCCCCTACACTGCCTGAATACCACTGCACTGCCCTAAACCCCAAAACACTACCCCCCGCACGACACCCTACACTATCCAAAGACCACTGCACTACCCTAAACAATAAAACACGACCCCCTACACTACACAAACACCGCTGCAGTACCCTAAACCCAAAAACACTACCCTCAGCACGACCCCCTACACTACACAAACACCACTGCACTACCCTAAACCCTAAAACACTTCCCCCAAACTGCACAAACACTGTTGCACTACCATAAACCCTTGAAACACCTCCCCCGCACGACTCCCTACACTGCCTGAACACCACTGCACTGCCCTAAAACCTGAAACACCATCCCCAGTACGACCCCTACACTGCCCGAACACCACTGCTGTTCCCAAAACGCTGAAATACCAGACCCAGCACAACCCCCTACACTGCCTGAACACCGCTGCACTGCCCTAAACCCTGAAACACCACCCCCTGCACGAGCCCCTACACTGCCCGAACACCACTGCACTGCCCTAAACCCTGAAACACCACCCCCGCACAACCCCCTACACTGCCCGAGCCACAACGCACTGCCCTAAACCTTGAAACACCACCCCCACACAACCCCCTACACTGCCCGAACACCACTTGTTAGAGTCGGGGATCTCTGGTTGGCGCAAGGTTGCCCTTGTGTCAAGCAGGAACCCTCTCCTCCACGTCAGGGCGCAGGATAACCCCTCGCGAATGACCCTTGCTCACCCTCTAGGTGCGTGGCGTGAGCAGCCAAGGCGATTCCTCAGGCGTTGTTGGTTAAGCACTTACAATCGTACACACAGTAAATACATCAATCCCCCCAGAAACGGACACCAGACTTGGATATATATGAAAATACGATTCTTTATGTAAAAATAAGGTATATATATCTCAACAGACTTATCACAAGACCAATAACGTTTTCGCTATGCCACCAGGTTATACAGCAGGCAAATGTTCTTGGTTCGTAGTAAATGGATAGTTTGTAGTCTCGTTACTTGTAGCTCCAGTACTCACAGAGATCGGTTCCTGCGAACGGGGAAATAAGGCGTTGCGGGCCCCGAGCCCGATACTGGACTTCTTTCGTGGTTAGGAGAGTCGGCACAGGTCGGTGCGACTCTTAACTTCGGGAAGTGTTCTTGGGTCCTCAATCAGCAGGTGTGGGCACGTAGGCAGGCGCGGCCAGCGACCCTTTAGCACGGCGGTGCAGGAGGGTCTCCACAGCGGGGGCGGCGCGGCCTGAGAAGTCCGGGGATAGCGAAGCGGGGTCGCAGGGCACGGTTAGTGCAGCTGGGTGACCCGGCGTAGATCACAGTCGTCGGACGGCTTCCGGCAGGAGGGGTGATAGCGCGTTCAGCGCACTCCAATGGCAGGCGGTGACAGGGATGCAGGCGGCCTGGCCCGGGAACAGAGAGCGGCTCGGGACGGAGCGGGGCTCTCACGGGTTGGAGGCAGGCGAGCTTCTGAGTGTCACGGCCCTAGGAGGGGCGATGAGGGGCGCAGTCTCTTTTCCAGCGGGATGCACACACGGCTCGAATTGGAGGACGAGCAAGAAGCACAGAGAACCCACTGTTCCTGGGGTTCAGTTCAGGGGGCAAGCTCAGATCAAGCCCTTGGAGAATGTTCAAGCACAAAGTAGCAAAGTCTTTTCAGTAAGTCTCTTCCTCTCCTTTCTCAGCAAGGCAGGCAGCAGGCCAGCTCCTCCAGCGTCTCCTTCTCCTTCTAGTCGGGCAGAGGTTCTTTGTGGTAAACAGGATTCTGATTTCTTAGGAGCCAGGCTCCTACTTTTATACCATGATTCTTTTGTTCTTTAGCGCCAGGGGGCCTAGGCCTGGCTCAGTCCAGTTCTGGAGCCCTTTGTTATGGTGACTCTGCTCTTTCCTTTCAGCAGCAGGGCAGAGACATCAGCCGCCCCACAGGGGGTGGCGCCGGCTTTGTGGTGGCAGAGCACAGGTCTATTCAAGAGTCAAGGTGTACTCCTCCCACCCATCCAGGTGTAATCTCTCTACCCACCACCTGGTAGCCAACCTGTCTCTGGGGATCCCCCCACCCTGCTCCTTACTGTTGCTGGGCAGAACACACACACACACAGCAGAGGCGGACTGAGATGGTCAGGTCAGTAAATACTAACTTCCTAAAAGTAGTATTTACAAACCCAGGATACTAAAATAGACTTGACTACAAGAAGTATTTTATCATCCTGAGTTCAGGCATACTAAACTTGACACTTCTACCATGCTCTCTGAGTCCACTGGGGTCACAGCGTTGGCGTGATCCCAGCAGCCCATTCTGGCCTATGGAGAGCAGGTAGCCTTCAATAGTGAAGAACGGAAAGGGCTGTAATTCACTACTAAGACATGCAACACACACCAGGGCATGTCTTACCTTATGCCTACAATGCACCCTGCCCTTGGGCCTACCAGAGGGGTGGCTAATATGTAGGTAAGGGAAGGTTTAGGGACTGGCAAGTGGGGGCACTTGCGCAGTCAGCGCGACGGTCCCGGACCACGCACAGGGTCTGCGGTGGCAGACCCTAGACACATTTTACAAGGCCGCCTCTGTGGGTGGCGCAACCAGCGCTGCAAGCCCACCAGCGGCATTGGCATTCACGAGCCCTGGCACCCCTGGTGCACTTTACTGGGGACTGACAGTGAATCCAATAAACCAATCATGGACATCAATTACAGGTACACTTTACCTAGGGAGCACTTGCACTGCGGCACGGATTAGCCGTGGCGCAGTGCCCTGAGCGGACAACACCAGCAAAACAGTCGAGGCACACCATCAAAAAGTGGAAGGGAAACTCACGCCAAGGTGCCAGGTCTAACACGTGTCCCCTCCAGCCGAAAGGTGGGGAGAACTACCCTTGCCCAGGGGGTTCCTCGTCACTAAGGCGGAAATACCTGGACAGACCGTCAGCGTTGGCGTGATCTGTACCAGGACGGTGTTCCACCGTAAAGTCCATACCCTGTAGGGAGATGGACCACCTCAACAGCTTCGGGTTCTCACCCCTCATTTGCATCAACCATCTGAGGGGCCTGTGGTCCGTCTGAACCCGGAAGTGAGACCCAAACAAGTAGGGTCTTAGCTTCTTCAGCGCCCAGACCACAGCAAATGCTTCTCGCTCAATTGCACTCCACCTACTTTCCCGTGGAAGTAACCTCCTACTGATGAAGGCTACGGGTTGGTCCCAGCCCTCCTCAGTCATCTGTGAGAGAACAGCCCCCACACCATGCTCTGAAGCGTCTGTCTGGACTAGGAATTCCTTGGAGAAGTCAGGGGCCAAGAGCACGGGCGCCGTGCACATGGCAGTCTTCAGGGTGTCGAAAGCTTTCTGACAGGTGTCAGTCCAAATCACGTTCCGGGGCTGCTTCTTGGAAGTCAGCTCTGTCAAGGGGGCAACGATCGTTCCATAGCCCTTGACAAACCTCCTGTAGTACCCAGTGAGCCCCAGGAAGGCCCTCACTGCGGTCTGCGTCTTGGGGGGTTCCCAAGCCAGGATGGTCTCAATTTTGGGTTGCAAGGGTGCCACCTTGCCACTCCCCACTTGGTGTCCCAAGTACACCACGGAACCCTGCCCGATCTGGCACTTGCTTGCCTTGATCGTGAGGCCTGCTCGGCGCAGCGCCATCAACACTTCCCAGAGGTGGCGCAGGTGTTCAGGCCAGGTGGCACTGAACACTGCGATGTCATCCAGGTAGGCGGCACTGAACGCATCCAGCCCAACCAGTACCTGGTTGACCAACCTCTGAAAGGTGGCAGGGGCATTCTTCATCCCAAATGGCATGACTCGGAACTGGAAGTGCCCATCTGGTGTAGAGAATGCTGACCTCTCTTTGGCCCCATCGGTCAAGGCGATCTGCCAGTACCCAGACGTTAAGTCAAACGTGCTGAGGAACCGGGCAGCCCCCAGCCGATCAATGAGCTCATCAGCTCTGGGGATGGGGTGCGCGTCAGTCTTCGTTACTGAATTGAGTCCTCTGTAGTCCACACAGAACCGGAGTTCAGGTGTGGCTCCCGGCGCAGCAGCTTTGGGGACCAAGACCACGGGGCTGGACCAAGGACTGCTGGAGGACTCAACCACCCCTAGCGCAAGCATTTTGGAGACCTCCTCCTTGATGCAAGCTCTGACCCTGTCAGTTACCCTGTAAGCCTTGTGCTTCACGGGTAAGCTGTCTCCTGTGTCCACATCATGGACGCACCAATCTGTGACACCAGGAACCAGGGAGAATCGGTCGGAAAATTGTCCCAGCAAGTGGCGGCAGTCTTCCTGTTGTTCGGGCGTCAGGGTGGGGGAGAGGTTAACTCCATCCACTGACCCATCTTTCTCAGAGGCCACTAAGAGGTCAGGAAGAGGCTCGGTCTCCTCTTCCATTCCATCATCAGTGGCCAGCAGCATGCCCACTTCGGTCCTCTCTAAGTGGGGCTTAAGGCGGTTAACATGTAGGACCCTCAAAGGGTTCCTGGGAGTCTGCATGTCCACCAAGTAGGTGATAGGACTTTTGCGCTCCACAACCTCAAATGGACCGGTCCACTTATCCTGAAGTGCACACGGCTCCACTGGGGCCAAGACCCACACCTTTTGTCCAGGTTGAAGCTCTACCAGAGTGGCATTCCGGTCGTACCACCGCTTCATCTCTTCCTGGCTGGCTTCCAGATTTGCCTCAGCAAGTTGCCTGAAACGCCGAGTCTGGTTTCGGAAGGCCAGCATGTAACTATATACATTCTGGGGAGGTTTCCTGGGAGATTGCTCCCAGCCTTCCTTTACCAAACTCAGAGGTCCTCTTACCGGGTGACCATACAGAAGCTCAAAGGGGCTGAACCCTAGAGACTTCTGCGGCACCTCTCGATAAGCGAAGAGCAGGCATGGCAAGAGGACGTCCCACTTACGCCTCATTGGACCGTCCAGGCCCATGATCATGCCTTTGAGGGTTCGGTTGAATCTCTCAACCAACCCATTTCCTTGGGGATGGTAAGGAGTGGTGAACTTGTAAGTTACCCCACACTCCTTCCACAGGGATTTCATATATGTGGATATGAAATTGGTCCCCCTGTCGCTCACCACCTCTAGAGGGAATCCCACTCGGGAGAAAATTCCCATCAGTGCCCGTCCCACCACGGGGGCCGTCACTGTCCTCAGAGGGATGGCTTCAGGGTACCGGGTGGCATGGTCCACCAAGACCAGGATGAACCTGTTGCCCAGGGCTGTCTTGGGGTCCAGAGGCCCCACAATGTCAATACCCACTCGTTGGAATGGCGTACCGACCACAGGGAAAGGTTGCAGAGGAGCCTTGTGCTTCCCTCCGCTCTTACCACTTGCCTGGCAAGTCTGACAGGTTCTGCAGTAGGAATCTGAATTCTTGTGCATTTGGGGCCAGTAAAAGTGGGTGACAAGCCTGTCATAGGTCTTGTCCATCCCCAAATGTCCTGCTAACGGCACATCATGAGCCAGCCCCAGTAGGAAGGTTCTGAACTTCTGGGGTACCACCAGCACACGGGCTGACCCAGGTTCAGCAGCCTTAGGCTCGGAATACAGGAGGTCACTCTCCCAGTACACGTAGTGTGTTTTGGCCTGAACACCATTGGCCTGGTCTGCAGCCTGTTGCCGCATACCCACGAGAGAAGGGCATTCTTTCTGCTCCCTGCAGAATTCCTCCCTGGAGGGACCTCCTTCTTGCTGCCAATGGGTCAGCTCAGGCAAGTCTCCCAGTTCGGCAATCTGTTCCCCAGTAGGCTCCAGAGCATCCCCCTCAGGGTCTACTTCCTCCTGGGCCGTGGGAACTTCGGGGGCCGGTTTCCCGCGCCTCCTGCGCCTTCGCCCTAAGGCCGGTTCCTGGACCTCTCCCTCAGGCTCCAGGACCCTCTCAACACCCCTACTGGCTGCCATGGACCGGGTGGTCACGCACGCCCAGTCGGGTAGACCCACCATCCTCAGATGCGTGGTCTTCTCCACCTTTTCCCAAGGGGAGCTCTCCAGGTCGTTTCCTAGCAGACAGTCTACAGGCATGTCAGTTCTCACAGCGACTTGCAGAGTACCAGAAACCTCCCCCCACTCAAAGGGAACTTGAGCCATTGGACAACGACTCTCTACGTTGTCAGCATTGACAACCCTACAGTAGGCATTGGGTACAATTTGCTCTTGAGACACCAGGTGTTGCCTCACCGAGGTCACGCTGGCTCCTGTATCTCTAAGAGCCTCAACCTTCTTTCCATTGATGGTCACTACTTGCCCATATTTCTTAGTGTTAGAGGGCAGGTAGGTTACAGGGACCATCTCACTGTCTCCTAGCGAGACTAGGGTCATCTGCCCGGGACCCCCACCCTCCTGGACTGCTACCTCCTCCCCAAAGTTAACACTAGCTACTTGCCGGGGTGGAGCACCAGTGGGTGCGGTCTTACCGAACAGGCGACACTTAGGATCAGAGGCAATGTGACCCGGGTCACCACACTTATAACAATTGAAGGGCCCCTTTGGAACAGGTCTACCTGTCGGGACCCCGTTCTGCTGCGGGGGTGGGGGAGGCTGGGAACCCTTCTGCTGGTTCCCTTGGGAATTACTTTGGGGGCCTTTTTGGAACCCCTTCTGTTTACCCTTGTCCCCCCCACTCTTCTGCTGGGGACCCTGCCCACCTTTGGCGGAGTCTCCCACTTGACCCTTGTGGACCCTGGTGCTGAGCCAGCGGTCCGCCTCCTCAGCAAGCTTCCTCGGGTTGGACAGCTTGCTATCAATCAGGTGCTGGCGTAGCTCAGGAAAACATTGACTGGACAAGTGCTCCCATGCAATTAAATCAAGCAGCCCTTGATAATCATTCACTTTGCTACCCTTCACCCAACCATCCAGTGCTCTGCAGAAAAAGGTCACATACTCCACATACGTACTCTCAGGGATCTTCTTCGTCTCCCTGAACCGTTGTCTATATAGCTCCGGAGTTAACCCATACCTGGTCATTAAAGCTTCCTTCATGTGGGGGTATGAGGTTTGGAGATCTAAGGGTAAATCTAACAGTGTGTCACGCCCTTCAGCAAGGAACCTTCCCCACAACCCCGCTCCCCAGTCTTTCTCAGGGACCCGGTGTGAGGACATGGCCACCTCGTAGGCTCTAAACCACTGCCCTATGTCATCCTTTCTAAAATACTCCTTTACTACGTCTTTGGGGATGTACACCTTGGACTCTACCTGCGCTGGTGGAGTGCTGCCACCAGAAGGAGCGGTGTCCAAACTTTTCGCCTTCAGCTCCAACTCCTTCAATCTGATATCATGATCCATTTGGCGTTGTTGTGCCTCCAGGGCCAACTTCTGCTTTTCCATTTCCATCTGTCCTGCCAACTTTGCCATCTCCATTGCATGCGCCCTGTCTGCTGCCCTGTCTGCCAGCTCCTCTGGCGACCGGACTCTGCTGGGCTCCTCAAGGTTGTCGGGTGGAACGATGTCCCCCGCATTCCGTGGGTCTCGTGACTCCTTCCAGGCTCTCAGCGCCTTGGCGTACTGGGTTCTCCTCTTGAATCCAGCATGGGGGACTCGGAATTTTACACTGTAGCCTTTCAATTGCTCCATCGAGTAGCCTTCCAGTCTCTCCCAATCCACCTCATCTATTCCAGAAATCACAGAGAGTGCTCTTCCAGCGGAGTGCGAGCCAGGCATGGTTGCAGTAATGGCAGATGTCTCAACAAAGTCCAACAATTACAAACCTGTGGCTGCGTTATTTGGTCTGCTCTCACTATCTGGTGATTAATAATTCACTGTGTGCAAATTACAAGTGCAAATCCGAAATCCCAACCGCTGCCAACAACGTTAGAGTCGGGGATCTCTGGTTGGCGCAAGGTTGCCCTTGTGTCAAGCAGGAACCCTCTCCTCCACGTCAGGGCGCAGGATAACCCCTCGCGAATGACCCTTGCTCACCCTCTAGGTGCGTGGCGTGAGCAGCCAAGGCGATTCCTCAGGCGTTGTTGGTTAAGCACTTACAATCGTACACACAGTAAATACATCAATCCCCCCAGAAACGGACACCAGACTTGGATATATATGAAAATACGATTCTTTATGTAAAAATAAGGTATATATATCTCAACAGACTTATCACAAGACCAATAACGTTTTCGCTATGCCACCAGGTTATACAGCAGGCAAATGTTCTTGGTTCGTAGTAAATGGATAGTTTGTAGTCTCGTTACTTGTAGCTCCAGTACTCACAGAGATCGGTTCCTGCGAACGGGGAAATAAGGCGTTGCGGGCCCCGAGCCCGATACTGGACTTCTTTCGTGGTTAGGAGAGTCGGCACAGGTCGGTGCGACTCTTAACTTCGGGAAGTGTTCTTGGGTCCTCAATCAGCAGGTGTGGGCACGTAGGCAGGCGCGGCCAGCGACCCTTTAGCACGGCGGTGCAGGAGGGTCTCCACAGCGGGGGCGGCGCGGCCTGAGAAGTCCGGGGATAGCGAAGCGGGGTCGCAGGGCACGGTTAGTGCAGCTGGGTGACCCGGCGTAGATCACAGTCGTCGGACGGCTTCCGGCAGGAGGGGTGATAGCGCGTTCAGCGCACTCCAATGGCAGGCGGTGACAGGGATGCAGGCGGCCTGGCCCGGGAACAGAGAGCGGCTCGGGACGGAGCGGGGCTCTCACGGGTTGGAGGCAGGCGAGCTTCTGAGTGTCACGGCCCTAGGAGGGGCGATGAGGGGCGCAGTCTCTTTTCCAGCGGGATGCACACACGGCTCGAATTGGAGGACGAGCAAGAAGCACAGAGAACCCACTGTTCCTGGGGTTCAGTTCAGGGGGCAAGCTCAGATCAAGCCCTTGGAGAATGTTCAAGCACAAAGTAGCAAAGTCTTTTCAGTAAGTCTCTTCCTCTCCTTTCTCAGCAAGGCAGGCAGCAGGCCAGCTCCTCCAGCGTCTCCTTCTCCTTCTAGTCGGGCAGAGGTTCTTTGTGGTAAACAGGATTCTGATTTCTTAGGAGCCAGGCTCCTACTTTTATACCATGATTCTTTTGTTCTTTAGCGCCAGGGGGCCTAGGCCTGGCTCAGTCCAGTTCTGGAGCCCTTTTTTATGGTGACTCCGCTCTTTCCTTTCAGCAGCAGGGCAGAGACATCAGCCGCCCCACAGGGGGTGGCGCCGGCTTTGTGGTGGCAGAGCACAGGTCTATTCAAGAGTCAAGGTGTACTCCTCCCACCCATCCAGGTGTAATCTCTCTACCCACCACCTGGTAGCCAACCTGTCTCTGGGGATCCCCCCACCCTGCTCCTTACTGTTGCTGGGCAGAACACACACACACACAGCAGAGGCGGACTGAGATGGTCAGGTCAGTAAATACTAACTTCCTAAAAGTAGTATTTACAAACCCAGGATACTAAAATAGACTTGACTACAAGAAGTATTTTATCATCCTGAGTTCAGGCATACTAAACTTGACACTTCTACCATGCTCTCTGAGTCCACTGGGGTCACAGCGTTGGCGTGATCCCAGCAGCCCATTCTGGCCTATGGAGAGCAGGTAGCCTTCAATAGTGAAGAACGGAAAGGGCTGTAATTCACTACTAAGACATGCAACACACACCAGGGCATGTCTTACCTTATGCCTACAATGCACCCTGCCCTTGGGCCTACCAGAGGGGTGGCTAATATGTAGGTAAGGGAAGGTTTAGGGACTGGCAAGTGGGGGCACTTGCGCAGTCAGCGCGACGGTCCCGGACCGCGCACAGGGTCTGCGGTGGCAGACCCTAGACACATTTTACAAGGCCGCCTCTGTGGGTGGCGCAACCAGCGCTGCAAGCCCACCAGCGGCATTGGCATTCACGAGCCCTGGCACCCCTGGTGCACTTTACTGGGGACTGACAGTGAATCCAATAAACCAATCATGGACATCAATTACAGGTACACTTTACCTAGGGAGGACTTGCACTGCGGCACGGATTAGCCGTGGCGCAGTGCCCTGAGCGGACAACACCAGCAAAACAGTCGAGGCACACCATCAAAAAGTGGAAGGGAAACTCACGCCAAGGTGCCAGGTCTAACACCACTGCACTCTCCTAAACCCTGAAACACCTCCCCCCGCACGACCCTCTACACTGCCCGAAATCCACTGCACTGCCCTAAACTCTGAAACACTACCCCCGCACGACCCCCACACTGCCTGAACACCACTGCACTGCCCTAAACCTTGAAACACCACCCTCCGCACGACCCCCTACACTGCCTGAACACCACTGCACCGCCTTAAACCCTGAAACACCACACCCGCATGACCCCCTACACTGCCCGAACCCCACTGCACTGCCCTAAACCCTGAAACACCACTTCCCGCATGCCCCCCTACACAGCCCGCAAACCAATGAACTGCCCAAAACCCTGAAACACCACCGCAGCACGACCCCCTGCACTGCACGATCACCACTGCCCTGCCCAAAACCCTGAAACACCACCCCAGCAAGACCCCCTACACTTCCCGAACACCACTGCCCTGCCCTAAACCCTGAAACACCACCCCCACCTTCACCCCCTACACTGCCCGTACACCACTGCACTGCCCTAAACAATAAAACACCACCCCCAGCACAACCCCCTACACTACTCAAACACCACTGCACTGCCCTTAACCCTGAAACACTATCCCCAGCACGACCCACTACACTACCCAAACACCACTGCAATACCCTAAACCCTGAAACACTACCGCCCGCACGACCCCTACAATACCCAAAGACCACTGCACTACCCTAAACCCAAAAACACGACCCCCTACACTACACAAACACCTCTGCACTACCCTAAATCCTAAAAAACTACCCTCAGCACAACTCCCTACACTACACAAACACGACTGCACTACCCTAAACCCTAAAACACTACCCCCTAAACTACACAAACATCGCTACACCACCCTAAACCCTGAAACACCACACCCCACACGACTCCCTACACTGCCCGAAAACCACTGCACTGCCCTAAACCCTGAAACATCACCCCCGCAGGACCCCTACACTCTCCGAACACCACTGCACTGCACAAAACCATGAAACACCACCCCAGCACGACCCCCTACACTACCCGAACACCACTGCACTGCCCTGAACCCTAAAACACTACCCCCAGCACGACCCTCTACACTACTCAAACACCACTGCACTACCCTAAACCCTAAGACACTCAACCCGCACGACCCCCACGCTATCCAAAGACCACTGCACTACCCTAAACCCTAAAACACGACCCCCTACACTACACAAACACCGCTGCACTACCCTAAACCCTAAAACACCACCCGCGCATTACCCCCTACACTGCCCGATCACCACTGCACTGCCCTAAACCCTGGAACACCACCCACTGCACGACACTCTACACTGCCCAATCACCACTGCAATACCCTAAACCCTGAAACACTACCCCCCGCATGACCCCCTACACTACCCAAAGACAACTGCACTACCCTAAACCCTAAAACATGACCCCCTACACTACACAAACACCGCTGCACTACCCTAAAACCTAAAACACTACCCTCAGCACGACCCCCTACACTACACAAACACCACTGCACTACCCTAATCCCTAAAACACAACCCCTAAACTACACAAACACCGCTGCACTACCCTAAACCCTGAAACAACACACCCCACACGACCCCCTACACTGCCCAAAGACAACTGCACTGCCCTAAACCCTGAAACATCACCCCCGCACGACCCCCTACACTCTCTGAACACCACTGCACTGCCCTAAACCCTGAAACACCACCCCCAGCACGACCCCCTACACTACCCAAACACCACTGCACTGCCCTAAACCCTAAAACACTACCCCCAGCACGACCCTCCACACTAACCAAGGACCAGTGCACTACCCTAAACCCTAAAACACGACCCCCTACACTACACAAACACCACTGCACTACCCTAAACCCTAAAACACCACCCCCGCATGACCCCTTACACTGCCGGAACACCACTGCACTGCCATAAACCCTGAAACACCACCCCCTGCACAACACTCTATACTGCCCAAACACTACTGCACTCCCCTAAACCCTGAAACACCACCTCCGCAAGACCCCCTACAATGCCCGAACACCACTGCACTGCCCTAAACCCTGAAACACCACCCCCAGCACGACCACCTACACTGCCCAACCACTGCACTGCCCTAAACCCTGAAACAACACCCCGCGCATGACCCCCTACACTGCCAGAACACCACTGCACTGCCCAAAACCCTGAAACACCACACCCCGCACAACCCCCTACACTGCCTGAACACCACTGCCCTGCCCTAAACCCTGAAACACCACCCGCGCACGACCCCCTACACTGCCCGAACACCAATGCACTGCCCTAATCCCTGAAACACAACCCCCCGAACGACACCCTACACTGCCCGAACACCAATGCACTGCCCTAATCCCTGAAACACAACCCCCCGCACGACCCCCTACACTGCCCAAACAACACTGCACTGCCCTAAACCCCAAAACACTACCCCCCACACGACACCCTAACCTACCCAAAGACCACTGCACTACCCTAAACAATAAAACACGACCCCCTACACTACACAAACACCGCTGCAGTACCCTAAACCCTAAAACACTACCCTCAGCACGACCCCCTACACTACACAAACACCACTGCACTGCCCTAAAACCTAAAACACCACCCCCAGTACGACCCCTACACTGCCCGAACACCACTGCTGTTCCCAAAACGCTGAAACACCAGACCCAGCACAACCCCCTATACTGCCCGAACTCCACTGCACTGCGCAAAACCCTGAAACACCACCCCCGCACAACCCCCTACACTGCCTGAACACCACTAGCCCTGCCCAAAACCCTGAAACACCACCCCCAGCAAGACCCCATACACTGCCTGAACACCACTGTCCTGCCCTAAACCCTGAAACACCACCGCCAGCACAACCCACTACACTGCCCGAACACCACTGCCCTGCCCTAAACCCTGAAACACCACCCCCAGCAAGACCCCCTACACTGCCTGAACACCAATGCCCTGGCCTAAACCCTGAAACACCACCACCAGAAAGACCCCCTACACTGCCAGAACACCACAGCACTGTCCTAAACCCTGAAACACCACTACCGCACGACCCCCTACACTACCCGCACACCACTGCACTGCCCTAAACCCTGAAACACCACCCGCGCACGACCCCCTACACTGCCCGAACACCAATGCACTGCCCTAATCCCTGAAACACAACCCCCCAAACGTCCCCCTACACTGCCTGAATACCACTGCACTGTTCTAATTCTGAAAGACCACCCCGCAGGACCCCCTACACTGCCCAAACACCACTGCACTGCCCTAAACCCCAAAACACTACCCCCCGCACGACACCCTACACTACCCAAAGACCACTGCACTACCCTAAACCCTAACACACAACCCCCTACACTACACAAACACCGCTGCAGTACCCTAAACCCTAAAACACTACCCTCAGCACGACCCCCTACACTACACAAACACCACTGCACTACCCTAAACCCTAAAACACTACCCCCTAAACTGCACAAACACTGTTGCACTACCATAAACCCTGAAACACCTCCCCGCACGACTCCCTACACTGCCTGAACACCACTGCACTGCCCTAAACCCTGAAACACCACCCCCAGCACGACCCCCTACACTACCCAAACACCACTGCACTGCCCTAAACCCTAAAACACTACCCCCAGCACGACCCTCCACACTAACCAAGGACCAGTGCACTACCCTAAACCCTAAAACACGACCCCCTACACTACACAAACACCACTGCACTACCCTAAACCCTAAAACACCACCCCCGCATGACCCCTTACACTGCCGGAACACCACTGCACTGCCATAAACCCTGAAACACCACCCCCTGCACAACACTCTATACTGCCCAAACACTACTGCACTCCCCTAAACCCTGAAACACCACCTCCGCAAGACCCCCTACAATGCCCGAACACCACTGCACTGCCCTAAACCCTGAAACACCACCCCCAGCACGACCACCTACACTGCCCAACCACTGCACTGCCCTAAACCCTGAAACAACACCCCGCGCATGACCCCCTACACTGCCAGAACACCACTGCACTGCCCAAAACCCTGAAACACCACACCCCGCACAACCCCCTACACTGCCTGAACACCACTGCCCTGCCCTAAACCCTGAAACACCACCCGCGCACGACCCCCTACACTGCCCGAACACCAATGCACTGCCCTAATCCCTGAAACACAACCCCCCGAACGACACCCTACACTGCCCGAACACCAATGCACTGCCCTAATCCCTGAAACACAACCCCCCGCACGACCCCCTACACTGCCCAAACAACACTGCACTGCCCTAAACCCCAAAACACTACCCCCCACACGACACCCTAACCTACCCAAAGACCACTGCACTACCCTAAACAATAAAACACGACCCCCTACACTACACAAACACCGCTGCAGTACCCTAAACCCTAAAACACTACCCTCAGCACGACCCCCTACACTACACAAACACCACTGCACTGCCCTAAAACCTAAAACACCACCCCCAGTACGACCCCTACACTGCCCGAACACCACTGCTGTTCCCAAAACGCTGAAACACCAGACCCAGCACAACCCCCTATACTGCCCGAACTCCACTGCACTGCGCAAAACCCTGAAACACCACCCCCGCACAACCCCCTACACTGCCTGAACACCACTAGCCCTGCCCAAAACCCTGAAACACCACCCCCAGCAAGACCCCATACACTGCCTGAACACCACTGTCCTGCCCTAAACCCTGAAACACCACCGCCAGCACAACCCACTACACTGCCCGAACACCACTGCCCTGCCCTAAACCCTGAAACACCACCCCCAGCAAGACCCCCTACACTGCCTGAACACCAATGCCCTGGCCTAAACCCTGAAACACCACCACCAGAAAGACCCCCTACACTGCCAGAACACCACAGCACTGTCCTAAACCCTGAAACACCACTACCGCACGACCCCCTACACTACCCGCACACCACTGCACTGCCCTAAACCCTGAAACACCACCCGCGCACGACCCCCTACACTGCCCGAACACCAATGCACTGCCCTAATCCCTGAAACACAACCCCCCAAACGTCCCCCTACACTGCCTGAATACCACTGCACTGTTCTAATTCTGAAAGACCACCCCGCAGGACCCCCTACACTGCCCAAACACCACTGCACTGCCCTAAACCCCAAAACACTACCCCCCGCACGACACCCTACACTACCCAAAGACCACTGCACTACCCTAAACCCTAACACACAACCCCCTACACTACACAAACACCGCTGCAGTACCCTAAACCCTAAAACACTACCCTCAGCACGACCCCCTACACTACACAAACACCACTGCACTACCCTAAACCCTAAAACACTACCCCCTAAACTGCACAAACACTGTTGCACTACCATAAACCCTGAAACACCTCCCCGCACGACTCCCTACACTGCCTGAACACCACTGCACTGCCCTAAAACCTAAAACACCACCCCCAGTACGACCCCTACACTGCCCGAACACCACTGCTGTTCCCAAAACGCTGAAACACCAGACCCAGCACAACCCCCTATACTGCCCGAACTCCACTGCACTGCGCAAAACCCTGAAACACCACCCCCGCACAACCCCCTACACTGCCTGAACACCACTAGCCCTGCCCAAAACCCTGAAACACCACCCCCAGCAAGACCCCATACACTGCCTGAACACCACTGTCCTGCCCTAAACCCTGAAACACCACCGCCAGCACAACCCACTACACTGCCCGAACACCACTGCCCTGCCCTAAACCCTGAAACACCACCCCCAGCAAGACCCCCTACACTGCCTGAACACCAATGCCCTGGCCTAAACCCTGAAACACCACCACCAGAAAGACCCCCTACACTGCCAGAACACCACAGCACTGTCCTAAACCCTGAAACACCACTACCGCACGACCCCCTACACTACCCGCACACCACTGCACTGCCCTAAACCCTGAAACACCACCCGCGCACGACCCCCTACACTGCCCGAACACCAATGCACTGCCCTAATCCCTGAAACACAACCCCCCGAATGACCCCCTACACTGCCTGAATACCACTGCACTGTTCTAATTCTGAAAGACCACCCCGCACGACCCCCTACACTGCCCAAACACCAATGCACTGCCCTAAACCCCAAAACACTACCCCCCGCACGACACCCTACACTACCCAAAGACCACTGCACTACCCTAAACAATAAAACACGACCCCCTACACTACAAAAACACCGCTGCAGTACCCTAAACCCTAAAACACTACCCTCAGCACGACCCCCTACACTACACAAACACCACTGCACTACCCTAAACCCTAAAACACTACCCACTAAACTGTACAAACACTGTTGCCCTACCATAAACCCTGAAACACCTCCCCCGCACGACTCCCTACACTGCCTGAACACCACTGCACTGCCCTAAAACCTGAAACACCACCCCCAGTACGACCCCTACACTGCCCGAACACCACTGTTGTTCCCAAAACGCTGAAACACCAGACCCAGCACAACCCCCTACACTGCCCGAACACCACTGCACTGCCCTAAACCCTGAAACACTAGCCCCAGCACGACCCCTTACACTGCCTGAACACCACTGCACTGCCCTAAACCCTGAAACACCACCCCCTGCACGAGCCCCTACACTGCCCGAACACCACTGCACTGCCCTAAACCCTGTAACACCACCCCCGCACAACCCCCTACACTGCCCGAGCCACAACGCACTGCCCTAAACCTTGAAACACCCCCCACACTGTGGAAATATGGATTTTTATGGTCGGTTATGTCCCCTATCTTGGACCCCAACGGTTTCATGTATAAGTTACAAGTACATGTATGTTCCCTCTAGTTCCAGTTATGAAGACGCAAACACATGTGCGTCCACCGTCAACATGTCCTCTTTCAGATCCGCCATGAATGGGCCGGATATTCTATTCCTAAGTATGAAAGGCCACCGGCTTTATATGGTTCATTTATCCCATTTTACAGTCCAGGCGAGTAGGCCCTGATTCTGCCATTAAGCCTTTTCTTGCCTTCTGCCTCTGAAAGCTCCAGTCTGAGCTCGCATCTGTGACCATGAACTATGTCTTACTCCCTGCGCGGCCAACGGTGCCTGACTCGGCCTGTCTGCCTGCCAAAAACTGTATTTCACCTTCAAGATTATCTGCTCTGCTCCGCTCCTCATCCGATGCATTCCTGTCTAACAGTTTAGGTAAACATTCCTCCAGCTACCGTGCAAAGAGGCCAGGCCTCGCTGTCCTCATGCAAGTAATTCATAGCCCTGTTACCATGGAATATTCCTACCCCCTCGCATCTAGTGTAGACACTTAGACGCTTGTACACGCACTAACAGTCAGTATAGTCAGTATAGAATAAGATTCTATCCTAAGAGACCTCTCTTTTTGGATAACACAGTTCTTTAAACATAGGATATTAGATATGATTTGGGATTAGGTTGACATAACCCCAGACTTCTGTCTCCACATGTAGAGCTAAATGTCAAGTCCCTCTCTCCCCCTAGTTGCACGTCAAATCACACGTCATGCTGCTGCGCGCGCATCTCTGCCAAGTATTTTTGCTGACATTGCGAAATTCTTTCATGGAACCACCCATTTGTGACATCATACCTAATGACGTTCTTTAGTTACGCCTAGTTACACCCATTTTAGTTACGCATGTATGTCTTTATCTCTGTTATCAACTGTTACGCCTCCTGCATCTGTTTCACTGTAATGCCTCTTCTATAAAAATGATTACCTGTCAATAATGTATTGTTCCTTCCTTCCTGAACTTTCGTGGTGATGGAATAGAAGGCCCATAATTCGAATTATGTTCCTTTGTATAGGAATAAAGCCCGTTCCGAATCTCTAATACCACGGATTCTGCCTCTTATTTTACTGAGCTATTCTTATTAATTTTCCGCATCAAATTAAGTACCGGTAATTAAATTATTTACCACATACATGGCGCCCGAACAGGGACACTTTCTCATCTCACGCGCCGGAGGTGCGTTGCAGGCCCGGTCTCCTGCCACAGCTGGACGGACAACAACGCGTACCCACAGGATTTCCTGTATCTCCCTCCTGCCGAGCGGGGGTAACTGAGGCTGCGATCAACACCCAGACGAGGCGGTGAGAAGTGCGAAGTATCCCGACCAGAGCCTAGCTGAGAGAGCAAGATCCGAGGTATACAGAGGCCCACCAAGTTCCGAAGTTCCGAAGTATCGAGTCGAGTCCAGTCTGGTCCAAGTCCAGTTCAGTTCAGTTCCGAGGCCTTCCGTTCCGAGCTACCCGGTGAGTACCATTGCCGGGGAGGCGTTCTGACGTGCACATAGGTTGTGCCGGTCAAGACGGGTTTGGGTACACAAATCCGGTCTGCACTGTTTCAGCAGTGTATCTGTACTGTTTAGCAGTATATCTAGTATGTCTAGTATATAATTCAGAATTACCTAGTTAGTGCCGAGTATTATGCTTAGTGACTAGTTCCCTAAATGGCCATCATTGTTGTTCATTAAATGTTAAATGTTTTAAATACGTTCAGCATATTGTGGTGTGAATGACTGTTCATTATTGTGTTTTGTTGTATTAAACGTGTTCAAAATTAGGTCTCAGATCAGTTCTCAATATGCCGCTCTTTTCGAAATTAAGACAGATCAAAACTAGAAAAGGGGTACTCAAAGAAGCTGTTCCCATTCCTCCTAGGGACACTCCAGGGTACTTCATGTATCATAAACATGGCCTAGACGCCATATTATTTCTTGATTTATGGGTAGACTACACCAAGGAATTACCAGAAAGTCAGAGGTGGCCCGCAGCTGGGACCTGGGATGCAGATTGCATCATGAAAGTAGAGGAAGAATTATGGAAAAAGAAAGCTAGACAATCACAGAAAGATGCCATTGAATTATGGCGTAAAGAATTGTATAGACGTACAGAAAAAGCACTCAGACAGGAAGAGAAAAGTAAGGAGAATTCAAATAAAGTCCGAGAAAATCTATTAATTGAAGAAGGTACCCGAGCAAAATCAGAACAAGTAGACAGACAAAGAAATGCCCTTATGAATGGTATGTATCCTCTTCTGGCCGAAGGGTTACCTAAGGCTACTCCGGAGATACCAAAAGACTTGCCACCTCCATTGTTTCCGATAAAAGCACATCCCAGAGGGCATCCCAGAACCGCAGAAGATGTTTTCCTTTCCTCTTATTTAGACGACGCAGCTCCCGAGTATGCTAATACTGCACCACATAGACCGCCTGCCGAGGGGGTTCAACGCCAAGACCCTCCGTCTGTACCTCCGCAACAACAAACTCCGACACAAGTTCCGGCAAGCACATCTGTTTCTACAGCTGTACCCACACCTATGGTTGCTATATCACGTTCAACGAATCCTTTCACATCCAGCACCCCAGGCGGTGCTACAGGAGGTACAACAAACATTTTTTCCACGCCACCCAGAGTAAATAAACTTTCCTTTCAAGAATTAGCCCACCAACGTACGCCCAAACTAGTAACTCCCGACATGCTTAAGGAACTTCTAGTAGATTGTAGATATGACCCTGTGCCCGGCAAAGAGGACGAAATGCTGCTGGCATCATTACGTATCCGACGAGCTGCAATATATTTAGGGAGGCTACCAGGAATGACTACACATTTAGAAAATATATATCACTTTGTCCAGTCAGGGCGAGATTCTGAAAGTATTAATAGAGCCATGGAGTACCAGAAAGTGGAGATACAGGGGGAACTGTTACGTTTCCTCATAAATTGTGTGATCAGAAATCAAGACAGACCAGGGGTAAATCCGGAAGAAATGCGAATTCTTACCACATGGAGTCGGAATATATCAGAGGGGAGACATGATAGACTATTAAGCATAGTAGCTATGTGCCGAAAGATCCGCAAAGAAGTAGAACGAATACACGAAGAAAGATTGGCGGTAGACCAGCTTGAACAAAACGAGGAGGAGGAAGAATTAGAACTGCCCACAGGACAGTTAGAAACCATGGCCTATGTAGGTAGAGGAAGATCTTGTAATAATACTAGATGCTTTACTGATCCGATACGTCCGATACGTCCAGATAATAACAGAAATTTCCAAAACCCTATAATAAATATAAGGTCCCCCGAACATTCGTTCCAAGCCGCTGACAAATTACTCCGAGAACGAAGGGGTTATCATATACTCGATTCTATGGACGAACAAGAATTAGCCAGGTCAGCCGTTCACTGGGTTGACAGTCCCGGAAAATATAGTGATGATACACTAGCACACACGTTTTTGAACCTCACCCCAGATGAACAGCGTTTAGCTGGTATCTACATGATTCAACAACTCCTTATATTATATAAAAGCCAACACTCCGATCCTGGTCCCTTACCTGATATATTGACTGAATTACTCACGAATAAATGGAGAGGTTCAGGTACTGAGTTAATTAGAGAAATACTAGAATCCAGAAAGCAGTACATTCTTTTTGTATGCCCCGAACATGTCTCACTGCCCATCAAGGAAAGAACGACGTATTATATGGATAGACAGAATCCCTTACGCGAAGTGCATCCGATAAAAGGTGATGACAATCAGTTTAAACGTGTGTTTGTATACACACCCATATCTAAAATGGAACTATTAGAAATGAAGAAAGTGGTACCCAGTCATGACAAAGACCCAGCGGGTTTCCACCGTGAAATTAAAGACATGTTGCTCATGGGAGAGTATACCTATCCCGACATTATGAAAATATTAAAGGTATTAATGCCTGCGGGCATTTACGAAAAACTCAAAGAAAAGGATTGGGAGGTGGGAGACCAAAAGATAGATTGGACAGCATTAGAAAACGAAGAAACAGCTCGAGGTCCAGGTTTAGGGCTTGGGGAAAAGACCAAAATACTACCAGGTTTATTAGTACAGGTACTGCCACGTTTATTAACTACGAAAAAGGAAGACTGGGGTGCAATCTCAGCCTGTAAACAAAAGCAAGATGAAGACACTAGTGATTTCTATGCCCGATTCGAAAAATGTTTTGGTATAAATAGTGGAATAAAAGCAAGTAGCGAATCGTATCCACATCTGTTTGTGACAAAATTAGTTGAAAATGCCTTGCCCCAAGTTAAGAATAGAGTATTGAAATTCGAGAGTACCTGGCAAGGTAACACTCCGTCACAAATGTTACAAATGCTACAGTACCATCACAATAGAATTAGAGAGGAACAAGAACATGAACAAAGACGCATGAAAGACACGAAAATGAAAATGCTAGTTTCCCAGACAGTTCCAGCTGACGGTCATAAAAAGGGTATGACACAGTCCAGTGTTTCAGCAGGTTCTGTAAAAGGGACATGCAACTATTGTAAACAGCCAGGTCATTATGTACACGATTGTCCAGTTTTAAAACATAATATCGCCATAGGTAATACAAAAGAAAGACCACGGCCACTTAGACAGGATCAGAACCAACAAGGAGCCCCGCAGCATGCACAGTCCATGCCAGCTCCGCAACAGTCTATGCCAGCTCCACCACCGCAGCCTATTGCTGCCACACCAACAACGACACGACAGATGTACCAGACCGTACAGTATGACTATCCTGATTATCAACGATACTCATGAAACAGCCTAGAGAGGGAAGTTGGCTTACCCCTTATCGAGGTCCCTGTGGATCAAGAAGGACCTTATGTACACAGTGAACTATTAGGCCAAGATAGAAAATTTTTACTTGATACAGGGGCAAGCCGAACAACCATAAAACGTAGTGAAGTTCCAGGGGCACCCCTCTCAGGCTCACAGAATATTTCCCTTGGTTTTTCAGGAAAACCTATCATTAACGAAGTATCACAGCCTCTTCCACTTACGATTGGTCCCTTGACACGAACTACAGATTTATTACTTACTAAATCATGTCCAGAAAACCTGTTAGGTATAAAAACATTGAAAGCTCTAGGAGCTATAATATGTTGTTCTCCGGAAGGAGTACGATTGTTTTTACGTGATTTCAAAGGGCACTATGTGTCCCGAGACATGGATCACCGACTGCAGACCTTACCCACACATTTATGGGCACAAGGCCCTACAGATGTTGGTTGCATGAACATTACACCATATCGAGTCACACTAAAGACAGGAGTGGTACTACCACGAATGCGACAATACAAGTTACCCCCAGATGCTGTAGTGGCTTTACTGCAAATCATTGACGAGCTTATTACCCAAGGAGTGGTTGTGGAAACCGACTCCAATGTATGTAATTCCCCGATAATTCCGATTCTTAAACGAACTGATCCAAAAGCCCCGCCAGTATATCGATTGGTTATTGATCTGCGCGAATTAAATAAATGTATTGTACCACAATACCCCGTAGTCCCAGACATTTCTTCATTACTGACAGCCATTGATTCCGAAGCAACATTCTTTTCTGTAATTGATCTCAAGAATGCCTTTTTCAGCGTCCCAATAGATCCGGAAAGCCAATACTTGTTCGGATTTAGTTTAAATGGACGAAGCTTTAAATTCACACGCGCACCTCAAGGATTCACAGAAAGCCCCAGCATCTATAGCCAAGCACTGAAACGAGAACTTGACAGTATCCACATGCCAGTCAACACTGCCCTGCTTCAATATGTCGATGATCTGCTGATCACCGCTAGAAGCGAACCTGAATGTGAAAAAGCCTCACTGACGGTTTTACAATTTTTGGCCGAAAAGGGGCACAAGGTGTCCCCTTCTAAGCTGCAATTCTGTGTCCAGCGAGTTGTTTACCTTGGGCACTCGCTGTCCAAGGAGGGAAGGCAGCTTACACCCGATCGCATCCAGTTAATTGCTAACATGCCAATACCCAAGACACAAAAGGAGGTACGGGCTTTTATAGGCCTCACTTCATATTGTAGGCAGTGGATCCCTCAGTATGCATTTCTAGCAAAACCACTCATTCAGTTGACAACACAGGAGGCGGCCACATCGACTGTCCTCCCTTGGACTCAGGAACATACACAAGCTTTCGAAAACCTAAAGAAAGCTTTATGTCAAGCACCTGTTTTAGCAACACCATGTTACAATAAACATTTTACGCTCTTTGTTACAGAACGCGAAGGTACTGCCTTGTCAGTACTCACACAGGAACAAGCAGGATCACACAAACCATGTGCTTATTTTTCTAGTACATTAGATCCCGTAGCTCAGGCTCTGCCTGCATGCCTGAAATCAGTGGCAGCGACAGCTTTAGCAATCAGACAAAGCGATGCCATAGTATTAGGACATCCATTGACAGTACAAGTACCACACGCAGTAGAGGTTCTTGTGAACCGAACGCAAACACAACACTTGACTATAGCAAGACTCACCGGTTACGAATTAACATTGTTCCAGCCACACATAGAAATCAGACGTTGTAGTACATTGAATCCTGCCACACTTTTGCCAGTAAACGGAACAGACCCACTAGCACATGATTGTATCGAAGTTATTACTATCACGACGAAACCCAGACAAGACTTGACAGATATCCCATTGTCAGATCCAGACCTGACGTTGTATGTAGATGGTTCATGTATGAGAACAAGTACAGGAGAGCTAGTGGCCGCGTATGCAGTCACAACAGACACTGAAGTCGTTGAAACAAATTGCATAAATACTTTGTCAGCTCAAGCAGCAGAGCTCATCGCTCTGACACAAGCCTGTATTCAAGCCACAAATAAGAAAGTCAACATATACACTGATTCACGTTATGCATTCGGAGTTGTACATGACTTCGGCGTGCTGTGGCGAGAGAGAGGTTATTTAACTTCTCACGGTGCCCACATTCAGCACGGACCCCTCATTCATGCCTTATTAGATGCAATACATCTACCCACTGCAATATCAATTATGAAATGTAAAGCTCACACGAAAGTTACTGATATCATTTCCCAAGGCAATGATCTAGCTGATAGAACAGCTAAACAGACTGCTCAAACTCACACATCTGACATGACAAAGACAAAAGTTCTGACACCGACACATTGCATGACGGTTAAGGATCCCGCTCTTGACGTAATTGACATACAGACACATGCTACACCAGACGAAATAAAGAAATGGACTGAATTAGGAGGGATCCAAACGAATCAAGGATGGATGACGAAGGAAAAATCTGTATGGTTTCTTCCCGACTCAATGGTCCAAGTTATCATTAATACAATACATAGTCCAGCGCACCTAGGAGAAAAAGCTATGCTAGACAGCATTCAACACATTTGGTTCAACAAAAATTTACGAGCAGCAGCTAAACAAAAAGTTCGTACCTGTATGATCTGTTGTCAGTTTAACCCAGGTAAAAGCATTCCCGTAGAACAGGGTGGATTTCAGCCTCCTGATCACCCTTTTGAAGTCCTCCAGATGGATTATATCCAGATGGAACGATGTCGAGGATTCAAATATGTTCTCGTAGTTGTCTGTGCTCTTTCCCGTTGGACAGAAGCATACCCGGTTTCAGATTACACTGCCCCGACTACTGCCAAACAGTTAGTTCGAGAATTCTTCCCACGGTACGGTTTACCACGTGTTGTCTACTCAGATAACGGCCAGCCGTTCTCATCCGAACTAATGAAACACGTTTCACTTTTGTTAGGCTATCAATGGAGATTTCACTGTGTCCGACACCCCGAGGCAGCAGGTCTCGTAGAACGACATAATCAAACTCTGAAAATTAGATTGTCCAAAATATGTAGAGAGAAAGGTGTCGATTGGGTAGTAGCCTTACCAGTTGCGCTCTTTTACATGAGAATGGTAGCACATTCTTGAACAGGGCTATCCCCGTATGAAGTGATCTTCGGTAGACCACCAAATATGTGGGGGACGCCTATACCACGCAAAATAACTGATGTTGACTGTAATATGCTGACAGATTACCTGGCTTCCTTGATGTCTGCACTACAATCTTGTCGTTCACAGGTAGCTGCAGCCTTTCCCGACAACACCGAGGTGAAACCCCATGACGTAGTTCCCGGGGACCTGGTGTTAGTGCGGAATTTCGACCGGAAGACTCAGCTGGATCCTAGGTGGAAATCGCCTCAACTTGTACTGCTCACCACGAGGACAGCCGTGAAGATCGAAGGTCGCAAAGGTTGGATACATTCAAGTCATATCAAGAAATTTCATGGACTACCGTCTGATGTAAACGTTACACCTCGCGTGTCTTCACCGATTGACTCAAAGCTTCCTTTGGTTGAACTAAGCGATAAGGAACTATACAAACTAAAAATACGGTCTAATAAGTCAGACAATTTGATTGTTTAAGTCCTCTCCAAGGTGAATCGGTCGAATTTGTCTCTCACATGTATCCCCTAGACCTGAATAGAGAAAGAAACCGAAAGATGGAGTTGAAAAAACATGCGTACTGTAAATCACTGCGTAGTCATTGCACAGTGACGTTATTAATTTTGTTTTTCTTAAGTCTTTTAATAATCACTGCAAGTATATTGTTGCACATATATTATCCTATTTCTAAACATGTTTACAATGTTACTGCTGAACATTCTTTTAGTGAATTACCCCCGCATGCGTTGTCCTATAGATTTGCGCTGCGCAATAACACTTTCATTAGTATGCTACATCATTCCCATCAAACCAGCAATGCCACAAATTGTTGGATATGTGGCCGACTCCCTCCCTATCAGAACTATAAGGGAGTTTTGCCCCTCTTTCCCTATCCGTTCACACACAATGGCTCCTGTGGAGCATGGTTTAGTTTGATCAATTCCCTAGATTCGGATTCCGCAGTTTATCAAGACAACTGGGTATGGGGAAACCTGAACTTAGTTTTGCTTAAAGTCTGCTACCCTAACAAGGAGGGACTTCCCAAAAGAACAGGAACTGATCTAGAAAATGAAGTATATGGATTAGGTAATTTTACACTTAACCTCATGATCCTGAACGTTGAATCTGAAGCTATACCAATCTTGCCCGCCATGTCCGTATTCCCAGTAAAAGGGGAACTATGTATAAGAAAGAATGGCTCCATACACATGGGCCATAGTAAATGCACCACTGTGATAAAATTCAGTGATCAAGGCAAGTCTACATTTAGAGCTTCTCGTCATTCCTACTTTATATGTGGCCAGACCGCATATATACGCCTACCTCTAGATTGGGATGGTACCTGTTACATAGCATTCCTCCTACCACCTGTTTTCCTAGCTCCTCCTGATTATCATAGAAATACTCATTTAGTACACAATAGACAGCAGAGAGATCTCCCAATCGTCGATTACACTGAAACAGCATGGGAAAAATACACAGATTTCAATAAAGGTTTCTTCCCCTATATAGGTACAGTCACTAATAGTAAGTTGATACGTAGATTAACCAGAACCCTTGAAGCAGTAGTGAACGAAACTATTTCCGCCTTAGGCAATTTAACAGAAGAGCAGTCTGCTATGCGGATTGTTGTACTTCAAAATCGTCTTGTCCTTGACGTCATCCTGGCCGATAGGGGCGGAGCTTGTAGGGTCATCGGATCAAGTTGTTGCATTTTCATACCAGAAAATTCGCCGTCAGTATATAAAGCCATAACCCGCCTTCATAAGATTGTAAGCCAGATACACCAGAGTCCAGGCACCTGGACTTGGTCCGGTTGGTTCTGGGGCGTGTTGTCAGCCTGGGGATGGAGAATGCTCTCCTTCCTAGGTATTGGCTTTCTCATACTATTCAGTTGCTGCTTATGTCTACAATGTGGGCCAGCGATTTGTGGTCTGTGTGCCACCTCGTGTATCCAACATCCAAGTTTTCATTCGAGATCCCGGAAGAAGAAAGAAGAACAAATGATGTTATATGAACAGATCGATGGATTGATGAAGATTGATATCTCCTAAGGGCCAGTAGGGGACAAGGAGGGAATGTGGAAATATGGATTTTTATGGTCGGTTATGTCCCCTATCTTGGACCCCAACGGTTTCATGTATAAGTTACAGGTACATGTATGTTCCCTCCAGTTCCAGTTATGAAGACGCAAACACATGTGCGTCCACCGTCAACATGTCCTCTTTCAGATCCGCCATGAATGGGCCGGATATTCTATTCCTAAGTATGAAAGGCCACCGGCTTTATATGGTTCATTTATCCCATTTTACAGTCCAGGCGAGTAGGCCCTGATTCTGCCATTAAGCCTTTTCTTGCCTTCTGCCTCTGAAAGCTCCAGTCTGAGCTCGCATCTGTGACCATGAACTATGTCTTACTCCCTGCGCGGCCAACGGTGCCTGACTCGGCCTGTCTGCCTGCCAAAAACTGTATTTCACCTTCAAGATTATCTGCTCTGCTCCGCTCCTCATCCGATGCATTCCTGTCTAACAGTTTAGGTAAACATTCCTCCAGCTACCGTGCAAAGAGGCCAGGCCTCGCTGTCCTCATGCAAGTAATTCATAGCCCTGTTACCATGGAATATTCCTACCCCCTCGCATCTAGTGTAGACACTTAGACGCTTGTACACGCACTAACAGTCAGTATAGTCAGTATAGAATAAGATTCTATCCTAAGAGACCTCTCTTTTTGGATAACACAGTTCTTTAAACATAGGATATTAGATATGATTTGGGATTAGGTTGACATAACCCCAGACTTCTGTCTCCACATGTAGAGCTAAATGTCAAGTCCCTCTCTCCCCCTAGTTGCACGTCAAATCACACGTCATGCTGCTGCGCGCGCATCTCTGCCAAGTATTTTTGCTGACATTGCGAAATTCTTTCATGGAACCACCCATTTGTGACATCATACCTAATGACGTTCTTTAGTTACGCCTAGTTACACCCATTTTAGTTACGCATGTATGTCTTTATCTCTGTTATCAACTGTTACGCCTCCTGCATCTGTTTCACTGTAATGCCTCTTCTATAAAAATGATTACCTGTCAATAATGTATTGTTCCTTCCTTCCTGAACTTTCGTGGTGATGGAATAGAAGGCCCATAATTCGAATTATGTTCCTTTGTATAGGAATAAAGCCCGTTCCGAATCTCTAATACCACGGATTCTGCCTCTTATTTTACTGAGCTATTCTTATTAATTTTCCGCATCAAATTAAGTACCGGTAATTAAATTATTTACCACAACACAACCCCCTACACTGCCCGAACACCACTGCACTCTCCTAAACCCTGAAACACCTCCCCCCGCACGACCCTCTACACTGCCCGAAATCCACTGCACTGCCCTAAACTCTGAAACACTACCCCCGCACGACCCCCACACTGCCTGAACACCAATGCACTGCCCTAAAACTTGAAACACCACCCTCCGCATGACCCCCTTGTGAGAAGTTGGCCTGGTATATGATGCTCACTAGTTAAAGTGATCACCTTGTACCATGCCAAGCAACCCTTATGGTGTGGTTGTAAGTCAACCTTTTCGGACTAGCTGCCCTAGTGGTAGCGTAGGCTAAGCAGTCTTTGAGGCTAAACTCGTGAAGCGTGTTAAGCCAGCTGTTTCACCAAATGTAACCCCCTTTTATACCAATGAAAGGACACCACACAGATATATATTCAAAATATATATGTATTTATTTCTCAAAGTAACCCCTAGTCTCTTTATGAGCACAGGAGCACAAATCGTCAAACAAGATTATCACAGAATACACAGAAGTTGCACGTTATATGGATAGGCCCTGGTGGCCACTCAAACCATATACTAAAATAGTGGTATAAGTACCACGAACAGAAAAGGGAAAAGGCCTAGGGCCTCTAGAATCGCTGGGCCTACAAGGAGCTAACGTCAGTTAGTGACCAGGAGGTCCACGGGTGGCGTGTGCAGAGCAAATAGTCACACGCGTGCTCCCATAGGTTTCAATGGGTGCGTAAAAAGTACAAAGTTACTGCAAAGAGGATCTTCCGGATGGACTAGGAACTCAAGATTTGGAACACAGGCACTAGAGATGTATTACTACACTTGGGCACAGGTGTGCCAGCTTTACCTCACCCACAGGAAGCGGGTGCATAGGCCTCGAAGTGCGTCGGGTTTCTTCTATCTGTTCCGTGGAGCTTGAAGACAAAGATGCTGCAGGCGGTCGGTCCGGGAGAGATGCAGTGGATCCAAGAGTGGATCGGAGATGTTGAAGACCTGTAAGCAGAGGGGACAGTGTTCACAGTCACTAGCCAGTGACCCGCGTGGCACCAGGTGGGTACCAGGCGATGTCGGGTGCAAACAGGTGATGAGGGGTAGCTTGTCTCCGCAGCCACGTGGTCCCTGAAGGTCGACGACGTCCAGGAGTCGGCTCACGAGCTGTCCCACGCAGGCTCTCGCTGTCAGCGGTGTCGGCGACTTGATCGAAGCAAACGAGCCTTGGCAAAAGCAATTGTAGGAGGATTCGGAAATCAGCTGTTGGTTCTGACCAGCAAGGTCAGAGGGATTGCTCCTTTGGAGGGGAGCAAGGGCCAGTCTGGAGCAACCAGACCAGCAGTGTATTTCGTAGAGTTCATCGCCAAGATGGCCACTAGCCAGCGGGCCAGCAACCGGTTAGGCGCGTCGAGTGGCAAAATGCAGAAGGGCCCCACGCAGATCGTGGAGATGCTGGAGGGCTCACCTTTGGTGCAGATGCTGCTCGGGGGTTGGGCTTCTCAGGACCCAAAGCACAACTTGGAGGGAGCCTCTGTTGTTGCACTTGTCAGCTTGTCGTAGTCGTTCCAAGATGGCTGGCTCCACGTGTCTCGGTGCCTCCACGGGTCTCCTCTTTTCAGGGACTGTGGATCGGGCGGTGAGAGGTCTGGAGGTCCAGGTCTTGTCAGTCTCTGGGCTCGGGCTCCGGCGGGAGGCGGCGGCAAAGCAGACGTTGATTCGCTGGATGGTGCTTGCGTTAGCAAGGTGGTCACTCCCTGACCACAGGGGAGATTTTCTTCAGTCTTCTGTGCAGCAGAATGTCGAAGTTCCCGTCTTCTTCTTAGTTTCAAGTTGATTCCAGGATGTCTGAAGTCTTAGGACACAGCTCCTACCTTTAAGCGGATTCTAGGGGCCGGACTACCTGCTAGGTCCCTCCCTATGGGTGGGACCAGGAAGGGGGGTGGTTACACCCCCAATCCTTTGTCCAGCTCGCCCCAGGCCCGGGACTGGTGTGCCCCAGGACCGGTTTGGACTGGCATATGCACCGAGGCTCCTTGTGAGCCACAGGCATGTCTGGTTTCTTTCAAGCCCTACCTGACCAATACACAAAATCCTGTCTGGGGTGGTGCACGCACCTCCCCTGGCAGGAAACCCTTTGTCCACACCTCCCAAGCTGGAAGGACTCCCAGCAGCAGGAGGGCAGACTTGTGTCTGTGGTGGCAGCATCCATTTTGTGGAGCTGAGGCTATGTCTGATTTTACCCGGGTTTCAGGTACTGTACATGTCGTGTCCCTCTAGAAGGGTGGAATGCTAACCCCGTCGCCAGAATTGGCGAGGGGTTAGTATTCCAATTCGTATGACACCTTACTCGACATGGTTTGATAAAGCCAAACCAAAGATAGCATTTAACCGCGAGGTTCATAATGCACTTAAGAGTATATGGTATGACGATATCTGGAAACAGTAGAAGGAAGTTGTTCCGACCACTGCAGACAGGCTCAGCTCATGCCAGAGCACCATCTCACATGGAACCAAGCACTCTGCCTTCAGGATTGTTAAGGCCTGCCATAGGAGTGACTTATAGGTTACCAGGTGTCCCATTTAAGGTTAGGTATAGGTATACTACACCTAAGTAAGAGGTGATTACACCAACTTACCCCAGCTGAGTGATCAGCCAGTTGTGTCAGATTGTTAGGCCAAGCCTGGGGTGGCATAATACATGCTGCAGCCCTTGGCAGGCCTTGGGTACACCAATGCCCTGGGTACCTAGTGTACACTGGTACAGGGGCTGACAGGGTGATCCAACCAATTGGGTATGTACCTAGGGTACATGGAGTCCATTTTAAAGAGAGAACAGCCAGGCTGAGATCCTGAATAGCAGGATCTCAGGCCAACTAAGTCGAAAAACCAGCTAGACACTAGGCAAAAAATTTGGGGGTAACCATAGTCAGATATCCACCTTCCTACACAACCCCCCCCCAAACGAAGGGAGATAAGGCTGACCTTGACCAGGTAAGCCTATATTGCCCAAGTGGCCATATAAGGAGGAACCAGCACTGGCATGGTTACCCCCTGTCTCATGGTCCACTAGGCAATCCCTCACCCTAAGGGTATCAGAGGGTCTCCACCATAGGGAATCTCTACCTTTGGTGTGTCTTGGCAAAGTAAAAGGCTGGTGTTGAGATGGAGTACTGAAGTGAGTGTCCTCAAAGTGAGGCCTCAGCTTCCTCCAATCCCCCTCCACCATGGATGCCTTTCTTTCCTTAACTGAGTTGCACTGTGCTCTCAGGGTCAGCCTCTGGCTACCTAAAGCTGGAGGCTGGGTCCCTTTTGTGGGCTTACTGGAGGGACAGGTCAGGTCTGGGGCCCTAAGGTCCCATGTTTGCCTGTACCCAACAGAATCCCTCTGGGGGAGGTCCCTAACTACCTGTAAAGGAGATCCCTCAGGAATGTTTTTACCCATCACCTGACTAGGGCTACTAGCCAGGCAATCCTCATTCTTTTGATGGGGGGGTGCTTGTGGACAGGGGCCCTCTTGGGGTCCACTGGCCTCCCTGACCTCTGCAGCCCTGGGCTGACTGAGGCAGGGTAGAGAGAGGCAGGTTACCTGCACCAGACTGGGTCCCACCTTGGAAGGGGCCACTGACATCAGAGGCTCTGCCAGGCCAGGCCTGGCTACCTCTGGGGCAGTTCCTTCACAAGGGGTGAGGTCAGCTCCCTGAGGAGGCTGACTTTTTCCTAATGTCTGGGGAGAGGGAGACTTTTCTTCCTCCCCACTACTCTCTGTTTGTGTGGAGTGATCCATAGTTTCAGGCTTCACTACACCCATGTCAGTCTGAGTATAGGCTGAGACCATTACAGCCTTGCCAACCTTTTCAGGGGGGCACTCAGTTTGTGTTTGAGCTGTGACTGTCACAGCTCTGCCAGTCTCTACAGGGAAGTCTGTCTGTGCCTGGGCTGTGGCTACCACTGCCCTTCCAACCTTTCCAGGGAGGAAATCTATTTGGACAGGGGTTGTGAATGGCACAACCCCACTACCCTTTTGTGAAAGGCCTACCATTTTAGAATGGGTGTCTTGTTCAACTCCAGCCCAAGCTGAGAGTTCTAAGTCATTCCCCAGTAAGCAGTCTACAGGCAAGGTTGGGGACACTGCCACCCTTTTAGGGCCAGTGACACCTCCCCAGCTGAGACATACCTCTGCCATGGGATGACTGTTCTGTTTGCCATCAATGTTGGTCACCTGGTAGGAGAAACCAGGCAAAAGCTGCTCAGAGGGAACTAGCCAATGGGCCACCATTGTGATGCTAGCTCCAGTGTCTCTGTAGGCCTCAGCTTTTGTACCATTGATGTAGGGCTCCTGTCTGTACCTACCCAAAGTGTTGGGACAGGCAGTGAAGTTGGCAAACCCCATGCCACCGTCACAGACAAGAGTATCTGCTGCAGGGGAATTGGCTAAGCCAGGGTCCCCCTGTGTTCCCCAAGTAAACCCACCCAAATTTTTGGGGGCACTCCCACCACCTGGGGGATTACTGCTGACAGTAATAGGTGGTGTGACAGGAGTAATTGGAGGAACAGTTTTGTTTGTAGCCCTTGGGCAACTGCTGTCAGTTTTCCAATGCCCAGGAGTTTTACACTCATGGCAGTAGGGCTTTTTACCTGTGGTAGAGGAGGGAGCTTGGGACCCACCACCCTGCGTGGAGTTTTGGGGCCCTGAGGAAGATTTCTCTTTTGTTCTATCCCCACCCTTCTCTTGAGGTTTGGTGGTATCTTTCTTTTGGTCACCACCCTGATTCTTAGGCCTGATCCTGGTCCTGACCCATTTATCTGCCCTCTTTCCCAATTCTTGGGGAGAGGTCAAATCTGAGTCTACCAGGTGTTGATGGAGGAGCTGGTTTTGACAGTTACTTAAAATCTGTTCTCTCATCATCAAATTGTACAATCCTGTATAATCAGATACCTTACTTCCCAGCAACCAACCCTCCAAAGCCTTAGTGGCACATTCAACATATTCAGACCAGTCCTGAGTCTGTGTCTTCTGGGTGTCTCTGAACATTAACCTGTACTGTTCAGTGGTTAAGCCTAACCCATCAACTAGGACACTCTTCAGGACTCTGTAGTTTCTGACATCCTCCTCCCTAACAGTGAGGAGTCTGTCTCTGCCTCTTCCTTCAAAGGAGAGCCAGAGGATTGCTGCCCACTGGTCTTCAGGAACCTGCTGTACTTTGCAGGCTCTCTCAAGAGCAGTTATCCATTTGTGGATATCATCCCCACTTTTGTAGGGGGGCACAACCTTAGACAGGTTCCTATTATCAAAGACCCTATCTTTGTCCTTAGGGACAATGCTGCCACCAGTGGGTATAGACCCACTCTCTCTAGGTTGCCTAGCCTTGTTCAGTTTTTCTTCCATCAGGGCTACTTCTAGCTCCTGCTTCCTGATCCTCAGCTGGGCTTCCTGCATTCTGGCCTCATGTTCCCTCCTCTGAGGGGTGGTCATCCTTTTCCTGGAGTGACCTTGAGAGCCTCTAGAGCCATGAGAAGCATTGGAGTCACCTGAGCGATTCCTTTGCCTCCCAAGCCCTGTGTTAAGTCCACTGGGGAGATCCAATGGGGTGAACCCATTGTCAGTCCCCAATAGCCTTAGTTTAGCTGGGCCAAGTATAATACTTGGCACTGGGCTAGTTCTCCCTTCATCATCACTACTTTCTGTATCCTCACCACTTTCCTCCCCTGTAGTATGGTTCTCATCTAAGGGATGGCTATTGGAACTGGGTACCTCTGTAGTCTCTTCAGAAGGGGGGCCTCCTGTTCCTGACCCTAAGGGGGCTAACTGGGAAGCTTTCTTGAGTGCTCTCTGATTCTCATCATTCTGTAAGAGCTCTCTGAGCTCAGCAGAGTTTGGGTTCTTGGGCTGTTTAAGGCCTCTAAGAGTTGCCAAATGCCTGAGCTCATTCTGATTAAGGGTAGCAAAGCTGGATGGTGCCCTCTGGGGGTCACTCTCAACAGAGATGGGTACAGTGGACCCCTCTGCCCCGGCCATTGCTCTTAAGTGTGGGTGGATGTGTTGCAATCTACCTACACTTGTGTTTACCTACTAAACCTATCTAGTAGTTGTAGTCAGGGTGTGCTACTCCCTTTGCTCTACAACAACTAAGTTCAGTAGAACTTATGTATATCTAATCTTGTTTTATATGTACCTACAGGTACCTATGTGATCTTTCAATTGGTAACCAAGAGATTACAATGGTAAAACACAGCAAGCTCAAATCCAACCGCTGCTCACCAATGTGAGAAGTTGGCCTGGTATATGATGCTCACTAGTTAAAGTGATCACCTTGTACCATGCCAAGCAACCCTTATGGTGTGGTTGTAAGTCAACCTTTTCGGACTAGCTGCCCTAGTGGTAGCGTAGGCTAAGCAGTCTTTGAGGCTAAACTCGTGAAGCGTGTTAAGCCAGCTGTTTCACCAAATGTAACCCCCTTTTATACCAATGAAAGGACACCACACAGATATATATTCAAAATATATATGTATTTATTTCTCAAAGTAACCCCTAGTCTCTTTATGAGCACAGGAGCACAAATCGTCAAACAAGATTATCACAGAATACACAGAAGTTGCACGTTATATGGATAGGCCCTGGTGGCCACTCAAACCATATACTAAAATAGTGGTATAAGTACCACGAACAGAAAAGGGAAAAGGCCTAGGGCCTCTAGAATCGCTGGGCCTACAAGGAGCTAACGTCAGTTAGTGACCAGGAGGTCCACGGGTGGCGTGTGCAGAGCAAATAGTCACACGCGTGCTCCCATAGGTTTCAATGGGTGCGTAAAAAGTACAAAGTTACTGCAAAGAGGATCTTCCGGATGGACTAGGAACTCAAGATTTGGAACACAGGCACTAGAGATGTAATACTACACTTGGGCACAGGTGTGCCAGCTTTACCTCACCCACAGGAAGCGGGTGCATAGGCCTCGAAGTGCGTCGGGTTTCTTCTATCTGTTCCGTGGAGCTTGAAGACAAAGATGCTGCAGGCGGTCGGTCCGGGAGAGATGCAGTGGATCCAAGAGTGGATCGGAGATGTTGAAGACCTGTAAGCAGAGGGGACAGTGTTCACAGTCACTAGCCAGTGACCCGCGTGGCACCAGGTGGGTACCAGGCGATGTCGGGTGCAAACAGGTGATGAGGGGTAGCTTGTCTCCGCAGCCACGTGGTCCCTGAAGGTCGACAACGTCCAGGAGTCGGCTCACGAGCTGTCCCACGCAGGCTCTCGCTGTCGGCGGTGTCGGCGACTTGATCGAAGCAAACGAGCCTTGGCAAAAGCAATTATAGGAGGATTCGGAAATCAGCTGTTGGTTCTGACCAGCAAGGTCAGAGGGATTGCTCCTTTGGAGGGGAGCAAGGGCCAGTCTGGAGCAACCAGACCAGCAGTGTATTTCGTAGAGTTCGTCGCCAAGATGGCCACTAGCCAGCGGGCCAGCAACCGGTTAGGCGCGTCGAGTGGCAAAATGCAGAAGGGCCCCACGCAGATCGTGGAGATGCTGGAGGGCTCACCTTTGGTGCAGATGCTGCTCGGGGGTTGGGCTTCTCAGGACCCAAAGCACAACTTGGAGGGAGCCTCTGTTGTTGCACTTGTCAGCTTGTCATAGTCGTTCCAAGATGGCTGGCTCCACGTGTCTCGGTGCCTCCACGGGTCTCCTCTTTTCAGGGACTGTGGATCGGGCGGTGAGAGGTCTGGAGGTCCAGGTCTTGTCAGTCTCTGGGCTCGGGCTCCGGCGGGAGGCGGCGGCAAAGCAGACATTGATTCGCTGGATGGTGCTTGCGTTAGCAAGGTGGTCACTCCCTGACCACAGGGGAGATTTTCTTCAGTCTTCTGTGCAGCAGAATGTCGAAGTTCCCGTCTTCTTCTTAGTTTCAAGTTGATTCCAGGATGTCTGAAGTCTTAGGACACAGCTCCTACCTTTAAGCGGATTCTAGGGGCCGGACTACCTGCTAGGTCCCTCCCTATGGGTGGGACCAGGAAGGGGGGTGGTTACACCCCCAATCCTTTGTCCAGCTCGCCCCAGGCCCGGGACTGGTGTGCCCCAGGACCGGTTTGGACTGGCATATGCACCGAGGCTCCTTGTGAGCCACAGGCATGTCTGGTTTCTTTCAAGCCCTACCTGACCAATACACAAAATCCTGTCTGGGGTGGTGCACGCACCTCCCCTGGCAGGAAACCCTTTGTCCACACCTCCCAAGCTGGAAGGACTCCCAGCAGCAGGAGGGCAGACTTGTGTCTGTGGTGGCAGCATCCATTTTGTGGAGCTGAGGCTATGTCTGATTTTACCCGGGTTTCAGGTACTGTACATGTCGTGTCCCTCTAGAAGGGTGGAATGCTAACCCCGTCGCCAGAATTGGCGAGGGGTTAGTATTCCAATTCGTATGACACCTTACTCGACATGTTTTGATAAAGCCAAACCAAAGATAGCATTTAACCGCGAGGTTCATAATGCACTTAAGAGTATATGGTATGACGATATCTGGAAACAGTAGAAGGAAGTTGTTCCGACCACTGCAGACAGGCTCAGCTCATGCCAGAGCACCATCTCACATGGAACCAAGCACTCTGCCTTCAGGATTGTTAAGGCCTGCCATAGGAGTGACTTATAGGTTACCAGGTGTCCCATTTAAGGTTAGGTATAGGTATACTACACCTAAGTAAGAGGTGATTACACCAACTTACCCCAGCTGAGTGATCAGCCAGTTGTGTCAGATTGTTAGGCCAAGCCTGGGGTGGCATAATACATGCTGCAGCCCTTGGCAGGCCTTGGGTACACCAATGCCCTGGGTACCTAGTGTACACTGGTACAGGGGCTGACAGGGTGATCCAACCAATTGGGTATGTACCTAGGGTACATGGAGTCCATTTTAAAGAGAGAACAGCCAGGCTGAGATCCTGAATAGCAGGATCTCAGGCCAACTAAGTCGAAAAACCAGCTAGACACTAGGCAAAAAATTTGGGGGTAACCATAGTCAGATATCCACCTTCCTACACCCCTACACTGCCTGAACACCACTGAACTGCCCTAAACCCTGAAACACCACCCCCGCGCGATCCCTACACTGCCCGAACACCACTGCACTGCCTTAAACCCTGAAACACCACACCCGCATGACCCCCTAAACTGCCCGAACACCACTGCACTGCCTAAAACCCTGAAACACCACTTCCCGCATGCCCCCCTACACAGCCCGCAAACCACTGCCCTGCCCTAAACCCTGAAACACCACCCCCACCTTCACCCCCTACACTGCCCGTACACCACTGCACTGCCCTAAACCCTAAAACACCACCCCCAGCACGACCCCCTACACTACCCAAACACCACTGCACTGCCCTTAACCCTGAAACACTATCCCCAGCACGACCCACTACACAACCCAAACACCACTGCAATACCCTAAACCCTGAAACACTACCCCCCGCACGACCCCTACAATACCCAAAGACCACTGCACTACCCTAAACCCAAAAACACGACCCCCTACACTACACAAACACCTCTGCACTACCCTAAATCCTAAAAAACTACCCTCAGCACAACTCCCTACACTACACATACACGACTGCACTACCCTAAACCCTAAAACACTGTTATGTTATGTTATGTTAAATATTTTTTATAGCGCCCAATAGCTACTCCGAGGAGTGTCCCAGCGCGAAGCCAAGGGGGGGAGAGCCAAAGTAAAGAGCAAGAGGAGACTTATGGAAACAAATAGGTTTTAAGGAGACGCTTAAAACAGCCTGGGTCCTGGGTATTCCGCAGGGAAAAAGGAAGAGCATTCCAGGCAACGGCAGCTTTGACAGCAAGCGATCTGCCCCCAATCCTAGACCGGGAGAAGCGCGGAACCCTCGCAAGTAAAAGAGCTGATGAGCGAAGGGCTCTAGTCGGAACATAAAAGGCAAACCGCCTCTGAAGATAGATGGGACCCAAATTATGTAGGGCTTTGTGGGCGATGACCAAAGCCTTGAACTTAACCCTCTCAATCAGGGGCAGCCAATGCAAGGCCTGAAGATGAGCGCGGACACTACAACTTCTAGCGATACCAAGAAGGAGCCTAGCGGCCGCATTCTGGATCACTTGTAGTTTGTTCAAAGAATAGCCAGGTAGGCCAACATAGAGGGCATTGGCATAGTCCAGACGTGACAGAACCAAGGCCCGAACAACCGTTTCCTTAGCCGGTCTAGGGAGAAGAGGGAGAAAACTCCTGAGAACTTTAAGAAGGCCAAAACAACTACCCGAGATCTTCTTCACCTGGACCGAAAAAGACAAATTGTCCTCGAACCACACTCCAAGGTTTTTAGCGGAGCTCCCATTGGAAGAGGGAGGGGAAAAGTCAGGGGGCCAAATCTTACATCTGAAGTCCGAGGGAAAGTTCCCGTAAAGAAGGATCTCCGATTTGTCTTCATTGAACTTGAGTTGAGCCCTGGCAAGCCAACCAAATACCGCAGACAAACACTTCTGAACAGGCCGCATGGAATCATCCCCCTTGCTCCAGGTGAAAAGAAGCTGGGTGTCATCAGCATAGGCTATCACCTTAGCCCCCAACTTCTCGGCCAAAAAGACCAACGGTGTAACATAAATGTTAAAGAGGAGGGGGCTAAGGGACGAGCCCTGGGGGACACCTGTAGAGACCTCCTTCTGGGGTGAGGCAGCGGGAGGCAGCCAAACCTGTTGGGTACGACCCTCCAGAAAGGACCTCAGCCAGGCCAAAGCCAAGCCAGAGACCCCAATCTCGGAGAGGCGGGAAAGTAGTCTGGCGTGCGGCACCGTATCAAATGCAGCTGACAGATCAAGCATCACCAAAGCTGCTCTGCCACCAGCATCTAAACAGTCCCGAATGGCCTCCGAGATCTCAACTTGCGCTGACTCCGTGCTATAAGAAGCCCGAAACCCAGACTGGGCTGGGTGCAGGGCCTCAGATCTTTCCACAAATTCGGAGAGTTGTCTAGTCACTGCCTTCTCACATACCTTGGCAAGGCTAGGGAGAAGAGAGATAGGACGGTAGTTACAGGGCAGAGAGGGGTCGAGGGACGGTTTCTTCAATAGAGGAAGAATTTTGGCCTGTTTCCATTCCGGTGGAACCCAAGCCTCCCCAAGGGAGAGGTTAATAATAGCATTGACCTCCGCATTAATGGTCTCTGCGACTACTGCCAGCAATCTAGCTGGACAGCAATCCGAGGGGAAGCCGGACTTGAGGCCCTTAAGTAATTTAAGAGTACTAGCAAGATCAACCGGAGAGAAGACCGACAGGACGTGGTTCGAGGCCCCCTGGAGAGGCACAGTCCGTGCATCTTCCTTCCAGGAAGCTGCACATACCGGTAGGGACTGCTGTATTAGACGGATTTTATCCGAGAAGAAACAGGAGAGGGTGTTGCACCAGTCATCCATAGCTGGGCCCGAACACTTAAGAGCGGCAGGGGATGTAAAGCTCTGGACTATGTGGAAGATCTCCTTTGAATTATTACCAGCCTGCTCAATACGTTCATTAAAGTATTCTTTTTTTGCCTGGAAGATGGCAGAGTAATAAATCTTTTGCCTGGCCCTCAGAGCGGCCTTGGCCAAAGGACAATACTTTTGACGACGCCAAATCCGTTCCAGCTTCTTACAATCTTGTTTGAGCAGACGTAGTTCAGACGAAAACCACGGGTTAGATGGCGTAGCTCTCGAAAACCGGGAAGAGGTGGGAGTGGCTAGCAAGGTCATAGATTTGTCTAACCAGTTAGTAAAGTTAGCAAAACTCTCCACAAAATCACCAGTAAGGGACGGCCTGGAGGCCGCCAGGGCTACAGCCAAAGAAGCGGGATCCACCTTCTTGAAGGCAGGTTTCCGCGAGATAGATTCAGCAGCAAGTGGAGGGCCAGCCCTCCAGGAGAAAAAAGTGATGAAATGGTCAGACCACACAAGGGGAAGAGGATCCTCTACCTGAATATTAAAATTGGAGCAGATGGGATCAATTACACTACACAAACACGACTGCACTACCCTAAACCCTAAAACACTACCCCCTAAACTACACAAACATCGCTACACTACCCTAAACCCTGAAACACCACACCCCACACGACTCCCTACACTACCCGAAAACCACTGCACTGCCCTAAACCCTGAAACATCACCCCTGCAGGACCCCCTACACTCTCCGAACACCACTGCGCTGCCCTAAACCATGAAACACCACCCCAGCACGACCCCCTACACTACCCGAACACCACTGCACTGCCCTGAACCCTAAAACACTACCCCCAGCACGACCCTCTACACTACTCAAACACCACTGCACTACCCTAAACCCTAAGACACTACACCCCGCATGACCCCCACACTATCCAAAGACCACTGCACTACCTTAAACCCTAAAACACGAACCCCTACACTACACAAACACCGCTGCACTACCCTAAACCCTAAAACACCACCCGCGCATTACCCAATACACTGCCCGATCACCACTGTACTGCCCTAAACCCTGGAACACCACCCACTGCACGACACTCTACACTGCCCAATCACCACTGCAATACCCTAAACCCTGAAACACTACCCCCCGCACGACCCCATACACTACCCAAAGACAACTGCACAACTGCACAACCCTAAACCCTAAAACATGACCCCCTACACTACACAAACACCGCTGCACTACCCTAAAACCTAAAACACTACCCTAAGCACGACCCCCTACACTACACAAACACCACTGCACTACCCTAATCCCTAAAACACAACCACCTAAACTACACAAACACCGCTGCACTACCCTAAACCCTGAAACACCACACCCCACACAACCCCCTACACTGCCCAAAGACAACTGCACTGCCCTAAACCCTGAAACATCACCCCCACACGACCCCATACACTCTCTGAACACCACTGCACTGCCCTAAACCCTGAAACACCACCCCCAGCACGACCCCCTACACTACCCAAACACCACTGCACTGCCCTAAACCCTAAAACACTACCCCCAGCACAACCCTCCACACTACCCAAGGACCAGTGCACTACCCTAAACCCTAAAACACGACCCCCTACACTACACAAACACCACTGCACTACCCTAAACCCTAAAACACCACCCCCGCATGACCCCTTACACTGCCCGAACACCACTGCACTGCCATAACCCCTGAAACACCACCCCCTGCACAACACTCTACACTGCCCAAACACCACTGCACTCCCCTAAACCCTAAAACACCACCTCCGCAAGACCCCCTACAATGCCCGAACACCACTGCACTGCCCTAAACCCTGAGACACCACCCCCAGCACGACCACCTACACTGCCCGACCACTGCACTGCCCTAAACCCTGAAACACCACCCCGCGCATGACCCTCTACACTGCCAGAACACCACTGCACTGCCCAAAACCCTGAACCACCACACCCCGCACAACCCCCTACACTGCCTGAACACCACTGCCCTGCCCTAAACCCTGAAACACCACCCGCGCACGACCCCCTCCACTGCCCGAACACCAATGCACTGCCCTAATCCCTGAAACACAACCTCCCGAACGACCCCCTACACTGCCTGAATACCACTGCACTGTTCTAATTCTGAAAGACCACCCCGTACGAACCCCTACACTGCCCAAACACCACTGCACTACCCTAAATCCCAAAACACTACCCCCCGCACGACACCCTACACTACCCAAAGACCACTGCACTACCCTAAACAATAAAACACGACCCCCTACACTACACAAACACCGCTGCAGTACCCTAAACCCTAAAACACTACCCTCAGCACAACCCCCTACACTACACAAACACCACTGCACTACCCTAAACCCTAAAACACTACCCCCTAAACTGCACAAACACTGTTGCACTACCATAAACCCTGAAACACCTCCCCGCACGACTCCCTACACTGCCTGAACACCACTGCACTGCCCTAAAACCTGAAACACCACCCCCAGTACGACCCCTACACTGCCTGAACACCACTGCTGTTCCCAAAACGCTGAAACACCAGACCCAGCACAACCCCCTACACTGCCCGAACACCACTGCACTGCCCTAAACCCTGAAACACCTCCCCCCGCACGACCCCTTACACTGCCTGAACACCACTGCACTGCCCTAAACCCTGAAACACCACCCCCTGCACGAGCCCCTACAGTGCCCGAACACCACTGAACTGCCCTAAACCCTGAAACACCACCCCCCCACGACCCCCTACACTGCCCGAACACCACTGCACTGCCCTAAACCCTGAAACACCACCCCCCGGATGACCCCCTACACTGCCCGAACACCAATGCACTGTCCTAAACCCTGAAACACCACCCCCTGCACGAGCCCCTACACTGCCCGAACACCACTGCACTGCCCTAAACCCTGAAACACCACCCCCACACAACGCCCTACACTGCCCGAACACCACTGCACTCTCCTAAACCCTGAAACACCTCCCCCCGCACGACCCTCTACACTGCCCGAAATCCACTGCACTGCCCTAAACTCTGAAACACTACCCCTGCACGACCCCCACACTGCCTGAACACCACTGCACTGTTCTAAACCCTAAAACACCACCCCCAGCACGACCCCCTACACTACCCAAACACCACTGCACTGCCCTTAACCCTGAAACACTATCCCCAGCACGACCCACTACACAACCCAAACACCACTGCAATACCCTAAACCCTGAAACACTACCCCCCGCACGACCCCTACAATACCCAAAGACCACTGCACTACCCTAAACCCAAAAACACGACCCCCTACACTACACAAACACCTCTGCACTACCCTAAATCCTAAAAAACTACCCTCAGCACAACTCCCTACACTACACATACACGACTGCACTACCCTAAACCCTAAAACACTGTTATGTTATGTTATGTTAAATATTTTTTATAGCGCCCAATAGCTACTCCGAGGAGTGTCCCAGCGCGAAGCCAAGGGGGGGAGAGCCAAAGTAAAGAGCAAGAGGAGACTTATGGAAACAAATAGGTTTTAAGGAGACGTTTAAAACAGCCTGGGTCCTGGGTATTCCGCAGGGAAAAAGGAAGAGCATTCCAGGCAACGGCAGCTTTGACAGCAAGCGATCTGCCCCCAATCCTAGACCGGGAGAAGCGCGGAACCCTCGCAAGTAAAAGAGCTGATGAGCGAAGGGCTCTAGTCGGAACATAAAAGGCAAACCGCCTCTGCAGATAGATGGGACCCAAATTATGTAGGGCTTTGTGGGCGATGACCAAAGCCTTGAACTTAACCCTCTCAATCAGGGGCAGCCAATGCAAGGCCTGAAGATGAGCGCGGACACTACAACTTCTAGCGATACCAAGAAGGAGCCTAGCGGCCGCATTCTGGATCACTTGTAGTTTGTTCAAAGAATAGCCAGGTAGGCCAACATAGAGGGCATTGGCATAGTCCAGACGTGACAGAACCAAGGCCCGAACAACCGTTTCCTTAGCCGGTCTAGGGAGAAGAGGGAGAAAACTCCTGAGAACTTTAAGAAGGCCAAAACAACTACCCGAGATCTTCTTCACCTGGACCGAAAAAGACAAATTGTCCTCGAACCACACTCCAAGGTTTTTAGCGGAGCTCCCATTGGAAGAGGGAGGGGAAAAGTCAGGGGGCCAAATCTTACATCTGAAGTCCGAGGGAAAGTTCCCGTAAAGAAGGATCTCCGATTTGTCTTCATTGCACTTGAGTTGAGCCCTGGCAAGCCAACCAAATACCGCAGACAAACACTTCTGAACAGGCCGCATGGAATCATCCCCCTTGCTCCAGGTGAAAAGAAGCTGGGTGTCATCAGCATAGGCTATCACCTTAGCCCCCAACTTCTCGGCCAAAAAGACCAACGGTGTAACATAAATTTTAAAGAGGAGGGGGCTAAGGGACGAGCCCTGGGGGACACCTGTAGAGACCTCCTTCTGGGGTGAGGCAGCGGGAGGCAGCCAAACCTGTTGGGTACGACCCTCCAGAAAGGACCTCAGCCAGGCCAAAGCCAAGCCAGAGACCCCAATCTCGGAGAGGCGGGAAAGTAGTCTGGCGTGCGGCACCGTATCAAATGCAGCTGACAGATCAAGCATCACCAAAGCTGCTCTGCCACCAGCATCTAAACAGTCCCGAATGGCCTCCGAGATCTCAACTAGCGCTGACTCCGTGCTATAAGAAGCCCGAAACCCAGACTGGGCTGGGTGCAGGGCCTCAGATCTTTCCACAAATTCGGAGAGTTGTCTAGTCACTGCCTTCTCACATACCTTGGCAAGGCTAGGGAGAAGGGAGATAGGACGGTAGTTACAGGGCAGAGAGGGGTCGAGGGACGGTTTCTTCAATAGAGGAAGAATTTTGGCCTGTTTCCATTCCGGTGGAACCCAAGCCTCCCCAAGGGAGAGGTTAATAATAGCATTGACCTCCGCATTAATGGTCTCTGCGACTGCTGCCAGCAATCTAGCTGGACAGCAATCCGAGGGGGAGCCGGACTTGAGGCCCTTAAGTAATTTAAGAGTACTAGCAAGATCAACCGGAGAGAAGACCGACAGGACGTGGTTCGAGGCCCCCTGGAGAGGCACAGTCCGTGCATCTTCCTTCCAGGAAGCTGCACATACCGGTAGGGACTGCTGTATTAGACGGATTTTATCCGAGAAGAAACAGGAGAGGGTGTTGCACCAGTCATCCGTAGCTGGGCCCGAACACTTAAGAGCGGCAGGGGATGTAAAGCTCTGGACTATATGGAAGATCTCCTTTGAATTATTACCAGCCTGCTCAATACGTTCAGTAAAGTATTCTTTTTTTGCCTGGAAGATGGCAGAGTAATAAATCTTTTGCCTGGCCCTCAGAGCGGCCTTGGCCAAAGGACAATACTTTTGACGACGCCAAATCCGTTCCAGCTTCTTACAATCTTGTTTGAGCAGACGTAGTTCAGGCGATAACCACGGGTTAGATGGCGAAGCTCTCGAAAACCGGGAAGAGGTGGGAGTGGCTAGCAAGGTCATAGATTTGTCTAACCAGTTAGTAAAGTTAGCAAAACTCTCCACAAAATCACCAGTAAGGGACGGCCTGGAGGCCGCCAGGGCTACAGCCAAAGAAGCGGGATCCACCTTCTTGAAGGCAGGTTTCCGCGAGATAGATTCAGCAGCAAGTGGAGGGCCAGCCCTCCAGGAGAAAAAAGTGATGAAATGGTCAGACCACACAAGGGGAAGAGGATCCTCTACCTGAATATTAAAATTGGAGCAGATGGGATCAATTACACTACACAAACACGACTGCACTACCCTAAACCCTAAAACACTACCCCCTAAACTACACAAACATCGCTACACTACCCTAAACCCTGAAACACCGCACCCCACACGACTCCCTACACTGCCCGAAAACCACTGCACTGCCCTAAACCCTGAAACATCACCCCTGCAGGACCCCCTACACTCTCCGAACACCACTGCGCTGCCCTAAACCATGAAACACCACCCCAGCACGACCCCCTACACTACCCGAACACCACTGCACTGCCCTGAACCCTAAAACACTACCCCCAGCACGACCCTCTACACTTCTCAAACACCACTGCACTACCCTAAACCCTAAGAGACTACACCCCGCATGACCCCCACACTATCCAAAGACCACTGCACTACCCTAAACCCTAAAACACGACCCCCTACACTACACAAACACCGCTGCACTACCCTAAACCCTAAAACACCACCCGCGCATTACCCAATACACTGCCCGATCACCACTGCACTGCCCTAAACCCTGAACACCACCCACTGCACGACACTCTACACTGCCCAATCACCACTGCAATACCCTAAACCCTGAAACACTACCCCCCGCACGACCCCATACACTACCCAAAGACAACTGCACAACTGCACAACCCTAAACCCTAAAACATGACCCCCTACACTACACAAACACCGCTGCACTACCCTAAAACCTAAAACACTACCCTCAGCACGACCCCCTACACTACACAAACACCACTGCACTACCCTAATCCCTAAAACACAACCACCTAAACTACACAAACACCGCTGCACTACCCTAAACCCTGAAACACCACACCCCACACAACCCCCTACACTGCCCAAAGACAACTGCACTGCCCTAAACCCTGAAACATCACCCCCACACGACCCCCTACACTCTCTGAACACCACTGCACTGCCCTAAACCCTGAAACACCACCCCCAGCACGACCCCCTACACTACCCAAACACCACTGCACTGCCCTAAACCCTAAAACACTACCCCCAGCACGACCCTCCACACTACCCAAGGACCTGTGCACTACCCTAAACCCTAAAACACGACCGCCTACACTACACAAACACCACTGCACTACCCTAAACCCTAAAATACCACCCCCGCATGACCCCTTACACTGCCCGAACACCACTGCACTACCATAACCCCTGAAACACCACCCCCTGCACAACACTCTACACTGCCCAAACACCACTGCACTCCCCTAAACCCTGAAACACCACCTCCGCAAGACCCCCTACAATGCCCGAACACCACTGCACTGCCCTAAACCCTGAGACACCACCCCCAGCACGACCACCTACACTGCCCGACCACTGCACTGCCCTAAACCCTGAAACACCACCCCGCGCATGACCCCCTACACTGCCAGAACACCACTGCACTGCCCAAAACCCTGAACCACCACACCCCGCACAACCCCCTACACTGCCTGAACACCACTGCCCTGCCCTAAACCCTGAAACACCACCCGCGCACGACCCCCTACACTGCCCGAACACCAATGCACTGCCCTAATCCCTGAAAAACAACCTCCCGAACGACCCCCTACACTGCCTGAATACCACTGCACTGTTCTAATTCTGAAAGACCACCCCGCACGAACCCCTACACTGCCCAAACACCACTGCACTGCCCTAAATCCCAAAACACTACCCCCCGCACGACACCCTACACTACCCAAAGACCACTGCACTACCCTAAACAATAAAACACGACCCCCTACACTACACAAACACCGCTGCAGTACCCTAAACCCTAAAACACTACCCTCAGCACAACCCCCTACACTACACAAACACCACTGCACTACCCTAAACCCTAAAACACTACCCCCTAAACTGCACAAACACTGTTGCACTACCATAAACCCTGAAACACCTCCCCGCACGACTCCCTACACTGCCTGAACACCACTGCACTGCCCTAAAACCTGAAACACCACCCCAGTACGACCCCTACACTGCCCGAACACCACTGCTGTTCCCAAAACGCTGAAACACCAGACCCAGCACAACCCCCTACACTGCCCGAACACCACTGCACTGCCCTAAACCCTGAAACACCTCCCCCCGCACGACCCCTTACACTGCCTGAACACCACTGCACTGCCCTAAACCCTGAAACACCACCCCCTGCACGAGCCCCTACAGTGCCCGAACACCACTGAACTGCCCTAAACCCTGAAACACCACCCCCCCACGACCCCCTACACTGCCCGAACACCACTGCACTGCCCTAAACCCTGAAACACCACCCCCCGGATGACCCCCTACACTGCCCGAACACCAATGCACTGTCCTAAACCCTGAAACACCACCCCCTGCACGAGCCCCTACACTGCCCGAACACCACTGCACTGCCCTAAACCCTGAAACACCACCCCCACACAACCCCCTACACTGCCCGATCACCACTGCACTGCCCTAAACCCTGAACACCACCCACTGCACGACACTCTACACTGCCCAATCACCACTGCAATACCCTAAACCCTGAAACACTACCCCCCGCACGACCCCATACACTACCCAAAGACAACTGCACAACTGCACAACCCTAAACCCTAAAACATGACCCCCTACACTACACAAACACCGCTGCACTACCCTAAAACCTAAAACACTACCCTCAGCACGACCCCCTACACTACACAAACACCACTGCACTACCCTAATCCCTCAAACACAACCACCTAAACTACACAAACACCGCTGCACTACCCTAAACCCTGAAACACCACACCCCACACAACCCCCTACACTGCCCAAAGACAACTGCACTGCCCTAAACCCTGAAACATCACCCCCACACGACCCCCTACACTCTCTGAACACCACTGCACTGCCCTAAACCCTGAAACACCACCCCCAGCACGACCCCCTACACTACCCAAACACCACTGCACTGCCCTAAACCCTAAAACACTACCCCCAGCACGACCCTCCACACTACCCAAGGACCTGTGCACTACCCTAAACCCTAAAACACGACCCCCTACACTACACAAACACCACTGCACTACCCTAAACCCTAAAATACCACCCCCGCATGACCCCTTACACTGCCCAAACACCACTGCACTACCATAACCCCTGAAACACCACCCCCTGCACAACACTCTACACTGCCCAAACACCACTGCACTCCCCTAAACCCTGAAACACCACCTCCGCAAGACCCCCTACAATGCCCGAACACCACTGCACTGCCCTAAACCCTGAGACACCACCCCCAGCACGACCACCTACACTGCCCGACCACTGCACTGCCCTAAACCCTGAAACACCACCCCGCGCATGACCCCCTACACTGCCAGAACACCACTGCACTGCCCAAAACCCTGAACCACCACACCCCGCACAACCCCCTACACTGCCTGAACACCACTGCCCTGCCCTAAACCCTGAAACACCACCCGCGCACGACCCCCTACACTGCCCGAACACCAATGCACTGCCCTAATCCCTGAAACACAACCTCCCGAACGACCCCCTACACTGCCTGAATACCACTGCACTGTTCTAATTCTGAAAGACCACCCCGCACGAACCCCTACACTGCCCAAACACCACTGCACTGCCCTAAATCCCAAAACACTACCCCCCGCACGACACCCTACACTACCCAAAGACCACTGCACTACCCTAAACAATAAAACACGACCCCCTACACTACACAAACACCGCTGCAGTACCCTAAACCCTAAAACACTACCCTCAGCACAACCCCCTACACTACACAAACACCACTGCACTACCCTAAACCCTAAAACACTACCCCCTAAACTGCACAAACACTGTTGCACTACCATAAACCCTGAAACACCTCCCCGCACGACTCCCTACACTGCCTGAACACCACTGCACTGCCCTAAAACCTGAAACACCACCCCAGTACGACCCCTACACTGCCCGAACACCACTGCTGTTCCCAAAACGCTGAAACACCAGACCCAGCACAACCCCCTACACTGCCCGAACACCACTGCACTGCCCTAAACCCTGAAACACCACCCCCCGCACGACCCTCTACACTGCCTGAACACCACTTCACTGCCGTAAACCCTGAAACACCACCCCCCGCACGACCCCCTACACTGCCCGAACAACACTGCACTGCCCTAAACCATGAAAAACCATCCCCCGGACGACCCCCTACACTGCACGAACACCAATGCAATGCCCTAAACCCTGAAACACCACCCCCGCACGACCCCCTACACTGCCCGAACACCACTGCACTGTCCTAAACCTTGAAACACCAACCCCCGCATGACCCCCTACCAGTGGCGTCACTCGGGTTGGTGTTACCCGGTGCGGGTAACTCATGGTGTCACCCCCTCACGACTTACCGCATGGACCTCCTCCGCCCCGAGTCTACCAGTGGACACAGTTGGCAAATAACTAGACCATACAGAATCCTTAGTAATGTTTGTAAATGTAGGTCCTACATTTACAAAATGTGCCTGTTAACAATAGTGTGATAATGATTAATTAATCAGGTTGCACAGTGGGCTACCTGCTAGTCCACAGTTTATTGGAATTTATAATATCATAGGTATGGTACTTTCTACTGGTATGGTGTTCCCACTATCCAGCAACACGATATATCAGTGGTCGAAGTGGGGGGAAAAAAGTAGGGGAACTGTGGGCGGAGAATCAGAGGGCGGGAATAACCCAAGGATTGGATCAGTGGGCAGAGCCAGAGGTGTGGCCAAAATGCGCAAACATCTCAATTTTTTGTATTTGTTTGGTTTCACTGCCCAGTTTTATCAACCAATGGATACACATGATTATTTAAGGTTATAATGTGTTATTGACAGTAAAATGTGTTCACAAAGTGGGATATGCTTCTAATCACAGAATGTCCCCAAATACGATAAAATGTGGAAGCACAAGCCATTTGTCTCCAAGCCATGGAGTTTCTGTCATCAGCACTTCTCCCTTTATCAAAACAGCAGTTCAAACATGAATGGCTAAAAATCCTAGTTTGCAAATGTTTTCCAAATAATAATGGCTCTGCCATATTTGCCTCATAATGCAAGATCTGCAGCATGATCTGACCATTTAAACTAATAAATTGTTTGTTGCTCAAACGTATCAAAAGTTAATAAAAATGTGACTTGTGTTGCTGCGGAGTAGATGACAGTTAATAGCTCACTGTTCTATGTTAGGATTTTAACTTATAAACAGCAAGTAACAAAAGGATCTCTCTGACAAAAGCAGTAGCCCACTGGCCTATTTACATTATGTGCACTTTGTGATCTGCATGGTACATGTTCTTTGCAGCAGGTACATTAACCCTCTGAGCTACCTTTCCATGAGTCAAATCTTCCATTAGACAAAATTCTGATCTCTCTCTAGGAAGAACATTAATCTCCAGAGTCATCATGACATTTTTATTGTTACCGAAAATTACTGGAGGCCAGGAAGGAGGCAGCAAGCGCTTTTAAAACCATAATATACTTGCAAAAATGATGCCTCCACCTAAAGTGAGCACCTGGTGCAGTCACACCGGTTGCACCGCTCTAGAGCAGGCCCTTCTCAAGGGTCCTGTGATCTCAGTGACAGGGTCACTGTTCTAGGGTGTACTGCTTCATAGGCCTGCCGCAAAACTGGAGGTGAACTTCAGTATGAATAGTGGTGGACAAGCCTTGAAGGTTAACCTACACTTGTCATGCTAGGGTCCACCTGCTGGTGCTACGACACCGTGGCTTCTAATGTCTTGCGAAACCTTCTAAGGTCTAGCATGAGATAGTGCTCTCTCAGGAGAGTGGTCTGGCGGACTGGTTATTAAGGCTGAACCTGGTTCATCAGTTCCAAAATCAGCAGCTCTGGCCATAGTGCCACATCCTCTCCCCCATCTGAACACCATACTGCCCCACTGAGAAAAACTCAGACTGCCTTCAACTACAACCCAATTGTTGCCAGCTATAAACACCTGGATGCGGCTCAATTTAAATTACGCACTGGGCAAGAGCAATATGTGGCCTACAAAAAAAAGTGACAGCATCCTGGAAAAAGCAAACAATCATAGGGAATGCAAAATTTTGCAAACCATGTGAAATGTAAGCAGGAACAACCTGGTTACCTTAACGCTTTTACACTCACTGTTCAGAAATCAGTGAGTGCTTTTGCCTGGAAAGTTAATGACATGACAACAGGGCCCTGAATGGACCCATTTCAATGGCCATTGCTTATATCCTTACAAAACGTAAGCAGTATGGTAAAAAAAGACAACATCCCTAGATACAGAGCAGCACTACAAATTTTGTTTTTCAATCCTCACATTGCAGTACCTCCAGGATTGGTGCACTAGTTCCAAGCCCTGGGAAAACAAAGCCAAGACAACAAAAATAGCGCTTCACTGGCAAACTCTGTAAAAGTGGCGCTAATGTGTTTGGGTGTGAATAAAATCAATCTGGCCAGTTTGCTACCACTCTGTCTTACTTTATTTAGTTATTTGTTTTTCATATTTTTAAACTTTTATTCCCGATGCTGCATTTTGGAATTAAATGTCAGAAAAATAGGACATTGATTTCCAGCAAAAGATATTTTATTTTTTGGATCCATTTCAAGGGAAGCAAATAAAAGAAAGGAGAGGAGACAGTGCGCACTGCGCACAGGCACGTCCTCCTCCTAAAAGGTTAGGTTGCTCTGCACACGCTGGCCCTGTTGGTGTCACCCCATGTGAGGGTGTCACCCAGTGCGGTCCGCACCCCCCGTATCTGCTGTCTGGTTTCTGTGAGTGGCAGGGCTGGGGGATTCCAGGGGACAGTCTGGGCTGCCAGATGGTGAATAAAGGGATTACCCCGAGGATAGGTGGGAGGAGTGCCCCTTGACTCTGAATAGGGCTGTGCTCTGCCACCTCGCTGCTGGCTCCACCTCCTGTGGAGCGTCTGGTGTACCTGCCCTGCACCTTCAAAGAAACAACAACAAAATGCTCCACAAACTGGGTGAAACCAGGCTCAGGCCCCCTGGCCTGCAAACACAAAAGAAACTGGGTATAAAGACAGGAGCCCTGCTCCTAAAGAAGAGTTCCTGCTGGTGAAACTAGGAAGAAACCGCCGTCAACACCGAAGAAGAAACCCCCCAAGGACGTGCTGCTGAAATCACAAAGACATCGCTGACCTCTCCCCCGGCTGCTGGATCCGCACCAAGTGCCTCCCCGTAACGCCGGACTGCCGTGAAGCCGACCTCTGCCTGCCCGCCCCGTGTGACCTGCTCTGCCAAGGAGCAGTGTCCACACCGTGCCGAGGGGCTGCCCACACCCGCTTCGCCCTCCTGTGCAAGGGACGCCGTATTGGCCTCTGCATCCCCATTGTGGGGGGAGAGATCTACTCGAAAGCAGCGCAGCACTCCGGGGACGCGCCGTACACCTGAAGCGTATGGCCTCACAGCGGACCTACACGGACGCGCCATACCCCTGAAGCGTACGGCCTCACCGCTGCTCTGTCAACCCGCACTGTACGCCTGAAGCGTACGGCCTCACAGCTGCTCTTGCAACCCGCGCTGTACGCCTGCAGCGTACGGCCTCACAGCGGACCTACACAGACGAGCCGTACATCTGAAGCGTACGGCCTCGCAGCTGCTCTATCAACCCGCGCTGTACTACTGAAGCGTACGGCCTCACAGCTGCTCTTGCCACCCGCGCTGTACGCCTGAAGCGTACGGCCTCACAGCTGTTCTTGCAACCCGCTCTGTACGCCTGAAGCGTACGGCCTCAAAGCGGACCGGAAAAGCCACCTGTGTGCCGGAAGCGTACCACTTCGTAGCGGACCCTCCAGTACCACTTCGTAGCGGAACCTCCAGTCCACGCCGTGCGCTGAAGCACACTCCTCAGCCCCTTTGCCACCGAGGCCGCGCCGCACGAAGGGAGCCACACTGTACAGTGGGTACAGGCCGCCCCGTGCCGCATGGCCACCTCATAAAAGACTGGACCTCTGCCTTGTGCTCCCGGACCCGAGAGTCCCTCAGTAGCAGAGCTCCGCCTGAGTGATTGTGGCAATTGGCCCCCGTCTCGTCCCGCTCCATCGAGACGACACGCACGAGCACCGAAGCACCGCTTTCACCCCCCCACGAGCCTTACATCTGAAGCGTACGGCCTCGCAGCTGCTCTATCAACCCGTGCTGTACTACTGAAGCGTACGGCCTCACAGCTGCTCTTGCCACCCGCGCTGTACGCCTGAAGCGTACGGCCTCACAGCTGCTCTTGCAACCCGCGCTGTACGCCTGCAGCGTACGGCCTCACAGCGGACCTACACAGACGAGCCGTACATCTGAAGCGTACGGCCTCGCAGCTGCTCTATCAACCCGCGCTGTACTACTGAAGCGTACGGCCTCACAGCTGCTCTTGCCACCCGCGCTGTACGCCTGAAGCGTACGGCCTCACAGCTGTTCTTGCAACCCGCTCTGTACGCCTGAAGCGTACGGCCTCAAAGTGGACCGGAAAAGCCACCTGTGTGCCGGAAGCGTACCACTTCGTAGCGGACCCTCCAGTACCACTTCGTAGCGGAACCTCCAGTCCACGCCATGCGCTGAAGCACACTCCTCAGCCCCTTTGCCACCGAGGCCGCGCCGCACGAAGGGAGCCACACTGTACAGTGGGTACAGGCCGCCCCGTGCCGCATGGCCACCTCATAAAAGACCGGACCTCTGCCTTGTGCTCCCGGACCTGAGAGTCCCTCAGTAGCAGAGCTCCGCCTGAGTGATTGTGGCAATTGGCCCCCGTCTCGTCCCGCTCCATCGAGACGACGCGCACGAGCGCCGAAGCACCGCTTTCACCCCCCCACGAGCCTTACATCTGAAGCGTACGGCCTCGCAGCTGCTCTATCAACCCGTGCTGTACTACTGAAGCGTACGGCCTCACAGCGGACCTACACGGATGCGCCATACATCTGAAGCGTACGGCCTCGCAGCTGCTCTTGCAACCCGCGCTGTACGCCTGAAGCGTACGGCCTCACAGCTGCTCTTGCAACCCGCTCTGTACGCCTGAAGCATACGGCCTCACAGCAGACCTACACGGATGCGCCATACATCTGAAGCATACGGCCTCGCCGCTCACTAGAGAAGCCGCCCGTGCGCCTGAAGCGTACGGCCTCCCAGCTGACCGGAAAACCCACCCGTGCGCTGGAAGCGTACCACTTCGTAGCGGACCCTCCAGTACCACTTCGTAGTGGACCCTCCAGTCCACGCCGTGCGCTGAAGCGCACTCCTCAGCAACTTTGCCACCGAGGCTGCGCCGCACGAAGGGAGCCACACTGTACAGTGGGTACAGGCCGCCCCGTGCCGCATTGCCACCTCGTAAAAGACTGGACCTCTGCCTTGTGCTCCCGGACCCAAAAGTCCCTCAGGGGTAGAGCTCCGCTTGAGTGATTGTGGCAATTGGGCCCCGTCTCGTCCCGCTCCATCGAGATGACACGCACGAGCGCTGAAGCACCGCTTTGGCCCCCCCTCCTTCTTAAAGAAGAAGAAATCCACAGGCGCGAACAGGACGAGTTGGGGGCCTCTTCAGAGCACGGTCCACAATCTAAAGACCTTATTGAAGGAGATCACACATCCCTGCATAACAAAGGTATTGTGTGCCCCTCCAAAGAGAAACACGTTATTTATGGTCTTGTATATATGCCTGCCTAAGAAAGTATATTTTATAAAGATCATGTATTTTGATATAAACCACAGCCTGGTGTCCATTTGTGGGGGGGTCATTTGGGTTACTGTATATACGTTGCAAATGCTTAGCCTATGACTCCCAGAGATTAGCCTGGTCTGCTTGCGCCACACTACCTAACGGGGAGCAGGGGTTATTTGAGAGGGTGATCCCCTTATCCTGCCTAGAGAAGAGGGTCCCTGCTTGTCACAAGTGACCACCTGTGCCAACCAGAGACCCCCAAATCTAACATTGGTGGCAGCGGTGAGGATTTCGAATTTGCATTTGTGATTTGTGTACAGTGATTATTTGACCACGACATAGGGAGAGCAGACCTACAACGTAGCCACATACTGTCAATTTTTTTTTTAAGAAGATATCCATCTTTGTGAAAAACCATGCCGGGCCCAAAGTCTGTAGGGAAGGCAGCATCCATAGTCTCTGAGGGAAGTGAGATAGAAGAAGTAGATTGGGAAGAAGAGAAACTAGAAAGCTACACAGTACCACAGATGAAGGGCTTCTGTGAAAAATGTGAAGTTCCCAAAGCCGGATGCAGAACCAGGGCTCAGTACCTAAAGGCGCTGAGGGCCTGGATTGAGTCAAGAGCCCCAAAGAATAGAGGGGAGATGGTACCCCCAGACAGCATCCAGGAGGTTGTCAGAGTCCTGTCACCAGAGGAGTTGGCAGACAGGGCAACGACCAGGGCACATGAAGTAGAGATGGCAAAACTCAATGGATAGATGAAAATGGAGAAACAAAGATTAGCAATGGAAAGTCAAAGGTTGGCCATGGAAGAAAGAAAGATCCAAATGGAACATGAGATGAAATTGAAGGAGTTGGAGCTGAAAGGCAAAAGTTTGGACAAAACTCCTTCTGGTGGCAGCACAACGCCGGTACAGGTAGAGTCAAGGGTGCACATGCCAAACGATGTGGTGAAGTAATATTTTAAGGGGGATGACATAGGGCAGTGGTTCAAGGCCTATGAGGTAGCAATGTCCTCCCACCGGGTCCCTGAGCGAGATTGGGGAGCAGGGTTGTGGGGACGGTTCCTTGGGGAGGGACGCGATACCCTACTCAATCTACCATCTAAAGATTTTAACTCCTATCCCCATATGAAAGAAGCTTTGATGACCCGGTATGGGCTAACTCCTGAATTATATAGGCAGAGATTCAGGGGGTGTACAAAGATTCCTGGAAGTACCTATGTTGAATATGTAACATTTTTTTGCAGAGCACTGGATGGTTGGGTAAAGGGTAGCAAAGTGAATGATTTTCAGGGTCTAGTTGATTTAATGGAATGGGAGCACTTGTCCAGTAATTGCTTTCCTGAGCTATGCCAGCACCTGATTGATAGCAAGCTGCCTAACCCTAGGAGGCTGGCCGAGGAGGCTGACCGCTGGGTCAGCACCAGGGTCCACAAGGGTCACGTGGGAGACTCTGCCAGGGGAGGGCAGGGGCCCCAGCAGAAGAATGGGGAGGGGGACAGGGGTAAACAGAAGGAGTTCCAAAGAGGGCCCGAAAGTAATCCCCAAGGGAACCAAGGGAAAGGCTCTCCACCCCCCCACCCCAGAGGCAGACCGGGGCCCCGACAGGTAACTCTGTTCAAGGAGGGCCCATAAGATGTTACAAATGTGGTGAAGTAGGTCATGTTGCCAGTAATCCCAAGTGTCGTCTTTTTATTAAACCAGCACCCCCTGGTTCTCACCCCAGACAGGTGGCTAGTATCGCCCTTGGGGAAGAGTGAGAAGTACAAGAGGGGTGGGAGCAAGTTCAGATGTCCCTAGTCTCATTAGGAGACAGTGCAATGGTCCCTGAAAACTATCTACCCTCCAACACTAAAAAATATGGGTAGATAGTGACCATCAACGGAAGGAAGGCCGAGGCTCTCAGAGACACAGGAGCCAGAGTGACTGCCGTCCGGCAGCACCTGGTGTCTCAAGAGCAGGTTGTACCCCATGCTTTCTGCCGGGTTGTCAATGCTGATAACTCGGAAACCCAGTGTCCAATGGCTCAGGTTCCGTTTGAGTGGGGGTGGGTCTCTGGTACTCTGCCCGAACACCACTGCACTGCCGTAAACCCTGAAACACCACCCCCCACACGACACTCTACACCTTCCGAACACCACTGCACTGCTCTAAACCCTGAAACACCACCCGCATGACCCCCTACAATGCCCGAACACCACTGCACTGCCCTAAACCCTGAAACACCACTCGTGCACAACCCCCTATACTGCCAGAACACCACTGCACTGCCCAAAACCCTGAAACACCACCCCCGCACAACCCCCTACACTGCCTGAACACCACTGCCCTGTCCTAAACCCTGAAACACCACCCCCAGCAAGACCCCATACACTGCCTGAACACCACTGCCCTGCCCTAAACCCTGAAACACCACCGCCAGCACAACCCCCTACACTGCCCGAACACCACTGCCCTGCCCTAAACCCTGAAACACCACCCCCAGCAAGACCCCCTACACTGCCTGAACACCAATGCCCTGGCCTAAACCCTGAAACACCACCACCAGCAAGACTCCCTACACTGCCAGAACACCACAGCACTGTCCTAAACCCTGAAACACCACTACCGCACGACCCCCTACACTGCCCGAACACCACTGCACTGCCCTAAACCCTGAAACCCCACTTCCCCGCATGACCCCCTACACTGCCCGAACACCAATGCACTGCCCTAATCCCTGAAACACAACCCCCCGAACGACCCCCTACACTGCCTGAATACCACTGCACTGTTCTAATTCTGAAACACCACCCACGCACGACCCCCTACACTGCCCAAACACCACTGCACTGCCCTAAACCCCAAAACACTACCCCCTGCATGACACCCTACACTACCCAAAGACCACTGCACTACCCTAAACAATAAAACACAACCCCCTATACTACACAAACACCGCTGCAGTACCCTAAACCCTAAAACACTACCCTCAGCACGACCCCCTACACTACACAAACACCACTGCACTACCCTAAACCCTAAAACACTACCCCCTAAACTGCACAAACACTGTTGCACTACCATTAACCCTGAAACACCTCCCGCGCATGACCCCCTACACTGCCCGAACACCACTGCACTGCCCTAAACCCTGAAAGCCCGCTTCCCCGCATGACCCTCTACACTGCCCGAACACCACTGCACTGCCCTAAAACCTGAAACACCACCCCCAGTACGACCCCTACACTGCCCGAACACCACTGCTGTTCCCAAAACGCTGAAACACCAGCCCCAGCACAACCCCCTACACGGCCCGAACACCACTGCACTGCCCTAAACCCTGAAACACTAGCCCCAGCACGGCCCCCTACACTGCCTGAACACCACTGCACTGCCCTAAACCCTGAAACACCACCCCCTGCACGAGCCCCTACACTACCCGAACACCACTGCACTTCCCTAAACCCTGAAACACCACCCCCGTACACCCCCCTACACTGCCCGAGCCACAATGCACTGCCCTAAACCTTGAAACACCACCCCCCACACAACCCCCTACACTGCCTGAACACCACTGCACTCTCCTAAACCCTGAAACACCTCCCCCGCACGACCCTCTACACTGCCCGAAAACCACTGCACTGCCCTAAACTCTGAAACACCACCCCCCGCACAACCCCCACACTGCCTGAACACCACTGCACTGCCCTAAACCCTGAAACACCACTCTCCGCATGACCCCCTACACTGCCTGAACACCACTGCACTGCCCTAATCCCTGAAACACCACCCCCCGCGTGACCCCTACACTGCCCGAACACCACTGCACTGCCTTAACCTCTGAAACACCACACCCGCATGACCCCCTACACTGCCCGAACACCACTGCACTGCCCTAAACCCTGAAACACCACTTCCCGCATACCCCCTACACAGCCCGCAAACCAATGAACTGCCCAAAACCCTGAAATACCACCGCAGCACGACCCCCTACATTGCACGATCACCACTGCCATGCCCTAAACCCAGAAACACCATCCCCAGCACGACTCTCTATACTGCACGAACACCACTGCTCTGCCCAAAACCCTGAAACACCACCCCCACACGACCCCCTACACTGCCCGAACACCACTGCACTGCCCTAAACCATGAAACACCACCCCCAGCACAAACCCTACACTGCACGAATACCACTGCACTGTCCTGAAACCTGAAACACCACCCCCTGCACGACCCCCTACACCTCCCGAACACCATTGCACTGCCCTAAACCCTGAAACACCACCCCCCGGATGACCCCCTACACTGCCCGAACACAAATGCACTGTCCTAAACCCTGAAACACCACCCCCCGCACGACCCACTACACTGCCCGAACACCACTGCACTGCCCTAACCCCTGAAACACCATCCCCAGCACGACCCCCTACACTACCCAAACACCACTGCACTGCCCTAAACCCTAAAACATTACCCCCAGCACGACCCTCTACACTACTCAACCACCACTGCACTACCCTAAACCCTAAAACACGACCCCCTACACTACACAAACACCGCTGCATTACCCTAAACACTAAAACACCACCACCGCATGACCCCCTACACTGCCCGAACACCACTGCACTGCCGTAAACCCTGAAACACCACCCCCAGCACGACCATCTACACTGCCCGAACACTACTGCCCTGCAGTAAACCCTGAAACACCACCCCAGTACGACCATCTACACTGCCCGAAAACCACTGCACTACCCTAAACCCTGAAACACCACCCCCGCACAACCCCCTACACTGCCCGAACACCACTGCACTTCCCTTAACCCTTAAACACCACCCCCAGCACGACCCCCTACACTGCTCCAACAGCACTGCCCTGCCCTAAACTCTGAAACACCATCCCCAGCAAGACCACCTACACTGCCTGAACACCACTGCCCTACCCTAAACCCTGAAACACCACCCCCAGTAAGACCCCCTACACTGCACGAATACCACTGCCCTGCCCTCAACCGTGAAAGACCACCCCCAGCACGACACCCTACACTGCCCGAATACCACTGCACAGCCCTAAATCCTAAAACACCACCCCCAGCACGACCCCCTACACTACCCAAACACCTCTGCACTGCCCTAAACCCTAAAGCACTACCCCCAGCACAACCCCATACACTACCCAATCACCACTGCACTAGCCTAAGCCCTAAAAAACTACACCCCACACAACCCCCTACACTACCCAAAGACCACTGCACTATCCTAAACCCTAAAACACGACCCCCTACACTACACAAACACCGCTGAACTACCCTAAATCTTGAAACACCACCCCCCGCATGACCCCCTACACTGCCCGAAAACCACTGTACTGCCCTGACCCTGAAACACCACCCCCCGCATGACCCCCTACACTGCCCAAACACCACTGCACTGCCCTAAACCCTGAAATACCACCCCCAGCAAGACCCCCTGCACTGCCAGAACACCACAGCACTGCCCTAAACCCTGAAACACCACTCCCGCACGACCCCCTACACTGTCCGAACACCACTGCACTGCCCTAAACCCTGAAACACCACCCGCGCACGACCCCCTACACTTCCCGAACACTAATGCACTGCCCTAATCCCTGAAACACAACCCCAGCACGACCCCCTACACTGCCTGAACACCACTGCACTGCCCTAAACCCTGAAACTCTACCCCTAGCATGACCCTCTACACTACTCAAACACCACTGCACAACCCTAAACCCCAAAACACTACCCCCCACACGACACCATGCACTACCCAAAGACCACTGCACTACCCTAAACCCTAAAACACGACCCCCTACACTACACAAACACCTCTAAACTACCCTAAACCCTAAAACACTACCCTCGGCACGACCCCCTACACTACACAAACACCACTGCACTACCCTAAACCCTAAAACACTACCCTCTAAACTGTACAAACACCGCTGCACTACCATAAACCCTGAAACACCACCCCCGCACGACCCCCTACACTGCCAGAACACCACTGCACTGCCATAAACCCTGAAACCCCACTTCCCCGCATGACCCCCTACACTGCCCGAACACCACTGCACTGCCCTAAACCCTGAAACACCACCCCCAGCACGACCACTACACTGCCCGAACACCTCTGCTGTGCCCAAAACGCTAAAACACCAGCCCCAGCACAACCCCCTACACTGCCCGAACACCACTGCACTGCCCTAAACCCTGAAACATTAGCCCCAGCATGACCCCCTACACTGCCTGAACACCACTGCACAGCCCTAAACCCTGAAACACTACCCCCTGCACGAGCCCCTACACTACGCGAACACCACTGCACTTCCCTAAACCCTGAAACACCACTTGCCCGCACGACCCCCAACACTACTCGAACACCACTGCACTGTCCTAAACCCTGAAACACCTCCCCCGCACAACCCCCAAATTGCCCGAAAACAACTGCACTGATCCTAAACTCCGAAACACCACCCCCCGCATGACCCCCACACTGCCCGATCACCACTGCACTGACCTGAAACCTGAAACACCACCCTCCGCACGACCCCCTACACTGCCCGAACACCACAGCACTGCCCTAAACCCTGAAACACCACTCCCCGCGCGACCCCTACACTGCCCGAACACCACTGCACTGCCTTAAACCCTGAAACACCACCCCGCACGACCCCCTAAACTGCCCAAACACCACTGCACTGCCCTAAACCCTGAAACACCACTTCCCACATCCCCCCTACACTGCCCGCACACCACTGAACTGCCCTAAACCCTGAAACACCAACCCCAGCATGACCCCCTATACTGCACGATCACCACTGCCCTGCCCTAAACCCTGAAACACAACCCCAGCAAGACATCCTACACTGCCCGAACACCACTGCCCTGCCCTAAACCCTGAAACACCACCCCCACCATCACCCCCTACACTGCCCGAACACCACTGGACTGCCCTAAACCCTAAAACACCACCCCCAGCACGACCCCCTACCCGACCCAAACACCATTGAACTGCCCTTAACCCTGAAACACTACCCCCAGCACGACCCCCTGCACTGCCAGAACACCACAGCACTGCCCTAAACCCTGAAACACCACTACCGCACGACCCCTACACTGTCCGAACACCACTGCACTGCCCTAAACCCTGAAACACCACCCGCGCACGACCCCCTACACTTCCCGAACACTAATGCACTGCCCTAATCCCTGAAACACAACCCCAGCACGACCCCCTACACTGCCTGAACACCACTGCACTGCCCTAAACCCTGAAACTCTACCCCTAGCATGACCCTCTACACTACTCAAACACCACTGCACAACCCTAAACCCCAAAACACTACCCCCCACACGACACCATGCACTACCCAAAGACCACTGCACTACCCTAAACCCTAAAACACGACCCCCTACACTACACAAACACCTCTAAACTACCCTAAACCCTAAAACACTACCCTCGGCACGACCCCCTACACTACACAAACACCACTGCACTACCCTAAACCCTAAAACACTACCCTCTAAACTGTACAAACACCGCTGCACTACCATAAACCCTGAAACACCACCCCCGCACGACCCCCTACACTGCCAGAACACCACTGCACTGCCATAAACCCTGAAACCCCACTTCCCCGCATGACCCCCTACACTGCCCGAACACCACTGCACTGCCCTAAACCCTGAAACACCACCCCCAGCACGACCACTACACTGCCCGAACACCTCTGCTGTGCCCAAAACGCTAAAACACCAGCCCCAGCACAACCCCCTACACTGCCCGAACACCACTGCACTGCCCTAAACCCTGAAACATTAGCCCCAGCATGACCCCCTACACTGCCTGAACACCACTGCACAGCCCTAAACCCTGAAACACTACCCCCTGCACGAGCCCCTACACTACGCGAACACCACTGCACTTCCCTAAACCCTGAAACACCACTTGCCCGCACGACCCCCAACACTACTCGAACACCACTGCACTGTCCTAAACCCTGAAACACCTCCCCCGCACAACCCCCAAATTGCCCGAAAACAACTGCACTGATCCTAAACTCCGAAACACCACCCCCCGCATGACCCCCACACTGCCCGATCACCACTGCACTGACCTGAAACCTGAAACACCACCCTCCGCACGACCCCCTACACTGCCCGAACACCACAGCACTGCCCTAAACCCTGAAACACCACTCCCCGCGCGACCCCTACACTGCCCGAACACCACTGCACTGCCTTAAACCCTGAAACACCACCCCGCACGACCCCCTAAACTGCCCAAACACCACTGCACTGCCCTAAACCCTGAAACACCACTTCCCACATCCCCCCTACACTGCCCGCACACCACTGAACTGCCCTAAACCCTGAAACACCAACCCCAGCATGACCCCCTATACTGCACGATCACCACTGCCCTGCCCTAAACCCTGAAACACAACCCCAGCAAGACATCCTACACTGCCCGAACACCACTGCCCTGCCCTAAACCCTGAAACACCACCCCCACCATCACCCCCTACACTGCCCGAACACCACTGGACTGCCCTAAACCCTAAAACACCACCCCCAGCACGACCCCCTACCCGACCCAAACACCATTGAACTGCCCTTAACCCTGAAACACTACCCCCAGCACGACCCCCTGCACTGCCAGAACACCACAGCACTGCCCTAAACCCTGAAACACCACTACCGCACGACCCCTACACTGTCCGAACACCACTGCACTGCCCTAAACCCTGAAACACCACCCGCGCACGACCCCCTACACTTCCCGAACACTAATGCACTGCCCTAATCCCTGAAACACAACCCCAGCACGACCCCCTACACTGCCTGAACACCACTGCACTGCCCTAAACCCTGAAACTCTACCCCTAGCATGACCCTCTACACTACTCAAACACCACTGCACAACCCTAAACCCCAAAACACTACCCCCCACACGACACCATGCACTACCCAAAGACCACTGCACTACCCTAAACCCTAAAACACGACCCCCTACACTACACAAACACCTCTAAACTACCCTAAACCCTAAAACACTACCCTCGGCACGACCCCCTACACTACACAAACACCACTGCACTACCCTAAACCCTAAAACACTACCCTCTAAACTGTACAAACACCGCTGCACTACCATAAACCCTGAAACACCACCCCCGCACGACCCCCTACACTGCCAGAACACCACTGCACTGCCATAAACCCTGAAACCCCACTTCCCCGCATGACCCCCTACACTGCCCGAACACCACTGCACTGCCCTAAACCCTGAAACACCACCCCCAGCACGACCACTACACTGCCCGAACACCTCTGCTGTGCCCCAAACGCTAAAACACCAGCCCCAGCACAACCCCCTACACTGCCCGAACACCACTGCACTGCCCTAAACCCTGAAACATTAGCCCCAGCATGACCCCCTACACTGCCTGAACACCACTGCACAGCCCTAAACCCTGAAACACTACCCCCTGCACGAGCCCCTACACTACGCGAACACCACTGCACTTCCCTAAACCCTGAAACACCACTTGCCCGCACGACCCCCAACACTACTCGAACACCACTGCACTGTCCTAAACCCTGAAACACCTCCCCCGCACAACCCCCAAATTGCCCGAAAACAACTGCACTGATCCTAAACTCCGAAACACCACCCCCCGCATGACCCCCACACTGCCCGATCACCACTGCACTGACCTGAAACCTGAAACACCACCCTCCGCACGACCCCCTACACTGCCCGAACACCACAGCACTGCCCTAAACCCTGAAACACCACTCCCCGCGCGACCCCTACACTGCCCGAACACCACTGCACTGCCTTAAACCCTGAAACACCACCCCGCACGACCCCCTAAACTGCCCAAACACCACTGCACTGCCCTAAACCCTGAAACACCACTTCCCACATCCCCCCTACACTGCCCGCACACCACTGAACTGCCCTAAACCCTGAAACACCAACCCCAGCATGACCCCCTACACTGCACGATCACCACTGCCCTGCCCTAAACCCTGAAACACCACCCCAGCAAGACATCCTACACTGCCCGAACACCACTGCCCTGCCCTAAACCCTGAAACACCACCCCCACCATCACCCCCTACACTGCCCGAACACCACTGGACTGCCCTAAACCCTAAAACACCACCCCCAGCACGACCCCCTACACGACCCAAACACCATTGCACTGCCCTTAACCCTGAAACACTACCCCCAGCACGACCCCCTACACTACCCAAACACCACAGCAATACCCTAAACCCTGAAACACTATCCCCGCACGACCCCCTACACTACCCAAAGACCACTGCACTACCCTAAACCCTGAAACACCACCCACCTCACGACCCCCTACACTGTCTGAACACCATTGCACTGCTCTAAACCCTGAAACAGCAACCCCGCACGACCCCCTACACTGCCCGAACACCACTGCACTGCCCTAAACCCTGAAACACCACCCCCAAACGACTACCTACACTGCCTGAACACCACTGCACTGCGCTAAACCCTGAAACACCACCCCCAGCACGACCATCTACACTGCCCGAACACCACTTCCCTGCTCTAAACCATGAAATACCACCCCCAGAACGACCATCTACAATGCCCAAACACGACTGCACTGCCCTAAGCTCTGAAACTCCACCCCGCACGACCCCCTACACTGCCCGAACACCACTGCACTTCCCTAACCCTGAAGCACCACCCCCACACGACCCCCTACACTGCCCGAACACCACTGCATTGCCCTAAACCCTGAAACACCACCCCCAGCACAAACCCTATACTGCCCGAACACCACTGCACTGTCCTAAACCCTGAAACACCACACCCGCATGACCCGCTACACTGCCCGAACACCACTGCACTGCCCTAAACCCTGAAACACCATCCCCAGCACGACCCCCTACACTACCCGAACACCAATGCACAGTCCTAAACCCTGAAACACCACCCCCCGCACGACCCGCTACACTGCCCGAACACTACTGCACTGCCCCAAACCCTGAAACACCATCCCCAGCATGACCCCCTACACTACCTAAACACCACTGCACTGCCCTAAACCCTAAAACATTACCCCCAGCACGACCCTCTACACTACTCAACCACCACTGCACTACCCTAAACCCTAAAACACTACACCCCGCACAACCACCTACACTACCCAAAGATCACTGCACTACCCTAAACCCTAAAACACGACCCCCTACACTACACAAACACCGCTGCATTACCCTAAACACTAAAACACCACCCCCACACGACACTCTAACCTTCCGAACACCACTGCACTGCTCTAAACCATGAAACACCACACCCCGCATGGCCCCCTACAATGCCCAAACACACCTGCACTGCCCTAAACCCTGAAACATCACCCCCAGCACGACCCCCTACACTGCCCGACCACTGCACTGCCCTAAACCCTGAAACACCACTCGTGCACAACCCCCTATACTGCCTGAACACCACTGCACTGCCCAAAACCCTGAAACACCACCCCCGCACAACCCCCTACACTGCCTGAACACAACTGCCCTGCCCTAAACCCTGAAACTCCACCCCCAGCAAGACCCCATACACTGCCTGAACACCACTGCCCTGCCCTAAACCCTGAAACACTACCGCCAGCACAACCCCCTACACTGCCCGAACACCACTGCCCTGCCCTAAACCCTGAAACACCACCCCAGCAAGACCCCCTACACTGCCTGAACACCACAGCACTGTCCTAAACCCTGAAACACCACTACCGCACGAACCCCTACACTACCCGCACACCACTGCACTGCCCTAAACCCTGAAACACCACCCACGCACGACCCCCTACACTGCCCGAACACCAATGCACTGCCCTAATCCCTGAAACACCTCCCCCGCTCAACCCCCAAATTGCCTGAAAACCACTGCACTGCCCTTAACTCCGAAACACCACCCCCCGCATGACCCCCACACTGCCTGATCACCACTGCACTGACCTGAACCCTGAAACACCACCCTCCGCATGACCCCCTACACTGCCCGAACACCACTGCACTGCCCTAAACCCTGAAACACCACTCCCCGCGCGACCCCTACACTGCCCGAACACCACTGCACTGCCTTAAACCCTGAAACACCACCCCCACCATCACCCCTACACTGCCTGAACACCACTGCTCTGCCCTAAACCCTGAAACACCACCCCCAGCACGACCCCCTACATGACCCAAACACCATTGCACTGCCCTTAACCCTGAAACACTACCCCCAGCAGGACCCCCTACACTACCCAAACACCACCGCAATACCCTAAACCCTGAAACACTACCCCCCGCACGACCCCCTACACTACCCAAAGACCACTGCACTACCCTAAACCCTGAAACTCCAACCACCGCACGACCCCCTACACTGCCCGAACACCATTGCACTGCTCCAAACCCTGAAACAGCAGCCCCGCATGACTCCCTACACTGCCCGAATACCACTGCACTGCCCTAAACCCTGAAACACCACCCCCGAACGACTACCTACACTGCCTGAACACCACTGCACTGCGCTAAACCCTGAAACACCACCCCCAGCACGACCCCCTACACTGCCCGAACAGCACTGCCCTGCCCTAAAAACCCCGAAACACCATCCCCAGCACGACTCTCTATACTGCCCGAACACCACTGCTCTGCCCAAAACCCTGAAACACCACCCCCACATGACCCCCTACACTGCCCGAACACCACTGCACTGCCCTAAACCCTGAAACACCACCCCCAGCACAAACCCTACACTGCCCGAATACCACTGCACTGTCCTGAAACCTGAAACACCACCCCCTGCACGACCCCCTACACTGCCCGAACACCATTGCACTGCCCTAAACCCTGAAACACCACCCCCCGGATGACCCCCTACACTGCCCGAACACAAATGCACTGTCCTAAACCCTGAAACACCACCCCCCGCACGACCCGCTACACTGCCTGAACGCCACTGCTCTGCCCTAAACCCTAAAACACCACCCCCAGCACGACCCCCTACACGACCCAAACACCATTGCACTGCCCTTAACCCTGAAACACTACCCCCAGCACGACCCCCTACACTACCCAAAGACCACTGCACTACCCTAAACCCTGAAACTCCAACCACCGCACGACCCCCTACACTGCCCGAACACCATTGCACTGCTCTAAACCCTGAAACAGCAGCCCCGCATGACCCCCTACACTGCCCAAATACCACTGCACTGCCCTAAACCCTGAAACACCACCCCCGAATGACTACCTACACTGCCTGAACACCACTGCACTGCGCTAAACCCTGAAACACCACCCCCAGCACGACCCCCTACACTGCCCGAACAGCACTGCCCTGCCCTAAAAACCCTGAAACACCATCCCCAGCACGACGCTCTATACTGCCCGAACACCACTGCTCTGCCCAAAACCCTGAAACACCACCCCCACACGACCCCCTACACTGCCCGAACACCACTGCACTGCCCTAAGCCCTGAAACACCACCCCCAGCACAAACCCTACACTGCCCGAATACCACTGCACTGTCCTGAAACCTGAAACACCACCCCCTGCACGACCCCCTACACTGCCCGAACACCATTGCACTGCCCTAAACCCTGAAACACCACCCACGCACGACCCCCTACACTGCCTGAACACCAATGCACTGCCCTAATCCCTGAAACACCTCCCCCGCTCAACCCCCAAATTGCCTGAAAACCACTGCACTGCCCTTAACTCCGAAACACCACCCCCCGCATGACCCCCACACTGCCTGATCACCACTGCACTGACCTGAACCCTGAAACACCACCCTCCGCATGACCCCCTACACTGCCCGAACACCACTGCACTGCCCTAAACCCTGAAACACCACTCCCCGCGCGACCCCTACACTGCCCGAACACCACTGCACTGCCTTAAACCCTGAAACACCACCCCCACCATCACCCCTACACTGCCTGAACACCACTGCTCTGCCCTAAACCCTGAAACACCACCCCCAGCACGACCCCCTACATGACCCAAACACCATTGCACTGCCCTTAACCCTGAAACACTACCCCCAGCAGGACCCCCTACACTACCCAAACACCACTGCAATACCCTAAACCCTGAAACACTACCCCCCGCACGACCCCCTACACTACCCAAAGACCACTGCACTACCCTAAACCCTGAAACTCCAACCACCGCACGACCCCCTACACTGCCCGAACACCATTGCACTGCTCCAAACCCTGAAACAGCAGCCCCGCATGACTCCCTACACTGCCCGAATACCACTGCACTGCCCTAAACCCTGAAACACCACCCCCGAACGACTACCTACACTGCCTGAACACCACTGCACTGCGCTAAACCCTGAAACACCACCCCCAGCACGACCCCCTACACTGCCCGAACAGCACTGCCCTGCCCTAAAAACCCCGAAACACCATCCCCAGCACGACTCTCTATACTGCCCGAACACCACTGCTCTGCCCAAAACCCTGAAACACCACCCCCACATGACCCCCTACACTGCCCGAACACCACTGCACTGCCCTAAACCCTGAAACACCACCCCCAGCACAAACCCTACACTGCCCGAATACCACTGCACTGTCCTGAAACCTGAAACACCACCCCCTGCACGACCCCCTACACTGCCCGAACACCATTGCACTGCCCTAAACCCTGAAACACCACCCCCCGGATGACCCCCTACACTGCCCGAACACAAATGCACTGTCCTAAACCCTGAAACACCACCCCCCGCACGACCCGCTACACTGCCTGAACGCCACTGCTCTGCCCTAAACCCTAAAACACCACCCCCAGCACGACCCCCTACACGACCCAAACACCATTGCACTGCCCTTAACCCTGAAACACTACCCCCAGCACGACCCCCTACACTACCCAAAGACCACTGCACTACCCTAAACCCTGAAACTCCAACCACCGCACGACCCCCTACACTGCCCGAACACCATTGCACTGCTCTAAACCCTGAAACAGCAGCCCCGCATGACCCCCTACACTGCCCAAATACCACTGCACTGCCCTAAACCCTGAAACACCACCCCCGAATGACTACCTACACTGCCTGAACACCACTGCACTGCGCTAAACCCTGAAACACCACCCCCAGCACGACCCCCTACACTGCCCGAACAGCACTGCCCTGCCCTAAAAACCCTGAAACACCATCCCCAGCACGACGCTCTATACTGCCCGAACACCACTGCTCTGCCCAAAACCCTGAAACACCACCCCCACACGACCCCCTACACTGCCCGAACACCACTGCACTGCCCTAAGCCCTGAAACACCACCCCCAGCACAAACCCTACACTGCCTGAATACCACTGCACTGTCCTGAAACCTGAAACACCACCCCCTGCACGACCCCCTACACTGCCCGAACACCATTGCACTGCCCAAAACCCTGAAACACCACCCCCCGGATGACCGCCTACACTGCCTGAACACAAATGCACTGCCCTAATCCCTGAAACACCACCCCCCGCACGACCCGCTACACTGCCCAAACACCACTGCACTGCCCTAACCCCTGAAACACCATCCCCAGCACGACCCCCTACACTACCCAAACACCACTGCACTGCCCTAAACCCTAAAACATTACCCCCAGCACGACCCTCTACACTACTCAACCACCACTGCACTACCCTAAACCCTAAAACACGACCCCCTACACTACACAAACACCGCTGCATTACCCTAAACACTAAAACACCACCACCGCATGACCCCCTACACTGCCCGAACACCACTGCACTGCCGTAAACCCTGAAACACCACCCCCAGCACGACCATCTACACTGCCTGAACACCACTGCCCTGCAGTAAACCCTGAAACACCACCCCAGTATGACCATCTACACTGCCCAAAAACCACTGCACTACCCTAAACCCTGAAACACCACCCCCGCACAACCCCCTACACTGCCCGAACACCACTGCACTGCCCTAAACCCTGAAACACCACCCCCAACACTACCCCCTACACTGCCCAAACAGCACTGCCCTGCCCTAAACCCTGAAACATCACCCCCAGCAAAACCCCCTACACTGCCCAAACACCACTGCCCTGCCCTAAACCCTGAAACACCATCCCCAGCAAGACCACCTACACTGCCTGAACACCACTGCCCTACCCTAAACCCTGAAACACCACCCCCAGTAAGACCCCCTACACTGCACGAACACCACTTCCCTGCCCTCAACCGTGAAAGACCACCCCCAGCACGACACCCTACACTGCCCGAATACCACTGCACAGCCCTAAATCCTAAAACACCACCCCCAGCACGACCCCCTACACTACCCAAATACCTCTGCACTGCCCTAAACCCTAAAGCACTACCCCCAGCACAACCCCATACACTACCCAATCACCACTGCACCAGCCTAAACCCTAAAAAATTACACCCCACACAACGCCCTACACTACCCAAAGACCACTGCACTATCCTAAACCCTAAAACACGACCCCCTACACTACACATACACCGCTGAACTACCCTAAACCTTGAAACACCACCCCCCGCATGACCCACTACACTGCCCGAAAACCACTGTACTGCCCTAACCCTGAAACACCACCCCCCGCATGACCCCCTACACTGCCCAAACACCACTGCACTGCCCTAAACCCTGAAACACCACCCCCAGCAAGACCCCCTGCACTGCCAGAACACCACAGCACTGCCCTAAACCCTGAAACACCACTACCGCACGACCCCCACACTGCCCGAACACCACTGCACTGCCCTAAACCCTGAAACACCACCCACGCACGACCCCCTACACTTCCCGAACACTAATGCACTGCCCTAAATCCTGAAACACAACCCCCGCATGACCCCCTACACTGCCTGAACACCACTGCACTGCCCTAAACCCTGAAACTCTACCCCTAGCATGACCCTCTACACTACTCAAACACCACTGCACAACCCTAAACCCCAAAACACTACCCCCCGCACGACACCCTGCACTACCCAAAGACCATTGCACTACCCTAAACCCTAAAACACGACCCCCTACACTACACAAACACCTCTAAACTACCCTAAACCCTAAAACACTACCCTCGGCACGACCCCCTACACTACACAAACACCACTGCACTACCCTAAACCCTAAAACACTACCCTTTAAACTGAACAAACACCGCTGCACTACCATAAACCCTGAAACACCACCCCCGCACGACCCCCTACACTGCCAGAACACCACTGCACTGCCCTAAACCCTGAAACCCCACTTCCCCGCACGACCCCCTACACTGCCCGAACACCACTGCACTGCCCTAAACCCTGAAACACCTCCCCCAGCACGACCACTACACTGCCCGAACACCACTGCTGTGCCCAAAACGCTAAAACACCAGCCCCAGCACAACCCCCTACACTGCCCGAACACCACTGCACTGCCCTAAACCCTGAAACACTACCCCTGCACGAGCCCCTACACTACGCGAACACCACTGCACTTCCCTAAACCCTGAAACACCACTTGCCCGCACAGCCCCCAACACTACTCGAACACCACTGCACTGTCCTAAACCCTGAAACACCTCCCCCGCACAACCCCCAAATTGCCCGAAAACAACTGCACTGATCCTAAACTCCGAAACACCACCCCCCGCATGACCCCCACAATGCCCGATCACCACTGCACTGACCTGAACCCTGAAACACCACCCTCCGCACGACCCCCTACACTGCCCGAACACCACAGCACTGCCCTAAACCCTGAAACACCACTCCCCGCGCGACCCCTACACTGCCCGAACACCACTGCACTGCCTTAAACCCTGAAACACCACCCAGCACGACCCCCTAAACTGCCCAAACACCACTGCACTGCCCTAAACCCTGAAACACCACTTCCCACATGCCCCCCTACACTGCCCGCACACCACTGAACTGCCCTAAACCCTGAAACACCAACCCCAGCATGACCCCCTACACTGCACGATCACCACTGCCCTGCCCTAAACCCTGAAACACAACCCCAGCAAGACATCCTACACTGCCCGAACACCACTGCCCTGCCCTAAACCCTGAAACCCCACCCCCACCATCACCCCCTACACTGCCCGAACACCACTGGACTGCCCTAAACCCTAAAACACCACCCCCAGCACGACCCCCTACACGACCCAAACACCATTGCACTGCCCTTAACCCTGAAACACTACCCCCAGCACGACCCCCTACACTACCCAAACACCACTGCAATACCCTAAACCCTGAAACACTACCCCCCGCACGACCCCCTACACTACCCAAAGACCACTGCACTACCCTAAACCCTGAAACACCACCCACCGCACGACCCCCTACACTGTCGGAACACCATTGCACTGCTCTAAACCCTGAAACAGCAACCCCGCACGACCCCCTACAGTGCCCGAACACCACTGCACTGCCCTAAACCCTGAAACACCACCCCCAAACGACTACCTACACTGCCTGAACACCACTGCACTGCGCTAAACCCTGAAACACCACCCCCAGCACGACCATCTACACTGCCCGAACACCACTGCCCTGCTCTAAACCCTGAAATACCACCCCCAGTACGACCATCTACAATGCCCAAACACGACTGCACTGCCCTAAACTCTGAAACTCCACCCCGCACGACCCCCTACACTGCCCGAACACCACTGCACTTCCCTAAACCCTGAAGCACCACCCCCACACGACCCCCTACACTGCCCGAACACCACTGCATTGCCCTAAACCCTGAAACACCACCCCCAGCACAAACCCTACACTGCCCGAACACCACTGCACTGTCCTAAACCCTGAAACACCACCCCCCTCATGACCCGCTACACTGCCCGAACACCACTGCACTGCCCTAAACCCTGATCCCCAGCACGACCCCCTACACTACCCGAACACCAATGCACAGTCCTAAACCCTGAAACACCACCCCCCGCACGACCCGCTACACTGCCCGAACACCACTGCACTGCCCCAAATCCTGAAACACCATCCCCAGCACGACCACATACACTACCTAAACACCACTGCACTGCCCTAAACCCTAAAACATTACCCCCAGCACGACCCTCTACACTACTCAACCACCACTGCACTACTCTAAACCCTAAAACACTACACTCCGCACAACCACCTACACTACCCAAAGATCACTGCACTACCCTAAACCCTAAAACACGACCCCCTACACTACACAAACACCGCTGCATTACCCTAAACACTAAAACAACACCCCCCACACGACACTCTACACCATCCGAACACCACTGCACTGCTCTAAACCCTGAAACACCACCCCCCGCATGACCCCCTACAATGCCCGAACACACCTGCACTGCCCTAAACCCTGAAACATCACCCCCAGCACGACCCCCTACACTGCCCGACCACTGCACTGCCCTAAACCCTGAAACACCACTCGTGCACAACCCCCTATACTGCCCGAACACCACTGCACTGCCCAAAACCCTGAAACACCACCCCCGCACAACCCCCTACACTGCCTGAACACAACTGTCCTGCCCTAAACCCTGAAACTCCACCCCCAGCAAGACCCCATACACTGCCTGAACACCACTGCCCTGCTCTAAACCCTGAAACACCACTGCCAGCACAACCCCCTACACTGCCCGAACACCACTGCCCTGCCCTAAACCCTGAAACACCACCAAGACCCCCTACACTGCCTTAACACCAATGCCCTGGCCTAAACCCGGAAACACCACCACCAGCAAGACCCCCTGCACTGCCAGAACACCACAGCAATGCTCTGGCCTAAACCCTGAAACACCACCACCAGCAAGACCCCCTACACTGCCAGAACACCACAGCACTGTCCTAAACCCTGAAACACCACTACCGCACGAACCCCTACACTACCCGCACACCACTACACTGCCCTAAACCCTGAAACACCACCCGCGCACGACCCCCTACACTGCCCGAACACCAATGCACTGCCCTAATCCCTGAAACACAACCCCCCGAACGACCCCCTACACTGCCCGAACACCATTGCACTGCTCTAAACCCTGAAACAGCAACCCCGCATGACCCCCTATACTGCCCGAACACCACTGCACTGCCTAAACCCTGAAACACCACCACCAGCAAGACCCCCTACACTGCCAGAACACCACAGCACTGTCCTACACCCTGAAACACCACTACCGCATGACCCCCTACACTACCCGCACACCACTGCACTGCCCTAAACCCTGAAACACAACCCGCGCAAGACCCCCTACACTGCCCGAACACCCATGCACTGCCCTAATCCCTGAAACACAACCCCCCGAAGGAACCCCTACACTGCCCGAACACCATTGCACTGCTCTAAACCCTGAAACACCACTCGTGCACAACCCCCTATACTGCCCGAAGACCACTGCACTGCCCAAAACCCTGAAACACCACCCCCGCACAACCCCCTACACTGCCTGAACACCAATGCCCTGCCCTAAACCCTGAAACACCACCCCCAGCAAGACCCCATACACTGCCTGAACACCACTGCCCTGCCCTAAACCCTGAAACACCACCGCCAGCACAACCCCCTACACTGCACGAACACCACTGCCCTGCCCTAAACCCTGAAACACCACCCCCAGCAAGACCCCCTACACTGCCTGAACACCAATGCCCTGGCCTAAACCCTGAAACACCACCACCAGCAAGACCCCCTACACTGCCAGAACACCACAGCACTGTCCTAAACCCTGAAACACCACTACCGCACGACCCCCTACACTACCCGCACATCACTGCAATACCCTAAACCCTGAAACACTACCCCCCGCACAACCCCCTACACTACCCAAAGACCACTGCACTACCCTAAACCCTGAAACACCACCTACCGCACGACCCCCTACACTGCCCGAACACCATTGCACTGCTCTAAACCCTGAAACAGCAACCCCGCACGACCCCCTACACAGCCCGAACACCACTGCACTGCCCTAAACCCTGAAACACCACCCCCAAATGACTACCTGCACTGCCTGAACACCACTGCACTGCGCGAAACCCTGAAACACCACCCCCAGCACGACCATCTACACTGCCCGAACACCACTGCCCTGCTCTTAACCCTGAAATACCACCCCCAGTACGACCATCTCCAATGCCCAAACACGACTGCACTGCCCTAAACTCTGAAACTCCACCCCGCACGACCCCCTACACTGCCCGAACACCACTGCACTTCCCTAAACCCTGAAGCACCACCCCCACACGACCCCCTACACTGCCCGAACACCACTGCATTGCCCTAAACCCTGAAACACCACCCCAAGCACAAACCCTACACTGCCCGAACACCACTGCACTGTCCTAAACCCTTAAACACCACCCCACGCACGACCCACTACACTGCCCGAACACCACTGCACTGCCCTAAACCCTGAAACACCATCCCCAGCACGACCCCCTACACTACCCGAACACCAATGCACAGCCCTAAACCCTGAAACACCACCCCCGCATGACCCGCTACACTGCCCGAACTCCACTGCACTGCCCCAAACCCTGAAACACCATCCCCAGCACGACCCCCTACACGACCTAAACACCACTGCACTGCCCTAAACCCTAAAACATTACCCCCAGCACGACCCTCTACACTACTCAACCACCACTGCACTACCCTAAACCCTAAAACACTACACTCCGCACAACCACCTACACTACCCAAAGATCACTGCACTACCCTAAACCCTAAAACACGACCCCCTACACTACACAAACACCGCTGCATTACCCTAAACACTAAAATAACACCCCCACACGACACTCTACACCATTCGAACACCACTGCACTGCTCTAAACCCTGAAACACCACCCCCCGCATGACCCCCTACAATGCCCGGACACACCTGCACTGCCCTAAACCCTGAAACATCACCCCCAGCACGACCCCCTACACTGCCCGACCACGGCACTGCCCTAAACCCTGAAACACCACTCGTGCACAACCCCCTATACTGCCCGAACACCACTGCACTGCCCAAAACCCTGAAACACCACCCCCGCACAACCCCCTACACTGCCTAAACACAACTGCCCTGCCCTAAACCCTGAAACTCCACCCCCAGCAAGACCCCATACACTGCCTGAACACCACTGCCCTGCTCTAAACCCTGAAACACCACTGCCAGCACAACCCCCTACACTGCCCGAACACCACTGCCCTGCCCTAAACCCTGAAACACCACCAAGACCCCCTACACTGCCTTAACACCAATGCCCTGGCCTAAACCCTGAAACACCACCACCAGCAAGACCCCCTACACTGCCAGAACACCACAGCAATGCTCTGGCCTAAACCCTGAAACACCACCACCAGCAAGACCCCCTACACTGCCAGAACACCACAGCACTGTCCTAAACCCTGAAACACCACTACCGCACGAACCCCTACACTACCCGCACACCACTACACTGCCCTAAACCCTGAAACACCACCCGCGCACGACCCCCTACACTGCCCGAACACCAATGCACTGCCCTAATCCCTGAAACACAACCCCCCGAACGACCCCCTACACTGCCCGAACACCATTGCACTGCTCTAAACCCTGAAACAGCAACCCCGCATGACCCCCTATACTGCCCGAACACCACTGCACTGCCTAAACCCTGAAACACCACCACCAGCAAGACCCCCTACACTGCCAGAACACCACAGCACTGTCCTACACCCTGAAACACCACTACCGCATGACCCCCTACACTACCCGCACACCACTGCACTGCCCTAAACCCTGGAACACCACCCACGCACAACCCCCTACACTGCCCGAACACCACTGCACTGCCCTAATCCCTGAAACACAACCCCCCGAAGGAACCCCTACACTGCCCGAACACCATTGCACTGCTCTAAACCCTGAAACACCACTCGTGCACAACCCCCTATACTGCCCGAAGACCACTGCACTGCCCAAAACCCTGAAACACCACCCCCGCACAACCCCCTACACTGCCTGAACACCACTGCCCTGCCCTAAACCCTGAAACACCACCCCCAGCAAGACCCCATACACTGCCTGAACACCACTGCCCTGCCCTAAACCCTGAAACACCACCGCCAGCACAACCCCCTACACTGCACGAACACCACTGCCCTGCCCTAAACCCTGAAACACCACCCCCAGCAAGACCCCCTACACTGCCTGAACACCAATGCCCTGGCCTAAACCCTGAAACACCACCACCAGCAAGACCCCCTACACTGCCAGAACACCACAGCACTGTCCTAAACCCTGAAACACCACTACCGCACGACCCCCTACACTACCCGCACATCACTGCAATACCCTAAACCCTGAAACACTACCCCTCGCACAACCCCCTACACTACCCAAAGACCACTGCACTACCCTAAACCCTGAAACACCACCTACCGCACGACCCCCTACACTGCCCGAACACCATTGCACTGCTCTAAACCCTGAAACAGCAACCCCGCACGACCCCCTACACAGCCCGAACACCACTGCACTGCCCTAAACCCTGAAACACCACCCCCAAATGACTACCTGCACTGCCTGAACACCACTGCACTGCACTAAACCCTGAAACACCACCCCCAGCACGACCATCTACACTGCCCGAACACCACTGCCCTGCTCTAAACCCTGAAATACCACCCCCAGTACGACCATCTACAATGCCCAAACACGACTGCACTGCCCTAAACTCTGAAACTCCATCCCGCACGACCCCCTACACTGCCCGAACACCACTGCACTTCCCTAAACCCTGAAGCACCACCCCCACACGACCCCCTACACTGCCCGAACACCACTGCATTGCCCTAAACCCTGAAACACCACCCCAAGCACAAACCCTACACTGCCCGAACACCACTGCACTGTCCTAAACCCTGAAACACCACCCACGCATGACCCACTACACTGCCCGAACACCACTGCACTGCCCTAAACCCTGAAACACCATCCCCAGCACGACCCCCTACACTACCCGAACACCAATGCACAGTCCTAAACCCTGAAACACCACCCCCCGCATGACCCGCTACACTGCCCGAACACCACTGCACTGCCCCAAACCCTGAAACACCATCCCCAGCACGACCCCCTACACTACCTAAACACCACTGCACTGCCCTAAACCCTAAAACATTACCCCCAGCACGACCCTCTACACTACTCAACCACCACTGCACTACCCTAAACCCTAAAACACTACACTCCGCACAACCACCTACACTACCCAAAGATCACTGCACTACCCTAAACCCTAAAACACGACCCCCTACACTACACAAACACCGCTGCATTACCCTAAACACTAAAACAACACCCCTACACGACACTCTACACCATCCGAACACCACTGCACTGCTCTAAACCCTGAAACACCACCCCCGCATGAACCCCTACAATGCCCGAACACACCTGCACTGCCCTAAACCCTGAAACATCACCCCCAGCACGACGCCCTACACTGTGTGACCACTGCACTGCCCTAAACCCTGAAACACCACTCGTGCACAACCCCCTATACTGCCCGAACACCACTGCACTGCCCAAAACCCTGAAACACCACCCCCGCACAACCCCCTACACTGCCTGAACACAACTGCCCTGCCCTAAACCCTGAAACTCCACCCCCAGCAAGACTCCATACACTGCCTGAACACCACTGCCCTGCCCTAAACCCTGAGACACCATACCCAGCAAGACCCCCTACACTGCCTGAACACCACTGCCCTACCCTAAACCCTGAAACACCACCCCCAGTAAGACCCCCTACACTACAAGAACACCACTGCCCTGCCCTCAACCGTGAAACACCACCCCAGCACAACCCCCTACACTGCCCGAATACCACTGCACAGCCCTAAATCCTAAAACACCACCCCCAGCACGACCCCTATACCACCCAAACACCACTGCACTGCCCTAAACCCTAAAACACTATCCACAGCACGACCCCCTACACTACCCAATCACCACTGCATTACCCTAAACCCTAAAAAACAACCCCCGCACAACCCCCTAAACTACCCAAACGCCACTGCACTACCCTAAACCCTAAAACACAACCCCCTACACTACACAAACACCGCTGAACTACCCTAAACCTTGAAACACAACCCCCCGCCCGTCCCCCTACACTACCCGAAAACCACTGCACTGCCCTAAACCTGAAAAACCACCCCCACACGACCCCCTAGACTGCACAAACACCACTGCACTGCCCTAAACCCTGAAGCACCAACTCCGCACAACGCCCTACACTGCCCGAACACCACTGCACTGCCCTAAACCCTGAAACACCACCCCCTCATGACCCCCCTACACTGCCGAACACCACTGCACTGCCGTATTCCCTGAAACACCACCCACCACACGACCCCTTCACTGCGCGAACACCATTGCACTGCCCTAAACACTGAAACACCACCCCGCAAGACCCCCTACACTGCCCGAACACCACTGCACTTCCGTATTCCCTGAAACACCACCCCCGAACGACCACCTACACTGCCCGAACACCACTTGCCCTGCCCTAAAAACTAAAACACCACCCCCAGCATGACCATCTACACTGCCCGAACAACACTGCACTGCCCTAAACTCGGAAACTCCACCCCACACGACCCCCTACACATCCCAAACAAAACTGCACTTCCCTAAACCCTGAAACACCACTCTCAGCATGACCCCCTACACTGCCCGAACAGCACTGCCCTTCCCTAAACCCTGAAATACCTTCGCCAGCACAACCCTCTATACTGCCCGAACCCCACTGCTCTGCAAAAAACCCTGAAACACCACCCCCCGCACGACCCCCTACACTGCGCGACCACCACTGCACTACCCTAAACCGTGAAACACCACCTCCCGCATGACCCCTTGTAGGAGAGTAGGGTCTGCTATCCTATGGTCACCCCAAATTTTTGCTTTTTGCTTCACTGGTTTTTGACATATTGAGGCTGTGGGCCTGCCAATCAGACCCCCAGCCTGCTGTTCTCTCTACTAAATTAAAACTATGCACCCTAGGTGCATAACCAATTGGAAGTGGATCACCCTGTCAGCCCCTGTACCAGTGTACACTAGGTACCCAGGGCATTGGTGTACCCAAGGCCTGCCAGGGGCTGCAGCATGTATTATGCCACCCCAGGCTTGGCCTAACAATCTGACACAACTGGCTGATCACTCAGCTGGGGTAAGTTGGTGTAATCACCTCTTACTTAGGTGTAGTATACCTATACCTAACCTTAAATGGGACACCTGGTAACCTCTAAGTCACTCCTATGGCAGGCCTTAACAATCCTGAAGGCAGAGTGCTTGGTTCCATGTGAGATGGTGCTCTGGCATGAGCTGAGCCTGTCTGCAGTGGTCGGAACAACTTCCTTCTACTGTTTCCAGATATCGTCATACCATATACTCTTAAGTGCATTATGAACCTCGCGGTTAAATGCTATCTTTGGTTTGGCTTTATCAAAACATGTCGAGTAAGGTGTCATACGAATTGGAATACTAACCCCTCGCCAATTCTGGCGACGGGGTTAGCATTCCACCCTTCTAGAGGGACACGACATGTACAGTACCTGAAACCCGGGTAAAATCAGACATAGCCTCAGCTCCACAAAATGGATGCTGCCACCACAGACACAAGTCTGCCCTCCTGCTGCTGGGAGTCCTTCCAGCTTGGGAGGTGTGGACAAAGGGTTTCCTGCCAGGGGAGGTGCGTGCACCACCCCAGACAGGATTTTGTGTATTGGTCAGGTAGGGCTTGAAAGAAACCAGACATGCCTGTGGCTCACAAGGAGCCTCGGTGCATATGCCAGTTCAAACCGGTCCTGGGGCACACCAGTCCCGGGCCTGGGGCGAGCTGGACAAAGGATTGGGGGTGTAACCACCCCCCTTCCTGGTCCCACCCATAGGGAGGGACCTAGCAGGTAGTCCGGCCCCTAGAATCCGCTTAAAGGTAGGAGCTGTGTCCTAAGACTTCAGACATCCTGGAATCAACTTGAAACTAAGAAGAAGACGGGAACTTCGACATTCTGCTGCACAGAAGACTGAAGAAAATCTCCCCTGTGGTCAGGGAGTGACCACCTTGCTAACGCAAGCACCATCCAGCGAATCACCGTCTGCTTTGCCGCCGCCTCCCGCCGGAGCCCGAGCCCAGAGACTGACAAGACCTGGACCTCCAGACCTCTCACCGCCCGATCCACAGTCCCTGAAAAGAGGAGACCCGTGGAGGCACCGAGACACGTGGAGCCAGCCATCTTGGAACGACTACGACAAGCTGACCAGTGCAACAACCGAGGCTCCCTCCAAGTTGTGCTTTGGGTCCTGAGAAGCCCAACCCTCGAGCAGCATCTGCACCAAAGGTGAGCCCTCCAGCATCTCCACGATCTGCGTGGGGCCCTTCTGCATTTTGCCACTCGACGCGCCTAACCGGTTGCTGGCCCGCTGGCTAGTGGCCATCTTGGCGACGAAATCTACGACAAACACCGCTGGTCTGGTTGCTCCAGACTGGCCCTTGCTCCCCTCCAAAGGAGCAATCCCTCTGACCTTGCTGGTCAGAACCAACAGCTTAAACTCCTTGCCTACAACAATTGCTTTTGCCAAGGCTTGTTTGCTTCGATCAAGTCGCCGACACCGCCGACAGCGAGAGCCTGCGTGGGACAGCTCGTGACTCGACTCCTGGACGTCGTCGACCTTCAGGGACCACGTGGCTGCAGAGTCAAGCTACACCTTCCTTCCTGTTTGCACCCGACATCGCCTGGTACCCACCTGGTGCCACGCTGGTCACTGGCTAGTGACTGTGAACACTGTCCCCTCTGCTTACAGGTCTTCAACATCTCCGATCCACTCTTGGATCCACTGCATCTCTTCCCGACCGACCGCCTGCAGCACTTTTGTCTACAGGCCCCACGGAACAGATAGAAGAAACCCGACGCACTTCGAGGCCTATGCACCCGCTTCCTGTGGGTGAGGTAAAGCTGGCACACCTGTGCCCATGTGTAGTAATACATCTCTAGTGCCTGTGTTCCAAATCTTAAGTTCCTAGGTCATCCGGAAGATTCCTTTTGCAGTAACTTTGTACTTTTTACGCACCCATTGAAACCTATGGGAGCCCGCGTGTGACTATTTGCTCTGCACACGCCACCCGTGGACCTCCTGGTCACTAACTGACGTTAGCTCCTTGTAGGCCCAGCGATTCTAGAGGCCCTAGGCCTTTTCCCTTTTCTGTTCGTGGTACTTATACCACTATTTTAGTATATGGTTCGAGTGGCCACCAGGGCCTATCCATATAAAGTGCAACTTCTGTGTATTCTGTGATAATCTTGTTTGACGATTTGTGCTCCTGTGCTCATAAAGAGACTAGGGGTTACTTTGAGAAATAAATACATATATATTTTGAATATATATCTGTGTGGTGTCCTTTCATTGGTATAAAAGGGGGTTACTATTGGTAAAACAGCTTGCTTAACACGCATCACGAGTTTAGCCTCAAAGACTGCTTAGCCTACGCTACCACTAGGGCAGCTAGTCCAAAAAGGTTGACTTACAACCACACCATAAGGGTTGCTTGGCATGGTACAAGGTGGTCACTAGAACTAGTGAACAGCATATACCAGGCCAACTTCTCACATTGGTGAGCAGCGGTTGGATTTGAGCTTGCTGTGTTTTACCATTGTAATCTCTTGGTTACCAATTGAAAGATCACATAGGTACCTGTAGGTACATATAAAACAAGATTAGATATACTTAAGTTCTACTGAACTTAGTTGTTGTAGAGCAAAGGGAGTAGCACACCCTGACTACAACTACTAGATAGGTTTAGTAGGTAAACCCAAGTGTAGGTAGATTGCAACACATCCACCCACACTTAAGAGCAATGGCCGGGGCAGAGGGGTCCACTGTACCCATCTCTGTTGAGAGTGACCCCCAGAGGGCACCATCCAGCTTTGCTACCCTTAATCAGAATGAGCTCAGGCATTTGGCAACTCTTAGAGGCCTTAAACAGCCCAAGAACCCAAACTCTGCTGAGCTCAGAGAGCTCTTACAGAATGATGAGAATCAGAGAGCACTCAAGAAAGCTTCCCAGTTAGCCCCCTTAGGGACAGGAACAGGAGGCCCCCCTTCTAAAGATGCCACTGAAGTACCCCTTCCCAATAGTCACCCCTTAGATGGGATGCCTACCACAGAGGATGAGAGTGAAAAGGATACTGACAGTAGTGAGGATGAAGGGAGAACTAGCCCAGTGCCAAGTATTATACTTGGCCCAGCTAAACCAAGGCTATTGGGGACTGACAGTGGGTTCAACCCACTGGATCTCCCCAGTGGACTTAACACAGGGCTTGGAAGGCAAAGGAATCGCTCAGGTGACTCCAATGCTTCCCATGGCTCTAGAGGCTCTCAAGGTCACTCCAGGAGAAGGATGACCACCCCTCAGAGGAGGGAACATGAGGCCAAGATGCAAGAGGCTCAGCTGAGGATCAGGAAGCAGGAGCTAGAAGTAGCCCTGATGGAAGAGAAACTTAGCAAGGCTAGACAGCATAAAGAGAGTGGGTCTATACCCACTGGTGGCAGCATTGTCCCTAAGGACAAAGATAGGGTCTTTGACAATAGGAACCTGTCTAAGGTTGTGCCCCCCTACAAAAGTGGGGATGACATCCACAAATGGATAACTGCTCTTGAGAGAGCCTGCAAAGTACAGCAGGTTCCTGAAGACCAGTGGGCAGCAATCCTCTGGCTCTCCTTTGAAGGAAGAGGCAGAGACAGACTCCTCACTGTTAGAGAAGAGAATGTCAGAAACTACAGAGTCCTGAAGAGTGTTCTGGTAGATGGGTTAGGCTTAACCACTGAACAGTACAGGTTAATGTTCAGAGACACCCAAAAGACACAGACTCAGGACTGGTCTGAATACATTGAATGTGCCACTAAGGCTTTGGAGGGTTGGTTGCTGGGAAGTAAGGTATCTGATTTTACAGGATTGTATAATTTGATGATGAGAGAGCAGATTTTAAATAACTGTCAAAACCAGCAACTGCATCAACACTTGGTTGACTCTGATCTGACCTCTCCCCAAGAATTGGGAAAGAAGGCAGACAAATGGGTCAGAACCAGGGTTAAGCAAAAGAACCAGAACCAGGGCCAAGGGGGTGATCAGAAGAAAACAGACCAAAAGGGTGGAGATCAGAAACCTAAAGACCAGAAGTCTTCAACAGGGCCCCAAACTACTACTAAGGAGGGTGGGTCCCAACAGTCCAAAAAGAAGAAAGAAGGTCAGAAGAAACCCTGGTGCAATCATTGTAAAAATACAACTCACTGGACTAGTGATTGCAAAAAGGGTGGAGCCCCCAACACTGTTGCCCCTAAGGCACCTGCTCCCAGTACTACTGTTAGCAGTGTTGGTCCCCAGACAAAGGGTGTAGTGGGAATCACTATGGGAACTGAAGGAGATTCTGACTTAGACAGAACCCTTACACAGGCAGTCTTGATCTGTGATGGGGACATTGATTTGTCCCTGACTGTGAGCCCCAGTAACCTGGGCAAGTACAGACAGACTCCTTTAATTAATGACAAAGTGGCTCAAGCCTACAGGGACACATGTGCCAGTGTCACTATGGTGACACCAGGCTTTGTGGATCCTGGACAGTACATACCAGGTGAGAACTACCTGGTGACCAATGCCAGCAATGCCACTACTTCACATAGTGTGGCAGTTGTTAACTTCTCATGGGGAGGGGTAACTGGCCTCAAAAGGGTTGTGGTTAGTGCAGACCTCCCAGTAGAATGTTTGTTGGGCAATGACCTAGAGAGTTCTCTATGGTCAGAAGTGGAGTACAGGACTCATGCAGAGATGTTAGGTATATCATCACATGTCCTTGCTGTGACCAGGTCACAGGCCAAAAAGTGCCTCACTGAACCACAGGTCTTGGATCCTGGAACAATGGACCAAGCACCTACCAAGAAGAAGAACAGGAGGGTCAAGGCTGTGCCTTCCCCCCTGCCTCAGAGTGATGATCAGCCTTCCCAGGAAGCTGATCTAGAGGACCCTGAAGGAACTGTCCCTGAAGAGCTTGAACCTGATCAGGTTGAGTTTCTGGGGACAGGGGGACCTTCAAGGGCTGACTTGAGGCAGGCTCAGTTATCCTGTCCCTCTCTTGAACCCCTCAGACAGCTGGCTGCTGCTGAGGCTGCTGGGAATGCTCAAGGTACCCATAAAGTGTATTGGGATGAAGGGCTCCTTTATTCAGAGGCTAGAGACCCCAAGCCTGGTGCAACCAGGAGGTTGGTCATACCTCTGCAATTTAGGGGCTTCCTTCTTACCTTGGCCCATGACATTCCTTTAGCAGGACACTTAGGCCAGAACAAGACTTGGGACAGGCTTGTCCCTCACTTTCACTGGCCTCATATGAATGAAGATACAAAGGAGTTTTGTCGCTCCTGTGTTACCTGCCAAGCCAGTGGCAAATCAGGTGGCACAACAAAGGCCCCCCTAATACCACTACCTGTGGTGGGGGTCCCCTTTGAAAGAGTGGGAATAGACATAGTGGGTCCCATGGATCCTCCCACTGCATCTGGACACAGATTTATACTGGTGGTAGTGGATCATGCCACCAGGTATCCAGAGGCAATTCCCCTTAGGACCACTACAGCTCCTGTTGTGGCCAGGGCCCTGCTGGGAGTATTCTCCAGAGTGGGGTTTCCTAAGGAGGTAGTATCTGACAGAGGTACCAACTTTATGTCAGGATACTTGACAGCTATGTGGAAGGAATGTGGTGTCAACTACAAGTTCACCACCCCTTATCACCCACAATGCAATGGGCTTGTTGAGAGATTCAACAAGACCCTAAAGGGTATGATCAAAGGATTACCTGAAAAGCTCAGGCGAAGATGGGATATCCTTCTACCCTGCCTTCTGTTTGCTTACAGAGAGGTCCCACAAAAAGGAGTTGGCTACAGCCCCTTTGAATTGTTGTTTGGGCACCCTGTGAGAGGCCCACTGTGTTTGGTGAAGGAAGGATGGGAGTTACCTCTCAAAAAGCCTAAGCTAGACATAGTGGACTATGTACTTGGTCTCCGCTCCAGGATGGCTGAGTATATGGAGAAGGCATCTAAAAACCTTGAGGCAAGCCAGGCCTTACAGAAAGCTTGGCATGACCAAAAGGCTGTCTTGGTTGAGTATCAGCCAGGACAGAAGGTATGGGTGTTGGAGCCGGTGGCCCCAGCAGCACTCCAAGACAAATGGTCTGGACCCCATACAATCCTGGAAAAGAAGGGAGAGGTCACCTACTTGGTCGACCTAGGAACTCCCAGGAGTCCCCACAGGGTACTCCATGTTAACAGGCTTAAAGCATATGTTGACAGGGCAGACATGGGCTTGCTCATGGCTACAGATGAGGGACAGGAGGAAGAGAGTGACCCTCTCCCAGACCTGTTGTCTCAGAACCCTGAAGATGGCTCAGTTGAAGGAGTGACCCTTGGAGGCAACCTCACTGCCCATCAGCAGACTGAATGTAGACAGGTTCTACAATCATTTTCACATATGTTTTCCTTGATACCTAGTCAAACTGACTGGTGTACCCATGTTGTGGACACTGGTGACAGTCTGCCTGTAAAGAACAAACTTTACAGACAACCTGACCACGTCAGGGACTGTATAAAGGCTGAGGTACATAAAATGCTGGAATTAGGTGTCATTGAACCCTCAGAGAGCCCCTGGGCTAGCCCAGTGGTTCTGGTCCCCAAACCTCACACCAAAGATGGCAAGAGAGAGATGAGGTTCTGTGTGGATTACAGAGGACTCAATGCTGTCACCAGGACAGATGCACACCCTATTCCAAGGGCAGATGAGCTCATAGACAAACTAGCTTCTGCAAAGTTTTTGAGCACATTTGACTTGACAGCTGGCTATTGGCAAATCAGGTTAGCTGAGGAGTCTAAGGCCAAAACAGCATTCTCAACCCCAGGTGGGCATTATCAGTTTGTGGTGATGCCCTTTGGTCTGAAGAATGCACCTGCCACCTTCCAAAGGCTGGTGAACCAAGTCCTTACTGGGTTGGATGACTTTTGCGCAGCATATCTTGATGACATTGCTGTCTTTAGTTCCACCTGGGAGGATCACCTGATCCACCTGAAGAAGGCTCTTGAGGCTCTGCAAAGGGCAGGCCTCACTATCAAGGCTACTAAGTGCCAGATAGGGCAGAGTAAGGTTGTGTATTTGGGCCACCTTGTAGGTGGGGGCCAAGTTCAACCACTGGAGAGTAAGATACAGTCCATCAAGGATTGGTCCCCTCCAACCACCCAGACTCAAGTTCGAGCTTTCTTGGGCTTGACTGGGTATTACAGGAAGTTTGTTAAGAACTATGGGTCCATTGTGACTCCTCTTAATGATCTGACATCCAAGAAGATGCCCAAAAAGGTTCAGTGGACAGTAAGCTGTCAAAAGGCATTTGATGACCTGAAGGAGGCCATGTGCTCTGCACCTATCCTGAAAAGTCCTGACTACTCCAAAGAGTTTATTGTCCAAACAGATGCTTCTGAGTTGGGTGTGGGAGCTGTGCTGTCACAACTTAATGTAGATGGTCAAGACCAACCCATTGCTTTTATTAGCAGAAGGTTGACCCCCAGAGAGAAGAATTGGTCAGCTATTGAGAGGGAGGCCTTTGCTGTGGTGTGGGCCCTGAAGAAGCTGAGGCCATACTTGTTTGGCACTCACTTCAAGATTCAGACCGACCATAAGCCCCTCTTGTGGCTAAATCAGATGAAGGGTGAAAACCCCAAACTGCTTAGGTGGTCCATTTCCCTACAGGGGATGGACTTTACAGTGGAGCACCGGCCAGGTACTGACCATGGGAATGCAGATGGTCTCTCCAGGTACTTCCACTTAGGACATGAAGACGAGACTGGTCAAGGCTAGTTTAATGTCCCAGCGTTTGGGGGGGGGTTGTGTAGGAGAGTAGGGTCTGCTATCCTATGGTCACCCCAAATTTTTGCTTTTTGCTTCACTGGTTTTTGACATATTGAGGCTGTGGGCCTGCCAATCAGACCCCCAGCCTGCTGTTCTCTCTACTAAATTAAAACTATGCACCCTAGGTGCATAACCAATTGGAAGTGGATCACCCTGTCAGCCCCTGTACCAGTGTACACTAGGTACCCAGGGCATTGGTGTACCCAAGGCCTGCCAGGGGCTGCAGCATGTATTATGCCACCCCAGGCTTGGCCTAACAATCTGACACAACTGGCTGATCACTCAGCTGGGGTAAGTTGGTGTAATCACCTCTTACTTAGGTGTAGTATACCTATACCTAACCTTAAATGGGACACCTGGTAACCTCTAAGTCACTCCTATGGCAGGCCTTAACAATCCTGAAGGCAGAGTGCTTGGTTCCATGTGAGATGGTGCTCTGGCATGAGCTGAGCCTGTCTGCAGTGGTCGGAACAACTTCCTTCTACTGTTTCCAGATATCGTCATACCATATACTCTTAAGTGCATTATGAACCTCGCGGTTAAATGCTATCTTTGGTTTGGCTTTATCAAAACATGTCGAGTAAGGTGTCATACGAATTGGAATACTAACCCCTCGCCAATTCTGGCGACGGGGTTAGCATTCCACCCTTCTAGAGGGACACGACATGTACAGTACCTGAAACCCGGGTAAAATCAGACATAGCCTCAGCTCCACAAAATGGATGCTGCCACCACAGACACAAGTCTGCCCTCCTGCTGCTGGGAGTCCTTCCAGCTTGGGAGGTGTGGACAAAGGGTTTCCTGCCAGGGGAGGTGCGTGCACCACCCCAGACAGGATTTTGTGTATTGGTCAGGTAGGGCTTGAAAGAAACCAGACATGCCTGTGGCTCACAAGGAGCCTCGGTGCATAGGCCAGTTCAAACCGGTCCTGGGGCACACCAGTCCCGGGCCTGGGGCGAGCTGGACAAAGGATTGGGGGTGTAACCACCCCCCTTCCTGGTCCCACCCATAGGGAGGGACCTAGCAGGTAGTCCGGCCCCTAGAATCCGCTTAAAGGTAGGAGCTGTGTCCTAAGACTTCAGACATCCTGGAATCAACTTGAAACTAAGAAGAAGACGGGAACTTCGACATTCTGCTGCACAGAAGACTGAAGAAAATCTCCCCTGTGGTCAGGGAGTGACCACCTTGCTAACGCAAGCACCATCCAGCGAATCACCGTCTGCTTTGCCGCCGCCTCCCGCCGGAGCCCGAGCCCAGAGACTGACAAGACCTGGACCTCCAGACCTCTCACCGCCCGATCCACAGTCCCTGAAAAGAGGAGACCCGTGGAGGCACCGAGACACGTGGAGCCAGCCATCTTGGAACGACTACGACAAGCTGACCAGTGCAACAACCGAGGCTCCCTCCAAGTTGTGCTTTGGGTCCTGAGAAGCCCAACCCTCGAGCAGCATCTGCACCAAAGGTGAGCCCTCCAGCATCTCCACGATCTGCGTGGGGCCCTTCTGCATTTTGCCACTCGACGCGCCTAACCGGTTGCTGGCCCGCTGGCTAGTGGCCATCTTGGCGACGAAATCTACGACAAACACCGCTGGTCTGGTTGCTCCAGACTGGCCCTTGCTCCCCTCCAAAGGAGCAATCCCTCTGACCTTGCTGGTCAGAACCAACAGCTTAAACTCCTTGCCTACAACAATTGCTTTTGCCAAGGCTTGTTTGCTTCGATCAAGTCGCCGACACCGCCGACAGCGAGAGCCTGCGTGGGACAGCTCGTGACTCGACTCCTGGACGTCGTCGACCTTCAGGGACCACGTGGCTGCAGAGTCAAGCTACACCTTCCTTCCTGTTTGCACCCGACATCGCCTGGTACCCACCTGGTGCCACGCTGGTCACTGGCTAGTGACTGTGAACACTGTCCCCTCTGCTTACAGGTCTTCAACATCTCCGATCCACTCTTGGATCCACTGCATCTCTTCCCGACCGACCGCCTGCAGCACTTTTGTCTACAGGCCCCACGGAACAGATAGAAGAAACCCGACGCACTTCGAGGCCTATGCACCCGCTTCCTGTGGGTGAGGTAAAGCTGGCACACCTGTGCCCATGTGTAGTAATACATCTCTAGTGCCTGTGTTCCAAATCTTAAGTTCCTAGGTCATCCGGAAGATTCCTTTTGCAGTAACTTTGTACTTTTTACGCACCCATTGAAACCTATGGGAGCCCGCGTGTGACTATTTGCTCTGCACACGCCACCCGTGGACCTCCTGGTCACTAACTGACGTTAGCTCCTTGTAGGCCCAGCGATTCTAGAGGCCCTAGGCCTTTTCCCTTTTCTGTTCGTGGTACTTATACCACTATTTTAGTATATGGTTCGAGTGGCCACCAGGGCCTATCCATATAAAGTGCAACTTCTGTGTATTCTGTGATAATCTTGTTTGACGATTTGTGCTCCTGTGCTCATAAAGAGACTAGGGGTTACTTTGAGAAATAAATACATATATATTTTGAATATATATCTGTGTGGTGTCCTTTCATTGGTATAAAAGGGGGTTACTATTGGTAAAACAGCTTGCTTAACACGCATCACGAGTTTAGCCTCAAAGACTGCTTAGCCTACGCTACCACTAGGGCAGCTAGTCCAAAAAGGTTGACTTACAACCACACCATAAGGGTTGCTTGGCATGGTACAAGGTGGTCACTAGAACTAGTGAACAGCATATACCAGGCCAACTTCTCACACCCCTACACGGCCCGAACACCACTGCACTGCACTAAACCCTGAAACACTACCCTTAGCATGACCCCTACACTGCCAGAACACCACTGCACTGCCCTAAATCCTAAAACTCCACCCCCAGCACTACCCGCTACACTAACCAAACACCACTATACTGCCCTAAACCCTAAATCACTACCCCAGCACAACCCCCTACACTACACAAACACCACTGCACTACCCTAAACCCTAAACCACTACCCCCCGCATGACCCCCTTCACTACCCTGTGGTAAATAAAATACCGGACTGAATTTCATACGGAATCTTAAAATAAAGTAAATAGCTCAAAATAACAAGAGGCAGAATCCGTGGTATAAGAGGTTTTCTAAATGGGCTTTATTCCATTCAAAATGGCCGACTCGAGTCGCGGCCTTCAGGTTCCGTCACCACGAGGGTTCAGGAAGTGAAGTACAATAATTTATTGATAGACATGTATTTTTATAATAAGTACATTACAATGAAACGAATGTAGAAGGCGTAACATTTGATAAGAAAAGTGACAAAACAGTGACATAATCGAAACTAGGCGTAATAAGGAATAAAAGAAACATGATTGGTTAGAATTATCAGACATAGGTGGATCTATAAGATAATACTTGGCATAGATGCGCGCGCGGCAGCATGACGTGTAATTGACGTGCAACTAGGGGGTGAAGGGGACTTGACATTTAGCTCTACATGTGGAGACGAGAAGTCTGGGGGTCAAGTCAACCTAATCCCAAATCATATCTAACATCCTATGTTTAAAGAACTATGTTATCCACAAGGAAGAGACTCTCGGACAGAATCTATTCTATACTGACTGTGTACGTGTACAAGCGTCTAAGTGTCTATATGAGATGCGAGGGATAGAAAACTTTCCATGGCAACAGGGCTATGAATCACTTGCAGGAGGACGGAAAGGCTGAGTCCTTTGCTTGTGAGCTAAAGGAAATGTTTACCTAAATCACTGGACAGGAATGCATCGGCTGGAGAGCAAAATAGATAATTCGAAGGTGAAATACAGCTTCTTGGCAGACAGGCGAAAACTGGCCGAGGCAGGCACCGTTAGCTGCACAGGGAGTAGGACAAAGTTCATGGATACAGATGCGAGCTCAAGCTGAAGCTGTCAGAGACAGAGAGCAGGGAAAGGCTTTGAGGACAGAATCGGGCCTACTCGCCTGAACTGTAAAAATGGAGTAACTTAGCCATATAAAGTCGGTGGCCTGTCATACCTAGGAATCGAATATCCAGCCCATTGATGGCGGATCTGACAGAGAACATGTTGACGGTAGACACACATATGTTTGCGTCTTAGAAACTGGAACTGGAGGGAACATACATGTACTTGTAACATGCATATAGAACCGTTGGGGTCCAAGATAGGGGACATAACTGATCAGGAAAATCCACATTTCCACATTCCCTCCTTGTCCCCTTCTTGCCCTTCACGAGACATCAATCTTCATCATTCCATTGATTTGCTCATGGAGCATCATTTCTTCTTCCTTCCGGCATTCTGAACGGGACCTGTGATGTGGAATGCATGATGTGGCACACAGACCACAAATCGCTGGTCCACCTTGCAGGCATAAACAACAACTGAAGAGCATAAGAAGGCCAATACCTAGGAAGGATAAAACTCTCCATCCCCAGGCTGATATCACACTCCAAAACCACCCGGACCACGTCCAAGTGCCTGGATTTTCGTGTATCTGGCTTACAATCTTATGAAGGTGTGTTATAGCTTTATATACAGATGGCGAATTTTCTGGTATGAATATGCAGCAGCTGGATCCGATGACCCTGCAAGCTCCGCCCCTATCGGCCAGGATGACGTCAAGGACAAGACGATTCTGGAGAACAACAATTCTCATCACTGATTGTTCCTCTGTCAGATTGCCTAGGGCGGCTATAGTCTCGTTTACTACAGCTTCAAGAGTCTTGGTGAGTCTGCGTATCAGCTTACTATTTGATATTGTACCTATATAGGGAAAGATACCTTTATTGAAATCTACATACTTGTCCCATGCTGTCTCAGTATAATCGACAACTGGGAGATCTCTTTGCTCTCTATTGTGTACTAAATGAACATTTCGATAATAATCAGGGGGAGCTAGGAAAACAGGTGGCAAAAGGAATGCTATGTAACAGGTACCATCCCAATCTAGAGGCAGACGCATATATGCCGTCTGACCACATATGAAGTAAGAATGGCGAGAAGCTCTAAATGAAGATTTACCTTGATCACTATATTCTACTGTAGTAACGCATTGGCTATGGCCCATATGTATGGAACCAACTTTTCTTACACATAATTCACCCTTAACTGGAAATACTGACATAGTGGGCAGAATTAGTTCAACTTCGGATTTGACATTCAGAATCATAAGATTAGGCGTAAAATTACCTAATTTATACACTTCATTTTCTAAATCAGTTCCTGTTCTACTGGGGTGACCCTCCTTATTAGGGTGACAGACTTTGAATAAAACTAGATTCAGATTTCCCCATATCCAATGTTGTTGATAAACTGCTGTGTCTGGGTCTATGGAATTTAATAAACTAAACCATGCTCCACAGGAGCCATTGTGTGTGAATGGATGTGGAAAGAAAGGCAGAACTCCTTTGTTATTCTGATAGGGAGGAAGTCGGCCACACACCCAACAATTGGTGGCATTACTAGTCTGATGGGAATGATGTAACATACTAATGAAGGTGTTATTGCGCAGCGCAAGTCTATAGGACAACTCATGTGGGGGTAGGTCACTAAAAGAATGTTCATCAGTTATATTGAAAACACGTTTAGAAACAGGATAATACATATGCAACAATATACTTGCAGTAACTATTAAAAAACTCAAGGAAGACAAAATTAATAAAGTCACAATACAGTGGTTACGCAGTAATTTACAATAAGCATGTCGTTTCATTATGATTCTGGACTCTACATGATTCAGACCTAAGGGATACATGTCGGGACAGATTCAACCGCTTCACCTTGGAGAGGACTTAAACAATCAAATCGTCCGACAGCTTGGATCTGGACCTGAGTTTCTGTTTATAGAGTTCGGTGCTACTGGCCTCAGCCAAAGGTAGCTTTGAGTCAATGGGGGAAGACACACGGGAAGTACTGTCTGTGTCAGGAGGAAGTCCATGAAATTTTTTGATATGGCTGGTATGCACCCAGCCTTTCCTTCCTTCGATCTTCACAGCTGTTCTGGTCGTCAGCAGGACCAACTTAGGAAGTCTCCACCTTGGCTCCAGTTGGGTTTTCCGATCAAAATTCCTGACGAGGACATAATCGCCAGGAATTACATCATGAGGTTTCACCTCGGTGTTGTCGGGAAAAGCTGCGATTACCTGTGAACGACAAGATTGTAGTGCAGACATCAAGGAAGCCAGGTAATCTGTCAGCATATTACAGTCAACATCAGTTATTTTACGGGGTATAGGCGTCCCCCACATATTCGGTGGTCTACCAAAGATCACCTCATACGGGGATAGCCCTGTTCGAGAGTGTGCTACCATCCTCATGTAAAATAGCGCAACTGGTAAGGCTACTATCCAGTCCACACCCTTTTCCTGACATATTTTAGACAGTCTGATTTTTAAAAGTTGATTATGTCGTTCCACGAGACCTGCTGCCTCGGGGTGTCGGACACAGTGGAATTTCCACTGATATCCCAACAAGAGTGAGACATGTTTCATTAATTCGGATGAGAAAGGCTGGCCGTTATCTGAATATACAACACGTGGTAAACCGTACCGTGGGAAGAATTCTCGAACTAACTGTTTGGCAGTAGTCGGGGCAGTGTAATCTGATACGGGATACGCCTCTGTCCAACGGGAGAGAGCGCAGACAACTACGAGAACATATTTGAATCCTCGACAACGTTCCATCTGAATATAATCCATCTGGAGGACTTCAAAAGGATGGTCAGGAGGCTGAAATCCACCCTGCTCTACGGGAACACTCTTTCCTGGATTAAACTGACAACATATCATACAGGTACGAACTTTTTGTTTAGCTGCTGCTCGTAAATGTTTGTTGAACCAAATGTGCTGAATGCTGTCTAGCATAGCCTTCTCTCCTAAATGTGCTGGACTGTGAACTGTAGCTATAATGGCTTGAACCATGGAATCAGGGAGAAACCATACAGATTTCTCCTTCGTCATCCACCCTTGATCTGTCTGGATCCCTCCTAGTTCAGTCCACTTCTTTATTTCTTCTGCTGTGGCATGTGTCTGTATGTCAATTACGTCAAGTGCGGGATCCTTAATTGTCATACACTGTGTTGGTGTCTGAACTATTGGCTTTGTCATGTCTAATGTGCGATTCTGAGCAGTCTGTTTAGCTGTTTTGTCAGCTAAATCATTGCCTTGAGAAATGGTATCAGTAACCTTCGTGTGTGCTTTACATTTCATAATCGATATAGCAGTGGGTAGATGTATTGCGTCTAACAAGGCATGAATGAGGGGTCCGTGCTGAATGTGGGCACCATGGGACGTTAAATAACCTCTCTCTCGCCATAGCACGCCGAAGTCGTGTACAACTCCGAATGCATAACGTGAGTCAGTGTATACATTAACTTTCTTATTTGTGGCTTGAATACAGGCTTGCGTTAGAGCAATAAGTTCTGCTGCTTGGGCTGACAGAATATCTATACAATGTGTCTCAATAATTTCAGTGTCTGTTGTGACTGCATACGCGGCCACTAAATCTCCTGTACTTGTTCTCATGCATGATCCGTCTACATACAACGTCAGGTCTGGATCTAACATTGGAACGTCTGTCAAGTCATGTCTAGGTTTCGTCTTTATTTCAATGATTTCAACACAATCATGAGCTAGTGGGTCTGTTCCAATTACAGGTAATAGTGTAGCAGGATTCAATGTATTACACCGTCGGATCTCTATGTGTGGTTGAAACAATGTCAGTTCATAACCGGTAAGTCTTGCTATGGTCAAGTGTTGTGTTTGTGTTCGGTTCACAAGAACTTCTACTGCATGTGGTACTTGTACTATCAATGGGTGTCCTAATACTATGGCATCGCTTTGTCTGATTGCTAAAGCTGTCGCTGCCACTGATTTCAGGCATGCAGGCAAAGCCTGAGCTACGGGATCTAATGTACTGGAAAAATAAGCACATGGCTTGCGTGATCCTGCTTGATCCTGAGTGAGTACTGACAAGGCAGTACCTTCGCGTTCTGTAACAAAGAGTGTAAAATGTTTGTTATAACATGGTGTTGCTAAAACAGGTGCTTGACATAAAGCTTTCTTTAGGCTTTCAAAAGCTTGTGTATGTTCCTGAGTCCAAGGGAGAACAGTCGATGTGGCTGCCTCCTGTGTGGTTAACTGAATGAGTGGTTTTGCTAGAAATGCGTACTGAGGGATCCACTGCCTACAATATGAAGTGAGGCCTATGAAAGCCCGCACCTCCTTTTGTGTCTGGGGTATTGACATGTTAGCAATTAACTGGATGCGATCTGGTGTAAGCTGCCTTCCCTCCTTGGACAGCGAGTGACCAAGATAAATAACTCGCTGAACACAGAATTGCAGCTTAGAAGGGGACACCTTGTGCCCCTTGTCGGCTAGGAAATGTAAAACTGTCAGAGAAGCTTTTTCACATTCTGGCTCGCTTCTCGCGGTGATCAGCAGATCATCGACATATTGAAGCAGTGCAGTATTGACTGGCATGTGGATACTGTCAAGTTCTCGTTTCAGTGCTTGGCTGTAGATGCTGGGGCTTTCTGTAAATCCTTGAGGAGCGCGTGAGAATTTAAAGCTGCGCCCATTTAAACTGAATCCGAACAAGTATTGGCTTTCCGGATCTATTGGGACGCTGAAAAAGGCATTCTTGAGATCAATTACAGTAAAAAATGTTGCTTCGGAATCAATTGCTGTCAACAATGATGATATATCAGGGACCACAGGGAATTGTGGTACAATACACTTGTTTAGTTCACGCAAATCAATAACCAATCGGTACACTGGTGGGGCAGTAGGATCAGTTCGTTTAAGAATCGGAATTATCGGTGAATTACATACATTGGAGTCTGTTTCTACAACTACTCCCTGGGCAATTAGCTCATCAATGATTTTCAGCAAAGCCACTACAGCATCATGCGGTAACTTGTATTGTCGCATTCGTGGTAGTACCACTCCTGCTTTCAATGTAACTCGATAGGGTGTAATGTTCATGCAGCCAACATCCGTAGGGCCTTGTGCCCATAGATGTACTGGTAAAGTCTGTAGTCGGGGATCCATGTCTCTGGACACATAGTGACCTTTAAAATCACGTAAAAACAACCTTACTCCTTCCGGAGAACAACATATTATGGCTCCTAGTGCTTTCAGAGTCTTAATTCCTAACAGATTTTCTGGGCATGATTTAGTAAGCAATAAATCTGTAGTTCGTGTCAAAGGTCCTATCGTAAGTGGTAGAGGCTGTGATACTTCATTAACAATAGGTTTTCCCGAAAAACCAAGGGAAACATTTTGAGAGCCTGAGAGGGGTGCCCCTGGAACTTCACTACGTTTTATGGTTGTTCGACTTGCCCCTGTATCGAGTAAGAATTTTCTATCTTGACCTAATAATTCACTATGTACATAAGGTCCTTCTTGATCTACAGGAATCTCGATAAGCGGTAAGTCAACTTCCCTCTCTAGGCTGGTTCATGCGTAACGCTGATACTCAGGGTATTCATACTGTGCAGTCTGATACATTTGTCGTGTTGTGGTTTGTGTGGCAGTAGCAGGCAACGGTGGTGCAGCTGGCACAAACTGTATGGGTTGCTGTGAGGCTGGCATAGACTGTTGCTGAACTGGCATGGACTGTCCATGCTGCATAGCTCCTTGTTCATTCTGATCTTGTCTAACTAATCGTGGTCTCTCTTTTGCAATACCTGTAGCTATATTACGTTTCAGGACTGGACAATCGTGTACATAATGGCCTAGTTGTTTACAGTAATTGCAGGTTCCTTTTACAGGAACTGCAGAATCACCAGAATGTGTCACACCCTTTTTGTGACCATCTGCTGGTACTGTCTGAGAAACTAGCATTTTCATTTTTGTATCCTTCATGCGTCTATGCTCGTGTTCTTGTTCATCCCTAATTCTATTGTGATGATACTGTAACATTTGTAGCATTTGCGACGGAGTGTTACTTTGCCAGGTACTCTCGAATTTCAATATTCTATTCTTCACTGGGGGCAATGCATTTTCCACTAATTTTGTCACAAATAGATGTGGATATGAGTCACTACTTGCTTTTATACCACTATTTATACCAAAACATTTTTCAAATCGAGCATAATAATCGCTTGTGTCTTCATCTTGCTTTTGTTTACAGGCTGTGATTGCACCCCAATCTTCCTTTTTTGTAGTTAATAAACGTGGCAGTACCTGTACTAGTAAACCTGGTAATAGTTTAACTTTATCCCCGAGCCCTGAACCTGCAGCTCGGCCCCTTTCTTCCTCTGCTAATGCTGTCCAGTCTATCTTTTGGTCTCCCACTTCCCACTCTTTTTCTTTCAGTTTTTCATATATGCCAGCAGGCAAAAGCACCTTTAATATCGTCATAATATCAGGAAAGGTGTACTCTCCCATCAGTAACATGTCTTTAATTTCTCGGTGGAAACCCACTGGGTCTTTGTCATGACTAGGTACTACTTTCTTCATTTCTAATAATTCCATTTTTGATATGGGTGTGTAAACAAATACACGGTGAAACTCATTGTCTTCGCCTTTTATTGGGTGCACTTCCCGTAAAGGATTTTGTCTATCCATGTAGTACGGTGCTCTTTCTCTGGGGGGCAAGGAGAGAGAATCTGGATTTACAAAAAGGACGTACTGCTTACGTGACACTAATATCTCTTTAATTAGCTTGTTACTAGAACCTCTCCATCTGTACGTAAGTAGTTCCGTTAATATATCAGGTAAAGGACCAGGGTCAGTATGTTGGCTCTTATATAATATGAGGAGTTGCTGAATCATATAGATTCCAGCTAAACGTTGTTCATCTGTACTGAGGTTGAGAAACGTGTGTGCTACGGTCTCATCACCGTATTTTTCAGGACTGTCAATCCAGTGAACGGCTGATCTGGCTAATTCTTGCTCATCCATGGAATCGAGGAGGTGGTAACCTCTTCGTTCTCGTAGTATTTTATCTGCGGCTTGAAACGAATGTTCAGGAGATTTCAGATTTATTACAGGCGTCGGATACGTTCTGCTATTATTTGGACATACAGAGTGTATGGGATCAGAAAAACATCTAGTATTTTCACAGTATCTTCCTCTGCCTACATAGGCTATGGTCTCTGACTGTCTTGCGGAATTCCCTGATTCGGACACTTCATCTTGCTCAAACTCGTCTGTTCCCAATCTCTCTTCATGAATACGCTCTATTTCTTTACGTATTTTTCGGCACATGGCTATTATACAATTTTGCTTATCGTGTCTCCCTTCTGATATATTCTGACTCCATCTTGTAAGAATAAGCATTGCATTCGGGTCTACCCCCGGACGATCTTGATTTCTGATTACACAGTTTATGAGGAAACGTAACAGTTCCCCCTGTATCTCTACTTTCTGGAATTCCATAGCTCTGTTAATACATCCTGGATCTCGTCCTGTTTGAACAAAATGATATATGTTATCTAGATGCGTAGTCATCCCTGGTAACCTTGCTAAATACTCTGCGGCTCGCCTGATACGTAATGATGCCAGGACCATTTCGTCCTCTTTACCAACCACTGGGTCATATCTACAATTTACAAGGAGTTCCTTAAGCGTACGTTCACTTACGAATTTAGGTGTACGTGAATGCGCTGACTCTTGAAAAACAAGTTTATTTATTCTGGGTGGTGTAAAGGTACTGCTAGCACCTCCCGTGGCCCCATCTGGGGCGTCGGGTGTGAATGGATTCGTTGAACGTGACACAGCAACTACGGGTGTCGATACCCCTATAGGATCGACTGCGGAGACAGATGCGGAAACAGATGTGCTTGCCGAAGCTTGTATCGGGACTTGCTGTTGCACGGGGACAGATACCTGATCCTGACGTTGAACCCCTCCGCCAGACGGTCTATGTGGTGTGGCGTTAGCATACTCGGGAGCTGCATCGTCTAGATATGAGGAAAGAAAAACATCTTCTGCGGTTCTGGGATGCCCCTTTGGATGTACCTTAATTGGAAATAATGGGGGTGGCAAGTCTTTTGGCATCTCTGTAACAGCCTTAGGTAGTCCTTCGGCTAGAAGGGGATACATACCATTCATAAGAGCATTTCTTTGTCTATTCACTTGTTCTGATTTCACTCGGATACCTTCCTCAATTAATAGATTTTCTTGAACTTTATTTGAACTTTCTTTACTCCTCTCTTCTTGTCTACGTGCTTTTTCTGTTCGTCTATGAGATTCTTTACGCCATAACTCAACAGCGTCTTTCTGTGACTGTCTGACCTTTCTTTTCCATAACTCTTCCTCCACTTTCATGATGCACTCTGCATCCCAGGTTCCCGCTATGGGCCACCTTTGACTTTCCGGTAATCCTTTGGTATAATCTACCCATAGATCAAGAAACAATATGGCATCTAAGCCATGTTTATGGTACATAAAATGCCCTGGGGTGTCCCTAGGAGGAATAGGAACTGCTTCTTCAAGCACCCCTTTTCTGGTAGTAATCTGTCTTAACTTCGAGAAGAGCGGCATATTGACAACTGATCTGATACTTACTCTTGAATTTTCTTAATACGAAAAACACCATAAATGAACAGTGAACAATGAACAGTCATTCATACCACAATATGCAAGACATTTCTGAATACTTTAAACATTAAACATTAAACATTATAACAATGATCGACAATGATGACAGTCTGCCTAACTAATCACCACGCTGAATTCTTGACAATAACTGAATACTTCGGAATACTTGATATACTGCTAAACAGTACATATACACTGCTAAACAGTGCAGACCGGATTTGTGTACCCAAATCCGTCTTGACCGGCACAACCTATGTGCGCGTCAACACGCCTCCCCGGCGATGGTACTCACCGAGTAGCTCCTTGAAACGGAAGGCCTCAGAGAATGGACAGGACTCGATAACTGCGGACAGCGGACCCTCTGGACATCGGGATTTCGGAAAACCTGGTGGGCCTCTGTATACCTCGGATCTTGCTCTCTCAGCTAGGCTCTGGTCGGGATACTTCGCACTTCTCACCGCCTCGTCTGGGTTGATCGCAGCCTCAGTCGCCCCCGCTTGACCGGAGGGAGCTTACAGGAAATCCTGCTGGTACGCGTTTATGGTCCGTCCAGCTGTGGCAGGAGACCGGGCCTGCAACGCACCGCCGGCGCGTGAGATGAGAAAGTGTCCCTATTCGGGCGCCATTATGTGGTAAATAAAATACCGGACTGAATTTCATACGGAATCTTAAAATAAAGTAAATAGCTCAAAATAACAAGAGGCAGAATCCGTGGTATAAGAGGTTTTCTAAATGGGCTTTATTCCATTCAAAATGGCCGACTCGAGTCGCGGCCTTCAGGTTCCGTCACCACGAGGGTTCAGGAAGTGAAGTACAATAATTTATTGATAGACATGTATTTTTATAATAAGTACATTACAATGAAACGAATGTAGAAGGCGTAACATTTGATAAGAAAAGTGACAAAACAGTGACATAATCGAAACTAGGCGTAATAAGGAATAAAAGAAACATGATTGGTTAGAATTATCAGACATAGGTGGATCTATAAGATAATACTTGGCATAGATGCGCGCGCGGCAGCATGACGTGTAATTGACGTGCAACTAGGGGGTGAAGGGGACTTGACATTTAGCTCTACATGTGGAGACGAGAAGTCTGGGGGTCAAGTCAACCTAATCCCAAATCATATCTAACATCCTATGTTTAAAGAACTATGTTATCCACAAGGAAGAGACTCTCGGACAGAATCTATTCTATACTGACTGTGTACGTGTACAAGCGTCTAAGTGTCTATATGAGATGCGAGGGATAGAAAACTTTCCATGGCAACAGGGCTATGAATCACTTGCAGGAGGACGGAAAGGCTGAGTCCTTTGCTTGTGAGCTAAAGGAAATGTTTACCTAAATCACTGGACAGGAATGCATCGGCTGGAGAGCAAAATAGATAATTCGAAGGTGAAATACAGCTTCTTGGCAGACAGGCGAAAACTGGCCGAGGCAGGCACCGTTAGCTGCACAGGGAGTAGGACAAAGTTCATGGATACAGATGCGAGCTCAAGCTGAAGCTGTCAGAGACAGAGAGCAGGGAAAGGCTTTGAGGACAGAATCGGGCCTACTCGCCTGAACTGTAAAAATGGAGTAACTTAGCCATATAAAGTCGGTGGCCTGTCATACCTAGGAATCGAATATCCAGCCCATTGATGGCGGATCTGACAGAGAACATGTTGACGGTAGACACACATATGTTTGCGTCTTAGAAACTGGAACTGGAGGGAACATACATGTACTTGTAACATGCATATAGAACCGTTGGGGTCCAAGATAGGGGACATAACTGATCAGGAAAATCCACATTTCCACAACCCAGAGACCACTGCACTACCCTAAACCCTAAAACACAACCCCCTACACTGCCCGAACACCACTGCACTGCCCTAAACCCTGAAACAATACCCCCGCATAACCCCTACACAGCCCGAACACCACTGCACTGCCCTAAACCCTGAAACACTACCCCCCGCACGACCCCCTTCACTGTCCGAACACCACTGCACTGCCGTAAACCCTGAAACACCACTCCCAGCACGACCATCTACACTGACCGAACACCACTGCACTGCCCTAAACTCTGAAATTCCACACCGCACGACCACCTACACTGTCCAAACACCACGGCACTTCCCTAAACCCTGAAACACCGCCCCCAGCACGACCCCCTACAATGCCCGAACAGCACTGACCTGCCCTAAACCCTGAAACACCACCTCCAGCACGACCCTCTATACTGCCCGAACCCCACTGCTCTGCCCAAAACCCTGAAACACCACCACCCGCACAACCCCCTACACTGCCCGAACACCACTGCACTTCCCTAAACCCTGAAACACCACCCCCAGCAAGACCCCCTACACTGCCCGAACAGCACTGCCCTTCCCTAAACCCTGAAACACCTTCCCCAGCACGACCCTCTATACTGCCCGAACCCCACTGCTCTGCCCAAAACCCTGAACACCACAACCCCGCACGACCCCCTACACTGCCCGAACACAACTGCCCTGCCCTAAACACTGAAACACCACCCCCAGCAAGACCCCCTACACTGCCGGAACACCACTGCCCTGCTCTAAACCCTGAAACACCACCCCCAGCAAGACCCCCTACAATGCCCGAACACCACTACCCTGCACCAATCCCTGAACACCACCGTCAGCAAGACCCCTACACTGCCTGAACAGCACTGCCCTGCCCTAAACCGTGAAACACCACCCCCAGCACGACCCCCTACACTACCCAAACACCACTGCATGGCCCTAAACCCTAAAACACTACCCCAGCACGACCCCTACTCTGCCGAACACCACTGTACTGCCCTAAACCCTGAAACAACACCCCTCTCATGACCCCCTACACTCCCCGAACACCACTGCACTGCCGGAAACCCTGAAACACCACCCCCAGCACGACCATCTACACTGCCCGAACACCACTGCACTGCCTTAAACTCTGAAACTCCACCCCCACACGACCCCCTACACTGCCCAAACACCACTGCACTTCCCTAAACCCTGAAACACCACCCCCAGCACGACCCCCTACACTGCCTGAACAGCACTGCCCTGCTCTAATCCCTGAAACACCACCCCCAGCACGACCATCTACACTGCCCGAACACCACTGCCCTGCCCTAAACCCTGAAACACCACCCCCAGTACGACCATCTACACTGCCCGAACACCACTGCACTGCCCTAAACCCTTAAACACCACCCCCACACGACCCCCTACACTGCCCGAACACCACTGCACTGCCCTAAACCCTGAAACACCACCCCCAGCATGACCCCCTACACTGCCCGAACAGCACTGCCCTGCTCTAATTCCTGAAACACCGCCCCAGCACGACCATCTACACTGCCCGAACACCACTGCCTTGCCCCAAACCCTGAAACACCACCCCCAGTACGACCATCTACACTGCCCGAACACCACTGTACTGCCCTAAACCCTTAAACACCACCCCGCACGTCCCCCTACACTGCCCGAACACCACTGCAATGCCCTAAACCCTGAAACACCACCCCCCAACATGACCCCCTACACTGCCCGAACAACACTGCCCTGCCCTAAACCGTGAAACACCACCTCCCGCATGACCCCTACACGGCCCGAACACCACTGCACTGTCCTAAACCCTTAAACACCACCCCCGCACGACCCCCTACACTGCCCGAACACCACTGCACTGCCCTAAACCCTGAAACACCACCCCCAGCATGACCCCCTACACTGCCCGAACAGCACTGCCCTGCTCTAATTCCTGAAACACCGCCCCCAGCACGACCATCTACACTGCCCGAACACCACTGCCTTGCCCCAAACCCTGAAACACCACCCCCAGTACGACCATCTACACTGCCCGAACACCACTGTACTGCCCTAAACCCTTAAACACCACCCCGCACGACCCCCTACACTGCCCGAACACCACTGCAATGCCCTAAACCCTGAAACACCACCCCCGCACGACCCCCTACACTGCGCGACCACCACTGCACTACCCTAAACCGTGAAACACCACCTCCCGCATGACCCCTACACGGCCCGAACACCACTGCACTGCACTAAACCCTGAAACACCACCCTTAGCATGACCCCTACACTGCCAGAACACCACTGCACTGCCCTAAATCCTAAAACACCACCCCCAGCACTACCCGCTACACTAACCAAACACCACTGTACTGCCCTAAACCCTAAATCACTACCCCAGCACAACCCCCTACACTACACAAACACCACTGCACTACCCTAAACCCTAAACCACTACCCCCTGCATGACCCCCTTCACTACCCAGAGACCACTGCACTACCCTAAACCCTAAAACACGACCCCCTACACTGCCCGAACACCACTGCACTGCCCTAAACCCTGAAACAATACCCCCGCATGACCCCTAAACTGCCCGAACACCACTGCACTGCCCTAAACCCTGAAACACTACCCCCCGCACGACCCCCTTCACTGTCCGAACACCACTGCACTGCCGTAAACCCTGAAACAACACCCCCAGCACGACCATCTACACTGCCCGAACACCACTGCACTGCCCTAAACTCTGAAATTCCACACCGCACGACCACCTACACTGTCCAAACACCACGGCACTTCCCTAAACCCTGAAACACCGCCCCCAGCACGACCCCCTACAATGCCCGAACAGCACTGACCTGCCCTAAACCCTGAAACACCACCTCCAGCACGACCCTCTATACTGCCCGAACCCCACTGCTCTGCCCAAAACCCTGAAACACCACCACCCGCACAACCCCCTACACTGCCCGAACACCACTGCACTTCCCTAAACCCTGAAACACCACCCCCAGCAAGACCCCCTACACTGCCCGAACAGCACTGCCCTTCCCTAAACCCTGAAACACCTTCCCCAGCACGACCCTCTATACTGCCCGAACCCCACTGCTCTGCCCAAAACCCTGAACACCACAACCCCGCACGACCCCCTACACTGCCCGAACACAACTGCCCTGCCCTAAACACTGAAACACCACCCCCAGCAATACCCCCTACACTGCCGGAACACCACTGCCATGCTCTAAACCCTGAAACACCACCCCCAGCAAGACCCCCTACAATGCCCGAACACCACTACCCTGCACCAATCCCTGAACACCACCGCCAGCAAGACCCCTACACTGCCTGAACAGCACTGCCCTGCCCTAAACCGTGAAACACCACCCCCAGCACGACCCCCTACACTACCCAAACACCACTGCATGGCCCTAAACCCTAAAACACTACCCCAGCACGACCCCTACACTGCCGAACACCACTGTACTGCCCTAAACCCTGAAACACCACCCCTCTCATGACCCCCTACACTCCCCGAACACCACTGCACTGCCGGAAACCCTGAAACACCACCCCCAGCACGACCATCTACACTGCCCGAACACCACTGCACTGCCTTAAACTCTGAAACTCCACCCCCACACGACCCCCTACACTGCCCAAACACCACTGCACTTCCCTAAACCCTGAAACACCACCCCCAGCACGACCCCCTACACTGCCCGAACAGCACTGCCCTGCTCTAATCCCTGAAACACCACCCCCAGCACGACCATCTACACTGACCGAACACCACTGCCCTGCCCTAAACCCTGAAACACCACCCCCAGTACGACCATCTACACTGCCCGAACACCACTGCACTGCCCTAAACCCTTAAACACCACCCCCGCACGACCCCCTACACTGCCCGAACACCACTGCACTGCCCTAAACCCTGAAACACCACCCCCAGCATGACCCCCTACACTGCCCGAACAGCACTGCCCTGCTCTAATTCCTGAAACACCACCCCCAGCACGACCATCTACACTGCCCGAACACCACTGCCTTGCCCCAAACCCTGAAACACCACCCCCAGTACGACCATCTACACTGCCCGAACACCACTGTACTGCCCTAAACCCTTAAACACCACCCCGCACGACCCCCTACACTGCCCGAACACCACTGCAATGCCCTAAACCCTGAAACACCACCCCCCAACATGACCCCCTACACTGCCCGAACAACACTGCCCTGCCCTAAACCCTGAAACACCATACCCAGCAAGACCCCCTACACTGCCTGAACACAACTGCCCTACCCTAAACCCTGAAACACCACCCCCAGTAAGACCCCCTACACTACAAGAACACCACTGCCCTGCCCTCAACCGTGAAACACCACCCCAGCACAACCCCCTACACTGCCCAAATACCACTGCACAGCCCTAAATCCTAAAACACCACCCCCAGCACGACCCCTACACCACCCAAACACCACTGCACTGCCCTCAACCCTAAACCACTACCCACAGCGTGACCCCCTACACTACCCAATCACCACTGCATTACCCTAAACCCTAAAAAGCAACCCCCGCACGACCCCCTAAACGACCCAAACGCCACTGAACTACCCTAAACCTTGAAACACGACCCCCCGCACGTCCCCCTACACTACCCGAAAACCACTGCACTGCCCTAACCCTGAAAAACCACCCCCACACGACCCCCTACACTGCACAAACACCACTGCACTGCCCTAAACCCTGAAGCACCAACCCCGCACGACGCCCTACACTGCCCGAACACCACTGCACTGCCCTAAACCCTGAAACACCACCCCCTCATGACCCCCTACACTGCCCAAACACCACTGCACTGCCGTATTCCCTGAAACACCACCCACCACACGACCCCTTCACTGCGCGAACACCATTGCACTGCCCTTAACACTGAAACACCACCCAGCAAGACCCCCTACACTGCCCGAACACCACTGCACTTCCATATTCCCTGAAACACCACCCCCGAACGACCACCTACACTGCCCGAACACCACTTGCCCTGCCCCAAAAACTAAAACACCACCCCCAGCATGACCATCTACACTGCCCGAACACCACTGCACTGCCCTAAACTCGGAAACTCCACCCCACACGACCCCCTACACATCCCAAACAACACTGCCCTCCCCTAAACCCTGAAATACCTTCGCCAGCACAACCCTCTATACTGCCCGAACCCCACTGCTCTGCAAAAAACCCTGAAACACCACCCCCGCACGACCCCCTACACTGCCCGACCACCACTGCACTACCCTAAACCGTGAAACACCACCTCCCGCATGACCCCTACACAGCCCGAACACCACTGCACTGCACTAAACCCTGAAACACCACCCTTAGCATGACCCCTACACTGCCAGAACACCACTGCACTGCCCTAAATCCTAAAACACCACCCCCAGCATGACCCGCTACACTAACCAAACACCACTGTACTTCCCTAAACCCTAAATCACTATCCCAGCACAACCCCCTACACTACACAAACACCACTGCACTACCCTAAACCCTAAAACACTACCCCCCGCATGACCCACTTCACTACCCAGAGACCACTGCACTACCCTAAACCCTAAAACACGACCCCCTACACTGCCCAAACACCACTGCACTGCCCTAAACCCTGAAACAATACCCCCGCATGACCCCTACACTGCCCGAACACCACTGCACTGCCCTAAACCCTGAAACACTACCCCCCGCACGACCCCCTTCACTGTCCGAACACCACTGCACTGCCGTAAACCCTGAAACACCACCCCCAGCACGACCATCTACACTGCCCGAACACCACTGCACTGCCCTAAACTCTGAAATTCCACACCGCACGACCACCTACACTGTCCAAACACCACGGCACTTCCCTAAACCCTGAAACACCGCCCCCAGCATGACCCCCTACAACGCCCGAACAGCACTGACCTGCCCTAAACCCTGAAACACCACCTCCAGCACGACCCTCTATACTGCCCGAACCCCACTGCTCTGCCCAAAACCCTGAAACACCACCACCCGCACAACCCCCTACACTGCCCGAACACCACTGCACTTCCCTAAACCCTGAAACACCACCCCCAGCAAGACCCCCTACACTGCCCGAACAGCACTGCCCTTCCCTAAACCCTGAAACACCTTCCCCAGCACGACCCTCTATACTGCCCGAACCCCACTGCTCTGCCCAAAACCATGAACACCAGAACCCCGCACGACCCCCTACACTGCCCGAAACCCATTGCCCTAAACCCTGAAACACCACCCCGCACGACCCCCTGCACTGCCCGAACACCACTGCACTGCCCTAAACCCTGAAACACCACGCCCGAACGACCCCCTACACTGTGAAAACACCACTGCACTGTCCTAAACACTGAAACAGCACCCCCCGCACGACCCCCTACACTGCCCGAACACCACTGCACTGCCCTAAACCCTGAAACACCACCCCGCATGACCCCCTACACTGCCCGAACACCGCTGCATAACCCTAAACCCGGAAACACCACCCCCAGCACGACCCCTACACTGCCCGTATACCATTGCACTGCCATATATCCTAAAACACCACCCCAGCATGATCCCCTACACTACACAAACACCACTGCACTGCCCTAAACCCTAAAACACACCCCAGCACGACCCTCTACACTACCCAAACACCACTGCACTGCACTGCCCTAAACCCTAAAACACTACCCCAGCACGACCCCCTACACCACCCAACCACCACTGCATTACCCTAAACCCTAAAACACTACCCTCCACACGACCCCCTACACTACCAAAAGACCACTGCACTACCCTAAACCCTAAAACACGACCCCCTACACTGCCCGAACACTACTGCACTGCCCTAAAACCTGAAACACCACCCCCGCATGATCCCCTACACTGCCTGATCACCACTGCACTTCCCTAAACCCTGAAACACCACCCCGCACGACCCCCTACACTGCCCGAACACCACTGCACTGCCGCAAACCCTGAACCACCACCCCCAGTACGACCATCTGCACTGCCCGAACACCACTGCCCTGCAGTAAACCCTGAAACACCACCCCAACATGACCCCCTACACTGCCCGAACAACACTGCCCTGCCCTAAACCTTGAAACACCACTCCCAGCAAGACCCCCTACACTGCCTGAACACCACTGCCCTGCCATAAACCCTGAAACACCACCCCAGCACGACCCCCTACACTGCCCGAATACCACTGCACAGCACTAAATCCTAAAACACCAACCAAGCACGACCCCCTACACCACCCAAACACCACTGCACTGCCCTAAACCCTAAAACACTACCCACAGCATGACCCCCTACACTACCCAATCACCACTGCATTACCCTAAACCCTAAAAAACAACCCCCGCACGACCCCCTAAACTACCCAAACGCCACTGCACTACCCTAAACCCTAAAACACAACCCCCTACACTACACAAACACCGCTGAACTACCCTAAACCTTGAAACACGACCCCCCGCACGACCCCCTACACTACCCAAAAACCACTGCACTGCCCTAACCCTGAAAAACCACCCCCACACAACCCCCTACACTGCACAAACACCACTGCACTGCCCTAAACCCTGAAGCACCAACCCCGCACGACCCCCTACACTGCCCGAACACCACTGCACTGCCCTAAACCCTGAAACACCACCCCCTCATGACCCCCTACACTGCCCGAACACCACTGCACTGCTGTATTCCCTGAAACACCACCCAACACACGACCCCTTCACTGCGCGAACACCATTGCACTGCCCTAAACACTGAAACACCACCCCGCAAGACCCCCTACACTGCCCGAACACCACTGCACTGCTGTATTCCCTGAAACACCACCCCCGAACGACCACCTACACTGCCCGAACACCACTTGCCCTGCCCTAAAAACTAAAACACCACCCCCAGCATGACCATCTACACTGCCCGAACACCACTGCACTGCCCTAAACTCGGAAACTCCACCCCACATGAGCCCCTACACATCCCAAACAACACTGCACTTCCCTAAACCCTGAAACACCACCCTCAGCATGACCCCCTACACTGCCCGAACAGCACTGCCCTTCCCTAAACCCTGAAATACCTTCCCCAGCACAACCCTCTATACTGCCCGAACCCCACTGCTCTGCAAAAAACCCTGAAACACCACCCCCCGCACGACCCCCTACACTGCCCGACCACCACTGCACTACCCTAAACCATGAAACACCACCTCCCGCATGACCCCCTACACGGCCCAAACACCACTGCACTGCACTAAACCCTGAAACACCACCCTTAGCATGACCCCTACACTGCCAGAACACCACTGCACTGCCCTAAATCCTAAAACACCACCCCCAGCATGACCCGCTACACTAACCAAACACCACTGTACTGCCCTAAACCCTAAATCACTACCCCACCACAACCCCCTACACTACACAAACACCACAGCACTACCCTAAACCCTAAAACACTACCCCCCGCATGACCCCCTACACTACCCAGAGACCACTGCACTACCCTAAACCCTAAAACACGACCTCCTACACTGCCCGAACACCACTGCACTGCCCTAAACCCTGAAACACTACCCCCGCATGACCCCCTACACTGCCCGAACACCACTGCACTGCCCTAAACCCTGAAACACTACCCCCAGCACGACCCCCTTCACTGTCCGAACACCACTGCACTGCCGTAAACCCTGAAACACCACCCCCAGCACGACCATCTACACTACCCGAACACCACTGCACTGCCCTAAACTCTGAAATTCCACACCGCACGACCACCTACAATGTCCAAACTCCACTGCACTTCCCTAAACCCTGAAACACCACCCCCAGCACGACCCCCTACACTGCCCGAACAGCACTGCCCTGCCCTAAACCCTGAAACATCACCTCCAGCACGACCCTCTATACTGCCCGAACACCACTGCTCTGCCCAAAACCCTGAAACACCACCACCCGCACAACCCCCTACACTGCCCGAACACCACTGCACTTCCCTAAACCCTGAAACACCACCCCCAGCAAGACCCCCTACACTGCCCGAACAGCACTGCCCTTCCCTAAACCCTGAAACACCTTCCCCAACACGACCCTCTATACTGCCCGAACCCCACTGCTCTGCCCAAAACCCTGAACAACACCACCCCGCACGACCCCCTACACTGCCCGAAACCCACTGCCCTAAACCCTGAAACACCACCCGCACGACACCCTGCACTGCCCGAACACCACTGCACTGCCCTAAACCCTGAAACACCACCCTTAGCACGACCCCTACACTGCCCAAACACCACTGCTCTGCCAAAAAAACCCTGAATCACCACAACCCGAACGACCCCCTACACTGTGAAAACACCACTGCACTGTCCTAAACCCTGAAACAGCACCCCACGCACAACCCCCTACACTGCCCGAACACCACTGCACTGCCCTAAACCCTGAAACACCACCCCACACGACCCCCTACACTGCCCAAACACCGCTGCATAACCCTAAACCCGGAAACACCACCCCCAGCACGACCCCTACACTGCCCGTATACCCTTGCACTGCCCTAAATCCTAAAACACCACCCCAGCATGATCCCCTAAACTACACAAACACCACTGTACTGCCCTAAACCCTAAAACACACCCCAGCATGACCCGCTACACTACCCAAACACCACTGCACTGCACTGCCCTAAACCCTAAAACACTACCCCAGGCCGACCCCCTACACCACCCAAACACCACTGCATTAACCTAAACCCTAATACACTACCCTCCACACGACCCCCTACACTACCCAAAGACCACTGCACTACCCTAAACCCTAAAACACGACCCCCTACACTGCCTGAACACTACTGCACTGCCCTTAAACCTGAAACACCACCCCCGCATGACCCCCTACACTGCCCGATCACCACTGCACTGCCCTAAACCCTGAAACACCACCCCCGCACGACCCCCTACACTGCCCGAACACCACTGCACTTCCGCAAACCCTGAAACACCACCCCCAGTATGACCATCTGCACTGCCCGAACCCCACTGCCCTGCAGTAAACCCTGAAACACCACTCCCAACATGACCCCCTACACTGCCCGAACAACACTGCCCTGCCCTAAACCTTGAAACACCACTCCCAGCACAACCCCCTACACTGCCCGAACAACACTGCCCTGCCCTAAACCCTGAATCACCATCCCCAGCAAGACCCCCTACACTGCCTGAACACCACTGCCCTGCCATAAACCCTGAAACATCACCCCCAGTAAGACCCCCTACACTGCACGAACACCACTGCCCTGCCCTCAACTGTGAAACACCACCCCAGCACGACCCCCTACACTGCCCGAATACCACTGCACAGCTCTAAATCCTAAAACACCACCCCCAGCACAACCCCCTACACTACCCAATCACCACTGCACTGTCCTAAACCCTAAAACACTACCCCAGCACAACCCCATACACTACCCAATCACCACTGCACTATCCTAAACCCTAAAAAACTGCCCCCTGCATGACCCCCTACACTATCCAAAGACCACTGCACTACCCTAAACCCTAAAACACGACCCACTACACTACACAAACACCGCTGAACTACCCTAAACATTGAAACACCACCCCCGCACGACCCCCTACACTACCTGAAAACCACTGCACTGCCCTAACCCTGAAACACCACTCCCGCACAACCCCCTACACTGCCCAAACACCACTGCACTGCCCTAAACCCTGAAGCACCACCCCCGCACAACCCCCTATACTGCCCGAACACCACTGCACTGCCCTAAACCCTGAAACACCACCCCCGCACGACCCCCTACACTGCCTGAACACCACTGCACTGCCATATTCCCTGAAACACCACGCACTGCACGCCTCCCTATACTGCGTGAACACCATTGCACTGCCCTAAACACTGAAACAACACCCCCGCACAACCCCCTACAATGCCCAAACACCACTGCACTGCCCTAAACCCTAAAACACCACCCCCGAACAACCACCTACACTGCCTGAAACCCACTGCACTGCCCTAAACCCTGAAACACCACCCCCAGCACGACCATCTACACTGCCCGAACACCACTGCCCTGCCCTAAAAACTAAAACACCACCCCCAGCACGACCATCTACACTGCCTGAACACCACTGCACTGCCCTGAACCCAGAAACTCTACCCCCGCATGACCCCCTACACTGCCTGAACACCACTGCACTTCCCTAAACCCTGAAACATCACCCCCAGCATGACCCCCTACACTGCCCGAACAGCACGGCCCTTTCCTAAACCCTGAAACACCATCCACAGCACGACCCTCTATACTGCCCGAACCCCACTGCTCTGCCCAATACCCTGAAACACCATCCCCCGCACGACCCCCTACACTGCCCGAACACCACTGCACTACCCTAAACCCTGAAACACCAACCCCGCATGACCCCCTACGCTGCCCAAAACCCACTGCCCTAAACCCTGAAACACAACCCCGCACGACCCCCTGCACTGCCCGAACACCACTGCACTAGCCTAAACCCTGAAACACCACCTCCCGCATGACCCCCTACACGGCCCGAACACCACTGCACTGCACTAAACCCTGAAACACAACCCTTAGCACTACCCCTACACTGCCCGAACACCACTACTCTGCCCAAAACCCTGAAACACCAGCCCCAGCACAACCCCCTACACTGCCCAAACACTACTGCACTGCCCTAAACCCTGAAACACTAGACCTAGCATGACCCCACTGCACTGCCCTAAACCCTGAAACCCAACTTCTCCGCACGACCCCCTAAACTGCCCGAACACCACTGCATTGCCCTAAACCCTGAAACACCACCCCCAGCACGACCCCTACACTGCCCGAACACCACTGCTGTGCCCAGAACGCTGAAACCCCAGCTCCAGCACAACCCCCTACATTGCCCGAACACCACTACACTGCCCTAAACCCTGAAACACTAGCCCCAGCACGACCCCCTACACTGCCTGAACACCACTGCACTGCCCTAAACCCTGAAACACCAACCCAGCACATCCCCCTACACTGCCCGAGCAGCAATGCATTTCCCTAAACCTTCAAACACCACCCCCCACACGACCCCCTACAGTGCCCGAACACCACTGCACTGTCCTAAACTCTGAAACACCTCCCCCCGCACGACCCCCTACACTGCCCAAACACCACTGCACAGCACTAAACCCTGAAACACCACCCCCCGCACGACCCCTACACTGCCTGAACACCACTGCACTGCCTTAAACCCTGAAACACCACCCCCGCATGACCCCCTACACTGCCCGAACACCACTGCACTGCCCTAAACCCTGAAACACCACTTCCCGCTTGCCCCCTACACTGCCCACACACCACTGTACTGCCCTAAACCCTGAAACACCACCCCCAGCACGACCCCCTACACTGCACGATCACCACTTCCTTGCCCTAAACCCTGAAACACCACCCCAGCAAGACCCCCTACACTGCCCGAACACCACTGCCCTGCCCTAAACCCTGAAACACCACCCCCACCATCACCCCATACACTGCCCGAATACCACAGCACTGCCCTAAACCCTAAAACACCACCCCCAGCACGACCCCTACACTACCCAAACACCACTGCACTGCCCTTAACCCTGAAACACTACCCCCAGCATGACCCCCTACACTACCCAAACACCACTGCAATACCCTAAACCCTGAAACTCTACCCCCCGCATGACCCCCTACACTACCCAAAGACCACTGCACTACCCTAAACCCTGAAACACCACCCACTGCACGACCCCCTACACTGCCCGAACATCACTGCACTGCCCCAAACCCTGAAACACCACCCCGAACGACCACCTACACTGCCTGAGAACCACTGCACTGCGCTAAACCCTGAAACACCACCCCCAGCACGACCATCTACACTGCCCGAACACCACTGCCCTGCCCTAAACCCTGAAACACCACCCGAGTACGATTATCTACACGGCCCAAACACCACTGCACTGCCCCAAACTCTGAAACTCGAACCCACACGACCCCCTACACTGCCTGAACACCACTGCACTTTCCTAAACCCTGAAACACCACCCCTAGCACGACCCCCTACACTGCCCGAACAGCACTGCCCTGCCCTAAACCCTGAAACACCATCCCCAGCACGACTCTCTATACTGCCTGAACACCACTGCTCTGCCCAAAACCCTGAAACACCAGCCCCAGCACGACCCCCTACACTGCCCGAACTCCACTGCACTACCCTAAACCCTGAAACACCATCCCCCCGCATGACCCCCTACACTACCCGAAACCAACTGCCCTAAACCCTGACACACCACCCCGTACGACCCCCTACACTGCCCGAACACCACTGCACTGCCCTAAACCCTGAAACACCACCTCCCGCATGACCCCATACACTGACTGAACACCACTGCACTGCACTAAACCCTGAAACACCACACTTAGCACTTCCCTTACACTGCCCGAACACCACTGCACTGCCCTAAACCCTGAAACACTAGCCCCAGCATGACCCCCTACACTGTCTGAACACCACTGCACTGTCCTAAACCCTGAAACACCACCCCCGCATGACCCCCTACACTGCCCGAACACCACTGCACTGTCCTAAATCCTGAAACACCACCCCCGCACGACCCCCTACACTGCCCAAACACCACTGCACTGCCCTAAACCCTGAAACACCACCCCCCGCACGACCCCCTACACTGCCCAAACACCAATGCACTGCCCCAAACCCTGAAACACCACCCCCGCACGACCCCCTACAATGCCCGAACAGCACTGCCCTGCCCTAAACCTTTAAACACCATCCCCAGCACGACTCTCTGTACTGCCCGAACACCACTGCTCTGCCCAAAACCCTGAAACACCAGCCCCAGCACGACCCCCTACACTGCCCGAACTCCACTGCACTACCCTAAACCCTGAAACACCATCTCTCCGCATGACCCCCTACACTGCCCGAAACCCACTGCCCTAAACCCTGAACACCACCCCGTACGACCCCCTACACTGCTCGAACACCACTGCACTGCCCTAAACCCTGAAACACCACCTCCCGCATGACCCCCTTCACTGCCCGAACACCCCTGCACTGCACTAAACCCTGAAACACCACCCTTAGCACGACCCTTACACTGCCCGAACACCACTGCACTGCCCTAAACCCTGAAAAACTAGCCCCAGCACGACCCCCTACACTGCCTGAACACCACTGCACTGCCCTAAACACTGAAACACCACTTCCCGCTTGCCCCCCTGCACTGCCCGCACACCACTGAACTGCCCTAAACCCTGAAACACCACTCCCAGCAGGACCCCCTACACTGCACAATCACCACTGCCGTGCCCTAAATCTTGAAACACCACCCCAGCAAGACCCCCTATACTGCCAGAACACCACTGCCCTGCCCTAATCCCTGAAACACCACCCCCACCATCAACCCATACACTGCTCGAACACCACTGCACTGCCCTAAACCCTAAAACACCATCCCCAGCACGACCCCCTACACTACCCAAACACCACTGCACTGCCCTTAACCCTGAAACACTACCCCCAGCACGACCCCCTACACTACCCAAACACCACTGCAATACCCTAAACCCTCAAACTGTACCCCCGCATGACCCCCTACACTGCCCGAACACCACTGCACTGCCCTAAACCCTGAAACACCACCCCCCACATGACCCCCTTCACTGCCCAAACACCATTGCACTGCTCTAAACCCTGAAACACCAACCCCGCACGACCCCCTACAATGCCCAAACAGCACTGCCCTGCCCTAAACCCTGAAACACCATCCCCAGCACGACTCTCTATAATGCCCGAACACCACTGCTCTGCCCAAAACCCTGAAACACCAGCCCCAGCACGACCCCCTACAATGCCCGAACTCCACTGCACTACCCTAAACCATGAAACACCATCCCCCCGCATGACCCCCTACACTGCCCGAAACCCACTGCCCTAAACCCTGAAACACCACCCCGTACGACCCCCTACACTGCCCGAACACCGGTGTACTGCCCTAAACCCTGAAACACCACCTCCCGCATGACCCCCTTCACTGCCCGAACACCCCTACACTGCACTAAACCCAGAAACACCACCCTTAGCACGACCCTTACACTGCCCGAACACCACTGCTCTGCCCAAAACCCTGAAACACCAGCCCCAGCACGACCCCCTACACTGCCAGAACACCACTGCACAGCCCTAAACCCTGAAACACTAGCCCCAGCACGTCCCCAATACTGCCTGAACACCACTGCACTGTTCTAAACCCTGAAACACCACCCCCGCACGACCCCCTACACTGCCCAAACACCACTGCACTGCCCTAAACCCTGAAACACTACACCCAGCACGACCCTCTACACTACTCAAACACCACTGCACTACCCTAAACCCCAAAACACTACCCCCCGCACAACACCCTACACTACCCAAAGACCACTGCACTAACCTAAACCCTAAAACACGACCCCCTACACTACACAAACACCGCTGCAGTACCCTAAACCCTAAAACACTACCCTCAGCACGACCCCCTACACTACACAAACACCACTGCACTACCCTAAACCCTAAAACACTACCCCCTAAACTGCACAAACACTGCTGCACTACCATAAACCCTGAAACACCACCCCCCGCACGACCCCCCTACACTGCCCGAACACCACTGCACTGCCCTAAACCCTGAAACCCCACTTCCCCACACGACCCCCCACACTGCCCGAACACCACTGCACTGCCCTAAACCCTGAAACACCACCCCCAGCACGACCCCTACACTGCCCGAACACCACTGCTGTGCCCAGAACGCTGAAACCCCAGCTCCAGCACAACCCCCTACAGTGCCTGAACACCACTGCACTGCCCTAAACCCTGAAACACTAGCCCCAGCATGACCCCCTACACTGCCTGAACACCACTGCACTGCCCTAAACCCTGAAACACCAACCCAGCACATCCCCCTACACTGCCCGAGCAGCAATGCATTTCCCTAAACCTTCAAACACCACCCCCCACATGACCCCCTAAATTGCCCGAATACCACTGCACTGTCCTAAACTCTGAAACACCTCCCCCCGCACGACCCCCTACACTGCCCGAACACCACTGCACAGCACTAAACCATGAAACACCACCCCCTCGCACGACCCCTACACTGCCTGAACACCACTGCACTGCCTTAAACCCTGAAACACCACCCCCGCATGACCCCCTACACTGCCCGAACACCACTGCACTGCCCTAAACCCTGAAACACCACTTCCCGCTTGCCCCCTACACTGCCTGCACACCACTGTACTGCCCTAAACCCTGAAACACCACCCCCAGCACGACCCCCTACACTGCACGATCACCACTTCCCTGCCCTAAACCCTGAAACACCACCCCAGCAAGACCCCCTACACTGCCCGAACACCACTGCCCTGCCCTAAACCCTGAAACACCACCCCCACCATCACCCCATACACTGCCCGAATACCACAGCACTGCCCTAAACCCTAAAACACCACCCCCAGCACGACCCCTAAACTACCCAAACACCACTGCACTGCCCTTAACCCTGAAACACTACCCCCAGCACGACCCCCTACACTACCCAAACACCACTGCAATACCCTAAACCCTGAAACTTTACCCCCCGCATGACCCCGTACACCACCCAAAGACCACTGCACTACCCTAAACCCTGAAACACCACCCATTGCACGACCCCCTACACTGCCCGAACATCACTGCACTGCCCCAAACCCTGAAACACCACCCCGAACGACCACCTACACTGCCTGAGAACCACTGCACTGCGCTAAACCCTGAAACACCACCCCCAGCACGACCATCTACACTGCCCGAACACCACTGCCCTGCCCTAAACCCTGAAACACCACCCCGAGTACGATTATCTACACGGCCCAAACACCACTGCACTGCCCTAAACTCTGAAACTCCAACCCACACGACCCCCTATACTGCCCAAACACCACTGCACTTTCCTAAACCCTGAAACACCACCCCTAGCACGACCCCCTACACTGCCCGAACAGCACTGCCCTGCCCTAAACCCTGAAACACAATCCCCAGCACGACTCTCTATACTGCCTGAACACCACTGCTCTGCCCAAAACCCTGAAACACCAGCCCCAGCACGACCCCCTACACTGCCCGAACTACACTGCACTACCCTAAACCCTGAAACACCATCCCCCCGCATGACCCCCTACACTGCCCGAAACCCACTGCCCTAAACCCTGACACACCACCCCGTACAACCCCCTACACTGCCCGAACACCACTGCACTACCCTAAACCCTGAAACACCACCTCCCGCATGACCCCCTTCACTGCCCGAACACCACTGCACTGCACTAAACCCTGAAACACCACACTTAGCACGACCCTTACACTGCCCGAACACCACTGCTCTGCCCTAAACCCTTAAACACTAGCCCCAGCACGACCTCCTACACTGTCTGAACACCACTGCACTGTCCTAAACCCTGAAACACCACCCCCGCATGACCCCCTACACTGCCCGAACACCACTGCACTGTCCTAAATCCTGAAACACCACCCCCGCACGACCCCCTACACTGCCCGAACACCACTGCACTGCCTTAAACCCTGAAACACCACCCCCCGCACGACCCCCTACACTGCCCAAACACCAATGCACTGCCCTAAACCCTGAAACACCACCCCTGCACGACCCCCTACAATGCCCGAACAGCACTGCCCTGCCCTAAACCCTTAAACATCATCCCCAGCACGACTCTCTGTACTGCCCGAACACCACTGCTCTGCCCAAAACCCTGAAACACCAGCCCCAGCACGACCCCCTACACTGCCCGAACTCCACTGCACTACCCTAAACCCTGAAACACCATCTCTCCGCATGACCCCCTACACTGCCCGAAACCCACTGCCCTAAACCCTTAACACCACCCTTAGCACGACCCCCTACACTGCTCGAACACCACTGCACTGCCCTAAACCCTGAAACACCACCTCCCACATGACCCCCTTCACTGCGCGAACACCCCTGCACTGCACTAAACCCTGAAACACCACCCTTAGCACGACCCTTACACTGCCCGAACACCACTGCACTGCCCTAAACCCTGAAAAACTAGGCCCAGCACGACCCCCTACACTGCCTGAACACCACTGCACTGCCCTAAACACTGAAACACAACTTCCCGCTTGCCCCCCTGCACTGCCCGCACACCACTGAACTGCCCTAAACCCTGAAACACCACCCCCAGCAGGACCCCCTACACTGCACGATCACCACTGCCGTGCACTAAACCTTGAAACACCACCCCAGCAAGACCCCCTATACTGCCAGAACACCACTGCCCTGCCCTAATCCCTGAAACACCACCCCCACCATCAACCCATACACTGCTCGAACACCACTGCACTGCCCTAAACCCTAAAACACCACCCCCAGCACGACCCCCTACACTACCCAAACACCACTGCACTGCCCTTAACCCTGAAACACTACCCCCAGCACGACCCCCTACACTACCCAAACACCACTGCAATACCCTAAACCCTCAAACTGTACCCCCGCATGACCCCCTACACTGCCCGAACACCACTGCACTGCCCTAAACCCTGAAACACCACCCCCCACACGACCCCCTTCACTGCCCAAACACCATTGCACTGCTCTAAACCCTGAAACACCAACCCCGCACGACCCCCTACAATGCCCAAACAGCACTGCCCTGCCCTAAACCCTGAAACACCATCCCCAGCACGACTCTCTATACTGCCCGAACACCATTGCTCTGCCCAAAACCCTGAAACACCAGCCCCAGCACGACCCCCTACACTGCCCGAACTCCACTGCACTACCCTAAACCATAAAACACCATCCCCCCGCATGACCCCCTACACTGCCCGAAACCCACTGCCCTAAACCCTGAAACACCACCCCGTACGACCCCCTACACTGCCCGAACACCACTGTACTGCCCTAAACCCTGAAACACCACTTCCCGCATGACCCCCTTCACTGCCCGAACACCCCTGCACTGCACTAAACCCAGAAACACCACCCTTAGCACGACCCTTACACTGCCCGAACACCACTGCACTGCCCTAAACCCTGAAACACTAGCCCCAGAACGACCCCCTACACTGCCTGAACACATCTGCACTGTCCTAAACCCTGAAACACCACTCCCGCACGACCCCCTACACTGCCTGAAAACTGCTGCAAAACCCTAAACCCTGAAACACCACCGCCCAGCACGACCCCCTACACTGCCCGAACACCACTGCACTTCCCTAAACCCTGAAACACCATCCCCCGCACGACCCACTACACTGCCTGAACACCACTGCACTGCCTACAACCCTGAAACACCACCCCCAGCACGACCACCTATACTGCCCGAACACCACTGCACTGCCCTAAACCCTGAAACACCACCCCCCCGCACGACCCCCTACACTGCCAGAACACCACTGCCCTGCCCTAAAACCTGAAACACCATCCCCAGCAAGACCACCTACACTGCCTGAACACCACTGCCCTGCCCTAAACCCTGAAACACCACTCCCGCATTACCCCCTAAACTGCCCGAACACCACTGCACTGCCCTAAACCCTGAAACACCACCCCCAGCACGACAATCTACACTCCTCGAACACCACTGCACAGCCCTAAACCCTGAAACACCACCCCCAGCTCGACCCTCTACACTGCCCAACACCACTGCTCTGCCCAAAACCCTGAAACCCCAGCACGACCCTCTACACTGCCCAAACACCATGGCAATGCCCTAAACCCTGAAACACCAGACCCAGCACGACCCCCTACACTGCCCGAACACCACTGCACTCCCCTAAACCCTGAAACACCACCACCAGCACGACCCCCTACACTGCCCGAACATCACTGCCCTACCCTAAACCCTGAAACACCACCCCCAGCATGACCCCCTACACTGCCCGAACACCACTGCACTGCCCTAAACCCTAAAACACCACCCCCAACATGACCCCCTATACTACCCAAACACCACTGCACTGCCCTAAACCCTAAAACACTACCCCCAGCACGACCCCCTACACTACTCAAACACCGCTGCACTACCATAAACCCTAAAACACTAAGCTCAGAACGACCCCCTACACTACACAAACACCACTGCACTACCCTAAACCCTAAAACACTACCCCCTAAACTTCACAAACACTGCCGCACTACCTAAACCCTGAAACTCCACCCCCCGCACGAACCCCTACACTGCCTGAACACAACTGCACTGCCCTAAACCCTGAAACACCACCCCCAGCAAGTCCCCCTACACTGCCCGAACACCACTGCCCTGCCCTAATCCCCGAACACCACCCCCAGCAAGACCCCTACACTGCCTGAACACCACTGCCGTGCCCTAAACCGTGAAAACTACCCCCAGCACTACCCCCTACACTACCCAAACACCACTGCACTGCCCTAAACCCTAAAACACTACCCCACCACGCCCCCTACACTACCCAAACACCACTGCACTACACTAAACCCTAAAACACTACCCCCCGCATGACACCCTACACTAACCAAAGACCACTGCACTACCCTAAACCCTAAAACACGACCCCCTACACTGCCCAAACACCATTGCACTGTCCTAAACCCTGAAACACCACCCCGCACGACCCCCTACACTGCCCGAACACCACTGCACTGCCCTAAACCCTGAAACACCACCCCCCACACGACTCCCTACACTGCCCGAACACCACTGCACTGCAGTAAACCCTGAAACACCACCCCCAGTATGACCATCTACACTGCCCGAACACCACTGCACTGACCTAAACTCTGAAACTCCACCCCCGCACGACCTCCTACACTGCCCGAACACCACTGCACTTCCCTAAACCCTGAAACACCACCCCAAGCACGACCATCTACACTGCCCGAAAACCACTGCCCTGCCCTAAACCCTGAAACATCGCCCCAGTACGACAATTTACACTGCCCGAACACCACTGCACTGCCCTAAACCCTGAAACACCACTCCCCGCACGACCCCCTACATTGCCCGAACACCACTGCACTGCCCTAAACCCTGAAACACCACCCCCAGTAAGACCCCCTACACTGCACGAACACCACTGCCCTGTCCTCAACCGTGAAACACCACCCCCAGCACGCCCCCTACACTACCCAAACACCACTGAACTACCCTAAACCCTAAAACACTACCCCCGCACGACCCCGTACACTACCCAAAGACCACTGCACTACCCTAAACCCTAAAACCCAACCCCCTACACTGCCTGAACACCATTGCACTGCCCTAAACCCTGAAACACCACCCCCGCATGACCCCTACACTGCCCGAACACCACTGCACTGCCCTAAACCCTGAAACACCACCCCGCATGACCCCCTACACTGCCCGAACACCACTGCACTGCTGTAAACCCTGAAACACCACCCCCAGCACGACCATCTACACTGCCCGAACACCACTGCACTGCCCTAAACTCTGAAACTCCATCCCAGCAAGACCCCTACACTGCCCGAACACCACTGCTGTGCCCTAAACCGTGAAAACTACCCCCAGCACTACCCCCTACACTACCCAACCACCACTGCACTGCCCTAAACCCTAAAACACTACCCCACCACGCCCTCTACACTACCCAAACACCACTGCACTACCCTAAACCCAAAACACTACCCCCCCGCATGACACCCTACACTACCCAAAGACCACTGCACTACCCTAAACCCTAAAACATGACCCCCTACACTGCCCAAACACCATTGCACTGCCCTAAACCCTGAAACACCACCCCGTACGACCCCCTACACTGCCCGAACACCACTGCACTGCCCTAAACCCTGAAACACCACCCCCCACACAACTCCCTACACTGCCCGAACACCACTGCACTGCAGTAAACCCTGAAACACCACCCCCAGTATGACCATCTACACTGCCCGAACACCACTGCACTGCCCTAAACTCTGAAACTCCACCCCCGCACGACCTCCTACACTGCCCGAACACCACTGCACTTCCCTAAACCCTGAAACACCACCCCCAGCACGACCATCTACACTGCCCGAAAACCACTGCCCTGCCCTAAACCCTGAAACATCACCCCCAGTACGACCATTTACACTGCCCGAACACCACTGCACTGCCCTAAACCCTGAAACACCACACCCCGCACGACCCCCTACATTGCCCGAACACCACTGCAATGCCCTAAACCCTGAAACACCACCCCCAGTAAGACCCCCTACACTGCACGAACACCACTGCCCTGCCCTCAACCGTGAAACACCACCCCCAGCACACCCCCTACACTACCCAAACACCACTGAACTACCCTAAACCCTAAAACACTACCCCCGCACAACCCCGTACACTACCCAAAGACCACTGCACTACCCTAAACCCTAAAACACAACCCCCTACACTGCCCGAACACCATTGCACTGCCCTAAACCCTGAAACACCACCCCCGCATGACCCCTACACTGCCCAAACACCACTGCACTGCTTTAAACCCTGAAACACCACCCCCGCATGACCCCTACACTGCCCGAACACCACTGCACTGCCCTAAACCCTGAAACACCACCCCGCATGACCCCCTACACTGCCCGAACACCACTGCACTGCTGTAAACCCTGAAACACCACCCCCAGCACGACCATCTACACTGCCCGAACACCACTGCACTGCCCTAAACTCTGAAACTCCATCCCAGCAAGACCCCTACACTGCCCGAACACCACTGCTGTGCCCTAAACCGTGAAAACTACCCCCAGCACTACCCCCTACACTACCCAACCACCACTGCACTGCCCTAAACCCTAAAACACTACCCCACCACGCCCCCTACACTACCCAAACACCACTGCACTACCCTAAACCCAAAACACTACCCCCCCGCATGACACCCTACACTACCCAAAGACCACTGCACTACCCTAAACCCTAAAACATGACCCCCTACACTGCCCAAACACCATTGCACTGCCCTAAACCCTGAAACACCACCCCGTACGACCCCCTACACTGCCCGAACACCACTGCACTGCCCTAAACCCTGAAACACCACCCCCCACACAACTCCCTACACTGCCCGAACACCACTGCACTGCAGTAAACCCTGAAACACCACCCCCAGTATGACCATCTACACTGCCCGAACACCACTGCACTGCCCTAAACTCTGAAACTCCACCCCCGCACGACCTCCTACACTGCCCGAACACCACTGCACTTCCCTAAACCCTGAAACACCACCCCCAGCACGACCATCTACACTGCCCGAAAACCACTGCCCTGCCCTAAACCCTGAAACATCACCCCCAGTACGACCATTTACACTGCCCGAACACCACTGCACTGCCCTAAACCCTGAAACACCACACCCCGCACGACCCCCTACATTGCCCGAACACCACTGCAATGCCCTAAACCCTGAAACACCACCCCCAGTAAGACCCCCTACACTGCACGAACACCACTGCCCTGCCCTCAACCGTGAAACACCACCCCCAGCACACCCCCTACACTACCCAAACACCACTGAACTACCCTAAACCCTAAAACACTACCCCCGCACGACCCCGTACACTACCCAAAGACCACTGCACTACCCTAAACCCTAAAACACAACCCCCTACACTGCCCGAACACCATTGCACTGCCCTAAACCCTGAAACACCACCCCCGCATGACCCCTACACTGCCCAAACACCACTGCACTGCTTTAAACCCTGAAACACCACCCCGCATGACCCCCTACACTGCCCGAACACCACTGCACTGCTGTAAACCCTGAAACACCACCCCCAGCACGACCATCTACACTGCCCGAACACCACTGCACTGCCCTAAACTCTGAAACTCCATCCCCGCACGACACCCTACACTGCCCGAACACCACTCCACTTCCCTAAACCCTGAAACACCACCCCTAGCACGACCCCCTACACTGCCCGAACAGCACTGCCCTGCCCTAAACCCTAACACAACACCCCCAGCACGACCATCTACACTGCCCGAACACCACTGCCCTGCCCTAAACCCTGAAATACCATCCCCAGTATGACCATCTACACTGCCCGAACACCACTGCACTGCCTTAAACCCTGAAACACACCCCCTGCATGACCCCCTACACTGCCCGAACACCACTGCCCTGCCCTAAACCCTGAAACACCATACCCAGCAAGACCCCCTACAGTGCCTGGACACCACTGCCCTGCCCTAAACCCTGAAACACCACCCCCAGTAAGACCCCCTACAATGCACGAACACCACTGCCCTGCCCTCAACCGTGAAACACAACCCCCAGCATGACCCCCTACACTGCCCGAATACCACTGCACAGCCCTAAATCTAAAACACCACCCCCAGCACGACCCCTACACTACCCAAACACCACTGCACTGCCCTAAACCCTAAAACACTACCCCCTGCATGACACCCTACACTACCCAATCACCACTGCATTACCCTAAACCCTAAAAAACAACCCCCGCACGACCACCTACACTACCCAAAGACCACTGCACTGCCCTAAATCCTAAAACACAACCCCCTACACTGCACAAACACCGCTGAACTACCCTAAACCTTGAAACACCACCCCCGCACGACCCCCTACACTGCCCGAAAACCACTGCACTGCCCTAACCCTGAAAGACCACCCCCACACAACCCCCTACACTGCACAAACACCACTGCACTGCCCTAAACCCTGAAACACCACCAACCCGCACGACCCACTACACTGCCCAAACACCACTGCACTGCCGTATTCCTTGAAACACCACCCACCGCACGACCCCCTTCACTGCGCGAACACCATTGCACTGCCCTAAACAATGAAACACCACCCTTGCACGACCCCCTACACTGCCCGAACACCACTGCACTGCCGTATTCACTGAAACACCACCCCCGAACGACCACCTGCACTGCCTTAACACCACTGCACTGCCCTAAACCCTGAAACACCACCCCCAGCACGACCATCTACACTGCCCGAACACCTCTGCCCTGCCCTAAAAACTACAACACCACCCCCAGCACGACCATCTACACTGCCCGAACACGACTGCACTGCCCTAAAATCTGAAACTCAACCCCCGCACGACCCCCTACACTGCCCAAATACCACTGCACTTCCCTAAACCCTGAAACACCACCCCCAGCTTGACCCCCTACACTGCCCGAACAGCACTGCCCTTCCCTAAACCCTGAAACACCTTCCCCAGCACGACCCTCTATACTGCCCGAACCCCACTGCACTGCCCTAAACCCTAAAACACTACCCCCTGCATGACCCCCTACACTACCCAATCACCACTGCATTACCCTAAACCCTAAAAAACAACCCCCCGTACGACCACCTACACTACCCAAAGACCACTACACTGACCTAAATCCCAAAACAAAACCCCCTACACTCCACAAACAGCGCTGAACTACCCTAAACCTTGAAACACCACCCCCCGCACGACCCCCTACACTGCCCGAAAACCACTGCACTGCCCTAACCCTGAAAGACCACCCCCACACAACCCCCTACACTGCACAAACACCACTGCACTGCCCTAAACCCTCAAACACCACCACCCCGCACGACCCACTACACTGCCCAAACACCACTGCACTGCCGTATTTCTTGAAACACCACCCACCGCACGACCCCCTTCACTGCGCGAACACTATTGCACTGCCCTAAACACTGAAACACCACCCCCGCACGACCCCCTACACTGCCCGAACACCACTGCACTGCCGTATTCACTGAAACACCACCCCCGAACGACCACCTGCACTGCCTTAACACCACTGCACTGCCCAAACCCTGAAACACCACCCCCAGCACGACCATCTACACTGCCCGAACACCTCTGCCCTGCCCTAAAAACTAAAACACCACCCCCAGCACGACCATCTACACTGCCCGAACACCACTGCACTGCCCTAAACTCTGAAACTCAACCCCCGCACGACCCCCTACACTGCCCAAATAACACTGCACTTCCCTAAACCCTGAAACACAGCCCCCAGCATGACCCCCTACACTGCCCGAACAGCACTGCCCTTCCCTAAACCCTGAAACACCTTCCCCAGCACGACCCTCTATACTGCCCGAACCCCACTGCTCCGCCCAAAACACTGAAACACCACCCCCCGCACGACCCCCTACACAGCCCGAACACCACTGCACTACCCTAAACCCTGAAACACCACCCCCGCATGACCCACTACATTGCCGAAACCCACTACCCTAAACCCTGAAACACCACCCTGCATGACCCCCTACACTGCCCGAACACAACTGCACTGCCCTAAACCCTGAAACACCACCTCCCGCATGACCCCCTACACAGCCCGAACACCACTTCACTGCACTAAACCCTGAAACACCACCCTTAGCATGACCCCTACACTGCCCGAACACCACTGCTCTGCCCAAAACCCTGAAACACCAGCCCCAGCACGACCCCTACTCTGCCCGAACACCACTGCACTGCCCTAAACCCTGAAACACTAGCCCCAGTACGACCCCCAACACTGCCTGAACACCACTGCACTGCACTAAACCCTGAAACACCACCCCCGAACAACCCCGTACACTGCCCCAACACCACTCCACTGTCCTAAACCCTGAAACATCACCCGCCGCACGACCCCCTACACTGCCCGAACACCACTGCACTGCCCTAAAACCTGAAACACCACCCCCCGAACGACCCCCTACACTGCCCAAACCCCAATGCACTGCCTTAAACCCTGAAACACCATCCCCGCATGACCCCCTACACTGCCAGAACACCGCTGCAGAACCCTAAACCCTGAAACACCACCCCCCAGCATGAACCCCTACACTGCCCGAATACCACTGCACTGCCCTAAATCCTAAAACACCACCCCAGCACGATTCCCTACACTGCCCGAACACCACTGCACTGCCCTAAAGCCTAAAACACCACCCCCAGCACGACCCCCTACACTACCCAAACAACACTGCACTGCCCTTAACCCTGAAACACTACCCCCAGCACGACCCCCTACACTACCCAAACACCACTGCAATACCCTAAACCCTGAAACTCTACCCCCTGCATGACCCCCTACACTACCCAAAGACCACTGCACTACCCTACACCCTGAAACACCACCCACCGCACGACCCCCTACACTGCCCAAACACCATTGCACTGCTCTAAATCCTGAAACACCAACCCTGCACGATCACCTACACTGCCTGAACACCACTTCACTGCGCTACACCCTGAAACACCACCCCCAGTACGACCATCTACATGGCCCTAAACTCTGAAACTCCAACCCACACGACCCCCTACACTGCCCAAACACCACTGCACTTTCCTAAACCCTGAAACACCACCCCCAGCATGACCGCCTACACTGCCCAAACAGCACTGCCCTTCCCTAAACCCTGAAACACCATCCCCAGCACGACTCTCTATACTGCCGAACACCACTGCTCTGCCCAAAACCCTGAAACACCAGCCCCAGCATGACCCCCTACACTGCCCGAACTCCACTGCACTACCCTAAACCCTAAAACACGACCCCCTACACTGCCCAAACACCATTGCACTGCCCTAAACCCTGAAACACCACCCCGCACGACCCCCTACACTGCCTGAACACCACTGCACTGCCCTAAACCCTGAAACACCACCCCCGCACGACCCCCTACACTTCCCGAACACCACTGCACTGCCGTAAACCCTGAAACACCACCCCCAGTACGACCATCTACACTGCCCGAACACCACTGCACTGCCCTAAACTCTGAAACTCCACCCACGCACGACCCCCTACACTGCCCGAACACCACTGCACTTCCCTAAACCCTGAAACACCACCCCCAGCATGACCATCTACACTGCCCGAACACCACGTCCCTGTCCTAAACCCTGAAACATCACCCCCAGTACGACCATTTACACTGCCTGAACACCACTGCACTGCCCTAAACCCTGAAACACCACACCCCGCACAACCCCCTACATAGCCCGAACACCACTGCACAGCCCTAAATCCTGAAACACCACCCCCTACACTGCCCGAACAGCACTGCCCTGCCCTAAACCCTGAAACACCACCCCCAGCACGACCCCCTACACTGCCTGAACATCACTGCCCTGCCCTAAACCCTGAAACACCACCCCCTACAATGCACAAACACCACTGCCCTGCCCTCAACCGTGAAACACCACCCCAGCACGCCCCCTACACTACCCAAACACCACTGCCCTGCTCTAATCCCTGAAACACCGCCCCCAGCACGACCATCTACACTGCCCGAACACCACTGCCCTGCCCTAAACCCTGAAACACCACCACCCGCACAACCCCCTACACTGCCCGAACACCACTGCACTTCCCTAAACCCTGAAACACCACCCCCAGCAAGACCCCCTACACTGCCCGAACAGCACTGCCCTTCCCTAAACCCTGAAACACCTTCCCCAGCACGACCCTCTATACTGCCCGAACCCCACTGCTCTGCCCAAAACCCTGAACACCACAACCCCGCACGACCCCCTACACTGCCCGAACACAACTGCCCTGCTCTAAACCCTGAAACACCACCCCCAGCAAGACCCCCTACAATGCCCGAACACCACTACCCTGCACCAATCCCTGAACACCACCGTCAGCAAGACCCCTACACTGCCTGAACAGCACTGCCCTGCCCTAAACCGTGAAACACCACCCCCAGCACGACCCCCTACACTACCCAAACACCACTGCATGGCCCTAAACCCTAAAACACTACCCCAGCACGACCCCTACACTGCCGAACACCACTGTACTGCCCTAAACCCTGAAACACCACCCCTCTCATGACCCCCTACACTCCCCGAACACCACTGCACTGCCGGAAACCCTGAAACACCACCCCCAGTATGACCATCTACACTGCCCGAACACCACTGCACTGCCCTAAACTCTGAAACTCCACCCCCGCACGACCCCCTACACTGCCTGAACAGCACTGCCCTGCTCTAATCCCTGAAACACCACCCCCAGCACGACCATCTACACTGCCCGAACACCACTGCCCTGCCCTAAACCCTGAAACACCACCCCCAGTACGACCATCTACACTGCCCGAACACCACTGCACTGCCCTAAACCCTTAAACACCACCCCCGCACGACCCCCTACACTGCCCGAACACCACTGCACTGCCCTAAACCCTGAAACACCACCCCCAGCATGACCCCCTACACTGCCCGAACAGCACTGCCCTGCTCTAATTCCTGAAACACCGCCCCCAGCACGACCATCTACACTGCCCAAACACCACTGCCTTGCCCCAAACCCTGAAACACCACCCCCAGTACGGCCATCTACACTGCCCGAACACCACTGTACTGCCCTAAACCCTTAAACACCACCCCGCACGACCCCCTACACTGCCCGAACACCACTGCAATGCCCTAAACCCTGAAACACCACCCCCCAACATGACCCCCTACACTGCCCGAACAACACTGCCCTGCCCTAAACCGTGAAACACCACCTCCCGCATGACCCCTACACGGCCCGAACACCACTGCACTGCCCTAAACCCTTAAACACCACCCCCGCACGACCCCCTACACTGCCCGAACACCACTGCACTGCCCTAAACCCTGAAACACCACCCCCAGCATGACCCCCTACACTGCCCGAACAGCACTGCCCTGCTCTAATTCCTGAAACACCGCCCCCAGCACGACCATCTACACTGCCCGAACACAACTGCCTTGCCCCAAACCCTGAAACACCACCCCCAGTACGACCATCTACACTGCCCGAACACCACTGTACTGCCCTAAACCCTTAAACACCACCCCGCACGACCCCCTACACTGCCCGAACACCACTGCAATGCCCTAAACCCTGAAACACCACCCCCCGCACGACCCCCTACACTGCGCGACCACCACTGCACTACCCTAAACCGTGAAACACCATCTCCCGCATGACCCCTACACGGCCCGAACACCACTGCACTGCACTAAACCCTGAAACACCACCCTTAGCATGACCCCTACACTGCCAGAACACCACTGCACTGCCCTAAATCCTAAAACACCACCCCCAGCACTACCCGCTACACTAACCAAACACCACTGTACTGCCCTAAACCCTAAATCACTACCCCAGCACAACCCCCTACACTACACAAACACCACTGCACTACCCTAAACCCTAAACCACTACCCCCCGCATGACCCCCTTCACTACCCAGAGACCACTGCACTACCCTAAACCCTAAAACACGACCCCCTACACTGCCCGAACACCACTGCACTGCCCTAAACCCTGAAACAATACCCCCGCATGACCCCTACACTGCCCGAACACCACTGCACTGCCCTAAACCCTGAAACACTACCCCCCGCACGACCCCCTTCACTGTCCGAACACCACTGCACTGCCGTAAACCCTGAAACACCACCCCCAGCACGACCATCTACACTGCCCGAACACCACTGCACTGCCCTAAACTCTGAAATTCCACACCGCACGACCACCTACACTGTCCAAACACCACGGCACTTCCCTAAACCCTGAAACACCGCCCCCAGCACGACCCCCTACAATGCCCGAACAGCACTGACCTGCCCTAAACCCTGAAACACCACCTCCAGCACGACCCTCTATACTGCCCGAACCCCACTGCTCTGCCCAAAACCCTGAAACACCACCACCCGCACAACCCCCTACACTGCCCGAACACCACTGCACTTCCCTAAACCCTGAAACACCACCCCCAGCAAGACCCCCTACACTGCCCAAACAGCACTGCCCTTCCCTAAACCCTGAAACACCTTCCCCAGCACGACCCTCTATACTGCCCGAACCCCACTGCTCTGCCCAAAACCCTGAACACCACGACCCCCTACACTGCCCGAACACAACTGCCCTGCCCTAAACACTGAAACACCACCCCCAGCAAGACCCCCTACACTGCCGGAACACCACTGCCCTGCTCTAAACCCTGAAACACCACCCCCAGCAAGACCCCCTACAATGCCCGAACACCACTACCCTGCACCAATCCCTGAACACCACCGCCAGCAAAACCCCTACACTGCCTGAACAGCACTGCCCTGCCCTAAACCGTGAAACACCACCCCCAGCACGACCCCCTACACTACCCAAACACCACTGCATGGCCCTAAACCCTAAAACACTACCCCAGCACGACCCCTACACTGCCGAACACCACTGTACTGCCCTAAACCCTGAAACACCACCCCTCTCATGACCCCCTACACTCCCCAAACACCACTGCACTGCCGGAATCCCTGAAACACCACCCCCAGCACGACCATCTACACTGCCCGAACACCACTGCACTGCCTTAAACTCTGAAACTCCACCCCCACACGACCCCCTACACTGCCCAAACACCACTGCACTTCCCTAAACCCTGAAACACCACCCCCAGCACGACCCCCTACACTGCCCGAACAGCACTGCCCTGCTCTAATCCCTGAAACACCACCCCCAGCACGACCATCTACACTGACCGAACACCACTGCCCTGCCCTAAACCCTGAACCACCACCCCCAGTACGACCATCTACACTGCCCGAACACCACTGCACTGCCCTAAACCCTTAAACACCACCCCCGCACGACCCCCTACACTGCCCGAACACCACTGCACTGCCCTAAATCCTGAAACACCACCCCCAGCATGACCCCCTACACTGCCCGAACAGCACTGCCCTGCTCTAATTCCTGAAACACCGCCCCCAGCACGACCATCTACACTGCCCGAACACCACTGCCTTGCCCCAAACCCTGAAACACCACCCCCAGTACGACCATCTACACTGCCCGAACACCACTGTACTGCCCTAAACCCTTAAACACCACCCCGCACGACCCCCTACACTGCCCGAACACCACTGCAATGCCCTAAACCCTGAAACACCACCCCCCAACATGACCCCCTACACTGCCAGAACAACACTGCCCTGCCCTGCCCTAAACCCTGAAACACCATACCCAGCAAGACCCCCTACACTGCCTGAACACAACTGCCCTACCCTAAACCCTGAAACACCACCCCCAGCAAGACCCCCTACAATGCCCGAACACCACTGCCCTGCACCAATCCCTGAACACCACCCCCAGCAAGACCCCTACACTGCCTGAACAGCACTGCCCTGCCCTAAACCGTGAAACACCACCCCCAGCACGACCCCCTACACTACCCAAACACCACTGCATGGCCCTAAACCCTAAAACACTACCCCAGCACGACCCCTACACTGCCCGAACACCACTGTACTGCCCTAAACCCTGAAACACCACCCCTCTCATGACCCCCTACACTCCCCGAACACCACTGCACTGCCGGAAACCCTTAAACACCACCCCCAGCACGACCATCTACACTGCCCGAACATCACTGCACTGCCTTAAACTCTGAAACTCCTCCCCCACACGACCCCCTACACTGCCCAAACACCACTGCACTTCCCTAAACCCTGAAACACCACCCCCAGCACGACCCCCTACACTGCCCGAACAGCACTGCCCTGCTCTAATCCCTGAAACACCGCCCCCAGCACGACCATCTACACTGCCCGAACACCACTGCCCTGCCTTAAACCCTGAAACACCACCCCCAGTACGACCATCTACACTGCCCGAACACCACTGCACTGCCCTAAACCCTTAAACACCACCACCCGCACGACCCCCTACACTGCCCGAACACCACTGCACTGCCCTAAACCCTGAAACACCACCCCCAGCATGACCCCCTACACTGCCCGAACAGCACTGCCCTGCTCTAATCCCTGAAACACCGCCCCCAGCACGACCATCTACACTGCCCGAACACCACTGCCCTGCCCTAAACCCTGAAACACCACCCCCAGTACGACCATCTACACTGCCCGAACACCACTGTACTGCCCTAAACCCTTAAACACCACCCCGCACGAACCCCTACACTGCCCGAACACCACTGCAATGCCCTAAACCCTGAAACACCACCCCCCAACATGACCCCCTACACTGCCCGAACAACACTGCCCTGCCCTAAACCCTGAAACACCATACCCAGCAAGACCCCCTACACTGCCTGAACACCACTGCCCTACCCTAAACCCTGAAACACCACCCCCAGTAAGACCCCCTATACTACAAGAACACCACTGCCCTGCCCTCAACCGTGAAACACCACCCCAGCACAACCCCCTACACTGCCCGAATACCACTGCACAGCCCTAAATCCTAAAACACCACCCCCAGCACGACCCCTATACCACCCAAACACCACTGCACTGCCCTAAACCCTAAAACACTATCCACAGCACAACCCCCTACACTACCCAATCACCACTGCATTACCCTAAACCCTAAAAAACAACCCCCGCACGACCCCCTAAACTACCCAAACGCCACTGCACTACCCTAAACCCTAAAACACAACCCCCTACACTACACAAACACCGCTGAACTACCCTAAACCTTGAAACACAACCCCCCGCACGTCCCCCTACACTACCCGAAAACCACTGCACTGCCCTAACCCTGAAAAACCACCCCCACACGACCCCCTGGACTGCACAAACACCACTGCACTGCCCTAAACCCTGAAGCACCAACCCCACACAACGCCCTACACTGCCCGAACACCACTGCACTGCCCTAAACCCTGAAACACCACCCCCTCATGACCCCCCTACACTGCCCGAACACCACTGCACTGCCGTATTCCCTGAAACACCACCCACCACACGACCCCTTCACTGCGCGAACACCATTGCACTGCCCTAAACACTGAAACACCACCCCGCAAGACCCCCTACACTGCCCGAACACCACTGCACTTCCGTATTCCCTGAAACACCACCCCCGAACGACCACCTACACTGCCCAAACACCACTTGCCCTGCCCTAAAAACTAAAACACCACCCCCAGCATGACCATCTACACTGCCCGAACAACACTGCACTGCCCTAAACTCGGAAACTCCACCCCACACGACCCCCTACACATCCCAAACAAAACTGCACTTCCCTAAACCCTGAAACACCACCCTCAGCATGACCCCCTACACTGCCCGAACAGCACTGCCCTTCCCTAAACCCTGAAATACCTTCGCCAGCACAACCCTCTATACTGCCCGAACCCCACTGCTCTGCAAAAAACCCTGAAACACCACCCCCCGCACGACCCCCTACACTGCGCGACCACCACTGCACTACCCTAAACCGTGAAGCACCACCTCCCGCATGACCCCTACACGGCCCGAACACCACTGCACTGCACTAAACCCTGAAACACCACCCTTAGCATGACCCCTACACTGCCAGAACACCACTGCACTGCCCTAAATCCTAAAACACCACCCCCAGCACTACCCGCTACACTAACCAAACACCACTATACTGCCCTAAACCCTAAATCACTACCCCAGCACAACCCCCTACACTACACAATCACCACTGCACTACCCTAAACCCTAAACCACTACCCCCCGCATGACACCCTTCACTACCCAGAGACCACTGCACTACCCTAAACCCTAAAACACAACCCCCTACACTGCCCGAACACCACTGCACTGCCCTAAACCCTGAAACAATACCCCCGCATAACCCCTACACTGCCCGAACACCACTGCACTGCCCTAAACCCTGAAACACTACCCCCCGCACGACCCCCTTCACTGTCCGAACACCACTGCACTGCCGTAAACCCTGAAACACCACTCCCAGCACGACCATCTACACTGACCGAACACCACTGCACTGCCCTAAACTCTGAAATTCCACACCGCACGACCACCTACACTGTCCAAACACCACGGCACTTCCCTAAACCCTGAAACACCGCCCCCAGCACGACCCCCTACAATGCCCGAACAGCACTGACCTGCCCTAAACCCTGAAACACCACCTCCAGCATGACCCTCTATACTGCCCGAACCCCACTGCTCTGCCCAAAACCCTGAAACACCACCACTCGCACAACCCCCTACACTGCCCGAACACCACTGCACTTCCCTAAACCCTGAAACACCACCCCCAGCAAGACCCCCTACACTGCCCGAACAGCACTGCCCTTCCCTAAACCCTGAAACACCTTCCCCAGCACGACCCTCTATACTGCCCGAACCCCACTGCTCTGCCCAAAACCCTGAACACCACAACCCCGCACGACCCCCTACACTGCCCGAACACAACTGCCCTGCCCTAAACACTGAAACACCACCCCCAGCAAGACCCCCTACACTGCCGGAACACCACTGCCCTGCTCTAAACCCTGAAACACCACCCCCAGCAAGACCCCCTACAATGCCCGAACACCACTACCCTGCACCAATCCCTGAACACCACCGTCAGCAAGACCCCTACACTGCCTGAACAGCACTGCCCTGCCCTAAACCATGAAACACCACCCCCAGCACGACCCCCTACACTACCCAAACACCACTGCATGGCCCTAAACCCTAAAACACTACCCCAGCACGACCCCTACACTGCCGAACACCACTGTACTGCCCTAAACCCTGAAACACCACCCCTCTCATGACCCCCTACACTCCCCGAACACCACTGCACTGCCGGAAACCCTGAAACACCACCCCCAGCACGACCATCTACACTGCCCGAACACCACTGCACTGCCTTAAACTCTGAAACTCCACCCCCACACGACCCCCTACACTGCCCAAACACCACTGCACTTCCCTAAACCCTGAAACACCACCCCCAGCACGACCCCCTACACTGCCTGAACAGCACTGCCCTGCCCTAATCCCTGAAACACCACCCCCAGCACGACCATCTACACTGCCCGAACACCACTGCCCTGCCCTGCCCTAAACCCTGAAACACCACCCCCAGTACGACCATCTACACTGCCCGAACACCACTGCACTGCCCTAAACCCTTAAACACCACCCCCGCACGACCCCCTACACTACCCGAACACCACTGCACTGCCCTAAACCCTGAAACACCACCCCCAGCATGACCCCCTACACTGCCCGAACAGCACTGCCCTGCTCCAATTCCTGAAACACCGCCCCCAGCACGACCATCTACACTGCCCGAACACCACTGCCTTGCCCCAAACCCTGAAACACCACCCCCAGTACGACCATCTACACTGCCCGAACACCACTGTACTGCCCTAAACCCTTAAACACCACCCCGCACGACCCCCTACACTGCCCGAACACCACTGCAATGCCCTAAACCCTGAAACACCACCCCCCAACATGACCCCCTACACTGCCCGAACAACACTGCCCTGCCCTAAACCGTGAAACACCACCTCCCGCATGACCCCTACACGGCCCGAACACCACTGCACTGCCCTAAACCCTTAAACACCACCCCCGCATGACCCCCTACACTGCCCGAACACCACTGCACTGCCCTAAACCCTGAAACACCACCCCCAGCATGACCCCCTACACTGCCCGAACAGCACTGCCCTGCTCTAATTCCTGAAACACCGCCCCCAGCACGACCATCTACACTGCCCGAACACCACTGCCTTGCCCCAAACCCTGAAACACCACCCCCAGTACGACCATCTACACTGCCCGAACACCACTGTACTGCCCTAAACCCTTAAACACCACCCCGCACGACCCCCTACACTGCCCGGACACCACTGCAATGCCCTAAACCCTGAAACACCACCCCCCGCACGACCCCCTACACTGCGCGACCACCACTGCACTACCCTAAACCGTGAAACACCACCTCCCGCATGACCCCTACACGGCCCGAACACCACTGCACTGCACTAAACCCTGAAACACCACCCTTAGCATGACCCCTACACTGCCAGAACACCACTGCACTGCCCTAAATCCTAAAACACCACCCCCAGCACTACCCGCTACACTAACCAAACACCACTGTACTGCCCTAAACCCTAAATCACTACCCCAGCACAACCCCCTACACTACACAAACACCACTGCACTACCCTAAACCCTAAACCACTACCTCCCGCATGACCCCCTTCACTACCCAGAGACCACTGCACTACCCTAAACCCTAAAACACGACCCCCTACACTGCCCGAACACCACTGCACTGCCCTAAACCCTGAAACAATACCCCCGCATGACCCCTACACTGCCCGAACACCACTGCACTGCCCTAAACCCTGAAACACTACCCCCCGCACGACCCCCTTCACTGTCCGAACACCACTGCACTGCCGTAAACCCTGAAACACCACCCCCAGCACGACCATCTACACTGCCCGAACACCACTGCACTGCCCTAAACTCTGAAATTCCACACCGCACGACCACCTACACTGTCCAAACACCACGGCACTTCCCTAAACCCTGAAACACCGCCCCCAGCACGACCCCCTACAATGCCCGAACAGCACTGACCTGCCCTAAACCCTGAAACACCACCTCCAGCACGACCCTCTATACTGCCCGAACCCCACTGCTCTGCCCAAAACCCTGAAACACCACCACCCGCACAACCCCCTACACTGCCCGAACACCACTGCACTTCCCTAAACCCTGAAACACCACCCCCAGCAAGACCCCCTACACTGCCCGAACAGCACTGCCCTTCCCTAAACCCTGAAACACCTTCCCCAGCACGACCCTCTATACTGCCCGAACCCCACTGCTCTGCCCAAAACCCTGAACACCACAACCCCGCACGACCCCCTACACTGCCCGAACACAACTGCCCTGCCCTAAACACTGAAACACCACCCCCAGCAAGACCCCCTACACTGCCGGAACACCACTGCCCTGCTCTAAACCCTGAAACACCACCCCCAGCAAGACCCCCTACAATGCCCGAACACCACTACCCTGCACCAATCCCTGAACACCACCGCCAGCAAGACTCCTACACTGCCTGAACAGCACTGCCCTGCCCTAAACCGTGAAACACCACCCCCAGCACGACCCCCTACACTACCCAAACACCACTGCATGGCCCTAAACCCTAAAACACTACCCCAGCACGACCCCTACACTGCCGAACACCACTGTACTGCCCTAAACCCTGAAACACCACCCCTCTCATGACCCCCTAGACTCCCCGAACACCACTGCACTGCCGGAAACCCTGAAACACCACCCCCAGCACGACCATCTACACTGCCCGAACACCACTGCACTGCCTTAAACTCTGAAACTCCACCCCCACACGACCCCCTACACTGCCCAAACACCATTGCACTTCCCTAAACCCTGAAACACCACCCCCAGCACGACCCCCTACACTGCCCGAACAGCACTGCCCTGCTCTAATCCCTGACACACCACCCCCAGCACGACCATCTACACTGACCGAACACCACTGCCCTGCCCTAAACCCTGAAACACCACCCCCAGTACAACCATCTACACTGCCCGAACACCACTGCACTGCCCTAAACCCTTAAACACCACCCCCGCACGACCCCCTACACTGCCCGAACACCACTGCACTGCCCTAAACCCTGAAACACCACCCCCAGCATGACCCCCTACACTGCCCGAACAGCACTGCCCTGCTCTAATTCCCGAAACACCGCCCCCAGCACGACCATCTACACTGCCCGAACACCACTGCCTTGCCCCAAACCCTGAAACACCACCCCCAGTACGACCATCTACACTGCCCAAACACCACTGTACTGCCCTAAACCCTTAAACACCACCCCGCACGACCCCCTACACTGCCCGAACACCACTGCAATGCCCTAAACCCTGAAACACCACCCCCCAACATGACCCCCTACACTGCCCGAACAACACTGCCCTGCCCTAAACCCTGAAACACCATACCCAGCAAGACCCCCTACACTGCCTGAACACAACTGCCCTACCCTAAACCCTGAAACACCACCCCCAGTAAGACCTCCTACACTACAAGAACACCACTGCCCTGCCCTCAACCGTGAAACACCACCCCAGCACAACCCCCTACACTGCCCAAATACCACTGCACAGCCCTAAATCCTAAAACACCACCCCCAGCACGACCCCTACACCACCCAAACACCACTGCACTGCCCTCAACCCTAAACCACTACCCACAGCGTGACCCCCTACACTACCCAATCACCACTGCATTACCCTAAACCCTAAAAAACAACCCCCGCACGACCCCCTAAACGACCCAAACGCCACTGCACTACCCTAAACCCTAAAACACGACCCCCTACACTACACAAACACCACTGAACTACCCTAAACCTTGAAACACGACCCCCCGCACGTCCCCCTACACTACCCGAAAACCACTGCACTGCCCTAACCCTGAAAAACCCCCCCACACGACCCCCTACACTGCACAAACACCACTGCACTGCCCTAAACCCTGAAGCACCAACCCCGCACGATGCCCTACACTGCCCGAACACCACTGCACTGCCCTAAACCCTGAAACACCACCCCCTCATGACCCCCTACACTGCCCAAACACCACTGCACTGCCGTATTCCCTGAAACACCACCCACCACACGACCCCTTCACTGCGCGAACACCATTGCACTGCCCTTAACACTGAAACACCACCCCGCAAGACCCCCTACACTGCCCGAACACCACTGCACTTCCATATTCCCTGAAACACCACCCCCGAACGACCACCTACACTGCCCGAACACCACTTGCCCTGCCCCAAAAACTAAAACACCACCCCCAGCATGACCATCTACACTGCCCGAACACCACTGCACTGCCCTAAACTCGGAAACTCCACCCCACACGACCCCCTACACATCCCAAACAACACTGCCCTCCCCTAAACCCTGAAATACCTTCGCCAGCACAACCCTCTATACTGCCCGAACCCCACTGCTCTGCAAAAAACCCTGAAACACCACCCCCTGCACGACCCCCTACACTGCCCGACCACCCCTGCACTACCCTAAACCGTGAAACACCACCTCCCGCATGACCCCTACACAGCCCGAACACCACTACACTGCACTAGACCCTGAAACACCACCCTTAGCATGACCCCTACACTGCCAGAACACCACTGCACTACCCTAAATCCTAAAACACCACCCCCAGCATGACCCGCTACACTAACCAAACACCACTGTACTGCCCTAAACCCTAAATCACTATCCCAGCACAACCCCCTAAACTACACAAACACCACTGCACTACCCTAAACCCTAAAACACTACCCCCCGCATGACCCACTTCACTACCCAGAGACCACTGCACTACCCTAAACCCTAAAACACGACCCCCTACACTGCCCAAACACCACTGCACTGCCCTTAACCCTGAAACAATACCCCCGCATGACCCCTACACTGCCCGAACACCACTGCACTGCCCTAAACCCTGAAACACTACCCCCCGCACGACCCCCTTCACTGTCCGAACACCACTGCACTGCCGTAAACCCTGAAACACCACCCCCAGCACGACCATCTACACTGCCCGAACACCACTGCACTGCCCTAAACTCTGAAATTCCACACCGCACGACCACCTACACTGTCCAAACACCACGGCACTTCCCTAAACCCTGAAACACCGCCCCCAGCACGACCCCCTACAACGCCCGAACAGCACTGACCTGCCCTAAACCCTAAAACACCACCTCCAGCACGACCCTCTATACTGCCCGAACCCCACTGCTCTGCCCAAAACCCTGAAACACCACCACCCGCACAACCCCCTACACTGCCCGAACACCACTGCACTTCCCTAAACCCTGAAACACCACACCCAGCAAGACCCCCTACACTGCCCGAACAGCACTGCCCTTCCCTAAACCCTGAAACACCTTCCCCAGCACGACCCTCTATACTGCCCGAACCCCACTGCTCTGCCCAAAACCATGAACACCAGAACCCCGCACGACCCCCTACACTGCCCGAAACCCACTGCCCTAAACCCTGAAACACCACCCCGCACGACCCCCTGCACTGCCCGAACACCACTGCACTGCCCTAAACCCTGAAACACCACCCTTAGCACGACCCCTACACTGCCCAAACACCACTGCTCTGCCAAAAACCCTGAATCACCACAACCCGAACGACCCCCTACACTGTGAAAACACCACTGCACTGTCCTAAACACTGAAACAGCACCCCCCGCACGACCCCCTACACTGCCCGAACACCACTGCACTGCCCTAAACCCTGAAACACCACCCCGCACGACCCCCTACACTGCCCGAACACCGCTGCATAACCCTAAACCCGGAAACACCACCCCCAGCACGACCCCTACACTGCCCGTATACCATTGCACTGCCATAAATCCTAAAACACCACCCCAGCATGATCCCCTACCCTACACAAACACCACTGCACTGCCCTAAACCCTAAAACACACCACAGCACGACCCTCTACACTACCCAAACACCACTGCACTGCACTGCCCTAAACCCTAAAACACTACCCCAGCACGACCCCCTACACCACCCAACCACCACTGCATTACCCTAAACCCTAAAACACTACCCTCCACACGACCCCCTACACTACCAAAAGACCACTGCACTACCCTAAACCCTAAAACACGACCCCCTACACTGCCCGAACACTACTGCACTGCCCTAAAACCTGAAACACCACCCCCGCATAATCCCCTACACTGCCTGATCACCACTGCACTTCCCTAAACCCTGAAACACCACCCCGCACGACCCCCTACACTGCCCGAACACCACTGCACTGCCGCAAACCCTGAACCACCACCCCCAGTACGACCATCTGCACTGCCCGAACACCACTGCCCTGCAGTAAACCCTCAAACACCACCCCAACATGACCCCCTACACTGCCCGAACAACACTGCCCTGCCCTAAACCTTGAAACACCACTCCCAGCAAGACCCCCTACACTGCCTGAACACCACTGCCCTGCCATAAACCCTGAAACACCACCCCAGCACGACCCCCTACACTGCCCGAATACCACTGCACAGCACTAAATCCTAAAACACCAACCCAGCACGACCCCCTACACCACCCAAACACCACTGCACTGCCCTAAACCCTAAACCACTACCCACAGCATGACCCCCTACACTACCCAATCACCACTGCATTACCCTAAACCCTAAAAAACAACCCCCGCACGACCCCCTAAACTACCCAAAAACCACTGCACTGCCCTAACCCTGAAAAACCACCCCCACACAACCCCCTACACTGCACAAACACCACTGCACTGCCCTAAACCCTGAAGCACCAACCCCGCACGACCCCCTACACTGCCCGAACACCACTGCACTGCCCTAAACCCTGAAACACCACCCCCTCATGACCCCCTACACTGCCCGAACACCACTGCACTGCCGTATTCCCTGAAACACCACCCAACACACGACCCCTTCACTGCGCGAACACCATTGCACTGCCCTAAACACTGAAACACCACCCCGCAAGACCCCCTACACTGCCCGAACACCACTGCACTGCCGTATTCCCTGAAACACCACCCCCGAACGACCACCTACACTGCCCGAACACCACTTGCCCTGCCCTAAAAACTAATACACCACCCCCAGCATGACCATCTACACTGCCCGAACACCACTGCACTGCCCTAAACTCGGAAACTCCACCCCACATGACCCCCTACACATCCCAAACAACACTGCACTTCCCTAAACCCTGAAACACCACCCTCAGCATGACCCCCTACACTGCCCGAACAGCACTGCCCTTCCCTAAACCCTGAAATACCTTCCCCAGCACAACCCTCTATACTGCCCGAACCCCACTGCTCTGCAAAAAACCCTGAAACACCACCCCCCGCACGACCCCCTACACTGCCCGACCACCACTGCACTACCCTAAACCGTGAAACACCACCTCCCGCATGACCCCCTACACGGCCCGAACACCACTGCACTGCACTAAACCCTGAAACACCACCCTTAGCATGACCCCTACACTGCCAGAACACCACTGCACTGCCCTAAATCCTAAAACACCACCCCCAGCATGACCCACTACACTAACCAAACACCACTGTACTGCCCTAAACCCTAAATCACTACCCCAGCACAACCCCCTACACTACACAAACACCACAGCACTACCCTAAACCCTAAAACACTACCCCCCGCATGACCCCCTACACTACCCAGAGACCACTGCACTACCCTAAACCCTAAAACACGACCTCCTACACTGCCCGAACACCACTGCACTGCCCTAAACCCTGAAACACTACCCCCGCATGACCCCCTACACTGCCCGAACACCACTGCACTGCCCTAAACCCTGAAACACTACCCCCAGCACGACCCCCTTCACTGTCCGAACACCACTGCACTGCCGTAAACCCTGAAACACCACCCCCAGCACGACCATCTACACTACCCGAACACCACTGCACTGCCCTAAACTCTGAAATTCCACACCGCACGACCACCTACAATGTCCAAACTCCACTGCACTTCCCTAAACCCTGAAACACCACCCCCAGCACGACCCCCTACACTGCCCGAACAGCACTGCCCTGCCCTAAACCCTGAAACATCACCTCCAGCACGACCCTCTATACTGCCCGAACACCACTGCTCTGCCCAAAACCCTGAAACACCACCACCCGCACGACCCCCTACACTGCCCGAACACCACTGCACTTCCCTAAACCCTGAAACACCACCCCCAGCAAGACCCCCTACACTGCCCGAACAGCACTGCCCTTCCCTAAACCCTGAAACACCTTCCCCAACACGACCCTCTATACTGCCCGAACCCCACTGCTCTGCCCAAAACCCTGAACAACACCACCCCGCACGACCCCCTACACTGCCCGAAACCCACTGCCCTAAACCCTGAAACACCACCCGCACGACACCCTGCACTGCCCGAACACCACTGCACTGCCCTAAACCCTGAAACACCACCCTTAGCACGACCCCTACACTGCCCAAACACCACTGCTCTGCCAAAAACCCTGAGTCACCACAACCCGAATGACCCCCTACACTGTGAAAACACCACTGCACTGTCCTAAACCCTGAAACAGCACCCCACGCACAACCCCCTACACTGCCCGAACACCACTGCACTGCCCTAAACCCTGAAACACCACCCCACACGACCCCCTACACTGCCCAAACACCGCTGCATAACCCTAAACCCGGAAACACCACCCCCAGCACGACCCCTACACTGCCCGTATACCCTTGCACTGCCCTAAATCCTAAAACACCACCCCAGCATGATCCCCTAAACTACACAAACACCACTGTACTGCCCTAAACCCTAAAACACACCCCAGCATGACCCGCTACACTACCCAAACACCACTGCACTGCACTGCCCTAAACCCTAAAACACTACCCCAGGCCGACCCCCTACACCACCCAAACACCACTGCATTAACCTAAACCCTAATACACTACCCTCCACACGACCCCCTACACTACCCAAAGACCACTGCACTACCCTAAACCCTAAAACACGACCCCCTACACTGCCCGAAGACTACTGCACTGCCCTTAAACCTGAAACACCACCCCCGCATGACCCCCTACACTGCCCGATCACCACTGCACTGCCCTAAACCCTGAAACACCACCCCCGCACGACCCCCTACACTGCCCGAACACCACTGCACTGCCGCAAACCCTGAAACACCACCCCCAGTATCACCATCTGCACTGCCCGAACCCCACTGCCCTGCAGTAAACCCTGAAACACCACTCCCAGCATGACCCCCTACACTGCCCGAACAGCACTGCCCTTCCCTAAACCCTGAAATACCTTCCCCAGCACAACCCTCTATACTGCCCGAACCCCACTGCTCTGCAAAAAACCCTGAAACACCACCCCCCGCACGACCCCCTACACTGCCCGACCACCACTGCACTACCCTAAACCGTGAAACACCACCTCCTGCATGACCCCCTACACGGCCCGAACACCACTGCACTGCACTAAACCCTGAAACACCACCCTTAGCATGACCCCTACACTGCCAGAACACCACTGCACTGCCCTAAATCCTAAAACACCACCCCCAGCATGACCCACTACACTAACCAAACACCACTGTACTGCCCTAAACCCTAAATCACTACCCCAGCACAACCCCCTACACTACACAAACACCACAGCACTACCCTAAACCCTAAAACACTACCCCCCGCATGACCCCCTACACTACCTAGAGACCACTGCACTACCCTAAACCCTAAAACACGACCTCCTACACTGCCCGAACACCACTGCACTGCCCTAAACCCTGAAACACTACCCCCGCATGACCCCCTACACTGCCCGAACACCACTGCACTGCCCTAAACCCTGAAACACTACCCCCAGCACGACCCCCTTCACTATCCGAACACCACTGCACTGCCGTAAACCCTGAAACACCACCCCCAGCACGACCATCTACACTACCCGAACACCACTGCACTGCCCTAAACTCTGAAATTCCACACCGCACGACCACCTACAATGTCCAAACTCCACTGCACTTCCCTAAACCCTGAAACACCACCCCCAGCACGACCCCCTACACTGCCCGAACAGCACTGCCCTGCCCTAAACCCTGAAACATCACCTCCAGCACGACCCTCTATACTGCCCGAACACCACTGCTCTGCCCAAAACCCTGAAACACCACCACCCGCACGACCCCCTACACTGCCCGAACACCACTGCACTTCCCTAAACCCTGAAACACCACCCCCAGCAAGACCCCCTACACTGCCCGAACAGCACTGCCCTTCCCTAAACCCTGAAACACCTTCCCCAACACGACCCTCTATACTGCCCGAACCCCACTGCTCTGCCCAAAACCCTGAACAACACCACCCCGCACGACCCCCTACACTGCCCGAAACCCACTGCCCTAAACCCTGAAACACCACCCGCACGACACCCTGCACTGCCCGAACACCACTGCACTGCCCTAAACCCTGAAACACCACCCTTAGCACGACCCCTACACTGCCCAAACACCACTGCTCTGCCAAAAACCCTGAGTCACCACAACCCGAATGACCCCCTACACTGTGAAAACACCACTGCACTGTCCTAAACCCTGAAACAGCACCCCACGCACAACCCCCTACACTGCCCGAACACCACTGCACTGCCCTAAACCCTGAAACACCACCCCACACGACCCCCTACACTGCCCAAACACCGCTGCATAACCCTAAACCCGGAAACACCACCCCCAGCACGACCCCTACACTGCCCGTATACCCTTGCACTGCCCTAAATCCTAAAACACCACCCCAGCATGATCCCCTAAACTACACAAACACCACTGTACTGCCCTAAACCCTAAAACACACCCCAGCATGACCCGCTACACTACCCAAACACCACTGCACTGCACTGCCCTAAACCCTAAAACACTACCCCAGGCCGACCCCCTACACCACCCAAACACCACTGCATTAACCTAAACCCTAATACACTACCCTCCACACGACCCCCTACACTACCCAAAGACCACTGCACTACCCTAAACCCTAAAACACGACCCCCTACACTGCCCGAAGACTACTGCACTGCCCTTAAACCTGAAACACCACCCCCGCATGACCCCCTACACTGCCCGATCACCACTGCACTGCCCTAAACCCTGAAACACCACCCCCGCACGACCCCCTACACTGCCCGAACACCACTGCACTGCCGCAAACCCTGAAACACCACCCCCAGTATCACCATCTGCACTGCCCGAACCCCACTGCCCTGCAGTAAACCCTGAAACACCACTCCCAACATGACCCCCTACACTGCCCGAACAACACTGCCCTGCCCTAAACCTTGAAACACCACTCCCAGCACAACCCCCTACACTGCCCGAACAACACTGCCCTGCCCTAAACCTTGAAACACCACTCCCAGCTCAACCCCCTACACTGCCCGAACAACACTGCCCTGCCCTAAACCCTGAATCACCATCCCCAGCAAGACCCCCTACACTGCCTGAACACCACTGCCCTGCCATAAACCCTGAAACATCACCCCCAGTAAGACCCCCTACACTGAACGAACACCACTGCCCTGCCCTCAACTGTGAAACACCACCCCAGCACGACCCCCTACACTGCCCGAATACCACTGCACAGCTCTAAATCCTAAAACACCACCCCCAGCACAACCCCCTACACTACCCAATCACCACTGCACTGTCCTAAACCCTAAAACACTACCCCAGCACAACCCCATACACTACCCAATCACCACTGCACTATCCTAAACCCTAAAAAACTACCCCCTGCACGACCCCCTACACTATCCAAAGACCACTGCACTACCCTAAACCCTAAAACACGACCCACTACACTACACAAACACCGCTGAACTACCCTAAACATTGAAACACCACCCCCGCACGACCCCCTACACTACCTGAAAACCACTGCACTGCCCTAACCCTGAAACACCACTCCCGCACAACCCCCTACACTGCCCAAACACCACTGCACTGCCCTAAACCCTGAAGCACCACCCCCGCACAACCCCCTATACTGCCCGAACACCACTGCACTGCCCTAAACCCTGAAACACCACCCCCCGCACGACCCCCTACACTGCCTGAACACCACTGCACTGCCATATTCCCTGAAACACCACGCACTGCACGCCTCCCTATACTGCGTGAACACCATTGCACTGCCCTAAACACTGAAACACCACCCCCGCACAACCCCCTACAATGCCCAAACACCACTGCACTGCCCTAAACCCTAAAACACCACCCCCGAACAACCACCTACACTGCCTGAAACCCACTGCACTGCCCTAAACCCTGAAACACCACCCCCAGCACGACCATCTACACTGCCCGAACACCACTGCCCTGCCCTAAAAACTAAAACACCACCCCCAGCACGACCATCTACACTGCCTGAACACCACTGCACTGCCCTGAACCCAGAAACTCTACCCCCGCATGACCCCCTACACTGCCTGAACACCACTGCACTTCCCTAAACCCTGAAACATCACCCCCAGCATGACCCCCTACACTGCCCGAACAGCACGGCCCTTTCCTAAACCCTGAAACACCATCCACAGCACGACCCTCTATACTGCCCGAACCCCACTGCTCTGCCCAATACCCTGAAACACCATCCCCCGCACGACCCCCTACACTGCCCGAACACCACTGCACTACCCTAAACCCTGAAACACCAACCCCGCATGACCCCCTACGCTGCCCAAAACCCACTGCCCTAAACCCTGAAACACAACCCCGCACGACCCCCTGCACTGCCCGAACACCACTGCACTAGCCTAAACCCTGAAACACCACCTCCCGCATGACCCCCTACACGGCCCGAACACCACTGCACTGCACTAAACCCTGAAACACAACCCTTAGCACTACCCCTACACTGCCCGAACACCACTACTCTGCCCAAAACCCTGAAACACCAGCCCCAGCACAACCCCCTACACTGCCCAAACACTACTGCACTGCCCTAAACCCTGAAACACTAGACCTAGCATTACCCCCACTGCACTGCCCTAAAGCCAGAAACTCTACCCCCGCATGACCCCCTACACTGCCTGAACACCACTGCACTTCCCTAAACCCTGAAACATCACCCCCAGCATGACCCCCTACACTGCCCGAACAGCACGGCCCTTTCCTAAACCCTGAAACACCATCCACAGCACGACCCTCTATACTGCCCGAACTCCACTGCTCTGCCCAATACCCTGAAACACCATCCCCCGCATGACCCCCTACACTGCCCGAACACCACTGCACTACCCTAAACCCTGAAACACCAACCCCGCACGACCCCAACGCTGCCCAAAACCCACTGCCCTAAACCCTGAAACACCACCCCCCGCACCACCCCCTACACTGCCCGAACACCACTGCACTGTCCTAAACCCTGAAACACCACCCCCCACATGACCCCCTACACTGCCTGAACACCACTGCACTGCTCTAAAACCTGGAAAACCATTCCCGCACGACCCCCTACACTGCCCAAACACCAATGCACTGCCCTATCCCCTGAAACACCACCCCCGCATGACCCCCTACAATTCCCGAACACCACTGCATAACCCTAAAACCTGAAACACCACCCCCCAGCATTAGCCCCTACACTGCCCGAACACCACTGCACTGCCCAAAACCCTGAAACACCCCCCCGCACGACCCCCCTATGCTGCCCATAAACCACTGCACTGCCCAAAACCCTGAAACACCATTCCCCGCACGACCCCTACACTGCCCGAACACCACTGCCCTGCCCTAAAACCTGAAACACCACCCCCCGCATGACCCCCTATGCTGCCCGTACACCACTGCACTGCCCAAAACCCTGAAACACCATTCCCCGCACGACCCCTACACTGCCCGAACACCACTGCCCTGCCATAAACCCTGAAACACAACCCCCAGCACGACCCACTACACTGCCCGAACACAACTGCCCTGCCCTAAACCCTGAAACACCACCCCCAGCAAGACCCCCTACACTGCCCGAACACCACTGCCCTGCTCTAAACCCTGAAACACTCACCTCAGCAAGACTCCCTACACTGCCCGAACACTACTACCCTGCCCTAAACCCTGCAACACCACCCACAGCAAGACCCCGTACACTGCCTGAACACCACTGCCCTGCCCTAAACTGTGAAACACCACCCCCAGCACGACCCCCTATGCTGCCCGAATACCAATACACTGGCCTAAACCGTGAAACACAACCCACGCACAACCCCCTACACTGCCCGATTACCACTGCACTGCCCTAAACCCTGAAACCCCACTTCCCCGCACGACCCCCTACACTGCCCGAACACCACTGCACTGCCCTAAACCCTGAAACACCACCTCCAGCACGACCCTCTATACTGCCCGAACCCCATTGCTCTGCCCAAAACCCTGAACCACCACCACCCGCACGACCCCCTACACTGCCCGAACACCACTGCACTTCCCTAAACCCTGAAACACCACCCCCAGCAAGACCCCCTACACTGCCCGAACAGCACTGCCCTTCCCTAAACCCTGAAACACCTTCCCCAGCATGACCCTCTATACTGCCCGAACCACACTGCTCTGCCCAAAACCCTGAACACCACCACCCCGCACGACCCCCTACACTGCTCGAAACCCACTGCCCTAAACCCTGAAACATCACCCGCACGACACCCTGCACTGCCCGAACACCACTGCACTGCCCTAAACCCTGAAACACCACCCTTAGCACGACCCCTACACTGCCCAAACACCACTGCTCTGCCCTAAACCCTGAAACACCACCCCCAGCATGACAATCTGCACTGCCCTAACACCACTGCCCTGCCCTAAACCCTGAAACACCACCCCCAGCATGACCATCTACACTGCCCGAACACCACTGCACTGCCCTAAACTCTGAAACTCCACCCCCGCACGACCCCCTACACTGCCCGAACACCACTGCACTTCCCTTATCCCTGAAACACCACCCCCAGCATGACCCCCTACACTGCCCGAACAGCACTGCACTGCCCTAAACACTGAAACACCATCCCCAGCATGACCCTCTATACTACCCGAACACCACTGCACTGCCCAAAACCCTGGAACACCAGCCCAAGCATGACCCCCTACACTGCCCGAACACCACTGCACTGCCCTAAACCCTGAAACACCACAGCCCGCATGACCCCCTACACTGCCCGAACACCACTGCACTGTCCTTAACCATGAAACACCACCCCCTACACTGCCCAAACAGCACTGCCCTGCCCTAAACCCTGAAAAATCACACCCAGCACGACCCCCTACACTGCCCGAACACCACTGCCCTGCCCTAAACCCTGAAGCACCATACCCAGCAAGACCCCCTACACTGCCTGAACACCACTGCCCTGCCCTAAACCCTGAAACACCACCTCCCGCATGACCCCCTACACAGCCCGAACACAACTGCACTGCACTAAACCCTGAAACCCCTCCCTTAGCATGACCCCTACACTGCCCGAACACCACTGCTCTGCCCAAAACCCTGAAACACCAGCCCCAGCACGACTCCCTACACTGCCTGAACACCACTGCACTGCCCTAAACCCTGAAACACTAGCCCACCACGACCCCCAACACTGCCTGAACACCACTGCACTGCCCTAAACCCTGAAACACCACCCCCGAACGACCCTCTACACTGCCCAAACACCACTGCACTGTCCTAAACCCTGAAACACCACCCCCCGCACGACCCCCTACACTGCCCGAACACCACTGCACTACCCTAAAACCTGAAACACCACCCCCGCACAACCCCCTACACTGCCCAAATACCAATGCACTGCCCTAAACCTGAAACACCACCCCCGCATGATCCCCTACACTGCCCGAACACCGCTGCATAACCCTAAACCCTGAAACACCACTCCCCAGCACGACCCCCTATACTGCCCGAATACCACTGCACTGCCCTAACTCCTAAAACACCACCCCAGCATGACCCCCTACACTACCCAAACCCCACTGCACTGCAATAAACCCTAAAACACTACCCCAGCACGAGCCCCTACACTACCCAAACACAACTGCACTACCCTAAACCCTAAAACACTACCCCCGCATGACCCCCTACACTAGCCCAAGACCACTGCACTACCCTAAACCCTAAAACACGACCCCCTGCACTACACAAACACCACTGCACTACCCTAAACCCTAAAACACTATCCCCTAAACTACACAAACACTGCTGCACTACCTAAACCCTGAAACTCCACCCCACGCATGACCCCCTACACTGCCCGAACACAACTGCCCTGGCCTAAACTCTGAAACACCACCCCCAGCAAGACCCCCTACACTGCCCGAACACCACTGCCCTGCTCTAAACCCTGAAACACCACCCCCAGCAAGACCCCCTACAATGCCCGAACACCACTGCCCTGCCCTAATCCCTGAACACCACCCCCAGCAAGACCCCTTCACTGCCTGAACAGCACAGCCCTGCCCTAAACCATGAAACACCAACCCCAGCACGACCCCTACACTACCCAAACACCACTGCACTGCCCTAAACCCTAAAACACTATCCCAGCACGCCCCCCTACACTACCCAAACACCACTGCACTACCCTAAACCCTAAAACACTACCCCCCGCACGACCCCCTACACTACCCAAAGACAACTGCACTACCCTAAACCCTAAAACACGACCCCCTACACTGCCCGAACACCATTGCACTGCCCTAAACCCTGAAACACCATCCCGCACGACCCCCTACACTGCCCGAACACCACTGCACTGCCCTAAACTCTGAAACTCTACCCCCGCACGACCCTCTACACTGCCCGAACACCACTGCACATCCCTAAACCCTGAAACACCATCCTCAGCATGACCCACTACACTGCCCAAACAGCACTGACCTGCCCTAAACCCTGAAACACCACCCACAGCACGATAATCTACACTGCCCGAACACCACTGCCCTGCCCTAAACCCTGAAACATCAACCCCAGTACGACCATCTACACTGCCCGAACACCACTGCACTGCCCTAAACCCTGAAACACCACCCCCGCATGACCCCCTACACTGCCCGAACACCACTGCACTGTCCTAAACCATGAAACACCACCCCCTACACTGCCCAAACAGCACTGCCCTGCCCTAAACCCTGAAAAACCACACCCAGCACAACCCCCTACACTGCCCGAACACCACTGCCCTGCCCTAAACCCTGAAACACCACCCCCAGTACGACCCCCTACACTGCACGAACACCACTGCCCTGCCCTCAACTGTGAAACACCACCCCCAGCACGCCCCCTACACTACCCAAACACCACTGCACTACCCTAAACCCTAAAACACTACCCCCGCATGACCCCCTACACTACCCAAAGACCACTGCACTACCCTAAACCCTAAAACACGACCCCCTACACTGCCCGAACACCATTGCACTGGCCTAAACCCTGAAAAAACACCCCTGCACGACCCCTACACTGCCCGAACACCACTGCACTGCCCTAAACCCTGAAACACCACCCCTCGCATGACCCCCTACACTGCCCGAACACCACTGCACTGTCCTAAACCATGAAACACCACCCCCTACACTGCCCAAACAGCACTGCCCTGCCCTAAACCCTGAAAAACCACACCCAGCACAACCCCCTACACTGCCCGAACACCACTGCCCTGCCCTAAACCCTGAAACATCAACCCCAGTACGACCATCTACACTGCCCGAACACCACTGCACTGCCCTAAACCCTGAAACACCACCCCCCGCATGACCCCCTACACTTCCCGAACACCACTGCACTGTCCTAAACCATGAAACACCACCCCCTACACTGCCCAAACAGCACTGCCCTGCCCTAAACCCTGAAAAACCACACCCAGCACAACCCCCTACACTGCCCGAACACCACTGCCCTGCCCTAAACCCTGAAACACCACCCCCAGTAAGACCCCCTACACTGCACGAACACCACTGCCCTGCCCTCAACTGTGAAACACCACCCCCAGCACGCCCCCTACACTACCCAAACACCACTGCACTACCCTAAACCCTAAAACACTACCCCCGCATGACCCCCTACACTACCCAAAGACCACTGCACTACCCTAAACCCTAAAACACGACCCCCTACACTGCCCGAACACCATTGCACTGGCCTAAACCCTGAAAAAACACCCCTGCACGACCCCTACACTGCCCGAACACCACTGCACTGCCCTAAACCCTGAAACACCACCCCTCGCATGACCCCCTACACTGCCCAAACACCACTGCTCTGCCCTAAACCCTGAAACACCACCCCCAGCATGACAATCTGCACTGCCCTAACACCACTGCCCTGCCCTAAACCCTGAAACACCACCCCCAGCATGACCATCTACACTGCCCGAACACCACTGCACTGCCCTAAACTCTGAAACTCCACCCCCGCACGACCCCCTACACTGCCCGAACACCACTGCACTTCCCTTATCCCTGAAACACCACCCCCAGCATGACCCCCTACACTGCCCGAACAGCACTGCACTGCCCTAAACACTGAAACACCATCCCCAGCATGACCCTCTATACTACCCGAACACCACTGCACTGCCCAAAACCCTGGAACACCAGCCCAAGCATGACCCCCTACACTGCCCGAACACCACTGCACTGCCCTAAACCCTGAAACACCACCCCCCGCATGACCCCCTACACTGCCCGAACACCACTGCACTGTCCTAAACCATGAAACACCACCCCCTACACTGCCCAAACAGCACTGCCCTGCCCTAAACCCTGAAAAATCACACCCAGCACGACCCCCTACACTGCCCGAACACCACTGCCCTGCCCTAAACCCTGAAGCACCATACCCAGCAAGACCCCCTACACTGCCTGAACACCACTGCCCTGCCCTAAACCCTGAAACACCACCTCCCGCATGACCCCTACACAGCCCGAACACAACTGCACTGCACTAAACCCTGAAACCCCTCCCTTAGCATGACCCCTACACTGCCCGAACACCACTGCTCTGCCCAAAACCCTGAAACACCAGCCCCAGCACGACTCCCTACACTGCCTGAACACCACTGCACTGCCCTAAACCCTGAAACACTAGCCCCACCACGACCCCCAACACTGCCTGAACACCACTGCACTGCCCTAAACCCTGAAACACCACCCCCGAACGACCCTCTACACTGCCCAAACACCACTGCACTGTCCTAAACCCTGAAACACCACCCCCCGCACGACCCCCTACACTGCCCGAACACCACTGCACTACCCTAAAACCTGAAACACCACCCCCGCACAACCCCCTACACTGCCCAAATACCAATGCACTGCCCTAAACCTGAAACACCACCCCCGCATGATCCCCTACACTGCCCGAACACCGCTGCATAACCCTAAACCCTGAAACACCACCCCCCAGCACGACCCCCTATACTGCCCGAATACCACTGCACTGCCCTAACTCCTAAAACACCACCCCAGCACGACCCCCTACACTACCCAAACCCCACTGCACTGCAATAAACCCTAAAACACTACCCCAGCACGAGCCCCTACACTACCCAAACACAACTGCACTACCCTAAACCCTAAAACACTACCCCCGCATGACCCCCTACACTAGCCCAAGACCACTGCACTACCCTAAACCCTAAAACACGACCCCCTGCACTACACAAACACCACTGCACTACCCTAAACCCTAAAACACTATCCCCTAAACTACACAAACACTGCTGCACTACCTAAACCCTGAAACTCCACCCCCCGCATGACCCCCTACACTGCCCGAACACAACTGCCCTGGCCTAAACTCTGAAACACCACCCCCAGCAAGACCCCCTACACTGCCCGAACACCACTGCCCTGCTCTAAACCCTGAAACACCACCCCCAGCAAGACCCCCTACAATGCCCGAACACCACTGCCCTGCCCTAATCCCTGAACACCACCCCCAGCAAGACCCCTTCACTGCCTGAACAGCACAGCCCTGCCCTAAACCATGAAACACCAACCCCAGCACGACCCCCTACACTACCCAAACACCACTGCACTGCCCTAAACCCTAAAACACTATCCCAGCACGCCCCCTACACTACCCAAACACCACTGCACTACCCTAAACCCTAAAACACTACCCCCCGCACGACCCCCTACACTACCCAAAGACAACTGCACTACCCTAAACCCTAAAACACGACCCCCTACACTGCCCGAACACCATTGCACTGCCCTAAACCCTGAAACACCATCCCGCACGACCCCCTACACTGCCCGAACACCACTGCACTGCCCTAAACTCTGAAACTCTACCCCCGCACGACCCTCTACACTGCCCGAACACCACTGCACTTCCCTAAACCCTGAAACACCATCCTCAGCATGACCCACTACACTGCCCAAACAGCACTGCCCTGCCCTAAACCCTGAAACACCACCCACAGCACGATAATCTACACTGCCCGAACACCACTGCCCTGCCCTAAACCCTGAAACATCAACCCCAGTACGACCATCTACACTGCCCGAACACCACTGCACTGCCCTAAACCCTGAAACACCACCCCCCGCATGACCCCCTACACTGCCCGAACACCACTGCACTGTCCTAAACCATGAAACACCACCCCCTACACTGCCCGAACACCACTGCCCTGCCCTAAACCCTGAAACACCACCCCCAGTAAGACCCCCTACACTGCACGAACACCACTGCCCTGCCCTCAACTGTGAAACACCACCCCCAGCACGCCCCCTACACTACCCAAACACCACTGCACTACCCTAAACCCTAAAACACTACCCCCGCATGACCCCCTACACTACCCAAAGACCACTGCACTACCCTAAACCCTAAAACACGACCCCCTACACTGCCCAAACAGCACTGCCCTGCCCTAAACCCTGAAAAACCACACCCAGCACAACCCCCTACACTGCCCGAACACCACTGCCCTGCCCTAAACCCTGAAACACCACCCCCAGTAAGACCCCCTACACTGCACGAACACCACTGCCCTGCCCTCAACTGTGAAACACCACCCCCAGCATGCCCCCTACACTACCCAAACACCACTGCACTACCCTAAACCCTAAAACACTACCCCCGCATGACCCCCACACTACCCAAAGACCACTGCACTACCCTAAACCCTAAAACACGACCCCCTACACTACCCGAACACCATTGCACTGGCCTAAACCCTGAAAAAACACCCCTGCACGACCCCTACACTGCCCGAACACCACTGCACTGCCCTAAACCCTGAAACACCACCCCTCGCATGACCCCCTACACTGCCCAAACACCACTGCACTGCTGGAAACCCTGAAACACCACCCCCAGCACGACCATCTACACTGCCCGAACACCACTGCACTGCCCTAAACCCTGAAACACCACCCCCCGCGTGACCCCCTACGCTGCCCGAACACCACTGCACTGTCCTAAACCATGAAACACCACCCCCTACACTGCCCAAACAGCACTGCCCTGCCCTAAACCCTGAAAAACCACACCCAGCACAACCCCCTACACTGCCCGAACACCACTGCCCTGCCCTAAACCCTGAAACATCAACCCCAGTACGACCATCTACACTGCCCGAACACCACTGCACTGCCCTAAACCCTGAAACACCACCCCCCGCATGACCCCCTACACTGCCCGAACACCACTGCACTGTCCTAAACCATGAAACACCACCCCCTACACTGCCCAAACAGCACTGCCCTGCCCTAAACCCTGAAAAACCACACCCAGCACAACCCCCTACACTGCCCGAACACCACTGCCCTGCCCTAAACCCTGAAACACCACCCCCAGTAAGACCCCCTACACTGCACGAACACCACTGCCCTGCCCTCAACTGTGAAACACCACCCCCAGCACGCCCCCTACACTACCCAAACACCACTGCACTACCCTAAACCCTAAAACACTACCCCCGCATGACCCCCTACACTACCCAAAGACCACTGCACTACCCTAAACCCTAAAACACGACCCCCTACACTGCCCGAACACCATTGCACTGGCCTAAACCCTGAAAAAACACCCCTGCACGACCCCTACACTGCCCGAACACCACTGCACTGCCCTAAACCCTGAAACACCACCCCTCGCATGACCCCCTACACTGCCCAAACACCACTGCTCTGCCCTAAACCCTGAAACACCACCCCCAGCATGACAATCTGCACTGCCCTAACACCACTGCCCTGCCCTAAACCCTGAAACACCACCCCCAGCATGACCATCTACACTGCCCGAACACCACTGCACTGCCCTAAACTCTGAAACTCCACCCCCGCACGACCCCCTACACTGCCCGAACACCACTGCACTTCCCTTATCCCTGAAACACCACCCCCAGCATGACCCCCTACACTGCCCGAACAGCACTGCACTGCCCTAAACACTGAAACACCATCCCCAGCATGACCCTCTATACTACCCGAACACCACTGCACTGCCCAAAACCCTGGAACACCAGCCCAAGCATGACCCCCTACACTGCCCGAACACCACTGCACTGCCCTAAACCCTGAAACACCACCCCCCGCATGACCCCCTACACTGCCCGAACACCACTGCACTGTCCTAAACCATGAAACACCACCCCCTACACTGCCCAAACAGCACTGCCCTGCCCTAAACCCTGAAAAATCACACCCAGCACGACCCCCTACACTGCCCGAACACCACTGCCCTGCCCTAAACCCTGAAGCACCATACCCAGCAAGACCCCCTACACTGCCTGAACACCACTGCCCTGCCCTAAACCCTGAAACACCACCTCCCGCATGACCCCCTACACAGCCCGAACACAACTGCACTGCACTAAACCCTGAAACCCCTCCCTTAGCATGACCCCTACACTGCCCGAACACCACTGCTCTGCCCAAAACCCTGAAACACCAGCCCCAGCACGACTCCCTACACTGCCTGAACACCACTGCACTGCCCTAAACCCTGAAACACTAGCCCCACCACGACCCCCAACACTGCCTGAACACCACTGCACTGCCCTAAACCCTGAAACACCACCCCAGAACGACCCTCTACACTGCCCAAACACCACTGCACTGTCCTAAACCCTGAAACACCACCCCCCGCACGACCCCCTACACTGCCCGAACACCACTGCACTACCCTAAAACCTGAAACACCACCCCCGCACAACCCCCTACACTGCCCAAATACCAATGCACTGCCCTAAACCTGAAACACCACCCCCGCATGATCCCCTACACTGCCCGAACACCGCTGCATAACCCTAAACCCTGAAACACCACCCCCCAGCACGACCCCCTATACTGCCCGAATACCACTGCACTGCCCTAACTCCTAAAACACCACCCCAGCACGACCCCCTACACTACCCAAACCCCACTGCACTGCAATAAACCCTAAAACACTACCCCAGCACGAGCCCCTACACTACCCAAACACAACTGCACTACCCTAAACCCTAAAACACTACCCCCGCATGACCCCCTACACTAGCCCAAGACCACTGCACTACCCTAAACCCTAAAACACGACCCCCTGCACTACACAAACACCACTGCACTACCCTAAACCCTAAAACACTATCCCCTAAACTACACAAACACTGCTGCACTACCTAAACCCTGAAACTCTACCCCCCGCATGACCCCCTACACTGCCCGAACACAACTGCCCTGGCCTAAACTCTGAAACACCACCCCCAGCAAGACCCCCTACACTGCCCGAACACCACTGCCCTGCTCTAAACCCTGAAACACCACCCCCAGCAAGACCCCCTACAATGCCCGAACACCACTGCCCTGCCCTAATCCCTGAACACCACCCCCAGCAAGAACCCTTCACTGCCTGAACAGCACAGCCCTGCCCTAAACCATGAAACACCAACCCCAGCACGACCCCCTACACTACCCAAACACCACTGCACTGCCCTAAACCCTAAAACACTATCCCAGCACGCCCCCCTACACTACCCAAACACCACTGCACTACCCTAAACCCTAAAACACTACCCCCCGCACGACCCCCTACACTACCCAAAGACAACTGCACTACCCTAAACCCTAAAACACGACCCCCTACACTGCCCGAACACCATTGTACTGCCCTAAACCCTGAAACACCATCCCGCACGACCCCCTACACTGCCCGAACACCACTGCACTGCCCTAAACTCTGAAACTCTACCCCCGCACGACCCTCTACACTGCCCGAACACCACTGCACTTCCCTAAACCCTGAAACACCATCCTCAGCATGACCCACTACACTGCCCAAACAGCACTGCCCTGCCCTAAACCCTGAAACACCACCCACAGCACGATAATCTACACTGCCCGAACACCACTGCCCTGCCCTAAACCCTGAAACATCAACCCCAGTACGACCATCTACACTGCCCGAACACCACTGCACTGCCCTAAACCCTGAAACACCACCCCCCGCATGACCCCCTACACTGCCCGAACACCACTGCACTGTCCTAAACCATGAAACACCACCCCCTACACTGCCCAAACAGCACTGCCCTGCCCTAAACCCTGAAAAACCACACCCAGCACAACCCCCTACACTGCCCGAACACCACTGCCCTGCCCTAAACCCTGAAACACCACCCCAGTAAGACCCCCTACACTGCACGAACACCACTGCCCTGCCCTCAACTGTGAAACACCACCCCCAGCACGCCCCCTACACTACCCAAACACCACTGCACTACCCTAAACCCTAAAACACTACCCCCGCATGACCCCCTACACTACCCAAAGACCACTGCACTACCCTAAACCCTAAAACACGACCCCCTACACTGCCCGAACACCATTGCACTGGCCTAAACCCTGAAAAAACACCCCTGCACGACCCCTACACTGCCCGAACACCACTGCACTGCCCTAAACCCTGAAACACCACCCCTCGCATGACCCCCTACACTGCCCGAACACCACTGCACTGCTGGAAACCCTGAAACACCACCCCCAGCACGACCATCTACACTGCCCGAACACCACTGCACTGCCCTAAACTCTGAAACTCCACCCCCAAACGACCCCCTACACTGCCCAAACACCACTGCACTTCCCTAAACCCAGACAAACCACCCCCAGCACGACCCCCTACACTGCCCGAACAACACTGCCCTGCTCTAAACCCTGAAACACCACCCCCAGCACGACCATCTACACTGCCCGAACACCACTGCCCTGCCCTAAACCCTGAAACACCACCCCCAGTACGACCATCTCCACTGCCCGAACACCACTGCACTGCCCTAAACCCTTAAACACCAACCCCCGCACGACCCCCTACACTGCCCGAACACCGCTGCATAACCCTAAACCCAGAAACACCACCCCCCAGCACGACCCCCTACACTGCCCGAATACCACTGCACTGCCCTAACTCCTAAAACACCACCCCAGCACGACCCCCTACACTACCCAAACACCACTGCACTGCACTAAACCCTAACACACTACCCCAGCACGACCCCCTACACTACCCAAACATAACTGCACTACCCTAAACCCTAAAACACTACCCCCGCATGACCCCCTACACTAGCCCAAGACCACTGCACCACCCTAAACCCTAAAACACGACCCCCTACACTACACAAACACCACTGCACTACCCTAAACCCTAAAACACTACCCCCTAAACTACACAAACACCGCTGCACTACCTAAACCCTGAAACTCCACCCCCCGTACGACCCCCTACACTGCCCGAACACAACTGCCCTGCCCTAAACACTGAAACACCACCCCCAGCAAGACCCCCTACACTGCCCGAACACCACTGCCCTGCTCTAAACCCTGAAAGACCACCCCCAGCAAGACCCCCTACAATGCCCGAACACCACTGCCCTGCACCAATCCCTGAACACCACCCCCAGCAAGACCCCTAAACTGCCTGAACACCACTGCACTTCCCTAAACCCTGAAACACCATCCTCAGCATGACCCACTACACTGCCCAAACAGCACTGCCCTGCCCTAAACCCTGAAACACCACCCACAGCACGACAATCTACACTGCCCGAACACCACTGCCCTGCCCTATACCCTGAAACATCAACCCCAGTACGACCATCTACACTGCCCGAACACCACTGCACTGCCCTAAACCCTGAAACACCACCCCCCGCAAGACCCCCTACACTGCCCGAACACCACTGCACTGCCCTAAACCATGAAACACCACCCCCAGCAAGACCCCCTACACTGCCTGAACACCACTGCCCTGCCCTAAACCCTGAAATACCACCCCCAGTAAGACCCCCTACACTGCACGAACACCACTGCCCTGCCCACAACCGTGAAACACCACCCCCAGCACGCCCCCTACACTACCCAAACACCACTGCACTACCCTAAACCCTAAAACACTACCCCCGCACGACCCCCTACACTACCCAAAGATCACTGCACTACCCTAAACCCTAAAACACGACCCCCTACACTGCCCGAACACCATTGCACTGCCCTAAACCCTGAAACACCACCCCCAGCACGACCATCTACACTGCCCGAACACCACTGCACTGCCCTAAACTCTGAAACTCCACCCCCACACGACCCCCTACACTGCCCAAACACCACTGCACTTCCCTAAACCCTGAAACACCACCCCCAGCACGACCCCCTACACTGCCCGAACAGCATTGCCCTGCTCTAAATCCTGAAACACCGCCCCCAGCACGACCATCTACACTGCCCGAATACCACTGCCCTGCCCTAAACCCTGAAACACCACCCCCACTACGACCATCTACACTGCCCGAACACCACCGCACTGCCCTAAACCCTTAAACACCACCCCCGCACGACCCCCTACACTGCCCGAACACCACTGCACTGCCCTAAACCCTGAAACACCACCCCCAACACGACCCCCTACACTGCCTGAACAGCACTGCCCTGCCCTAAACCCTGAAACACCACCCCCAGCATGACCCCCTACACTGCCCAAACAACACTGCCCTGCCCTAAACCCTGAAACACCATACCCAGCAAGACCCCCTACACTGCCTGAACACCACTGCCCTGCCCTAAACCCTGAAACACCACCCCCAGTAAGACCCCCTACACTACAAGAACACCACTGGCCTGCCCTCAACCGTGAAACACCACCCCAGCACGACCCCCTACACTGCACGAATACCACTGCACAGCCCTAAATCCTAAAACACCACCCCCAGCACGACCCCCTACACCACCCAAACACCACTGCACTGCCCTAAACCCTAAAACACTACCCACAGCACGACCCCCTACACTACCCAATCACCACTGCATTACCCTAAACCCTAAAAACCAACCCCCGCACGACCCCCTACACTACCCAAATGCCACTGGACTACCCTAAACCCTAAAACACGACCCCCTACACTACACAAACACCGCTGAACTACCCTAAACCTTGAAACACGACCCCCTACACTACCTGAAAACCACTGCACTGCCCTAACCCTGACAAATGACCCCCACACGACCCCTACACTGCACAAACACCACTGCACTGCCCTAAAACCTGAAGCACCAACCCCGCACGACCCCCTACACTGCCCGAACACCACTGCACTGCCCTAAACCCTGAAACACCACCCACCACACGACCCCCTTCACTGCGCGAACACCATTGCACTGCCCTAAACACTGAAACACCACCCCGCAAGACCCCCTACACTGCCCGAACACCACTGCACTGCCGTATTCCCTGAAACACCACCCCGGAATGACCCCCTACGCTGCCCGAACAATACTTGCCCTGCCCTAAAAACTAAAACACCACCCCCAGCGTGACCATCTACACTGCCCGAACACCACTGCACTGCCCTAAACTCTGAAGCTCCACCCCGCACGGCCCCCTACACTGCCCGACTGTGAGAAGTTGGCCTGGTATATGATGCTCACTAGTTAAAGTGATCACCTTGTACCATGCCAAGCAACCCTTATGGTGTGGTTGTAAGTCAACCTTTTCGGACTAGCTGCCCTAGTGGTAGCGTAGGCTAAGCAGTCTTTGAGGCTAAACTCGTGAAGCGTGTTAAGCCAGCTGTTTTACCAAATGTAACCCCCTTTTATACCAATGAAAGGACACCTGTAGGAAGGTGGATATCTGACTATGGTTACCCCCAAATTTTTGCCTAGTGTCTAGCTGGTTTTTCGACTTAGTTGGCCTGAGATCCTGCCATTCAGGATCTCAGCCTGGCTGTTCTCTCTACTAAATTAAAACTATGCACCCTAGGTGCATAACCAATTGGAAGTGGATCACCCTGTCAGCCCCTGTACCAGTGTACACTAGGTACCCAGGGCATTGGTGTACCCAAGGCCTGCCAGGGGCTGCAGCATGTATTATGCCACCCCAGGCTTGGCCTAACAATCTGACACAACTGGCTGATCACTCAGCTGGGGTAAGTTGGTGTAATCACCTCTTACTTAGGTGTAGTATACCTATACCTAACCTTAAATGGGACACCTGGTAACCTATAAGTCACTCCTATGGCAGGCCTTAACAATCCTGAAGGCAGAGTGCTTGGTTCCATGTGAGATGGTGCTCTGGCATGAGCTGAGCCTGTCTGCAGTGGTCGGAACAACTTCCTTCTACTGTTTCCAGATATCGTCATACCATATACTCTTAAGTGCATTATGAACCTCGCGGTTAAATGCTATCTTTGGTTTGGCTTTATCAAAACATGTCGAGTAAGGTGTCATACGAATTGGAATACTAACCCCTCGCCAATTCTGGCGACGGGGTTAGCATTCCACCCTTCTAGAGGGACACGACATGTACAGTACCTGAAACCCGGGTAAAATCAGACATAGCCTCAGCTCCACAAAATGGATGCTGCCACCACAGACACAAGTCTGCCCTCCTGCTGCTGGGAGTCCTTCCAGCTTGGGAGGTGTGGACAAAGGGTTTCCTGCCAGGGGAGGTGCGTGCACCACCCCAGACAGGATTTTGTGTATTGGTCAGGTAGGGCTTGAAAGAAACCAGACATGCCTGTGGCTCACAAGGAGCCTCGGTGCATATGCCAGTTCAAACCGGTCCTGGGGCACACCAGTCCCGGGCCTGGGGCGAGCTGGACAAAGGATTGGGGGTGTAACCACCCCCCTTCCTGGTCCCACCCATAGGGAGGGACCTAGCAGGTAGTCCGGCCCCTAGAATCCGCTTAAAGGTAGGAGCTGTGTCCTAAGACTTCAGACATCCTGGAATCAACTTGAAACTAAGAAGAAGACGGGAACTTCGACGCTCTGCCGCACAGAGGACTGAAGCCAATCTCCCCTGTGGTCAGGGAGTGACCACCTTGCTAACGCAAGCACCATCCAGCGAATCAACGTCTGCTTTGCCGCCGCCTCCCGCCGGAGCCCGAGCCCAGAGACTGACAAGACCTGGACCTCCAGACCTCTCACCGCCCGATCCACAGTCCCTGCAAAGAGGAGACCCGTGGAGGCACCGAGACACGTGGAGCCAGCCATCTTGGAACGACTACGACAAGCTGACAAGTGCAACAACCGAGGCTCCCTCCAAGTTGTGCTTTGGGTCCTGAGAAGCCCAACCCTCGAGCAGCATCTGCACCAAAGGTGAGCCCTCCAGCATCTCCACGATCTGCGTGGGGCCCTTCTGCATTTTGCCACTCGACGCGCCTAACCGGTTGCTGGCCCGCTGGCTAGTGGCCATCTTGGCGACGAAATCTACGACAAACACCGCTGGTCTGGTTGCTCCAGACTGGCCCTTGCTCCCCTCCAAAGGAGCCGTTCCTCTGACCTTGCTGGTCAGAACCATCAGCTTAAACTCCTTGCCTACAACAATTGCTTTTGCCAAGGCTTGTTTGCTTCGATCAAGTCGCCGACACCGCCGACAGCGAGAGCCTGCGTGGGACAGCTCGTGACTCGACTCCTGGACGTCGTCGACCTTCAGGGACCACGTGGCTGCCGAGTCAAGCTACACCTTCCTTCCTGTTTGCACCCGACATTGCCTGGTACCCACCTGGTGCCACGCTGGTCACTGGCTAGTGACTGAGAACACTGTCCCCTCTGCTTACAGGTCTTCAACATCTCCGATCCACTCTTGGATCCACTGCATCTCTTCCCGACCGACCGCCTGCAGCACTTTTGTCTACAGGCCCCACGGAACAGATAGAAGAAACCCGACGCACTTCGAGGCCTATGCACCCGCTTCCTGTGGGTGAGGTAAAGCTGGCACACCTGTGCCCAAGTGTAGTATTACATCTCTAGTGCCTGTGTTCCAAATCTTAAGTCCCTAGGTCATCCGGAAGACTCCTTTTGCAGTAACTTTGTACTTTTTACGCACCCATTGAAACCTATGGGAGCACGCGTGTGACTATTTGCTCTGCACACGCCACCCGTGGACCTCCTGGTCACTAACTGACGTTAGCTCCTTGTAGGCCCAGCGATTCTAGAGGCCCTAGGCCTTTTCCCTTTTCTGTTCGTGGTACTTATACCACTATTTTAGTATATGGTTCGAGTGGCCACCAGGGCCTATCCATATAAAGTGCAACTTCTGTGTATTCTGTGATAATCTTGTTTGACGATTTGTGCTCCTGTGCTCACAAAGAGACTAGGGGTTACTTTGATAAATAAATACATATATATTTTGAATATATATCTGTGTGGTGTCCTTTCATTGGTATAAAAGGGGGTTGCATTTGGTAAAACAGCTTGCTTAACACGCATCACGAGTTTAGCCTCAAAGACTGCTTAGCCTACGCTACCACTAGGGCAGCTAGTCCGAAAAGGTTGACTTACAACCACACCATAAGGGTTGCTTGGCATGGTACAAGGTGATCACTTTAACTAGTGAGCATCATATACCAGGCCAACTTCTCACATTGGTGAGCAGCGGTTGGATTTGAGCTTGCTGTGTTTTACCATTGTAATCTCTTGGTTACCAATTGAAAGATCACATAGGTACCTGTAGGTACATATAAAACAAGATTAGATATACATAAGTTCTACTGAACTTAGTTGTTGTAGAGCAAAGGGAGTAGCACACCCTGACTACAACTACTAGATAGGTTTAGTAGGTAAACCCAAGTGTAGGTAGATTGCAACACATCCACCCACACTTAAGAGCAATGGCTGGGGCAGAGGGGTCCACTGTACCCATCTCTGTCGAGAGTGACCCCCAGAGGGCACCATCCATCTTTGCTACCCTTAATCAGAATGAGCTCAGGCATTTGGCAACTCTTAGAGGCCTTAAACAGCCCAAGAACCCAAACTCTGCTGAGCTCAGAGAACTCTTGCAAAATGATGAGAATCAGAGAGAACTCAGGAAAGCTTCCCAGTTAGCCCCCTTAGGGTCAGGAACAGGAGGCCCCCCTTCTGAAGATGCCACAGAGGTACCCCCTTCCAATAGTCACCCCTTAGATGGGATGCCTACCACAGAGGAAGAAAGTGATGGGGATACAGATGTGAGTGGGGATGAAGGGAGAACTAGCCCAGTGCCAAGTGTTATACTTGGCCCAGCTAAACTAAGGCTATTGGGGACTGACAGTGGGTTCACCCCATTGGATCTCCCCAGTGGACTTAACACAGGGCTTGGAAGGCAAAGGAATCGCTCAGGTGACTCCAATGCTTCCCATGGCTCTAGAGGCTCTCAAGGTCACTCCAGAAGGAGACTGACCACCCCTCAGAGGAGGGAACATGAGGCCAGAATGCAGGAAGCCCAGCTGAGGATCAGGAAGCAGGAGCTAGAGGTAGCCCTGATGGAAGAAAAACTGAGGAAGGCTAGGCAACCTAGAGAGAGTGGGTCTATACCCACTGGTGGCAGCATTGTCCCTAAGGACAAAGATAGGGTCTTTGATAATAGGAACCTGTCTAAGGTTGTGCCCCCCTACAAAAGTGGGGATGACATCCACAAATGGATAACTGCTCTTGAGAGAGCCTGCAAAGTGCAGCAGGTTCCTGAAGACCAGTGGGCAGCAATCCTCTGGCTCTCCTTTGAAGGAAGAGGCAGAGACAGACTCCTCACTGTTAGAGAAGAGGATGTCAGAAACTACAGAGTCCTGAAGAGTGTTCTGGTTGATGGGTTAGGCTTAACCACTGAACAGTACAGGTTAATGTTCAGAGACACCCAAAAGACACAGACTCAGGACTGGTCTGAATATGTTGAATGTGCCACTAAGGCTTTGGAGGGTTGGTTGCTGGGAAGTAAGGTATCTGATTATACAGGATTGTACAATTTGATGATGAGAGAACAGATTTTAAGTAACTGTCAAAACCAGCTCCTCCATCAACACCTGGTAGACTCAGATTTGACCTCTCCCCAAGAATTGGGAAAGAGGGCAGATAAATGGGTCAGGACCAGGATCAGGCCTAAGAATCAGGGTGGTGACCAAAAGAAAGATACCACCAAACCTCAAGAGAAGGGAGGGGATAAGGCGAAAGAGAAATCTTCCTCAGGGCCCCAAAACTCCACACAGGGTGGTGGGTCCCAAGCTCCCTCCTCTACCACAGGTAAAAAGCCTTACTGCCATGAGTGTAAAACTCCTGGGCATTGGAAAACTGACAGCAGTTGCCCAAGGGCTACAAACAAAACTGTTCCTCCAATTACTCCTGTCACACCACCTATTACTGTCAGCAGTAATCCCCCAGGTGGTGGGAGTGCCCCCAAAAATTTGGGTGGGTTTACTTGGGGAACACAGGGGGACCCTGGCTTAGCCAATTCCCCTGCAGCAGATACTCTTGTCTGTGATGGTGGCATGGGGTTTGCCAACTTCACTGCCTGTCCCAACACTTTGGGTAGGTACAGACAAGAGCCCTACATCAATGGTACAAAAGCTGAGGCCTACAGAGACACTGGAGCTAGCATCACAATGGTGGCCCATTGGCTAGTTCCCTCTGAGCAGCTTTTGCCTGGTTTCTCCTACCAGGTGACCAACATTGATGGCAAACAGAACAGTCATCCCATGGCAGAGGTATGTCTCAGCTGGGGAGGTGTCACTGGCCCTAAAAGGGTGGCAGTGTCCCCAACCTTGCCTGTAGACTGCTTACTGGGGAATGACTTAGAACTCTCAGCTTGGGCTGGAGTTGAACAAGACACCCATTCTAAAATGGTAGGCCTTTCACAAAAGGGTAGTGGGGTTGTGCCATTCACAACCCCTGTCCAAATAGATTTCCTCCCTGGAAAGGTTGGAAGGGCAGTGGTAGCCACAGCCCAGGCACAGACAGACTTCCCTGTAGAGACTGGCAGAGCTGTGACAGTCACAGCTCAAACACAAACTGAGTGCCTCCCTGAAAAGGTTGGCAAGGCTGTAATGGTCTCAGCCTATACTCAGACTGACATAGGTGTAGTGAAGCCTGAAACTATGGATCACTCCACACAAACAGAGAGTAGTGGGGAGGAAGAAAAGTCTCCCTCTCCCCAGACATTAGGAAAACGCCAGCCTCCTCAGGGAGCTGACCTCACCTCTTGTGAAGGAACTGCCCCAGAGGTAGCCAGGCATGGCCTGGCAGAGCCTCTGATGTCAGTGGCCCCTTCCAAGGTGGGACCCAGTCTGGTGCAGGTAGCCTGCCTCTCTCTACCCTGCCTCAGTCAGCCCAGGGCTGCAGAGGTCAGGGAGGCCAGTGGACCCCAAGAGGGCCCCTGTCCACAAGAACCCCCCCATCAAAAGAATGAGGATTGCCTGGCTAGTAGCCCTAGTCAGGTGATGGGTAAAAACATTCCTGAGGGATCTCCTTTACAGGTAGTTAGGGACCTCCCCCAGAGGGATTCTGTTGGGTACAGGCAAACATGGGACCTTAGGGCCCCAGACCTGACCTGTCCCTCCAGTAAGCCCACAAAAGGGACCCAGCCTCCAGCTTTAGGTAGCCAGAGGCTGACCCTGAGAGCACAGTGCAACTCAGTTAAGGAAAGAAAGGCATCCATGGTGGAGGATGATTGGAGGAAGCTGAGGCCTCACTTTGAGGACACTCACTTCAGTACTCCATCTCAACACCAGCCTTTTACTTTGCCAAGACACACCAAAGGTAGAGATTCCCTATGGTGGAGACCCTCTGATACCCTTAGGGTGAGGGATTGCTTAGTGGACCATGAGACAGGGGGTAACCATGCCAGTGCTGGTTCCTCCTTATATGGCCACTTGGGCAATATAGGCTTACCTGGTCAAGGTCAGCCTTATCTCCCTTCGTTTGGGGGGGGGTTGTGTAGGAAGGTGGATATCTGACTATGGTTACCCCCAAATTTTTGCCTAGTGTCTAGCTGGTTTTTCGACTTAGTTGGCCTGAGATCCTGCCATTCAGGATCTCAGCCTGGCTGTTCTCTCTACTAAATTAAAACTATGCACCCTAGGTGCATAACCAATTGGAAGTGGATCACCCTGTCAGCCCCTGTACCAGTGTACACTAGGTACCCAGGGCATTGGTGTACCCAAGGCCTGCCAGGGGCTGCAGCATGTATTATGCCACCCCAGGCTTGGCCTAACAATCTGACACAACTGGCTGATCACTCAGCTGGGGTAAGTTGGTGTAATCACCTCTTACTTAGGTGTAGTATACCTATACCTAACCTTAAATGGGACACCTGGTAACCTATAAGTCACTCCTATGGCAGGCCTTAACAATCCTGAAGGCAGAGTGCTTGGTTCCATGTGAGATGGTGCTCTGGCATGAGCTGAGCCTGTCTGCAGTGGTCGGAACAACTTCCTTCTACTGTTTCCAGATATCGTCATACCATATACTCTTAAGTGCATTATGAACCTCGCGGTTAAATGCTATCTTTGGTTTGGCTTTATCAAAACATGTCGAGTAAGGTGTCATACGAATTGGAATACTAACCCCTCGCCAATTCTGGCGACGGGGTTAGCATTCCACCCTTCTAGAGGGACACGACATGTACAGTACCTGAAACCCGGGTAAAATCAGACATAGCCTCAGCTCCACAAAATGGATGCTGCCACCACAGACACAAGTCTGCCCTCCTGCTGCTGGGAGTCCTTCCAGCTTGGGAGGTGTGGACAAAGGGTTTCCTGCCAGGGGAGGTGCGTGCACCACCCCAGACAGGATTTTGTGTATTGGTCAGGTAGGGCTTGAAAGAAACCAGACATGCCTGTGGCTCACAAGGAGCCTCGGTGCATATGCCAGTTCAAACCGGTCCTGGGGCACACCAGTCCCGGGCCTGGGGCGAGCTGGACAAAGGATTGGGGGTGTAACCACCCCCCTTCCTGGTCCCACCCATAGGGAGGGACCTAGCAGGTAGTCCGGCCCCTAGAATCCGCTTAAAGGTAGGAGCTGTGTCCTAAGACTTCAGACATCCTGGAATCAACTTGAAACTAAGAAGAAGACGGGAACTTCGACGCTCTGCCGCACAGAGGACTGAAGCCAATCTCCCCTGTGGTCAGGGAGTGACCACCTTGCTAACGCAAGCACCATCCAGCGAATCAACGTCTGCTTTGCCGCCGCCTCCCGCCGGAGCCCGAGCCCAGAGACTGACAAGACCTGGACCTCCAGACCTCTCACCGCCCGATCCACAGTCCCTGCAAAGAGGAGACCCGTGGAGGCACCGAGACACGTGGAGCCAGCCATCTTGGAACGACTACGACAAGCTGACAAGTGCAACAACCGAGGCTCCCTCCAAGTTGTGCTTTGGGTCCTGAGAAGCCCAACCCTCGAGCAGCATCTGCACCAAAGGTGAGCCCTCCAGCATCTCCACGATCTGCGTGGGGCCCTTCTGCATTTTGCCACTCGACGCGCCTAACCGGTTGCTGGCCCGCTGGCTAGTGGCCATCTTGGCGACGAAATCTACGACAAACACCGCTGGTCTGGTTGCTCCAGACTGGCCCTTGCTCCCCTCCAAAGGAGCCGTTCCTCTGACCTTGCTGGTCAGAACCATCAGCTTAAACTCCTTGCCTACAACAATTGCTTTTGCCAAGGCTTGTTTGCTTCGATCAAGTCGCCGACACCGCCGACAGCGAGAGCCTGCGTGGGACAGCTCGTGACTCGACTCCTGGACGTCGTCGACCTTCAGGGACCACGTGGCTGCCGAGTCAAGCTACACCTTCCTTCCTGTTTGCACCCGACATTGCCTGGTACCCACCTGGTGCCACGCTGGTCACTGGCTAGTGACTGAGAACACTGTCCCCTCTGCTTACAGGTCTTCAACATCTCCGATCCACTCTTGGATCCACTGCATCTCTTCCCGACCGACCGCCTGCAGCACTTTTGTCTACAGGCCCCACGGAACAGATAGAAGAAACCCGACGCACTTCGAGGCCTATGCACCCGCTTCCTGTGGGTGAGGTAAAGCTGGCACACCTGTGCCCAAGTGTAGTATTACATCTCTAGTGCCTGTGTTCCAAATCTTAAGTCCCTAGGTCATCCGGAAGACTCCTTTTGCAGTAACTTTGTACTTTTTACGCACCCATTGAAACCTATGGGAGCACGCGTGTGACTATTTGCTCTGCACACGCCACCCGTGGACCTCCTGGTCACTAACTGACGTTAGCTCCTTGTAGGCCCAGCGATTCTAGAGGCCCTAGGCCTTTTCCCTTTTCTGTTCGTGGTACTTATACCACTATTTTAGTATATGGTTCGAGTGGCCACCAGGGCCTATCCATATAAAGTGCAACTTCTGTGTATTCTGTGATAATCTTGTTTGACGATTTGTGCTCCTGTGCTCACAAAGAGACTAGGGGTTACTTTGATAAATAAATACATATATATTTTGAATATATATCTGTGTGGTGTCCTTTCATTGGTATAAAAGGGGGTTGCATTTGGTAAAACAGCTTGCTTAACACGCATCACGAGTTTAGCCTCAAAGACTGCTTAGCCTACGCTACCACTAGGGCAGCTAGTCCGAAAAGGTTGACTTACAACCACACCATAAGGGTTGCTTGGCATGGTACAAGGTGATCACTTTAACTAGTGAGCATCATATACCAGGCCAACTTCTCACAACACCACACAGATATATATTCAAAATATATATGTATTTATTTCTCAAAGTAACCCCTAGTCTCTTTATGAGCACAGGAGCACAAATCGTCAAACAAGATTACAGTAGAATACACAGAAGTTGCACTTTATATGGATAGGCCCTGGTGGCCACTCAAACCATATACTAAAATAGTGGTATAAGTACCACGAACAGAAAAGGGAAAAGGCCTAGGGCCTCTAGAATCGCTGGGCCTACAAGGAGCTAACGTCAGTTAGTGACCAGGAGGTCCACGGGTGGCGTGTACAGAGCAAATAGTCACACGCGTGCTCCCATAGGTTTCAATGGGTGCGTAAAAAGTACAAAGTTACTGCAAAGAGGATCGTCCGGATGGACTAGGAACTCAAGATTTGGAACACAGGCACTAGAGATGTAATACTACACTTGGGCACAGGTGTGCCAGCTTTACCTCACCCACAGGAAGCGGGTGCATAGGCCTCGAAGTGCGTCGGGTTTCTTCTATCTGTTCCGTGGAGCCTGAAGACAAAGATGCTGCAGGCGGTCGGTCCGGGAGAGATGCAGTGGATCCAAGAGTGGATCGGAGATGTTGAAGACCTGTAAGCAGAGGGGACAGTGTTCACAGTCACTAGCCAGTGACCGGCGTGGCACCAGGTGGGTACCAGGCAATGTCGGGTGCAAACAGGAAGAAAGGTGTAGCTTGTCTCTGCAGCCACGCGGTCCCTGGAGGTTGACGACGTCCAGGAGTCGGTTCACTAGCTGACCCACGCAGGCTCTCGCTGTTGGCGGTGTCGGCGACTTGATCGAAGCAAACAAGCCTTGGCAAAAGCAATTGTTGTAGGAGATGAAATAAGCTGATGGTTCTGACCAGCAAGGTCAGAAGGACTGCTCCTTTGGAGGGGAGCAAGGGCCAGTCTGGAGCAACCAGACCAGCGGTGTATTTCTTGAAGTTCGTCGCCAAGATGGCTACTAGCCAGCGGGCCAGCAACCGGTTAGGCGCGTCGAGTGGCAAAATGCAGAAGGGCCCCACGCAGATCGTGGAGATGCTGGAGGGCTCACCTTTGGTGCAGATGCTGCTCGGGTGTTGGGCTTCTCAGATCCCGAAGCACAACTTGGAGGAAGCCTCGGTTGTTGCACTTGTCAGCTTGTCGTAGTCGTTCCAAGATGGCCGGCTCCACGTGTCTCGGTGCCTCCACGGGTCTCCTCTTTTCAGGGACTGTGAATCGGGCGGTGAGAGGTCTGGAGGTCCAGGTCTTGTCAGTCTCTGGGCTCGGGCTCCGGCGGGAGGCGGCGGCAAAGCAGACGTTGATTCGCTGGATGGTGCTTGCGTTAGCAAGGTGGTCACTCCCTGACCACAGGGGAGATTGGCTTCAGTCCTCTGTGCAGCAGAGCGTCGAAGTTCCCGTCTTCTTCTTAGTGTTAAGTTGATTCCAGGATGTCTGAAGTCTTAGGACACAGCTCCTACCTTTAAGCGGATTCTAGGGGCCGGACTACCTGCTAGGTCCCTCCCTATGGGTGGGACCAGGAAGGGGGGTGGTTACACCCCCAATCCTTTGTCCAGCTCGCCCCAGGCCCGGGACTGGTGTGCCCCAGGACCGGTTTGAACTGACATATGCACCGAGGCTCCTTGTGAGCCACAGGCATGTCTGGTTTCTTTCAAGCCCTACCTGACCAATACACAAAATCCTGTCTGGGGTGGTGCACGCACCTCCCCTGGCAGGAAACCCTTTGTCCACACCTCCCAAGCTGGAAGGACTCCCAGCAGCAGGAGGGCAGACTTGTGTCTGTGGTGGCAGCATCCATTTTGTGGAGCTGAGGCTATGTCTGATTTTACCCGGGTTTCAGGTACTGTACATGTCGTGTCCCTCTAGAAGGGTGGAATGCTAACCCCGTCGCCAGAATTGGCGAGGGGTTAGTATTCCAATTTGTATGACACCTTACTCGACATGTTTTGATAAAGCCAAACCAAAGATAGCATTTAACCGCGAGGTTCATAATGCACTTAAGAGTATATGGTATGACGATATCTGGAAACAGTAGAAGGAAGTTGTTCCGACCACTGCAGACAGGCTCAGCTCATGCCAGAGCACCATCTCACATGGAACCACGCACTCTGCCTTCAGGATTGTTAAGGCCTGCCATAGGAGTGACTTATAGGTTACCAGGTGTCCCATTTAAGGTTAGGTATAGGTATACTACACCTAAGTAAGAGGTGATTACACCAACTTACCCCAGCTGAGTGATCAGCCAGTTGTGTCAAATTGTTAGGCCAAGCCTGGGGTGGCATAATACATGCTTCAGCCCCTGGCAGGCCTTGGGTACACCAATGCCCTGGGTACCTAGTGTACACTGGTACAGGGGCTGACAGGGTGATCCACTTCCAATTGGTTATGCACCTAGGGTGCATAGTTTTAATTTAGTAGAGAGAACAGCAGGCTGGGGGTCTGATTGGCAGGCCCACAGCCTCAATATCTCAAAAACCAGTGAAGCAAAAAGCAAAAATTTGGGGTGACCATAGGATAGCAGACCCTACTCTCCTACACCGACCAATACTGCACTACCCTAAACCGTGAAACACCACCTCCAGCATGACCCCCTACACGGCCCGAACACCACTGCACTGCACTAAACCCTGAAACACCACCCTTACCATGACCCCTACAATGCCAGAACACCACTGCACTGCCCTAAATCCTAAAACACCACCCCCAGCACGACTCCCTACACTAACCAAACACCACTGTACTACCCTAAAACACTACCCCAGCACAACCCCCTACACTACACAAACACCACTGCACTACCCTAAACCATAAAACACTACCCCCCGCATGACCCCCTACACTACCCAGAGACCACTGCACTACCCTAAACCCTAAAACACGACCCCCTACACTGCCCAAACACCACTGCACTGCCATAAACCCTGAAACACTATCCCCGCATGACCCCCTACACTGCCCGAACACCACTGCACTGCCCTAAACCCTGAAGCACTACCCCCCGCACGACCCCCTTCACTGCCCGAACACCACTGCACTGCCGTAAACCCTGAAACACCACCCCCAGCACGACCATCTACACTGCCCGAATTCCACTGCACTGCCCTATAGTCTGAAATTCCACACCGCACGACCACCTACACTGTCCAAACACCACTGCACTTCCCTAAACCCTGAAACACCACCCCAGCACGACCCCCTACACTGCCCGAATAGCACTGCCCTGCCCTAAACCCTGAAACACCACCCCCATCACGCCCCTCTATACTGCGCGAACCCCACTGCTCTGCCCAAAACCCTGAAACACCACCACCCGCATGACCCCCTACACTGCCCGAACACCACTGCACTTCCCTAAACCCTGAAACACCACCCCAGCAAGACCCCCTACACTGCCCGAACAGCACTGCCCTTCCCTAAACCCTGAAACACCTTCCCCAGCACGACCCTCAATATTGCCCGAACCCCACTGCTCTGCCCAAAACCCTGAACACCACCACCCCACACGACCCCCTACACTGCCTGAAACCCACTGCCCTAAACCCTGAAAAACCACCCCGCACGACCCCCTGCACTGCCCGAACACCACGGCACTGCCCTAAACCCTGAAACACCACTTTTAGCACGACCCCTACACTGCCCAAACACCACTGCTCTGCCAAAAACCCTGAATCACCACAACCCGAACGACCCCCTACACTGTGAAAACACCACAGCACTGCCCTAAACCCTGAAACACCACCCCGCACGACCCCCTACACTGCCCGAACACCGGTGCTTAACTCTAAACCCGGAAAAACCACCCCCAGCACGACCCCTACACTGCCCGTATACCATTGCACTGCCCTAAATCCTAAAACACACCCCAGCACGACCCCCTACACTACCCAAACACCACTGCACTGCACTGCCCTAAACCCTAAAACACTACCCCAGCACGACCCCCTACACTACCCAAACACCACTGCATTACCCTAAACCCTAAAACACTACCCTCCACACAACCCCCTACACTACCCAAAGACCACTGCACTACCCTAAACCCTAAAACATGACCCCCTACACTGCCCGAACACTACTGCACTGCCCTAAAACCTGAAACACCACCCCCGCATGACCCCCTACACTGTACGATCACCACTGCACTGCCCTAAACCCTGAAAGACCACCCCCGCACGACCACCTACACTGCCTGAACACCACTGCACTGCCCTAAACCCTGAAACACCACCCCCAGCACGACAATCTACACTGCCCTAACACCACTGCCCTGCCCTAAACCCTGAAACACCACCCCCAGCATGACCATCTACACTGCCCGAACACCACTGCACTGCCCTAAACTCTGAAACTCCACCCCGCACGACCCCCTACACTGTCCGAACACCACTGCACTTCCCTAATCCCTGAAACACCACCCCCAGCATGACCCCCTACACTGCCAGAACAGCACTGCACTGCCCTAAACACCGAAACACCATCCCCAGCATGACCCTCTATACTACCCGAACACCACTGCACTGCCCAAAACCCTGAAACACCAGCCCCAGCACGACCCCCTACACTGCCCGAACACCACTGCACTGCCCTAAACCCTGAAACACCACCGCCGCATGACCCCTACACTGCCCAAACACCACTGCACTACCCTAAACCCTGAAACACCACCTCCCGCATGACCCCCTACACTGCCTGAACACCACTGCACTAAACCCTGAAACACCACCCTTAGCACGACACCTACACTGCACGAACACCACTGCTCTACCCAAAACCCTGAAACACCAGCCCCAGCACGACCCACTACACTACCCGAACACCACTGCACTGCCCTAAAACCTGAAACACTAGCCCCAGCACGACCCCCTACACTGCCTGAACACCACTGAACTGCCCTAAATCCTGAAACACCACCCCCGCATGACCCCCTACACTGCCCGAACACCACTACCCTAAATCCTGAAACCCCCCCCGCACAACCCCCTACACTGCCCGAAAACCACTGCACTTCCCTAACCCTGAAACACCACCCCGCACGACCCCCTACACTGCAAAAAACACCCCTGCACTGCCCTAAACCCTGAAGCACCACCCCCGCATGACCCCCTACACTGCCCGAACACCACTGCACTGCCCTAAACCCTGAAACACCACCCCCGCATGACCCCCTACACTGCCCAAACACCACTGCTCTGCCGTATTCCCTGAAACACCACCCACCGCACGACCCCCTACACTGCCCAAACACCACTGCACTGCCGTATTCCCTGAAACACCACCCCCGAACGACCACCTACACTGCCTAAACACCACTGCACTGCCTTTTACCCTGAAACACCACCCCCAGCACGACCATCTACACTGCCCGAACACAACTGCCCTGCCCTAAAATCTGAAACTCCACCCCCGCACGACATCCTACACTGCCCAACCACCACTGCACTTCCCTAAACCCTGAAACACCACCCCCAGCACGACCCCCTACACTGCCCGAACAGCACTGCCCATCCCTAAACCCTGAAACACCTTCCCCAGCACGACCCTCTATACTGCCCGAACCCCACTGCTCTGCCCAAAACCCTGAAACACCACCACCCGCATGACCCCCTACACTGCCCGAACACCACTGCACTTCCCTAAACCCTGAAACACCACCCCCAGCACGACCCCCTACACTGCCCGAACAGCACTGCCCTTACCTAAACCCTGAAACACCTTCCCCAGCACGACCCTCTATACTGCCCGAACCCCACTGCTCTGCCCAAAACCCTGAACACCCCCACCCCGCATGACCCCCTACACTGCCTGAAACCCACTGCCCTAAACCCTGAAACACCACCCCGCACGACCCCCTGCACTGCCCGAACACCACCGCACTGCCCTAAACCCTTAAACACCACCCCCGCACGACCCCCTACACTGCCCGAACACCACTGCACTGCCCTAAACCCTGAAACACCACCCCAACACGACCCCCTACACTGCCTGAACAGCACTGCCCTGCCCTAAACCCTGAAACACCACCCCCAGCATGACCCCCTACACTGCCCAAACAACACTGCCCTGCCCTAAACCCTGAAACACCATACCCAGCAAGACCCCCTACACTGCCTGAACACCACTGCCCTGCCCTAAACCCTGAAACACCACCCCCAGTAAGACCCCCTACACTACAAGAACACCACTGGCCTGCCCTCAACCGTGAAACACCACCCCAGCACGACCCCCTACACTGCACGAATACCACTGCACAGCCCTAAATCCTAAAACACCACCCCCAGCACGACCCCCTACACCACCCAAACACCACTGCACTGCCCTAAACCCTAAAACACTACCCACAGCACGACCCCCTACACTACCCAATCACCACTGCATTACCCTAAACCCTAAAAACCAACCCCGCACGACCCCCTACACTACCCAAATGCCACTGCACTACCCTAAACCCTAAAACACGACCCCCTACACTACACAAACACCGCTGAACTACCCTAAACCTTGAAACACGACCCCCCGCACGACCCCCTACACTACCCGAAAACCACTGCACTGCCCTAACCCTGAAAAATGACCCCCACTCGACCCCTACACTGCACAAACACCACTGCACTGCCCTAAACCCTGAAGCACCAACCCCGCACGACCCCCTACACTGCCCGAACACCACTGCACTGCCCTAAACCCTGAAACACCACCCACCACACGACCCCCTTCACTGCGCGAACACCATTGCACTGCCCTAAACACTGAAACACCACCCCGCAAGACCCCCTACACTGCCCGAACACCACTGCACTGCCGTATTCCCTGAAACACCACCCCCGAATGACCCCCTACGCTGCCCGAACACCACTTGCCCTGCCCTAAAAACTAAAACACCACCCCCAGCGTGACCATCTACACTGCCCGAACACCACTGCACTGCCCTAAACTCTGAAGCTCCACCCCGCACGGCCCCTACACTGCCCGACCAATACTGCACTACCCTAAACCGTGAAACACCACCTCCAGCATGACCCCCTACATGGCCCGAACACCACTGCACTGCACTAAACCCTGAAACACCACCCTTACCATGACCCCTACAATGCCAGAACACCACTGCACTGCCCTAAATCCTAAAACACCACCCCCAGCACGACTCCCTACACTAACCAAACACCACTGTACTGCCCTAAACCCTAAAACACTACCCCAGCACAACCCCCTACACTACACAAACACCACTGCACTACCCTAAACCATAAAACACTACCCCCCGCATGACCCCCTACACTACCCAGAGACCACTGCACTACCCTAAACCCTAAAACACGACCCCCTACACTGCCCAAACACCACTGCACTGCCCTAAACCCTGAAACACTATCCCCGCATGACCCCCTACACTGCCCGAACACCACTGCACTGCCCTAAACCCTGAAGCACTACCCCCCGCACGACCCCCTTCACTGCCCGAACACCACTGCACTGCCGTAAACCCTGAAACACCACCCCCAGCACGACCATCTACACTGCCCGAATACCACTGCACTGCCCTATAGTCTGAAATTCCACACCGCACGACCACCTACACTGTCCAAACACCACTGCACTTCCCTAAACCCTGAAACACCACCCCCAGCACGACCCCCTACACTGCCCGAATAGCACTGCCCTGCCCTAAACCCTGAAACACCACCCCCATCACGACCCTCTATACTGCGCGAACCCCACTGCTCTGCCCAAAACCCTGAAACACCACCACCCGCATGACCCCTACACTGCCCGAACACCACTGCACTTCCCTAAACCCTGAAACACCACCCCAGCAAGACCCCCTACACTGCCCGAACAGCACTGCCCTTCCCTAAACCCTGAAACACCTTCCCCAGCACGACCCTCAATACTGCCCGAACCCCACTGCTCTGCCCAAAACCCTGAACACCACCACCCCACACGACCCCCTACACTGCCCGAAACCCACTGCCCTAAACCCTGAAAAACCACCCCGCACGACCCCCTGCACTGCCCGAACACCACGGCACTGCCCTAAACCCTGAAACACCACTTTTAGCACGACCCCTACACTGCCCAAACACCACTGCTCTGCCAAAAACCCTGAATCACCACAACCCGAACGACCCCCTACACTGTGAAAACACCACAGCACTGCCCTAAACCCTGAAACACCACCCCGCACGACCCCCTACACTGCCCGAACACCGGTGCTTAACTCTAAACCCGGAAAAACCACCCCCAGCACGACCCCTACACTGCCCGTATACCATTGCACTGCCCTAAATCCTAAAACACACCCCAGCACGACCCCCTACACTACCCAAACACCACTGCACTGCACTGCCCTAAACCCTAAAACACTACCCCAGCACGACCCCCTACACTACCCAAACACCACTGCATTACCCTAAACCCTAAAACACTACCCTCCACACAACCCCGTACACTACCCAAAGACCACTGCACTACCCTAAACCCTAAAACATGACCCCCTACACTGCCCGAACACTACTGCACTGTCCTAAAACCTGAAACACTACCCCCGCATGACCCCCTACACTGTACGATCACCACTGCACTGCCCTAAACCCTGAAAGACCACCCCCGCACGACCACCTACACTGCCTGAACACCACTGCACTGCCCTAAACCCTGAAACACCACCCCCAGCACGACAATCTACACTGCCCTAACACCACTGCCCTGCCCTAAACCCTGAAACACCACCCCCAGCATGACCATCTACACTGCCCGAACACCACTGCACTGCCCTAAACTCTGAAACTCCACCCCCGCACGACCCCCTACACTGTCCGAACACCACTGCACTTCCCTAATCCCTGAAACACCACCCCCAGCATGACCCCCTACACTGCCAGAACAGCACTGCACTGCCCTAAACACCGAAACACCATCCCCAGCATGACCCTCTATACTACCCGAACACCACTGCACTGCCCAAAACCCTGAAACACCAGCCCCAGCACGACCCCCTACACTGCCCGAACACCACTGCACTGCCCTAAACCCTGAAACACCACCCCCGCATGACCCCTACACTGCCCAAACACCACTGCACTACCCTAAACCCTGAAACACCACCCCCCGCATGACCCCCTACACTGCCCGAAACCCACTGCCCTAAACCCTGAAACAAAACCTCTGTGCGACCCCCTACACTGCCCAAACACCACTGCACTACCCTAAACCCTGAAACACCACCTCCCGCATGACCCCCTACACTGCCTGAACACCACTGCACTAAACCCTGAAACACCACCCTTAGCACGACACCTACACTGCACGAACACCACTGCTCTACCCAAAACCCTGAAACACCAGCCCCAGCACGACCCACTACACTACCCGAACACCACTGCACTGCCCTAAAACCTGAAACACTAGCCCCAGCACGACCCCCTACACTGCCTGAACACCACTGCACTGCCCTAAATCCTGAAACACCACCCCCGCATGACCCCCTACACTGCCCGAACACCACTGCCCTAAATCCTGAAACCCCCCCCGCACAACCCCCTACACTGCCCGAAAACCACTGCACTTCCCTAACCCTGAAACACCACCCCCGCACGACCCCCTACACTGCAAGAAACACCCCTGCACTGCCCTAAACCCTGAAGCACCACCCCCGCATGACCCCCTACACTGCCCGAACACCACTGCACTGCCCTAAACCCTGAAACACCACCCCCGCATGACCCCCTACACTGCCCAAACACCACTGCTCTGCCGTATTCCCTGAAACACCACCCACCGCACGACCCCCTACACTGCCCGAACACCACTGCACTGCCGTATTCCCTGAAACACCACCCCCGAACGACCACCTACACTGCCTAAACACCACTGCACTGCCTTTTACCCTGAAACACCACCCCCAGCACGACCATCTACACTGCCCGAACACAACTGCCCTGCCCTAAAATCTGAAACTCCACCCCCGCACGACATCCTACACTGCCCAACCACCACTGCACTTCCCTAAACCCTGAAACACCACCCCCAGCACGACCCCCTACACTGCCCGAACAGCACTGCCCATCCCTAAACCCTGAAACACCTTCCCCAGCACGACCCTCTATACTGCCCGAACCCCACTGCTCTGCCCAAAACCCTGAAACACCACCACCCGCATGACCCCCTACACTGCCCGAACACCACTGCACTTCCCTAAACCCTGAAACACCACCCCCAGCACGACCCCCTACACTGCCCGAACAGCACTGCCCTTACCTAAACCCTGAAACACCTTCCCCAGCACGACCCTCTATACTGCCCGAACCCCACTGCTCTGCCCAAAACCCTGAACACCCCCACCCCGCATGACCCCCTACACTGCCTGAAACCCACTGCCCTAAACCCTGAAACACCACCCCGCACGACCCCCTGCACTGCCCGAACACCACCGCACTGCCCTAAACCCTTAAACACCACCCCCGCATGACCCCCTACACTGCCCGAACACCACTGCACTGCCCTAAACCCTGAAACACCACCCCAACACGACCCCCTACACTGCCTGAACAGCACTGCCCTGCCCTAAACCCTGAAACACCACCCCCAGCATGACCCCCTACACTGCCCAAACAACACTGCCCTGCCCTAAACCCTGAAACACCATACCCAGCAAGACCCCCTACACTGCCTGAACACCACTGCCCTGCCCTAAACCCTGAAACACCACCCCCAGTAAGACCCCCTACACTACAAGAACACCACTGGCCTGCCCTCAACCGTGAAACACCACCCCAGCACGACCCCCTACACTGCACGAATACCACTGCACAGCCCTAAATCCTAAAACACCACCCCCAGCACGACCCCCTACACCACCCAAACACCACTGCACTGCCCTAAACCCTAAAACACTACCCACAGCACGACCCCCTACACTACCCAATCACCACTGCATTACCCTAAACCCTAAAAACCAACCCCGCACGACCCCCTACACTACCCAAATGCCACTGCACTACCCTAAACCCTAAAACACGACCCCCTACACTACACAAACACCGCTGAACTACCCTAAACCTTGAAACACGACCCCCCGCACGACCCCCTACACTACCCGAAAACCACTGCACTGCCCTAACCCTGAAAAATGACCCCCACTCGACCCCTACACTGCACAAACACCACTGCACTGCCCTAAACCCTGAAGCACCAACCCCGCACGACCCCCTACACTGCCCGAACACCACTGCACTGCCCTAAACCCTGAAACACCACCCACCACACGACCCCCTTCACTGCGCGAACACCATTGCACTGCCCTAAACACTGAAACACCACCCCGCAAGACCCCCTACACTGCCCGAACACCACTGCACTGCCGTATTCCCTGAAACACCACCCCCGAATGACCCCCTACGCTGCCCGAACACCACTTGCCCTGCCCTAAAAACTAAAACACCACCCCCAGCGTGACCATCTACACTGCCCGAACACCACTGCACTGCCCTAAACTCTGAAGCTCCACCCCGCACGGCCCCTACACTGCCCGACCAATACTGCACTACCCTAAACCGTGAAACACCACCTCCAGCATGACCCCCTACACGGCCCGAACACCACTGCACTGCACTAAACCCTGAAACACCACCCTTACCATGACCCCTACAATGCCAGAACACCACTGCACTGCCCTAAATCCTAAAACACCACCCCCAGCACGACTCCCTACACTAACCAAACACCACTGTACTGCCCTAAACCCTAAAACACTACCCCAGCACAACCCCCTACACTACACAAACACCACTGCACTACCCTAAACCATAAAACACTACCCCCCGCATGACCCCCTACACTACCCAGAGACCACTGCACTACCCTAAACCCTAAAACACGACCCCCTACACTGCCCAAACACCACTGCACTGCCCTAAACCCTGAAACACTATCCCCGCATGACCCCCTACACTGCCCGAACACCACTGCACTGCCCTAAACCCTGAAGCACTACCCCCCGCACGACCCCCTTCACTGCCCGAACACCACTGCACTGCCGTAAACCCTGAAACACCACCCCCAGCACGACCATCTACACTGCCCGAATACCACTGCACTGCCCTATAGTCTGAAATTCCACACCGCACGACCACCTACACTGTCCAAACACCACTGCACTTCCCTAAACCTTGAAACACCACCCCCAGCACGACCCCCTACACTGCCCGAATAGCACTGCCCTGCCCTAAACCCTGAAACACCACCCCCATCACCACCCTCTATACTGCGCGAACCCCACTGCTCTGCCCAAAACCCTGAAACACCACCACCCGCATGACCCCTACACTGCCCGAACACCACTGCACTTCCCTAAACCCTGAAACACCACCCCAGCAAGACCCCCTACACTGCCCGAACAGCACTGCCCTTCCCTAAACCCTGAAACACCTTCCCCAGCACGACCCTCAATACTGCCCGAACCCCACTGCTCTGCCCAAAACCCTGAACACCACCACCCCACACGACCCCCTACACTGCCCGAAACCCACTGCCCTAAACCCTGAAAAACCACCCCGCACGACCCCCTGCACTGCCCGAACACCACGGCACTGCCCTAAACCCTGAAACACCACTTTTAGCACGACCCCTACACTGCCCAAACACCACTGCTCTGCCAAAAACCCTGAATCACCACAACCCGAACGACCCCCTACACTGTGAAAACACCACAGCACTGCCCTAAACCCTGAAACACCACCCCGCACGACCCCCTACACTGCCCGAACACCGGTGCTTAACTCTAAACCCGGAAAAACCACCCCCAGCACGACCCCTACACTGCCCGTATACCATTGCACTGCCCTAAATCCTAAAACACACCCCAGCACGACCCCCTACACTACCCAAACACCACTGCACTGCACTGCCCTAAACCCTAAAACACTACCCCAGCACGACCCCCTACACTACCCAAACACCATTGCATTACCCTAAACCCTAAAACACTACCCTCCACACAACCCCGTACACTACCCAAAGACCACTGCACTACCCTAAACCCTAAAACATGACCCCCTACACTGCCCGAACACTACTGCACTGTCCTAAAACCTGAAACACTACCTCCGCATGACCCCCTACACTGTACGATCACCACTGCACTGCCCTAAACCCTGAAAGACCACCCCCGCACGACCACCTACACTGCCTGAACACCACTGCACTGCCCTAAACCCTGAAACACCACCCCCAGCACGACAATCTACACTGCCCTAACACCACTGCCCTGCCCTAAACCCTGAAACACCACCCCCAGCATGACCATCTACACTGCCCGAACACCACTGCACTGCCCTAAACTCTGAAGCTCCACCCCGCACGGCCCCTACACTGCCCGACCAATACTGCACTACCCTAAACCGTGAAACACCACCTCCAGCATGACCCCCTACACGGCCCGAACACCACTGCACTGCACTAAACCCTGAAACACCACCCTTACCATGACCCCTACAATGCCAGAACACCACTGCACTGCCCTAAATCCTAAAACACCACCCCCAGCACGACTCCCTACACTAACCAAACACCACTGTACTGCCCTAAACCCTAAAACACTACCCCAGCACAACCCCCTACACTACACAAACACCACTGCACTACCCTAAACCATAAAACACTACCCCCCGCATGACCCCCTACACTACCCAGAGACCACTGCACTACCCTAAACCCTAAAACACGACCCCCTACACTGCCCAAACACCACTGCACTGCCCTAAACCCTGAAACACTATCCCCGCATGACCCCCTACACTGCCCGAACACCACTGCACTGCCCTAAACCCTGAAGCACTACCCCCCGCACGACCCCCTTCACTGCCCGAACACCACTGCACTGCCGTAAACCCTGAAACACCACCCCCAGCACGACCATCTACACTGCCCGAATACCACTGCACTGCCCTATAGTCTGAAATTCCACACCGCACGACCACCTACACTGTCCAAACACCACTGCACTTCCCTAAACCCTGAAACACCACCCCCAGCACGACCCCCTACACTGCCCGAATAGCACTGCCCTGCCCTAAACCCTGAAACACCACCCCCATCACCACCCTCTATACTGCGCGAACCCCACTGCTCTGCCCAAAACCCTGAAACACCACCACCCGCATGACCCCTACACTGCCCGAACACCACTGCACTTCCCTAAACCCTGAAACACCACCCCAGCAAGACCCCCTACACTGCCCGAACAGCACTGCCCTTCCCTAAACCCTGAAACACCTTCCCCAGCACGACCCTCAATACTGCCCGAACCCCACTGCTCTGCCCAAAACCCTGAACACCACCACCCCACACGACCCCCTACACTGCCCGAAACCCACTGCCCTAAACCCTGAAAAACCACCCCGCACGACCCCCTGCACTGCCCGAACACCACGGCACTGCCCTAAACCCTGAAACACCACTTTTAGCACGACCCCTACACTGCCCAAACACCACTGCTCTGCCAAAAACCCTGAATCACCACAACCCGAACGACCCCCTACACTGTGAAAACACCACAGCACTGCCCTAAACCCTGAAACACCACCCCGCACGACCCCCTACACTGCCCGAACACCGGTGCTTAACTCTAAACCCGGAAAAACCACCCCCAGCACGACCCCTACACTGCCCGTATACCATTGCACTGCCCTAAATCCTAAAACACACCCCAGCACGACCCCCTACACTACCCAAACACCACTGCACTGCACTGCCCTAAACCCTAAAACACTACCCCAGCACGACCCCCTACACTACCCAAACACCATTGCATTACCCTAAACCCTAAAACACTACCCTCCACACAACCCCGTACACTACCCAAAGACCACTGCACTACCCTAAACCCTAAAACATGACCCCCTACACTGCCCGAACACTACTGCACTGTCCTAAAACCTGAAACACTACCCCCGCATGACCCCCTACACTGTACGATCACCACTGCACTGCCCTAAACCCTGAAAGACCACCCCCGCACGACCACCTACACTGCCTGAACACCACTGCACTGCCCTAAACCCTGAAACACCACCCCCAGCACGACAATCTACACTGCCCTAACACCACTGCCCTGCCCTAAACCCTGAAACACCACCCCCAGCATGACCATCTACACTGCCCGAACACCACTGCACTGCCCTAAACTCTGAAACTCCACCCCCGCACGACCCCCTACACTGTCCGAACACCACTGCACTTCCCTAATCCCTGAAACACCACCCCCAGCATGACCCCCTACACTGCCAGAACAGCACTGCACTGCCCTAAACACCGAAACACCATCCCCAGCATGACCCTCTATACTACCCGAACACCACTGCACTGCCCAAAACCCTGAAACACCAGCCCCAGCACGACCCCCTACACTGCCCGAACACCACTGCACTGCCCTAAACCCTGAAACACTACCCCCGCATGACCCCTACACTGCCCAAACACCACTGCACTACCCTAAACCCTGAAACACCACCCCCCGCATGACCCCCTACACTGCCCGAAACCCACTGCCCTAAACCCTGAAACAAAACCTCTGTGCGAACCCCTACACTGCCCAAACACCACTGCACTACCCTAAACCCTGAAACACCACCTCCCGCATGACCCCCTACACTGCCTGAACACCACCGCACTAAACCCTGAAACACCACCCTTAGCACGACACCTACACTGCACGAACACCACTGCTCTACCCAAAACCCTGAAACACCAGCCCCAGCACGACCCACTACACTACCCGAACACCACTGCACTGCCCTAAAACCTGAAACACTAGCCCCAGCACGACCCCCTACACTGCCTGAACACCACTGCACTGCCCTAAATCCTGAAACACCACCCCCGCATGACCCCCTACACTGCCCGAACACCACTGCCCTAAATCCTGAAACCCCCCCGCACAACCCCCTACACTGCCCGAAAACCACTGCACTTCCCTAACCCTGAAACACCACCCCCGCACGACCCCCTACACTGCAAAAAACACCCCTGCACTGCCCTAAACCCTGAAGCACCACCCCCGCATGACCCCCTACACTGCCCGAACACCACTGCACTGCCCTAAACCCTGAAACACCACCCCCCGCATGACCCCCTACACTGCCCAAACACCACTGCTCTGCCGTATTCCCTGAAACACCACCCACCGCACGACCCCCTACACTGCCCGAACACCACTGCACTGCCGTATTCCCTGAAACACCACCCCCGAACGACCACCTACACTGCCTAAACACCACTGCACTGCCTTTTACCCTGAAACACCACCCCCAGCACGACCATCTACACTGCCCGAACACAACTGCCCTGCCCTAAAATCTGAAACTCCACCCCCGCACGACATCCTACACTGCCCAACCACCACTGCACTTCCCTAAACCCTGAAACACCACCCCCAGCACGACCCCCTACACTGCCCGAACAGCACTGCCCATCCCTAAACCCTGAAACACCTTCCCCAGCACGACCCTCTATACTGCCCGAACCCCACTGCTCTGCCCAAAACCCTGAAACACCACCACCCGCATGACCCCCTACACTGCCCGAACACCACTGCACTTCCCTAAACCCTGAAACACCACCCCCAGCACGACCCCCTACACTGCCCGAACAGCACTGCCCTTACCTAAACCCTGAAACACCTTCCCCAGCACGACCCTCTATACTGCCCGAACCCCACTGCTCTGCCCAAAACCCTGAACACCCCCACCCCGCATGACCCCCTACACTGCCTGAAACCCACTGCCCTAAACCCTGAAACACCACCCCGCACGACCCCCTGCACTGCCCGAACACCACTGCACTGCCCTAAACCCTGAAACACCAACCCCAGCAATACCCCTACACTGCCCGAACACCACTACCCTGCCCTAAACCCTGAAACACCACCCCCAGCAAGACTCCCTACACTGCCCGAACACCACTGCCCTACCTTAAACCCCGAAACACCACCTCCAGCAAGACCCCTAGACTCCCCAAACACCACTGCCCTGCCCTTAATCCTACACTGCAAGAAATCCACTGCCCTAAACCCTGAAACACCACCCCCAGCAAGACCCCCTATACGGTCCGAACACCACTACCCTGCCCTACACCCTGAAACTCCACCCCCAGCACGACCCCCTACAATACCCGAACACCACTGTACTGCCCTAAACCCTGAAACACCACCCCCAGGACAACCCCCTACACTGCCCGAAAACCACTGCCCTGCCCTAAAGCCTAAAACACCACCCCCAGGATGACACCCTATACTACCCAAACACCACTGCACTGCCCTAAACCCTAAAACACTACCCCCAGCACGACCCCCTACACTACCCAAACACCAATGCTCTGCCCTAAACCCTAAAACACCGTCCCCAGCACAACCCCCTACACTACCCAAAGATCACTGCACTACCCTAAACCCTAAAATACTACCCCCCACACTACACAAACACCACTGCACTACCCTAAACCCTAAAACACAACCCCCAGCAGTACCCCCTACACTACCCAAACACCCTTGCACTAACCTAAACCCTAAATCACTACCCCAGATGTACCCCCTACACTACCCAAACACCTCTGCACTACCCTAAACCCTAAACCACTACCCCAGCAAGACCCTCTACACTGCCCAAACACCACTGCACTACCCTAGACCCTAAATCACTATACCCAGATGTACCCCCTACACTACCCCAACACCACTGCACTACCCTAAACCCTAAACCACTACCCCCAGCACGACCCCCTGCACTACCCAAACACCACTGCTCTACCCTAAACTCTAAAACACTACCAAAAGCACGACCCCCTACACTACCCAAACACCACTGTACTACCATAAACCCTATAACACTCCCCCAGCACAACTTCCTACACTACCCAAACACCACTGCACTACCCTAATCCCTAAATCTACCCTCAGCATGACCACCTACACTACCCAAACACAACTGCACTACCCTAAACCCTAAAACACTACCACAGCACGACCCCCTACACTACACGAACACCACTGCACTACCCTAAACACTAAAACACTTCCCCAGCACAACCCCCTACACTATCCAACCACCACTGCACTACCCTAAACCCTAAAACACTACTCTCAGCACGACCCCCTACACTACCCAAACACCACTACACTGCCCTAAACCCTAAAACACTACCCCAGCACGAACCCCTACACTGAACGAACACCACTGCGCTGCCCTAAACCCTAAAATACTACACCAGCATGACCCCCTACACTTCCCAAACACCACTGCACTGCCCTAAGCCCTGAAACACTACCCCCAGCATGACCGCCTACACTGCCCGAACACCACTGCACTGCCCTAAACCCGGAAACACCACCCCCAGCACGACCCCCTACACTGCAAGAAATCCACTGCACTAAACCTGAAACACCACCCCCAGCAAGATCCCCCACACTGCTCAAACACCACTGCCCTAAACCCTGAAACACCACCCCCAGCAAGACCCCCTACACTGCCCGAATACCACTGCACTGCCCTAAACCCTGAAACACCAGCTCCAGCATGAGCCCATACACTGCCTGAACACCACTCCTCTGCCGAAAACCCTGAAACGCTGGCCCCAGCACGACCCCCTACACTGCCCGAACACCACTGCACTGCCCTAAACCCTGAAACACCCCCCCCCCGCACGAACCCTTACACTGCCCGAACAACAATGCACTGCCCTAAACCCTGAAACACCAACCCCCGCATGACCCCCTATACTGCCCAAACACCACTGCACTGCCCTAAACCCTGAAACACCACCCCTGAATGACCCCCTACACTGCCCAAACACCACTGCACTGCCCTAAACCCTGAAACACCACCCCTGCACGGCCCCATACACTGACCGAACACCACTGCACTGCCCTAAACCCTGAAACACCACCACTGGCACGAGCCCCTACACTGCCCGAACACCACTGCCCTGCCCTAAACCCTGAAACACCAACCCAGCAAGACTCCCTACACTGCCTGAACACCACTGCCCTG